>NC_137890.1:183243617-184443617 GCF_963455335.1 Martes martes
ACTTGCCTTCTGATGATGCATTCATTCCTTAAACATTACCTGCATGGTCCCTAGTCACCAGATTTTGCAATGATGAATAAGGAATGGTGCTTGTCCCTGAGGAGTTCAATAGTATGGGGGGAAGAGGTATGACCAAGTAAATTATCTATATTAATAACAAATACCAAATATACATAACTCACTACATACCAGGCAGGGCTTGCTTGACCTCAAAAACAAGCCAGTAAGGCTAGATACTGTACAACCCCTAGTTAATTTATTGAAAATAACTTAAAATATTTTAAAATATTTGAACTTAAAAATATTTAAATTCAATTAATTAACATATAATGTATTATTTGTTTCAGGGTATAAATCCCCACTTTAAAGATGAGATAACTGGGGTTCAACAACTTGTGCAACGAGTGGCAGAGCTGGTATTTGAACTCTGGCAGTCCGATGTCAAAGTCTCTCTTATTGGTCTTTGGGCTACACGGCCTCTGACTCACATCTGTAAATGATACACTTAGATTAGGGTGGCAGCAAAACAGAGGCACCAAAGAAACAAGGGGCAAATAGTATTTTAAAAGAAAAAAATCCCTTAAATGCTGCTGGAAAAAAATGACACATTGGCTAGTATTATTTTATGATTTTATTTATTTTTTGGCTAGTATTATTTTAATATTGAATTACATGCGGGGTGGAGGGCACCACAATCTTTTCAAAGAGGGCTTCTCCACACATTAAGCTGGTTATGAAAACATACATACGACTGAACTCACATTAGAGCCCACAGAAAGGAGTAAGTCATCAAAAGGAAACCTCTGAACACCATCTCACTGTGTCCATGAGCATCCACAGGGTGGGAACTGGGAAGAGGTCTCCAGACATATGGAACCGTTGAACGGCTGAAAAGGGACTGTGTTAAGGAACATTGAGAAGGAGGCTTGAGTACAAGTCCTGAGTAAGAGCGAGGTCATGACTGGAACAGAGGGTCCCAGGCAAACACAGTCAGACACACAGTATGTGAGCACTTTGGCATGTATCCCATGCATCAAGGAGTGGCCATAGTAGTTTTTTTTTTTTTTTAAAGATTTTATTTATTTATTTAACAGACAGAGATCACAAGTAGGCAGAGAGGCAGGCAGAGAGAGAGGAGGAAGCAGGCTCCCTGCCGAGCAGAGAGCCCGATGCAGGGCTCGATCCCAGCACCCTGGGATCACGACCTGAGCCGAAAGCAGAGGCTTTAACCCACTGAGCCACCCAGGTTCCCGCCATAGTAGTTTTTAAGAACAGTAACGTGAACGCATTTGTTTTTGGGTAGAAGTCTTGAAACGGGTTGGGGGAGGAAGGGGATTAGAGAGAAAATATTGGCAGTAAGATTAAACACTCTGGCAAAGGGAAGATCCAGACGTGGTCTGAAGCCAGTGTGCTGGGAAACACAGAGGCGGCACTGGGTTTGAGAAACATTTCTGAAATAGAACTTGGTGAGTCGTGGAATTCAGTCTGAGGTGGGTGATGAAATGAAGGAAAAATCGAAAATACCACTCATTTATTCACAGTTCATCTAGGCACAAAGCAAGCTTCGCACAAGCCGTGCCTGGGAGGGGATTCTTGAAGGATGACTAGGTCTTCGTTGCCAACACAGAAAAGGACATTGCTTTGCCGTGCTGGCAACGGAAAAGAAAAGGCAAAATAAACCACACGCGGAAATGAATGTGAAACTAAAATCCTGGTTACGAGGAGTTTTGTGTTGCCTTCAGCAAGAGGTTTCTCTGTTAGAAAGGAAGCTGATGTCATATCTGAAGTGCCCTGAATCGTGACCCAGAGTTGAGTTCGCGGAGAAAGAGTATATACGAACTATCCTTTCAAGAAGTTTGGCAGTAGAGGGAACCAGGGAGAATGAGCAGTAACATAGGATGAGGAAGGGTTCAACAGAGATTATAAATTTTTTTCAAAGATTTTTATTTTTAAGTAATCTCTACACCCAATGTGGGGCTTTGAACTTACGACCCCAAGATCAAGAGTCACACACTCTACCAAAAGAGCCAGCCAGGCGCCCCTGACAGATTATAATTTAAGAAATTCCAGGGGCGCCTGGGTGGCTCAGTGGGTTAAGCCTCTGCCTTCGGCTCAAGGTCATGGTCTCAGGGTCCTGGGATCGAGGCCCGCATCGGGAGCCTGCTTCCTCCTCTCTCTCTGCCGGCCTCTCTGCCTACTTGTGATCACTGTCTGTCAAATAAATAAATAAAATCTTTAAAAAATAAAAAAAAGAAATTCCAGAGACAAGGAGGAGAGCCAAAAAGGCAAAGAGAAGTTATGTGTTCTCCCAGGCAGCCTAGCACTACCCACTGCTAGGCCAGGAGTCAAGCAGAAGACAGAAGGGGGAGCAGAAAGATTCCTCCAGAGCTGATCAGCTGGGCAAAAGGGTCAGAGAGAAACCACCGCACAAAGCTCTGCGGTAGGTCACATGCAAATGAGCCCTTACTGAACCTTAAAACAGAAACCCTATATTTGACAGCATCCTACTAGGAGAAAGAAAAGGGACTAAGACATGATTCTAGAAGCAATGATGGGAGTTCTTCATACTCTGAAGACTGTTTATGAGATGTCTGGTAAATGACACCTTCTACACACACACACACACACACACACACACACACACACGATCGAAAAGGCCTCTGCATTTTAAGAACACCACTCCAGTAAATACTAGCAGGAAATGCCTGAAAGCTCTTGTTCTGCTGCTTTGCTAAGCTCGTAGATTTGGGTGTGGTTTCCTTTACATCCAACGTTCATTTGATTACTACCCGGAGAACAGATTTCCAGCATGTTCTGGAACGGGTGAAGGCAGCCAGACACCTATGAACTTGTAGGAAAGTTATCAAAAGGAATCCTAGAACACCTTACAAAGGTCATTTTTCTAACTCGAGAGAGACCGTGTGAATTTAGAACCCTTCCTTTTTGACTGAGGCAAGTTCAGGCCCTTCCCACCCAACTGCTAAGCAATTGATTTCCGGGACAAAATCTTTTGCAATAGCAGCAGCAGATAACACAGGCTCGTTAAGCCCTGGGACTGAAACTCCTCGGCGCTGTTTGGAGATTGTCCTTTCGCCACTTCAGGAACATCCAATAGAGATCAGCCTGGATTTTCTAAGGTATATAACTCAGCCACGATTCTCACATGAAGAAAGAGATCTCCTCTGGACTAAAGCTGAGATCATCTGGAGCTCAAGCAGGGTACTTTTCCTGAATCTGACAGGCTATTCTCACAGTTCTATGCCATGGGGAAATACAGTGATTGTTCCTTTTACTGCTGTCCTGAACGAGAAAAGCAAAAATCGTTCGGCGACGTGAGCACAGGCCTTCAATGACAAAAGCTAATATAGCAGGGGGCAAAATGTCAGGAATGCTTCTGGCCACAAACCACAGATGCTAGCAAGCTAAGGTCTAAGACCCTTGGAGAAAATGCAGGAAGAAATACCCTTCCCCCCCGTTTTTCCTAGTGCAAAATCATGGCTTGGTGTGGAGCACACCAGGGACTCCTGCCCTTCTCTTCATCCCCCCACCCCCACCCCTGCCCCGCGTGGGGAGTAAGAACTTCTGTTTATGACATACGGAGAGGTTTAACTAGAGGGAGTGGTTCCGTTTATTTTTATAAACCCAGAGACTGGGGAAATTGTGAAAGACTGCTCTATTACCAGAATAACTCAGAGAGCTTTTCAAACTATAGGAAATCTAATGCTGGGACATCTGGCCTCTGAATCCAGCTGCCGGCTTACAGGAAATGCACAAGACCGAGGAGCGTGCTGAACTGTACCAAGCACATGCCATCAGCAAAACTCAGACCGGGGGAAATTCTACCCACCAGTTGTCCTGGGCTTCTTCAACAGATCAATGTTAAGACAAAGAAAGAAAGGGGTTGGAGGGAGAAGAGTTAAACCCGCAGATTAAAAAATGCTGAAAAAAAACTGTCCAAGACTAAACTTGACATCTAGGGTTGCACAAGTAAATGATAAAACCATAAAGAAACATCAGAACATTGCTACTATAAAAGCCAGGACAGTGGTTCTTTTAGGGTGTGGGAAGGGGTAGTGATCGGAATGGGGTAACTGGGGGGGTGGGTTCTAGACTGACTGGAAAATTCAAATTCTTGACTTGGGTGATGATTTCTAACGGATGCAACTTAATTCATTAATCTGTATGTTTGTTTTATGTCATTTTTTATACTAGTGTCTTGTTGGGTTTTTCTTTTTTCTTTTTTTTTTTTAAAGATTTTTTATTTATTTATTTGACAGAGAGAGAGAGAGAGATCACAAGTAGGCAGAGAGGCAGGTAGAAAGAGAGGGGAAAGCAGGCTCCCCGCTGAGCAGAGAGCCTGATGTGGGGCTCGATCCCAGGACCCTGGGATCATGACCCGAGCCGAAGACAGAGGCTTTAACCCACTGAGCCACCCAGGCACCCCTTGTTGGGTTTTTCTTAAAGAACAAAAAGATAAAAGGAAAAGGAAAAAAGTGTAAAAACAAAAACAGAAATTTACCAAACCTCTCGGGGGCTATCTAAGGGAGAAAATTAGTAGATTCTGACAAATATTGGTAAGAGTAAGAATGTTCGCCATGGATCTCTGCACATCCCATCGAGGTGGCTCAGTTCATCCTGCTCATCTCTCCAGTCAGTCATCGTAAAAGCATATAAACAGAAAGGGTTCAGGCCATTTTCTCAGAAAGAGACAAGGAAGACTGTATCATCCCATTCGTTTATGCTTTCCATGATTTTCTAACAGATTCTACAAGGTTCTGGACCCATAATGATGAGTTAAGACTCAGTCCCCAAACCCACAGAACCCACAACCAACCTCTGGGGGAAAAAAAAAAAAGGAGCCTCAAGCGATGACTAATCAAAAGACACAGAGGCTAAAATCCCTGAGGGCTCAGAAGAGGCAAAAAGATTTGGAAGACTGTGAGCAAGGTAAGTAAAATGAACCTCCTCAGCTCTACAGGTCGGACACCAGGAAACATATTTAATGAATTACTCACCCAGTCCTCATTTGACCTACCCCACCTAAAACAGCTTCCCACTCCTCAGTGATTTTCCTACAAACCAAATTTACTTGTCAATAATATAAGGAGATCTCAGGAGAATGTGATATGGGGGAGGGGGACTATGCATGCAACGTAGGCTCGAGAACGTGGGTGATATTCACATTCCTAAATTGCGTGGGGGGAGGGGTTCATGGCTGTTCACTTAGTACTACATTTCCTAACTTCCGTACACATTACTTGTTTTTCGGCGTGTTATCAGATGTCACATAACTTAAAACCTAATAAACATAGCCGTTGAATAGCACAATTATAAAGTGATGTTATGGGGGAAAATTTGAAAAGTGGCCCCTTTCCCAACTTAACTAACTTGCTTGTTACAAGTTGATATTAGAATCAAGGGGCGCCTGGGTGGCTCAGTGGGTTAAAGCCTCTGCCTTCGGCTCCAAGTCATGATCTCAGGGTCCTGGGATTGAGCCCCGCATCCGGCTCTCTGCTCAGCGGGGAGCCTGTTTCCTCCTCCTCTCTCTGCCTGTCTCTCTGCCTACTTGTGATCTCTGTCTGCCAAATAAATAAATCTTTAAAAAAGAAAAAAAAGAATCAAAAGAAAAACATATAAAGTTCTGAGGCCTGAAGAGAGAACTGTTGCTACTTTCTTACTCTTAAATGTGATCCCTATAGCAATATGGTTAATAGACAGCAATTATGTTATTATTAAAAATACTACTATTAGTTCAAAACATCTGTATAGCCCTCTACAAAGCACATCCCCAAATATATGTCTCATTTGATTTTCACAAAAACCCTACATGGGAGATAATGCACAGTTCCTCAAAAGAACACGCAGGATCGGGGGACCTGGGTGGCTCAGCCGGTTGGGCGGCTCATGATCAGATCCCGGGGTCCTGGGATAGAGCCCCACACTGGGCTCCCTGCTCAGCAGAGAGCCTGCTTCTCCCTCTTCCTCTGCCTGCTGCTCTGCCTACTTCTGTTCTCTATCTCTCTGTCAAATAAATAAATATATTAATAAAAATCTGAAAAGAAGAAGAAGAACACACAGGGTCCCTATGTAGATCACCAATGTCCCATTCCCACTCCGCGATGATTTCCCACCTCCTCATTTCCACACGTTTCTCTAATGGAAAAACACAATGGGTGCCAACAGAAGTTAACCACTTACTACCTGATGACCAGGTGCCAAATTTTACCCACATCATGTTGTATAATTCTCCCAACAGTCTCAGAAGGAAAGGGTGGGATTGTTGACAATATGACACGTGAGAAAACAGAGGCTCAGAAAGCTTCCATCACTCGCCTCCCATTGAGGCGTTAGAACCGGGACTAGAATCCAGGCCCACCCAGCACCAAAGTCAATGTTCCCAAGCACTGTATGACATCATCTTCAGCAAATAAAATCCGTTCCTGAAAACCCCAGCACATTCCCGACACGGATTACGGCAGAGCTCCCAAATACCCCACTCTCTATGACCCACTTACCATGTGCGCTTTGGGAATCGAGTCCCCCTGAAGGAAGATCATGTTCTTTAAGTTATCTGAGCTGATGCTTTCTGACAGTTCGTAGAGCAGCTTTCTAAGATATACATCCAGAGAGACAAAAAAAACCTCAGACTTGCAGAGGACAGTACAGTAAATCAAGTGCTTTTTTACAAATATTCTCTCCCACGGGAGTGATCACAGCCCATGAGTAGACAATTTGGAACCCCACTGTATAGATTCAAAACTAAAACTCTGACCTTTAAGAGGCCTGTTACATGAGATTAACACAATAAGGGGGCACTGGGGTGGCGAAGTCAGTTAAGTCTCTGACTCTTGATTTTGGCTCAGGTCATGATCTCAGGGTCGTGAGATCCAGCCCTGCATGGGGCTCTGCACTGAGCGTGGAATCTGCTGAACATTCTCTGTCTTGGGTGCCTGGGTGGGTCAGTGGGTTGAGCTTCTGCCTTCAGCTCAGGTCATGGTCTCAGGGTCCTGGGATCGAGCCTCGCATCGGGGTCTCTGCTCAGCCGAGAGCCTGCTTCCCCCTCTCTCTGTGCCTGCCTCCCTGCCTACTTGTCATATCTCTCTCTCTCTGAATAAATAAATAAAATCTAAAAAAAAAAGATTCTCTGTCTCCCCCTCCTTTTGCCCTCCCCCTCCGCCCTTCCCCCCACACCCATGTGCGCGCATGCGCGTCCTCTCTCTCTCCCAAAAAATAAAATAAGATTAAAAATAAAACAAAATTTTAAAAGATAACACAATAAGCAGTAGAGGCAGGCTCAAGAATCAACTATACTGTGTTACATATCTGAAAGTTGCTAAAGAGTGGGTTTTAAAAGTTCTCATGAAAAAAAATTTGTAACCAAATGTGGTGACAAATGTCAGATTTTCTATGGTGATCATTTCACAATACATACATATATCAAATCATGATGTTGTATACCTAAAATTATCATAATGTTATAGGTCAATTATATCTCAATTACAAGTAAAAAATCTTAAATAAATAAAAGTGTGTTATCTAAGGTCTGACCCATGATAGACCTGATGCCTGTATGTCACCCCATACAGATACAAAATACAAATAAAATACAAAAAATACACAAATACAAAATATCTGTATTTTACCTCTCTGGGTTTCACCCAAAAATGTATGAAAATTTAAAACAGGACATGGCATAAATGATGTCCTTCCCTACCCCAGAGACATATCTTTTTTCATTTTGTTTATCTGGCCACAAGAACTCACGCGTTCCCTCTTCTCCAGCGCCCACAGTGACTCACAGGAAGGGCTGTCTGGGAATGAGGAGTGTAAAAGAAAAAAAGGGAAGGCCCGCCGTGCGGAGGCCGGCTTCCTTTGGCAGTGAGAAGCCAACCAGAGAAAGCCACTTCCAGGCCCAGAGTGGGGCTTTGAAAAGCCCCACTTTGGGGGCGCCTGGGTGGCTCAGTCAGTTAAGCCTCTGCCTTCAGCTCAGGTCATAATCCCCGGGTCCTGGGATCGAGCCCCCCATCGGGCTCTCTGCTCAGCGGGAAGCTGCCCTCTACCTCTGCCTCCTGCTCCCATGCTTGTGCTCCCTCCCTCTCTCTCTGTCAAATAAATAAAATCTTTTTTTTTTTTTTTTAAGTGAAAAGCCCCACTTTGAAAACCTCTCAGCTCAAGAGCACCGGACCCAGAGAGATCTGGTTTAGAAGCACCGTCACCCAAGGACGTGGATAAGAAAAAGGGCATCATCCCAGCCTCCTTTCAAAGCTCAGCGGCCCGAGTGAACACTACCTGGATGGAAACCGCCCCCCCCCTCCCCATCCCCCCCTCCCCATCCCCCCCCCCCCCCCCCCCCGCCCACCGTCTTGATCACAGAGGCCCTCCTCACCTGAACAGAGAGACCCTCCCTCGGGTAGGCAGCAAACTTTCCACTTGCTCTTTGGTTTGGCTGAGGTACCGCAGCAGCGATTTCTGCTTGATCACGTAGAGGAGTTCCGCTAGGAAGAAGCAGTCTTCCTCGCTCAGCAGCTCCTCTGCCAACAGATGATCAAAGATGTCTGAGGCCGAGCTGGCCTTCTCCAGCTTCTTGTGGGAGATGCAGTCTCGGCAGAGAAACTTCAAGGCCTCCACATCTTGGCTCCCCAGCTTCGAATCAATAGTCAGAAGCTTCCCCCGGAAGTCTGACTGACCATTATCATCTGAAGAGAAACTCAGACTTCGACCTTGGGATGCCATGGCCAGCCTGAAAGAGACAGGGGGTGGGGGGCAGCACATGAGAGAGGAAGTATACACGGAACCCCAGCTTCCCAGGCCTCCCCTGTTCCAGCCATGAGACTTTCCCCAAAGCGCTGAAAAATAAAAATTCCTGTGAACTCACTTCAAAACCCAAGAGCCAAAAAAAAATGAGCCCAACACTTGCGTGGTGACCCTTCGGGAGGTCTGGAGGGAGGTTTTTTGGGAATCCGATTTACGGTTCACTTCTCCCAAATCAAAATGGCCCTGGTGAGAGTGAGTCAAACGGGAGGATGACAAAGCACAATGTCCCCCGGATGGAACTTCATTCATTCCCACCGAAGGGCAGAAACAGCGCTTGGGTTCGTGCCTTTCATTTTAGAAATAAAGCAGTCTGGGGGTTTATAATTCAGAAGTGTCCATTAATCTAAGAACAACCATAACGGGACACGTCCATATAGCACAAAAAGAGAAGCCACAATCCTAGACCCCAAAAGAAAGGGTGGTTTTAGATGAGTTGCTCAAATCAATGAAGGAAGTCACAAATCAGTAAATGAGTATTTCCACCTGCTCAGTTCATAAAGTTCATGTGGTATTTTCTACACTGAATTCCACTCTAATCAGAGGAGCAATGAACTAATAAAATTTTTCACTGTAATATTATTCGTTCTAGAAGGCCTCAAGGTACATATTCTCTTTGCAAGACTTGGCTACTTAGAAACAAGAAACCATTTTCCAAAGGAAGGAGAACTTAACAAAAAACAACATCAGTAACAAAGAGCAGCTCTATCTAGGTGGCATAAACACAAACTCTCTAAATTCTCTTTTTGTCTCCCGAGTTTTCCGGATTTTATGCAACGAACACATTATTTTTATTACTAGAAAAATTAAACAGAGGAGGGTCTGGCTGGCTCGGTAGGTAGAGTGTGTGACTGTTGATCTCAGGGCTGTGAGTCTAAGTCTCATACTGGGTGTGCGGCTTACTTAGAGAGAGAAAGACGGAGGCGGAGATGGAGAAAGAAAACGGAAAATGTTTTTTTTTTGTTTTTTTTTTTTAAGATTTCATTTATTTGAGAGAGAGAGAGAGAGAGAACACAAGCAGGGGGAGTGGGAGAGGGAGAAGCAGGCTTCCCGCTAAGCAGGGAGTGGGAAGTGGGACTCGATCTGAGGACCCCGGGATCATGACCTGAGCCGACAACGGACTCACCCTGGCCCCCCAGAAAAGGTATGTTCAATGTGATCATTCATGGGGTCTTCCCTTCTAGGAGTAGCCTGTGATGCCAGAAACCCAATGCATGGCCTCTCGGAGACGTTCGCCCTGCAGTTTCCCCAAAATTCCAACCTACCGTGGGCTAGACTTTGTCTAACTTGAGGTGGCCAGACTTTGTCTGCACTTATGGACTAGCATATTTCCGCCCATAAAAGTCTGTGTTAGAGCTTTCCTGGGGCTTTTTACGCCGTCATTTTCCCTGGCACGTTAATCCAGGCAGAAGCAGTGCCATCAGCCACGAGAGGTTCTGCAAGTGTCTGTGACAAAGGCAAGGACCGAGGCTAGAGTGCAAGAGCTCGGCAGGGGAAAGGTGCTGATCGCATACCTTCAGGTCCAACTCCCTTGATCCTCTGGAGGTGGATGGTTCCGGGGGAAATTGCCTGAAAATAAAGTTTTTTAAAAAATTAGAATCTTCTGCGTAATCCAAGTTCCAGGGAAGTTCTCACTTGCGCGGGAAGAGAACTCAGGACTCGCTGCCTCTGCAAGCGAAAACTGGATGGGCTCGTTCGGTAACTTTTTAACTTACTTCCTGCCTACGTCACAGCGGCCCGGCCGCCTTCCCTTCCACCCCTGCCCCGTGTAGGCGAACACTGGCAAACAGCGCCTCCTAGAGGCAAGAGTCACAACTTTTCACGATTGGACCGCTCGGGAGTTTCCCAGGTTACACCAAGGGCTCCTGCAAATGAACCTTTGAAAGACCTTAAGAGTTCTAGGCACTCCCTTGGATCACAGAGGTTGATGAATCAAAGAAGAAAGAAAGAAAAAGAGAGAGAGAGAAAGAGAAAGAAAGAAGAAAGAAAGAAAGAAAGAAAGAAAGAAAGAAAGAAAGAAAGAAAGAAAGAAAGGAAGGAAAAGAAAAGAAGAAAGAGAGAAAGAAAGAAAAGGAAGGGAAGAAGGAAGAAAAAAGAAAGGAGACAGAGTTTATTTTCCTAACCATCTCCTTCCCCAAACTCTCTTAACCTTTAAAATAAAATCCAAAAAGCTCAAGAAATAGTGGTCAGCCATCTTAACTCCTTCTCAAAAAATTTCATGTGCAAATACTATTTTAAGACAGAGAAAATGGAGGGAGAGCTGGACTATAGGTCCATTTGGAGATATTTGCAAGGAACTCATTAACAGACAAAACCAATGAAGTCTCTGGCCTCACAGCACATTCAGTGCAGCAGGAAAGAGACTTTGAGGACATTATTTCTAAGAATAAAAACAATACCTAATACTTACATGGCAACTACCATGTGAAGCACCATTTTTTTCACTTAATCATCCCAAGTCTCTAAGATAAATACTATCAGCATGACCCTTCTTGTAAGATGTGAAAACTAAGACACAGAACGGTTAAGTAATTTGTCCAAGATCACATGGTGAACTAATGGGAAAGCCAAAATTTAAACCAGCAAATCTGACTCTAAGTCACTACACTATAATTCAGCACATTCAAATGCACAGGACTCTGAGAAGTACAGACTCTTAGAAAGATATTTTATCTCTGAAAAAAGTAAGATTTATGATGTTTTATTAACAAATATATTAAGTCCCATTTTCATATCCTTGGCATCATCCAGAGAACTTCTATGTTTAAGAAAGACAAGCCCTATCACTCAGCCATAAAAATGAATGAAATCGGGGGGTCTGAGTGGCTCAGACAGTTAAGTATCTGCCATTGGCTCTGGTCATGATCTCAGGGTCCTGAGATTGAACCCCACACTGGGCTCCTTGCTCAGCAGGGAGCCTGCTTCTCTCTCTCCCTCTGCTGCTCCCCCTGCTAATGTGCTCTCACTCTGTCAAATAAACAAATAAATAATCTTTAAAAGAAATGAGTGAAATCTTGCCATTTGTGAAAACATGGATGGACCTAGAGGGTATCATGATAAACGAAATAAATCAGACAGAGAAAGATAAATATCATTTGATTTCACTTATATTTGGAATCTAAAAAACAAAACAAATGAACAAACAAAATAGTAACAGACTCATAAATATAGGAAACCATTGGTTACTAGAGTGGGGGTTGGGGGACACCTAAAATAGGTGAAGGGGACTAAGAGATACAAACTTCCAGTTATAAAATAGATAAATGATGGGAATGTAACATGTAGTATAGGAAATATAGTCAATAATTTTGTAATCACTCTGTGTGGTGACATTGTAACTAGACTTAACATGGGATCATTTCATAATGTACAAAGGTATCAAATCACCTGAAACTAATCAGGTATTGTATGTCAATGGACTTCTTTTTTCAAAAAGCCTACAACTTAAAGCGTACTATGGGCAGAACAGTTTAATGGATTTAATAAACTGATCAAAAGATACACCTCGCTGGTTCTGGAAAAAGTGTGAAAAACCCAAATGTGGCTGTGAGTGTTGAAGACATGATTGTGTGTATATGACTTCTCTAAAACCCCTACTGACAGGCTTGAGCGTGGATATATGGAGTTCCACTTATTATTGGAATGTATGCCATTTGGAAATATTCTTTACCATTACTAATAATAAATAAAAGGCTCAGAGAAGAAAGGAAGGAAGGGAGGAAGACAGACAAGTCCTAGTGGTGATGGTTGCACAAGCAGGTAAAGGTACTTAATGCCACTGAATCATATACTTGAACGTAGTTTGAACAGTAAATTTTATGTTATGTATATTTTGCCACAATTTTTTATTAAAGATTTTTAGTTATTTATTTGAGAGAGAGAGAGAGTGAGAGAGAGAGCATGAGAGGGGAGAAGGTCAGCGGGAGAAGCAGACTCCCCTTGGAGCTGGGAGCCCCATGTGGAACTCAATCCCGGGACTCCGGGATCATGACTTGAGCCAAAGGCAGTCGCTTAACCGACTGAGCCACCCAGGCGCCCACAATTTTTTTTTTTTTTTTTGAAAGACAAAGACACCCAAGCCCTAAGTCTTAGTCTTCTATTCTATTTAATTCCTTGAGGCATTTCAGAAGGTAGTTTGGGAAAACTATCACTCCACACCCTGTCCGTAAAGCACATTAGCTTCTTCAACCTTTTTAATTTAATTTAATTTAGATTTAATTTTACTTCTTCAGTATTCCAAGAGTCATTGTTTATGCACCACACCCCGTGCTCCATGCAATACGTGCCCTCCCTAATACCCACAACCAGGCTCATCCAACCTCCCACCCCCCTCCCCTCCAAAACCCTCAGTTTGTTTCTCAGAGCCCACAGTCTCTCATGCTTTGTCTCCCCCTCCGATTTCTCCCAACTCACTTTTCCTTTCCTTCTCCTAATGTCCTCTGTGTTATTCCTTATCCTCCACAAGTAAGTGAAACCAAATGACGATTGACTTTCTCCGCTTGACTTATTTCACTCGCATAATCTCCGGTCCCGTCCATGTTGATACAAAAGTTGGGTATTCATGCTACAGTATTAAATATGTAGCAAGCCCTTTCTATCTGTACAGCACAAAACTGGGCACAATTAGAAGGGAAAGGTGAATAAAACACGTCTGCCTTCAAATAATTATGGCTACTCCCCCTGCTTGGCCCCTTCTTTTCTGATGAACTGTCTGTAGTCCATGCTATCAGCTCCATTCAGTAGGTGAGGAAATCGAAGTTCACGGATGCAAAGGACCTTGCCATCATCCCAAAGCTAGGAAGAGATGGGGATTCTGGGTCTCCCTGATTGCAAATCCCATGCTCTTGATCCCAAGGCGACGGGCTGCCCTTACCTCTAGATGCCGTGGTGTCTATAACCACCGGCCAAGGGTGTGTTGATATGGCAATGGGGCTTCACCTAAGTGCCACGGGGTCCCCAGGAACAATGGATGACGAGGCCTTGGGGAAGGAGCAGGAGGTATTTGAGCTAAGCTTGGAAAGTAGAAGTAGAATAGAGACACGTGAAGTAAACCTTCAACTTTTATCCTGGGGACCCAGCGGAAACACTCGAACCAAGTTACGGAGGTGAGATGGTGCGCCATTTTATTTGGAGTCAATATTTCATACTTCTTCCAGTGTAGCGCATAGTAAGTGAGGACACGCTGATGGTACGTTGAGAGTGGTGGAAAGAATAGACATTTCTTACAGCACCTTTCCTGATTGGTTGCCATCAACTGGGTCTACATCAAAATCTACGCCAGTCAAAACCTATAAAGCCTTTTACAGGGATGGGAGTCTGCCACTGCCCTGGGGACAAAAGGGAAATACTGGACTGTTTCTCTGTAGTTCCACCTTCAGAGTACCTGGTGGTGGTGGTAGTAGGCTTGCCTATATATCCAGGCTTTGGTCCAAGTTCTCCACCCTCTAAGTTTATAAAGGGGAACTTTATAAGTGTAGACTCGTGACCTAAAAAATGAACACAAGTGATGGGGAAGATGAGTAGTATGCCAGCTGGAGAAGAGCTCTGTGCCTTGAAATTTTCAGTCCCCCCCCCCCCGGGGCCTGAGGTAGCAGGTTCTTTTGATTAGCCATCCTCTCCCCAACTTCCAGGCCCTCTCCCCCCACTGACGCCACACCTTATCCGCACACTCCAGACCTTGCCAGAACCAGTTTCATTCTCAGTATATGGGAGCACAGTGAAGCCAAGAAAAGAAGGGGAAAATATTTTTTAAAAAGTGGGGGGCGCGCCTGGGTGGCTCAGTGGGTTAAGCCTCTGCGTTTGGCTCAGGTCATGATCTCAGGGTCCTGGGATCGAGCCCCGCATCGGGCTCTCTGCTCAGTGGGGAGCCTGCTTCCCCCTCTCTCTCTGCCTGCCTTTCTGCCTACTTGTGATCTCTCTCTCTCTGTCTCTCTGTCAAATAAGTAAATAAAATCTTAAAAAAAAAAAAAAAAAGAAGAACTGAAGGGGAGACTCTCTCTGGTAAGGATCCCAGTAGAGATGTCCAAATAGTGAACTGGCAGGAGACTGTAGCTAGACAAATAAAGTGTGACCCATATTGGATTCCGTGTACTACCAAGTGATCTGTTTCAGTACCAAAGTGGTAAAAAAAAAAAAAAAGAGCGAGAGAGAGAGAGAGAGAGAGAGCACCAGTGAATTTCCAATATTTAATGTAGAAAAGCTGAAAAATGGAGAAACACGGAGTCACTTGTGGTCTATACCTACCTTAACATTTTAGTATATGGGGCGCCTGGTTGGCAGAGTCAGTTAAGGGTCTGACTCTTGGCTTCGGCTCGGGTGGTGATCTCAGGGCGGTGAGATGGAACCCTGCGTCACGCCCCATGCCCCATGTCGGGCTCCACACTAAGCACGGAATCTGCCTAAGACTCTCTCTCCTTCTCCTCCTCCCCCTCAACGCACTCTCTCTCTCTAAAATAAATAAATAAATCCTTCAAAAAGAATATTTTAGGGGCACCTGGGCGGCCCAGTCAGTAAGCGTCCGACTCTTGATTCCGCTCAGGTCACGAGCTCAGGGTCGTGAGATGGTGTGGGGCTTTGCACTCAGTGCGGAGCTTCCTTGAGATTCTTCCTCCCTCTCCCTCTGCCCTTCCTCCACTCACATACTCTCCCCATCTCTCTAAAATAAATAAATAAAATCTTTAAAAAAAAAAAAAGTAAAGAAAAAGAAGATCTTAGTGTCTATCCTTCCACTTTTCTATGTGTATACTATTTGCCAAAACTGATTTGAGCTGTATGATTTTCTTTTTTCACTTAATAACACTCACGTGTTTTTCTCCATGTCATTAAATAGTCTTTGAAAACATGATGTATAGTGGCTAAATGATATTCTCTTCTATGGATGTACCATATTTATTTAACCAATTTCTAATTATCAGACATTTAATATGTTTCCAAATTTTTTTGCTATTGTGAGCAATGCTGCATAGAAGATAGTTACAGATGAATCTTGGCACATATTTCTAATTATTTTCATTGGGTGAACCCAACTGTGGAATTAGTAACCTGATCTTTAAATTCACCCTTCCCCAGCCTATGAACCCTGAGGTCTTCCGTCTTACTTTCTCATTTGAGTGAGTTTGGGACAAGAAGCTAAGTACATCTAAAGTGACAGAAGCTCAAAGTTCCGTGATGATATTTCCTCAAAGAGTCTAATAAACTAACAATAGGTTGTCTAGGAAACTAGGTAGATGTGGTTAAAAGAGTAAATTTTTTTAAAGATTTTATTTGCTTATTTGACAGAGAGAGAGAGAGAGAAAGCTGGCAGAGAGAGAGGGAGAAGCAGGCTCGCCTGAGCGGGGAGCCCAATGCAAGACCTGATCTCAGGACCCTGGCATCATGACCTGAGCTGAAATCAGACACTTATGACTGAGCCACCTAGGTGCCCCAAGAGTAAAATATTTTAATGCTGTTTAAAGAAAATAAAAAATAACTCTAAATGTGTCACCTAAATGTAAGAGCTAAAATCATATAACTCTCATAAGAAAATACAAGTAACCCTTCATGACCTTACATTAGGCAATAGTTTCCTACATATGATGCTGAAACTTTTAAGCAACAAAAGAAAAACAGATCAATTTTGGACATTATCAAAATATTCACATTTTGTGCTAGAAAAGACCCTATCCAGAAAGTGAAAAGAAAACACCTAGAATGGAAGAAACTATTTGCAAATCTTGTATCTGATAAGAGACTAGTACCCAGAATATATAAAAAAACAATTATAGGACACCTGGGCAGTTCAGTCCGTTGAGCTGAGCATTTGCCTTCAAGTCAGGTCATGACCCCAGGGGTCCTGGGATCAAGCCCCACATCGAGCTCCCCCCCAACACACATTGGGCTCCCTTCTCTCCCTCCCTTTGCCTGCCCCTCCCCTTGCCTGTGCTCTCTTTCTCTGTCAAATGAATAAATAAAAAATCTTAAAAAAAAAAAAAAAGAATTACACCAGAACAACAGAAAGACAATCAGTTAAAATGGGAAAGAGTTTGAATAGATGCTTCTACAGTGAAGATATACAAATAGCCAATATGCCCATGAAAAGATGTTCAACATTAGTCATTAAGGCAATGCAATCAAAACCACCATGAGATACCACTTCATACACAGTAGGGTGGTTATAATAATTAAAAAAAAAAAAAGACAAACAAAAACAGGGATGTGGAGAAATTGGTACCCTTATACGCTACTGGTGGGAATGTAAAGTGCTCCAGCCCCTTTGAAAACCAGTCTAGCAGTCCTCAAACAGTTGAACCTGGAGTTACTATATGATCCACTAAGTCCACTGGACTTACATATACCCAAGAACCAAAAACATACATCCCCACAGAAACTTACATGAATACTCAGAGCAGCATAATTCATAAAGGCCAAAAAAGTAGAAACAATCCAAATTTCCATCAGTGGATGAACGGATAAATACAACACACTATATCCTATACAAGGGAATCTTATCCAGGCATAAAATAAAATGAAGTCCTTATGTATTCTTCAACATGGATGAAACTTGAAAGCATTATGCTTAGTGGAAGGAGTCAGATACAAAAGGAAACGTACTGTAGGACATGAAATAAGATGTCCAGAATAGATAAAGGTGTAGAGATAGAAAGTGGATTTGTGTTTGCTCAGGGGCTGGGGAGAAGGGGAAAATAGGGAATGATGGCTAACAGGTACAGAGGTTCTTTTTAGGTAGATGAAATGTTCTGAAATTAGATTGTGGTGATGTGCACAACAGTGACTATATATTCAGTGACTTGTACACTTTAAAAGGATCGTTTTATAAAAGATGAATTATATCTCAGTGAAAAAAAGAAATGGAGGTCTGGAATATGTCTGGAATATGTGATGAGATGTCACAAACAACCTTCTGATTGTTAACTGGGTGTGTCAACTTGACCGCTAAGGGATATCCAGAGAGCCAGTAAACGTTATTTCCGGCTATGTCTGTAAGGATGTTTCTGGAAGGGATTAGCATTTAAATCAGTAGACTGAGTAAAGAAAATCTGCCCTCGTCAATGGGGGTGGACAACATCCAACCCATTAACGATGGTCAGGAAGAATAAAACAGGAAGAAGGGCAAATTATTTTTGAACTGGGTTGTTCATCTTCTCCTGCCTTAGGACATTAAAGCTCCTGGTTCTCTGGGCCTTTGCACTGCAGGACTTGCATCAACAACCGCTACTCCCCACTCCATCCCTCACCCCACCCCCCAGTCACACTCTTATTGTGTATGCACTGGAGAATCTTGAAGGTTTCAAAGGAGGGAGGTGACAAAGCTGTTCGGGAGATGCTTCAGGATGCCAGGTACGAAGTAATCATAGAATTTAAGAGGCTAGAGGCAAGATTAGTGAGAAAGCTATTACCATAGTTCAATGGAGAGATAATGAAAGCTGGGGGAATTATAATGATGGAGATAGATGGAGAAGACATTCTGGGTACAGAAACAACCGATTTAGAAACTAGCTGAAGAAACATAGGAGAGGGTGGGTCAGGGGAAAATGATATTCTGGAGGGGCTGTTGACTTAAAGCAGAGACAAGGGCAGAAAAGCAGACTTGGAATGGAGCTTTTGTTTATATTTGGAGTATACTGAGTTTGAGGTGCCGAAAGGACATGAAGTGGAAACATTTCCCAGGAAATTGCAGGGTGAGATTTGAAATTGAAGAGTCTAGACTGGAAATATCCTACGAGTTAGCAGCATAGGAGTAGTCGTTGACGCTACAAGGTTGTCAAAAGAGAACATAGAAGGAAAGGCATGATCGTTGTGCATATCCACAACTACAGATCTGGTCAAGGAAGTCCTTGATCAAACTCTAGGGTGGAATATCCTGGAGAAGTAGGAAAGGGACAATGACCCCATAGAATCTATGGACTACTAGTTTGGTAACTTTGGTGCAAGTCACCCTTGGATCTTGTGGATTTCGCAGAATGATTTAAGGTGAATCCAGATTCCAAGGAAGTATGGAGTAAATAGATGAAAGGAGAAAGAATATAGAGTATAGAGTAGTCATATGTAAGACAGTGACTTGAAAGAGAGGGACTTTCTCTGATGGGGAGTCAGAGCCTGGTTTTGGACGGAAGGGTCAAAAAACAGAGAGAGAGAGAGAGCAAGATTAAAGATGCAAGACAGTTGAAATAATGCTCAGGAGCTATGTTAGAAGAGGCACGAAGAAAGGGATGGGAATCCTAGGTTTGGGGCAAGAAGTCCTTACCAAATAATGAAGAAAAGATGTTACTCATATCATCATTTAAAGAGGGAAAAATTGTGAGTAACTGAAATATGATAGAAAGCACAGGTATAGACATGACTACTTGAATGAAAAGAAAGAACAGTGTTAAATATTATGACATTTATGTTTAAAATAAATACATTAAGGGTGTTTATATATTAAACAAACTGGACCCTTGTACAATATGTAATTTTTATTTCATTTTTTAAGTCACAAGTTATGCTTTGTATACAAAGAAACAAATAATATAATTGTATTGATTTTAAACTCCTGACATGTTACCTACATCAGATATATTGGTGTATTCAATATAAAGCTCTAAACATAAGGATCAAAACAAAAGAATATAGACAAAGACCTTACACCTTTCACAAAAAGCAACTCAAAATGATGAGACTTAAGTGCAAAATGCAAAACTCTAAAACTTCTGGTTAATAACATAGGAAAGGGGTGCCTGGGTGGTTCAGTGGTTAGTGGTCTGACTTTGGCTCAGGTCATGATGTCAGCATCCTGGGACCTGGCCCCGCCTTGGGCTTCATGCCCAGCAAGGAGTCTGCTTGTAATCTGCACCGACACCCCCCACCGGCTTGTGGGCAAGTACACACACATGCTCTACCTCTTAAATAAATAAATAAAATCTTAAAAAGAAATAACATAGAAGAAAGTTTGTGTGACCTTGGCTTCGTATGTTAAACATACAGGTAGCTTGGGATGAGTTTTGAGATACACACTAAAAGCACAATCCAAGAAAAACAAACAAACAGATGCAACTGTAATTTGAGTATCATTAAAATTATAAACTTCTACCATAGACTGGGAGAAAATATTTGTAAAACATATCTGATGAAGGACTTATATCCAAAATATACATTCTTTTTTTTAAAAAAAGATTTTATTCACTTGACAGAGATAGAGAGAGAGCACACACGCATGCACAGCAATACAGTAGAGGAAGTGGAAAAGCAGACTCCTGGCTGAGCACGGAGACTGATGTGGGACTCGATCCCTGGAATCAGGATCGGAGCCAAAAGCAGCGGCTTAACCAACTGAGACACCTAGGCATTCTATATAAAGAACACCTAAAATTCACCAAGAAGAGGGCTGCTTTGGTGGCTCAGTTGGTTAAGCATCCAACTCTTGGTTTTGGTTCAGGTCATGACCCCAGGGTCATGAGATCAAGCCCCAAGTTCGTCTCTACGCTCAGCAGGGAGCCTGCTTAAAGATTCTCTCCCTCTCCCTCCGCCCCTCCCCCTGCTCTCTCTCTCGCTCTCTCTCTTTCTGTCTCTCTCAAATAAACAAATCTTAAGGAAAAAAAAAACCTCACCAGTAAGAAAACAAATCACACAGTTTAAAAATGGGCAAAAGATTTGAACAGACCTCTCAACAAAGAAGGTATACAGATATCAAATAAGGATATAAAAGAGATGCTCACTATCATGCCATTAGGTAATCAAAAATTAAAACGTGTTATCACTGTACATCTATTAAAATGGCTAAAATCCAAAACACTAACAGTATCAAATACTGGCAAGGATGTGAAGCAATAGGAACTCTGCAAAATGATGTAGCCACTTGTGAGTATAGTCATGTGTTACTTCCAGAATTAAACAATTGTACAATTGTTTAATTCAACAATCACAATTCAACAATTGTTCTCCTAGATATTTACCCAAATGAACTAGCCGCTTATATCCACACAAAAATGAACACACAAATGTTTACCACACCCTTTTTCACAATGCCAAAACTTAGAAGCAACCAAGATGCATGTTAAACATACAGGTAGCTCAGATTTTAAGTGTGCATTTATTTTTAAACAATAATTGGAAAATTCAAATCATCTGGACAATTTGTTCACACTCATAACACGTATAAACATTATAAACATTTTAGTCATATAATAATGCATCAGTTGGACTCCTTTAGGTTGAAAGAAGTATAAATCCCACACTTTTTCCCTCTCACATAAAAATCCAGACTCTGTCCTCATCCAAGGAGGCTCCTTCCTGCTCACCATTTAGCTATCCCTACAGTGTCACCCTTATCCTCACAGTTCAAGATGGAAGCTAAGGATCCAGTCATCACATCCACATTCTAGTCAGCAAGACAGAGGAAGGGATGAAAGGTATAACAACTGCCTTTTTAAAATTTTAATTCTAACATAGTTAATATACGGTATTCTATTACTTTCAGGTATACAATATAGCGATTCAACAATTCTGTATATTAATCAGTGCTCATCATGATAAGTGTACTCTGAATTCCCTTCACCTATTTCACCCATCCCCCCCATACCTCCCCTCTGGTAGCCATCAGTTTGTTTTCTGTATTTAAGAGACTGTTTGCTTCTTTTTTTTTTTTTTTAAGATTTTATCTATTTATTTGACAGAGATGACAAGTAGGCAGAGAGGCAGGCAGAGAGAGAGAGAGAGGAGGAAGCAGGCTCCCCACCGAGCAGGACCCTGGAATCATGAGCCGAAGGCAGAGGCTCAACCCACTGAGCCACCCAGGTGCCCCTGCCTCTTTTTTCCTTTGTTCATTTGTTTTGTTCCTTAAATTCCACATATGAGTGAAATCATATGATATTTGTCTTTCTCTGACATATAGTGTTTTATTAGTTTCAGGGGTAGAATTTAGTGATTGATTAGTTGCATATAACACCCAGTGCTCATCTCATCATGTGCCCTCCTTCATGCCCATCACCCAGTTACCCCGTCCCCTCACTTTCCTCCCCTCCGGCAACCCTCTGTTTGTTTCCTAGAATTCAGTGTCTCTTGTGGTTTGTCTTCCTCCCTGACTCCATCTTATTTTCCCTCCCCATCCCCTATGTTCATCTGTTTTGTTTCTTCAGTTCCACGTGAGCGAAATCACATATTTGTCTTTCTCTGACTTTTTTCACTTAGCACAATACCCTCTGGTTCCAACCATGTCTTTGCAAATGGGAAGATTTCATTGTTTTTGATGGCTGAGTAATATTCCATTGTGTGTGTGTGTGTGTGTGTGTGTGTGTGTGTGTATCAGATATATGTGAGATATACGTATATATGTATCACATCTTCCTTGTCCATTCATCTGTCAGTGGACATCTGGGTTCTTTCTGTATTTTGGCTATTGTGGACATTGCTGCTATTAACACTGGAGTGCATGCGCCCCTATGAATCACTATGTTTGTATCCTTTGGAAAAATACCCAGTAGTGCAATTTCTAGGTCATAGGGTAGCTTTATTTTTAACTTATTGAGGAATCTCCATATTGTCTTCAAGAGTGGCTGCATTTCTTCTCTTTTTAATTTCAGCCATTCTGACCCATATGAGGTGACATCTCATTGTGGTTTTGATTTGTATTTTCCTGATGATGAGTGATGTTGAGCATCTTTTCATGTATCTGTTGGCCATTATGTCTTCTTTGGAGAAATGTCTCTTTGTGTATTCTGCCCATTTTTTTCTTCTGCCATTTTTTTTTTTAAGATTTTATTTATTTATTTGTCAGAGAGAGTGAGTACAGGCAGACAGAGAGGCAGGCAGAGGCATCTTCTGCCATTTTTAATCAGATTGGTTTTTGGCTCTTGAGTTGTATAAGTTCTTTATATATTTTGGATATTAACCCTTTATCGGACATGTCATTTGCAAATATCTTCTCCCATTCCGCAGGTTGTCTTTTATTTTGTTGACTGTTTCCTTTGCTGTGTAGAAGCTTTTTATGTATTATGAAGTTTATGTATTATGTATTTTTTTTTATGTATTATGAAGTTTGCTGTGTAGAAGCTTTTTATGTATTATGAAGTTTAATGTAGTTCCAGTAGTTTATTTTTGCTTTTGTTTCCCTTGACTCGGGAGACACATCTAGAAAAATGTTGCTACAGCCGATGTCAGAGAAATTAGGCCTGTCCTCTCTTCTAGGATTTCTATGGTTTCTGGTCTCACACTTAGGTCCTTAATCCATTCTGAGTTTGTGTTTGTGTACAGTGTAAGAAAGTGGTCCAGTTTCATTCTTTTGCATGTAGCTGGCTAGTTTTCCCAGCACCATTTGTTGAGGAGACTGTCTTTTTTCCATTAGATATTGTTTTCACAGAGCTCTTTTGCAGGGAGAGGATTAAATGAGATAATCCATGCAATTTATATAATGAGTTATATAAATATACTCTATATATATAGAGTATATATTTATATACTCTCTCTCTATGTATATATATATATGTTTTTTAAAAACTTTAAATGCAATTTTAAATAATGATTGCCTTTCAGGTCATCCCACCTAACGTGAGAAAGAAAAATGTATGTGGTTAGCTGTGAACCAGAACTGGAGTCCTAGACCGACAGACAATGTCCAATTACAAAGCCACGGCTATGCACTGAATGTTCGCATCCCTCACTAAATTTATAGTAGTGGTACTAGTATATTGGTAGATGTGTGACTACAACCCTGTCTCCATGGCTCTGGTTTACCTAATGGCACGAAGGAAGGCAACATAATCCTGAGGCACCCAACTCAACCAGCACTTGGTTTTTCAAGCTTCGCAGCCATTTCCTTCCTAACACGGGCTTCGGATGTTTTCAGCAAGAGACCAAAGCCTTCCACCCAGCGGCTCTAGTTCAAACACGCCTCCCTGATCGCGGTCCTCACAGAGGCTCATTTCGGCACGTACAGGACCTCATGTTCCCCACACGACACATACCCTCACTTGAAAACTACTTCTGGCCTAGTGGTAGAGACGGCGGGAGTAGGAAAGGCTTTTGGCTGTTCATTCGCAAGAGAGGATGAGTTTCTTTCTCAGCGTGTGCTGCAACCAGACATAGTACCTCTCCTTAGCAGACGCTCTGCTGTTCCAATCATACACGCTGCCGTTGAGTTCAATGTGGAGCTCTAGGAGCGGGCGTCTTCTGGAGGGAACAAGAAAGGCACAAATTAATGCCATGCCAATGTCAAAGAGGAGACAGATTGCCATTAGGTTGAAAGAAGCCAACAGAGGTGACAGTGCATTGAAACTGTGCCTTTTTAAATGCTCTATGAGCTGCTTAGTGAGGGATCCAAACCAGCTGGCAGCAGTCTGGGCCAATGACCACAGTCCCCTCACCCAAGGGACAACTGAATCTTATCCTAGAGACACGCCAGCCAAATAACAACACACCTGGATCCCCTATGCAGATGCAGGTTGGATGCCAAGGACACTGCTGGCATACGGAAGGTTGAGTCATTTCTACTACAGTCCCTTCCTTGCTGCTGTGACTGAGCAGGGAGGGAGGCGGGTGTCACAGGCCATGCAATATATTCCTGGGAAGCTACCACAGAATGCATTTCGCACATGGCTCTGCAATTTCATTCTAAATTGTAATGGGACAACTGAAAATGGACTGCTAGTCTTACACGGAAATAATCTTCTTAAATGAAAACCAGATCACCAAGGTTTCCCTTAGACAAGTATTCTTGGCAATCAACATCAGATATGTCTGTATAACAAAGAGTTGCCGATGTGGGGAGTCAGGTATCGGTTTCCATCCCTCAAACTGTCAAGACAGGGAAAGAAAAGAGCATGCGGTGTCGGGCAGAATTCACAGACACAGGCACTCTCGCGCAGAGCAGGTGTGACTGTCCTAGAGGGCAATCTGATGAGACTGAAAGGCATCCCAGCCTTTCAAAATGCATGTCATTTGACACAGCAATTCTTCTTCTGGGAATTTTCCTCAAGAAAACAGTACAGATAAGCACAAATACTGAGCCACAGAGACACTGAACACTTTCCTTTTATGGAAGCAAAACACCTTCCAATGACCGAAAATGGGTCAAGTTAAGTACGCCATAGCCTTATTCTGGACTGTTCCATGGACGTTAAAATGATGTTGTCAGATACCGACATGTAAAATGCATGTGATGTACTGTTACACCAACTAAAGGCAGGTTATAAAGTAATAGTAGATGATGATTCCGTTTTGGTTTGAAAAACATTTAGATATGATTATGCAGGTATCCGAGAAAGATCTGGAAGGCAATACCCCAAGATATGGCTAACAGAAATTGATTCTAATAAGTAGGACTATCACTGCTTGTTATGGTCTGTTTTTGGCATTTAAATTTCACGGGGGGTTTTTTCCAGTAAGGAGAATGTACTGCCTTTGTAATAATAATTTTTTAAAAAGACAATTAAAAATTTATTTATTTTGAAGAACAAGATCCAAACTACAAGCTGGCTAGCAAGTGACCTCCTGGAGCACAAAGCATTCATAAAACGTGCCTCCTCCTAAGGCATCCCCAGGAGGGAATGAAAAATCCTTTCCTCCCTGAAGAGAAGAGCATCAAACGTGGCACAGCGGTCCTCTCATCATGGCAACAAGAAAAGAGTCAAGTGGTCCAGGGATGGGCCACAACCCACCCAGGTGGCTCACCTTTCTTTCCCCAGTTTCTGGGAGAGGCACTGCAGGTACAACGATGGAGAGCTGGAGGACCGTTCCAACAGGGACACGTCCGCCTTGCACAGGCTCCAGAGGAAGTCAGCTTCTCGGTGAATGGTGGACGGCCCAGGCTGCTTGGCTTTCGATTCCAGGTTGTTGACCGCTGGTCCATCCACCTCTAGCAAGCTGCTGTTGTCCAGAGGGTCCTCTGACTCCACGTAGTTCTGAATAAAAAAGAGCTTTGGCTTCCCTAAGAGAAAAGGGCACGTGTCTCCCATGAACATCCTCCTGATCTGATCCAAAGGGAACCCTGAGTGTGTCCGATCCACGCCAAACACACTGTGGGAGCCACCTCGGCTCACCAGGACGCACACAAAGCTGTCGTAGTCGCGGTGTTGAGGCATGCAGGCAACTCGGCGAAGGACCTGGATTATACTGTCCACACTCAGATACAAGAAAGACTGAACTTCAAAGCCCAGGGAAGTAAAGGTGTCCCGAAGAAATGCTGGATAAAATAAACAAACACACACACACAGAAAACAACACTAGGGTGAGAAATTTTAAGAGGCACCAGGTAGCAATTCTAATAAGCACAGTCGATCTCCACTACTTAACTCATTTCTGCTTTTGTGCCATAATTTTGAGGTTTTGAGGGACCTGAGCTCGGGGCAGGAAGAAATCAACCTGAAACACACGACCTTCAAGTCCCAGGTTCTCAGTTACAATCTGTCCCTTGCTAGAGGCTACCTCCACATCTGGACACGGGCACGGACTGAGCCCACTTCTAGTCCAATGCAACCAAAGGGGGACCAAAAATTTTTCTCTTCCACCAAAACGAAGCTTGGATTTTTCAAAAAAGCTCTTTCTTAATCTAACACACAAGTATGTAGGAAATAGATGTGTTTGCAGAGCGTAGATCCAAATCTAGATCCAAACGGCTGCAGAGAAGACGGCCCGGGTCACAAGTTCCCTCATGTCCGCAGGCTGTGGGCTGATACAGAGGCCCTTACATTTAAGCTGCGACCATTTCCAGACTCCCCAGTTCCTCTCACGACCTGCTTCCCAGTGCTTCCTCTGACCGAGCACTGGGAGCCCTTAGCCAAGATTCCCTGTAGTGCCCCCAAGAATTCCTCTCCTAGTTTCCAGGAATCCCGGATTGACTTTGCCTGCAGGAAGAGTGAAAGGCAGTGGAAAAGGCAGACTTTATGCCAGACAAGCCTGCCTTCCAACACTGACCTGACCACACCTGTGGGCCGCGTGACTTTAAAGAAGTGGGTCTCCCCAGCATTGAATGGAAGTGACAATACCCACCCTGTGAGCACGCGGGGAGGATTAAATGAGATAATACCAATAAAGCTCCTGGGCTCTATTCCCTTTTTTAAAAAATCTTGTTTCCATTTTCTAGAAATTTCTATAGCCTACCCAGTTCATTTCTTTCCCATCTGCTCAGCTTGCCTTCATCAGAGAAATAAATACAATCTCCTGCTTTTTTATTTCTTTCTAACAGCAGAGACAGACATCTTTCTCTTCCTCATGAAAAATCCCTTTGAGGAGCCCATTAAGTTTCTGTTCCATGTCTGAGGGATGCCTACATTTCTTAGTTCAGTTGCAGAGCAGAAAAAAATGTTATTCCCTAAGCTAAACAGACATCTCCAATTTCAGGTTGTTACCCAAAACTCCTAGCCAACTTTTCTGGATTTCTCTCCATGTCTCATGACTATGTACCCACCTCCCTTCATCCCCTGAACGATGGTCTTCCAGAAACCCAGCACTGCATCCAAACCAAATTAAACAACACACGAGTTAATTAGAACAGACAGAACTTCTACCCAGGAACAAAAGGGCCCCATCTCATACCAGTGCAGGCATCACAGAAAGGAGAGGTAAGTAACTCTCCTGAAATTACCACATAACTGTTTGCCACAAATTGTCAACTCTCTGCATTAAATGGAAACAACATGATGTTGTTCAAAGACTCACAGCTTCAGGGTGCCTGGATGGCTCAGTGGGTTAAAACCTCTGCCTTCAGCTCAATTCATGATCTCAGGGTCCTGGGATCGAGCCCCGCATCGGGCTCTCTGCTCGGCAGGGAGCCTGCTTCCCTTCCTCTCTCTCTGCCTGCCTTTCTGCCTACTTGTGATCCCTGTCAAATAAATAAAATAAAATCTTAAAAAAAAAAAAAAAAAGACCCATAGCTTCAACCAAGAGTTTCAGCCTTCTTGCCCTACAAACTTTACCAACCCCTAATAAACTATAAAAGTGAAAGTGAGCTATTGTAATTTCTCTTCTGGCTTCTCAACAGGAAATAGGAAGAGAAAGATAGAAAAAGAAACACAGCCTTGGGTGAACAAAAAGCTGGAAAAAACAGCCACTGGGGGGCACCTGGGTGGCTCAGTGGGTTAAAGCCTCTGCCTTTGGCTCAGGTCATGATCCCAGGGTCCTGGGATCGAGCCCAGCATTGGGCTCTCTGCTCGGCAGGGAGTCTGCTTCTCCCTTTCTCTCTCTCCCCGCCTCTCTGCCTACTTGTGATCTCTGTCAAATAAATGAATAAAATCTTAAAAAAAAAAAAAACAAAACCAGCCACTGGACAAAGAAGAGCTCTCTTGAGTGTTCTTAATTTAATTCACCCAGCCCACAGGCAGTACCCGGGTATGTTCACATTGGGTCTAGTAGAACTGCCCCCTCAGGAGAGCTGGGGTTAATCATGGCCCCACATTTTTCATATATGGCACTTTTAAATATGTCCACAAGTTCTTTGAGACGCCTTCCTTAAAAAGAGTGTAATTCCCTTCCCCTTGAATGTGGACTGTGCTTGGTAACTCATTTCTTTTCTTTTCTTTCTTTCTTTCTTTTTTTTTTTTTGGTAACTCATTTCTAATGACTATGGCAAAAGGGATACTATGGGACTTCCAAAGCCAGATCATAAAAAGAATACAGCCTCTACCTGCCTCTTTCGCTCTTTTGACCAGCTCACTCTGGGGGGAGCCAGCTACCATGTCACAAGAACACTCAAGCAGTGCTGTGGAGAGGCTCACAGGAAGAAGAACTAAGGCCTTGCACCAGCTTCACAGACACTGAGTGAGCCTCCTGAGAGGATCCTTGGATCCCAGCCACGCCTTCGGATGACCCCAGCTGAGCTCCAACCACAATCTGCCGAGAGACTCTGGGTCAGAACAGCCCAGCTAAGCTGCTCCTCAATTCCTGCTCCCCACAAACTGTGAAAGATATAAATGAATTCATCTTGTGGTTTTAAGCCACTAGATTTTGGAGTAATTTGCACACATTCTTAGATAAATAATTCACCAGCTAAATCAGGAAAAGGGAATGATAATAACCTTTACTTAAGGATGTAGTTAGGGTACCTACATTTCATCTGGCCCACAGGTAAATGGGGGGGGGGGAAGAATTATATTTCACACAATAATGGAGACATATAAAGAAGGTGCCAATCTCCTTTAAACCCTATGATAAATAAATATTAGGAGGGACATGAAGGACACGATACACAGGTGGTTGGAGAACCTAATAATAGCTCACTCATCCCCACAGGATCTCAGTGGGATCGAAAAGGCGCTGCCCCCTGGCCTGCCCCTCAGCAGGTGCAGGCAAGTCTTCCGCACCCAGTACTGGGCTCAGCTGGAACCCAGGACCGGACAAAGAGCACCCAGACGAGGACCCCAGTTCCATCACTAGTTTCATTCCCAAGTCTTCGTTTGAGGTCCCACATGTCATGGCGTATTCTTTCCTCCAGGGGGCAGAAGCAAACAGGGAAACACCCGACTCAAAGTGATTGTTTACTTCTCTCAGACTGCCTGCCTGCCCTCCAAGCCCTCTCCTCCCCATAGACTGCCTCCCTCACCAAAGTCCCCGAAACAAAGCCATAGTCTGT
Source organism: Martes martes (assembly GCF_963455335.1). NCBI lineage: Eukaryota > Metazoa > Chordata > Mammalia > Carnivora > Mustelidae > Martes > Martes martes. The sequence goes on from NC_137890.1 coordinate 183,272,965, forward strand.
CTTGCCGTGCTGATGTGCGGGACTCAGGGACAGAACAAGGGCTGTCCCGTGCCTTCTATCTCTTTCCCTTTTCTGGGTTCCCAGTGGGTTCTGGCGCGAGTGGGGGCTGTCACAGCAGGGAGCAGGCAGCTGCATGGGGCCCGCAAAAGAGGAACCAGTCTCGGAATCCCAAGATCTAAGTTTAAATCCTGGCTCCTCTCCCTATCTGCTGGGTCTCAACCTTGCCCGGTCCTAGAAAAACTAACTTGCGCCAACAGAGAGACTAGGAAGGGGACAGGAATCTGACGTCTGGGGCGGGAAGTGCTTACCTCATAGAACAGGAGAAAGAAGAATAAAGAGGAGGTGAAGCCAGAAATGGGACAGTCCCCCAAAGCCAATAAAAACAGCAATTTGGAGGGACCTCAGACCAAGAGGGAGCCGCCATTAACTATCCCTCTGGTAGCCCAGTCACCTCAGAAGACACAGCCTCAAGTCCTCATCGTCGAGATGTCCCATAATGTCACATCTTTCCTCTATCGCAGAGGGAGGGTTGACGCTAGCTGGCATTTGCAACTTTCTTGCTCGGGCCGGCAAGAACATGGATAGAGCCCAGTCTGATTTATAAGATCAACAGAGTAATGACAGTGTGAGTTTGAACAAACTAACTGTCTTAGTTTATTCATCTGTAATTAACGTGATTACTACTAATGCCTGTACCATGTTCTTCAAAAGGTACCTGTGACGATCCGGGAAGATGTCTGTAAAGACACTTCTCTAGTCTACGCTAGCCTAGTCTCTCTAGCCTACGCTGAAACGTGTGGGGAGCAGTCGGAGTCTGTGTCCCATTTGTCACAGGCGCTGCCTTGTCGCTTCCCTCAAATGGGGAAGAAAGCCTTGGATGCTGAGTTTGGAAAATAAAACTTCAACGACTGCAGAAGTCACACTTCTCCTTCCACCCTCTCTGGAAACCCCCGTCCTGACCCAACCCTATCTCAGTAAACCTCAACTTCCCAAAATGATCAGTTTTCACGTGGCCTTGCAGTTAGGACGAGGGTTAGGGTCAGCACCAATCAGAAGGTCTGGGGGCTACTGAGATGAAGTCCAAAAAAACGAAATACGGTAAAAATGACACCATTTGTTTAGAATTTGTTTTCATCTAAAATGAGTTCCCATTGGGGTGGTGGTTGGCTCAGTCAACAGAGCATGTGATTGTGAGTTCAAAGCCCACCTGGGGTGCAGAGTTTACTTAAAAATAAAATCTTAAGGAGCGCCTGAGTGGCTCAGTTGGTTGAGTGTCTGCCTTTGGCCTAGGTCATGATCTAAGGGTTCTGGAATCAAGCCCCACATCAGGCTCCTCGCTCCGCGGGCGATCTCTTTCTCCCTCTCCCTCTGACTGTTGCTCTCCCTGCTCGTGCTGTCTCTCTCTCTCTGTCAAATAAATGAACGAATAAAATCTTAAGAAAAATATCTTAAAACAAAGTAAAATTAAATGAGTTTGCATTGATCTTGACACAAACTATAAAAAGAAGTCCATTAAACCAATGTATACAATAAGAAAGACGGAGTGCCTCATCATTCCATTTACCACTACTTAATGAGCACCTTGTACGAGCCCAGTTCTAATTATAATAAAGCATACAAATGCGGGCACCTAGGTGGCTCAGTTGGTGAGGTCATGATCTCAGAGTCCTGGACCCAGAGTAGGGCTCCCTGCTCAGCAGGAAGCCTGCTTCTCCCTCTCCCTCTGCCTGCCACTCCCCCTGCTTGTGCTCTCTCACTCTCTTCCTGTCAAATAAAGAAAATAAAATCTTAAAAATAAAAAGGGCATACAAATGAGACAGACAAAGTTGGGCAGGATATTCTTAGTGAGAAGGGGAGTTAAGTTTCTTTACAGGAGGACTGCTCAGTCTTTCAGACCAATATGCAAATCTCAAAGGAGGAACAAACTATTCATCATTTCTGAAATTATCTTCACCCCAAAACTCGTGTTTTAAAAAGTTTCTCTTCCTAAAAAAAAAAAAAAAAAGTTCCTCTTCCTATGTTGCAGAAACACTGTATTTCATGCTGGGAAATAAAGATGAGCCTATCAAAGAGCCTATCATCTGGCTGGGGAGCTTATAAATGGGCACAAAACAATGACTGGTATGTCACACAGTACGGTGGGGTTTTAGGTAAAAGAAGCGGTCAGAGGAGGGATCATCAGTGCAGTCTGAGACACCTGGAGATGAGACTGCGGTCAAGATACTAATTTAGGCGGGGGCCCGACAAAACAGAAGAAAGGGGACACCCCCCCACACACCAAGTAGGGGGATGATTATAAACAAGGACAGAAGAATGAGTGAGTTAGGAAGTAGTGGTAGAGTCAGCTTTGTTTAAGTCTGACTGACTTTGTATAAGTCTTTCATTTGTTTCCAGAGACCAGTCAAGGGGTTTTAATGGACAACCCACATTCACTCAAAATTATAAACTACCTTTTAGATATCTTCTTTTTAAGCCATTTCTTCTGGACTAGCTTTTCTTAGGAGAAAACAGTATCAGTAATAATCCTGTCTACTGCATGTCAAAGAGGCTTGTAGCACACCTCAGGCAGCCCCAGAGCGCTCTTCCACGTATCCGCAACTCCTTATCCACAATTCAGAAAACCCAAAAGCTCTGAAAACCTTAAGTTCTTTTCCATGATTCATTTTGTGGCAAAACTTTTCCTGAACTGGTGAGAAGCTGTTGATAGCCTTTATTCCACTCAGTGTAACTATCCACTCATCTTGCTGTAGAAATGGTCATGTATGGGCCCTAAGACCTTTACAAGTATGAACTCATTCACTTCTCCCAACCTCCCCATGAGGTATCTCCTGTTAGCGAACTATTTTATAGAAGAGAAACTGAGGGGCGCCTGGGTGGTGCAGTCAGTTAAGTGTCCCACTCTTGGTTTCCACTCAAGTCATGATCTCATGGGTCATGATTTCATGGGTCATGATCTCATGGGTCATGGGATTAATCCCACAGGTCAGCCTCCACACTCAGAGGGAGTCTACTTAAAGATTCACTCCTGGGGCGCCTGGGTGGCTCAGTGGATTAAAGCCTCTGTCTTCGGCTCAGGTCGTGATCTCAGGGTCCTGGGATCAAGCCCCGCATCGGGCTCTCTGCTCCCAGGGAGCCTGCTTCCTCCTCTCTCTCTGCCCGCCTCTCTGCCTAGTTGTGATTTCTCTCTGTCAAAAATAAATAAATAAATAAAAAGATTCACTCCCTCTGCCCCGCCCCCAACTTGTGCTCAAGCTCGCGCTCTCTCTCTCTCTCTCAAATTAATCTTTTAAAAAAGAAGAAGAAGAGAAACTGAGGTTTACAGAGGCTAGGAAAATTGTCCAAAGTCGCAAGCTAGGACATGACAGAGCTATGAGTCAAAGCCACACAGTCATATTCCAGGACCCACCTGTGACTATGCTCCTAGTAATAGAGGAAAACATAAATACACATACATTCCTGGCGCACAGGAGGCCTATAACTCAGCAAGGGAAGCAGACACAGACACTGAGGTTTAGTTACAAATTCACAGCAGGTCATGGCATTATGAGCTCTTCATACAACAGATATACATCCTGCAGTTGGGAGCTTTCTGCCAATGAATGAAAACAAAACTGATTATAATAGAAAGTGAAAACAAATACTCTTTTTTAAAGCAGGAAGTTACTCACTGAAGAAATATTTTCTCATTCTTATATTGGTACTCATGGTTAAGAAAGGACACTTATCTACAGCCGAGAGGACAGCATGTCTCACATCTAACCGAAAATAGGACATGAGGAAAGTGAGATCATTTCTGAAATCCTGGGAAATTCAACCTAATATTTGCTTATTTGACCTTCTCTTAGATTCTCTTCCCATAGAACTCCCCATGGTAACATTTTCAGTGAGCCTAAAAGACAGTTCTGACTCATTCCAAGAATTCTGCAAAGCAGGAAACCTGTGGAAATGTGCTAATCGACCCTTCTGAGGGAGAGGTAAATAATTAAACGTGTTCTTTCACAATGAGATTCTTGTTCTCTCTGACGCTCCCCCGTGCCTGCTCCAGTTTGAATAGGACATCAGCAGCTGAGCAAGAGAATCGGTTCAGATCCCAACGAGAGTAACCCGCAAGTAGCACAGACCAAGGCCGAACAACCAAGGCCACGGAGGCAGAACTAAGTAAGGAACGCACTGCCTCTAAGTGAACACACGTGTCTAATATTTTTCATTTTTCTCCAGAAAAGCTCTCATAATCTAGTTACATGACGTGCTGGGACATCTGGTAACACCGGAACCAGAAAGCCTTCCATTTTAAACCCCCACTCTGGATGCCAGGACTCCTCCCCATGAAAAAGCAAGACGGAAGCTCCCCAGCTTTCAGCCAATCACACCTTTGTGCCAAAGACAATGCCGTGTGCTCCCCAAATCCCTTCCTTTCCTTCCTGGCGCACAACCAGGCTGAGTTCCTTGTCTCCTATAGTCAGGGGAAGGCCCACGAGGGAGTTCGACCGATGGGATTGTGACTGGGAATGAGGCACCCCACCTTCAGGACCGGTCCCTAAACTCTCTGGGGAGACCCTCCATGCTCCTCCTTCATCCACCACCCAGACCCAGAGAATCCTGTGCAAAACCCCAAGGCTTCAGATGATGATGTCACTGAAGGATCTCATGGAATGAAGCTCACTCCAGCCCGATCCAGGCTGTGACATGAATGAGAAAGCACCCCTCGCCAGGGAAGCCACGGACTTCCGCCGCGGTTTGCTGTGAACAGCTTGTCTGGGCCGTGACCTCACTGCGGGCCTTCGGGTAACCCGCAGCGTCCATACCTACCTGCGTCATTGCCGATGCAATCAATGATCAGGCAGATTCCCAGGGGTTTGCTCTGCATCCTGTATCTCTCCTCTGGAACGTGCTGGAAAGGAAAGCAGGGATGGTTAAAAACTCTGGACACTGCTCTGTTTCCATAAGGTCCCACACGCATACCATCTCTTCTTTTGGATTTCCTCAAACTTCCTGTTGCCAGGTGAGTCATTCCACAGACACAGCCTGAAGTCACCACAGCTGACATTTCCCATCAATTTCACATTTTTTCTCTATTTAGGTAATGTGCCGAAGACAAGCTGTCTCAGTTTTTAATTTTAATGAAAATCACGGTCTCTTTGCACACGACCGAGCTCGGCAGGATGAAGACAATTTAAAGCTGAGAGAAAGGATGGGTCATACGTTTCCACAGTAACTTGAGGTTATACAAGTGGTATCTTTCCAAACCAGTACAAAAGGAGGCCTTCTACGGGCTCCTTATGGAGAAGGCTTTCAGCCTTTAAAAAAAAAAAGCCAGATCAGGTCGAGTTTCAGTGTCACTGGTTACTAATAAATTCAGCAATCACTCAGCTAAGAGGAGAACTGCCACTCTGGAATTTCCCCACATTCCAAAGTTCACGAATGCAATCCACATCCACATTTTTCTCTTTGCTCTATCCAAGCTTCTCCCTTAGGAGGAAGAGTTCCCAGGAGAGTCCCCAGGAGAATGGCACTCGCAGCATCCTCCTCTTGTCCCAGAGAATTATTAATGGACAGATATCTTAAAGAAACCAGCGTTCTGCACAGATACTGTGCGTACAATACAATACCAAATCAGATCACTTATTCTGTACCCGCGGTAGAAATGCTTCTGACTCCTGGATGGACGCCTTCACTGATTCTCCTGGGGGATAAGAGAGAAATCACTTACAAAGCTAAAAGAGAACTGAGCCCACTCCCATGCTGTCTGGGTTCCTTGATTTCTCAGCTGTTCTCTTCCCTTATTTTCTTCCCCTTACTGTATCTTCTTTGCTCAGCTCTACTCAGCCCCAAGGTTCCAAACTCACACCGAAGAATCTAACAGATAAGAAAACACAGGGGGTAGGTAGAAAAATTGCTTAAATAGCAAGGGGAGACAAAAGGTTCTCCCTTGCCTTTCTCCAGAGGAGGGCCAGGTGACTGATGAATTTTTAAAGGGATAGGGAGACTCCAATAACCTCACAACCTGACAATATCGATAGCTTTCTTCCCTGTGCTGAAACCGTGGGCAACGCCTACAGGGGACAGCCTTAGAGACTACTGAGTGGGAAAGTTGTGCTTGTATTTGTCACTCATGCAACAGATGGCCGTGTTTTCTTAGTCCAGTGATATTGAGAAATCATAAAATAAAATGGCAACGGCAAGACAGAAGACAGTGAGCCAAGCAAATGTAGATAAGCCTAAAGCCAATAATATAAGGCGAAAAATGACTTCATTCGCTCAGAGAGGTGGAGAAACCACTAGTTTTGAAGTCATGAATGTCTGCCTCAAACCCTAGCAGCATCACTGGGGAGCTCTGTGATCTCGGGGGAGGTTCCTCCTAAAACCTCAGGGTGTTTCGCTTTATTTTTAAATCCCTAAGATGAACATACCAACATCTACCTTGTAAGATTGTTACCAAAATGAGACCGTCTAAAGACAAGCAAAGAAAATGTCAGTATTTGCAAGGTTTGGGGGAAATGAGTACTTTTAAGTGTGTAAGTTGAAATAGTCTTTTTGGGGGCACCTGGCTGGCTCAGTCAGTAGAGCACGTGACTCTTGATCTTGGGGTTGTAAATTCAAGCTCCACATCAGATGTAGAGATTACTTAAAAAAAAAAATTTTTTTTTAAAAGAAAGTCTTTTTATTGATTGATTTATTTTTACAATTTTTATCTATTTCTTTATTTGAGAGAGAGAGCGCGCACAAGTAGGCAGAGCAGCAGGTGGAGGGAGAGGGAGAAGCAGGCTCTCCGCTGAGCAGGGAGCCTGATGCGGGACTTGATCTCAGGACCCTGGAATCATGACCTGAGCCGAAGGCAGACGCTTAACCGACTGAGCCACCCAGGCGCCCCAGGAAACGGTCTTTTTGAAAGACAACTGGCAATACCTTTTAAACCAACATTCTGCTTCTAGAAATTTATCCTAAGGAAATAATAGAGCAAGTATACAAACATATCTACCGAATAATTGTTCATAATGGCCTCAAACTAGAAAAATACTTAAAAATCCACCAACATGAGATGGACTAAATAAATCATGGTATGTATGATGGATACTATCCATGTCAGGAAGGATAAGAAAGATCTTTATGTATTTGACATGAAAAGCTGCAGGATATATTAAGTGGAAACGGATTACTAAATAACATGGATAATACTAATCCCACGTACTTAAAAATACGTGTGTGTGCAAATGCTTACACATATGTATGCTTAAAAATAACAGTCTAGAGATATATAAATCAAATGTTAACAGCGGTCATCTGATACTTGGGATTAAAAGGAAATTTCTCTTTTTCATTTTGTATTTAAGCAATCGGGGATTAAAAGAATAAAAAATAAATAAACTGTAATATGCCCATCTAGGGTTAAGGCACATAGTAAGAGCTTAATAAATTGTAGAGATCATCATCATCATCCAACCCAGGTCTATTTGGAAGTCTAAATTAATAGGAATGCTTTTTTCTTTACTAGCAAATAAACCAGATCCAGGCAAAAGCAGGTCCCTAGCTCTCTGAAGTACCACCATGGGCACTGGGAGCCTCGCCCATCTCACCTGTGTCATTACTTTTTTTTTTTTAATTTAAGTTTAATTAGCCAACAGAGAGTACATTGTTAGTTTCAGACGTAGAGTTCAGTAGTTTATCCGTTGCCTATAACGCCCAGTATCATTACAATGAAGGAAAAGCCTACATCAGGGTGCGCTATGAGAAGAACACCAATTTGTTTTTCATTCCTGTCCAAATCTACCAGGTCTCCTGCTTTCCTTTTAAACAGCTTTCAGAATGCTAATTCTTGCCACCTCACCAGTGTTTGGAGAAACATGCTGTCAGTTCAGGAATAAATTCACTTCTCCGTAGCTTTTGCTGGAGAGCAGAATATTAGGTAGGGAATGACAGGCATGAGCAGTACCATCTGGTGAATCTGGGCGAACTTCTCAGTTTCTAGATGCAGGCAGACAGCATGGAGGCTGACTCAGAAGATTTTGGCAAGGGGCCTGCCACACAAAGAAGGTTTCCATCAGGCCACTGCTCTGCTGGAACATTCGAGATCGCCATTGCACGCGGGACAAATTCCAAGCTCCTCGGCAAAGACTGAGTCCTCCTTTCCTGTCCATGGATCCCTGCCTCCTGGAGTTTTGAAGCACCGTCAGCTACAATACAGTGCGAGACCGAGTCTCAGCCTTCACCTCAGGGAGGCCTCAAGTCACGCAAAAGAAATACACCTTTTAAAAATGATGTTATGGGATCAAGTGATGATGTTTAAGAGAGAAGACAGAGATCGTATGGGTTGAAATGACTAGTTTTTTTACTGTATTTTTTGTTTCTTCTTAGGAGTAGAAGGATGTCATCTGTAGAGTATCTAGATTTATTAAATGAGCTATAAAACAGAGACACGTGGGTGACTCATTTGGTTAAGTGTCTGCTTTTAGCTCAGGTCATGATCCCAAGGTCATGGGATCAAGTCCTGCATCGGGATCTCTGCTCAACGGGAAGTCTGTTTCTCTCTCTGCTTTCCACTTCTCCTGCTGACAAGTAAATAAATGAATTCTTTTTTTAAAAAACTGAGCTAGGGGCGCCTGGGTACCTCAGTTGGTTAAGCAACTGCCTTCAGCTCAGGTCATGATCCCGGAGTCCTGGGATCGAGTCCCACATCGGGCTCCCAGCTCCATGCGGAGTCTGCTTCTCCCTCTGACCTTCTCCCCTCTCATGCTCTCTCTCACTCTCTCTCTCTCAAATAAATAAATAAAATCTTAAAAAAATATGTAAAAAAACTGAGCTATAAAACAATATCCTAGTAACCTTCCTTCTTCCTGCTGCCAGATATTTGATTTAACATGGTTTGTTATCATGGCTAGATTAATGTTTAACATAGCCTGGTTATAGTTCCATTTCAGGAATAAATAGCACATCTCTTAAAAATATAGCCAAGGGGCGCCTGGGTGGCTCAGTGGGTTAAAGCCTCTGCCTTCAGCTCAGGTCATGATCGCAGGGTCCTGGGATCGAGCCCCGCATCAGGCTCTCTGCTCAGCAGGGAGCCTGCTTCCTCCTCTCTCTCTCTGCCTGCCTCTCTGCCTGCTTGTGATCTCTGTCTGTCAAATAAATAAATAAATAAAATCTTAAAAAAATATATATATATATATATAGCCAAGATGATGAAGCTGTTGGAGTAGGAGGTATTTACTTTCAAATAAGCTAATTCATTAAATAATTAGAAATGCCAATGGCGACATTTTAAGAATTTAACTGCTATCTATTTTGAGAGTTTAATCATTTAATCAGAATATGTAGATAAAGGAAATGGTCAACTCCAAAAATGCAACAATTTGTACTTGAGTTATCAAGCATTTATAAAGAACGAATATAAAGAGGGGCGCCTGGGTGGCTCAGTAGGTTAAGCCTCTGCCTTTGGCTCAGCTCATGATCTCAGCGTTGGGCTCTCTGCTCAGCGGGAAGCCTGCTTCCCACTCTCTCTCTGCCTGCTTCTCTGCCTACTTGTGATCTCTCTCTCCCTCTGTCAAATAGGTGAATAAAATCTTTAAAAAAAAAAAAAAAGGAAAGAAAAAGAAGAATGAATATAAAGAAAAATTGGCCTTACTTTGAAGGTCAAGTTGTCCCACATTGAGTCTTTGTTCTTTACTTCTCCCATTCTGGAGCTTCAAATATAAAGAATAAGGTCACATCCCCTGTTAGTTTTTTTCAGAGCCACTTTATATCACACCTCTTTAAATATCTCCATAGAATTCTTACCCAGGAAAAAAATAAAATTATCACATTCACAGTTAAATTATCTAAAGAAGAGCTAGAACAGTTAACTCCATAAATCCCGTATTCTATTGCCAAAGAACAAGGCAACTCTTTCTTTTAAAAAACGAAAATACAGTGAACATGCAACATGCTAAATTAGCTTATTAGAATGTTTTAAAACAGCTCAATAAAGTGCGATGTTATAATATTGTAGAGTAGCTTCTAGTTAGAACAAGCTGTTGGAACATCAGACTGACATTCTACCTGACCCTTTAACGCAGAGGCAATGTATGGATGGTACGATTAAGAATGGGAGTTCTGAACTGTTGGCGAGGATGTGGAGAAAAAGGAACCCTCAGGCATTGCTGGTGGGAATGTAAATTTGTTTAGCCACTGTGGAAAACAGTATGGAGGAGCTTCCTCAAAAAGTTAAAAATAGGAATACTGTTTAATTTAGTAATTCCATGACTGGGTACTTATCCAAAGAATACAAAACACTAGTTCAAAAAGATACATGTACCCCACGTTCACTGTAGCATTACTGACAAAAACCAAGACATGGAAGCAACCTAAGAAAGTGTCTATCAGTAAAGAACAGATATGGAAAATATACACATATATACACACACCATACATATGTAATATAAGTATTGAAATAATTACATATGCAGTAGTATATATATGTAATGGAATATTACGCAGCCACAAAAAGGATGAGTCTGTACCATTTGTGACAACATGGATGGACCTAGAAAGTATTATGCTAAGTGAAATAAATAAGACTGAAAAAGACAAATACCTTAATATGTGGAATCTTTTAAAAAAATGAATAAACAAACAAAAAGCAGAATCAGACCTATAACTATGGAGAACAAACTGATGGTTGCCAGAGGGGAGGGGGGTGGGAGGATAGGCAGAATGGTTGAAGGCTTCCAGCTACGGAGTGAATAAGTCACAGGAATAAAAAGCACAGCCCAAGAATATAGTCAATGATATTAGCTTATATGGTGACAGATGGCTGTAGCTACACTTGTGGTAAACATAACATAATGCATGAATTTGTCAAATCACTACGCTGTACACCTGAAACTAAGGTAACATTTTTGTGATAACTATACAAAAAAAAAAGGAAGAAAAGAAAAAAGACTGTGGGGAGTTCTAGACCAGACAAACCTAGCTATGTCTAGACCAGACAAACCTGGTTAGTGGCTGAATCAGCCACTAACATTGTAAGCTGAAGCAAGTTATCTAACCTCCATGTCTGTTTCTTTGTCTTCAAAATGAGGATAATAATAGTAGCCATCTTATAATTTTTTGTGAAGATTAAATGCATACAAAGCACTTACCACAGTGCTAGTTATTGTTTTTCTGTGATGTCTAGTTATTGGGTTTCTTTAATGCCTAGCTGCACATAAGCCACATGTGGGCTTGGTTCTTAAAAATCAGATACCCCCCCCCCAAAAAAAAAAATCAGACACCACCAAAAAAAAAAAAATCAGATACCAAAAATAAAAACAGATATCCAAAAAAAAAAAAAATCAGATACCAAAAAAAAAAAATAATAATAATAATCAACTACCAATTCTGAGGAGTAGAATGAAATTAATCAGAAAATGAAATATTGAACCGACCCTTTCTCTTCTCAGATGACAGGTCCTTTGTAAGGTACATGTACCACATACTGCCAACCATCTGATAGGTTCAGCTTTCAAATGACAGTTCTCCTCTGAAGCTATCCTAGCCAAAAGAGAGAAGTATACTATTCATTAAGCTGTGTCTGTAGCTGTCTTTGTGTCTAAATGAAAGAAAAACATGTAAGTTGCTTTTATCACTAATCACAAGTGACTTAGCCAGAAGCTGAGAGTACTATACAGAATTTGGAACCCCACGTGGATGTGCATTCACATGAACATAGCTACTAAAGAAATATAACATCAAATCAAAGCTCGATTTAAAAAGCATTGTATTGCAGGGGCGCCTAGGTGGCTCAGTGGGTTAAGCCTCTGCCTTCGGCTCAGGTCATGATCTCAGGGTCCTGGGATCGAGCCCCGCATCGGGCTCTCTGCTCAGCGGGGAGCCTGCTTCCCCCCTTCTCTCTGCCTGCCTCTCTGCCTACTTGTGATCTCTCTCTCTCTCTGTCAAATAAATAAATAAAACCTTAAAAAATTAATTAAAAAAAAAGCATCGTATTGCAGAGTGACGCAACTTTCTTATTCTATAATATGTTGTATCATGTGTCATTTAATGCCACTACAATTTTTAAAGTACTTTGCATTCCTGTATGCACCTCCTAATTTTATGAGAAATTCACTGAATCCATATGCCACAGTGCCTGCAGACTAAGCAAATTAATGACCAGGGTCATCGATCAATAGAGCAAATTAAAGGAGAAATTTAAATACAGAACACTTGGGTTCCCAATAGGCTACATAGACACTGAATATAATTACTTTCATCAACAAAATTGAAAGGCAGTAGTAAAAATATGGCAAGCTTTTAACCCAGAGTGGCAGTATAATTTGTATCAGATATACGCTAGTAGAAAAAGCTCAGAAAATCTGGATCTTGAATCCTAAACCAATTTTATTTCACGACTTGGTATCACAGAGATTCAGAAGGACACAAAGGAAGTATATTTGATTCTTTAAAAAAAAAATGACAGATACACTTAAGTTATGGCATGACTGGCATGTAGCTGATTAAACTCAGCATGGTATAGGGGGAGGAACATGGGCTGGGCCCAGTTCTGGTGGTCCACAGAAGTGGGCAATCACCTAATGCACTTTAGGCTTAAATTTCCTTTTTTGTTTGATGAGGGGGTTGGACAGTATAATCCTCAATACCCAATTAGCTCTGAAATTCTAGTGCTCAGCGTTATCTCACAGCTCACATTCTTCATGGAACTATTTCTATTACGGGGTAGTTAATGTTTTCCTCACACATGTTTATGAGAGCTTTTATAATTTAACCGTGAAACTGCACTGTGACCTAAGACCTAACTACAAATTCCACAAATCTTTATGAGGATGAGGCTATCCTACTAGAATTAACTTCTCAAGATAAAAAACTAACCAAGGGTAATTATGAGAATACACTGCACCACTTAATAACACAACAGCCCGAAGTTACTATGTGATATTTACGGTCACAAATCAATTACTCAGTAATAGAACTCAGTAACGAAAACACTTCTGCTGAAATTGTTAAAATAAGCCCAATAATAAGCAAATGCACAGAGAGGTAAATATGAGGATATTTATTTTGAATCATTGCAGCAGTAACAAAAGGTTGGAAATGATCTAAATATACACAGCCAAGAAAGGGCTATATACATATATGGCTATAGACATATCAGAAAGTAGATCCATATGAACCCATTAAAAACAATGGCCAAATAGAGGGGGTCCCAAATGGTTCATTCATATGGAACAATTTCCAAGAATTCTCAGCTCAGGATAATGCGCACAGTGCCCTCCCATTTGCACAAAAAGAAAAAAAAACAAAAGTGAAAGATGGTACGCGGAGACTATTTCTGGAGGTTTACAGAAGAAAGTGGTTCACCACAGCAGTCTCTGGGGAAAGGAACTGGGATAAGAGAAAACATACTTTAAGAATCCTTTTAATACACCTTGAAATTTTTGTTCATGAGAATATGCTACTTACTTACATTTAAAAAGCTAAATTTTCTAAAGAACAAATGAACAATGATTAAAAATGTTCAGCTGTATATGTGTAGGTACACACAGATGCATCGAAAAAAGACTAGAAGGAAATCTGCCAAGATATTAACAGTGATTATCTTTAGTTAGTAGGATAGAAATGATTTATTTTCCGCCTCTTCTATTTCTTTGCATTTTCCAAATTCTCTCAATGAACACAGGTTGGCTTTGTAATCATAAGAAGGTACACATATTTTTTTTAATGTATTTTTCTACCACATTTTTTTCAGACATTAAATGAAGTACATGCTATGAGAACATGCATACTTTTATCAGCATTCTGAAACCGTTTCTGGAATTCCGTACATTTGCTCCAGACTCACCCTTAAGTTACATGAAGGATCCTTAAGACTCAAATTTGGGAATGATGCCTGGAGTGCATTTGTATAACTTGTTTCAGGTGCTTGAGCTGTAAGCAGAAGAGAGGTATTAACTTAAGATGTATAAGTTATTGTCAAATGACTATACAACAATAGCTCAGTTTGGTCCATCATCCATCTTTCAGAATACCCTGAACTTTATCTAACTACCTTACCAAATTCAAGAGATCAGATCAGATGATTCCCCCACTGATATTAAGAAAGGACTAGAAATGTGGGGCACCTGGGTGGCTCAGTGGGTTAAAGCCTCTGCCTTCAACTCAGGTCATGATCCCAGGGTCCTGGGATCGAGGCCCGCATCAGGCTCTCTCCTCTGCAGGAAGCCTGCTTCCTCCTCTCTCTGCCTGCCTCTCTGCCTACTTGTGATCTCTGTCTGTCAAATAAATAAATAAATAAATAATCTTTAAAAAAAAAAAAAAAAAAGAAAGGACTAGAAATGCTACACCGACCCTTGATCTTTTATTGGTTGCCTGCCGGGAGGGGAGGTCTGTAGACTCCTGGGACTCAGCTATGCCCTTGAGGCTGTGACCCTATGGTGGGAGTAGACGGCTAACAGAGACCACGGGGTGGGGGGCGGGGGGAGGCTGAGTCTAAAAGACAACGGGGGAGGGGTGGCATGAGAAAGCAGGCCACTGTGAGTCTGGTCCCATTTGTGGAGGGAACTGCAGCTAGGGGATCCCAAGGGACAGGATGCCCCCCGGAGTTGAATGGGGGTCAGGCCCAACACTGGAACAAGACAGCAGGGCTTGGCACGCACTCGGAAGCCCTGCATGTCCACGATGCTGCCAGCCTGCGCAGAAAATCAGACTCCTTCCTGAGGGCCGGAAAGTTCAGAACTTATTGGCAGTGTTCCGCAGAGGGCTGAGACTCTGTGATCATGGGTATGGGCTGATGAAGTCGTTAGATCTGGGATAGGAAAGCTAGGAAGGGGTGTGATCTCTAGCCACAGACTAGTGGGGGCTGTCAACACTCAGGATCTGCTCCCTCCACTCCACCAACAAATGAGTCTTTGCCAACCGAACCTCGGACGCACAGGGTACTTTCCTTCGGCCGCAGAGAGGCCAAAATCCTACTCACCTGACTGCTTGTATTTCTGGATTTTTGTCTTCAGATCTACTCTGTGGATGTTCTTCAGGCATTTTTCTAGTAAATCCAACTGATCAGGAGCAATCAGATTTAGTTTCTCTAATTCGATCACGAGATCTAGGAAACTCTGAGAGAGCAACCAACAAAAAACAAATGTCAGGAAGGCAGACTCTGAAGCCCCAAGTGCAAACCTCAGGCTGTGTGATTTGTAGCAGCAAGAAAATGTGACAAGGGGAGCCCCTTCCGTGATCTTCGGTGATCCTAAACCAGACCTCTCTGTTTTACAGTCCCTCCAAAGCCAGGAGCAAATGACACTCCTGGATTTTATTGAGAAAGAGGTGGGGAAGTCTTTTGGTGGACAGCCCCTGTGGAGGTTGGGGATAGACACGTGGGCCATATTATGTCATCAAGAAGTACCACGAGGGGGCAGGCCAAAAAAATAAAATCCTCCTGACGTCATTTTCTTCCAAAAGGCCTGATGGATGTTATACTGAAAAACTCTAAGGGCTTTCCTAAAAAAAGGGGAAGAAAGAAGATAGCTGGAGGCAAGTTTCTACTAGAAAAATCCCAGTGATGTAATTTTGAAGTTCCTAAAATATTTTAGTCAATGCTGGACATTCCAACTCAATCTGACTCAGGAGGAGTGAGGAGGTAAAATTTAAGTTAGGGTATAAAGCAACTCACTTGCCCTGGATCGAAGAGATTCAGAAAGAACTGTATTTCAGAAATAGGCACCGCTTTGGGTTTTACTTCCCTTCTGTTTAACATTTGACTACTGAGGCTCTATGTTTATTTTTTTTTTAATAATCATCAGCATGAAATTGTTATAAATGATTGGCAGATAAGCTGATTTGGGGACACCCAACAGAAGTTCTTTTTTTTTTTTCATTTTCTTTCCTATTCGATGCATTTGATGACGGGGGCATCCGGCCACCCTGTCTGCCTAGATTTCAGAAACAAAACTACAGTGATTAAAGAACATGAGGAAATTCTCAAGCAACACCTGACCAGAGTTCTCAAAGTCAGGTCCTTTAAGAACATATTGTCATCATCTACAGACCTGAGGTCTTCCTGGCCTGTCCCTAGGCCAGCAGGCTCACAGAGGGCCACACGGAATTTAAACACTTTTCCAGCAATTACAACATCCCTGAGATCTTGACTGCTACCTAGCTTCCAGCCCCAAATCTCTACTTTTGCCATTCCCCGGATGCATGAGTCACAAGAACCTCCCCCACCCCATCTCCATATGGAGCCTAATGACTTCACACTGACCTCGCGCTCGCTGAGGGGAAGCAGATGCCGTGGGAGGGCAAGACAGGAGTGGCCTCGTACTTCCCACCTGTTTGCACTCAGCACAAGCAGATGGGACTTCCTAACCCTCCCAGATGGTCTGTCACACGGGGGAGAGAAACTGATGCCTAAATCAGGCCTCTGACTTTTATAGAAATAAGGATAAAATACAAGGATGAGAGAAACACCCAGGGCCACCCTATTTCCTCTCAACTGAGACACCAGTTCTCTTCCTATCAATGGTATCAAGGAAACAACTTCCTCTTCTCACTTCCTATCTTCACCTCAACATGGGCCTTCCTGTTCAAGGACACCCCACCTTCTGATAGGCTCCTGGGAACATGAACCAAGAAAAAGAAAACTTACCTTATCCTTGGCTACCTTTTTCCGACCAAGATAATCCCTCATGAGGAAAAATAATGAGGACAAATCAGATTTTTCCAAATTGCCACCAATCTCTGTCATCAGCACCCTGTAAACCAGACAAGTTTCTTTTTTAGTAAATTCAGATACCATCGTAGTAAAAAAAAAGAAAGAAAGAAAGAAACAAGAGCCTATGCCTCCACTATGCCAGTAACTGGTTAAAAGGCTAGTTCAGGGGGCACCTGGGTGGCTCAGTGGGTTAAAGCCTCTGATTTCGGCTCAGGTCATGATCCCAGGGTCCTGGGATCGAGCCCCGCATCGGGCTCTCTGCTCAGCAGGGAGCCTGCTTCCCTTCCTCTCTCTCTGCCTGCCTCTCTGCCTACTTGTGATCTCTGTCAAATAAATAAATAAAATCTTTAAAAACAAAACAAAACAAAACAAAAGGCTAGTTCAGGGCCCATTTGATATATATCCCCATAAAACAGAAAGCCTAGGCCACACCAGGAAGATATCTTAAGGGAACTCAAAAAGGGAATTTGTCCTTCCCCTGCTTTCAAAAGGAAAGAGTACCTTTCTTTCCAACTAACTGCTCTAAAAACAACTCAGAGAATAAAAACTTCCCTAAAGAATCCCCTAGTTCCCCCAAACGTTATGATGAAATAAGTGAAGAACATATATGACTAAGACGGAAGACAGAAATAGAATTCTAAGTGATCTCGTCTTCTCTGCTTTACAAGCTTCCGGGGGACGCCAATGCTGCAGACCCAGGGACCACACTTTGAGTTTCGAGCTTCTCAAGGAAGTCATCCCTGGGATGTCCTGGCCACTCTTGAACTCGAGGGGTAAAAGGCATCTAGAGCCTGGGGACTGTGACCATAGGTGTCTTGGTCTAGAGAGCTCCTCCTGAGTCAGTCACCTCTGCGCCGGTGGGAGCCACCATCACATCTGGGCTCCCGGGACACCCTGTGGCTGGCATTATTGCCTTGACATTGTCCTCACTGCTTCAGAGGACTGTTTTCCCCTTTATGCGCTCAAATTCTTTCCTTTTTTTTAAAAGATTTTATTTATTTATTTGACAGAGAAAGAGAGATCACAAGTACGCAGAGAAGCAGGCAGAGGTGGAGGGGGAAGCAGGCCCCTTGCTGAGCAGAGAGCCCAATGCGGGGCTGGATCCCAGGACCCTGGGATCATGACCTGAGCCCAAGGCAGAGGCTTAACCCACTGAGCCACCCCGGTGCCCCAAGCTCTCAAATTCTTGACGATGGAAGATGCTTCGTCCATATGGCTCTAGCGCTTACCAAACACCTGGCATGTGTTTTGACCCAAAAGAAAGGCCACCGAACAGATGCACCGATGAATCCAGCATCCCAATGCCCAGTCTCTCTGCCCAGAGGCTCTGAGGAACTGTCCACACTCGCCATAGCAAGGAGACAGGAGACGGAGAATGCCCTACCTTGTTCACTGAAACCCAGTGCCTCCAAAAACGTGTCAAGAGCATCACTGACATTGTATGATTGTTGAAGAGGAGAAGACGAGGAAGACTAACCAGAGCAGTAACACTGAACATCTGCATCTGGAGGGGGCCGCACAGTTCTAAAAGTACTTCACAAACTCCATTAGCGCAACTGATCTCCACCAACAAACTTGTGAAATTGGGTTGTGTCTTTTTTTTTGCTTTTCAAGCGGGAAAAGGAAGACCCAACCAATGTCAGTGGCAGTCTCAGCCCATGTGGTCTGTCCCTGGGACTTGAAACAGGCCTCTAGACCTCAAGCTGCAGACACTTCCCAAGGCCTACACCGCTTTCAGCTCTCCTTAATATAGTTCTTGGTGATACGCATCTTCTCCAAATAATGTGTCATTGGTACAACTGAATGCTGTTGGTCTGGAGAAAAAGGAAGCATTAATTTAAGGTTACAGGGTAGCCACCTTCCTTTCTCCAGAAATGCAGCCTTTCTCGTGGCTTCTGTGCTTCTCTGGACCTCCCAGGAGAGTGGAAGGTAAACAGGAGGGAGGAAAAACTGAACTAAAGGGGACTCCTGGGACCACTCCTCTCAGAACTGAAGGGGGCCTACAGCTGGTTCATCAGGGGGATGCTCGTCCTGCCCCCCTGGCCCGCTGAGCGTCAGGGAACAAGGACCTCAGAGGAACTCGCAGAAAGGGAGCCCACCCCACGAACCGCTTCAGCAGGGGAAAGACCAAAGAGGACTCAGGAGGGGTCACAGAGCTCTACAAAGGTCAGGAAGATCACTGTCAGACTTGTTATTTCCTTTCTCAGAATTTGCCAGTCTGACATCACAGAAAATAAGCTAGGAGAGACCACTGCAGATCTCACATTCGGGGGACGGCAAGAATTACTACCTCTGAGTCATTCTTCTCTCTCTCATTCTGTCCATCAGGCAAACACATGCTACCCGGCCCTCCCACTTTCTTTGTGATCTTCTACCCAATTACTTCAAGCAAACATGGTCTAAGAAGTCGAAGACTTCAAAGGAATGAAGTAACATCATAAGGCAGTCGAATCTGTGGGTCAAGGCGGTGACCATCCCTGCACTTTCTTACGGTCCTCATTCCTCTTGTTCATAAGCCGGGACCACCTCACTCCCTCTCACCAGGTCCAGCCTTGGGAATTGCCGATCAGTTACCTGTAGTCTGAAATAAGGCCAGGGTGCCTGAGCAGGTGCGCCTCCACTGCCCTTCTGTCCATCTTGAAGATCCGCTTGAGCAGGTCAAACCGCCTCACTCTGTAGAGCAGCTCAGCCAAGCCCATGGCAGACAGCACTCCTCGCTCGCTCAAAGTGTCCAGAAGGTCCCTGACGTTAAGCGGAGCAACATCGGTAGCCACGTCCCGGCACAAAAAGAGCAGAATTTTCTTCTCGTCCTCATCAAGGGCCTCCTCAACCTGATGGATGACCTCAGTAGACATCGTGCACAGCGTCGTTCCGAAAAAACTGCCGAAATAAAACTCCGCTCTAGTCAGTAAGAGGCCATGAGGCTGCTGACTTCATTTCTGATGGTTTTCTTCATGTCTTCCAAAATCCTTTCCAACGGAGCTCTGTGGTTGAAAGGGAATCTTTTATGTTCTCGTGGCAAAGTAACTTCTGTCTCCAATTCAAGGTAGAGGTTCTTGCTTGCTGGTCTCTCTAACCTAGCAGATTAGATATACCTTGTTAATGTCTATTACAGAAGCAACTGATTGAAACACCAAGCCAGACAAAGAAGATAACCTAAATTTTAGAGGAAGTGAAACCAGAAACAGATTATCCTCCAAAAATCCCACCGGCTTTATCAGAATTTATGAGAATGTCAAATACGGTACGAAGAAAATCACAGATGAGAGTGGTTAATCACTCAATGGTATATGAATAATCTCGGTGGGAGGAGGAAGAAGAAAAAGCCCAGTGACTAAGCAGCTAAGTGGACTAGAAAAACTGGTGTCACAGGGTTAACTCTCAACTGAAGTGACACGGACCAGGTAGGTTTGAACAAATACGAGTCTTGACAAGAGACCTTCTACAGGGGATCGGAACTACTCCACCCCTCCTCTCCCAGTCGTCTCCTGCTCTAAAACTCCTCCCGAGCAGAAAGAAATCTCTGCAGAGTCCGGGGTCATTTTCACAACTTCATCAGGAATGCTCACTGGATGGGGCCCCTTTAGCTGAACGAAGGCCCGTGTCAAGTTTTGATCACGGCTTCAGACCCTGGGCCCCTGAAGCGGCAGAGGCCCCTTACTCTCCAACAGTGCTTCCGGCCAGCAATTACCACAGGAGGTCCTGATGGTATTAGCGGAAGGAAGGAAGTAGAATGGAAACTCTGGGGAAGGTTCTTGGTCCCAAGGCTGAACTTGGGTGGGAGCAACGGGAGGTAATGCCATAGATGTATTCTTAATTGTTCCATTGAAGCTCAACCGACTTTTTCGAAATTTCAAAATTTCAAAAAGTTGCAAATGGCAGCCACTCTTTATTCTAAAGTTTCATAGCAATAAATAAATAATAAAGTTTCATCGCTATATTTTATGTTAAATAATCTCTTGTGCTCTGAGAGAGTACCTTGTCTATTTCTTTTTTTTTTTTAAGATTTTATTTATTTATTTGACAGAGGGAGATCACAAGTAGGCAGAGAAGCAGGAAGAGAGAAAGGAGGAAGCAGGCTCCCTGCTGAGCAGAGAGCCCGATGTGGGGCTCGATCCCAAGACCCTGGGATCATGACCTGAGCCGAAAGCAGAGGCCTTAACCCACTGAGCCACCCAGGCGCCCCACCTTGTCTGTTTCTATTAGAGAACATTTAAGGTTAAAAGTTTATCTTAGCAAAAATAGTAATAATAATAATAATAATAATTGCAAACAGAACCCCACTGTAAGTTGCTGTTACTACATATTTGTGTACAAGTGTATTTATATATCTACCGAGCTATATTTAATGAAAGGAACACTGAAGCTATTTTATTTATTTATGCACAATTCCAGTCCACAATAGATTTGAAGCATCTTGTAATAGCAACACTAAATACAAGAAAATTTTTCTATGAGATGAGGGGGGAAAATTAGGCTAAAAAATCATTAGGTTAGAAAGTCGAAATGGGGTGGAAAGATAGAGAAGACAAAGCAAATATGCAGGCCAGAAAGGCCTAAACAAATTTTAGCAGACTGTGAATTAGTCCCTGAGTTTCTGGGCAGTCAAAGCAAAAGGTGGCATATGGGACATTAAGTAGTTCTTGCTGTCAAAGATAAAAAGACAAAATAGATTCTTAGAGTAAACACAAGTTCCTAGAGATCCACAGTTCCCCATCAATGAAAATATTAATGAGCATTTTAGTGTCTGAAAGTAACAAAATCAAATTTATTTTAAATTTTATTTTACTTTTCAAAAATTTAAAATATTTTATTTTAAAGTAGACCATCTGGGTCGCCTGGGTGGCTCAGGTGTTAAGCGTCTGCCTTCGTCGGCTCAGGTCATGATCCCTGGGTCCTGGGATCGAGTCCCTGAATCAGGTTCCCCACTCAGAGGGAAGCCTGCTTCTCCCTCTCCCACTCCCCCAGCTTGTGTTTCTCTTGCTGTGTCTCTTGTCAATTAAATAAATAAATAAAATCTTAATAAATAAATAAAGTAGATCATTCATTTATGTCTTTCACATTGGCCTTCCCACAATCAAGTTAAATGGGTGAGTTCTTAATAAAAATAGACATTTTACCTTATGTCTACTTGCTAATCAGTATTGGTGTGTCTTTGCCAATCCCATGCCCATTCATCCAAACCTCACTTCTATACAGCCATTATGAGTAACTGGAGAAATGGAATTTACTAAATGACTGCTCAGTGAAAGTAGAAAAAGTGGCCCTCAGACTACTTTTATTTTTTTTAATCTGAAAACTTAATAACAATTTTATGCATTCCAGAGACCCTACATTCATACTTTATTCACAGGCTAACGATAATATAAACTATTTCCATGGAAGGAAGTCAAGTAGTTATTCTATTGACCAACAGTCACAATTTTGTTAGTAGTCGTTATAAATCCATCTATAAAATATTCATACCCAGGGGCACCTGGGTGGCTCAGAGGGTCCTGGGATCCTGGGGTCCTGGGATCGAGTTCCGCATCCGGCTCTCTGCTCAGCAGGGAGCCTGTGTTCCTCTCTCTCTCTGCCTGCTTCTCTGCCTACTTGTGATTTCTGTCAAATAAATAAAATCTTTAAAAAAAATACTAGAAAATATTCAGACCCACCAGAAGGTATAAAATAAGTAAGAGGTCATTAAACACAAGAGGAATAAATGAGACATTATCCAAATTCACAAGACTCATCTGAAAAAGAACCAAAGAGAAATCAAGGGTTCAATTCCTTATTTTTATTTATTTTTTTAAAGATTTTATTTTTTTATTTGAGAAAGAGAGAGCACAAGCAGGGGGGAGGAGTAGAGGGACGAGGGAGAAGCAGACTCCCAGCTGAACAGGGAGCCTATCACCCCATAGTGGGACTCGATCCCAGGACACGGGGACCATGACCTGAGCAGAAGGCAGACACTTAACCAACTGAGCCACCCAAGCGCCCCTAATTCCTTATTTTTAAAAAGAGTAGCCAACTTTGGTGATTCATAGTCGTCAATGATACAACAATACCGTCAAGAAGTTAGCAACATTAGATAATCATTTTTTAAAAATATTATCTGCTCAAAAAAAGAAAAAATCATCTGCTCCATTTGTTCCCTCCAACCATTCTACCAGGACTTTCTGCCAGTCACGCACACTCAGCAAGAGAACTGGCATGCTGTCTTCCCTCTGTACTAATGGAGGTATAGTTTGGCAGCAAAGTCCAAATTACTCAGTGGTAGCATCTGGCATATTCAGAAAAAATATGAAAAGGAAAACTACAGATCCCGTGCTGAGTCAGTCCAACCTCCAGCCAAATACCAATATCCATGTCAGGGTGCTGTCAAGGCAGTTACTTATAGCTAAAGGTGGCAGGCACTTGAGAAAGGGGAGCATGGAAGGGAGAAGTAGGGTTAGGGTCCAAGGAATCACTACTGTGTTGGGGTTTCTTTCAATCCCAAACCAAGACATTCACATAAAAATCACTCAAACTAGGGAAGCCTAGAAGACCTTCAGAGACAAACTCAAAACCACCCCACAAACTCAAAACCACACCCCTGGGTTATGCCCCTTCATAACCCAGGGCATAGAAGACATCCATTCTACAGGAGGCAAGTTCATGCTTAAAAATGTGTCATGCCCCAAAATAAAAATCACCATGGCAGTAGACAACACAAATAAATTCCCATCTGAGGAACCTACATCTGAAAGAATTTAAATAAATATGGAAACTTTCCAGAAAATAAGGAAAATTTCTGCAACAGGCCAAATCAATGTTTCTGGATCCATGGCAGTTTTGTCCGTCAGGAGAGATCTGATAACGACACGACACATTTTTGGTCATCAGGCCAGGGATGGTGCTGAGCATCCCTCAATGTACATCCTCCACAACAAAGAATCATCCAAGTGCAGACACCAAGAGTGCCTAGATTAAGAAACCCTGCGCTAGATAATCTGAAAAAACTTGCTGTAATAGACACTCAAATGAATTTATAAATTTACTAGAAGTCCAATCAAAAACTTAAAAATAATTTGCCATGGACTGTGGCAAGCTGATTTTAAACCTAGGTGAAGGAGGAGGAGAAGGTTCAAAATAGCCAATACAAGTTTGTGTTTTTTTTTTAAGATTTTATTTATTTATTTGACAGAGATCACAACAAGTAGGCAGAGAGGCAGGCAGAGAGAGAGGAAGGGAAGCAGGCTCTCCACTGAGCAGAGAGCCCGATGTGGGCCTCGATCCCAGGACCCTGGGATCACGACCTGAGCCGAAGGCAGAGGCTTTAACCCACTGAGCCACCCAGGCGCTCCGCCAATACAAGTTTTAAGAACAACCAGTTGGAGGAAGTTGCCTTACCAGACATGAAGGTTTTATAGAAATATAATATGGTACTGGCATACATAATATAGCAGCCAATACACAGGTGAGAACTCAGAAATCAGCCCACACACAGAGGACTGAGGGTGTCCTACCAATCAACAGAGAAAGGACACTGACATTCAGAAATGGTGCTGGGACAACTGCTTATTCAATACATATAGGGGGGAAATAGGGATCCTTTCCTCACATCATTTATAAGTTAATTCCACTTGTACTAAAGCTCTGGATATGGAAGTCTAAGTGAAAATCTATAACCTCCAATTACGAAAAGATTTTGTAAGACGTAAAAAGCAGGCATCCTTTTAAAAATGAAAGAGATTAAGGGGCGCCTGGGTGGTTCAGTGGGTTAAGGCTCTGCCTTCAGCTCAGGTCATGATCTCAGGGTCCTGGGATCGAGCCCCGCATTGGGCTCTCTGCTCGGCAGGGAGCCTGCTTCTTCCTCTCTCTCTGCCTGCCTCTCTGCCTATTGTGATCTGTGTCTGTCAAATAAATAAATAAAATATTTTTAAAAAAGAAAAGAAAACAAAACAAAAATAAATCAAACAGGAACCTTGTCATTTCCTTTTTATTTTCTTTTTTTTTTAAAGATTTTATTTATTTGACAGACAGAGATCACAAGTAGGCAGAGAGGCAGGCAGAGAGAGAGAGGGGAAGCAGGCTCCCCGCTGAGCAGAGAGCCCGATGTGGGGCTCGATCCCAGGACCCTGGGATCATGGCCCAAGCAGAAGGCAGAGGCTTTAACCCACTGAGCAACCCAAGTGCCCCATCCTTTTTATTTTCTTTTAAAGATTTTATTTATTTATTTGAGAGAGAGAGAGAACACAAGCAAGGAGGGGCAGAAGGAGAAGAAGCAGACTTTCTGATAAGCAGGAAGCCAGACATGGGGCTTGAACCCGAGATTTCAGGGTCATGACCTGAGCCAAGGGCAGACGCTTAACCAACTGAGCCACCCAGACACCCCACCCTATGGGTTTTCAAACTAAGAAATTTAACTTGTTTCTTCCACACTCAGTCTTCACCAGTTCAGTTAACAAGTACTGTATAAAGAAAATACAAGTGTGTGGGAGAAGGGGAGAGGCAGAGCATGTCCAAGAAAGCCTAGAGGCATCCCAAAGTTATCCTCCAAAAGAACACATCAGATTTTATTTAACATGGTTCATGGGGCAGAGTGGGTTAGCAGGGGGTGGCAGGCAGAAAGAGTTCTTTAGAAGTTCTGAGAAAAGAGGGTGTTTGCCACTTCCCAGCACCCCCTCCCTGAGCTGCCCAGCTCCGCACTCCACTCACCTCCTCAGAATTCACTTGCTTCACCTCCCTCCGCTGAAGGACAAAGGGGTAATCCAAGCCCAACTCTTTCTTTCTTGCTTTCAAATACCCAGTCCTCCTGACTGATCAATATTCTGTCAGTTGTATTTCACTCTACTGTTTTAAGCAGTTCACCTTCCCTCACCAGATAAAACTGGCATCTGGGTATGTTTTCTAAAATTTGTAAGCAATTCCCCTTTCCTTTCCTGCCCTCACTGGAAAATTCTAGTTTGATAATTGTCTCCCTTTTCTTCTCCACACCCACACAAACTCTCCACAGTGCTTCAAACTGTCCCCAATCTTCACAGGCAAAGCAACTAAACCCAAGACCAGTTCTAGTTTCATTTCTCAAGTAGAAGTCATGGAACAGTTGCTATTTAACACCAAACAAAGACAATGTCATCAGCGTTAGTATCCACGACACTGTCTAATAAAGGAGCCGTGTCAGGTTCTAGAAACAGAAAGCACTCCAGGTATTTTCAACAGAAATAAATTTAATATGGATGCCTACAAAACTGTTCCAAGGGCTGGGTAGAAAGTGTTCTTCCCTGGGCTTCTGAGAAAAGCTCCTACGGTACCCTGAAAGATCTCGTCTCAGCCAGGGCAATGGGGAGTGCACTGGGAGTGCTGGGCTCACCTGCATAAAGTGACCCAGAGATCAGAGAGCCGTCGACCATCCCACCTGCTTCCAACCTCTCCAAAGCTGGTGACTGGACACCGTAACACCACTGCCCAAATCCCTACCTCACCGCCATCACACCTTTCAACAGAGAAACTAAGAAAAGCGGTCAGCTCTTGGCCTCTACCTCACTTCTGTGTACAAATCTTACCTGAGTGCACGTAGTTGGCAGAACTTAGGTCACATGTCAGCTGCGACAGAGTCTAGGAAATGCAGTTTGTACCTTTCCATCCTCTAGACAGAGATGAGAATGGGTCCTGAGCACAGGCTGACCTTAACCACCAAAGAAGGATAATCTACGCAATTCCTGTTCAAGGACCCCAGGGCCTGACTCACAGCTGGTATTTCATCAGTATTTACTGAATGAATCAATGAATAAATGGAGTTTCACAAGTTGCTACCAGATAATGACCTCACTTCCTTTTCACGCCAGGCTAGACCTGGAGCACGTGGGAACTCTCTCTGACCAGCGTCTGCAATGGTCTTGCCCTTTGCCTCCTGACCACCAACTCTGCAAACACCTCCAGCACAGGACTGGTCCTGGCTTGCCAGAAGTCCTGTCTGTGTTCTCAGGACACTCCTCGGTCCCAGGAGTCTCAGGATGGTTGGCCACCCCAGCATCCCACCTCTGGATGCTGAGCCTCCACCACTCATACACTGAGAGTAGCAAGTCATGCCGAGGAGAGGGAGAAAGATCACACCAAACGCTGGTGGCCTTCAAGCTGAGCTGGCCCCTTATCACTACTCCACAATGGCTTTTACAGGACCTTGGTCAGCTCCTTCCCATGTCTGCCTGACCGCTCCAACCTTCATGGCTTTTGTGTACCTTCCCGGGGCCATTTCTCATGGGTTGAACTTGCCATTTATCAGAAGTAAGTTCCCACAATCTCGCACCTTCCTACCGTGGGGCCAGCACCTGCTGCTCCTCACCTTGCCAGGACCATCCCCTCCCCGTGTGCCCTCCTGTCTCCATGAGCCCCTACAACCACTGTTTCATCAACCCCTCTCTACCTCCAGCTTATCAACATGTTCAAGTCTCTCCTCTCTTAAAAAAAGAAATAGAACGAAAAAAAGGAAAAAAAAAAAAAAAAAACGCTTAAGCCTGAGATCCCGAGGCCAACCACCCTTTCACTTTATTTCGCTTCACATAAAGCTGGAACCTCATGAAGGAAGAGTCTGCACTCAGTGCCTCAACTCTTACAATTCTGATTCATTCAATATGCCCTTACTGTATCCTCCCTCTCCCCGTACCCCTTACAAAACGACACTCAGTACGCAGCCATACTGGCACTGAGGCCAAAGAAACATCTGTAAACTGATACTGTGTCTATTTTAAATTTTGATGGTTCCTTTATTGTGAATTTTTTGTATGAATGTCAATTTTTTTCAAAATATTGCACTAAAATATTATTTGTCCTGATTACTGAGTTGAGCACCCCCTTAAATGCTCTGCCTAAGGTGAGTGCCTCACTCTGCTCACCCTGGTGTCCCAGTCCTGCCAACAGTGCTCTTGTAGGGGACTTGGTGACCTAGTGGCCTCATCCAAGTTACTTGGCAGTTCTCTTTTACCTAGGCACTCTATGCCATCCGATGCTGCTGATTAATCCCTGCTGGAAACTCCTTTGGCTCACCTCACACCACCATATCCTACACAGTCCGTCCCTAACCTTCTCTGACTCCTCAGCACCCTCCTTCTGAACCTGTTCCCTAAATGAGGGTGTACCCTAGCATCTATCTCTCACCCAGACTTTTCTCCTGGCCCTTCTGTTTTTCCTGCCTATGGTCTCATCCCCTCCAAATCAACCTTCTATCAGAATGAACTTTCTGAAGTCCATACTTGAACTAAGCCATTTTCCTAACGCAAACCTTCCAACGATTTCTCATCTCCCCTTGCAGGTTCCAATTTTCTTTGCATTCAAGCCTCTCGTGGTCCAGCACCTGCCCTCATCTCTCATTAACACACACTTTGCACATTTAGTTTCAACCTAACCTCAATACAGAGTTCTTTCCCATGCCTCTATGCCTTTGCTGGGACGACCCTCTTCCACTTACCTGTCCAGAAAAACCCTTCTCAGCTTTTAGGGCCAGCTGAAGCATCTCCTACTGTGTAAAGCTTCCCTGGGAAGAGTCTACACAGACTTGGCCAGTAACTTCCTTGTATCATCACAGTATGATGGCCATACCTCCCTGGGAGCTGGCATCGGCCCCAACAGGTGACCGTAAAATGCGGTTGACGGAAGTCGGGTTTCTCAGTCTTTCTCACACAATGTCAACTTTGCCTCCAAACCATCTGGTATCCAAAAGCACATGACAGTCTCTGTAATCAGTAACACAGCCACCAGCATGACTAGTTCCCGTCACACCTCAACTACTCAAAGATATATTCAACTGCCCATCCTTTGTGTTGCTTCTCTACCTGAAGCAAAGTCACGGGGTGGAAGGAAAAACAAGCATGGCTATGGTATGAAAGCCAAGGTAACTTTCCAGGACACCACCCAACTCGGGGGTGACGGAGGACAGCCTGTCTCACCAGCTGCAGGAAGCATCAGGCGAAGCTGGAACTTTCAGGTGCCTGGAAATCCCCCCTGAGACACGAGGATCAAGTCCCTCAGAGAGTCGCCCAGGAGACTCTGAAAGGATCAAGGAGAAGGAGTTATGCGATCCTGGGCAAAGAGGATGTGGCTGTCTCACAGGAATTCCATGAAGTCATCCCGAACCTAAGAAAAGCCACCTTCCTCCTCCACGCATGTACAGAATCAGTGGAGGTGGGCTGTGCGTGTAACGATGCAAGCAGCTAATAGAATGAACCCGTCTTTCCTCTTCCACCTGAGTGAGGCATTTTAAACCTAAAAGGGTACATGAAGTGCCATTTGACATAACACCCCCCAACACACACACACACACACATATTTAACGTGAGGTTTATAAATAATCGGTCTATAAATAATAGATCATCCTGTGGCTCCTGATTTCCGGAATGCTGCAGATACCTACTCAAACGTAGTCTAGATGACTGTGTACCAAGGCTGAGCCATAAACACTTTCCAACTGGAGGTGTTACTGACCATTACTATGCACTGGGAGCTAAAAATAGACATTAAAACCTTATTTGGCCTCACAAGCCATGCATTTCAATTGTAGCAAATTGCCCACAAACAACAGATAATCTCAATTATAAAGTGACATCAAATTTGAAGATATTTTTATGAAGTTCTTTAATGGGGCTTGGTCCCATGACTCTCAGGGTAGCTCCCACAAATGCCAATGTAACATCACCTCCTATCCCTTCCCTGGTTTGTAACAGTTGCATAGAGGTGGCAGAAAATGAGGGGATGAAAAGAACCACAGACCAAGAAATGATCTAGATGGAGAGGAGAGTATGAATCATCTAATTAGATACAACAACGTAAACAGAATCACCAAGGCCAATAAAAGTAAACCCATTCAATGCAATAGCCCACTCCATCTTTTTTTTTTTTAATTTTATTTATTCATTCATGAGAGACACAGAGAGAGAGGCAGAGGGAGAAGCAGGACCCTCGCGGAGCAGGGAGCCCAATGTGGGACTCGATCCTAGGATCCTGGGATCACCACCCAGTCAGAAGACAGAGGCTTAACCAACCGAGCCACCCAGGCACCCAATCTTTTTTTTTTTTTTTTAAGCCTTTATTTATTTATTTATTTATTTATTTGGGAGAGAAAGAGAGAGCACGAGCAGGAGGAGAGGTAGAGAGAGAGGAAGAAGCAGACTCCCGGGTAAGCAGGGAGCCCGACACAGGGCTTGATCCCACGCCCCTGGGATCCTGACCTGAGCCAAATGCAGACACTTAATCGACTGAGCCAGCCAGGCACCCCATGGTCCATTCCACCTGAACCAAAGTTCAATTTCCACGAGGGCAAACTTCCCCTACCTAGCCCAAGTATCTAAGAGTATCTCCCCAAGAAGACCTAAGAGTTCTCCCCAACTCGTGATTTAACTCATGACAGATATCTCACTGTTCTCTGGACAGGGCTTTTCTGTCCCAATCTCTCTGCTCAAGCATTTGCCTCCCTTTGAAAAGCTCCTTCCCTCTTCCCAGTCTCTGCCCATCAAAATTCGATCCCAACTTTCAAGGCTTCTCTTCCTTAAGCTTATCTTGATCCCTAAGTCAGGGTCATTTCCCACTGCTTTCCGGCACTGTTTTTACTTTCTTCTGACATTTATCTTACTCTAGTTGGGTATCTATCCTAGGGAGTAAGGTCCCTGAAACCAGGTAGGTTCTCACCCATCTTCATTAGGCTGTGGTGAGCCCTGGTCAGGCCTGCCAAGTCCACCGTCCCAAGAACAGCCTGGCCCTCATTACACAACTCCAGCAGGCCCACACATGTGTGATACCTACTCATCCTTTCGTAAGCTACGATGAAGCAAGATGGAGCTGGCGTAGATATCATACCAGGAACCCGGTTGTTAGATCCAGGAAACAGATTGTGAAAGGAAGGTTTTGCAAACATAAAGGATAACAACGCTGTTGTTTAAGACTGGCTTACACTGGGATTGTAGGAGGCCTGGTGCTCCTCCATGAAGGGCTTCCTAAGAGCCAGCGCGACCGCATCTTGAAAAAGCGGAATACAACGTCTCGAGCCAAACTCAGTGGACATCCCCTGGCCTTTTAACATAAGGACCATCTCACCGTACCTTTAGCTCAAAATTTATAAAACTCTAACATTTACGCATCAGGATTTTCATTTTTGCCAAACCTCTAGGCCAGTCCTCTGCATGTGGTATAATTCTCTCAGGACGGCCTCAAAATTGCCTAAATTTAAAGAATTACTGCATCCAATAAGACATCATCAAAATTACTGACACCTTGTATGAGACGGTGTACGTTTAAGACACAACTAACTGTCTATGAGCTAGCAACATATTCACTCATGTGACTGAGAAATGGGCATAGGACAGTGTGAAGCGTTTATTGGATTTATCACTTTACTCTGAGGTTTCAATTTCCTCAACAACAAAAAGCAACAAGCTGAGTTTTAATGCTGCAGCAAAGCCTGAGTTCAAACACGAGATCTTAGTTCCAAGTAAAGCAAAGGAGGGCTGTGACTTAGCATCGGTCCTTTGTGGTGATGTCATCTTTATCACCAGGCAACCACAATAGGAAAATACACAATCCTCCTGCTCAAGGTTTTCATCAAAAGAATCCTAACGGTCTCAAGAAACAACCCTATCTCGGGGCGCCTGGGTGGCTCAGTGGGTTAATGCCTCTGCTTTCGGCTCAGGTCATGGTCCCGGGGTCCTGGGATCGAGCCCCACATCGGGCTCTCTGCTCAGCAGGGAGCCTGCTTCCTCCTCTCTCTCTGTCTGCCTCTCTGCCTACTTGTGATCTCTGTCTGTCAAATAAACAAGTAAAATCTTTAAAAAAAAAAAAAAAAAAAAAAAAAAGAAACAACCCTATCTGTCCAAGGTATCCATTATGCCACACTAAAATAAAATATTTAGCAGACATTTCTCTGCACTGAAGTCCATTTATACAAGATGAGCTTGAACTAAAAAGTCAACCTAGCAAGTCTATTTGCTCAGTTCATACAATGGATTCTCCAAGGTTGGCCCATTAGGAGACAGTCTTGTTCAAAATCAGGAGTTGTACATAAAACTGGAGATAAAAAGCCCTTGCCATTCTTTCTGTATAGCATTCTTTTTTCTAATTATTAAAGCATGCTATAGGAAAATCTGGAGAATGGAGAAAAGTAAAGAAGAAAATAAAAATCCCCCATTTGCCTCAGCCCCATCACATTCTCTGGCACCGATTTAACTGTTCTGATCTCCTTCCCACTCCCTCTTTCTTGGCTCTTTGACATTATTGTTGACAATCCAGCTGAAAAAGATAGACTCCATAAACGCAGATGCTCAGTACATGCTGAATGAAAGGATTCACTTATTACTGAATTATTTTACTCAACTCTGAATCAAGCTTTGGTCATTCTTGCAAGGAATTTGGTTCATTCACCAGATAGTATCCAAGCCAGATTTGTCATGTGTCTACTCTTTAAAACAAAAGTCACTGATTTTAAAAACTATACTTTTTGAAAGCTTCAAGTAAAATCTAAAACCAAAAACAAACAAAAGAGCTATAGTAAGCTAAAGGGAAGATCCAAAAGATTTTTAAGAAAGAAAAGAAAGCTCAAGAATTTAACAAGTAGATAAGGAAGCTTTGGTTCCCACTTGTAAAATCAGATGATAGACTGAAGCCATTAGCCTGAGGAATATTTTAAACCTTGGAGCAAGTAGCTGCAAGGGAATTTTTAAAATTATACTGAAAAAATTAAGTATATAGATATTAACGTAAATAAAATGGGTTAATTTCTCCAACTGGAGAAGACACGAACCATCCTGAATATACAGATGAAAGTGGTATCCCATGGGTGAAGGTTCGTTCTTTCATAAGCGCTGAATTACCAAAGATGACACCCAACCCAATGTAGAGAGTAAGAGGAGAACAATGAAGAAGCCATTGGTCTTTTTTGCACAAAAACTTAAATGGCCAAATAAAGACAAAGTGGCTAAAAGCAGAGACCAACAGAGAAAGAAGCAGTTTTATCTGGAAAGAAAATTATATATATATACATATATTCATATGTACGTGGCGTCAAAGAAGAACTGAGGGAGAAAAAACATTGGAAATATATAAACAAGCAAATGAATTAAGTGTAAATTGTGGATACACACATTCTCAAAAACAAGAAAAGTGGTCATTAGGAAAAAAAATCTTTCATTAGAAACACTGACACCAGAGGGGAGCAAAATTCCAGCTAAGAAAACAAGAGATGTTAATAGGAAAAAATAAACATTGCTGAGATGCAACTGAAGAAACAGCATCATACAAAATAGGAATATATATATATATATATATATATAAACATTTCAAAGTCTGTATTTGTGTGCATAAAATGTCTGGAAAAAACATTAAACTTCAACCTTCCATTATTTTAGGGAATGGGGGACTCCTAAGGGCTTTCTCTATTTACTTGGCATATATTTTAACACAGATAATTATATTACAACTTAACTGAAAAGTTTTTGAAGAAAAGCATTACAATACAGGGTTATTTATGGTAAGTGTAAAGACAGCCACCAAGTGCATGAAAGTAGAGAGGAAGGGAACGTATGGTGGTCCAGGGTTATGAAGTCTTCCTAGAGTAAGTGGCAGGAGCTGAACATAAAGGAGAAATAGGGCATTGCCCTAATGATAGTTTCTTAACCTCACTGATGTATATAGTAAGGAAAGCAAAAATGAGCGTGAGTACACGCTGCTTGTTACCTGTCATTACTTCTCCAACGTGGTCTTCCTTTCATTCTTGGCCGTCACTGGCCCCTGTCTAGGCTGCCTTGAATCTAAGTTACCCGCGGAAGTAACTTTGCTCATCTTCCCCAACCACTCTGTGGGCTTCTGGGGGAAGGAATCAAGTTCAGAAGCATCTCTATGTCCCCAGCACCCAGAACTCAGCCTGGCCCATAGGAGCTCAAGAAATGTTGGCAGGATTACACTGAATCAAAGGAAAGGAGGCAGTTCAGTCCATAAACAGAGTTTAATTAGCCTTGGCGGCCCTACAAGGAAGAAATAATCAAACGGAGTCCATTCCTGAGATTGAACAAGTGACACCCCTGGTGACTCGGGACTGCTGTAGGCAAGTCCCCCAGGGAGCCAGAAGGGCTAAAAGCGGCTCAATCCATTTCTGGCGGTGAGGGGAGGGAGGATCAGGACCAGTGCCCTTACACCCCGGGAGCCCAGGTGACTGCAGCACGGGGCGCAGGTGGAGAAAAGAGAGACGGACAGGATTCTCAGTCTACTCACGCCCGGGCAGCCCCGGCTCTTCCCGCTGGATCACGGGCGGGAGCGAGACCCACCCGCGAGGGACCTGCAGCTCCGGGAAACCGGCGTTGCCAGTACTCTGGAAACGGGACGGGAGCGTGGCACCCATCAACCAGTGGACTCTCCACGTGGCTTCCGGGACCCTCCTCCTGCTAAGCCCGGGGCGCCTCTTCCAGGCAGCCCACCGGAGACTTAAGGTTTGAGAACCCTCCGCCCCCGCACCTAAAAAACACTCCGGAACAGTACACCCACGACACTCCCGAAACTCCCCCTCGGGTAAGCAAAGGACCACGTGGAGCTCGGGGGAATTACGTGCTGCCGGCGGAGAATGAGTGGGCGCTGGGACTGCACCCCACCTCCGCGCTGCGGGCGAAGCTGTGACTCCAGCGCGCCGCAGAGACCAAACCTATTTCCGCCGCGGCTTCTAGCAGGGCCCCCGGCGCGGCGGACGGCGGACCGCGGACCGCGGAGACTACGCTCCCGCCCGAGGCCCACCGCGGTGGTGCGCGACTCCCGGACCGCAAGGGGCCCCCCCCACGGCTGCAGACTCATCTTCGAAAGCGGGTGCCAGCTAGTAAGTAATGCAGTGTTAAAGAGAAGTGCAAATGTCAGTTAAAAACAGAAAATAGAAAAAGGTTTAGTCGTTAGAAAAAGCCATTTTAATCAGGACGCCCATCCTAGAAGCTGTAAGAAAGACAGGTGTTAACATGAAAACTCCTCTGCGGCAAACGTTCAAAATTCCCCTCCAGTCCTGAGGCTTTTCTCTTTTTTTCTTTGTAATTCTGGAGTTAAGCCAAATTTTCTCCCAATGAAACTTTTTTTTTTTTTTAAGATTTTATTTATTTGACACAGAGAGACACAGCGAGAGAGGGAACACAAGCAGGGGGAGTGGGAGAGGGAGAAAAGCAGGCTCTCCGCTGAGCAGGGAGCCGGATACGGGCTCGATCCCAAGGCTCTCCCAGGACTCTGGGATCATGACCTCAGCCAAAGGCAGACGCTTAAGGACTGGGCCACCCAGGCGCCCCCAATGAAACTTTTTTGTAAAATTATTTAGGGGAACCAGTAGAGGGAAAATACCAAAAATTCTGTCCCTCTTCTTTGAAATATCTTACCTAAAGTAGGTCAAGCCCACCAGAGCCCAGTCTTAGTTTTAGATTATCCAGGTTTGTCCGTGTCCAAAACGCGCAACATAGCTCTCTCCCTATTGGGACTGAAGTCTCAGAACATAAATGAATTTCAAATGTCAACAAATGAAAATAACTGGAGAGGGCTTTAGAGCCCTTACTAACCCACGCCCTACTCATTTCCTGTTCCCTAGAACAAAAACAGACCTCCCTGGCCTTTGTTCTACTGCATTCCCCTGTTAATGTTTAAAAAGAACATGTCCTGTCCAAATCCGGACACCATCGAGCAGAACATCTTGGAATCAACTTAAGGTTTCCCCGGTTTTTCAGTTTTTGTTTTGGGGTTTTTTGTTTTTGTGTTTGTTTTGAAGGAGAAAGGCTGGGAGCCAGGAACGAGTCCGTGTTAAGGCTTTACAAAACTCTTACCAGTCATTCCAAACTGTAGCAAAGTTTCCCTGCAGTTTGCTGAAATACATCTTACACTGCTGTGCAAAACAACCCGGCACTATTTCGCCCGGCTCCCGCAGTAGAGTAAAAATTGCAGGCCTGGCCAGCTACCACCGTGGAGCAGCAACAGTCTTCCTTCTCATCAGCTTTTCGAAAGGCCGCTGCCGAACCTTTGCACAGTTTGCCCCAGGACGTGAGGGCGCCCCAGGAACTCTCAGGGTGATTTTAAGCAACGTTTACACGTCCTCCGGAGCTGCGGTGTGGGGCAAAACCCGGTGCGCGGGGGCGCGCTGGACAGCACCCAGGCTTCCTGCTGCCTCCTGGGGCCCACCTGAAATCTGGGGTGGGGGGAGCCTGTTTGTCTGGAGGTTTGTCCCGGGGCCGCCCCTCCCTACGCCTGCACCTCTCCCTGCCCCACAAACAGCAAATGAGGACCCTAGGGACTGAGTCATCATCTCCTGGAAAGCCCACTTCTCCCCAACCCCTGCCTGGCACGGCCCGCCCCAGGCCAGTTCCGGAAGAGTTCCTGCCCGAGAAGCTGGGAGGGGCGGCAGAGGCGACGCCAGGGCCCCTCCGCGAAGGTTCTGGGATCGGGGGGACGGTTGGGAGGGGAGCCAAGGGGGCAAGTCTGGACACATACCGGTCCTACTCACCGCGGGGCTCTTCTTTAGCTTCGCCGACAGTGACGCCTGAAAATCCCCGGCAGGATGGGGAAAAGGAAACTGAAAGCCTAAGCCTGCTACGGGACGTGGCGCCTTCTAGCCCAGTCCCGCCTCCCTCGGTCTTTCTCATTTAAGACTTCTCTCCGGGTTCACGCTGAGAAACGTTGATGACCAACCCTTCACTGTGTCAGGCCCAGAGATCGCCCCCCACCTCCTGATGAGGGAGGAGAAGGCTAGCTGAGGACAAAGTAGAAGGCGACACCCTTTACCCCCTTCCCCAGATGGGATTTTTGTGACGTTACTCAGACTCCTGGGTGCCCTGAAGATAAGGAAAGGAAAAACCAATAGTTGACTTATAGAGATCACAATTCTGCTAGACAGGAGTCTCCCTCACTTTACAGATGTCTTAGCAATTTACAAGAACAAAGCACTTCTACCAATAACCTAGTTTCTGCAAGGAAATGTAGGTGCAATTAAATGTCCGCATAACCTGTACCCCATTGGCAGATACTTGAAGCGGGCGGGGCAGAGTGTACTGTTCCGCCAGGAACCTCCCCAACCTTCTTCCTGTTACTGCCTCGCTAGAGGGAAAAACAACCTTGACTCGACAATGGCAAGGCCTCCGGTTATCCTGGGAGTCTTCTTTAGCGTAGGAAAATCCTTTTAAAACCCTCCTTTTTCTTAGTATAGTGTGAGCTCACCAAGCTCATAGTATATAATCAGCCACCCCTCACAACCCCGGGACAGCACCTCTCTCTGCTCACGGGGTCCTGTCCCCGGCTTTAATAAAACCACCATTTTGCTCCAAAGACGTCTCAAGAATTCTTTCTTGGCCCTGGGTTCCAGACCCACACTCTGCTGAACCTCATCTACATTCCAAAACCCCATCCCTCCCACTCACCGCATGAGTCCCTTTGAGTTAAAACACTCCTGTGCCACAGCCTCTCTACTATGTAGGAAAGAACCCGAAAATGTGTCCTTTTGGCATGTGGATTACTTTAGGTGATTTTTTTTAAAAATTTAATTATTTTTTATTTTTATTTTTTGGCTCTGAACATTTTATGTCCCTGTAACTGTGTAGAAGAACATAGGTCTAGGACCTGCTCTGGGCAGGAAGGTGTCTGACCATAGTCAACTAAAGTATAATATGAACTAGGTGTTTTAGACAGGGAAGAATTTAGCAAAGTCTATTTGTTAAAATTCCTCTCTAGGTCCCATTGTTTCTGTGCAACCAGCAAACATTTGTTTACCAAACATTTACTCTTTCAACTTCCTGTGAACCGGCTTCCTTCCCTTTGAAGTCCCAGACCTCTGACCCCTTCTCCTGACCTCTGGATAGCAGATAAGCCTCAAATGTATGATTGCCTGATAGGTAGGCAAATAAATTTTATATTCTCCTGTTAATCTGTCATGTGTCAATTTAATTCCTACACCAGACAAAAGAACCCCGAAGGGTAAAGTGAAATTGTCCTCTTTCTCAGTAACTGGATATGCTCTGAACTCAGGACGTTTGTTTGAAGTAGTTGTGGTTGTCAGGCAAGCACTGCTAGTGTTTGTTATCAATGCATGGGAATAAGAATAAATAGCAAAAAGGGGCGCCTGGGTGGCTCAGTGGGTTAAGGCCTCTGCCTTCAGCTCAGGTCATGATCTCAGGGTCCTGGGATCGAGCCCTGCATCAGGCTCTCTGCTTAGCGAGGAGCCTGTTCCTCCTCTCTCTGCCCGCCTCTCTGCCTACATGTAATCTCTGTCTGTCAAATAAAATCTTAAAAAAAAAAATTAAAAAAAGAATAAATAGCAAATGTAAAAGCACTTTACATTTTAATCTATTTATTCCTAATAACCATTTTCTTGCCTTTTTAAAAAATTTCTTAACTTTTCAATTCAATTTAAGCTTACGGGAAAGTTACAAGAATACTGCCAAGAGATTAACTACGGGCATGACAGCATGAGGAGCTCAGGTGACCTACTCCCTAGTGAAACTGATGAAAATTATTTGTTTTTTATTTTTTATTTTATTTTTTTAAAGATTTTATTCATTTATTTATTTATTTGGCAGACAGAGATCACAAGAAGGCAGAGAGGTAGGCAGAGAGAGGGGGGTGTCTGAGCAGGGGAGCCCCGCTGAGCAGAGAGCCCGATGCGGGGCTCCATCCCAGGACCCTGGGATCATGAGCTGAGGGGAAGGCAGAGGCTTTAACCCACTGAGCCACTCAGGCGCCCCTGTTTTTTAATTTTTAGAGCCAGAGCTTGCATATGCGTGGGGTCGGAGTGGGTAGAGGGAGAGAGAGAACCCCAAGAGAGAGACCCATCTTGGGGCCCCATCTCATGATGCCGACTGAGGTCATGACCTGAGCCAAAATCAAGAGTCCTACTACACTCTACCAACTAAACCACCCAGATGCTCCTGATGAAGATCATTCTAAAACAAGCAAGCAAGCAACAATCATTTAAAGCCTTAGAAATAGTCCTAGGAGAGAAGAGCAAACGAAAAAAACATCTATTCAAGAAAATCTATGAACATTTGATAAGAAAAGTGAGTGAGAATCTGTGGTATTTCGATCAAGACCACCTGACACACACACACACACACACCACCTCAGCAGAGACCCGTCCGCTACAATTAAGAACACAGGGCCTCCTCTCCCCACAATCCCAGTGGGAGAAGCAGGATGTCCGCAATTCTCACCCTGCCCCTAGCCGCCTGATACTAAGGCTAAATCCAAGGTTAAGTGCGGTTCAGAGATGGAAGATCCTTTTTCGCAGAGGACCTACCTTGGCCAAGAGTGCTGGCATACTAGGGTCCTAAATCACCCTTAACTCGGCTTCTGAGGTGGTAGTTCTGTTGCAGGATTTCTTTTCCTTTGGTGCCCTACGTTCTTGCTCCTGCCGATTGGAAGAATAAAGAGCTAGACCAGGGGAAGAGCAGTGGGCAGCAAAGCCAAGTTTATTGACAGTAGGAAGCTCACGAATAGGGAGGAAACCTGAGAACTCTTTGGTATTGGCTATTTTGATCTGATAAGCCCCCCCCACACACACACTCCTGTCACCCAATCAGGCTTTTATCCACGTGCCCATCTACCTATCAGGTAGATGTTCACGTGAGAAAAGGTAACGGGCTCCTCCCAGACCTGTGTTTGGTAGCCTGGGGGACCAAGAGGGCTGTAGGCCCCCAGATCTAGCTCCTTATTTAAGTATCCCACGGCTATTGAGCTGCTCCCCCCACCCCCCACCTGGGTTAAAAGGAACCTGGGTGACTCAGTCAGTTAAGTGTGTCTGCCTTTGGCTCAGGTCATGATCCCAGAGTCCTGGGATCGAGCCCCGCGTTCTGGGATCTAGCCCCACGTTGGGCTCCCTGCTCAGCAGGAATCCTGCTTCTCCCTCTGCTCCTCTCCCCGCTCCTGCTCCCTCTCTCATAAATAAATGAAACCTTAAAAAAATAAAATAGCCTAGGAAAAACATCCGTTTCCTAAAGCTACAAATAGGAATGGCTCACCAAACCCTGCAGTTGTATCCTGATACTAGATGGTATCTGTCTTGCGTATCCTAAACTGGTTTAAGTAAAACAGCTCTATGGTCCCAAAGGCACCACTGCCAATATTACACGTGCTGCCGCTGCTCTTCAAACCAGATGTGCATTCACTGGGTGTTAGAAAACTCCTGATTCCTTCCCCCGAACCCAACATGCCTAGTCCATCCTTTTTTCTCCAGTCACAACCTGGGATCCAATGCATAAATTTAATATTGCATCCATTGTACCGAACTGGGCTAAAGGATCTGATTCTGTGTACTATCTATGTCAGAATACAGTGTATATTGCCATATAATGTAACAAAACTATACAACCAATTATCTAAGTATCATACCAGCTAAAATACCAAATAAACTATGAACAGTGAAAAAAAATAGAAATACCGTAATATCCAGGAATTCCACTGCTGGGTAGTTACTTAAAGAAAATGAAAACACTAATTCAAAAAGAGATATATATTTATATATATTTATTGCAGCATTATTTACAATAGTGAAGATATGGAAGCAACTCAAGTGTCCATCAATACATGAATGGATAAAGAAGATGTGATACACATATATACATGCATACATATATACACGTTTATACACAAAATGGAATACTACTAAATCATAACAAAAGAATGAAATCTTACCATCCGGAACAACATAGATGGACATAGAGGGTATTATGCTGACATAACTCAGATGGTAAATATGCTTATCATGGTGAGCGTTTCATAATGCATATGATTGTCAAGTCACTATGTTGTACACCTGAAACAAATATAATATTGTATGTAAGCTATAATTCGATTAAAAACAGAAAATAAAAATAGAGAAAGCAAAAACAGTATAAATTATTTTTCTCTTCCTTCTAATGGATTTGAGAAGTAATTGCATACAGTAATATAATTGTTGTGACTATAACAATAGAAATTAAAGTATGTGAAATATATCTGCCCATAATAGCACAAAGGAGGTGGGTAGAAGCCAAAATATACCGGGATAAGGAAATTACTACAGATGCTAAAGCAATAATTGTACCAATGTACTTTGGCATGTGTAACATTAATTGATGCAATACATATAACAAAATACCACAAAGGGGGGAAAGAAGAAATAGAGCTCCGTAGGAGTAACATTTCTACGTATCATTGGAACTATCTAGTTCTAAACCCCAGCTACTTCTGATAAGTTAAGATGTGTATGGTATATCCTAGAGAAATCACTAAAACAATAACTCAAAAACATATGTTGAAAAATCATTAAAGAAATTAAGATGCTGCATTAAAAAATGTTCACTTAATGCAAAAGGAGGCAGTAAAAGAAAAATTGAGGGACAGAAAAGACACAAGGCATATAGAAAACAAAAAGTAAAAGTAAAATGCACATGCAAATCCAGCTGTACCAATAAATCGAAATGCATTAAATAATCCAGTCAAAAGGAAAGCTTGCTGGACTGGACTAAGACTCCAACTAGAACTGTCTATAGGGAAAACACTTCAGATTTGAAGATACAAGTAGACTGAAAATAAAAATATGGAAAAACCATAGACCAGGGGAAAATATTTCCAATATAGATCTCACCATGGACATAAAACTTGAATATATGAACAATAATAATAAAATAAATAACCCATTTTTTAAATGTGCCAAATATTTGAACAGACACATCACAAAATAGGATACACAGTGGCCAACAAGTACAGGAAATGATACGTGATATTAATAGTTATTAGCGAAATGCATCCAGGGCACCTGGATGGCTCAGTAGGTTA
The DNA here is from genome assembly GCF_963455335.1 of Martes martes. Taxonomy (NCBI): domain Eukaryota; kingdom Metazoa; phylum Chordata; class Mammalia; order Carnivora; family Mustelidae; genus Martes; species Martes martes. The sequence continues at coordinate 183,314,390 of NC_137890.1, forward strand.
AGCATCCGCCTTCTGCTCAGGTCATGATCCCAGGGTTCTGGGATCAAGCCCCAGGTTTGGCTCCCTGCTTGGCGGTAAGCCTGCTTCTCCTTCTTCCCACTGCCCCTGCTTGTGTTCCCTTTCTCGCTGTCTCTTGTCAAATAAGTAAATAAAATCTTTAAAATAAATAAATAAATGAAAGCCTACTGGAATGGCTAAAATCAAAAGAACTGACAATATAAGATATCAGTGAGAATAGAGATCAAACGCAACTTTTTTTTTTTTAAGATTTTATTTATTTATTTGATATAGAGAGATCACAAGTAGGAAGAAAGGAAGGCAGAGAGAGAGGGAGAAGCAGGCTCCCCGCTGAGCAGAGAGCCCGATGTGGGGCTCGATCCCAGGACCCTAAGATCATGACCTGAGCCAAAGGCAGAGGCTTAACCCACTGAGCCATCCAGGTGCCTCAGATCAACTGCAACTTTAAAACAGTGCTAGCAGAAATGCAAAATGGTACCACCTGGGAAACAGTTTGGCTATTTATCATAACGTATACTTACCGTATGACCCAACATATGTACTCTTCAGTACTTACTCAAAATAAATGAAAGCATATATCTCTACAAGACTTGTATATGAACGTTCATAGCAGCTTTACTCATAATAACCCCAAACTGGGAATAACTTAAACATCCATCAACAGGTAAATGGATAAACCACTGTGGTATATCCATGCAATGGAATACTACTCGGTGGTAAAAAGGAACAAGCAACAGATTTAAGCAATAACATGGATAATTAGGTCTGATATGCATGCTGAAGTATTTAGTACTGAGGTCTTTAAAATACATAAAAAAATAAGATGGGTTGATAAAGGACACAAGGATGTATGAAAGCAAGGATAGTAGAATCTAATACAGTAAACCCTCAAACAACACCTTTGAACTGTGCAAGTTCACTCTTATGCTGAGTTTTTACAGTACTATAAATGTATTTCTCTTCCTTATGATTTTCTTAATAACATTTTCTTTTCTCTAGCTTACTTTTTAGAAAGAATGCAGCCTATAACATATATAACATACAAACTCTGTGTTAATCACTATTTATGCTATTAGTAAGGCCTCTGGTCAGCAGTAGACTATTAGTAGTTAAGCTTTTGGGGAGTCAAAAGTTATACATGGGGGCACCTGGCTGGCTAAGCTGGTGGAGCATGTGAATCTTGATCTCAGGGTTGTGGGTTCGAGCCCCATGGTGGGTATAGAGATTACTTTTAAAAAAAAAATAAAGTCTTTAAGAAAAGAAGTTGTACGTGGATTTTTGACTGTACAGGTGATTGGCATCCCTAATCCCCCACATTGTTCAAGGGTCAGCTGTAGTATAATCTAGCGGTAATTATATGGGTGTTTACTATAAAATTCGTTCAGTTTTGTTCTATGATTGAACATTTTTATAACTAAAGGCTTGGGAAGAAAACATAGTGCTGAGTGAAAGAATCCAGACACACAAAAAGTACAAATATAGTTTATTTTACAGTACACAAAGTACTGTATAGTTTATTTATATGACATTCTAGAACACAAAACTAATCTATAGTGACAGAGAGTAAACCGGTGTTTGCCTGAGAAGAAAGTGTTGATTGTAAAGGGGCATAAGAAAAATTTTGGGGTGAGGGAAATATTCTGTACACTGATTAGATGGTAGTTACATGGACGTATATATTTGTCAAAAGTCACTGAACCGTACACTTTAAATGTTTGCATTTATGTATGCAAATTATACATTGATAAAGTTGTTTTTAAAACAAACAGGCAGGGACACTCCGTTGGTTAAACATCTGCCTTTGGCTCAGGTCATGATCCCAGGATCCTGGGATTGAGTCCCACATCAGGCTCCTTGCTTAGTGGGGAGCCTGCTTGTCCTCTCTGTCTCTCTGCCAAATAAATAAAATATTTTTAAAAATAAAATAAAATTTAAAATTTTTTAAAATAATTTTTAAAAAACAAAAACAAAACAAAAAACAGGCAAACAAAAGTGGAGTGGAAGCTTTGACCTTCTAAATAGGTCTAATCCATTCTGAACATCTCAGGGGAGGATCTGGTTGAGCTACTTCCTAGGGGAAACTCCGTTGTCAGTACGTTCAGTTTTCCTTTAAATTGTTCAGATTTATCAGGGATGACTCTTTTAACCTCCCACCTGCAGAAGAAAGGCCTGGCTGCCACAGCTCCCCAAGTGGAACAGAAAAAGCTGGATGAGGTTTCCTAATCTGATAGGCAGACCTCATCTTAGTTGGTCACATTTGATCTTCCCCCCTTCCCACTTATTGAAACCCTTTGTTCCTTTCTTTCCCTTTGTTCCTTTCCTTTTTCTTCCTTTCTTTCCCCCTTTCTTTCCTTTCTTCCTTTGCTTCTAGGAGCCAACTCTCTCCAGATTAACTTCCCATCTCTCTGGTCACTCCTGGTCTCTTTATAGATAGACTTCCTTTCTTTTGTTTGCTCCTTAAGTATTGGCTCAGTCCTTGACCCTCTCCTTTTTGTTAACCAGGATTTAATTGTCTTTTGCTGCAGTGATCATGCAACCCTCTACCGTGTTTCACTAGTTTCCATGTCCATCTGATTTCTCCTTTGGTCCGTTGGAGTTCTATATGTTATCTGCCTTCATGAAGGACTAAAGGAATATGTTGAGTACAGAGTGTGACAGAGTAAGACAGTCAAGGGCAGAGGAAAGAGAATCATCAGAGCCCGAGGCCACCAGCTGGTTCAGTGATGTCCCAGGCCTGGAGGGAGATGCTGACATGACACAGATGGGGGCCAAGCCAAGGTACAGATGTGGCTATTTCCATGCTGCTGTTCCTTACTTGCGATGACCTACTTCCATGTTGTTGTCCCACAGTGAGGAGCCCTTTCCCAACACAAAGTAAATGTTTGGACACTCTGGTTTTCCTTTTTTATGAATGAACATTTTATGACAAAATGTTAGGAAGCAAAACATTATGCTAAGTGCAAGAACTCAGACATCGATGAGTACACACAGTTTCAGGGCCTAACACTGAAGTTAAAAATAGGACTAGCCCCCATGGCTCAGAGCAGACTCCAGTGGAGAAACTGACATGCCCATATGCCCTCCTGGGGCCTGCAAAATTACTTTGACAAGGGGAGCTGCTACTTGAAAATAGACATGCAGTATGTGATAGCTATAATTTTATCCTGGGCACACTAATATGCTCTTTATACACATCAATTCGTGTAATTCTATGTCGGAACCATTGTCCTCATTCTATTAATCAAAATAACAGAGGCGTAGAGAGGTGGAATGAGTAAGTAACCAGAGTTCAAACAATTGGCAGTGCTTTTGTTCAAAAGCAGGGAGTCTAACTCTAGAGCCCAGGCGGTCAGGCTTGTTGACTGTTGCTAACTAGAGGTAGCTACGTTGACAACAGAATGCCTTCTCCTCCCACTTTGTATGGAGATAGTACTACCACTGGTCTACCAGCTCCATAGTTTTGTCCTTTCTAGAATGTCACATATTTGGGATCATACAGTATACAGTCATTTCAGATTGGCTTCCTTCACTTAGTAATATGCAGTTAAGTTTCCTGCATGTCTTTTCATGACTTGATAGCTCATTTCTTTTTAGCACAGAAAAATATCCCCTTGTCCAGATGTACCACAGTTTACTTATCCATTCATCTACCGAAGAACACGTTGTTAGTTCCAAGTTTTGGCAACTACAAATAAAGCTGTTATGGACATCTATGTGCAGGTTTTTGTGTGGATATAAAATTTCAACTCCTTTGAGTAAATACCAAGAAACAGGATTTCTGGATTGTATGGCAGGAGTATGTTTAGTTTTATAAGAAGCCACCAAACTGTCTTCCAAATTGCTGGTATCTTGCATTCCCACCGGCAATGTATGTGAGTTTCCGTTGCTTCACATCCTTGCCAACATTTGGTGTTGTCATTGCTTCAGATTTTGGCCATTCTAATCAAAGTGTAGTGGCATCTCTTTGTTGTCTTAATTTGCATTTCCCTGATGACATATGTTGTAGAGCATCTTTTCATGTACTTATTTCCATCTGTATGCCATCTTTGATAAGATGTCCTTGAAGGACTTTGGCCCATTTTTAAATGAGATGGTTTTCTTTTTAAGTTTTAAATTTTCCTTTTCTTTTTTTTTTTTAAGATTTTATTTATTTATTTGACAGAGAGAGAGAGAGAGAGAGAGATCACAAGTAGGCAGAGAGGCAGGCAGAGAGAGAGCGGGAAGCAGGCTTCCCACTTAGCAGGGAGCCCGACATGGGACTCGATCCCAGGACCCCGAGATCATGACCTGAGCCAAAGGCAGAGGCTTAACCTACTGAGCCACTCAGGTGCTCCAAGTTTTAAGATTTCTTTTTTACATTTTGAATAAAAGTATTTTATCAGATGTGGGTGTTTTTTTTTTTGCAAGTATTTTCTCTCATTCTGTGACTTCTCTTCTTGGTCTCCTGGCATTGCTTTTCACAGGAAGAAATTTTTAATTTTAGTGAAGTTCATCTTATCATTTATTTATTTTATAAACTGTGTCTTTGGTCTTGTATGTAAAAAGTGATTGCCAAACCCAGTGTCACCTAAGTTTTCTCTGATGTTTTCTTCTAGGAGTTTCATAATTTTGCATTTTACATTTAAGTCTATGATCCATCTTGAGTTAATTTTTGTGAACAGTGTAAGATCTGTGTCTAGACTTAATTTTTGCCTGTATATGATCCAGTTATCTCAGCATCATTTGTTGAAAGGACTAACTGATCCATTGCATTATCTTTACTCCTTTGTCAACAATCAGTTGACTGTCTTTTTTTTAAAGATATTATTTGTTTGTTTGTTTGTTTATTTATTTGAGAGAGAGCGAGCGAGAGAGGGAACATAGGCAGGGGGAGTGGGAGAGGGAGAAGCAAGCTTCCCACTTAGCAGGGAGCCGATGCAGGGCTTGATCCCAGGAACCTGCGATCATGACCTGAGCAGAAGGCAGACACTTAATGACTGAGCCACCCAGGAACTCCCAGTTGACTGTCTTTATGGGGGTTTGTTTCTGGGCTCTCTATTCTGTTCCATTGATCTATTATTGCCAATACCACACTGTATTGATTACTGTGGCTTTATAGTAAGTCTTGAAGTCAGATAACATCAGTCTCCCAACTTTGTTCTTCTTCAATATTTTGTTGGCTATTCTGTGTCTTTTGGCTCCCCATATGAACTTTAGAATCAGCTTATCAATATCTGTAAAGTAATATGAGCTGAGATTTTGCTTGAAATTGCACAGAGTCTATGAATTAAGTTAAGATTTGTTTAGTTTTGGAGAGGACTTATAATTATTGGGGAGCAGAAGTATTGTTTTGGAGATAAAGGGATAATAAATAAGTTAATAAAAATCAGCTATAGGCAAATGGGATTTTAGCATAGGTCGTACATGAGATAATATTGTGTGTTTATCTTAAATTTCTTGGGTGTGATAGTGGTATTATGATCATGTAGGAAAATGTTCTTGTTCGTAGGAGGTAAATACTGAAGAATTTAGGGATAAAGTATCATCATGCCTGCAAATTACTTTCAAATGGTTCAGCAAAGTGTGTGTGTGTGTGTGTGTGTGTGTGTGTGTTCTCACACACGCCTGCATGTATAGAAAGAGAGATATAACAAATATGTCTGATTGTTACCAGTTGGTCACTCTGGATGAAGGTACGTGTGTTCTTTAAACTTTTCTGGTCCTCAGACTTGAAATGTTTGAAAATTAAAAGTTGAAAAAAAATCTATTTATGATTCTGATATTTTACCAATTGTATTTAAAATAAAATGCAGGATATTTTATACACATCATTTTGTTTTAAAATGTATTGTGGGTATTATGGAGGGCACATATTGCATGGAGAACTGGGTGTGGTGCATAAACAATGAATTCTGGAACACTGAAAGGAAATTTAAAAAAAATAAATAAAAATTTAAAAATATTGAGTTTGGAGGAAGGATATAAATATAAACATTTCCTATACAAATATTAGTTAAACACTGTATCAAGGGGAAAATATGTTCTCTGAAGTTTGGTTATTAAAAAGCAAGATACAGGGTGCTGGGTGGCTCAGTCATTAGGTGACTGCTTTCAGCTCGGGTCATGATCCTGGGGTCCTGGGATCAAGCCCTGCATGGGGCTCCCTGCTCAGCAAGAGGCCTGCTTCTCCCTCTCCCACTCCCCCTGCTTGTGTTTCCTCTCTTGCTGTCTCTCTCTCTCTTTCTGTCAAATAAATAAATAAAATCTTAAAAAAAAAATCAAGATATATTCTACAGGGAAGACAGGAATCAGGGAGGTGTTTTGCAGGAAGTGACTGTATATATAACTTTTTTTTCAAGATTTTATTTATTTATTTGAGAGAGAGAGACAGTGAGAGAGAGCATGATCAAGGAGAAGGTCAGAGGGAGAAGCAGACTCCCTGTGGAGCTGGGAGCCCGATGCGGGACTCGATTCCGAGACTCCGGTATCATGACCTGAGCGGAAGGCAGTTGTCCAACCAACTGAGCCACCCAGGCGTCCCGTGACTGTATATATATATATTTTTTTTTTCTTGTTTATTTTTATCCTTCATGACTAACTTTTAAAACTCATGAACCAAGGGGTGCGTGGGTGGCTCAGTGGGTTAAAGCCTCTGCCTTCGGCTCGGGTCATGATCTCAGGGTCCTGGGATTGAGCCCCGCATCGGGCTCTCTGCTCAGCGGGGAGCCTGCTTCCTCTTCTCTCTCTCTGCCTGCCTCTCTGCCTACTTGTGATCTCTGTCTGTTAAATAAATAAATTTTTAAAAATCTTTTTAAAAAATTAAAAAAAAAAAAAAGACTCATGAACCAGGGACACCTGGGTGGCTCAGTCGGTTAAGTGTCTGCCTTCAGCTCAGGTCATGATCCCTGAGTCCTGGGATCAACTCCAGCATCAGGCTCTGCTCAGCAGGGAGCCTGCTTCTCCCTCTGCCTGCCATTTCCCCTGCTTGTGAACACACTCTCTCTCCTGACAAGTAAATTAAAAAAAAAAAAAATCTTAAAAAAATAAAATAAATAAAATAAAAAAATAAAAAGACTCATGAACCAGGCACCATGGTTCCTTTGCTTCTCATCATACATCCAGCACTTAGCACGGTGCTTGGCATATAGTGGGTCCCTGTCTAAGCTAGGTAACACTCACTGCTTTAACGAAGTAGTCCCAAAATAGTAGTGGTTTAGTACCATCAAAATTTACTTCGTCATCCCCTTGCTAAACAACGCAGGTATTTCTGGCAGGCAGGGTCCTGCCAGGCAGTGATTTCAGAGACTAAGACTGAGACTCCTTTCATATTTTGGCTTCATCATTCCCAAGGGATTTGTTATCCTCAGCAGCCAGTCAGTAGAAGGGGGAAGAGTGTGAAGAAGGCATACCTGCTTCTTAAGATCCTTGTCCTAGAAATCATACACCTCATTTTCACTCACGTTCCCTTGGTGAATACTAAACATATGGCCATACTGAGAGGCAAGATGTGTGTGTCTATGGGTGGAGGGTAGGGGGTGTCTGGAAAACCACAGTGCCTGAGCTGGCAACCACTTCCCAAGGACAATTCTATAATACGGAAAGGAAGTGGATTTTAGTAGACAGCTAACCATCTCTGCCATTGTGTTTGAATGTTTGTTGAGTGAATGAATAATGTTTCCTGGACTGCGTTATTCTTGCCAATATACGACCATCTAAATCTCAGAATGTGGAGAAATTCAGATGCAGTTCAAGCAACCCCTGCTGGTTCTGTTGATTTTATAGTTCTTCTCTGGCAAGATGTAGTAGGAAGGCCTAGAGTACCCTCCCGTCTGAAACAACTTGAAAACCAGAAGAACAGGGGTGCCTGGGTGGCTCAGTGGGTTAAAGTCTCTGCCTTCGGCTCGGGTCATGATCTTGGGGTCCTGGGATCGAGCCCCGCATCGGGCTCTCTGCTCAGCAGGGAGCCTGCTTCCTCCTCTCTCTCTGCCTGTCAAATAAATAAATAAAATCTTAAAAAAACAAAAACCAAAAAACCAGGCGAACAAAATGTGTGAGACAATAGTGCAGACACTGAACATCAAACAGTGTAGGACAGCGATCTTTGAGAGAGGTGAGCCCTATGATTTTCCGAGCTTGCTGCCTGGAAAGAGTTTCCAGGTTGTGGCACAGGGAGAGAGAAGTCAGGCAAAGCCTAGTCATCTCCTCAAACTGTGGAGGCACAGTTTTGGGAGGCTAACGTGGTTCGAGTTTGCAGAGCACAGTACCAGAGGTGAGAGCAATGCACAGACAGCTCTAGGGGTCTTTAGAGAGTTCCCCTGAAGTTTTTTCCCCTGAAGTTTCCAGCTAACTCCTAATCAGTGCACATGAGGGGAGAAATCATCCAAGTGTGAAGAACTACCTGAAAGAAGCAGAAGAAACAATTCTCAAAGTTCACCCAGAGACAAGGATGAATCAAGTTTGTACCAGACAGTAGAAAATCTTGTGATTCATGGATCACTGAGTGGTGGAGGAATATTAGCTCTACACTGAAAGCTGCTCTGGATTCATATAAGTCAAGGGCAAGCCTCAAAAAGACTGAACTGCTTATAATACTTTAACAGCATCTCAGGGGGAGCCTGGGTGGCTCAGTGGGTTAAAGCCTCTGCCTTTGGCTCAGGTCATGATCTCAGGATCCTGGGATCAGGGCCCACATCGGCTCTCTGCTCAGCGGGGAGCCTGCCTCCTCCTCTCTCTCTCTCTGCCTGCCTCTCTGCCTACTTGTGATCTCTGTCTGTCAAGTAAATAAATAAAACCTTTAAAAAAAACTGCAAATGCATAAAGAACCAGGACAATACAACCCATAATGAGGATAGCAATCAATCAATAGAATAACTTCAGAAATGTCACAGATGATAGAATTAGTAGACAAGTATATTAAGATGAAACTATAACCATATTTCATATGTCCAAAAAGACAGAGGTAAGCTTGAGCATATTAAGCCAAAACATGAAAGATATACAAAGATCCACAATAAATTCTAGAGGAAAACTTCAACATCCGAGGTGAAAAATGTACTGTATGAGGGTAGCAGTAGATTAGCTACTGAAGAAGAAAAGACCACTGAATTCGAAGACATAGCAATAGAAACTAGGCTAAATGAAACACAGAGAGGAAAAACACCAAAAGAAAAAAATAAACACAATCAGGAAAACTTTTTAAAAAAATTTTATTTATTTATTTGACAGGAGAAGCGGGCTTCCCATCGAGCAGGGAACCAGATGCAGGGCTCAATCCCAGGATCCTGGGATCGTGACCTGAGCCGAAGGCAGGTGCTTAACAACTGGGCCACCCAGGTGCCCCCATCAGGAAAACTTTGATATAATTTTAATCAGTCTGGCATACATGTCATTGGAGTCCCTGGAGAAATATGTAATGGACAGAAGAAAGTACTTGAAGAAATAATGGCTGAAAACTCCAAACTAAATAAAAACTACAAATCCATAGATGGAAGAAGCTCAATGAACCCCAAGTACAAGAAGCATGATAAAAGTACACAAAATACAGTTGCTTGGGTGGCTTAGTCATTAAGCGCCTGCCTTTGGCTCAGATCATGATCCCAGGGTCGTGGGATCAAGCCCCGCATCGGGTTCCCTGCTCAGTGGGAAGCCTGCTTCTCCCTCTCCCACTCCCCCTACTTGTGTTCCCTCCCTCTCTATGTCTCTCTCTCTGTCAAATAAATAAATAAATAAAATCTTTTTAAAAATACATAAAATAACATGATAAATTGCCTAAAACCAGTGACATGCTCCTGGATACGACTGACCTCTCAATCTGTCCCATAACTTGCCCTTTGGACAGGAACTGAGCTAAAGACACAGTATCTCTAGAACATTGCCAGAATATGAAGTCTAGTATCTTCTCCATTCCAGAATCCTTAAATGCATCAGAACAGCCCTAAAATGTGAGATCCAGCCCCAGGCGATACCAGCTGTCACTAGCGTTCTTCTAGATAGCAGCCATTTACTGCCCAGAATTGTTTCATTTATCTTCTTTGCCTACCTGGCTTGGTGGTTCCCTTGAGTTTTAATCTATCCTCACATCGTTTTTACTTGCACAATTCATTTGGACAGGATTTTTTGGCTTTGGCTTTCAGTACTCCTTTCAGACCTGATTGGGTAAATACCCTCTGCCCCAGCCCTTAGGGCTAGATAGATCAAATGTCAACCTACCAGTTTTCCTGTGAACATTTCAAAGAGTAGATCTTAAAATTTCTCATCACCAGAAAAAAAAATTAGCTATGTGATACGATGATTCTGGTGATCATTTTGCAATATAAACAGATTCTGGTGATCATTTTACAATATATGCATATTGTAAATCATTATTTCATATGCTTAAAAAAATACCATGTTGTGTATCAACTATATCTCAGTTAAAAATTTTTCCAAAGGTAACTTAAACTTTCTGACTATGTGGTCAAACTCTAGGTAAAGTTGGGATCTACCTGCATGCTATGAAAGTTTTATCAAGTTGAAAATTGAGAATTTCAATTGTGTAAATATGCAGTCTGAATTAAAATAGGCCTTCACATCAATTATGTTTTAAGACAAATAGTTATATTCTTACTGCCTCAGTCAAAATTGAGTGATAACTACCATGGTTAATGACACAAATACTAACTCTATAACAAGATGTTTTTATGTAAATAAAGTTGAATAAAGTTTTCTTTTTAAGGTTTTTTTACTTATTTATTTGACACAGAGAGATCGCAAGTAGGCAGAGAGGCAGGCAGAGAGAGAGGAAGGGAAGCAGGCTCTCCGCTGAGCAGAGAGCCTGATGTGGGGCTCAATCCCAGGACCCTGAGATCATGACCTGAGCCAAAGGCAGAGGCTTAACCCACTGAGGCACCCAGGCACCCCGAACAAAGTATTTTTTGATATCTTTTGTATTACTGTAAAAATTTAATTTTGGAGGGATTGTTTGCTTGAAAAACTAACCTACATACATGGCTATCAGATCATATTGTTCTTTGTTAAAAACACTGGGACACTCTTTTGCTGTACAAACAATGTTCAAGTATTATTGTAGAGTTGTATGTGGCTTATGTGTACAATCCTAATATAAACCAGAATGGATGGAGTGAAAAGGAATGTGGGAATTCAGAGAATATAGCCTGGACTTCAACAAGTTGCTAGATGGTGAGCTTTGGAATTCTTATGGCATTGCAGCTAAACCTATGTGATTTGTGGGTTAGTCAATGGATGTAATTATGCACAAGAAGTTTAAATGAAGATTCATACTCTTCATTTTTTTTAAAGATTTTATTTATTTATTTGATAGAGAGAGATCACAAGTAGGCAAAGAGGCAGGCAGAGAGAGTGAGAGGGAAGCAGGCTCCCTGCTGAGCAGAGAACCTGATGCGGGACTCGATCCCAGGACCCTGAGATCATGACCTGAGCCGAAGGCAGCGGTTTAACCCACTGAGCCACCCAGGTGCCCCCATACTCTTTATTTAAAAAGCAAAACTGATGCATAAACATTTTTTAAAGAAGACATACAGATGGCCAACGGGTACATGAAAAGATGCCCAACATCGCTAATCATCAAGGAAATGCAAACCAAAACTACAGTGAGAAATCCACCTCATATCTGCTAGAAAGGCTATTGTCCAAAAGACCAAAGGTAACAAGTGTTGGTGAGAATGCTATATTCCCACTGTTGGTGGGAATATAGATTGGTGCAACCACTATGGAAAACGATATGGAGGTTTCTCAAAAAACTGCAAGTAGAACTACCATATGATCCAGGAATTCCCCTTCTGGGTGTTTGAAGAAAATGAAAACACAACTTTTGTGCACCCCCATGTTCATTACAGCCTTATGTACAATAGCCAAGGTGTACAAACAACCTTTGTCCATCAGCAGATGAATGGATAAAGAAGATGTGAGGGGGGTGTGTGTGTGTGTGTGTGTATTTAAATAATTCACTAAATATTTAAGTGAGTGAACAGAATTAAAAAAAATGAAACTGAGATATCTGCCTCTTTTTTGTTGCAACTCTTGTTGACTTGGATCTTCAAGGAAGCTTGGACTAGAATCCCCCATTATTTGCACTCAGGAGTTCTGTTTCTTGTGATTCTGACAAAAGAAATCAAATGACCATTATGTTAAAGGAGAAATGTTTATTCCATGCAATGGCCAGAGAATAATTTGGTTGCAAGCAGCAGAAATTGGTCTTGATCTCTGATGGTTAATATTTGTATCACCAACTCAACAAATAAGAAAAGATTATATAGCATGTGTCAGAAAGCTTAGCCCTAGCTTAGTTCTAAGGTCCTTGCCATGGGTTTGGGGAAGGGACTTCTGATCCCAGAACACCATGCCTAGGTCACCATCACAGGTTTCTTGTAAATAATGTGAGATTTCTGATAGGCAGCTGGAATCCTGGAAGCCTCTTAGACATTGGAAAATAGGTGGGTCTCCCCATTCTTCATTCCCTAAACCTTTATAGATTCATAAATGAGGTGTTACTCTGTGACGAATCTCTCCTATCACATCACTTGTATTTTTGGATCTCTAATGAATTCATTCACTCGATAGATATTTCCCAAACACCTGTCACACAGGTATAGTCCTTGTCTTCAAGGAGGCCATGGTTTAATGAGGGAGTCAGGCAAGTAAATGAATAATTATGATGCATTATAAGTGCTATGATAGAAGTATGCATAGGGTTTAGGCTATGAAAGATTTCTTTCATTGTCATAAATTTAGAAATTGATAGACTAGACTTATAATTCCTGATAAACCCAGATGAAATATAAGGAAGCATTTACAGGTTATGAATTAAGGAATTAATACCTTGAGTTTAATCCCTGTATTGTTAAATATATGGATTGTTGTTGGGTTTGGCCAGCAAACCCTGAGGCAGTGAATGAAAAGATTACTCCAGACATCTAAGTAGGAGAAAGGAGAAGGTGAGGGGGGACCAGATGCTCTAGTGGAAAAAGGTCGTCTGCCCTACTTTGCCTCCACTTTCATTGTGAATGTTATCAGTACCACAAGGGAAAAAGAAAAGCAAAAGGAGGGTGCCTGGGTGGCTCAGTTGGTTAAGCAATTGCCTCCGGCTCAGGTCATGACCCTGGAGTACCAGGATTGAGCCCCACATTGGGCTCCCAGCTCGACGGGGAGCCTGCTTCTCCCTCTGACCTCTTGCTCTCTCATGCTCTCGCACACTGTCTCTCTCTCAAATAAATAAATAAAATCTTAAAAAAAAAACAAAAACAAAAAGGAGGGAGAGGCCTTAATAATCAGGACAGTGACAGAGGGAGTAAAGTACGATTGGAGCAAGCTGTGCTCATGACACGTGTGCAGGCAAGGGAGTACATGTTGTACATGATGGCCCAAGATAAATGTTTCTCCCCTGGATGAGTACATTGGGCCATTATGAGGTCCTGTTTTCAGACCAGAAATGACAAAGGAGGCCCTGTTCTCTGGATACTCCTTCTTGGCTTTTCAATTAGTCTCATCCAGGGAGGCATGTGTTTATTAAATCTTATTTAGCCGGGCATTATGAATTCCAAAAAATTGTGAAATGTTTCTTTGTTAGAATTTAATCAGCATCTACAGATAAGAGTTTCAGTTTTAATTTTGTTTCACTAGGAAGTTCGGTCTCCACATAAGATCTAATTTTAAGACTTTATATCTGTGTTAAACCCTCACGCTTGTATGTTACTGTGATGCGGGATTCCCAGCCCTAGGTGCTACCACTGTCTGTGGACCTGATTCTTCCTCGGTGAAATGATCCCATGTGTGCTACCACAGGGATTCTTTATTTTCAGGACTCTTAGAGTTACTGTGAACCACAAAGTTGGCCTTCAGTATTACATCCCTGAACAGTTAGTATTTCCCACGGAAATTAGCAATAAATAAAATAAAATATACCATACGTATAGCACAAGAAGAGCTACAATCACACGACATTCGCTTAGTTGTGTAATTCATTGAAGTGGATAATGCAGGGGCACCTGGGCACCTGGGCACCTCGGTTGGAAGGTGTTGGGGTTGTGAGTTCCAGCCCCATGTTGGGTGTAGAGATTACGTAAATAAAACTTTAAAAAATTAATGTATGAAGCAAACATTTTTCCCCCAATCTCTTTGCTCTTTTACAATAAGGTAAAAATATCTAATTAATGTATTTAAATAACTAAATTTAGAGAGATGTTGGATTATTACCAGATCAACAGGAAGATGTAGGCTTAATGCCCTTATTATTTCCAAATCCAGTTTGGGAATTGAGTAATTAAAATTAGAGTAGGTGGAACATTTGTAGGAGGTATAAATGCTTTATTTATAATGAAATTTAATTAATTTACAACTAATGTAATTGGTAAAAATCTAAAAGCAAAATATTTCTTTTAGCCATAATTTGCTTTGAAGAGAACTGTTTGGAATATTACTAAAAATTATTCCTGGTGTGCTGGCTGGCTTAGTCAGTAGAGTCTGAACTCTTGATCTTGGGGTTATGATGTTAGAGCCCCATGTTAGGGGTGGAGTTTACTAGAAAAAAAAATTATTCTTTCAGCTTTAAAACACAGGATGAAAATGTGCGAATTTTCCAAACGGCAGAAAACCTGATTTACACTACATTTGAAGTGTATATAGTCTCCTGATTTTGTAATAAATTCTCAGAAACAGAAGTCTTTTGCAAAGACCAAAATTCTTTTCAGTTAGTTTTGTAATTTGGGGGCACATTTCAAGAGTTACTTCATTTTCCTTTTCCTTCCTTCTTTCTTTCTTTCTTTCTTCCATGCAAGATTAAGCAGAAAAACACACAGACCTTGAGACAAGAGTTTTTTTTGTCTTTTTTCTAAGATTTATTTATTTACTTTATCTTTTTTTTTTAAAGACTTTATTTATTTATTTATTTATCTGATTTATCTGACAGAGAGAGAGAGAGAAAGAAAGCATAAGCAAGGGGAGCAGGAGAGGGACAAGCAGGTTCTCTGCTGAGCAGAGAGCCTGAAGTAGGGCTCAACCCCAGGACCCCAAGATCATGATCCGAGCCAAAGGCAGAAGCTTAACTGGCAGAGCAACCCAGGTGGCTCTTATTTATTTACTTTAGAGAGATAGAGAAAGAGAGAGAAAGCAGGGGGAGGAGCAGAGGAAGAGACAAGAGAATCTGAAGCTAACTTGTCTCTGAGCAAGGAGCTGAGGTGGGGCTGGATCTCAGGACACTAAGGTCACGTTCCAAGCCAAAATCAAGAGTCAGACACTTAATGGACTGAGCCACCCAGGTGCCCTGATTTTGTCTTTTTTTTTTTAAATAACTGAAGCTATGATTTAAATTACATGTATCAAAGGTAATTCAATCTAAGACGATACACAGCATTTAATAATTTAATCTGTATCTGAGTTAACACTTTGAATATTTTATTATATATAATATTTATAATATATAATAATGTAATACAACGTAAAAATAAAATATTATATACTTTTACATATAATGCAATATATAAAATTAAGGTAAAGCTTGTCTCTGCATTATATCCTTTCTGATAGAATCATTGGCAAGTTAAGTGTATTTTCCATTAGGTGTTCTAGTCTCTTAGTTTCTGAAGCTGATTTTCCAACACAAAAAAAATTTTTTTTAAAGCAAAAAAACCCTCCAATACCAAACCCTCTTCCCCCACTTTCCAAACTGATATTGGAGGTAAGCCAAAACTCACTAGGAGGATTCCACTTCCATTAGCATAGTTATTTGAATTTAAATACCTTGCAACTCTAGGGATTTTGAAGATCTCCAGGATTATATCAAATTTTGAAGCTCATGTTGCCAACCGAATGAGAGCCATCATGAAATAACATTCAATTTTTGTTGTAAACTACCTGGGTTTTATGTAATAAGCTGTACCTTGAAAAATACTTTAAAAATTGGTGAATTTTTTGAATGCTATTTTTTTTTAAGATTTTATTTATTTATTTGTCAGAGAGAGAGAGCGAGCACAGGCAGACAGAGTGGCTGGCAGAGGCAGAGGGAGAAGCAGACTCCCTGCCGAGCAAGGAGCCTGATGTGGGACTCGATCCTAAGACGCTGGGATCATGACCTGAGCGGAAGGCAGCCGCTTAACCAACTGAGCCACCCAGGCGTCCCTGAATGCTATTTTTTAATGACAATGACTATTATAAGGAGAAATCACATTAAACGCCAATCTTTGTCTTAACATCTTATGCGTAATATGTAAATATTATCATCTATGTACTTTAAAAATACACAAATGTAGAAGTTAAAGTTAAGGCAAAGATCGGGGCACCTGGGTGGCTCGGTTGGTTATGTGTCTGCCTTAGGCTCAGGTCATGATCCCAGGGTCGTGGGATCGAGCCCCACTTTGGGCTCCCTGCTTAGCTGGGAACCTGCTTCTCTCTCTGCCCCTCTCCCCGACTCATTCTCTGTCTGAAATAAATAATTTTTTTAAATAAAAGATTAAGCATTTAAAAATATGTGCTTATCACGATGACTATGTGTTATCATTAGTTAATGTATCAGATCAGAGTACTCTTCACGTTTCAAGTTTTTACTTAAATTTTAGTTGGTTAACATATAGTGCAATATTAGTTTCAGGAATAGAATTTAGTGATTCATTACTTACGTACAACACCCGGTGTTCATTACGACAAGTGCCCTCCCTAATACCCATCACCCATTTAGCTCATCCCCCTGCGTCTCCCCTCCACAACCCTCATTTTGTTCTCTACAGTTAAGAGTCTCTTATACTCTGCCTTCTTCCCTCTCCCTCTCTCTCTTTTCTTCTTTCAGATCGATGTACTGTTAGGGCAAGGTCCATTGTACTGATAGTGGGTCCAAGTCCATATTTTAGTCTTCTTGCTTTTTTTTTTTTTTTTTCCTGGTTGGCTGTTTTCATGGTTAGATCATTGTATTTACCTAGTAATGCTGCTGACAAGAGTTCATAGCTCTGTTATTTTCTTCTTGTCTCTTGTTTCTGCATTATCGGTATTAGCTTCAATCAGCACTTTCTTTGTAAAAATCTTTCTAAGCCACTTATCTACTTCATGAAGATTAGTTTAGTTAAAACTAGTAGATAATAAATTCCACAAACCAAGCACATAAAACGTACAGTCTGTAGCAAGTTGGTGAAAAGTTCCTTTATTCTCTCCTTTGGAGGGTAGAGCTCCTGCTTTCCCTTCAAGATACCCTATTTACTATAAATTCTATGTGACCACTTGGAATCCACCAAATAAGGGAAAATCTCACTGTCAATCTGTACAATAAACTTCAGCAAAATTGAATTCATTTTTATTAAACATGAAAAAAATATATATGTAAGTTTAAATATTTTCTCTTCTCTCCCTGAGTTGTATGCCTCCCATTTGGGGGGCCATCATGTTAGAAAATGAGTCTATTCTCTGATAACCAAATTTTTAAAGGAAAAATGGTAAATATTACCAGAAACAGGGAAGAGAAAGAGAAAAATGAAGGGTAGGACTCAAATTATTTTTCCTGGAATACTTCTCTCTACCCCCTAATTAAGTGGGCCTTGCCAATGTTTTATATCTCTATGAAGCTAAACAAATTTACTTTCATATGCAGACTGCACGTTTTCTTTAAAACCCAATATAAAGCATCTTCCTTTGGGGGCGCCTGGGTGACTCAGTTAGTTAAGGATCCGACTCTTGATTCCTGCTCTGGTCATAATCTCAGGGTCATGAGATTGAGCCTGGCCTCAGGCTCCGCACCAGTGTTGGAGTCCCCTAGAGATTCTCTCCCTCTCCTCCTGCCCGTCCCCCATTCACATGCGCTCACCCTCTAAAATTAAAAACAAAAACAAAAAAGGAAAGCATCTTCCTTTCCACAGTATCATTAAAATCTACATTTGACTGAAGCAGCAAGTGGATACTGTAAATACACCCTATGGCTGTAAATACACACTGAAGTCTAGGTTCTGCTTGTCTCTACTGCTTCCATCATGCTGATATGCTGTAACCCCTTCTTTTCCTTTTTTGTTTTCTTCTAATTTGTTTCTTCTATCATATTGACCATTCACATGTATAAATACTAATTGTTCCCATGTTTTTGTCTTTACGCACATTTTCTACCCCACCTTGTCCCCTGACGTCCTCTATGTTACTTTTCTTCCTCTCATGTTTTTAAAAAATGTACGAATCTGTTTCAGTAGGTTTATCAAAATAGTTTTGTTCAAAGTACAGAAAGACTATGAAATTACTGTAAAATTACTTAGTTTTGACATAAGATCTAAAAGAATAATTTTATGGCATCTTATAGTACTTATGACATACAACATGTTAGGTAACTCAATATGGTGGTTACTATGGAGTCAGCCCTGGATTGAAAATCTAACTCTGGAATTTACTAGCTGTGCCATCTTAAGATTTGTTACTTTACCAAGGACTTGCCCTACATACAAAACGGAGCTAATAATATTTTTACATGTAATCACCTACAGTGTTTATTTATGAGGCCAGCAAACACATAATTAACATTATTTCCAATTGTACTTCGGTCATACATTTTAAGAATGAATATTACATTTAACTGGTTCTAATCCAAGTAATGGCAAGAGCTAAGATGACAGTGGTTTGTATTCTCTGCAGCTCCCAAGGAATTCAGGCAATAGTTTTCAAATAAAGAAAATATAAGGAAAAACTTAACTCCTTGCTTCCAGAAAAAATGATGATGGATAAGAAATACTCTAAAATAGAAGAGAAAAATTATTGTTATTCTCTGTTATAAATATGTCAAGCACTGCACTTTCCATCTTTTTTTCACCTAACCCGACAAATGAGTTTACTTATGGGTATTTAGAATATCTACTGTTTTTATTTAATGTTTTAACTAAGTTCTGTACCTAATGTGAGGCTTAAATTCATGACTCTGAGATCAAGAGTCACACTCTGCTGACTGAGTCAGCCAGGCAGCCCGGGTTATCTACTTCTTGAGTGAGCTTTGGTAGTTTTGTCTTTCTAAGGCCATTGTCAATTTCATCAAAATTTATTCACATAAAGTTGTTTGCAAAATCCTTTTTTTTTTAATGTCTCTAGGATCTGTAATAATGTCTCTACTTTCATTACTAACTTTTTTTTTTTTTATCAGTTTGGGTAGAGGTTAAGTCTTATTAGTTGCATCCCACACATTTTGGTATTCGTGTTTTCACTTTATTCAGTTAAGAATTTCTAAATTCCTGAGATGCCTGGGCGGCTCAGTCAGTTAAGCGTCTGCCTTTGGCTCAGGTCATAATCCTAGGGTTCTGGGGATCAGTCCCACATGGGGCTTCCTGCATCACTGGGAGCCTGCTTCTCCCTTTGCCCCTCCCTCTCCACTCTTGCACTCCTGCTCTCTTTCTCTCAAATCAATAAAAAAAAAAAAGATCTTAAAAAAAAAAGGAAAAAAAGAATTTCTAGTTTCCCTAGACCTCTTTTTTGAGCAGGGGGTATTACAAGTGTGCCATCCAATTTCCAAATACGGATGGGTTTTTCAGATACTTTTAGCCTAATTTCTTTGCGATCTGAGAATATGTTTTGTGTAAATTCAGCCTCCTAATTATATTGTTTTATGACCCAGAATATAGTCTGTTGTGATAAATGGTCCATGTGCCCTTGAAAAGAATGTATGCTCTGTTTTGGAGCAGAGTGGTCTATAAATATTACATCAAGCTATAGTGTTATCCTATATTTCTATAGGCTCGATAATTTTCTACTTTTTCCATCAATTACTGAGAAAGGAGTGTTGAAATTGTCTACTTAATTGTGGATTTGCCTATTTCTCCCTATAGTTCTATTTGTTTCATATAATTTAAAGCTCTGTGCAACTTCAGGAACCCCTTCTATCTTTTACTTCAAAATTCCTGTTGGCTGTCATACTTTATTGTAATGGCCTGGTTTCAGATCACTAATAAACAAATCTGGACATATTTAAAAAAAAATAAAGCTCTGTGCATATACATTTCTGATTTTTATGTCTTAATGGACTGAATCCTCCATTATTGAGTGAGAATAGTCTTTATTCTGAAATTTATTTTGTCAATATTCTTTTTTTTAAAAGATTTTTATTTATTTATTTATTTGAGAGAGAGAGAGAGAGAAGGAGAAAGCTTGAGATGGGAGAAGGTCAGAGGGAGAAGCAGACTCCCCACGGAGCTGGGAGCCTGATGTGGGACTCGATCCTGGGACTCCAGGATCATGACCTGAGCAGAAGGCAGTCGCTTAACCAACTGAGCCACCCAGGCGCCCTATTTTGTCAATATTCTTTTCATTACTGTTCGCACAGTGTATTTTTTCTATTACCCTATGTTTTAAAGTTTTCATGTAAACGGCTTATAGTTGGGTCTTACTTTTTTGCCCAAGCTGAAAATTTGTTTTAATTGAAAGATTTTAGAGTTTCACTTTTAGACCATTCCATATTTAATGTAATTATTCATATGATCAAATTTAAATCTAGCATCTTGCTATTTGTATTTTCATATTGTTCTTTATCGCATGTTAAACACTTTATCTTCTGCAGTCTTTTTTATTATTCCATTTTACCATATCCCATTTACCACTATTAGGAATTCTTGTCTCATGTATTTAGCGATTTCTCAAGTTTATGTTTACAAAGAAGAAATTTATAAAGAAAAAAAATCACTCTAGAGTTTTGTATTAACTTTGTTATTCAAGCAATAATATCACCACTTCACGAAGTTGATTTTATGCCTCAACTTAACTTATAAATTAATCAAAATTTAAAAACTTGGGGCAAGTAGGTGGCTCAGTCAGTTAAGCCTTCAGCTCAGGTAATAATATCAGGGTCCTGGGATAGGATCCCACACTGGGCTCTCTGCTCAGCAGGGATCCTGCTTCTCCCTCCCTCTCTGCCCTTCCCCCCTGCTTGTCCTCACACTCACTCTCTCTATTAAATAAATACCAAAAATCTTTTTAAGTTTTATTTATTTATTTGACAGAGAGATCATAAGCAGGCAGAGAGGCAGGCAGAGAGAGAGAGGGAAGCAGGCTCCCTGCTGAGGAGAGAGCCTGATGCCCACAGATCCCAGGACCCTGAGATCATGACCTGAGCCAAAGGCAGAGGCTTAACCCACTCAGCCCCCCTGGCGCCCCCCAAAAATCTTTTTTAAAAAATTTAAAAATTCAATGTGGGAAGAATGTGTAGTTTGTTGTTAGAGATACAGAAAAAAATGTCAAACTTTTCAAATCATTAGGATAATGAGGACTTTAAGGTAAGAGTAGATAGTATCACAATAAAGACAAATGAACATGATGTATGGATATGTCAGAACCGGGCAGCAAGTGTTTTACAGCATAATCTAAAAGACTTGCAGAGGATGGTTAAAAACAGCAAGGCTAATTCCCATTTAAAACTCAAGAGTACACCTATGTTCATAGTAGCATTATTCACAATAGTTAAAATGTGGAAGCAAACCAAGTGGTCACCAATGGATGAATGGAAAGACAAAACGTAGTATATATATACAATGGAATACTATTCAGATTTAATAAGAAATTCTGGCCATGCTACAGTATGGATGAAACTTGAGGATATTGTGATAAGTACAATAAGCCAGTCACAGAGAGACAAATACTGTATGATTCCATTTATATGAGGTACTTTTGAGTAGCCAAAATCAGAGAAAGAAAGTAGAATGGTGGCTGCCAAGGGCTGGGAGAAGAGGTAATGAGGACTTATTGTTTAATGGCATAGACTTTCAGGTTTTTTTGTTTTTTTTTTTAAAGATTTTATTTATTTATTTGACAGAGAGAGAGAGAGATCACAAGTAGGAAGAGAGGCAGGCAGAGAGAGAGGAGGAAGCAGGCTTCCCGCTGAGCAGAGAGCCCGATGGAGGGCTCGATCCCAGGACCCTGCGACCATGACCTGAGCCGAAGGCAGAGGCTTTAACCCGCTGAGCCACCCAGGCGCCCCTAGACTTTCAGTTTTAAAAGATAAAACGAGTTATGGGGATGAACGGTGGTGATGGTTGCACATTTGAATGTATTTAGTACCACAGACTGCACACTTAAAAACAGTTAAGATGACAAACTTTACCACACTAAAAAACTTGAAAAAGTAAACAAAACCTTTTTGAACATATCCATTTGTTCAAATATATGCTGGCTTTCTGCCATATGTAGAATGCACTACCGCTGGTACTCAGTCTCCCCACATATTTCAAACCAAATCTCATATGGCTTAACACATTTTTTAAAAAAGTAATCCCCACAGCTAACATGGGGCTTGAACGCATGACCCCACGATCAAGAGTCTCATGCTCTGCCAACTGAGCCAGCCATGTGCCCCGAGACATTTTTTTTTAAAAGAATGATAAAAACAGACTAGCACATGTATTCTTACTTTATTAAATCTTACTTGTATTTTTAAGGGAAAAACACACAGAGTAGGCTACATTGAAGAAAGCTTATTTTTATGAGAGTTAAGAAGCCTTTAAGATACTTCCAGGTACTATCTTCAGTGATGCTTCTTCTCTTTATTCTTGGACTCCAGGTAATATTCAGCCCCTACAGCTACCACAAATGCTGCAAATCCCCATCTGAATCCTTTTAATAATGCACCAACAAAGGAAACATTGTGTGCAAAGCCACCCATGTATCTCCAAGCTTCATTGCTAGAGGGGAAAAAAAAGGGAAAAATTATAATCACATACAAATTACATACATTCACTAAAACAGATTTAATTTTCATCTTTCTAATAGACTTAAATGCAACCTTATATAAGATAATCTAAGTGGATCATAGTACAAATCTTTCTGTGACATAAGATAATTAGGTCTATATGCCCACATTTCACACATAAACAGAAGAAAAAGACTTGATGATTTCACAGTCATTAATACCTAGGATTTTACAGAATTCCTAAATGCAAGACTCACTTCAGGCTACTCATGAGAGGTCAGCTGTGTGACTTTGCCCGTACCAGTCATTACAGCATCATTTAAAGAAGAGGTTAGAAACTTGGGTATTTAACCTTGCTCTGTCACTTAACATGCACAACTTTTTAGGGTAGTCAAATTACTTAACCTGTCAGGGCTTGCTTCCTCTTTTACTCAATGGTGATTACTATCTACCTTATAGTGTTGTTATAAAGATTCAACAGGGTAATGTATATTTGGCAAAGAAGAGTATGTAACACTTAATATTACTATTCTTCCAGAGAATCAAGGGCTTTTCCCTGTCATAGCTGCCTGAGTTTTAGGAGACTTCTTAATAAAAAAAAAAAGAGGACTGACTTTCTGCTCTGGCAATCATTCTTCCGAGTATCCTGAACAGAGAAGTAAACAGAGTTCAGAGAGCTGTAGTAAAAAAAAAAAGTCTACTCTCACAGGTAGGGATAAATGAGTGGAAAAAATTATGTTCTATGGAAAACCCCCCACTTAACTCTAAAAATTGACTTACTAGAAAATATGAGAGTTAATCAAATCTAATTCAGATACCAAAAGCAAAGACATTAGAAGAAAACCACAGGGTAATATCCTTCATGAACACAGATATAAATATTCTCAATAGAATTTTAGAAAATTGATTCTAGCAACATATAAAAGGATAATATATTATGATGAAGGGTTTCCCTTAGGAATGCAAGACTGAAAAAAAAAGGAATGCAAGATTGGTTTGATATTTTAAAATCAGTAAGAGTAATTCATCATATTAACAGAATGAAAAAACTATGTGAGCATCTCAATAGATGCAGAAAAAGCATTTAAAAAAATTCAACACTCAAGAGAAACTCCACAACGCCCTACAACGAATATACTTAGTCGTGAAAGACTGAATGCTTTCCCCCAATTAGGAACGAGGCAAGGGCTCCTGGCTGGATTGATCAGTTGGTAGAGCATGTGACTTTTGATCTCAAGGTCCCACATTGGGAGCAGAGATTACTTAAAGAGAGAAATTAAAAAAAAAAAAAAGGAACAAGGCATGGATGTCAGCTAATGCTTTTATCCAACATTATACTAGTAGTGTATAGTAATAGTAGCCAGTGTAATAATGCAAGAAAGAAAAAGCTTATGAATTGAAAAGGAAGAACCCTGATTTTAGACAAAATGATCATCTATTAAGTAAATTCTAAGAAATTTGTAAAAAAAAATCTGCTAGAACAAAAATGTGAATTTAACCAAGTAACAAGATACAAAGTAGATGTATAGAACTCCATTGTATTTTCACATATTAGCAGAGAAAATTGGCAATCTAACACTACCATTTACAATAGCATAAAATATGGAATAATTCGGGATAAATTTAACAAAATAGATTGGTTTTTTAAAGCAATAAAACACTACTGAGAAAATTCAACAGAATCTAAACTGTCCATAGACTGGAAGAGTCAATATTGTTAAAACGTGAATTGTTTTAAGTTTTTATTTAAATTCCAGTTAGTTAACATACAGTGTAATATTAGTTGCAGATATATAATATAATGATCTAACTTGTTAAGACATCAATTATCCTCAGTTCGGCTCTGAGTTAATGTGATCCTAATTAAAATTTGAGCAGCTTTTTTGCAGAAACTGAAAAGCTTGTTTTAACATTCAAATGTAAATACAAAAAGCCTAGAATAGCTAAAACAATTAAAAAAAAAAAAAGGAACATAGATACTGATCCTTTAGAATAAATTCTATCTAAATTATTTAATTATTCTTACCGGCCCCATGGGTCCCTTAGCCCTCGTGCAGCCAGCCTCTCCTGGACAGTTTCTAATGGTGTCCCTTCTATCTTCCATTGTCTATAATCTGGAAGTTCCAGTTTACTATGGCCATGTTCATGCCCATGTCCGTGGGCCATGTCTAAAGGATAAGATTAACACAAAAGAAAACTATGCCAATCGTAGATATTAAATACCCAAACACTGTTAATGTTTTAAAAGGAGAGCCAATATAAATACTTGAAGATTCTGAGTTAACAGGTTTTATGAAACAGTATACTATTACATAACTAGTGTATATTCACAGAGAATATACATATACAAAATACAAAAAAGAAAAAAAAATCAATAATCCTACCACTTGGGACACCTGGGTGGGTCAGTTGGTTAAACATCCGCCTTTGGCTCAGGTCATGATCCCAGTGTCCCGGAATTGAGTCCCACATGGGGCTCCTTGCTCAGCAGGGAGCCTGCTTCTCCCTCTACCTGCCTCTTCCCCTGCTTGTGTTCTGTCTCCTTCTGACAAATAAATAAAATCTTTTAAAAAAATAATTCCACCACTCAGAGATAACCATTTACTATGTTGTTCCTTTCTTCATTATAAGAACAACTAATATTTATTGTGCCCTATGTGCCAGGTGCACCAAAGGCTTTAACATGTATTAAATCCATTACTCCTAAAACAACTCTTTGAACTTTTAAATTACAGTTATTATCACCATTTTACATATGAAGACAATAAAGCTCTAACATGGTAAGGAACTTTCTGAAGGTAACAAAAAGAGTAAATGGTACAATTGGTTTTGAACTTTGTAGTTTGGTTTCAGATCCCTTGCTCCTAACTTCTTTTCTCCCCAAAGATTCTATTTATTTATTTATTTGGCAGAGAGAAAGACAGAAAGCAACCACAAGCAGGGGGAGGAGCAGGTAGAGGCAGAGAGAGAAGCAGACTCCCCAATGAGCAGGGAGCCCAATGTGGGGCTCCATCCCAGGACCCTGAGATCATGACCCAAGCCTAAGGCAGACTTGTAACCGACTGAGCCACCCAGGCGCACCTGCTCCTAACTTCTAAGCAATACTGTTTCCTTCGCTTTAGTCCTTTCACAATGTATAAATATGCATAATGAAAATGTACATACTATTTTCTTGCCTGCATTGTTAGAAGATTCTTTTAAAATGCAGTGTTACTGTGTTTAAATATTTATGATCACAAGACCTTTTTCTGTAAAGAGCCAGATAGTAAATATCTTGGGCTTTGTGGACCAGGACGTAAAATCAAGGATATCTTGTAGGTAGTTATATAACAAGACAAAAAAACTTTACTGATAAATTCAAGATATAATAACGAGTACAATTTTTTTGTGATATAGGTCAGATGAAATGCCCTTTTCTGGGGATAACGTTTTGCTTAACTGGGGCTCAAAGTTAGGGTTCCTTAGTTAGCAAATTCATTCCAAATGTTCATCTGTAAAAACCATTCTTAGCTCATGGGCAGTATAAAAACAGACAATATGCTGGATTTAGCCAGCAGGCTATGGTTTGCTGACTCCTGAACTATACCAACAGAGACCTTAGGACCCCTAAAGATCCTTAAATAAAATATGCCTGTAATGGTTATAATAAAGACTTCTGTTTTACTAAGTGCTATTTTTTAAAGTTTATTTATTTATAATCTCTACATCCAACATGGGGCTTGAACTCACAACCCAGGGATCAAGAGTTACATGCTCTACTGAGCCAGCCAGGCACCCCACTAGTGTTATTTGCACAGATAATGTAAAAGTAAATTTCAGTTCAGTCCTGAGTTAAATTGCTATGAATTTCAAATTAAGGAGGTATGAATTAAACCCCTTTTGTATAAGGTTAGCAGTAGCAAGTCTATAATCACTGCTCTCCAGAAATAAAACCAAACCAAATAATTATTACCATTATGTCTGCATTTGTAACTCTGAGCAGGCCCAATAATAATAAGGCAGGGCTCTTACACTGCATTTTAGAAGACAGAGGTAATTATTAGACAATGTATACTAAAGATACATCATGTGAAATGTTCATTCCATTAAACAATAGTTCCCAGAATATTGGAGGGGGGGTTATACATAGTAATTCTGACAAATTAACCAACACTTTATATTTAAATATATTAAGATAATCACAAAACATTATTTTGATGTTTCTTACATTTAAAAAAGAATGAAAACCAATTCTCACCAAACACAAGTTAAAACAACATTCACAGTTTCAGTGAAACATTTGATTATTATTTGGTGGATTCAATAATAGAGGGAAAAAAATTACCATTTCAGATTTCAAGCTGATTTTGAGATTCAATACATTATTATAAAAGAAATACTTTAAGAAGTGTTTAATTAGGATATCTTGGTTTCTTCAAACCATGTTTTCAAAAAAAAATTTTTTTCATGTTTCATTCCAAAAATCTTTAAAGAGATTACAAGACAAACCCTTATTTTGGCAAATGTCAATTCTAGAATGCTAACCCTAATTGAGTATCAACATACCTGGAAAATACAGAACAAATGTCAAAATCTTTTGGTGAAATAGTTTGATTTTGAGAATAAAAATGGAGGGGTTCCTGGGTGGCTCAGCTGTTAAGCATCTGACTCTTGATTTCAGCTCAGGTCATGATCTCAGGGTTGTTGGATGATGCCCTGCAACAGGCTCTGCACTGGGCATGGAGCCTGCTTAAGATTCTCTCTCTACCCCCCCCACCCCCGTTTAAAAAAAAAAAGAAAAATGGATGCACTATCTTATATGAAGGCTATTTTTAAATTACAATATTACTATGTTCAAAACATTGAGTAGTTTGGGAGAAATTTTTGAAAAAAAATTACTTTTTAAATACATATTAATATACATATTAATTATACATATTAATTTCTCCTAATTTCTTTTAATAAATTCAATGCATTTTCTCTTCTACCTCATTAAAATATTTCAGAAAGCATCCCTTTAAAGGCATTTACTAAGTAGAATATTTCAATGACTTGTCAAAGAGCGGAACACCACAATTTCTAGGGAACTTTTCATTTTCTTTTTAAAATTATTTCTACTTCAAAATAGCCATAAATCAAACAATGATATCCTGCTCACTTGAAGGAAGTTTGGAATTCTACTTCAGTGCAGACTTTGGTGCTATACAGATTGAATCCTGGATACCACTGATAGCTATAAACTTCTGGGCAAATAATTTAATCTCTCTGAACTTGTTTCCTCATACAACATGAGGATAAAACCTACCTTGCAAGGTTGTTAGATTTGTAGGAAACACATCACATTGTGTTTTTAGACCCAGGTGATGAGAATGTGACTCGGCACAACCACTGTGAAAAACGGGTCTGAACTAGAAACGTCCAACATTTGAATACCTTATGGTCTAGATCTGCACTATTCAATATGGTTTTCACTAGCACTTGAAGTGTGACTAGTACAACTGGGAATCACAACTTTTATTTAATTTTAATTAATTTAAATTTTAAGTTGGATTCTCAAATCAGTTATTGGAAAATTTTAGTGCGATTGGAACAATTTAGGTATATGGATTTATTTTTTTAGTTGCAAATTTTGCAAAATATAAACATAGATCAAGTGTTTATATTTATGAAAACTTACCATACAAACATATTTAAGTGTAAAATACATCAATTTTGAGAAAGTATAAAGAAAATGTAAAATATTTCACTAATAACTTTTAATACCGATTACATCTTGAATAATACTTTGAATATACTGGCTTAGATAAAATATGTAATTAAATTAACTTTGTTTCTTTTTACCTTTGTAATATGGCTACTAGAAAATTGTAAATTACATATGAGTCTTGCATTATATTTCCATTGGACAGCACTGTTATTAAAAACTCTAATGTGTGTAACTATATACACACACATACATATATTTTAACAACAGATCTATTTTATAAGAATCTTCTTAGACAGATTGTTTATGTGGCTAACCCTAAACTATAAACAACTCAAGTATCCAACAATAATAATGCATCATTTATGGAAGTCACGCTATGAAGTACACAATGAAAAACCACATGCAAAAGTAAGAAAAATCTCACAAATAATGAACAAGGGCTGAGTTTCAAAAATACATACTTTCATCTCATTTATATAAACTGAAAAACCAGACAATTCATTTTTTTTTTTAAGAAATGCACCACGGATGGAAAAATTAAAGCAAAAAAAGTGAATGTTTATCACAAGTCACAAGTGGTTACTATTGGTGGAAGAGACAGAATCACAGAAGCTCATACAGGGAGCATCTAAGGCTGTACTTTTCAGTATGTTTTTAATTCTTGCACCCCAAAGGAGCTTTTTCAGGTATTTTTTTCCTTATCACATTCTCACCCCCCTGCCCCAGTGAAATTTTAATACCACGAATATACCGTACTTATCTGCTAAGGTACCATGGCTCTTTGGAGGGCCACCAGCCATTGTAGTCTTTAAGATTTTTTTCACCTCACCTCCAAGAGCCAATTTTCATCTCTTTGAAGGATAATCACCTCTGCTGAGAATGCAAGTTCTAAGTTATTGGCAATGTTTTATATTCTAGCCTGACGGGTGGTTACATAGGGTCTGCTTCACTGTAACTCTTTAAACTTATTTATATTTTATACACCCTTCTGCTATGTATATTTCACAATAAAAACTAAAATCAGATAAATGACAGATTATGCCAAGGATTCAACATCGAGTAATTACTTCAGTTTCAGAACGGCTCAGACAAAAAACAGTAAGTTTCTGAGTTCAACAAAGAAAAAACATATCATCGTGAAACTTAAAAAGCTAGCTACCTGTGTTTGGAGTGAATCTCTACTTTAGTGGAGATGGACTCCACCTCCACTAGTGGGGGCTGGCATACTTTCCCTAACTAGAAAATAAGAGGATAATGCCACTCACAGTACATGTAATTCTATGGTTTACCAACGACCTTCAAGTATATAACCCAACTACCCCTCATTTTTAAAATTATGACTAAGAGCATTAAAAAATAAAAGACAAGTGAACTTTTAGTGTCTCCTCCAGTCCCTGCGCCTACTTATCGGCAATTTAACAATAGTAATCACTCTAAAAACGGATGGGATTTTGTACCCTGCTTTTTTCACTTTAACGTTACATAAACATTCACACCAGAAAAGCCTTACTTGAAACCATACGTGATTGTTGTGAGGCGGGCATTGCAATTATTCTTATTTTAGGATTTTTCGCTTTGGAGCTGTTCTGCCTTTATTCAATTCAGAGGTAAACCAGAAAACACAGGGCGGGGGTCTGCGGGTGGGAAAGGAGGAAAAAAGCCTATGGACCTAACCACAGTTACTCTCACCGCATCCTTCTACAAAGTACCCCTCACTCTCCCAGAACTTCATTGTTCTCTATTGCTACTTCTTCGATCCCCTTCCCTCGAGGTACATACTCTCAAGGCCATTTTCCATTTAGCCTCACCCTTTTCTACAATCCCCAGAACGGAGTCTCACTCTTATTCCTGACGAAGATGCCTCCCACCAACTCTAATTTACCTGACAGCAATCTGACCTCTCACGACACTCAAGAGTCAATCTTCCAGCCGGCGCCAAGCGGAAACGGAAGTTGTCTCCTGAAGTGCCTTACGGCAGGAAAGCGGAGGCGCCATTTAACGTTCCGCACTAGGTCACGGATTCCTGGACCGAGTGGAGAGGACATGAAGGGTGCTGGAAGTCGACGTTTTTTCCGCGCATCTGTGCATCGGGGGTCCGACTGAGGTAAGAATAATTGTAGAGGACAGAACGGCAGGGAAGAGGCGATGTTTTCCTTGCTGGGAGACCGGAATCCTTAGACACTGCACAGAGGGGAGGGCCGCGAACATGCTCCAGCCAGTAAGTGAGGCAGTTGTTAGAGCGTGGAAGCGGCCAATGGGAAGGCTGGTTGTTGCGCTGCAGTTGGCAGGCTGCTGCGGGAGGCGGTGGCGGTGAGAAGCCGGAGGCAGCGGGGTGACAGGTAGGCGGCAGCGCTGTCTTTGGGGGGACGCGGAGTGCTAGATCAGGAGGGATTTTCTTCTCGGGCTGCGGGAGCCGTGGAGAGGATGTGACGAGGGTGGTCTTGGAAGGCGGTAGCTGGAGTGTTGGTGGTTCCGGAACCTCGCGTAGACCAGGTAGCAGCTTGGGAGGGTCGTGAGGAGAAAGCCGCTGAGGCTGGTGGAGGCTGAACCTTGCGGGGCGACGTGGGGGCCTAGGGCGTGAGGGGCTGCGGTGGCAATGGCAGAGAGAGGCGGGAGCCAGACGACATCGTGAGGGATGGAGGAGTTCCTTGCACGAAGCTCTAAGAAAAGGACGCGGCATTGCAGGCACCGGAGAGAAATCCTGGAATTGCTTCTTATGGCCATTTCTCGGGGTGGGAAGGGTGTGTGGAGAAGAAACATAATTTACTGGCGGTCAGATCCTTCAAACTCTTTATAGCTATACATTATGTAACCCTTGGCTGTTATTTACCCAAACAACTAGGTTGTCGCCCTTGGAAGAGGAGGTCTTGCAACCTAGTGATGTGTTAGAATAGTTTTTCCCTTGGTTTGAGTGCTTACTACGTCGGCAGGCTCCTATCGGTGAAGAAGCATGAAGGATAGTCAGGAAGCTTATCCCAAATACGGACTTGGGTTGAGAGAAATGTTAGTTTGAGACTTGTAGCCAGGTTCATGTTTTGTAGTTCATGAATTTGTTTTGAGGGTGATGGCTGATTATAAATATATTTTTTTAATCTTCAGGAAAGTGGAGAGCCTCAAAAATCTATTGTAGGAGGTAAGTGCAAGTTGGAAAATGACTAGAAAATTAGTTGTTAGACCCCCCCCCCCATATTGTGAATGTTAGGGACTGAAAATAATGTGGTGGTTTGAAGAGGGATAGGGTGGGAGAAGTCATCTTTTAAGTAATTTGCTTATTAGGTCTGATAAACTAGTTACGAATTATTTCTTAGGTTTAGGAAGTATGCTCTTTGAACCTCTCCAGCTGAGGTAAAATGTATTTACAGACACAATGAACTGTAAATTATTATCTTTTTTCTGAGTTTTTATAATTGTTTGCACAATGGAATGTAGATTAAAACAGGAATTTCATTCAGTATTTGTACGGAAGGACGAACTACATTTAAAATTAGATTTTATAGCGCACTGGAAAACTTTAAAAGAAGAATTATAAATTGATAACATGTAAGCTGATTGAAATGTAGCCTTTACCTGAGAAGATGAGGACTAATGTAGTAGAGCAAGTGTGTAATTTTCCTTTTTGTGTTAATGATAATTTATATTAGTATATCCCAGAACCTAAATTAAAAGATTCATTTTGTTGTAAATATCATTTGGCAAAAAGAGGTGGAGTTTGTTCTGAAATGTTAGTAGGGAGATATTTATCAAGACTTAAGTTAAAATTTTGATACTTGGTGTTTCACTCTTTGTCTTCCTATCTTTTTGCAAGAGTGATACTATCTAGTCACAAAGAATACTTTCTGTTTTAGGTAGGATTCTGTAGTGAGTACCTGTGAACAAATCTCTGCTTTTGTGCAGGGTGGTGTGAGTGTGTGTGTGTGTGTGTTTCTGTGTGTATGTGTTTCTTCTTCTTATGTAACCAGCCTACTAGGGCTGTCTTAGAGAACTAATGGCTGATTTTGAATGGCCAGTAGGTGTCATTGTAGAATGCAACGAAGTTGCACATTGAGTGGGAAATTACCCAGTGATTTAAGAAACACTAATCAGAATTAGAGTATAATAATAATTGGATCATTATTAATGCATCATTAGAAGCCCAATTTTCTGACATATTTCAGTATTGGAATTGTTTATAAGGAATTTGAAACACTGGCTGTAAAGAAGTATCATTTTTGCTTTAAAATAGACCTTATTCGGGGCCCCTGGGTGGCTCAGAGGGTTAAAGCCTCTGCCTTCGGCTCAGGTCATGATCCCAAGGTCCTGGGATCAAGCCCCGCATCGGGCTCTCTCCTTGGCGGGGAGCCTGCTTCCTCCTCTCTCTCTCTCTGTCTGCTTCTCTGCCTACTTGTGATCTCTCTCTGTTGAAAAAAATAAATAAAATCTTTAAAAATAAATAAATAAATAAAATAAAATAGACCTTATTCAAAGCTTCTTAAATCCACCTCTTAAGCCATCTTGACATGCAGTAGGGACTTAAGATTGATTGTTTTTAGTTCTCAGCTTTGGTGTTTAACAGTAGTTTATTAAATTCTATAATGATTAAGATTTTCAGCTTGACTGAGCTTTATAATAGAAAAACCAATGCTGTTACATAATAAAAAGCTAAAATGATAAAACATGGACAGAAAGTCTCTAAACAAGTTATCAGCTGGACCAAAAAAAGTACTTTGCTGTTCTTTTAATTCAAGAACAGAGGAATTTCTGTCTTTCATTCCCTGTGGTTTCTTGGTTTTTTTGATGTCTAAAATAGCTTTTTTATATTTTTATCTGGCTAGTAGACTATGTGCCTTTCTCAGGATGATGAACTGAGTATTTGTCATTGTCTAAAATATAACATCATGAATTCTGGGAGCTGACACAGAAAGCTCTGAAGGTGGCTTACAACTGGTGTGAATATAGCCTTTAACCTGCAGAGCTTTCTAAGCTCTTAGCTCTTTGTAGCTCTGGTCCTTTGTCTGCTGTTGATACAGTGTTAAAAAATAGAGTTGGACCTAATTCAGTAATTCTCCTGAAGGTGGAGAGTTACATATGTATGAGAATAACCTGGGAGTTAAAAAAAATAGGCATATACATATACCTATTATATCACCTCCACTTCCCTTCAGAATCTTAGTGGTAGGAGGAATGTGAAGAGAGGTAGATATATCGTGAAGGGAAAAAAGATCTCCTAGGTAATATGGTTCATCACTGGCTTCCACTTTAGAATTAGTGATCTAATTTATGGCTCTCATGTTTGTGGGGTGAAATAGCAACAATATTCACTTGAAAGAAAGGGCTACTAAATCTATCAATATTTTTATAGTTCAATAAAATTTCACCATTTTAATGTCATAGCCAGGCTAGATTTTCTGACCAGCAGCTAAAGTTGTCAAAATAAAAATTGTCCTGAATGTTTTGGATTAGTTTTTACTTGACAGTTAGCTGCTTTCCATAAACCAAACTAATTTCTTCCACAATTCAGACCTGTGCTAATTGGTACAGATGTTGAGTCTTATCTTGTTCTCTTAATGTCTCTGAAAGCTATCTAGTTTTAGAATTAAATAGCACTGGAAAATACAAATTAGAAGTTTTCTTGATTAAAGTTCTTTTGGGATATTGTTATGATACAATGAAGATACACATTTATCTTTTGTGTAAATATTTACTAATATATATGTTAATATATGTTAAAACTTGAAACTGTGAGTGTGTTGAATATAGGCCCTTTTTAGAAATTCATGATCCAATTGGGAAGGGTATGTGCTATGGTGAGTGCTGTGAATTGTGTAACTGATTCACAGACCTGTACCCCTGAAGCAAATAATACATTATATATTAATTTAAAAAAATGAAAGAAATTCATGGTCCATCTTTAACAAAGTCTAAACTTTTCTGTTTGGGTCTCTGCCATGGAGACAAGTATAAGAAAAAGTAGATGAGTAGACTAATTTTGGAGAAAGATGTAAAAACTCAATTATGTAATGTATTAAGAGGTATGACTTTGATCACTTACAGAATTATAGTTCTTTCTAGGTTTGAAATATAACTGCTTAAAAAATTCATAAAATACGGTAAGTGACACCAGTTTATTGAATGGCAAAGCATGGGTTACAAAATATTTATTTTGTTCTATGTAAAACACTGAACTCCCAGAAGTGTTTGAATTCAGTTTATCTGTCACCTTTGTTATTATGGCCCCTTACCTCTTTTTTTTTTAATTGAGGTATAATTGACATAATCCTTGATTCCTGATAGTGCTTGGTTCTTAATTAATATAGACTTTTGTTGGCTACCAAGATTTGTCAGTTTACTTCTTTAAATTCCTTTCCCCATATATTTTTTGAAAAAATATGTGGAGAGAGTTGGATGCTGAGTGGCAAATGAAACTAATCTTTTTATATGTTCTTTTGTATGGAGGATTAAAAACACTTTTTAAATCAGACTTTATATTTTAGAGCAGTTTTAGGTTAACAGTAAAATTGAGTGGGAGGTACAACAATATACCACATACCCACCCTACACACATGTATAGCCTCCTCCATTATCAGTCTACCTAGAGTAGTACATTTGTTACAATCGATGAACCTAAGTTGATACATCATTATCACTTGAAGTCCATAGCTTACAGTAGGGTTTGGTCTTGGCCTTGTACATTGGACAAATGAAAAGTGACATGTATCCACCATTATGATATTAAACAGTAGTAGTGAGGCTTTTTAACTAGCAAATATTCCTTTTGTAGTTTTTTTCTTTCTAAATGAAAAAGGGAGTGGGGAGTATACCTCTGTACTTTCTACTTGATGATTGTAAAATCTAAAGTTAGTATAAACTTGCAGTCTGTCACAGCACTTACTATTTATTGTTTGTGGAAAAAAACTAGAAGGAACAAATGTTTCTGTTCAGAATTCTGTGGTCAAATCTCTTCTCATTCTGTACCTTGTTCCTCTGATTTTATTTGCTCAGTTAGCATCTAAATGTGATGATACTTAAGTCTGTCTTTAATCCAGAGCTTTTCCTTGATCTCTGGTTCCTGTTTTATAATCTAATTGCCTGCTAGATGAGGATGACTTGCAGGTCCCTCAAATACAGTATGTCTTAAAGTGAATTCATATTTTATCTTTTATCACCTAATGTGCTGAAGCTGGAACCTGGTATTATCTTTGACACTTTATTCATATATCCTTCATCTCAATAATGCTGGCTTCTGTTGGCTGTACCTTCTTACTACTTTTTAAATTTCATTTACTTCTCTCAATTTCTACAGTCTTTAGAAGTACGAAGAGTTAGGACTTAGAGGTGTACTGTCTGGATTAGAATTCTGGCTTCACATTTGTACCCTCAGTTTCTTTGTCATTAAAAACAGAGTAGTACAACTGCACAATTGCATTCTTGGGCATTTATTCCAGAGAAATTGAAACTTATATTCACATAAAAATCTGTACATGAATGTTCATAGCAACTTAATTCCTAATAACCCTAAACTGGAAACAATTCAGATGTTCTTCAAGGGAATGGTTAAACAAACTGGCACATTTTATACCATGGACCACTATGCAGCAATAAAAAAGAATGAACTGTTGATACATGCAATTTGGAAGAATCTTAAGTGAAAAAAAGCCACTCTCAAAAGGTTATATACTCTATGATTCCATTTATATAATGTTCTTAAAATAACAAAATTATAGGCATGAAGAGTAGATTAATGATTACCGGAAGTTAAAGATCAGGGAGAGGGGAACCTCTTGATAGAACAGTCTGTATCTTGATTGTGGCAACAGTTACACAAATATATATATATTATAAAATTGTATAAAACTGCACACACAAGTGAGTGGTTTTATAACTGCTGATATCTGAATAACGTCTGTAGACTGTGCTAGTGTGAATTTCCTGCTACTTTACCATATTTATGCGAGATGTTACCATTGGGGGAAATTGGACCAAAGGTACCTGGGACCTCCTGGCACATATTTTGGAAACTTCTTGTGAGTCTATTTATTTAAAAAAAAATAAAAATTTTACAGGGTAATTAGATTAAATGAGCAAATGTAAGTAAGGTTCTTATATTATAGTATTTAGTGCATCATAAATACATAGTAAATGTAGTAGTAGTGGCCCCAGCAGCAATGATAGTTCAGGCCTCTCATCTCTTTCTAGGCCTTTCACTAGGACCATTCCAGCAGTCTTATGGGTCATCCTGGAGTCAGTCTTACCTCCTGCCAGTCCATTCTAGAGTGCAACCAGAATGTTCTTTCTGAAGTACCTATCACATGTTACTTACTTCATGCAAAATACTTCAGTGGCTCCCTGTTGTACTTTCATACATTAATTTCTTTCTTTTTTTTTTTTTTAAAGATTCTTTATTTATGTATTTAACAGAGAGAAACACAGTGAGAGAGGGAACACAAGCAGGGGGAGCGGGAGAGGGAGAAGAAGGCTTCCCATGGAGCAGGTAGCCTGATGTGGGGCTCCACAGGACCCTGGGATCATGACCCGAGCTGAAGGCAGACGCTTAACGACCGAGCCACCCATGTGCCCCTAATTTTATTTTTTTAATCATAGTGAAATGAAGCATTGGAATCAGCATTACCTCCGGGATACTACAACAGGTGAATTGAAGATAAAAACAGAAAAATCTTGAGTGATTTTTCTCATCTTAAGGAACTATTAAGTATTGTTATTTTAAAGTTGGGATTTTGCTTGTTTTAGTTTTTTGTGGTTTTTGGTATTGGTGCCCAACACACTACACCAAAATTTAATGGCTTAGAGCAAAGAGATTTATTGTTTTTCATCGTCTTTAGGTTGACTGAGAAGTTCCTCTGTTGGTTTCCCTTGGTTCTCTCATGTAGTTGAATCTGCCTGGAGAATTGACTGAGTTGGAAGGTCCAGGGTGTCCTTACTCACATGTTTGCACTTGGTGCTAGCTGTCCGTTAAAGTGTGGCTTCTCATTCTCTAGTAGGCTAGTCTGGCAATCTTACATGACACTTTCAGGGTAGCGATCTTTTTTTTTTTTTTCTTTTTAAAGATTTTATTTATTTATTTGACACACAGAGAAAGATCACAAGTAGGCAGAGAGGCAGGCAGAGAGAGAGGGGTAAGCAGGCTCCCTGCTAAGCAGAGAGCCCGACGCAGGACTTGATTCCAGGACTCTGAGATCACAACCTGAGCCGAAGGCAGAGCCTTAACCCACTGAGTCACCCAGGCGCCCTCTTTTTTTTTTTTTTTTTAAGATTTTATTTATTTATTTGAGAGGGATAGAGAGAGAGAGCGAGCACAAGCAGAGGGAGCAGCAGAGGGAGAGGGAGAAGTAGGCTCACTGCTGAGCAGGGAGCCCAATGTGGGGCTCGATCCCAGGACCCTGGGATCTTGACGTGAGCCAAAGGCATACCCTTAACCGACTGAGCCACCCAGGCGCCCCTCAGGGTAGCATTCTAAGAAGGTGAAGGTAGAAGCTGCAAGGCTCCAACTCTTTAGGGCTTAGCCTCCGGAACTTACATGATGTCCCTTCTATCACATTCTGTTGGTTAAAGCAACTCACAAAGCTAGCCTAAATTCAGGGGAATGGAGATATAGAAAAAGACCTCTGTCTCTGTAAGTTTGGGCTGCTATGATAAAGTATGATAGACTAGGTGGCTTAAACAACAATTTATTTCTCACAGTTCTGGAGGCTGGGAAGTCCAAGATCAATGTACCAGCAAATTGTTTTTCTACTGAGAGCTCACTTCCTGGTTCAGAGATGGCTGTCCTCTCTCTTTGTGTTATTAGATGGCAAAAGGGGTAAGAGAGCTCTCTGGGGTCTCTTTTCTAAGTGTATACATCCCATTTATGAGTGCTCTACCCCTGTGATCTAATCACATCCCAAAGGCCCCACCTCTTAATACCATTATATTGGGGGTTAGTTAGTATTTTAATATATAAATTTTGGTGAGACACAGACATTCAAATTATTTTCTATTTTCTTGATGTAAGGATGGAAAACAGTCCAAAGAGAATGGTACATTCACTAAGAATTTGAAACATTGAGACTTAACAAGTACAAATAACATAAATATAATATAAAGTTGTTAAATGGCAAGCGAGGTAGGGCAGGTTCAAAATATTTATGAAGTACAGTAATCTGTATAATATATGGGAAATCAAACTTATTTGATTGTTGTGCATACAACAATATTACCTGAAAACTTGAAGGGTTATTCTATAGAAAGGTTACTGAACAGTTTTTAAACAGCTGATTTAACATCTTTCATCAAAACATTTATTTTTCCTAACCTCTTATTTTCATATAATTTGGTCTTGGCAGTGACAGTTTTATAAGCCATGTTACTTTTCTAGAACATAACTCCTAAATGTTGGCAAGAAATTACAGTACTGCATTATGAAATCTTGTCACTGTACCAAACTACTATAAACACCCCTCCAGCTGAGCTATAATGGTGCTGTACCTTCATAGAGTATAGGCTCCTTGTTTTATCTTGCTTCCTAGTCTGTCCCGTTTCTGTGGAAATGTCTTACATTTTATCATCATCAAGTTGAAGCATAGCTGAGATGGCTGTTGGCATCTTAGACCACAGATTGTTGCTGAGTCTCTTTTTCACCTTATCAATGAGGAATTGTGTTTAGCTGCTAGAAAAAGGTAAGCAATAATCATTGCTTAAACAAGATAGAAGTTCATTTCTTTGTCTTGTGGAAAAAAAAATCA
This sequence comes from Martes martes, assembly GCF_963455335.1. Lineage (NCBI taxonomy): Eukaryota > Metazoa > Chordata > Mammalia > Carnivora > Mustelidae > Martes > Martes martes. The sequence goes on from NC_137890.1 coordinate 183,353,424, forward strand.
GAAATTGGCAGTTTAGGACTAATAAGGCACGTCCACAAAGTTATCAAGGATCCAGGCTCCTCCTGTCTTTTTCCTATGCCATTTTTAGCATGTGGCTTCCATTCTCAAGGGCACAGGATGGTTACTGGATATCCTGTCATCACATCCAAGTTCATGGCAAAGGGAAGGAAGAAGAAAGGCAGAGAACAAAAGGGCACACCTCTCATCTTTTAAGAAGCCTTTCTGGAATTATTCACACAGTACTTCCTCTGATCTCATTTACCAGAACTTAGTCATTTGGCCATATTTGGTTACAAGTGAGGTTCAGAAATAGTTGAGCATATAGACTATATCAATGGGGGTGCATGTAGGCATCTGTATTGGGTGGGAACTAGGAGTCTTTGCCGTGCTTGCTTCTCTCTCTGCCGAGTCTGCTGCTGACTGCCCCGTTGTTGCTGTTAAGGGGTTCATCCAGTATACTTGAATAAGTGCTATGTGCTAGGCCTTGTTAGGAACTGGAAATGCAAACACAACGGAGGAGTAGTCCCTGCCCTAGAGAAGCTGTAGTTTAAGAATAGGACTAATAAGCCTGTACACAGCTTTCTGGGAATGAAAAGTATTAAGTACTGTGTACTGTTAGGACTAGTTACCACTGTGATTCTGCCTACTGCATCGATTTACAAGAGACTTAAGATGGAGAGGGAGAGGTCATTGCTTTGAAAGAGTAATAGTAATGGAAAGAAATCAGCTGTTCTCTGCTTCCTAGGGGAGAGGAATGAAGGATGGAGAATGTTTCCCTTCTCCATAGGCCAGAGAAAGAGGTCCTAAAGGAATCACTCTAGGGACACCTGGGTGACTTAGTTGGTTAAGCATCTGCCTTCAGCACTGGTCATGATCCCAGGGTCCTAGGACTGAGCCCCACGTCGAGCTCCTTGCCCAGCAGGGAGCCTCTTTCTCCCTCTGCTTGCTACTCCCCCGACTTCTGTGCTCTCTCTCTCTCCCTGACAAATGGATGAATAAAATCTTTTTTAAAAAAATTAAAAAATATTAGAATCACTCTTGATGTTTTGTGTGCTTAAGAAGAGAGACTGTTTTTGGAAACTTATTTTTCCAGCATGAGGCAGAAGCTCTTTAGCCCGAGATATGTGGCATGAAGTAGTGATGAGTATCAATGATATTTTGGTGTCTCAACAACTGTAATTTGATGTGAAACCACCTGTGATACCTGTTTGTGACCCAAGACACAGAAAATGCTGTGCATTTTTTTGTTTTGTTGTTTTGCTTACATTTATAATAAAATGAAATGATAAATTTTAGAGATTAATAATAAGAATGATATGGGGTGCTTGAGTGGCTCAGTTTGGTTAAGTGACCAACTTTTGGTTTTGGCTAGGGTCCTGATCTCTGGGTTGGTGAGATGGAGCCCCACGTCAGGCTCCATGCTCAGTGGGGAGTCTGCTTGAAGATTCTCTCCCTCTGCCCCTCCCCCCACTCGTGCATTCTCTCTCTCTAAAATAAATACATAAATCTTTAAAAAAATATAAAAATAGAAAGAATGATACAGTTTTCTTCCTATCAAAGTTTATGAGTTTGATTCACAGATTCCAGGGGGTCTGTGGATTCTAGGTTGAGAATTTGTGAATGAGGGGGAAAGAAGGGCTTTGGATGGATACTGGGTTGTATGCTAAGAAAGGCTTTGAAGAGAAAGTGACTGTGAGTCTTGAAAGAGTAAGGGGTTGGCTAGAGGGTAGTTGAAAGGCATTCTAGAGAGGAGGAGAGTAGCTTAAGAAAATGCATGGAGGTGTGAGATAGCTTGCCATGACATGGAATTGTAGGTTAACATTGATGAGGGACATCTTTGTCGAGCCAGGGCATAATTTCTGTTCCTACTGACTGGGCCAGTTTTTTCATGAGCAGATTAAGCAAGTACAGTGACAGAGCCTGTGTAGCCAGTCCTTAGATAGGTACCTCTGGTCGTCTTTCTGCTCAGGCATGGTGAACATGTAAATCTGCCTACTGGGAGGATTTCCCTTTTCTCATGTGTTTCAGGACCACCTCTGTGTCAGGGTAATGCCTGCATCTCCTATGGAATCATGTGTAAACCAGGCCCGAATTTTTCTTTCTTGATCATACAGGAACCTGCAAGTTCATAGATTAAGGGAACGTTGACATTTAATAGGGTATTTGAGCCATTTATGTGCCATGGGTATTTGAGTAGGGTATTTGCTATTTGTTTTTAAGGTTTATTTGTGCTTTCAGGGCCGTGCTAACCTTACATATAACCTTTCATTGTCAGAATCAGCAACTTCTGTAGTGGTAATAACCGGTTTCAAATAATGATTTAAAATTTTAAAAAAAGAAAAAAGATTTGTGTTTTCTCATGTAAAGCGTTGCAAGTCTGGATGACTGCAGGGCAGCCATTTTCCATACGATGGGTCTGCAGTACGTCTTTGTATTTTTCTCTGCTTCTGTTGTCATAGTGGCAAGGGAAGAACAAGCTGGAGAGTACCTACTGGCAATTAAATGCTTCCACAGGAATCATTTCTGCTCTCTGGTCAAAGGAAGTCATGGGGTCACATCTGACTTAAAGAAGGTAGAGAACTGTCATCTCATGTGCCCTAAAGGATAGGAAAAGCTAATGTCTGGTACAGTATCACTTCCACTTAATGATGGAAATGCTGCTAGCACATTCCACTTTATGGCTTGGTGGGTGTCTGCTAGCACATTCCACTTTATGGCTTGGTGGGTTAGAACACCCAGTTCTTTAGGATAGATCAGGTCATATGGCCACTTTGGTGCCCCATGGTCATTCTCTACCAGAACCCAAAAGCCAGGCAAGGAGTTCTTTCTCAAAAATAGCATAATCATCTATAGAAGAAGGCAAAGCTTTATTCTAAAGCAGTGATTCTCAGGGCGCCTGGGTGGCTCAGTTGGTTAAGTGTCCAACTCTTGGTTTTTGGCTCAGGTCATGATCTCAGGGTCATGAGATTGAGTCCCTGTCAGGCTCCACACACAGCATGAAGTTGACTTGGGATTCTCCTTCTTCACTTTCTCATGCTGTCCCGTCTTTCTCCCTTTCTCTCTCTCTTTCTATATATAATATTTTTAAAGCAGTGATTCTCAACCAGGGACAATATTGCTTCCCAAGAGATATTTGGCGATGTTTGTAGACATTTTATCACAACTTGGGAGTGGTACTACTTGTATCAGTGGGGGAAAAGCCAGAGATGCTGCTAAACATCCTGCCACAGGACAGCCCCTTACAACGTTAGGAGTGACCAATCTGCTAATTGTACCAATGTTGAAAAACCCTCTTATCTGTGGGGCTTTATGCCTAGTGGTTTGTGTTGTGATTCTCTTATCAGGGCCTATTGGTAGCTTCATACAGCTGCTTTATCATCTACCAGAGACATTTCAAACACCACTGAGTTTGCTGGATCTTGAGGCCCAAATAACAGAGTGTCTTGCCCTGCCACATTGGCCTGCGTCACTGCCTTGTCACTCCTGGGCCCCATTTAAAGCTAGCAGCTTTATTGGCTATTCAAGAAATGGGACAGAGCAGCGCTTTAAAATAATGGTTTATTTTGTTTCCAGAATTTAAAGAGGTCCACCAAGGACCATGTTTCTTTCTAAGTGGTGGTGATGGAGTAAGTCATGGAAGCATGTCCTTAATTTTGAAGAGAATGTCTTGGCATGTTCTAGACACTAGATCCCTAGAGACTTCATCAGGGTCTCAGGTTCTTAAATTATTTTGTGATTCTCCACTCTCTGGCATGCCTATATCTTTCCAAGGTATCTTACTAACCAGGTAAAATAAGCATGATGTTCTCAGTGTAATGAACAAGTGTAATATCCTGTGGGTTCGTGAGATGTTCAGAGTTCTTGTAGTCTAGACTGATAAGACATGGCTTCACCACTACTAGCCAAGTGACCTTGTGCAAGTGATTTAACCTGTCAATGACAGCTTCTTCATCTAGAAGTTGGGGAGAAGGACAGTGCCAACCATATGGGGTTTTTATAAACAGATGAATTTTTAAAAATGCTTAGAGGATGCCTGGCTGGCTCAGTCAGTAGGACATGTGACTGGATCTCAGGGTTCTGAGTTTGAGCCCCACATTGGGTGTAGAGATTACTTAAAAATAAAATCTCCTGGGGTGCCTGGGTGGCTCAGTGGGTTAAAGCCTCTGCCTTCTGCTCAGGTCATGATCCCAGGGTCCCGGGATCGAGCACCACATCAGGCTCCCTGCTCAAGTGGGGAGCCTGCTTCCCCCTTTCTCTCTACCTGCCTTTCTGCCTACTTGTGATCTGTCAAATAAATAAATAAAATCTTAAAAAAAAATAAAATAAAATCTCCTCTCCTAAATAAAATCTTAGAAAATAAATATGCTCTTAAAAAATAAATATGCTTAGAATAGTGTCCCACATATAGTAAATGCTGTATAAGTATTAACTAATAAAATACTACTAGTAATAATATAAAATCTTTATGGAGAAAATGTAAGCGGGTTTTTTTTTTTTTTTTTAAAGATTTCATTTATTTGAGAGAGAGCTAGAACAGCGGGCAAGGGTAGAGGGAGATGGAGAAGCAAACTTCCTGCTGAGCAGGGAGCCTGACATGGGACTCAATCCCAGACCGACATGGGACTCGATTCCAGGACCCAGGGATCATGACATGAGCCAAAGGCAAATGCTTAACTGACTGACCCACCCAGGTACCCTAAGGTGGGTATGTTTTTAACCTTAGCATAGGGAAGGAATTCATTAAAAACAAAAAGCAGGGGTGCCTGGGTGGCTCAGTGGGTTAAGGGTCTGCCTTCGACTCAGGTCATGATCTCGGGGTCCTGGGATCGAGCCCCACATCTGGTTCTCTGCTCGGCAGGGAGCCTGCTTCCTCCTCTCTGTCTGCCTCTCTGCCTTCTTTTGATCTCTGTCTGTCAAATAAATAAATAAAATCTTAAAAAACAAAACAAAATTTAAAAAAAGCATAATGCTATAAAGAAAAAAAGATTGACAGATGTGACTGTTTTCTTAATTTGTAAATCTAAAGTTTAAAGATAAACTCCTTTGTATACATTTAATTATATTTAAAATTAGAAACAGTACATCTGTTTTCTTGTCGTATTCCAAAAGAAGCAATGGTCATGATAAGAAGAAAGGAAGAAATATTTAGGCACTTAGATGCCCACCTCTACTCTATCCTCCTTTATCCAATTTCCTGCTTTTTCTTTTTCCTGATAGTAGCTCTGGATTATAGTTAAAAATGATTAACTCATGGGGTGCCTGGGTGGCTTGGTCCGGTAAGCCTCTGCCTTCAGCTCAGGGTCCTAATTCCAGGGTCCTGGGATCAAGTCCCACATTGGGCTCCTTGCTCAGTGGGGAGTGTGCCTCTCCCTCAAATATTTTTTGCCTTCAGGAAGAGCTTCTCCTGAACTTTGTCAGTTAACTAGGTAAGGAAGATAATTATTTAGAGGTAAGAATGCCACCAAACCCAGATACTGCTGCCTTCCTTGACTCTTTAAATACCAAGTATTTTTAAAAGTTATTTGTTATTTGAAAGATTTTTTCTAAAATTCAGCGTAATTTCCTGGAATAAGTTGTATTTAAGGCATGCCCATCTTTACACCCAGAATATGGTCTCTATTAGTTCCCACTGAAAGGAGCAAGGCTTCCTTAGAGAAGTGTTTGATCCTAAGTCTAGGGCAAGAACTGTACAAGATGAGCCTGTGACTTCTAGTCGTATCAGGAAGTTAGAAGACTATTGTCATTTACTAGGTTTATGTCAAAAGAGCTTTTGAGCTATGTTGGGGGTTCCCATGACCAGTTCCAAGTTTCATGATTTGTTAGAATCACTCATAGGTCATTATACTCAGTTATACTTTATTACTGTGAAATGATAAAAATCAGCAAAACAAAAGACATACAAGGTGAAATCTGGAGGAAATCGGGTGCGAGCTTAACAAGAGTCCTTTCCCAGCGGAGGAGTTGGACAGGATGCTCTTAATTTCTCTAGTAATGAGTTGTGACAACATGTGTAAGATGTTGCCTTCTAGGGAAGATCTTTTGAGCCTAGATGTCCGTGGTTTTTATTGGGGTATCAGTCATACATACCATAGTTAATGAAGTTTCAGACCTCCTAAAGAAAACCTGATTTTACCATAGTCCTGTTGTTCATATAGACTACTTCGACAGACTGATGCAGTTTGATTCAAGGCCACAAGAATGCAAAATACTTACCAGAACGTTTCAGGAGTTCATTTTCCAGGAGCTGTTAGAGTTGAATGTGTTGACCCAAAATTATGTTGAAGGCTAACCCCCATTCCCTCAGAATTTGACCCTATTTGGAAATAAGGTCGTTGCAAATGTAATTAGATAAGATGAAGTCATACTGGAGGAGGGTGGACCTTTAATCCAGTATGAGTGGTGTCTTTCTAAGAAGAGGAGAGAAGACACAGGCACAGTAAGAAGATAGCAGTGTGACAACAGAGACAGCGGTTGGCCAGGGAATACCAAGGATTGCTGGCAACTCCAGAACCTGAAAAGACAAGACAGGATTCTCTGCAAGTTTCAGAGGAAGTATGGCCCTGCTGACATCTTGATTTTAGATTTCTAGCTCCCAGCAGAACTGTGAGATAAATTTATGCTGTTTTAATCCATGCAGTTTCTGGTACTGTGTTATGGCAGCCTTAGGAAAGTAATACACTAACCAGTGGCCACAGTAACAAACCCTTTTTGGGAATGTGCAAGGTTTGAACAGATAGGCTTGCTGAATTAACTATTGCCTTGACAGGAGTCAAGCATGAAAAGGCTTCCACTGGGCAAAGATGGGACAGTTTGAGTATTGGTAAGAATAATAACTATAGTGGGTTGAAACATACCAAGTATATTTAGCCCATGAGTTTATAATGATACTTAAAGCAAAACTAATTGCCTACCAGTAGAGGATCCTTGTTAACCAACTCACTTTGGAAGCTGGTTAAAAAAATAAAGGGAAAAACATTAAGCATTTATCCCATCTTTCCTGTAAAAATGCTATTACTAAGTAACCAAATACTAGATAGAGAAATTTCTCTTTCTAGAAATATTCCAACTAATTAAAGAAGAAAGAATAATAGAATTAGGTAATTATTTATAACCATTTGGTAGTCTCTAAGGAACATTAGGCTGCTAATATCACAGACCGTGACAACCAGATGTTATGAAGCTACAGACAATATGAATGGTTCCCACTCCCCGAAAATAAACCTAATCTGGTCAAACTGCTATTATCCAACCACAATCTTATAAGAGCTACAGAAGGCAGAGGAATATATTAAATCATCATAAGGGTGTAGTCAGCCAAATCCAGACATGTGGAAAATGGTAAATAACTGTTTTCTTCAACAAATAAATTACAAGATAGACACACACACCTCTAGATTCTAAGAGATTTAAGAGATGTCATCCCGGGGTGCTTGGGTGGCTCAGTCGTTAAACGTCTGACTTCAGCTCAGGTCATGATCCCAGGGTCCTGGGATCCAGCGCTGAATCAGGCTCTGCTTGGCGGGAGGCCTGCTTCTCCCTCTCTCACTCACCCTGCTTGTATTCTCTCTCTCTCTCTCTCAAATAATAAATAAAATCTTAAAAAAAAAAAAAAAAGATGTCATCCAGTCCTGATATGTGAACTTCATTTGGATACTGATTCAGTGTTTTAAAAAATTGACATAATTGTAAATGTGAACATCAATTGGGTATTTGATTATATTAAGGAATTTAAAATTTCTTTTTTTTTTTTTTTAAAGACTTTATTTATTTATTTGACAGAGAAAGAGAGATCGTGAGTAGGCAGAGAGAGAGGAGGAAGCAGGCTCCCTGCAGAGCAGAGAGCCCAATGCGGGGCTCGATCTCAGGATCCTGAGATAATGACCTGAGCCGAAGGCAGTGGCTTAATCCACTGAGCCACCCAGGCGCCCCAGGAATTTAAAATTTCTTATATGTAATGATATTGTGGCTATTTTTAAAAAATATTTTTTAAAATTTTATTTGAGAGCGCATGTGAGAAAGCAGAAGTTGTGGGGAGGAAGACAGAGGAAGAGGAGTAAATCAGGCTTCCCACTGAGCAGGGAGCCTAACATGGGGCTAAATCCCAGGGACCTGAGCTGAGGGCAGACACTTAACCAACTGAGCCTCCCAGGCATCCCTCTTTTTTTTTTTTTTTCTCTTGTTTTTTAATGTAAGCATTTATAACTCCAAATTTCTTCATTAGCAGCACTTTTTTGTTGCATCTCATAAGTTTTGTATATTGCGTGTTTATTTTCATTTGTCTCAAGTATTTTGCAATTTATTTTGTGATTTCTTCTTTGACTTCTTGGTTGTTTTAAAGTGTGTTGTTTAATTTGCACAATTTTGTGGATTTTCCCAATTCTCTTCATTTCTGACTTCTTACTATTATGATCACAGGAAGTACTATGTGTGATACCTGTTTTTCTTAAATCTACTGAAACTCAACTTGTGGCCTAGCATGTGATCCATCCTGGAAAATGACCCAGTTATACTTGAAGAATATATCTGTTTTTGTTGGGTAGAGTGTTCTGTATACCTGTGTTAGATCTTGTTGGATTATTGTGTTGTTTACATCCTCTGTCTGCCTTATTTCCTTTTGTGGGGTACTTAAGTCTCCAGATATTATAGAACTATTTCTCTCTCCACTTCTGTCAGTTTTGCCTCATATATTTTAATGGTCTCTCACTAGGTGCATAAATATTTGTTATGTCTTCTTGCTGTATTGATCTTTTATAAGTCCTCCTTTGTCTCTTTTTTGAATGAAAGGTTATTTTATCAGATATTATTAGTATAGCCATCTTTGATCTCTTTTAGTTACTATTTGCATTTATTATCTTCTTGTATTCTTCTACTTTCAATCTGTTTGTGTCCTTGGATCTCAAGTGACTCTTGTAGACAGCATATTGTTGGATCATGTGTTTTTATTGTTCTGTAAAACTTTAGTCTTTTTGAAGAATTTAATCCATTTACATTGATTGTAATTACTGATAAGGATTTCTATAGTTTTGCTTTTTGTTTTCTATATATTTTATCACTTTTTTGTTCCTCATTTCTGTATTACTTTTGCATTTAGTTGATTTTTTTAGTGAAATGTTTACATTTCTCATTTTCTTTTGTGTATATTCTGCAGCTCTGTGTGTGTGCATGTGTGTGTGTGAGTGTGGTTACTATGGGGATTGCATTTAACATCCTAAAGTTAAAACACTGTAATTTGAATTTATACTGACTTCAATAACATACAAAAATTCTGCTTCTTTACTGGTCTGTTCCCACCCCTTTCAGTTGTTGATTGTATCTTTGTACAGTGTGCGCTACAAAACATAAGCGAATTCTTTTACTCTATGCAGTTGACAACAAAGTAAACGTCAAGGTTGGTAACTGTACATTACCTCTGAAATTACTCATATCAGAGAGATCCTATGATAATTGTCTTTCTCTGATTGACTTATTTCACTTAGCAAAATACCCTCTAGTTCTATCCATATTGTTGCAAATGGCAACATTCCTTTTTTTTTCTTTCTTTCTTTTTTTTTTTTTTTTGATGGCTATGTAACATTCCATTGTGTATATACCACATCTTCTTTATCCATTTCTCTCTTGATGGACATCTGGGCTCTTTCCATAGTTTGGCTATGGTGGACATTGCTGGGTGCAAGTGCTCCTTCAGATCACAGAGATATAAATGTTATATCTTTGGGGTAAATACTTGGTAGTGCTAGTGCTAAGTTGCACTATTTTCAACTTTTTGAGGAAGCTCCATGCTGTTTTTCAGAGTGGTGCACCAGCTTGCAGTCCCATCAACAGTGTAGGAGGATTCCCCTTTCTCCACATCCTGACCAACATCTGTCATTTCCTGACTGGCTAATTTTAGTCATTCTGACAGGTATGAGGTGGTATCTCATTGTGGTTTTGATTTTTATTTCCCTGATGCCAAATGATGACCATTTTTTCATGTGTCTGTTGACTGTTTGTATGTCTTCTTTGGAGAAATGTCTGTTCGTGTCTTCTACCCATTTCTTGATTGGATTCTTTGTTCATGGGGTGTTGAGTTAGATAAAATCTTTACAGATTTTGGATACTAGCCCTTTATCCGGTAAGACATTTGCAAATATCTTCTCCCATTCCACTGGTCATCTTTTGATTTTGTTGACTGTTTCCTTTGCTGTGTAGAAGCTTTTTTTTTTTTTTTTTTAAGATTTTATTTATTTATTTGAGAAAGAGACAGAGCATGAGAGGGGAGAAGGCTGGGGGGGAGAAGCAGACTGCCTGTGGAGTTGGGAGCCTGATGTGGGACTTGATCCCAGGACTCCGGGATCATGACCCGAGCTGAAGGCAGTTGCTCAACCAACTGAGCCACCCAGGCGCCCTTTGTGCAGAAGATTTTTACCCTGATGAGGTCCTAATAGTTCATTTTTGCCTTTGTCTCCCTTGCCTTTGGAGATGTGTCTATCAAGAAGTTGCTGCAGCCAAGGTCACACAGGTTGCTGCCTGTGTTCTCCTCTAGGATTTTGATGGATTCCTGTCTCATGGTTAGGTCTTTCATCCATTTTGAGTCTGTACAGCATATGATGTAAGGAAATGGTCCAGTTTCATTTTTCTGCATGTGGCTGTTTGAATTTTCCCAACATTACTTGTTGAAAAGATTGTCTTTTTTCCACTGGATATTGTTTCCTCCTTTGTCAAAGATTAGTTGGCTGAATAGTTGAGGGTCCATTTCTGAGTTCTGTATTCTGTTCCATTGACTTATGTGTCTGCTTTTGTGCCAGTACAATACTGTCTTGATGATTACAGCTTTGTAATAGAGGTTGAAATCCAGAATTGTGGTGCCATCAGCTTTGGTTTTCTTTTTCAATATTCCTTTGGCTATTCAGGATCTTTTCTGGTTCCATACAAATTTTAGGATTATTTGTTCCAGCTCTGTGAAAAAAGTGGATGGTATTTTGATGGGGATTGTATTGAATGTATAGATTGCTCTGGGTAGTATAGACATTTTAACAATATTTTTTCTTCCAATCCATGAGCATGGAACGTTTTTCCATATTTGTGTCTTCAATAGCTTTCATGACTGTTCAGTAGTTTTCTCAGTACAGATTCTTTGCCTCTTTGGTTAGGTTTATTCTTAGGTGTCTTATGGTTTTTGGTGTGATTGTAAGTGGGACTGACTCCTCAATTTCTCTTCTCTCTGATTATTAGTGTATATAAGTGCAACTGATTCCTGTGCATTGATTTTATATCCTGCCACTTGCTGAATTCCTGTATGAGTCCTAACAATTTTGGGGTGTTGCCTTTTGGGTTTTCCACACAAAGTAACATGTCATCTGCAAAGAGTGAGAGTTTGACTTCTTTGCTGATTTGGATGCCTTTTATTAATTATTGTTGTCTGATTGCTGAGCCTAGGACTTCTGGTACTATGTTGAACAACAGTGGTGTTAGTGGACATCCTGCAGTGTTCCTGATCTTAGGGAAAAGCTCTCAGCCTTTCCCCATCGAGAATGATATTTGCTGTGGGCTTTTTGTAGATGGCTTTTATGATATTGAGGTATGTTCCCTCTGTCCCTACACTGTGAAGAGTTTTAATCAAGAAAGGATCCTGTACTTTGTCAAATGCTTTTTCTGCATCAATTGAGAGGTTCATATGGTTCTTGTCCTTTCTTTTATTAATGTAGTGTATCTCATTGATTGATTTGTGAGTGTTGAACCACCCTTGCAGCCCAGGAATTAATCCCACATGGTGGTGGTAAATAATCCCTTTAATATGTTCTTGGATCCTATTGGCTAGTATCTTGTGAGAATTTTTGCATCCATGTTCATCAGTGCTGTTGGTCTGTAATTCTCCTCTTTGATGGGGTCTTTGTCTGGTTTTGGAATCAAGGTGATAGGAAAAGTTTGGAAGTTTTTCTTCCATTTCTATTTTTTGAAACAGCTTCAGAAGAATAGATATTAGTTCTTTTTTTTTTTTTTAAGATTTTATTTATTTATTTGAAAGACTGAGATCACAAGTGGGCAGAGAGGCAGGCAGAGAGAAAGAGGGGGAAGCAGGCTCCCTGCTGAGCAGAGAGCCCCATATGGGGCTCGATCCCAGGACCCTGGGATCATGACGTGAGCTAAAGGCAGAGGCTTTAACCCACTGAGCCACCCAGGCACCCCTAGGTATTAGTTCTTCTTTAAATGTTTGTAAGAATTCCTCTTGGAAGCCATCCAGCCCTAACTCTTGTTTGTTGGGAGATTTTTGATTACTGCTTCAATTTCCTTGCTGGTTTGGGGTCTGTTCAGGTTTTCTGTTTCTTCCTGTTTCAGTTCAGGTAGCTTATACGTCTCTAAGAATACATCTATTTCTTCCAGATTGCCTAGTGTGTTGGCATATATTTGCTCATGATATATTCTTATAGTTGTTTGTATTTCTTTGGTGTTGGTTGTGATCTCTCCTCTTTCATTCATGATTCTATTTATTCGAGTCCTTTCTCTTTTCTTCTTGATCTTGGTAAGTCTGGATAGGGGTTTATCAATCTTATTCTTTCAAAGAACCAGCTCCTAGTTTTGTTGATCTGTTCTGCTGGTCTTTGGCTTCTAGTTCATTGATTTCTACATTGATATTTATTTATTTATTTATTTATTCATTCATTTAAAAGATTTTATTTATTTGACATAGAGAGAGAACGGTCACTAGTAGGCAGAGAGGCAGGCAGAGAGGGAGGGGGAAGCAGGCCCCCGCTGAGCAGAGAGCCCGATGTGGGGCTCCATCCCAAGGCTCTGAGATCGTGACCTGAGCTGAAGGCAGAGACTTATTAACCCACTAAGCCACCCAGGCACCCCTCTGCTCTGATCTTTATTATTTCTCTTTTCCTTCTGGTTTTAGGCTTTGTTTGCTGTTCTTTCTCCAGCTCCTTTAGGTATAATTTTAGGTTGTGTATTTGAGACCTTTTCTGATCTTGACAGACGTTTGTATTGCCATATAGTTCCCCCTTAGGACTGTCTTTGCTGTATTCCAAAGGTTTTGAACAGTTGTGTTTTCATTTTCATTTACTTCCATTATTTTTTAAATTCTTTAACTTTCTGGTTGACCCATTCATTCTTTAGTAAGATGCTCTTTAAGCTCTATGTATTTGAGTTCTTTCTCTTGTGATTGAGTTCAAGTTTCAAAGCATTGTGGTCTGAAAATATGCACGGAATGATCCCGGTCTTTTTATTCTGATAGAGATCTGATTTGTGACCCTGTATGTGATCTGTTCTGGAGAATGTTCCATGTGCACTTGAGAAGAATGGGGATTCTGTTGCTTTTCGATGGAATGCTCCGAATATATCTGTGAAGTCCATCTGGTCCAATGTGTCATTCAAAGCCCTTGTTTCCTTGTGATCTTCTGCTTAGATGATCAGTGCATTGCAGTGAGGGGGTTGTTAAAGTCCCCTACTATTATTGTATTATAATCAGTGTGTTTCTTTAATTTTGTTAGTAATTGATTTATATAATTGTGCCCATGTTAAGGGCATAAATATTTACAATTGTTGGATCTTCTTGTTGGATAGATCTGCTAATTATGATATAATGTTCTTCCTCATCTCTTGTTACAGTCTTTGGTTTAAAATCTAATTTGTCCAATATAAAGATTGACACCCAAGCTTTCTTTTGGTGTCCATTAGCATGATATATGGCTTTCCACCCCCTCACTTTTAATCTGGGGATATCTTTGGGTCTAAAATGAGTTTCTTGCAGACGGCATACCTATGGGTCTTGCTTTTTTATCCAGTCTGATACCCTTTATCTTTTGATTGGGGCATTTAGCCCATTTACATTCAGAGTTACTATTGAAAGATGGGAATTTAGTGCCATTGTATTACCTTTGAAGTCACCATTTCTGTATATTGTCTACGTTCCTTTCTGGTCTGTGTTATTTTTGGGCTCTCTCTTATCTTAAAGGATCCCCTTTAATATTTCTTGCAGGGCTGGTTTAGTGATCACAAATTCTTTTAGTTCTTTTTTGTCCTGGAAGGTTTTTACTCTCTCCTTCTATTTTCAATGATAGCCTTGCTGGATCAAGTATTCTTGGCTGCATATTTTTCTCATTAGGACCCCTCCAGCTAAATTTTTTTTTTTTTAAGATTTTATTTATTTATTTGAGAGCGAGTGAGAGAGACTATGAGAGGGGAGAAGGTCAGAAGGAGAAGCAGACTCCCCATGGAGCTGGGAACCCAGTGCGGGACTCAATCCCAGGACTCTGGGATCACAATGGGAGCCGAAGGCAGTGGCTTAACCAACTGACCCATGCAGGCGCCCCCCACTCCCTAAATTTTTAAAAGATGTTTTTGCTAGGTAGTTAGAGGATATTTACTGTATTCTAGATTAGTAGTTATTTTCTTTTGTCCTTTAACTGTTATTCTGTTATATCCTGGTTTCTTTTGTTTCTGTTGAGAAATTTGCTGTCAGTCTTACTGTTTCTTTGAAGGTCAACTAAATTTTTTCTTGAATTTCTATGAATTTTTCTTTTCCTTCACTCCTTCCTTTCATAATTTAATTATGATATTGTAGGCATGGTTTTCCTTGAGTATATTCTGCTTGGAGTTGGCAGAGTATCTTGAATCTCTGAATTGATTTCTTTCATCAGTTTTGTAAAATTCTGTTGTTCTCTCTTTGAATATTGGTTATATCTCCTCTCTTGTCTGGGACCTCGGTTGTATGTATATTAGACATTTTGAGCATGTCTTCCATTTCTCTTAAGCCTCTCCTCTAACTTTTCCCCTACCTTCTACTCTTCTTTCTGTCTTCTTTCCTACTTTCTTTCTCTAGCTATAGTTCAGTATTTCTTACTGACTTAGTCTAATAATTGTATGGTCTACTGTGTCCAGTTTGCTATAAATCCAATTTATTGAGTTCTTAATTACATATATTCTGTTTTTCAGTTCTACAATGTACATTTAATTATTTCTATATATCCTAATTCATTGGTGAAATTTTTCACTTCGTCAGTTTTGTCCATTTTCTCCTCTATTTTCTTTAGTATGTTATTCAGAATTATTTACAGTTGTTGTCCTTGTGTGTTAAATCTTACTCGATCATCTGTGGATCTGACTCTGTGTAGTTTTCTCTTAATTATTGGTGATATATTTGTCACTTAGCATATTTAGTAATTTTTTATTGTATGCCAGACCTTATGTATGAAAGAACATTGAATATGAAAGAACATATTTAGTAATTTTTTGAAAGTAATTCAAAAGAATATGAAAGAGCATATTTAGTAATTTTTTATTGTATGCCAGACCTTATGTATGAAAGAACAGTAGAGGCTTCAGATAGTGTTACCTTCCTGATATGTTTTTTTCTGTTGCTCAAATGACTGAGGGGCTTATTTTTTCCAGTTTATCAGGAGTTGAGCTGTGTTAAAGTATAATAAAACTCCATTTCCTATACTTTTTTTTTTCTTTCTTAAATTGAGAACCTAGTGAATATCTGTTTCATTAACCCTGAAAGATTGTTGGAGACCCATCTCTACAGAGATTCCCAGTATAGCTTTCAAGACTGCCAGCTTACACTGCTTCAAAATCTGACAATTGTCTTGGTGGCTCAGATTTCCCAAGGTACAAAAAGAGTTTCCTTGGGGTTCCTGGCTGGCTCAGTTGATAAAGCATGCGACTCTTGATCCTCAGAGTTGAGTTCAAGCCCCATGTTGGGTGTAGAGATTACTTGAAAATAAAATATTAAGAAAAGGGAGACAATGAGTTTCCTTGAAATCAAATATCCCTTCTCAAAGTATGACCAGCTCCTGGTGTATCTTTCCAGAGATATTATATTAGTCCTTTTCAAGTTTTTTAACCCACAGAAATCAGGAAATGAAAATCGTATGTGACAGTCAGTAGATAAGAGCTAACAAGTCAGCTGCTATCATTCTATTAGGAGGCCCTAATGCATCTTTAGTTTGAAAAACATCAGAGACTTTGCAGATGACAATGTAACTTAACTCCAAGAGAATTTTATTGCATTATTTGTATTTTTTTAAATCATATTTTGTTAATGAACATTTTGGGGTATTTTAGAATTTAAAGTTGTGATACAGTTCTGAATCAAAATGGTAGAGCATAATGTCAGCAACTACTTGAAAATAGATTTTACTTTATGAGGAAACTATACTTTTAGCAATTTGAGAAGGATTCTCTCTGATCAAAAAAGCTTTTATGTATTTTGTACTCAAATTTCAAGTTAATAGCATTTTCTGTGTTCTTTTAAAAAAATGATAAAATTTCAGTTCTGTTAATCTTATCCAAAATGATTTTGTAGCCATTGATACTTCCTAAGTTTGATGTTATACTGCATATTGAAATTTTAATGAGTGTTTGTACATGTATGTATGAGAGTGATATCACTGTAACATGTTTCAAAAGTTGGAATTCATAGAATTTTTGACTGAAAAGGACTTAATTTTATAGATAATTCAAGTGAAGCTCCAGAAAATTTAGGTTACCTACTTAAGGTCTTATGGATAATGGGAAATTTGAAACTAAAAGTGGGACTCCTTTTCCCAAATCTAGTATTTTTAAAATTAGGTTTGATGATGGTACACAAGTATATGCTGGTTATTATAGAAAGTTTTTTAATCCCTCATTATTTCTAAAAATAGATAATTGTGTTATAAATATTTTTTATTAAAGTTGTTTTTGTTAAATTTCTAAGAATACCATCTCAGTATTTCATAGTTTTTAATTTTTTTTTTTTATAGCGCTGGAAAATATTTAAGTCTCAACAAATGAATTCCACACTTGAATTCTGCCGCATTCCTGTGCCACCTCCTCCTTTAGAAAACTGATCTTAGAACAGAGGTAAAATTATGGAATTTAACTTTTTAAAGGATAAAGAATGAGTTTTCCACACAATTAGACGTGTTAGAATTTTTGGTTATCTTTGGTGGGTAGCTTCTATTTATTTAGCAGTTTTACCTAAGAGACTTGAAATAATCGCATCTTAATTATTGCCCTGAGTTTTACTTTTGAAACTGTTTCCTTTTTAATAGTTGTGCCTTTTAACCTTGTTGCCAGATCTTTACAGTTATTGAATAATTGAATATATTCAGCATAATCATATTATGTAGCTACACTGAGATAAGTGCTGTCCAATAGAATTTCTGTGATGATGTCCATGTTCTGTGTCTGTGCTCTCCAGTATGGGAGGCAATAGCCACATGTAGCTGCTGAGCACTTGAAATGTAGCTAGTGCAATGAAGGAATTGAATCTTTAAATATTATTTTATTTAAAGTCATTTAAATTTAAATAGCCACATGTAGCTAGTGGCTGTCATATTGAATGGTGCACTGTAGGTTTTTTCTTAAAGAAGTTGTTATTTATAATAATCACATGTCTTTGAATGCTTAAATTTCAGAATTATACCTTGAAATATTTTCATAGTTGTTGGCCTAGTTTGTAAAACCACTTTTCACTATTTCATATGTTTCTCTGATAATTGTATAGCTTTGTTTATCCAATAACGTTGGTCTACTAGAAACTCTTGAGAGCAGTTTTCATAATTAGTTTTTCTCACTGATGTATTATTTAATCTTTAAAAAAAAACCTTTGAGAAAAATAAAATATGATGAAAACAGGGAGGAAGGCAAACCATAAGAGACGCTGAACTCTAGGAAATACACTGAGGTTTGCTGGAAGGGAGGTAGGTGGGGGAGAAGAGGTAATTGGATGATGCGCATTAAGGAGGGCACTTGATACAATGAGCACTGGGCATTATATGCTCTGATGAATCACTAAATTCTACCCTGGTAACTAGTAATAGACTATATGTTAACTAAATTACATTTAAGTAAAGAAAAAAAACCTTTAATGTAGGTACTTCTATTATTCCCTCTTTGTTATTTATTTATTTTTTTGGTTAAAATTTTATTTATTTTTTTGACAGAGAGAGACACAGCGAGAGAGGGAACACAGCAGGGGGAGTGGGAGAGGGAGAAGCAGGCTCCCTGCTGAGCAGGGAGCCCGATGAAAGGCTTGATCCCAGGGCCCTGGGTCATCACCTGAGCCGAAGGCAGATGCTTAATGACTAAGCCACCCAGACGCCCAATTATCCCCTTTTTATAAATGAGGAATTTGAGGCCATAAATCAGTAAAATTAATATAATTAATAAGTTACTTTTCCTCGGATACATAGTTTGTAGGTCATAGAATTGGAATTCAAACTCAGGCAATCTAGTGCCCATACTGTAACCATTAGGCTGTACTGCCTCTTATAATCTCATTTTCTGTAAATTGACAGTTTCTTGGGGAGAAAAAAAAAATACATGCTTACTATCAGCTAAGACATAGTCTCTACACATGTAGGCAATGGAAAGCTTATTACACTTGGGTGAGTTCTGTGATTTTACTTTCTGGCAAGTAGTTATTGACTTCTTTCAGATCATGTTCCAGCAGTTTATTATTTTGCTCCTTATGTTGTCTTCAGGGCTTGCTAATAAAAGTTGCCATTACCATGGTCACCAAAAGGATAACTATTTTCTGTGGTATCTTTTTTACTTTGTTAAATAGTATGAAATAGAGGCAGTATGGCCTGAATTGAGCTGCAAGCTGGAATATTGGCTTGAATTTTGCTTTTAAGATTTTATTATTTTTTTAAGTAGTCTCTAGGTCCAACATGGGGCTCAAATTTGTGACCCTGAGATTGAGTTGCATGCTTTACTGACTGCACCAGTCAGGCAGCCCTTAATGTTTGCTTTTAAATATAGTTTTTATATCCCAGGTAAGGGGATGGATATAATATGCAACAGAAAAAAACTTCAGAATTATGTATTGTATGGATAAGTAAAGAGAAAACCTGCAGTACATCTGTAACTGTATTCACAGCTACCTCTAGATACTAAGATACTGGGAATAGTTCAGAAATCCATATTTACAAATTTCTCTGTAACTATACAATTCTATTTTCAAATAAAGGTACTAAAATATATTTTTAGGATTTTAAATGTAGTAAATAACTTACCCTTATAGAAAACTGAAGCCCAGAGGGTTTAAGTGATTTGTCCAAAGTCATATAAGCCATGTGGTTCATTGATTAAATAAACACGCATAGTTATCTGCCATAAGTCCAGATACCTTAGTGTGCTTGTTAGCTTTGAGTACATAGTGAACATTCAGATGTGAACGAAACCGACATGGATCCTGTTTTCATGTAACTTGCTATCTATCTTGTTGGGGAAGATAGACAATAACTAATAAGTAATAAGATCTAAGAAGCAAGGTACAAAATCCAAAGCACTAGGAAATGAACATATTTGTTGGAATGGAAAATACTAGAAAAGGGAGAAAGGAATGCTGTTTAGATAAAGTTGTTAAGACTGGCCGGCTGAGATTGACAGGACTGGAAGAAGCCAGCTATGTAAATAACAGTAGTAGGACAGCATTCTAGGCTGGCACAGTCTATACAGAATCCCTATGGTAAAGGGGTGCACAAAACTATGGAAAAAACGGAAAGGTGAGTATGGCCAGGATATAGGAGGCTGTGTGGGGAATAGTATGAGTTATAAGAAAGGGACCAAAGTACATTTTTCAACTGTTGGCTTTAGAGTAGACATTAAATTAAAATCTGAGTTCTGCCAGTTAAACCATGTTACCTTGTGTGGGTCATTTGACCTCTTTACACTCTAATTTTCTTGTCTGTTATTTGGGAATAACAGAGGCCATATTAATAGTAGCATATAGTATCAGGAAAATTAAGTATATAATACTTATAGCAAACATTTATAGTGGTTATTTTGTGATAAGAACTGTTCTAAGTATTTAATAATTGTATGAAATTAGTACTGTGCTGCCGTTTTCCTTTTTGAACTGGGAGAAAGGAGGCACAGAGGAATTAAGTATAGCTAGGAAGGGGGTAAGAGGGCTTACACATAGCTGTAGTAAGTGACCTTAAACTTAGACAATCTGTTTCCAGAGTCCATGCTCAAAGTGTGTTCTAGAGATCCCTTAAGTAGGTTTGTAGGGTCAAACAGTATTTGCTGCCTTCATTGTCATTCTCTGATAAATATAGAGTGAAGGTTTTCATCAGCCAGTTAAATGCAGAAGTAATAATGAGATTTGCAAAATATGTAAAACAATAAACACTACTTTCCTTACCAAATTTGTTTTTTTTTTTTTTTTTTTAAGATTTTATTTATTCGTCAGAGGGAGAGCACAAGCAGGCAGAGTGGCAGGCAGAGGCAGAGAGAGAAGCAGGCTCCCCTCCGAGGAAGGAACCCGATACAGGATTTGATTACAGGACCCTGGGATCATGACCTGAGCTGAAGGCAGCAGCTTAACCCACTGAGCCACCCAGGCATCCCACCAAATTTGTTTTTGCTATGGAAAAATAAGATTTCGATTTAAAACATTTATGTAAAAAAATATGGGGCACCTGGGTGGCTCGGTGGGTTAAGCCTTTGCCCTCAGCTCAGGTCATGATCTCAGGGTCCTGGGATCGAGCCCTGCATTGGGCTCTCTGCTTGGCGGTGCTTCCCCACCTCTCTCTGCCTGCCTCTCTGCCTACTTGGC
Source organism: Martes martes (assembly GCF_963455335.1). Lineage (NCBI taxonomy): Eukaryota > Metazoa > Chordata > Mammalia > Carnivora > Mustelidae > Martes > Martes martes. Next base: position 183,373,954 of record NC_137890.1, read on the forward strand.
GATCTCTGTCTATCAAATAAAATCTTTAAAAAAATAAAAAAGAGAAATCCAGTAATAGAGATACAAGAGTTTATTTTTCAGTTCCATTTTGTCCATTGGAAATAAGTCCTTTTTGTCACCACTAAAATGAAATTATGCTTTTCTTCCTTACATGGTAATAAATTTATCATTAAGTATTTACCTCCTTTTCTGGGGCACTCTTCAGAGAGTGTGTAAAGTTCTGTTTTTCCCCTTAATCTTGTGGTCCACTGAGCTTGTTGGAAATAATGAAGTGATAAAGAGACATTACAAGTTATGTTAACAAAACAACCCCTTTTGTTTATACCTTCATAAGAGACTTGAGAGGATGGAGATGTTAGCAGGAGAAACTAACGTAGGTTTTGCTTTACTATACTTCATTTGAAGCTTAATAAAAATGTAACCCAGATTACTTATCTTCCAGGTACTTTGTAAGTAAAAAACATTTTTATTGTCAGTAGCTGTTCAGGTGTTTTAATTTCCAGAGACTTGGTAGGAACTGTCAGAGCAAATACTGTAGCAAGCCTCCAATTTTTAGTCTTCATACTATTGGGAAATTTGTATCTAGCTTTGGAAAGGGATACCAGTCCTTTCTCTGCATTGTAGCCAGATGAGCTTTTCTTTTCTTTCTTTTTTTTTTTTTTAAGATTTTATTTATTTATTTGACACAGAGAGAGAGAGCGCGCGCGCGCACAAGCAGGCAGAGTCGCAGGCAGAGGGAAGGAAAGAAGCAGGCTCCCCGCCGATCAAGGAGCCCCATGCGGGACTTGATCCCAGGACCCTGGGATTATGACCTGAGCCAAAGATAGCTGCTTAAGCGACTGAGCCACCCAGGCGTCCCAGCTGAGTTTTTCAAGCCTTGAGTCTTATTATTCATCTGCTTAATAACCTTAGCCCTGGGGCGCCTGGGTGGCTCAGTGGGTTAAAGCCTCTGCCTTCGGCTCAGGTCATGATCCCGGGGTCTTGGGATCGAGCCCCACATCGGGCTCTCTGCTCAGCGGGGGGCCTGCTTCCTCCTCTCTCTCTGCCTGCTTCTCTGCCTACTTGTGATCTCTGTCAAATAAAAAAATAAAATCTTTAAAAAAAAAATAACCTTAGCCCTTTCCACACTTAATGCAGACTACAAATTCCCATTTATACCATTTTCCCACCTTCAACTCTTGTCTCTTGCTCTCTGTGTTCTTGGTCTTCTTTTAGATTCTATAACTTCTAGGTTTCTTCTTGTGACAGGGCCTGTATATAGGGTCCTTGCCTTTTTCTAGAATGTTTTTTTCCAAATTCCTTAACTCTATTGATCTTTGTTACCTCAACTTACCTTAGAGAAGTCTTTTTTTATTCCTTCATCAATATTAGGTTCCTTTTATTATGCTTTTGTGTGTCTTTTCTTCTTCATCTCTTTCCAAAATTGGTGTTTAGTCTCCTACACTAGATAAATGATCTGTTATATAGTGAAACTATGTCTGGTTTTGTTTATCATTGTATTACCAACTATTAGCATAATGGCTGTTATAGTTGGTGTTTAAGAAATATTTATGGTATGGATCAATGAATTTCTGACTGACTCTTGCCTTTGCTTTTTAGTCAGTTGCTTCCTTGAGTTCTGAGAAACCATCAGAGGCAGCTACCTTAGGATATTTAGACAGTTGTTCACAAATTTTTTTTATTGAGGTATAATTTGCATAGAGTAAGAAGCACATTAATCATAGTTATATAATGGAATACATTTTTAGGTGAAGAACTAGGTTTCAGAAAGTATTTACTACCACTTAGTTGGTATAAAAGAAAAAGAGTTCTGACATTGATTTGAATAATCATTGTAATAAATGTATGAAACTTAGAAAATGACTTTTTCAAAGGGTATTATCTTTTGGATGTATGGTTGTGCTCTGTTTTGCGAAGTTATTTTTTATTATAATTTTTTATTTTTTTATTAATGTATAATGTATTATTAGCCCCAGGGGTACAGGTCTGTAAATCGCCGGGTCTACACATTTTACAGCACTCACCATAGCACATACCCTCCCCAATGTCCATAACAACCCCCCCCGCCCCCCCAACCCTCTGTTTGTTTTGTGAGATTAAGAGTCCCTTATGGTTTGTCTCCCTCCCGATCCCATCTTCTTTCATTTATTCTTTTCCTACCCCCCAAATCTCCCATGTTGCCTCTCAACTTCCTCATATCAGGGAGATCATATGATCATTGTCTTTCTCTGATTGACTTATTTCGCTAAGCATAATACCCTCTAGTTCCATCCACCTCATTGTGAAGTTATTTTTTTTTAATTTTTTTTTTAATTTATTTATTTGTTAGCGAGAGAGAGCGAGCGAGCACAGGCAGACAGAGTGGTAGGCAGAGGCAGAGGGAGAAGCAGGCTCCCCGCCGAGCAAGGAGCCCGATGTGGGACTCGATCCCAGGACGCTGGGATCATGACCTGAGCTAAAGGCAGCCGCTTAACCAACTGAGCCACCCAGGCGTCCCTGTGAAGTTATTTTTAAGAGTCTCATTTCTTCAGCAAGAGTCTGTAACTTGGGTGTCCATGTCTATTAATAATGGGCTTTAGTTGATCTGAACTCCCAGAAATTGCTTGCAAAATTGAGTATGTGTCGGTATGGCATTTTAATTTTTATGTAGTGTTCATTAATCCTTTTTGTCTTAAAGCTTGTTGTGGAACATTTCAAACTTATAACAAAGTGATGATAATAGTGCAGTGAAATTTGTGTACCAGTTATTCAGCTTGAGTGGGTATTAATTCATGGCCAATAGTATTTCATCTATACCTAATTCACTTTCCTTACTTGGTTCCCCTTGCCCCTGTCCTGATTATTTTAAGGCAAATCCCAGACATTATTTCACCAGTAAATATGTTAGTATGTAACTCTAAGAGACAAGCACTATTAAAAAAAAAAAAAGTAACTATAATACCATTATCAAATATAAAATAGCCTATAATAATTCCTTTTTTTTTTTTTAAGATTTTATTTATTTATTTGACAGAGAGAGAGAGAGACATCACAAGTAGGCAGAGAGGCAGGCAGAGAGAAAGGAGGAAGCAGGCTCCCCACTGAGCAGAGAGCCCGATGCGGGTCTCGATCCCAGGACCCTGAGATCATGACCTGAGCCGAAGGCAGAGGCTAAATTTAACCCACTGAGCCACCCAGGCGCCCCAATAATTCCTTAATATAATCAAATAACCAGTCATATTCAGTTTTTTCCAGTTGTGTCATGTTCTTTTTAATTGTTTGAATCAGAGTCCAAAAGAGATTCATTCTTTGGCTATTGATTTTTTTTAATCTCTCTTAATCTGTAGGTTTCCCTACTGTCTCTTTTTTCTCTGGCAATATATTTTGACTAAGTTCATCAGTCTATCTTTACAGCATTTGCTACTTGGAAATAAGGGACATGTCTTACTCTTTGTACTCCTCCCTTATACTTGGTATAGTGCATTATATAGAGACATTGAAGAATCCTTTTGGAATTGAAGGGAAGAATAAGGAAATCTGATGCCTTTTTTAAGGTAGAAATTCAGTGTGAAATTTGACATAGTCTTAGGAAATATTATCTTTTTAATAAAGAAACTTTTATTTCAGTTGCTTTGAAGATGTTTCCTTCCCCTTAAAGAAGTTCTTTATTTCATCTAGCTCTTTTTTTTTAAAAGATCTTATTTATTTATTCGACAGACAGAGATCACAAGTAGGCAGAGAAGCAGGAAGAGAGAGAGGAGGAAGCAGGCTCCCTGCTGAGCAGAGAGCCCGACGCGGAGCTCGATCCCAGGACCCTGGAATCATGACCCGAGCCAAAGGCAGAGGCTTTAACCCACTGAGCCACCCAGGCGCCCTCATCTAGTTCTTTTGAGCCTTTAAATTTAATTAAAAATGAAGACCTTTTAATTGTCTTCCTCACTTTAAAAATAATACATGCTTTTTTTTTTTTCTATAATTCAAGGTTACATGATTAGAGTATCCTCAATATTCCTTCTCTCAAAGGTAGACAATTTAATTTAGTATATATGTGCCAGGCTTTTTTCACATTTTATATGTATTTTTAATGGAATTATAGTTTATATAATTGTACAACTCGCTTTTTGTACTTGGACATCTTTCCGTTATAGGAAACATATAAATCCATTTTCTTCAAAGGCCTTATTCATATAGTACATATACATTTATAATCAGTTTGCTGAATATGTGACCCTTGATTTCTAGCTTTTCTGTCTTTGTCATTCATAATCTGTCACATGGTTTGTTCTGTGATATGTGACTAATTCCAGTTGTATATTTGGTGGAGGCTCTAAAGGTAGACTTTTCATTCATCTTGGGTAACGTGCAGTTTGATTTCACTAAACTTGTTTTTGCCACTTTGAAATATGATTGTGGAGGAAAATATAAACGTATTAGGGACTGGACGCCTGGGTGACTCAGTTGTTATGTGTCTGCCTTCTGCTCAGGTCATGATCTCAGTGTTCTGGGATGGAGCCTCACATAGGGCTCCCTGCTCAGTGGGGAGTCTGCTTCCCTGTCTCTGCCTACTTGTGATCTTTCTCTCTGTGTCTAATAAATAAATAAAATCTTTAAAAAAAAGTATTAGGGAAATAGGTTTCAAATGTACCACTAAAAATAGAATTTATTTCTTAAATATAAATTTGTTTTAATTGAGCTCCAGTCTGAAGTATGTGCTAGGTTAGTTTCTTTGTTGAAGAAAGGTGCACATCATTTACCTTTGGTAGTTGAAGTACCCAGTGCTATCCTCAAGTTCAGTGCTTTTTTCTTTCAGAAATAAAAGAGGAATAGAGGGTAGAAGATGCTGGGATCTGAACGTGGTGTTGTGGAAGAATGGTTATCAGAATTCAAGGTAAGTTGGATTGAGGATAAGAATGTGTCATATGATTCTGTATGTCAGTAATTCAAACAATAAATACAAGTGTTCTGTGAAACTGAAATAAATGCTATGATATGAAGTAGAAATGGCACAATGTGAAATAATGTGTTTCTTTTTTTTTTTGAAATAATGTGTTTCTATATTTGTAACTCTTTAAAAAGGCACTAAGGTGGATAATGACTGGAAGGTAATATATGAAAATGAAAATAGGATTACTGAGAGGTTATATGAATTTTTAAATACATTCAATAAAAGGGGAAGCTTCCAAGCTTTAATAAGGCACAGATGTAGGATTTGTGCCTTACATTTTTATTTCCTGTAATTAAAAATCACCCAGTGATTTGATTTAAAACTGTAATTTCTGAATACTATAGAAATTGTTTTGTAAACATAAAATCCAAGAATTAAAATATATCCTATACTTACTTTTTTTTAGAGTAGATTATTTGGGGTGACCTATTTTCAGCAAATCTTGATACAGTGTGTGATTTCTAATCATTTTTCATGGTTGAGTAGTTTGAAGAACTATATACTATAACATTCTAAGTTAATTTGTTTTATTAGTTCTCGTTATTTCTTGTATTATTTTTACTTTTCTTAGTTGACTCTATCATAAATCTTTTCAAGAGGAACTGAGGTAAAACAAATTTCCTCATTTCCCAAATACTAAGTTTGCTTTTGATTTCCTTGGATGTTTCTTTTAGGCATTACCTGACACTCAGATCACCAGTTATGCAGCAACTTTACACCGGAAAAAGACACTGGTACCAGCCCTCTATAAAGTTATTCAAGATTCAAATAATGAGGTAGGAAAGTTTGTAAGAAAAACAGTTTTAACATAGTGAGATGAAATATGTGTACTAAAATGCATATGTAAGTTTTGTAGTTCTCCCTTTTTAAAAATCTTTCTTATGGGACTGGAAAACTTTCTGCTGTGTTTCATTCTGATAGTTGCTTTGGCTTCCCTTTGCCCTCCCTCTTATTATTTTAAGTGTTTTGATCAGGTTTGTTTCTGTTCAGGACTGTATGTTTTGGTTCTTGATTTGAATGACCATCATCTCATTGGGTTACTTATTTAATTTGAAACTTCTCTGTTTCCTGTTTGGAATGCTTCCTTTTCTGGAATCCCAATTTTAGCCATACACTGATTCAAAGTTTTTTATTTTAAGTATTGTTTGCAGTTGTTCTATTGATGATATAGAACTGTGTATATTTCTCCTATCTGTGAACTCAAGCTGGTAACGTGAAATGATGCTGCTAGTAAATTTAGCTTGAAATGATTGGAGAAAGCACTATTTAGCGTTAAGTAGTAAAGATCAGTAAACTTAGAAAAAGAGTTTCCTATTACTCAACTTTGCTATTGAAGGGGGAAATGCAGTTATTTTATCTATATGTTAATTTATGCAAAATACACACATTATCTTTCCATTAACACAATAGTATGACACAGTTTTATCACCACTGGATTCGTGTATGCTTTAAAATGAAAATGAAAGGAACACACAGGAAAGTAGCTTCTTATCTTCCCAGATACAGCCTCCAAGAGTGCCTCAGCTGTGTACTGGAATGAGTTTGAAGAAGTTCAGGTAATCATCTCCTAACCAGCAGCTTAATTTAAAGTGCATCTTACTTTTTGTCCTACCACTAAAAGCTTGCTTATTGACCTCTTCCTCTCCTGTCTCCTAAACTTGGATTGGCTCTCAGTTAGGCTTGCATCTGTTGCTATTTGTAGCAGCAACTGCAGGATTCATTTGCTTCTTTTTCTCTTGCTGTGTATTTATGAATGTTTTATAACTTTAGGTGTGGTAATATGTATTATATATATATTCATATCCTTTTTGGTTAGGAGTTTTCAAAATTCTGTTTGAATAATGAATGTGTGTATTTCCTGCCCCTTGTTTTGCACTGTCTTAACATTTAAGCTTTGCTTGTTAAAATTTGTTTTATGCTTTCTCTTTAGATTGTAAGCTCTTCACGGGCAGTGGTCTTATATTCTATATTTATTACTTTCCTAGAATATATTTTGTCATGTACATGATAAACACTTAAAATATTAATTAGAAGAATAGTAAAACACAAAATGACATTCTAAAATGCTGTCGTATTCGTTAGGACTCATAAGTATATAAAAAGGATTGGTTTTCTTTTTTCCTTTGTACTTTAGAAGATATGACATTAAAAAAGTTATTCACATTTCTTTATAATGTAATTCTTTGCAATACTTATGTGTGAGACCTTGTCATGGCTAGAACTGGGAAAAATTACAGCTTGAGCGGTTCAGGCTCAACAGCAGTCACTGTAATCATCCAGGTACCAGAGCAGATCTGTTTTTCCATGTCTTCTCTTGTCAGTTCATAAAGTTCTAACCATGTCGTCCTATTTCAGAAAAGCAGAATGTTTAGCTCTATAGCATCACAAACCAATTCTGGACCTTAATCCTAAAAGGAAGCCCTTTTAGTCCTGATTTTGTTATATTCTGAAACACAATCAACTGTTTTATTTAGTTAACAGGAAATTATTTCAGAAAATTATCACATGCCATATATAATATCAATTGAAACATATGACAGTCTTATGAAGAGTTTTGCTTTAAAGACCTTTAAAGTTCTTCAGAAAGTGAATTTCCTAGTTTGGTATTATAAATGTATTGAATAGTTTTTCTCCTTTCCCTTGTTCCAGACCCTTTGGACACTCCAGCAGTTCTTCCATTTCAAGGAGCTCTCCATCCAGTCTGTTAATCCTATCACTTCTTCCTGATTTGATTGTCTTTCCTTCTTCCCTCACGTATCTCACTTTTCTCTTCACCCAGCTGAATTTTCATGGTACATCATCCTCTGTTTCCTTGCAAACATTCTTAGCTCCTTTGCTTCTCATTCCATTAATTTTTCTTCTTTGGGAAAATCTCAACACTGGATAAAACCCAGCTGTTCATCTTCACACTTGTACCTGAGCAGCTGAACATACTTGGAGAAATCAGCTGCAACAACTTTGTTGACTCTCTCCACTTTTATCTTTTATTTATTTAGTTTTTGAGAGAGAGAGAGAATCAGAAGCAGACTCTGGCTCAGCAGGGAGCCTGCCACAGAGCAGATACCGGGCTCATGACCTGAGCTGAAATCAGGAGTCAGATCCTTAACAACTGAGCCACCCAGGGACCCCTAGTCCTGCATTTAAAGTGCATAAAGTCGGGGCTCCTGGGTGGCTCAGTTGGTTAAGTGTCCTAACTCTGGATTTTGGTTGAAGTTATGATCTCAGGGTGTTGGGATTGAGGCTCCCCATTGGACCCCGTGCTCAGCGGGGAGTTTGCTTGAGAGATTCTCTCTTTCCATTTCCCTCTCTCTAAAATAAATCTTTTTAAAAAAAATGTAGGACTAAAAATCTCAGTCACATGATACTGTCCTGCAGTCTTGCTTTACCTTCTTGGTACACTGTCCCCACTATGGATTTTACACATTCCCTTTCCTCATTAGTCTTACCTTCCTTTCCGTCATCTTCAGCTTGCTTTCTATATCATTAAAAAAGAAGGAGGTTGGGGCGCCTGGGTGGCTCAGTGGGTTAAAGCCTCTGCCTTCGGCTCAGGTCATGATCCCAGGGTCCTGGGATCGAGCCCCGTATCGGGCTCTCTGCTCAGCAGGGAGCCTGCTTCCTCCTCTCTCTGCCTACTTGTGATCTCTGTCTGTCAAATAAATAAATAAAATCTTTAAAAAAAAAAAAAAAAGAAGGAGGTAATTGGGAACTCTCTTTTCATATCTACCACTTTACCAGCTTCTCCACCTACATTCTCCTGCCTTTTCTCCTCTGATGGATGAAGTGTCCCAGTTTGCATCGAAGACTATCTTCCACTTAGGCCTGGATCACAGCTTCTCTGGCCACCTCAAAGATTGTTCCTGCAATTACACCTTTTCTTTCCCTCATCATTGATTTCCCACCAAAAGTTATTGGATTGCCAGCTACTCCTCCTCCCCCTTTAAAAAAAAAAAAAAGCAGATTAAAACTTTTGGTTTTGCTATTCCTAATTAAAATGTGGTTTCTTACATTCCACTGTGGTTCTTGCTACTGAGGAAGGGAACTTAAGGTCTTTATAACAGAAGCAAATTGTAATTGGGGTGACTGGGTGACTCATTCGGTCAAGTGTGTGACTCTTGATCTCAGGGTCATGAGTTTGAGCCCCACGTGTAGTGTAGAGTTTACTTAAAAAGGAAAAAAATTATAGTTGTACTATGGCTAATAAAATTTAGAGACAGCAATTTTGGAGTCTCTACTGAAGAGAAAAATAATTTGAAACACGGATATATATTTTTAATAAATAAATTTATGAGAACAGTGATCTTTAATTCCCCAAAAGAGCTGATTGTTTTTGTCAGTGCTTTAAAAAGATGTCAGCAGTTGACTATTTTCAGAAATTACTTCATCACTGACACTATGTGGAATATGCTATCTGTAATTAAACAATCTTCACCTTCTACCCTCCACCTTTATTCTAGTATAAGAAATGTGGTATAGTGGGAGTCAGCTTGGTGTCGGAAGACCTGAGTTTTAAGTATCTTCTTCTACCACTACTTCTGTGACTTTGGGCAAATTGTCTGACTGGTTGAGATTTCTGTGTAAGGGGAAAATTGGAATTTTTTAAAGAGTTTAAATATTACTGGGATGCCTGGCTGGCTCAGTTGGAAGAATATGTGACTCTTGGTGTTGGAGCTGTAAGTTCAAGCCCATGTTGGATGTAGAGATTACTTAAAAATAAAAAAATCTTTTAAAATATACTATAGTAGTGATTTCAAATAAAGAGCCTTAGTAGTTACTAGATAACTGGGGTGTGTGTATTTGTAAATTTTCTTTAGCTTTCCTTAAGAGCTATGCTTAATTCCTCTAAATACATTAACTGTATGATTAACATTGTATTTGTTTACTTTTAATTTACAGTTGTGAAAATATTGACTTATTCTAGAGTGTTAGATTATTACATATATAACTGCATTTAAGCAGATTTCCAAATGTGTATGCATTATTTAATCATTCAGAATAGAGTTAAGCATATAAATACTAATGATTCATTTTTTAAGTTAAAATTTAAACATAATTTTATAGTTTCCTGTCAGTGTTTTATTTGCACTGTAAAATCATACCCAGTTTTGTATAGACTGTAAATATTTCAACAAAACCATCTAGATTGGTAGTAGGAAAAAGGGAGAGGTTTATTTAAACGACTTGTTTTCTTAGTTTTCAAGGTGATGAAGATCCTCATAAGTCATAGGGAAACTATATGAAAAATTAAACACTGGAAAAGCTGTTTCTTTATACTTGCCTTCTTTTCAAAAATCTTCAAATACATGTAATTAAAATTTAAGTCAGTCTTAAAACATAAAAGCAATTTGTTTGTTTTACTTGTATTCAAAATATTAGCTAGCATTTTGGATGTCTAAGTATTATATATTGCAAAATCCCTTTCTTGATTTTATTTAAATCATAGTCTATGTTGAGATTTAAAGATTATTTCCAACAAGAGCATTTGAAGTTATTTTCTTCCAATATGGAATATCCTCCAAATGGAGGATAGGAAGGGCAAGTAATAATAGAAAAGGAAACTTACTCAATACAAATGTAGTACATTGGTGAAATAATTAATAAATTTAATGATACAGTGTATTGAAAGATATGTTGATATGGGCACAAAATTCTTATAGCTAGTAGATTGGTCAGTTTAATATGTAGTCTGTACATAGAGATTAAGGTTTGGGTCCCATTGATTCAACAATGCAAAAATATTGAAAATTTATTTTTAAAATATACATATATATATGCATCAAAAACAAAAAACACAATGACAGCCAAAAGAATGGAAATAGCTAATGCACTTTATTTTTCTTTTAGCTTCTGGAGCCTGTCTGCCACCAGCTGTTTGAGCTCTACCGTAGCTCTGAAGTTCGACTTAAGAGGTTCACACTGCAGTTCTTGCCCGAATTGATGTGGGTTTATTTACGGCTCACAGTTAGCCGAGACAGACAGAGTAATGGTTGCATTGAAGCACTTCTGTTAGGAATTTACAATTTGGTAAGTTGAAAATGATAGTTTGGGAAATTTTAAATATATTTTATTTAAAGTCTTCTGAGGTAATAGTTTAATACTTACAGGCACCTGGGTGGCTCAGTGGGTTGAACATCCAACTCTTGATTTTGGCTCAGGTGATGATCTCAGGGTCATGACATCAAGCCCCACGTCTAGGATTCTCTCCCTCTTCCGTTGTCCCTCACTTCCTCACTTATGTACATGCACTCTCTGTCTCTCTCTCTCAAAAAAAAACCAGACACCAAAAGAATACTTACAAAAAAAATGAATTGAGAGGTTTACTGAATAATTTATTTAGGTTAATATAACTGAGTCTAGAGAGACTTAATAAGTATTTGCTGATAATGGTATTTTATAAAGTAGGTGAAATTACTAGAATTGATAGTGTTAATATTTTGTGACTTTAAGTTTCTTTATCTGACCAATGTTTCTGAGTGTGCTGCATTTAAAATTTTTGCAATTATTTCTAATAATCATTTGATAATATATGTTTTTGATACTCTACTGTTTGAAACTCTTTTTCTAAGAGATTCTTAATTACCATAAACCTTATTCTGGGTTTTTTTCTTCAAGTGTCCAGTTAGAACATTGCTATTGAAATTCCTGCTCTTTTTCTCTGTGTTCAGTACTCATGGTAAACAAGCATTCCACATAATAAAATTAAGTTTACTAGTTGAGAGGTAAAGTACCTCACAGGGGCACCTGGGTGGCTCAGTGGGTTAAAGCCTCTGCCTTCAGCCAGGTCATGATCCCAGGGTCCTGGGATCGAGCCCCACGTCGGGCTCTCCGCTCGGCGGGGAGCCTGCCTCCTCCCCTCTCTCTCTCTGCCTGCCTCTCTGCCTATTTGTGATCTGTCTGTCAAATAAATAAAAATAAAATCCTTTTTTTTTTTTAAAGATTTTATTTATTTATTTGACAGAGATCACAAGTAGGCAGAGAGGCAGGCAGAGAGAGAGGAGGGGGCAGGCTCCCCGCCGAGCAGAGAGCCCGATGCGGGGCTCGATCCCAGGACCCTGGGATCATGACCTGAGCTGAAGGCAGAGGCTTAACCCACTGAGCCACCCAGGCGCCCCTAAAAATAAAATCTTTAAAGTACCTCACAAAACATTGAGTCTCCCAGTAAATAAATACTCTTCTATACCACTGCTTAGTCTTCAAAGTATTATCCCTTAAAAAGTCATTAGAAAACATTTCTATCACTGTAACATATATCTGGAGGAAGCGGCCTTTGGAATCACTTGTATTTTGTTTAAAACCAGACCTAGCCATTTATTGGCTGCATTAAATTTGGGCATGCTACTTAATATCTTCACTTCCGTTGCTTCATCTGTAAAACAGAAATAAAACATTGTTAGTTGAATTAAAAACAAATAGAATCTGCATGTTGCCTGAGGAATTTAATAAATGTCATTAGCAGCAGCAGTAGTAGTAGTAGTATGAAAATTAAGGGTGAGTTTTTTAACATGAAAAACTAGTCTAGGTATAAAAGTCTGTTTCTAACTTGCCTGATTGTTTTTTCTTTTAAAGCAGAAAATTTAGGGGTGCCTGGGTGGCTCAGTTGTTAAGAGTATGCCTTTGGCTCGGGTCATGATCCCAGGGTCCTGGGATTGATCCCCACTTAGGGCTCCCTGCTTGGTGGGAGGCCTACCTTTTCCTCTCCCACTCCCCCTGCTTCTGTTCGTTTGTGTCTCTCTCCTTCTGTCAAATAAATAAATAAAATCTTTAAAATAAATAAATAAAGCAGGAAATTTGTTTCATATATTACCCTCTCCTCTAGTGTTTAGCACAGGCACTTAATAGATGTTTATTGATTTAATAATTAAATTTAGTGTTTTAGATTATGCTGAAAATTAAGTTATCCTTTAATTTGTTCGTGTACTGAAATTCACTAGTGGGACAAATGAAGCAAATATTTTTATAGCAGAATACTGACAAGTTCTTGACAGTGCTTGTTGGTGCTATGATTTAATTATCTTTTAGCATCTTAGAAATAGGTACTATAAAGTAAATGCTCAATTATATCTCAGAAGTGTAACCAGGCTTCTTTCTTCTATTTCCCTTTCTGTCTGTGTTCTCTCTCCTCTGTGGCCCTCAGTTTTTCTTATTGCACTGGGTTTTTTTCATATATTTCTTTCTCCTCCTGCCCTCCCCAGAACTTCTCCCTTGCTTCACATAGCCCCAGGGGAAGTTTTATATTGCCCTCAGCTTAAACAAATTTCAGAACATCCTTCTTCAGAGATATATGTAAATATAAATAAAAATTATTTGGTTTAATTTGAAATTTAGGAATAAAAATTAAAGTTTTATTGCCTAACTTAAATTAGGTCCGTTCACCTTACTGTAGACTTCCTCTGAGTCACAATGGCCCAAATGTGGTAGTAACTAGTTTGACTATACAGTCGTAAAATGACCTCCCTAAGGAATTTTTAAACCCATTTTCCTGCCAAAATTGGAGGTACGACCATTGTTCACATATAATTGGTACTCTCCTGTGACATATTAAACTCAGAAATGAGCCCTACAGGGAAGTTCTTTTGGGTTTGTGTTTTGTTGACTGTAGTTTTTATTGTTGTTTCTTCCTTTTGTGCTGTGTAACTGCTCACTCTCTCTCTAACTTCTAGGTACACTGAGGGGAGCAGCCTTTTCTCTCTGGGTTTTATGCTAGTTATGTATACTAATAAGAGTTGTCAAAGAAGCAGACTAAAATGAGGCAGTGGAGAAAAGGAGTGATGCCGGAGGATTTCAGCCCTCTATTTGCTAGTGTCTGTAGGCAGATCTTCATTGATACCTGTAGAAAACTGGAAGTGCCAGAGACTGTAGAAATGAAGGACACCAGTGTCCTTTTCATTGAATGATAGAATGCTTTTTTTTTTTCTTTTTAAGATTTTATTTATTTGTCAGAGAGAGTGAGCACTAGCAGGGGTAGCAGCAGACAGAGGGAGAAGCAGGCTCCCAGCTGAGCAGGGAACCCAATACAGGACTTGATGCCAGGACCCAGGTGTCATGACCTGAGCCAAAGGCAAACACTTAAATGGCTGAGGCACCCAGTCGTCCCAGATAAAATGCTTTTAAAAGAGAGCACAAGAATTTTTTTTTTAAAGAGCCTTTTTTTTTTTTAAGATTTTATTTATTTACTTGACAGACAGAGATCAGAAGCAGGCAGAGAGGCAGGCATAGAGAGGAGGAAGCAGGCTCCCTGCTGAGCAGAGAGCCCAGTGTGGGGCTCCATCCCAGGACCCTGGGATCATGATCTGAGCCGAAGGCAGAGGCTTTAACCCACTGAGCCATCCAGGCGCCCCAGCACAAGAATTTTTTTGCAGTTCAGTAGAAATTAACTAATTATGAACTTAATCACAGGGACTAATATTCATTATGTAAAATTTTTTTCATTATGTTAATATTTAACTTAATTCAGGTCATTAGTCTTTTGCTAAATAATTGTGACAGTTTCTTCTAGTCAGGATTCATCCTGTGTTAAAATATTCTGTTTTTCTCATTTATAAGTGTATTTCTTGGCTAAAACATATAATCTGTTTTGACTCAGATCTAATCACTTAATCTCCCTGTCCTGTCTGTATATTTAACATGAAAATTGATTTGTGTGCTTGCTTCATGTCTCTGCTATCACATTGCATTTGATTTAGCTATAGTATTGTGCTCCATATCTCTCAAAGGGTAACTCAACTACTAAACGGTGTAAATTTGGTTAGAAAAGATACACTAGGGTAGTAATACTCTTTTTTTTTTTTTTTTTAAGATTTTGTTTATTTGTCAGAGAGAGAGTGTGAGCACAAGCAGGGGCAGCGTCAGGCAAGGGGAGAAGCAGACTCCCCACTGAGCAAGGAGCTCCATGTGGGACTTGATCCCAGGATCCTGGGATCATGACCTGAGCCAAAGGCAGATGCTTAATCGACTGAGCCACCCAGACACCCCAAGCCTGAGTATTTTTATACTAGGTTTGATGAAGAGTGGAAAGTTGTCAGAAAATATGATGGGTTATAAAGGGAATGATTAAGGGTGAACTTGGGAGAAACTTAGTAAGGCCTGTTTGTTTGGATTCCTCTTAAAGTTTCTTGTTCTTCAGAGAAAAGGATGCATCTTTCTTCTTGGGGGGCACCTCTTAAATGAGGGTCTTTTTTTTTAAGATTTTATTTATTTCTATGAGAGAAGATGGGGGGAGGGGCAATAGGAGAGGAAGAAGTAGGCTCCTTGCTGAGCAAGGAGCACCTCCCCCTCCCATGCAGGCTTGCTTGATGCAGGCTCCATCCCAGGGCTCCATCCTAGCACCCTGGAATTGTGACCTGAGCCCAAGGCAGATGCTTAACCAACTGAGCCACCCAGTTGTCCCTATTCTTTATGTACTACTCTTTCTAAAAATTTTCCTTAGTTGCCAATGATATATTAGGTAAATTAAGAAAGAAGTTACTATTTTTTACAATATAGTCCTGTGATTATTTATCTTTGTATATTATTTTTTAACTATAGGAAATTGCTGATAAAGATGGAAACAATAAAGTTCTATCTTTTACTATCCCTTCTTTATCCAAGCCTTCAATATACCATGAGGTAAGTAAGATTAGAAAGGTAGAATTATTTAAAATTATATTGAGTAAGAGATGAAAGTCAATTTTTTATCAGAGATAAATGCTCCTAACACATCTTTATGGATTTGCTTTTTTTAAAGTAGTTGTTTATAACTAGTGATCTAAAGCCAAGCTCTTATCAAGAGAGGTAGAAAGTAATTAGTGGAAAAATTTTCCTCTAGTTCTTGTTTCTTATTCTTCCACCGCTGTCATTTTCGTGTTTTTATTAGTCTTTTATGAATTCTTAAAAATATTCTTTCAGTTTTTAAAGTCTCCCATATTTGGAAATTTGTTTTAGATTAATTTTTATTATTTTTTAGGAAAATATCTACTTAGAAGGATATTAACACTATAATTATTTATATATATAATATATAATTGTAGCTATTCATTGACATTATACATTATACATTATACTTCTGAGTTTTGCTTATATTTATTTGGTTGAAGAATGAGAGAACACTAATAATCATATAGGTAGGAGACTCCTGTTGAACTGAAATCCCAGATCTAAGGGTGTGTGTTTATATTTAAGGATATATGTTATCCTTTTTTATTACAGAATCAAGTTTCTGGTCTGTAGTGACCTTTAGTGTATAAAGTATAAGGAAAGCATTTAAAGAAACTTTACCAGTAATTCAAAAATTATATTCAGTTTTCTTATTAACGGTACCAGACAGTATCCAGTTGTCTTACAGCTCCATACAGCTATTTATTTTCTTAATTAATTCTCCTGGGACTTCATTTTGTATTGGAAATAGAATGCCTCCAATAGAATGGGCTTGTTTTAGCATAGAATATTTCTGAGTAATAGATTTTAATTAAGTTCTGTGTATCATGTTGTGTAATAAAATGGAGGGTAGTGAAACAGTTATGAATGGATGCTTCTAACCTCAGAAACATGAAATTAGTTATTTCACTATTAAACATTTGATCATAGTCTTCATTATTGTTTGTCTTAAATAATTCTGTGCTTTTCTTTTTTCTTTTAAGTTTCTATTTTAATTCCAGTTAGTTAACATACAGTGTTACTAGTTTGAGGTATACAATATAATGACTCAACAATTCCATACTGCACCCAGTGCTTATCATGACAAATGTACTCCTTAATCCCCTTAACCCATTTAATCCATGCATCTTTCTTTTTCATTATTGAATGGGATTAATAAGAATATCCACCTACCTGAAGTTAGACAAACTACAAAATTTAAATGCACAGTGTCAAAACTGCTGTGTGCTCTGGGGTACAGACAAAATTGATGTATTTGAGAAAAATAAAAAATAATGAAAGTGGTATATTTGTAACCTTTAGTCTTTCCAGCAACTTTTCTTATTCTTTGTCCTAAATATAGATTGATCCTGTAATCTTTCAAAAAATAAAGCAGTATATTTTTAGTTTTATATATTAAATATAATTTCCAAAAAGAACTATCGAATGTATGCAATTGAAAAGTGGAAAGGTTTTGAACAAGAAATGAGCTCAATATTAAAGCAAAATTAAATATCCTTACATGATACAGATTTTTATTTCATTTTAGAGATATTGTGTCTCTTAAAGATACTTTATCTTTTTTTTGTAGCCCTCAACAATTGGATCCATGGCTTTGACAGAAGGGGCTTTGTGTCAGCATGATCTCATCAGGGTTGTTTATAGTGATCTTCATCCTCAAAGGGAAACATTCACTGCACAAAACCGGTAATGGTCAAAACTATAGACCATAATAATTATTAATCTGTGCTTAATAGTTAACTATAATTATTTTGGTTCAAGTTTGATGAGATAAGAGGCAAGCGGTTTAAGATGTCATACTAGATAAAATCTTTAAAAAAATAAGGTGTCATAATAGTGAAATACATTATAGTGGTTAAATACCTGTCCATCTAATGCATGGAACTGTGTGTGATCATCTTGCATAAGTTAATGTAAAAACTAAAACTGTGGGCATAAAGTCAGCTAAGCCAAGGTTTGTTTTCTAGCACTACAGCTTAGAAGCTTGTCCTCTCAGGCAGTGTATCTACTTTCTACACTTTGCTTTCTTCATTGCAGAATGGGTGAATGAGAGTACCTACCTTCCTGAAGTTAGATAAACTGCAAAGTTTGAGTGCATGGGCCCCAAGACTGCCCTCAGTTCTGACACCAACTGCAGGTTTGGGGAGTTCCCATAACCACTCCTCTAGGTTTGATAACTTGCTGGGACTCAAAACTCACTGAATGAAAGCTGTTATATTCAGAGTTAAGGTTTATTACAAGGAAAGGATATAGATTAAAATAAGCCAAAGGGAGAGATGCATAGGACAGAATCTGGAGGGTTCCAAATGCAGAGCTTCTGTTGTCCTCACGCATGGAGTCAGGATGCACTACCCTCCCAGCATCAACATGTGACAGCATGCCTAGAGTCAGGTTCAGTGTCCAGAGTTCTCACTGTGCTCCGTTATTGTAGGTATGACTGATTAGACTGATTGCTTGCAAGGTTGATCTCAGCCTCCCGGTTGGTTGAGGCTGTATGACCCACCCTAAATCACATGGTAGTTTGTTGGTTGATAGTTTGTTTCAAAGATTTATTTACTTTAGAGAGAGAGAGATAGAGCACTGGGGGAGTGGGGTAGAAGGAGAGAGAGAGAGAGAGAGAGAGAGAGAAAATCCTAAGTAGACTCTTCCCTGAGCATTGGGCTCAATCCCAGGACCCTGAGATCATGACCTGAGCTGAAATCAAGAGCTGGCCACTTAACCATTCAACTGACTAAGCCACCCAGGCTCTCCGTGGTGGTTGTTTCTAGTGTGGCTAGTCCTTACCCTAAACAAAGACACTTCTGTCAGGTATGACATAGGTTTTTTCCCAGCAAGGGGGCAAAGGCCAGACTTCTTTGGGCAAGGCCAAATTCTTTACTATACTATACAGATAATGCCCTGGCTTTTGACCTGGGCTCTTTTAAACAAAACAATTATGTTTACCTAGGCATCTACTTTTAGTATAGCATTTCTGTAACAGTTAACAGACATCAGTATGATCATTATGAATGTGCCCAACATTTGAAGAACCAGTATAAGTTAGGAATAGATTTGAAGAAGCAATTAATTTGTTCTATAAAGCCACTATGTACATTTTCATATTTTTGTACCATTTTGATTCTTTTCCACCCCATCCTATCCCTCATCTACTACTGTTTGTACCTTATGATCAACTTGAGCAGAAATACTGATCGTAGAAATTAGCTGATGATAAACTAGGTCCAGTCCCTCAAGCCAGTCATTTTCTTAGCATTCATCCTAAGGAGGTTTTAACTCAATTTACCAGTACATCAATATGAGTATTAAAGTTTACCAACCATGTCAGTGTTACAGCATATCACAGAATGGCAGTAGGTGTGACCTGAAGAATGAGTCAGAGACACTGGCACATAACTGAAGTCGCAGTCATTAACTGTTATTGCAGTTTGTTCTTATCTCAGGTTACCACAATGTCTCGTAGAACAGTGCCACTCAGATTTGCAGGCTTCTGTTCGACTTTATCAGGTTTAAAAGCAGGAGTGTTCTCACCAACAAATGGTTTCATCCTTTTAAGAATCTGATGTAGGGGCGCCTGGGTAGCTCAGCAGGTTAAGCATCTGCCTTTGGCTCAGATCATGATCTTGGAGTCCTGGGATCAAGCCCTGTATCAGGCTCCCTGCTCAGCAGAGAGCCTTCTCCCTCCCCCTGTTCTGTGCTCTTGCTTGCTCTCTCTCTCCCCCCTCTCAAATAAATAAAAATAAAATCTTTAAAAAAAAAGATTTTATTTATTTAAGAGATAGAGAGCATGAATTGGGGGGAAGGGGAAATGGGACGAGCAGATTCCCCACTGAACAGGGAGCCTGACTCGGGCTTAATCCCAGGACTCTGAGATCATGACCTGAGCCAAAGGCAGAGGCTTAACCTGCTGAGCCACCCAGGCGCCCCTCTAGGTAGACCCATTTTTGATTTAGAAACTCATGTCTTTTAGACGGGAAAATTTTCTTGAATTGTTTTGTTAATTAGTTCAGCCTCTCCATTTTATCTGGTCTTTTATTATTTGTCTGTCTTTTATTTCTTTGGTCTTGTACTATCTGTCTTCTGGTGATTTTATTATTTGGATGTTGGAACTCTTGGAGTGGTCCTCTTTTCTCTCCCGTCTGTTGTATTTTTTTCCATTTGCTTTATTTTCTGTGATATTTCCTCAACTTCATCCACCAGTCTTCTTGAGTTCTTAATTTTTGACATTGTATTTTGTATATCTAGCTTTTCTGGTTTTCTAAGTGTTCTTTTAAAATAGATCCTGGTGGTTGTTTTTCCCAAAAACAACAGCTCTTATATTTTTGAGACTATTAATGATAATTTACTTTGTTTAAAGTTTTTTTTTTTTTTTTTTAATTTACATACCTGACAGAGAGCAAGAGAGCACAGCAGGGGGAACAGGAGGCAGAAGGAGAGGGAGAAGCAGGCTCACTCTAAGCAGGAAGCCCAACACAGGGCCCAGTCCCAGGATCCTGGGATCATGACCTGAGCTGACGGCAGATGCTTAACCAACCGAGCCACCCAAGCACCCTGTTGAAAGTTTTTTTTCCCTTTTTGTATTTCTTCATTTTGATCTCATTTTCATGTTAGTGGGGTTCCTCAGATGTCTGATAATCTTCCGACATCCCCGGAAGATGAAGGAAAGGAAATAAAATATGCACAGCTCTGACCTTGTGAGTGGGCCAGTTGACCGTAAACTTCACTGAGCCATTCAGTTGGAGAACTTCCCAAATCTCTGCCTCTTAAGTCTTTCCTCTTAGGGTGGTCAAATTCCCGAGAGAAAACTCTTTCTGGTCTCTCAGAGGGCTTGCCTAGCATTCTGGTGGTCAAGAAGGGAAGGAGAGCTTCAGGTTGTTGTTTTGTTTTGTTTTTTAAAAGGTTTTATTTATTTATTTGACAGACAGAGATCACAAGCAGGCAGAGAGGCAGGCAAAGAGAGAGGAGAAAGCAGGCTCCACTCGGAGCAGAGAGCCCGATGTGGGGCTCGATCCCAGGACCCCGGGATCATGACCTGAGCTGAAAGCAGAGGCTTTAACCCCCTGAGCCACCCAGATGCCCCAGGTTTCAATATCCAGTAAGAAATATTTAATTTTCCTGTTTTCAGTATGGTATCCCTTCCCCCAACCCTCACTCCAAACCACAGTTGTGCTTGGTGGTTCTCAAGTAGAAACTTCTTTTATCCTTTAAAAAAATAAATCTTCAGTAAACCTTATAGCATAGAGGAGAAGAGATCTGAAGATGTGACTGCTTCCAAGTCAGACTTTCAACTCAGTTTTTAACTTTTGATTTTGAAATAATTTCAGACTTACAAAAATGTTTCAAAAATAGTACAAAGAGTTTCCTTTTACTCTTTACCCCCTATGGGAAGCTTTTTAGAAGAACAACTTTCCTGGGTCATGCCCTCAAAGATTACAATTGGGTCAGTCTGGGTTGAGGCACAGGAATATATCATTCCAGAATACCCTTAAGTCAGTAGTGTGCATCCAGGTTAAGGAATCACTTCCTTAGAGACTGTATAGATTAAGAAATCTTTACTCAGGGACGCCTGGGTGGCTCAGTCAGTTAAGCATCTGCCTTTGGCTCAGTTCATGATCTCGGGGTCCCTGCTCAGGCTCAGGCTCCCTGCTAAGCAGGGAGTTGGCTTCTTCCTCTCCGCTCAGCCCCTTTCCCCTGCTAATGTGTGCACGTGCGCTCTCTCTTTCTGTGTCTCAAATAAGAAAAAAATCCCTGGTTTAAAAAAAAAAGAAGAGAAATCTTTACTCATTAAATAAAACATTTATTCATTCAATAAAAGTTTATTGAGCAATTATAATGTATTAGACACTGTGCTTGACACTAGAGATAGAGGTGATAAATGAGTAAAGTTGCTTATTATTAAATAGGTAAAACGTCAGTAAAGACAAAGATATGATTCCCTGCCATAAATGGTGTATCTAATACACATTAGATACACAACAAAGGGAACTATTCCCTTTAGTCAGGAAAATTAAGAATGATATTATGTCTAAGTTAAGAATTTGAGCCAACACTTGAAACTTAAGCCAGAATTTCCCAAGTGAAAAATTAAGTTCTAGTAAGAAAGGGCAGCCTCCATAAAAGCAAGGAGTTATGAAAAGTTATAATATATTCATGGAGTGGTAAGAAGATTGAGGTAGTGTGGTGTATGTGGTAGGCAGTGGAGGGAAGTAAGGTTGGAGAGGTAGATTGAGGGTGGATTTTATATTTTTAAAAGATTTATTTACTTATTTTTAGAGAGTACAAGGAAGAGGGCAAGGGAGAGAGAACCTCAAGCAGACTGCGTGCTGAACACGGAACCTGATATGGGGCTCAAGCTTATTACCCGAAGGCCATGACCCATGCTAAAATCAAGAGTTGGATGCCCAACCAGCTGAGTTGGCACAACTCAGTCCAGGCACTCACAACCAGTCCAGGCACCCCAAAGGGTGGCCTTCTATGCCATGATGAGTTTGGATTTTATCATGTAGTCAATGGGAACAGTGGATTAATGTAATAAGGAGTCATCTGTTTAAGCATAATGGTTTATTTTCGGATGAAGAAAATCTAGGTGGTAGCAAGGAATGTGATCTTTAATAAGGAAAATGAAAACAGAGAAATCATTGAGGAGGATATCATAGCAATCTGATTGAGAACTCAGGAAGGTCACTATTACGTGCATTCTTGTTATAACCACCCAACAAAGAAATCAGTTTCCAATAGAAATAATTTTCCTTTGGTTTATTTTTTTCTAGGTTTGAAGTCTTGAGTTTCCTCATGTTGTGTTATAATTCTGCTATTGTGTATATGCCTGCTTCATCTTACCAGTCTCTTTGTCGGATGGGCTCCAGGTGAGAAGAATAATTATCATCAGCTTTCATATTAATTTATTTGACAAATAGTTATTGAGCACATATTCTGTGGTTAAGTGTTGTTCTAATTTGTTGTGATATAACAGTAAACAAGACTCTGAAAGCTTACATTCCTGTAGGAATCCTTATCATCCCTCATGTATCGTGACTTTTTTTTTTTTTTTTTTTAAAGATTTATTTATTTATTTATTTGACAGGCAGAGATCACAAGCAGGCAGAGAGGCAGGCAGAGAGAGAGGAGGAAGCAGGCTCTCTGGTGAGCAGAGAGCCCGATGCGGGGCTCGATCCCGGGACTCTGGGATCATGACCTGAGCCGAAGGCAGAGGCTTTAACCCACTGAGCCACCCAGGCGCCCCGTATATCATGACTTTTGAAAATACTTCAGCATTAAAAAAGTATTTTCTAGCTGAATATCAATCCAAGATGTTGTAAGTTTAGGGTGGTTGAGTGATACACCTAATCACTGCCTGTATGCCAAGTTTTATAAATCACTTGGAGAGTTTTGAATAAATAGTCCCATATATGGAGAAAGTCTAAAGGAATGTGAATTTTTTCATTTATATATTTCACAAATAACAGTGCTTTGGATAAGATTAGCAATAGCACCAATTATCTGTATGTCTCATTTGTATTTGTGTGTTCTAGTCATTCCTAAATCAGAATTTCTAATAATTTGGACAGAGCTAAGCTGAGCTGAAAAGTAAACATCCACTATAGGAAAAAAAAGTTAAGTAATATAAATTAGTTTGGAGTCAGAGTAGCATTTGAGTTAGAGAATTTCAGTTATAGAAGGAACCCTTAGTTCATTCCGTCCAATTGGTTTTTTAATTAACATATAATGTATTATTTGCCGCAGGGGTACAGGTCTGTGAATCATCAGGCTTACACATTTCACAGCACTCACCGCAGCACATGCCCTCCCCAGTGTTCATAACCCAACCACCCTGTCCCTACCCCACCACCCGCCAGCAACCCTCAGTTTGTTTTGTGAGTTTAAGAGTCTCTTATGGTTTGTCTCACTCCTGATCCGATCTTGTTTCATTATATCCCTCCCTGCCACCCAGGACCCCCTGCCCTGCCTCTCAGCTTCCTCATATCTGGGAGATCATATGATTATTGTCTTTCTCTGATTGACTTATTTCGCTAAGCATAATACCCTCTAGTCCCTTCCACGTCATTGCAAGTGGCAAGATTTCATTTCTTTGGATGGCTGCATAGTATTCCATTGTGTATATATGTACCACATCTTCTTTATCCTTTCATCTGTTGATCATCCCGTTGATTTTTACTTGAGGAAACTGAGCCCCTCAAAAAAGGTCAAATGCTGTATTAGTTTCCTGTTGCCTCATAACAAGTTGCCACATACCATGAACTTAGCAGCTCAGATAGCACGTATTTATTATTTCCACAGTTTCTGTGGGTGAGGAGTCTAGGCATGCATTAGCTGGGTCCTCTGCTTAGGGTATTAGAAAGCTGTGGTTAAGATGTCAGCAAGAAGTGCAGTTTTATCTGAGGCTCATTTGAGGTGTTTATATGCTTTTGTTAACAGAGTTTAGTTCTTTTAGTTGTAGGATGGCTGTCTGCTGAAGGCCAGCCTCAGTTCTTTGTCTTCCCAGCATAGGCAACCTACGACGACTCCAGTAAGACCTGGCAGTACAGTCTTGTTATATAACATAATCATATAATCATGTACATGTAGTCATGGAAATCCCATTATGTTTGCCATATTCTGGCTGGAAGCAAGTCACAGTTCCCACCCATACTCAATACTAGGGGATATACAGGGTATGAATACCAGGACAGAGGGATCATAGGGATTCATGGCTGCCCCAGGAGATTGTCCACCCATAAATGCTTTGTTCAAGTTCATGCTATTGTGTTAACTGGGAAGAGAGTATGGTCCTATTTATACTAAAACTGTTTTTGCTAATTGGGGAAAAGCCAATTTAATTAGCTAAAAGTTTGATTTTGTTGATTCTCTTAAAATAGCTGTATTATTTTCACTTGCCTGTAATAACATGATTAATGACTAACAAAATTTTTGTCTCTAACCTGGTTACTGTTATCAAGAGAGTACACTATTTAAGCACTTACTGCCTATCTACAGCTAGGTCTATAAGGGACTATGTTGATTCATTAAAACAAAACCGGCCAAATCTATAATTTTTGTGGCACTTAATAGACTTTTAAAAATAGATTTTCTTAATAGGAAAAATGATGATAGAGTTTAGTGATCCTCCCACTTTTGTTCATATATCCCATAAAGAATTTTAAAAATCTGTATAGCTCTCACACATTTTAAGTTAACATTTAAATTTTTCATTTTATCTTAACTAGTTGCAGATGGTATGATTGCTAGTATGTAAATATTGACATAATAAAATAATTGCTAGGTTAGTATTTTAAATGCGTATAATGTAAATACTAACCATCATCCATATGAAGAATAGGTGAACAGGCTTTGAATAGTCTGACATTATATTATTTCTTTTTCTCTTTGAAATTGAATTCCCTACCACTTTACTCACATTTTACCTTAATGCTATATTATGCTTTACAAGTCTTTTTTTTTTTTCTTCTTCAATATAACCATTGTTGTAGGTTTTATTTGTACCTTTGGGGTTTTTTATAGGTATTTTGGTTGGTTTGGTTTGGTTTGGTTCGGTTGGTGTTGTTTTTAAGTAGACTGCACATCCAACATGGAGCTTGAACTCACAACCCTAGGATCAAGAGTCACATGGTCTACTGACTGTGCCAGCCAGATGCCCCTCTGCTTCCAAGTCTTTTATTGATCTTTTCATTGTATATTTCCGCTACAAAAATATATCTGTAAACTGAGATTTTAATCTTATTTATTTATTTATTTATTTGACAGATAGAGATCACAAGTAGGCAGAGAGGCAGGCAGAGAGAGGGGGGAAGCAGGCTCCCCGCTGAGCAGAGAGCCCGATGCAGGGCTCGATCCCAGGATGCCGGGATCATGACCTGAACTGAAGGCAGAGGCTTTAACCCATTGAGCCATCCAGGTGCCCTGTAAATTGAGATTTTTAAAAAATTTCCAGAGGGGCACCTGGGTGGCTCAGTGGGTTAAAGCCTCTGCCTTCGGCTCGGGTCATGATCCCAGGGTCCTGGGATCGAGCCCCACCTCAGGCTCTCTGCTCAGCGGGGAGCCTGCTTCCCCCCTCAACCTCTGCCTGCCTCTATGCCTACTTATGATCTCTCTCTCTCTCTCTCTCTCTGTGTCAAATAAATAAATAAATAAATAAATAAAATTTGAGGTCATAATGCACTAAACATTGAAAAATTTCTTTGGATTCACTTACCATTACAATTTTTCAAACAAATTAATTGATTAAAATAATATAGGTACATTACAACTTTTGATAATTACTCAACTTAACTTTTTTAGAAGCATCTCTGAATGAGATGAAGACAAAGAATTGTTGTGGCACTTTAATTTAAAAACGGCCTCACTGGGCTCCTGGCTGGCTCAGTTGGTATAGCGTGCAACTCTTGATCTTTGGGTTTTGAATTCAAGCCCTATGTTAGATATAGAAATTACTTAAAAATAAAATCTTTTAAAAAATGGCCTCATAGACATCGGGTATTTTGAAATGTCCCTTTATTTGTTTTGAGATTTCTGTATCTCCCACTCATTTACCCTGATGAAATTTGGGATATATAAAAGTTACACATTTTTTAAGAGGGAGAAAGATGACAGACACAGCTGTTTGAGAAAAATTATTGCTTTTATTGATATAGTTCTTTAGAGTGTATACTTTGTGAGGGCACAGATTTTATTTTTATCTTTTTGCCTGTTGATAACTATATGCCTAGGCCCAGGACAGTGACTGGTACATAAGCAGGTAGTCAATAAATATGAGGAATGAATAACTGAATGAATGAATTTATGAAAGGAAAAATGTTTAATGAATCAGGAAATCACACATGGCAAATGCCGTATTTTCCTAGGGTTTGTGTGAGTGGGTTTCCACGGCAACACGAAAAACACTGGAAAGAACTCTGTGGTCGAATAGTATTGGATCCTGAATTCATGGTGCAACTTCTCACAGGGGTTTATTATGCCATGTAAGTAGATAGACCACGAAACTGAGTGAATTCTTGTAATGTTTGGAAACTTACTGTTTCTCTTTTTCCTTATCAGCTGCACAACACTGAATCTTGTTCCATCGTGGACCCATTATCTTCTTTTTCCAATATGAATTCCTTTTAGTATTTTTTTAATGAATATATACTTGTTATTTGAAAGCAGTATGATGATGATTAAAAACAATTTTTGAATTGAGATACAATTGACATATAAAACTGTTAATTTTAGGTGTACAATATAATGATTAGATAATTTTATATTGTGAAATGATCACCACAATAAGTTTAATTAGGATCCATCACTACGTATAGTTAAAAATTTTTTTCTTGTGATGAGAACTTTTTAAGGTTTTTTTAAAAATTCATTTGTCAGAGAGAGAGCACAAGCAGGGGAGAAGCAGGCTCCCTGTTGAGCAAGGAGCTTGATGCAGGACTTGATCCCAGGACCCTGGGACCATCACCTGAGCCAAAGGCAGATGCTTAACCTACTGAGCCACCCAGACATCCTGAGAACTTTTTAAAATCTACTCTCTTAGCAACTTCAAATACACAGTACAGTATGGTTAACTCTAGTCACCAACTGTATATTACATCCCCAGACTGATTTATCTTACAACTAGAAGTTTGTACCTTTTCACCACTTTCACTCTTTATACCACCGCCACCCCCAGCTCTGGCCGCCACCAGTCTGTTTTCTATATCTGTGATTTTGGGGTTTTTTTCTTTCAGATTTCACATATAAGTGAGCTCTGATAGTATTTGTCTTTCTGTTTGACCTACTATACTTAGCATAATGCCCTCGAGATCTGTCTATGTTGTTACAGATGGCAGGATTTCTTTCTTTTTATGGCTGAATAATACTCATGTGTGTTTGTACACAATATATTTTCTTCATCCATTCATCTGTCAGTGAACACTTGTTGTTTCCATGTCTTGGTTGCTGCAAATAATGCTGCAATGAATGGACTGCAGATCTTTTAGAGTTAGTGATTTTGTTTCCTTTGGATGTATACCAGAAGTGGAATTGCTAGATCATACGGTAGTTTCATTTTTAATTTTTTGAGGGACCTCCATACTGTTCGCCATACTGTCTATACCAATTTACATTTTCACCAGTAGTGCGCAGGATGTCCTCTCTCCACATCTTTGGCATCACTTATTTCTTGTCTTTTTGATAAAAGCCATTTTTTACAGGTAAGAGATAATATCTCATTGTGGTTTTGCTTTGCATTTTCCTGATGATTAGTAATGTCAGTTACATTTTCATGTACTTGTTAGCCATCTGTATGTGCTCTTTGGAAAATGTCTATTTGGGTCCTCTGCCCATTTTTTAATCAGATTATTTTTTTAAATGTTAAGTTGTGTAAGTTCTTTATATATTTTGGACATTGACCCATTATTGGATATATCATTCCAAATACTTCTCCATTAGTAGATTGCCTTTTCGTTTTGTTGGTGTTTTCCTTTTCTGTACAAAAGCTTTTTTATTTTGGTGTAGTCCCAGTAGTTTATTTTTGCTTTTGTTTCTCTGCCTGAGGAGAGTCATAGGAGAGTGTTGCTAAGGCTGATGTCTGAGAAATTACTGCCTGTGTTTCTTCTTAGAGTTTTATGGTTTCAGGTCTCACATTTCGGTTTTTAATCCATGTTAGGTTGATTTTTGTGTATGATGTAAGATAGGGGTCCAGTTTCATTCTTTTGTATGTAGCTGTTAAGTTGCCCAATACCATTTATTGAAGAGACTCTCCTTTCCTGGTTGTATAATCTTGGCTCCTTTGTTGTAAATTCACTGACCATGTATGTATGGGTTTATTTCTTGGCTTCTGTTCCATCTGGTCTACCTGTGTTTTATATGTCAGTACTATACTATTTTGATACTATAGCTTTGTAATATAGTTCGAGATCAGGAAACATGATGCCTCCAACTGTGTTCTTTTTTCTCAAGATTATTTTTGTTATTCGGGGTCTTATGTGGTTCCATATAAATTTTAAGATTATTTCTATTTCTGTGAAAAATACCATTGGAATTTTGATGGGGATTACAGTGAATCTGTATATTGCTTTGGGTAGTATGGACATTTTAACGTTATTAATTCTTCCAGTCCATGAGTACACAGTCTCTTTCCATTTATTTGTGTTTTTCTATTTCTCTCATCAGTGTCTTTATGAAAACTTCAGGTGTACATACAGTACATGATCTTTCATCTTCTTGTTGAAATTTATTCCTAGGTGTTATTTTAATGCAATTGTGAATGGAATTTTTTTCTTAATTTCTCTTTCTAATAGTTTACTATTAGTGTACAGAAATGCCACAGATTTTTGTATGTTGATTTTTCTGTTCTGCAACTTTACTGTATGTATTAGTTCTAATAGTTTTTTAGTGACATTGTTAGGGTTTCCTGTAAATATCATATTATCTGCAAATAGAGACAGTTTTACTCTTTTCTTATCTGATTTTGGTGCCTTTCCCCCCTTCCCTTTGGCCTAATTTGCTCTGGCTAGAACTTCTAGTACTATGTTGAATTTTTAGAAGTGGGAGAGTAGGCATCCTTATCTTGTTCCTGATCTTAGAGAACCTTTCAGGTTTTCACCATTGAGTATGATGTTAGTTGTGGGCTTGTCATATATGACTTTTATTATGTCAAGATATGTCCCCTCTACACCAACTTCACTGGGTTTTTATCATGAATAGATGTTGAATTTTGTCAAAAATTTTTTTTCATCTGTTGAGATAGATGCTTTTTATCCTTCATTTTGTTAAAATGGTGTATCATGTTGATTGAATTGCAGATTTTGAACCATACTTGCACCGAAGGGTAAATCCCACTTGATTATCGTGTATAATCATTTTAAAGTATTGTTGAATTTGATTTGCTTATATTTTGTTGAGGATTTTGCATCTTTGTTCACCAGGGATATTGGCCCTATAATTTTATTTTCTTGTAGTGTTCTTGTCTGGTTTGGTATCAGGATAATGCTGACCTTGAAAAATGAATGTGGAAGTATTCCCTCCTCTTCTATTGTTTGGAAGAGTTTGAGAAGGATTGGTACCAATTCTTCTTTAAATGTTGGTAGAATTCACCTGTGAAGCCTTCTAGTCTTCTGGACTTCTGTTTGTTGGTAGGTTTTTGATCAGTGCTTCAGTTTCCTTACCAGTAATTGGTCCATTCAGATTTTTTATTTCTTCATGATTTAGTCCTGCTAGGTTGTATGTTTCTAGGAATTTATCCTTCTTCTACGTTGTCCAGTCTGTTGGTGTATAATTGTTCATATTCCTTTTAGTACTTTTTAAAATAGCCAAAATATAACTAGTCAATAAATTGGAGTCTGGAAATTGGTCAGGCTTTCTTTCTGGAAAACTGTCTTTCTACATAGTTCATAACCCAAGTTTTCATGAATGCATTTAAGTAGATTACCCTAAATATCAACACATGATAAAAACTAGTTTGTGAAGAGACATTTGTAAACGATTTTAAACATTAGTATTTGAAATCTTCACTTTGTTGTTTTTTGTGTGTGCGGTTTTTTTGTTTGTTTGTTTGTTTGTTTTTAAGTATGCTCCACACTCAATGTGGAGCCCAGCTGGGGCTTGAACTCATGACCCTGAGATCAAGACCTGAGCTGAGATCAAGAGTTGAACTGTTACCCGACAGAGCCACCAAGGGTGCCCCTCTTCATTTTGTTCTTGTAACCAAAAGTGGAATAGTTTAGAAATGAAATGATGCAAAACTTAATGTGAAAATCTCATTTTAGAACTAAAATAGTAGGACTTGAAACAATGAAAATGTTATTGTAAGTATTAGAAAAATTTGCTAAAGATAATAAACAGTTGGCTTCTCCACAGGTATAATGGGCAGTGGGACCTTGGCCAAGAAGTCCTTGATGACATCATTTATAGAGCTCAGCTAGAACTCTTTTCTCAACCACTGTTGGTAAGTTATTATATTTATTCTTTATTATTCTTTATTAAACTCTGAAAGCGGCACTAGCGAGTGAAAATATTCAGTATATAACATATGAGGCAATCTAAATCATTGAGGGAGAAAGGTTTATTTCATAACAATTGGTTAACTATTGGAGAGAAAACAAAATTGATTTAGATCCTCTACTACCACATATAAAAATAAAAATAAAGTTCAGATAAATTAAAGAATTAAGTGTTTTAAAATCCTTTAAGAAAAGAAAGAGGAAAAGGTTAGAAGCATTTACTCAAATTTCTAAAGATGGAAGGATTTTCTAAGCTTTAGTGATAGGACAAGTCACCAAAAAAGGGTTGGGCTTTTTTTTTTACCACATCAGCATCTAAATTCAAAACCTCCAGTTTGGTTTTTTTTTAGACCTCCAGTTTTTTAATTTATTTTATTTTGTTTTTAAAAGATTATTTATTTATTTATTTGACAGAGAGATCACAAGTAGGCAGAGGCAGGGAGAGAGGGAAGCAGGCTCCCTGCTGAGCAGAGAGCTTGATCCGGGGCTGGATCCCAGGACCCTGAAACCATGACCTGAATAAAAGGCAGAAGCCTAACCCACTGAGCCACCCAGGTGCCCTAAACCTCCAGATTTTTTAAAAACAAAATTAATATGTATTGCAAAAACTGAGAAAAAGATTCTCAATAGACATGACAAGAAAGCTAATTATATTTTGTTCTAAATAAAAAGATTTCATACTCTTCCACAAAATAAATATATTTCTAAAAAAATCTTTCTATTACCAGTAGCAGTATAACACAACTCTGAACATTCCTTTGCAGAAGCAGTTCGGTAATGTGTTTTTTTTCTTTAATCTGCCACCCCATGTCTAGCAACACATCCCAGAAAACTACTTTGAATTTTTAAAAATGTATTACAAGCACAACATTAGTGTTATTTCTAATTGCAGAGGAATCAAAACAAAAGGTGTTTCACAGCAGAGAATGATTATGTTTACTTGATGAAATTATATATTCAAAAATTTTGTACTAAAGAAAAATGCTAGCTTATGTTAAGTGGTCAAGCAGTTTACAACTATTTTTTAATCTGGACAAGACAGAAGCAACATACAAATGCTTACGATTATCTAGGTGGTTCAACTCTGGATGGTTTTTCTTTGTAAGTTTCGTATTTTCTAAGGTTTTTATAATATTATAATGGTATTTTAAGAATATTTATGTTTTTTCATTTGTAAACTTTAAGAGTACAATTTTTTAATCAAGTTTATTTCTAGATTTTAATTGCAATTATATTAGTTTACACTTTTTTAAAAGATTTATTCACTTATTTCAGAGAGAGCACAAGCAGGAGGGTCAGAGGGAGAGGGTGATGGATTTTTAGGCACACTCTGTGCTGAGTGCAGAGCCATGAGATTGTGACCTGAGCTGAAACCAAGAGTTGGGCACTCAAACCAAGTATGTCACCCAGGTGCCCCAAGAGTACAAGGTTTTTTTTGTTTTGTTTTGTTTTAAAGATTTTATTTATTTATTTGTCAGAGAGAGAGAGAGAGCACAAGCAGGCAGAGTGGCAGGCAGAGGCAGAGAGAACAGAGAGAGAAGCAGGCTCCCCAGTGAGCAAGGAGCCTGATGGCAGGACTCAATCCCAGGACCCTGGGATCATGACCTGAGCCAAAAGCAGTGGCTAGGCTGACTGTGCCACCCAGGCGTCCCCAGAAGTAGAAGTTTTAAAGCCATTATCTTTTTATTATTTTTTATACTTTAACTATTAGTTTATTGAGGTAGCATTTACAATAATTTGCTAACAAACAACACTCCTTTCTTAAAATCTAGAGCAGGTGATAACAGCTAAAATAGTTGGCAGGTAGAGAAACAGGCTTCATCTTTATTCCTGATGAAAGCTAAATTGAAAGACTTACCTCCCCACCCCTTGGTCTGTATGTTGGAACAGCCCTCTGGAGAAGTTTGAGTTGGCAGAGCTGGCACACTTGTCCTTTCCAAGTGGAGAGGAAAGGAGAAAGTTCTCCAACTCAAGATCTTTGCTAGATTAACACTACCCAATAAAAAACATGCATCAGTTGATGATAGTTACTTTCCAGCCAGATATTTTCCTTTTTTGTGGAGGGAGCAGAAAGCGAAATCCCAGACATGTTCAGGGAAAATTTCTCCTTTTGGAAACAAAGGAGTGGAAAGAAGGCTAATTTTTTTTTTTTAAGAGAAATAAAATTTTGCATGTTATTTTTCATTTAAAGAATCAGAAACTTCTAAATTTTCTTTAACAGAGTTCAGATGTTAGACAATTTTTCTTTCTTTGGAATGCCTTTTCTCTTTGAAGATTTTATTTGTTTATTTGACAGACAGAAATCACAAGTAGGCAGAGAGAGAGGAGGAAGCAGGCTCCCTGCTGAGCAGAGAGCCCAATGTGGGGCTCGATCCCAGGACCTGGGATCATGACCTGAGCCAGAGGCAGAGGCTTTAACCCACTGAGCCACCCAGGCACCCCAGAATGCCTTCTCTCTTTGAAAGTGAACAAGTTTAAGGAATCTGTGGGGTATGTGACTCCAAATTTTAAAAGTAAATTCTCATTTTAAAAGCCTACCTGAAGGAATACAGAACAGGGGTGTGTGGGTGGCTCACCTGATTAAGCTTACTTGATTAAATGTCCAATTCTTGATTTTGGCTCAGGACATCAGGGTTGTAAGATTGAGCCGTGTGTCTGGCTCGTATGCTGGGCATGGAACCTGCTTAAGATTCTTTCTCTCCCTGCCCCTCTCCCCCCAGTAAAAAACAAAAACAAAAACAAAAACAAAAGCAAAGGAACAGTGGAGGTACCTACTTTTCTAACACATTGTGTACTTTTATATTTTATAGTACCATTTTATATACATATTCAAAAAATTATGGAAACATGAAGTGTAAAATAAGCATACATTATATATTTGGTGTAAATATGTATAGACTTTATATTATATTTTAGGTTGCCAATGCCATGAAGAACTCATTACCATTTGATGCTCCTGATTCTTCACAAGAAGGCCAGAAGGTACTTAAAGTGGAAGTCACTCCAACAGTGCCGAGGATTTCTCGGACTGCGATTACAACAGCTTCAATCCGTCGTCATAGATGGAGGAGAGAAGGTGAGTATAAAATTCCTATGGCCCATTCATGGATTCTAGCAAATTTATCACTGTTTTTATAAACTAGGTTAACACATGATATTTAGTACTCTGTATAATTAAAGTAAATTTTAATTTTTAAATATAGTGCTAGAAATGTGTTTAAATGCCTGAATTTATTTTGATACAGATACTTTTTTTTATAAAGTAAAACGATGTTATTTAGACTGCTCTGGGAATGTTAAAACAAAAAATAAGATCAAGTTAATTTTTTTCTTTTTTTGAACTAGGAATAAGAATAGGGAAGAAATTTCTTTAAGCCTTTATCATAATGGGAAAAAAGGTGCATGTATGAGCACTGTGGGAAAAAATTATATAACTGACCAAACCAATGGTGAAATACAAGCTATCTATAAGAGTTGGTTATTGTATTTTCGATCTTTATCTTTGCTTTTCCTTTTTTTGGAGGTGCTGAATCCAGCAGTATTTCATAGGCATATGGTACTTGAATAGTCAAGCTGTCTTGCCTAAGATCTATTAATTGCCACTTTAATGATCCCTATTTTCCTGTGCTATTCATTTGCGAACCTCACATTGTTCATCTGCCGCCTTATGTGTGTGCATGCTGTGCACACACATGTAACTATATAAATAGTGTTTGTGTTTTTATCATATCCATATATACATTCTCTTATCTGCCTGGGTCAAAATGCTCAGAAAAGAATAGAGCAGCACAAAAGCACTAAAATTTTATATGTTGAATCCCAGATGGCTTTGACTTCTCAAACGAGGCTGACTCGAGTATTCCTGGCTCCCCGATCCAACACGGCTCCACTGACCTAGGGATCAAACGTGTTCAAGAGGGGGAGGTGCTGGTGCGCAGGACCCCTGAGCACGGCTCACCGGAGCCCAACTCAGCAGCAGCCACAACAGAGGGTAGGACAGAGATGAGGAGGCAGAAGTCAGTGAGGCAGTTGCTGGAGAAGGATCCTGGCTCTCTATCCCCAAGCAGAACATCTTTTCATTCTAGTGTGTGTTTCCACTATCCTAGGGTGTATTAGCTCCTCCTTGCAAAGCACACCTCCCCATATGCCTAGCGCCAGGTCAAGTACGATCTTTAGTTACCATTTGTGCTGGCCTGGAGTCTGCATTTTGTGTAATCAAAGAGCAGCTTGGCATGGCTACTAACAAGGCAGAGGCCTGTCTCCAAAAGGTCTGCAAATGCTTGGGATTTTTTCATTACTGAGCATGTTTATTCTAACATTAGGAAAGGAAAAATGCACCCAATGGACATGAGCCTTTAGTCAATATAAATTGATTTCAATTATATAATAATTTATTCCTTAAAAATACATGAAGAAAGTTTTAAAACATAAATACATTATCTTTGAGGAATTGGATTAAAGTGGAGCTGGCCAATTTATCTCTAATTCCAAGTTGGTCAGTTAACAAGAATTTCTTACTTCTTTGACAGAATAAACCAGTATTTATCGCTTTTTATAATCTGTGAGTCAAGTTACTTGGGTCTGACTAATGAACTACTAGCTTCTTCCCTCTATAAATGTGCTAAACTGGTCCACACTACATTTTGTCATTTATTGTAAATAATATTGTAAATAATTCTATAGCTCTCAAACAGAATTGAAATATATTAGAGTTCAGGTATCCTAGTAGATCCTTGTTTCTACAATGTAGGTATCTCAAAATGAGAGTTTTTTTTTACCCCCAAATCACTACCACCACCATCACCACCATCATCTGTAAAAGAATACTTCTCTCCAATAGAAAACTATTTATTTGCTGTTTTACATGTGATGCCCATTGGAGTTGACTTTGTGAAAGAGCGAACTGTGGCCTAATGGTTTTTCATTATTTAATGTATTGCTACTATGGAAACTTCATACTAATTAATAAAATATAGCCAATAGTTTAAAAATAGGTTATATATTTTTACATAAGACCAAACATACATGAAGCAGTTACCTTCCACCTTAAGGAAGTATCTTACTCTTTGGTGCATTGGAAATTTGAGCATGCTCAGTAAGAATCTAAATCTACTGTCTGTTCCCTTGCCCATTTGCCCACATTGACCTTAACTTCATTTAACAGTGTTGCATGTGCATGATCTAGGGACCCAAAGGAGTTGATGCTGTTTTACAAGATCCTGTGAAAGATGTAACCTTCCCTTTTCATTTTCTATCTTTCTCTGAGGTAGTCAGAGGCATAAAAATAAGTATGTGAATAGATGCCAAACCCAGAGTTGGCCTAAATTGAACAAAAGCCTGTTTCTCAACATTCCTGATGACTAAGTGAGCCTCTTGTTATATCCACTACCATTATTAAAATGTTGGATTATTTGTGCTAAATGTAGTACTATGTTATGATAATTAAGACTTGATAAAATTCTAGAGTGTGGGATTAGGTTGAAACATTTCTTCCAATTCATCAAAAGTTATATAGTTTGAAAAAGGAACCAAAATAGTAGTTCTTTTAAAATATCCTATTAAGGGGTGTCCGGCTGGCTCATTGGTAGAGCCATGCAACTCTTGATCTCGGGGTTGTGAGTTCAAGCCCCACATTGGGTGTAGAGATCACTTAATAAAATCCTTAAAAAAAAAAAAAAAGTAAAATATCTAATTTAATATTAAAATACCATATTTTAATATCTCCTATCACTCATAAAAATTTGAGTTTGTGAGGGTGGGGTATCACCACAAGGAAGAAGGAGTAATTTCTTTCAGTGTGTTTGAAATTTCTCAAAAACTACTTTTACTTTTAATCTGGATTAATTGTATCATTAAATCAATATTAATAGGAGCTAAATTTATAAGGAAAGGCAGACTGAATAGAAAAGTTCACTACAGGGGTGCACGGTGGCTCAGTCGGTTGAGCACCTGGCTCTTAATTTTGGCTCAGGTCATGATCTCAAGGTCCTGAGAACGAGCTCTATATCAGGCTTCCCATTTCGTGGGGAGTCTGCTTATCTCTCTCTCTCCTTTTGCCTCTCCCTCCACTCACACACTTTCTCTTTCAAATAAATAAATCTTTAAAAAGAAAGAATGAAAGTAAGTTCAATAAAGATCCTTTTTTGTTATCTTCCCTATAGATCATGAGTAGTAGTATCACCCAGGGAGAAAATTAGAAAGGAAAAAAGTTGTAAGACATAATTGCCTTTTTATTCCTTGAGGTTTTTTAAATGGAAGGAAATTACTAAAACCTATGGAAAGTTTTAGTGATTCTGAAGTCAGCTGGAGCTTTTGTATTGACGTTAATATTTGGCCTTTTAAAAGAATTTTCTAGTATGATGGTTTTAAATCAGTTTACAATTAAAATTATATTTGTTATATGTTGAAATTGAAGGGAGGCTATAAGCCTATCACCTACCTTTATCCTGATGGTCGAGTAACGTTTTATTTGTGACTTTTAGGATTTAAAATTATTGCTAAACTGAGGACAATGCCTGTGATTAAAGTATAGTCAGTATTCCACTGTATTGAAACAACATTTCTGAGTGTATAAAATATCAGTAGGTTCTTTTGCATGGTGGCTTTTATGTTACTATCATCTCTTTTATGGCCATACTGCTTGGGCATCAGACCTGCATGAGGCAAGATTTAGATGCTAGCACTAAGTCTCTCAGTCTCCTTTCCTCAGTATGTATAGATAATATATCTGATGATACATTTCTGTTCACTCCAGTTTTCTATTACTCATGCCAGTTGTGAACCGGTAAATATCTTTTCTTGGGCATTTCGGAGTTCTTTATAGTAACTGTAAGTAAATTGCTAAGATGATAACATGTAAATATAATTTAGAGTTTCATTTTGAGTTACATTATATACTGTTTCGAAGAAGGGGTTGAGAGAAGTGGTGTCGGCTGCATTTTCATATGGCTTTGCATGATGGTTGAAGATTTTAAACTGCTGGATATAACAA
This sequence comes from Martes martes, assembly GCF_963455335.1. Classification (NCBI taxonomy): domain Eukaryota; kingdom Metazoa; phylum Chordata; class Mammalia; order Carnivora; family Mustelidae; genus Martes; species Martes martes. The sequence goes on from NC_137890.1 coordinate 183,411,476, forward strand.
CATGCCTTTTGCTTTAAAGATAGCCTATTTTGTTCTTTTGAAGGAAGGAAATAACTAATCCATATAAGAAAATATTTTTATTTTTCCAGGTACTATGTTAAATAAAGATTGTGTTTAAATATTTTATGTATATTTTACTTAGATAACCTGTATCTCAAAGTAATATTTGTTTAGAATTCTTTCCTAATATTTTACCTTAACTGTAATATTGATATCTGTATGTGGATTCAGATTAAACTTTCTTGCTGTCTGGCAAACATACATAATAATATAGTGAACTGCTATCCATTTTGAAAGAAGCAAGTGTATTACTTTCCAAGAGAGTGTTGATCATACTTTCGGTAAGAGAATTAGGCTTTCTGGAAAACCCAAATTGAATGTATTAGATATGTTTCTCCCCTTCTAACAAAAATCCCAAGATAAGGATTATTTCATTAACTGTAGTTTCTGCATAAGATGGAATGGGACACCATTGTATTTTGTGATCATGATAATAATGCATCTCAAGATGAAAAACCCAAATTATTACAGCTACATAATATAGAAAGTAAAAACTCTTCTTAACTATCCCTGCTAGTTACTCTCTGATAATCAGATATTTTCTTCATATTAATTGGTCAAGAAAAAATGGAAACAAGTTGAGTAGATATCTCCAAAAGACAAAATATAAGTGTGACATTACTAGAAGCAATGTACAGTTTTTTGAGTTAGAAAATCTAGTAATTTCATGTTAAAGGTTTTTAAGCCGTGTAGAAGGACTTGGTTGTTGAGTAAATGTAAAATTGTACTATCCTTAAAAAGGGTTTGGCTTATAGGGATAATAATGAGTTTGGCATTATTCTGGGTGACTGCAGTCAGAAGAGGGTCTCTTTTGTATGGTCTTTTTTATGGTAGGCAAAGGAAGATATGAGGAAACTTTTTGATTTTTTTTTTTAAATAGATATGGTCACCTCAAATAGACAAGGGTATATTATAAAGATTTTGTAACGAATTGTACTTCACCTAAAGTTGTTTTATATGCCTAAATATTGCGATACTAAGTTCCTTTGTGGATAGTCTTACAAAAGCTGGACTAATTAAAGCTGAACGAACACAGTGAATAACATACTAGGATCTGTGTAGATTAAGCTTTCTTCCCCTAAGTTATTTAGGAGAAACGTTGACAACAGGGCCATTGCCAAACTATAGCGAAGATTACCCAAGAGATAAGGTCAGTTGAGTTTTTATTCACAGTTCCTTCTTTTTTGATTTAGCTATTGCTGAGTCTGTCTGATTTGTTTTTTAGGTGCTGAGGGTGTAAATGGAGAAGAGTCGGTAAACCTAAATGATGCAGATGAAGGATTTTCATCAGGGGCTTCCCTCAGCAGTCAGCCATTTGGGACCAAACCATCCTCCTCTTCTCAGAGGGGAAGCTTAAGGAAAGTAGCAACGGGGCGTTCAGCTAAGGATAAAGAAACAGCTTCTGTCATCAAATCCAGTGAGAGCCCTCGAGATGCAGTCATTCGCAGGCAGTATGTACAGCAACCAACTGATCTTAGTGTAGATTCAATCGAGCTGACACCGATGAAGAAACACCTGAGCTTGCCTGCTGGCCAGGTGGTGCCAAAAACCAATAGTATAAGTCTAATCCGGACAGCCAGTGCTTCCTCAAGCAAATCATTTGACTATGTAAATGGCAGTCAAGCAAGTACCAGCATTGGGGTTGGCACTGAGGGAGTTACTAATTTAGCAGCTAACAAGGTTAATCGATACTCAACTATCAGTCTACAGGAAGACCGGCTAGGTCAAGCTGGAGAAGGTAAAGAGCTCCTCAGCCCAGGAGCCCCCTTAACCAAGCAGTCTCGATCCCCAAGTTTCAATATGCAGCTAATATCCCAGGTGTAGTTCTGACATCCTCTCTCATCTTTCTGCTTACCCTTTAAACTGAACATTTCATTGTGTAAGACGACACTTCATCCCACATTGTGAAAATATTGATCATCGTAATCAGATCTGATTTAGTTTAGGTATCTTCATACTGTATTTTGTATGGAAACAGCAATAAGGTTTTCTTTTTCCTCCTTCCTATATCTTCTCTTCACCTTATTCCTTGTAAATGCGTTTGTGAAGCAGTATAAAATGTATGCATTTTCCATGCCTTCCTTTCTTCTTGGGTGATGTGCAATCCATCGTAGGCTGATCGGTCCCATTTCAACACTGTGAGACTGAGGATATGTTAGAGGAAATGGTGTATATGATCCCTATGAAATGATTCTTTGGCTTTCGTTTTAAAAAAAAAACGGGTTTGTTCTCATAATCTATAGAATTATGGAGATTACTGGATCATATTTTTTTCTCTTTTAACCAGGAGTGCCTCAGAGATTCTGCTATGACTTTGGACTTCTCTGAGTCTGTGCAATCATTTTCTTGAGAAGCATGGGGAAAGGTGGTAGACTGCTGCACTTTTTCATTAAAATGTGGGTGGTTCTTTTTCCCCCCCATCTCCTTTATTTCGAGGACGCAAATGTTCAGTTACTGAGGCATTTAAATCAAGTTGTAGCCCCCTCCTTTGGAGGGCAGGGCTCAAAGTTGTTTGTGTAATTGATAATGCACTTTCTCAATGGCTCTACAGTCATTAACATGTCTTCCCTCCTCCCCTCAAGGACATAGGTCATTTCTGTCCTTAAAGTTTGAACAACTAACAAATCAGAGAATCCAAGGGGCATATTCTATTTCCCAGGAATGATTGACACTTTGGTGCTGGGGTTTTGTGGCAGGGGGGGAGGGGGTGGTTTCTGTTTAGCTTGTGTGGGACTGTATGTGTGAGGGGAAGTTTTGATAGGTTTTTTTTCTTTTCCTTTGTGAGCTGATGATGACTGAAGTAGTACAAGTACGTCTTCAGGTAAAGAGAGGGATTTCTCAACCCACTTTCTGTGATGTCAGACTATTGGAGAAACCCTTTCAGCTGCTTTCTAGATGTACCTAAATTCAGTCAGATATTTTGGATTAAGAAACCTGAAGTCCTGATAGATCATATACTCCAAGGAAACACATCAGGGACAGATAATTGGCTGAAAACACTGATGCTTCAACGTGACACACTTTTTTAGAACATTTCTACCAGGGGGTACTGACTTGATTTCTCCTACAAGGACCACACTGCCTTTGTGTTTAATGTAATGCAATTTGTGTACCTTCTAATCATATATCTGCAGAAGTTTCTCATTTTTATAAAACTTTGAAATCATGCCAGTAAGCTAGATGTTGAATGTATGTAAGTAGCATTTGGTAACTGTGCTAAGAGGCTACAAAAATGCATTACTAGTAAAAAAAATTTTTTTTAGTTCTGATTTGATTGGGTAAGATTTCATTATAAGTTCTTTTGGGTCTCAGGCTCTAATGCTTGATTGAAAAAAAAGAAAATATATCGGTTTTTGAAAATCATTTTGTGACTTGAACTGCTATACGTTATCCTTCCACAAAATACATCAGAGGTATTAGTGCTTTGTACATTTAGACATCTTTATTTTATTATTGTGAAAGAAAAATACACTGAATTATAGAAAGCAAGTATTCTCCTAAATTAACAAAGTTTAAAATATCTCTATCAATTAAAATTACAATAGATTTTGATAAATAAAATAACCAGAAAAATGCCTCTTGTTTTTTTCCACATCGAGAACCTCCCCTCTCCTCCTCTTATTTTATTGTAAGAGGGTTTGTTTTGTTTTGTTTTGGAGGGGATTTTCTTTAGAATCTTTTTAAGAACAATGAGATGCTTATTTGAATTTGGTGGTCTGTAACACTTTTCAGCTCTTAGAAAATGGAAAACTAGAACCTGAACTAGTACAACTAGTACTACTACTACAACATTGCCAAAGTCTGGGATAAAGTGAAAAGTTTATAAATAGAAATGTATTGGAGTGCGTGTGTGTGTGTGTGTGCGTGTGCGTGTGCATGTGTGTGTGTGCATGGTGTGTATATGTATATATCACAAAAACATATGTTAGATGTCCCGTTTAATTTCAGGGATGTCAGATAAATGAGTTTGAAAGCAGCCAAAATAAATGAGGTCTAGAGATCTCTAACATATTGAGAAAAGCAAAGTTTCAGGTAGGAAAAGAAAAGAGCATTGTTCTTACCAAGGGGTAAGAGCTTGGCCATGGCTGGAGGTCATTCATTTTATGGCAGAAATGCCTGGTTTATTTAGGAGGCTGGCAGGTTGTTTTGAATTCAAGTTGTGGTTTATTGGCATTTAAATCTAATATGATTTAGTTAAAACATACACAAAAACCCCCTAAAATAATACCAAATTACAGCAAAAGCTGTAATAAATAAAATAAATCTCTCTTGTTTTGTTAAAAATCTTAAACTTGAAAAGTTGGTTTTGGAGAACTTTCAACTTAGAGGATATCATTTATCTGTGTATATACATACATATTTTGTATGTATGCATACCCATTAATGTTTCATAACCCTGTAACATTTTGTTCTTTTAAGTTATGTGATTTGGCCTTAATGAAGTAACATTTCATTAAGCTCAAACTGTGCATTCAGGGTCTTAGAACAGGTTTCCTATGTAAGATAACGTTAAAATTTAGTTCAGTGAACCATAAGTCAAATTTTTAAAGAATTTTTTAATATTCATTTGCATTATTTATTGTTATTCAAAATAGTTTTCAGATCTATAACAGCTGTTGCAAATATATATCAGCAATATTCATACTTTATTTTTTAACAACCTGTTGTTCTATACCTATAAGAAAAGGTCTTTCCCTCTATGGAAAAGCTTATTACAGAGAAAATACTTGTTTTCTATAATAAATCAATTTGATTGGTTCCATCTATGCCAGGTTGAATTAAGAAATACAAAGAAATACCTGAAGCTTTTGGTAACTCTTCTCTATTACATTAATTTTAAATTATGTTACTAGAAATCAACCTAAAATGTAAAGTGTGCAAAGCTAACCTAGAAGTAAGATTTTTAAATATAAAAATATTTTGAGAAGCTGAAGGGGGAAGTGGTTATAATTTAAAACCCTGACCCTTGCCACCACTCTTATTCTCCCAATTACTCTTCAGTGCCTGTTTATTATAGAGTCAGAATTTTTGTGCTAGATGAGACCCTATAAATAATCTAGCTCGTCGCCCAGTGCTCCCTCCCCAAATAGCTGTCCTCAGGAAACTGAGGCTCAAAAGGTTGTGACATGATCAAAATCACATAACTAAGAAGCAGAGCCAGAATAGAACTCCTGTCTCCCGTCAAATGCATATTAACACCCCACTGCCTCCCTGTACTCATACTATGGTAAATGTGGTATGTAACACTCTCCATTTCTGCAGTTTCTTTACAGTTCTGGCCTAGTAGTTGGTGAATACAGCACATTAAGAAAAGTACTTAATCCAGAAGAAATGTAGAGTAATGAACAGATGGGGAAGTGTTAGAAATGTAGGTATCTATACCACAGATGTAAGGATAGATACATTTTTCTTATTCTAATTTATGCCTTACTATTTTCTGCCACATAACAGTTGTATGCTGCCATTTTGTAGTTGATTATATTTCTGGGGATTTATTTAAGTGCAAAAATAAACCCAAAGAAATGGCTTTGATCAGTGTTTCTAGCTATTTTAAAAGTAATTGAATCAGCCAGCTTTCACAGTCACCTGGGTAGCAAGTTAATTGTGTTGCACAGTGGAGTACTGCAAAGTAAAGATTAAATAAATTTTATTCCATTAATTTCTAATGTTGAAAAAATTGAACATTACTTGTTCTTTAGAATAGATAGATACAAGCAATATTTCCTTATGTGGTTGATAAAGGTTATAGTGTGAAGCTTATGATTCCAAAATGGAATGCTGACCATTATGTCATTTAAAGTGTATATACCATATAAAATGTCTTAAATGGGGTAGTCTCAGCTATATAAGCTCAATATTTCCGATGTATATTCTCAAATTCCACTTAATAGCTTTAAATTAATTGTAACTATTTATTAGACACTGGAATACTGAGAATGACTTTCAGATTTTTTTTTGCACTATTTTGTGACTATTTTAATGAAGTGAGGTGTTTTCTGCTACCTCACTTTGTGAGGTTTGTATGGGTCCATTTTTGAGTACTTCAGTTGACAATCAATTGTCTCATTTAATTCTCTGCATGTTCATTTGTAAATTGAAAAAATTAGTATCTGTCATTAGGTGGTAGTTATACTATTTATATAAACACTGGCAAGGAGGAGCTCTCCATTTCTGATCTTGGATTACAAAGTAAGTTTTTATTTTAATCAGTATTCCAGTTATATTTTTGTTTTTCAGGTTAAAAATGTTTAATAGGTCATACCAGTGGTCAGAAAATCTGTAAGAATTTTAGAGCAACTTTTCTATACTATGGCTGTGTGAAAGTCTGAATACGAAACTTTCTATCTTTCAAGTTGAATGATTATTGTCATGTTTCAAACCACTAAGTTGGTTGAGACACTTATTTGTAATGCTTGAATTTTTTTAAAGTGCTTTCTAGAAACAAGTTGAGAACCTACTAGAAGTTACTGATAACTTAAACTCTCAAAAATTATAATATTTGCCAGATTATAAAATGGAATGCAGTGTAAAATTGTTGACAGTGCTCATAAAATCATGAGTCACCAGATTGGTACAATTTTCCATTTCTAGTTGGTCATGTTGATACTACAAGGCATAAATTTTAGTATTACCTGCATTGTGTACCTAACGGGTAGATTGTATTGGCACTGAATATACACAGGAAATAAATTCATAAAATCAACCAATGTGTACTTAAACTATATTAGATTTTTGGTGGTGCCAGAAATCTGTATGATGATCCTGCCATTAGAATTAGAGGAGCCCTCATTATCCAAGCCTTCCCTACCCGTATAGGCACATTCCTTCCCAACCTGTCCACACAACTACAGACTTTTGGAAACTTCAATCATTTCAGTATTTCTTAACCACTAGTCACATGAGAAATACACACAAGAGCAAACAATTCAGAATAGAAGTTAACAGATAGCTGGGAATGATGTGAAATAACTGGCAGCATAGTACAGAAATGTAGGCTCTATGTTTTGTTTTGGATCTTGAGGAAATGTTTACAAATTAAGGCACATGCAGATGTCTGCTATTATGCTATTAGGCTTACAGGTTTTTACAAAAAAAAAGTGTCACTTACAGTATATAGGAGTCTTTTTTTTTTTTTTAAATAATTGTGTATGTGGAGGTAGGTTCAATAAGGAAATTCTTTTATTTTCAAAGAGAAATGAACTTAATTGGACAATCCATCCCCAACTACAGAATTGATATCAAACTGGTTTGCTGTATTCGAGTGTCAACAGCTCAGTGTTAATTGTATCAGAGAAAATTCTTTACAACTTTGTTGATTTTAAAATTTACCAAAGAAAATGTCTCAACCAAATATAATTTTCAAAGTACCTAACTGCGAAAGAGTGAGGTCCCTTTAACATAAGATTGCTTTCTAGTCCTAGGGGAAATAAATACTGTTAAGATTCTTTGCTCTGCAAAGGTCCTACAAGATTCCATTTGAGGTTTTCTTTTGTCAACATTTTGCACCTCCAGCTAAAGTACCAGTTGAGAAGGCCAAATATTATTCCTTATGGTACATTTTTCAGGTCTCCTTAACTCAAATTAAGGGTTCTACTCATCAGTATTGAATTAAAAAGAGGGGGAAACTCCTAAAATTGGTATATTGTATGTATGAGATCATGGATTTTTACAAATAAAATTGAGGGGGAAGTTACGGAGCTGCACCTTTTAAGTAATGGCAGTTATTTCCAGTAAGTATGATATTGGCTAAAATGGTATGTTTTTGTATAACTTATGTACATGATCACTCTGGGTGTTTTTTTTCTTTGCAGAAAACAGCGAAAATACTTATTTTTTAGATGTGTAGACCAATAAGAACAATGGATTTACTTAAACTATTAAGTAATGATTTTTGGGGGGAAACAAAATGCAACTAATGTTGCAAACATTTTTTTGGTGATTTTTGTGTTTTGTGATTTTTTTTCTTTCATATCAGGTGGTAGTTAAAAAGTAATGAATGTATTGATCAGCTATCTTGGAAAGAGAAGATTGGCAGATTAGCTAACAATTACTAATGTAGGTTTTGGATTTTTTTTTTAAGTTTTATCATCCAGACTGAATTGAGAGATAAGCTCAATGCTCCATATGTTGTTTAAAAATATTTGTGGGGTGCCTGGCTGGCTCAGTTCTTAGAGCATGTGATTCTTGTATGTTGTAAGTTCAAGCCCCACATTGGGTGTAGAGATTACTTAAAAACTATTTTAAAATGAATAAATACTTGTAATAAGTTCAACTACTTTCAATGAATCTTTTTGATTCTCATTCTAAAAATTATGCTGACTCTGTGTTCATTGTAACTGGTTAAGAGAAACCATTTTTATGGTGCAAGGATTATTTTCCCACTATTTTTTTTTCACAATTTGGCTCTTAGCTACAATTTCTGAAGGGTTTTTATTATAGCATTATATAGTCTGATCTCTGTCACAGTGGACAAATAAACAAGAGATATCCCACTTTCACATATTTGCTTATGAAAGGATATGGAATGTATAGATCAGCTCTTCTTGTTTTGTTTTGTTTTGTTTTGTTTTGTTGTTTTTAAAGACCAGCATCAGCCTGCAGCTTGGTATAAATGTCCCAAGCATTCAGAGAATTGTGCTGGAGAATATTTAAATAGGATAGGCGTGAGAAAAATATGATTTCTATTGACTGATGTCCTTTCAACCTAGGACTAGTAAAAACTTTCATTTTTTCAGAGCTGAAGAAAAAAAACGCACATTTAAGATCATATTTATTGGTGCATGTAAGCCATTATCTTAACTGTCTTACTGAATTGGTTAATGCTGTTGATTGTTGAAATGTGAAATGTAGTCCTTGTTGACCTTGTAAATATCTGCCAGAGATAAAAACTATTTTAATTTATTGTAAATAAAGATGTACAAAATTCATTATCAGTCTGCAATGCAGAAACATATCTAAGATGTTAAATATTGTGTTTCTTGAGAGATGTGTAATTTTCCCCTAGATGTATCTAGTTACATTGAGAATGTAAATTTTCTTTTGTACAGTATAAAAATACAGCTTTATTTGGCTTTTGACCGGATTCCCCTGAGTTAATTTTATATCTTACCTGAATTTTATATCTTAAAATGGTCCTTTGTTGTATTTTTTTCAAAGCATGCCATTTTATTTATGTATGTCTGAACTTTTTATTTATAGGACACCCTACTAAGGCAATTTATAGAACTAATTAAAGCAATATATAAAATTACATATACTCCCGTAAAATAAATAACATGAAGGCAGAAGTGAAATTAATACATAAAATATGTGCCATATGTTTCTGTATGTTATTGTTGAGACACGAATTTATCTCTGAACTTTAAAGCAGCCAAATGTATAGAGAGATTTAATTACATGTCCTTCAGAATCCTTAATATAAAACAAATCAGTTTCTCAGGTGAAGCACAACTGTTTCTAAAACTGAAATGTTAGAAAATTTTCTCTCCTAAGGTCCTTCTAAAGAGGAGCCAGCATTACTGCTGGCATTTACACTTTTCAGCAATGTGTGAAAGTGCCTTTTTCCCCTGTCATCTTAGCAGTAGTTAGTTCTCTAGTCAGTGAACTTTTTGGTCCTTCCCACAGTGTGTTTTCTAAAGATAGACTTTAGCCTTGTCCTAGAATAGGGGTTGAATGAAGAGCTCAGCCCCAAGCCCTCTCTTCCTTTCTTTACACGTACTTTCTAGAAAAGTCTCAGGCCTCTCCCGTCCCCATATCTATTATTCTTTGTTTATGGACCAAGGCTTTATTCTCCCTTCTGTTTCCGATCCAAGCAATATAAGATGCATTTTGAAAATTCTTACTATGCCTTAATCCAAATGCTGACAAAGAATAGCAGTTCCAGAAGAGAATGGGTTAAGGCAACGTATGAAGCCTGGATTAATTTGTTTTTGCCTTTACTCTGGATCTGCATTAGTTAGGGAGGATCAGATTCACCAGTTTGACAGTTTCCATTTTTTCCTTTTACTAAAAACGTAGTATTTGCTCATTTTGAAAACCTTAGAAAATACAGGGCAAATACAAAGTGAAAAGCCACTTTAAGATACTGTAATAAAATAGTGAATATTAAGATAGTAGAGACACTGTCCTGCTAACACACACAGCTGTGGTCCAGGTCACGATTTATGGTCCAGAGATTCTTCTCATGTAAGTTAAACAATAACAACATTTACTGGGTCCTAGGACATCCCGGGCACCATTCTAGCCACTTTAAAGGAAATGCAATAATTCAATAATATAATGGTGTCTGATAAGTACTATTATTCTCTTTTTATAAGAAAAGGAAGGTTCATCTGTCTAAGGTCACAGAGGTAGTAAGTGGTACAGCTAGGATTGAACCAGACACTCGGGCTTATGGGCTTGTGCACTTAACTACCACGGGATGCTCCTTCATACAGTATTGCTTATTCTCAACTACTGGTATACTTATCCTATCCCCACAAGGCCAAGGCCCATATAGGGGATAGGAAGGAAGGGGAGATGGGATCTCAGCAGAGCTAGATACTAATAGACGAACTAAACCCACGAAAGATTCAAGCCCTAATAATTTAGGAATGCACGATTACAAATTATCTCCTATGTATAGTTCCAGTTGTGTACTATCCTTGAGTACCATTCTTAAGAGGAAAATAAAAAAAATAGTCTTTCTGTGGTTTTTATGAGGAACCTAAGTTGAGAAAACCTGGTTTATAGTATAATAACGTAGAGAAAGCTCTCAAAGAACTTAAAAATATTTTACAGGTCCTTACCTGCATCCCTCTTCTGCAAAAAATGTTGCCAGGTGGCTTGGGAGGAAATCAGAATTTTGTTGGACTTCCTTATAATTATTTTATGATTTAATATTGTTTTGAACAACACAGGAGAGGGTACAAATACGGTCATTTATGTTGAGGGTTTCTAAAGGTCTAAATCTGGCCCTGGGTCCTAATCCAAGTAAAATGGATAATAGTCCGTAGTTAACACCCCTACTTTTCCTCACATGTTACATCAGAAAGGGGTGGGGGTCTCTTCTAAAACTCACTTGAGGGGCACCTGGGTGGCTCAGTGGTTTAAGCCTCTGCCTTCCGCTCAGGTCACGATCTCAGGGTCCTAGGATCGAGCTCCACCTCGAGCTCTCTGCTCAGCAGGGAGCCTGCTTCCCCCTCTCTCTCTGCCTGCCTCTCTGCCCACTTGTTATCTCTCTCTGCCAAATAAATAAATAAAAATCTTAAAAAAAAAAACTCACTTGAAGGACCAATCACTTTTAGCACTTTAACAATATTAATACACATTAGGAACGAAAACTTTTTTTTATGGCCAGATCATGCTACCCAGTACAAACTTAAATTCTGAATCATTGTATAATTTAACTAAAAACAATTCAAAAATATTTGTTATTCTCTCCAATCAGTGTTCAGTAGGAAATATCATTTCCTCAAAGAAAATCAGAATTTCAAGAAATCTACTAACAACTATAAATAATGGCTTTAGGAACATGGTAAAACTTTCTGTATTGAAGATTAGATTCTAAGACTCATTTCCCAGAGTTTGAGTTATTATGTGTATATTTTTTAAGGAGTAATCTGCCAAATCTTGTATTACTAATTTGTGCCTTAGAAGGGCCTCCTTATCATCCCTGGCATGAGAAAATCCTGGAGATAAAATAGGATTTTACTACTATTCTCTTTTATTCCTAAATGTTTGGATAGAAGTAATCGCTTTCTCCTGAGCAGGATTGAAATCAAATTTGTATCTTAAAAACTCTGGGTAGATATTATTTGCTGAGGCATTTGCCACTGCCATTCTCGACCTATCATATCCTTAGCAAGTATGTGTTTAATGCATAGCATCTAGGTGATTTTTCACATTTGACAAAAATTTTCATTCTCCCTGGCTCAGTGGTTCTCAACCCTAGCTTGCATGTTAAAATCATCTGGGAAATTTCTGATGACCACATTTAAGGCCAAATTCACACTCCGTGGGATTGGGATCTAGCATTAGCAATTTTATCACCTCCCCAGGTAATTTTCATGTGAAATCAGCACTGAAAACTCTTTAGTCCTGTAACAATCTTTTGCCTTCATAGGTAGGCTTTCCTCTTCCATCCGGAACCACTGACTCAAGAATTTTTTTTCCCAGAGAAATATATAAAATAGTAAATGCCAGTATAAGAGATTAATGCAGAGTGTGTGTGTGTGTGTGTGTGTGTGTGTGTGTGTGTGTGTGTGTGTATAACTCGTCCATCTCAATGCTACACACCACCTTTTCTATTCCCTTACTCAGTTCACTGAACGCTATAGGCATCAGTCAACTTCACTAGCCCCAACCTTAAGCCCCCAACACTTCGAGTCCTTCTACTTCTTGGCCTGCTTTCTTTTCTCATTCCCTTCAGTTTCTGTTCCAAGGCTTCATCACTTAAGTACCACTTTCCCAGGAGCCTCAGCTCTTTTTCATTAAATGGAGGCCATAACGCTAGAAGGTTTTAATTTCCTGTTTTCTCCCACCACTTCAGAGAACAACTATATCCACAACTATGCGCATCTACTTGCTGCTCATCAGAAGATGAGGTACCTCACTTCATTTAATCTTTTATTCATCATCCTAAGGCAATTCTTTTTTTCTCCCTTTGGCTTTAATCTATACACTGGTGACCCCTAGATCTCTCTCTCTCGCTCTCTTGGATGAATTTCAAACTCTTAAAACCACTGTTTGCAGGGTAATTTGGTCTCTCTTTCAAAGATATTTCAAAGTCAAGATGCCTCAAGCGAAACTCTTTCCCTCTATCTGTAATCTTCCGCAGAACACTGGGGAGCTGACACCTGGATAACCATGCCAGAAACCTGGGACTTCTATTTTCCTTCTTCCTTACTTCTATATCCAGTTTCCAAATCCTGCTGACTTTGCCTTTTTTTTTTTTTTTTTTCCAAAGTCATCCTTTCCTTCCCGGTTCTATTACTACATCTCAAGCTCCTATCTTCATCTTCATATCCAGAGTTCTTTGATAGCTTCCTAACTAGACCCCTACCCCTCTCAAATTTACCTTCATTAGTGATTAATATAAAACACCCATCAGTCCCTGGCTACGATTATTCAATGGTTCTGTTATAGAGGATAAATTCTATTCTTTAGCTCCAGACTTCTCCCATTCCATCCCCTACCATTCTTAATTTTTACTTAAGGTTAAATTAACACCAAACTTCTTTGTACTATCACACCCAGTTTGTAATACCATACTCTTCCTGAGATCTCTTTTCCACCCCTATTCTCTGTCATCTGTAGTTGGATAGGCTTTTCCTCTGCTGCCTTTTCTCTGCTTAGCTAAGCTGAACTAAGTGATCATTGTCCTAGTAAGTCTCTGCAAATTTTATCCTTGCACTTAAACCTTATTGTAATGAAATTACCTTATTCTTTCTACCAAACAAGAATTTAAGTTCCCTGATGGTAAGGAACATATCTGGGCACTATGTTTACGATACAGGTAGGTGCTCAAAATTAACTGAATAAATTGAACTATCCAAAGAAAAAGACTGAGGGGCGCCTGGGTGGCTCCATCGCTTAAGCGTCTGCCTTCAGCTCAGGCCATGATCCTGGAGTCCTGGGTTGGAGCCCCGCATCGGGCTCCCTGCTCGGTGGGGAGCCTACTTCTCCCACTCCCTCTGCCCCACGCTTCCCCTGCTTGTTCTCTCTTGCTCTCTTTGTCAAATAGATAATCTTTTAAAAAAGAAGAAGAAGAAGAAGAAAAAGACGTGGACACCCATCCCCTTCCCTCTATTTTCCACAAATATACCATAAAAACATACTCAAAACCCACCACTCAAGCAAGGCCTCTGAGTCTGTAGACTTTTGTGTAGATCTGAAGAGGAGATGAAAGAGAGGTTACATCATAGAAACAAAGAATATATTAGTTAAAGAATATATTAGTTAAATACTCAGTATTCCTAGATCTTCACATTTTTAAAAACTTATCAAGTACTTTATTAACTGTTGACTCTATTCTTTCCTCTTCCTTCTGCTCACGCTTCCCCAGATTCTTTTTTTTAATTTCCAATGTAGAGAAAATTACCTTTTCCTTTGTTTTCTTAAATTCTGGCAACCAAAATGGAATATTGAGGTATCCAGGTTGTCATCATTTCTCTTTCTCAAGTGGATTTCCTAAACATCTTCCAGAATGGTGATTCCATCCTTCCTTCCTTATGCTTCCACTCTTACCTGCTTTATCCAGAGTGATCTTTTAGTACAGCACTGACTAGTACACCAAGGGCCAAACTAGCCCTCAAAACAACAGACCCAACTTTGGCACTTGCCTCTTGGCCCTTTATGCACATGCTGTATTGATTTGGGCTTTCTACCTGGAAAATTTTACGCTTCCTCTTTGCCTGGCTTAAATCTACTCAAGCTCTCATTTTAAACATCTCTTCCTCCAAGGAAATTGTTCCTGACTACTTCTGTCCTTTGATTAGATACTTCTGCAACGTGGTCCAATAAACACTGAACTTCTCATGTGGTAGCATTTTTCTCAGTCTTGTCCCTTCAGTATCTTCCTCTAATAGAGGAAGCTGTCTGGTGACAGCAGAGATGGTGTTTGTCTCACTCAATGGTATATCATTATCTGGTACGCAGGGGATTCTGTAGTGTTGTTGAATCCAAATGAAATAGTATTCTGTGAGTGGGTAAGACTGTATCCTAATAGGTTCAATCTTTTCTTCTTCATTAGCTCTTTGTACATCTACTCGTTCTTAGTCTTTCCATCCCCTTAGCAGTCTGATCCCATTTCCATATTCTCTTGATTCCAGAGAGGAATATCTCCCTTCTTCCCTACTCTAAACCCTTTAGATGTATGGAATCCTACCTTTCACCCCAAAGAAATAAATTAACAAAACCAAACCAAACACGGGATGCCTGGGTGTTTCAGACAGTGGCTCAGTGGGTTAAGCGACTGCCTCTGGCTCAGGTCATGATCTGGGGTCCTGGGATCAAGTCCCGCATAGGGCTCCCTGCTCAGCCGGGGGCCTACTTTTCCCTCTTCCACTCTCTCTGCTTGTGCTCTATGTCAAATGAAAAAACAAAACAAAAACAAAACCGAAAACAAGCCACAAACGCAGATTCATTCGCATTATCTTCCTCCTCAAAATTAGATGTGTAGAGAAACTAATGAAGACCTCTAAGATTGCCTAAAGACACACCAGCTACACCTCTGCAAATTTCCCCAGGTGTAACCAACACTACCTTCCCCGTTCCCCGGAAACGAAAACAGGACAGGAAAGGCCCAGAACTCAGGGTTTAGGGATTCCTTTTCCTCAGGTTTCTTGATGGGCGGGGCGGACAGGCGGAGACCGACTGGCGGGCAGCGACGTCGCTCTCGGCTGACTCCGCTTTTCATTGGCTTCCCTGGACTCCGCCCCCTGAGCAGGGCGGGAGATTCGGTGTGCGGCCGGCAGGCCTCCCATCCCCCAGCCGGCTTCCGGGCTTCTCTACGGGCTCCTGAGACTCCACGACCCTCTCCGGCTGTGCTTAAGCCGGAATTTGGCCTTTCTTGCCGGGGCCCAAGCCACCTTGCCTGCGGCGCCCAGTCACTGGAGTACCGTCCGGCAGGCCGGGGGAGGCCGGAGCGGCTCCTGGCCGAGACCTAGAGGTGCGTGGTGGGACAACGCGGCAGCCGGCTTCCCTCTCCCGCTTGGCTGGGGGTTTGTGAGGTGAGTCCGGGGGCGCCCAGCGCCGCAGCCGAGCTGGGGCCCGCGTCTCAGAGGGGCCTGCCTCCCGGCGCTCCGGGCTGGGTCGCTGCGCCTGCCTCTTTGTCCTCCCCGGGCTGTCCGCGGCCCCCGCGGGCCCGAGGACCCTCGGCTGGCCGAGCGCGGCCAACTGGTCAGCGGCGCGAGGCACCCGCCGAAGTCCGTAAATCCTCGTCGGGTTTAGAGGCTCCTTCTGGAAGCACCGTTGGGGGCTTCGCCAGCCCTGCGAGGCCTTCCGTGCAGCTGACGCGCTACCGGCCTGTCAGTTTCTCGGCTTGAAGAGCCTCGTCCTTGTAAATAGAAAACTGAACCTGTGTAGCGGAAGTGCAGGAGTGACCCGAGGGGAGCAGGCACGGTGAGGCTGCGGAGGAAGAGACTCCGTCCCCGAACTACCACAGAAGTGAGAACCTTACATGTCATCCCCGCCCGAAGGCCCCAAACGAAGCATCCTCCCCGAGCAGTCACCCTGCGACCAGGCTTGGCGGTACCATTTGGATGAACCAGGCTCTTAAGGGAGAGCCTTCTAAATTAAAAGGATGTGGATGCGTTACTTTCCGTCTTACAGCTGAAATCCTGATAAAACCGTTATACCTCCCCACCGTGGTTGCAAAATCCGAAGAAAAACAGCGTGGCTCCACACCTTCGTGTATGGCGCTGCACACGCTCATTCATTTCCTGGGCACCTTTTGTGTTAGACGTAGAGAAATGCAAGAGCTCTAGGTGGTTGAGGTGAAGGTTAAAGAAGCCGGTGATAGGAAACATTTAATTAGCATTTTCTTTTGCCAAGCATATGATCTCGTGTAATCGCCACACTTTTGTCCAAAATCACACAGGTATGAGGGTGGCGGGCGTTAAGACCAGAACCCAGCTCTATCTGATATTAAAATTGGTATTTAGCTTTTTTTTAAAATAAGGATTATGTTTTTAAAAATTGTAGCCATCCTCTATTTGCTCTCAAAGGAGGGTGTGTTGCTGTTAATCCTCTTTTGGTGCTGCTGTATTATTAGCTGTCTTGTTAACTCCTTGAAATGAGTCCCACTTAAAAGTAAGCACCCAAAGATGGTGCCTTGAAAAGTAGATGGTCACTAAAAATTTGCATTTTATTGTGTGGTTGTCAAGTTGTTTTTTTGTGTGTTTTGTTTTCCAGAAATTGTTGAAGAAGGAAGGAAAGGTTTATTTCAAGGTCTTCGTAGAAGTTTCTTCAGTTTGCTGGTTCTGCACTGTAATAAGATGCCTTAAAATCTAGAAAAAGAAATTACGTATAGATGCATTCAACTACAAACAAGATTAAGTTACAGTGTCTCTGTCCAGGCAGTCCTTATGTAAAATACCATAGAGAAGTTGGACAATATTCAGTTGTCTGGAATTTCTGTTTTTAAATTTTTCTTGAAAATCTTTCCCCAAAGGAACCACTGAACTTTTGCTCATGAGAATCACGTAACTGAGCTTTACTCCTTTTTCACTTTGATTGTCGGTTAGCTCAGAGCCCACATTCTTTGTATCGTGTATTTTCTGCTTTCTTTATATAATTTCCTGGATCCAGATTGCCTATTAGTATTATAGTTTGTTATTTGTTTTATTGCATTTGCTTATTGTCACTACTTCATATCCTTTGTAGAACATAGCTATTTATATTTTAAAACAAGGTAGATTAGATGGAATCTGGCCATGCTTTTAGAAGTATGCTTGATAGAACTAGGCATGTTTAATTTAATCAACTGGAAACACAGAGGAACTATAGAAATCTTTGGATGTGTAAACTGCCAGGTGGGAAAATGATTAGGTATATTATGAGTGATAGCCAGAAGTCAGAACAAGCATTTAGGATTATGGATTTGGGGGTGCCTGGGTGGCTCATAGGTTAAGTGTCCCAACTCTTGGTTTTGACTCAGGTTCTGGTCTCAAGATCTTGGGATCTAGCCCTGAGTCCAGTTGTGCACTCATCTAGGAGTCTGCTGGAGATTATTTCTTTCTCCCTCTCCTTCTGCCCCTCCCCCACTTTTCCTCTCACTCTCTAAAATAAGTAAATCTTTAAAGAAAAAAAAGGGAGGGGGGCGCCTGGGTGGGTTAAAGCCTCTGCCTTTGGCTCAGGTCATGATCCCAGGGTCCTGGGATGGAGCCCCACATCAGGCTCTCTGCTCAGCAGGGAGCCTGCTTCCTCCTCTCTCTGCCCGCCTCTCTGCCTACCTGTGATCTCTGTCAAATAAATAAACGAAATCTTAAAAAAGAAAAAAAAAGGATAACAAATTTGTATTTAATGGCAGGAGAGGTGTGTAGTAGAATGATTAGGGACTTTGGAATCAGTCAGACTTGGGTTTTAGCCCTAACACATTTTCTAGTTGTATAAATTTGGATGAGTAATTTCATAGTTAACCTAAGTTTACTCATCTGTATACTGGGGGAATTATATATTTTTTAACCATCTCAAAGAATCTGAGGATTTAGTGGTCTACTATGCATGAAAGTACGTAATAGAGTGCCTGACAAATAGCCCCTCAGAAAACAAATATAAAGAAATCATATGTTCCTTTATTATATACAAATATCATGTATATGCATCAAACTTTTTCTCCAATACATCCAAATTCCCCGTAATAGAAAGCAGTATCATGACTAGAAAGATGGCCCAAAACGTTATGTTCTGCTGGCAGTGGTCATATAAATTATAGATGAAGTATTATCTTTATATACAAAACATAACCCTTAATAGAGTTGTTATGAGGGTTAAATGAAAATAACATATAGAATATTCAAAATTGTGTCCAGCATACAGTAAGTGCTCAAATGTTGGCTTCCTCTTTCCAGCCACTTGCCCCCAATGTCCAGATCGTCTCAGTCTCTAGTACTTCCTGGCCAAAATACTGATGGTTGTTTTGTCCTTTACTATGCCATCATGATAACTTTGTGAGAACTGCATTTATCTATTCATCTTGTTTATTAAACTCGTGAACTTCTTTGGTTGCTTTCATTTCCTATTAGCCGACTTTGACCAAGTTCTTTTTACAGTTGCAGGTGACTCTACCTGAATTTTCCAGCTGCAGAATGTGTAGTGCTTTTAAAGGTAAGTGAAAATAAAGACAAGCCATTTAAGTGTGCTAGTTTTAGGGGCATCTGGCTGGCTCAGTTGGAAGAATATATGACTCTTTAATCTTAAGGTTGTGTTTGAGCCCTATGTTGGGTGTAGAGATAACTTAAATAAATAAAACTTTAAAAAAGTAAAGATGTCATTTTTTAAAAAAAAGTGTGGCGGAGGGGAGGTGTGTGGCTCGGTTGGTAGAGCATACAACTCCTGGTTGTGAGTTTGACCCCACGTTGGGTATAGAGATTATAAATAAATAAACTTTTTTTTTTTTTAAAGATTTTATTTATTTATTTGACAGACAGAGAGATCACAAGTAGGCAGAGGGAGAGGGAGGAAGCAGGCTCCCTGCTGAGCAGAGAGCCCGATGCGGGGCTCAATCCCAGGACCCTGAGACCATGACCTGAGCCTAAGGCAGAGGCTTTAAACCACTGAGCCACCCAGGCGCCCCTATAAATAAATAAACTTTAAAAAAGAAAAAAAAGTGTGCTAGTTACAAAAGAAAACTTGACAACATGTAGTAAGTTACATGCATGCAAATAACTAACTCACAAGTGACATAGTCCGTAGTTCCTATTATTAGTAGAAAAAAGGAAAATAGGATTTATAGGAGAG
Organism: Martes martes; assembly: GCF_963455335.1. Classification (NCBI taxonomy): domain Eukaryota; kingdom Metazoa; phylum Chordata; class Mammalia; order Carnivora; family Mustelidae; genus Martes; species Martes martes. The sequence goes on from NC_137890.1 coordinate 183,430,976, forward strand.
AGAGGAGAGAAAAAAACTCATTTTTGGGTAAACAGATTAGCTGGGAGCCAGTTGGGATCATCCTTATTTCATTTCAAGCCATTAGTAGTATAAGTTCTGAAACAAAATTTTTTCAGAGTAGGAAGAGTTGATCAAGTTTTTGTTTGCCAAATTCTGAAGTCTGTTCAGTGAAGAACTGACTGTAAAAGTATTGGAAAGATGCATGTTTACTGTTTCGTTACCATGACACCCAGAAAGCCTTATTCTAACTGTAAAATTGTTTGGTAAGCATGCGATAATAGTAAAGGGGGGTGCTTGAGGATTATTTGATCCAGGTTTGGTATACCAGTGAAATGCATGGACTTCCCCCAATTGACTGTTTATTTCTAGTGAATAGATAACTAAAATCTACCAAATTATTATTCTTTGCTTGTCTGCCCCTTCTCTAAACTCTCATGTATTAAACACCTCCTTTCTGGTAATGTTATCATTCTGTAGATTGGTTAGGGCTTTCTTTACAGGAAGAATTGCTTTCCTATTATTATATTTTAGTTGCCTTGATTGAATTTGGCTTTTTCCAACTCTGACACCACTTCCTGTCTTTTCCATTTTTCAGATAAAGACTTGATCTACCTGTTATCAAAAGCATAATATTAATGCAATAATGCATAATATATTTTTCATACTTGAAACTTTTTAAAATGTCATATAACTACATGTATGTATTATGTGAATGTTTATTTCATTGTTGAAATGAATTTTTCATCATGTTTGTGTTCTTTATTGCTTTTGTTTAGGTTGGCAATGATGAGTAAACTGGAATTAAAGGAAGACAAGATGATGGAGGTTCAGTTTGTGGGAGATGATGATGTCCTTAATCACATTCTTGATAGAGAAGGAGGTACTGATTATACAATTATAAAATTGAAGAGATGTTTATGTGATGGTTATGGATTATCTCACTTTTTAAAATATTTTAACCTACTTAAAAAATATAGCACAAAGTGTCTGATCTAGTAAAACTAAATAAAAACTACTTTTTTAGCTTATTCCATTCAAACTTTTGAAAATTAAAAATAATAAAGCCTAAAAAAAATAATAATAATAAAGCCTTATCTGAAATGAAGTAGTATTAAGGGTGAGTGATAACTATCCATTGTAATTAAAATGTGATCCCCCCCCAATAACAAACTTTCAAGGTTTTTCTTTATATAAACTGTGGTGAAGAGTGATACATACATTCATCAAAGAGAAAACACTGAATTTTTTCCTGATTTTAAATAATGACAATATAAGTATTTCAGTTTATTTACTTATTTAAATGTAATATTTGGAAAGAATTTATACCTGTCGTGTTCTAATTCTTTGGATGTTCTTATAGGAGCTAAATTAAAAAAGGAGCGAGCTCAGCTTTTGGTCAACACAAAAAAAATAATAAAAAAGCCAGAATATGATTTGGAAGAAGATGACCAGGAAGTCTTAAAAGATCAGAACTATGTGGAAGTTTTAGGACGAGATATTCAAGGTATTTTGGTGGTTGGGGTGGGGAAAGTATGCTCAAATTTCTGCTAGTAGCTGAAACTGCTTTGCTGGATTCATAGCAGTAGTCTGGTAGGTTAGGCAGGGGCAAACTATATTATTTTTTTTTACTGTAAACGACATATAAACTTTACCATATTTAACATTATTAAGTGTATACTTCAGTTGTGTTGAATATATTCGCGATGCTGTGCTACTGTCGCCATCCATCTCCAGAACTCTTCATCAGGCGTGCTATGTTACTATATTTCTCATCAGAAAAGCATGCGCTTAAGGTTTTTATGTACAGTTGGAAAGGTTGGAAGCACTGATTTCAACTACATTTTTTTTTTATTTTAAAGCTTTTATTTATTATTTTGACAGAGATCACAAGTAGGCAGAGAGGCAGGCAGAGGGAGAGGGGGAAGCAGGCTCCCCACTGAGCAGAGACCCTGACGTGGGGCTCGATCCCAGGACCCTGAGACCATAACCTGAGCTGAAGGCAGAGGCTTAACCCACTGAGCCACCCAGGCGCCCCTCAACTACAGTTTTTTTCTTTTTTTTAATAAGCAACCAATCCTGCACTTAATTATTTTTAGAGTCTACAGCCCAATCTAAAGTTATTTGTTAAGATGTTTACACTTTTAACTAATTTGAAATAATTTCATAAAGCAAATCACTTCATTATTACTTTGGTTTTTACAGAAGTATTTAGAAAGGGAGCACCTGGGTGGCTCTGTCAGTGGGGCATCTGACTCTTGATTTCAGCTTGGGTCATGATTTCAGGGATGTGGGATTGGCCCCATGTTGGGCTCCATGCTGGGTGTGGAGCCTGCTTGAGATTCTCTCACTCCCCCTCTGTCTGCCCCTCTCCCCTCCTTGCCTCAAGCTCACCACTCTCTCTGTCTCTTCCTGAAGGAAGGAAGGAGTGAGGGAGGGAGGGAAGGAAGGAAAGACGGAGGAAAGAAGGAAGGAGGGAGGGAGATAGAAGGGACATTCCAAGAAGTAATATTGCTTCAACCTAGTCATGCTGGTGTTGTTTTTCTTCTTTTTACACCTAAGCCAGATTCCTGCCGGGTTATATTTAACATTTTTTTAGGTTTATTATGTTTTAGCTAGGGCTCAAGGAACACAGATTTACTTAAGTTGGCTTAAAAAAATAAAGACCAAGGAACAAAATCAGTATTGTTGGGCACTAGGGACGTTGGAACTGAGACCACATTAAAAATGTAGGGACTTTGCTTGTACGAATCTCCTAGTCTTCCTCAGGTCACCTCTGTGCACCCATTCTCTTTCTCTGTTACCTATTTCTGTCATGTACGTGCTTTTTTACTCATATTTGACCTATAAATGGCCATCATCACTACTCCTGACCTTTTTGTCACTTGAGTCATAATGGTTCTGGTTTAGTTCCTGGTGTTAAATGGCATGATACTAAAAAAAAAAACAAAAACATGGGGCGCCTGGGTGGCTCAGTGGTTTAAGATGCTGCCTTCGGCTCAGGTCATGATCTCAGGGTCCTGAGATCGAGTCCCGCATCGGGCTCTCTGCTCGGCAGGGAGCCTGCTTCCCTCTCACTCTCTCTGCCTGCCTCTCTGCCTACTTGTGATCTCTCTCTGTCAAGTAAATAAATAAAATCTTTAAAAAAAAAAAAAACAAAAACAAAACATTATCCCTTAATAGACTAAGTGGGCAGAGTAGATTTTTTAAAAGTGTCTCCAGTTAGACAGTTGACATTTTTTAGGGCATGTTCAGAGTAGAATTTTGGATTCTTCTTCTTCTTTTTTTTTCCTAAGATTTTTATGTATTTGAGAGAGAGCAAGAGCAGCATGAGCCAGGGGGAGGGGCAGAGGGACAAGCAGACTTGTCAGATGCTTAACCGGCTGAGCCATCCAGGCGCCCCAGAACTTTGAATTCTTCATTCCTGTTATGGTAGACCGAAGAAGAGATTGAAAACAATATATTTGTCTTTAAACTGTTTTTTGGGGTCCCTGGGTGGCTTCGTCGGTTAAGCATCTGCCTTTGTCTCTGGTCTTGATTGCAGGGACCTGGGATCCAGTCCCATATTGGGCTCCCTGCTCCGTTGGGAGCCTGCTTCTCCCTCTCCCTCTGCTGCCTCCCTTGCTTGTGTGCTCATGCTGTCTTTCTCTTCGTTGAAAAAATAAATAAAATCTTTAAAAAAAATTTTTTTAAGGTTTATTTTTTATTTGAGTGAGAGCGTGAATTGAAGGGGCAGAGAGAGAGAGAATCTCACGCAGACCCCCCACTGAGCTCAGAAACTGACATGGGTGTCAGTTCCACGATCCTGAGTTCATATTCTGAACCAAAACCAAGAGTAGCACGTTCAACTGATTGCGCTACCTGGGCACCCCTAAAGTGTTTTTATTTTTTTTTTAATTGTTTCTTTTTGTAAAAGAGGCTCCTGGCTGGCTTAGTTGGTAGAGCATGTGACTGTTGATCTTGGGGGTTGTAAGTTCGAGTCCCATGTTGGATGTAGAGATTACTTTAAAAAAATAATAAATCTTAAGAAAAAAGTAATATATATTTGGGGGCGCCTGGGTGGCTCAGTCAGTTAAACAGCTGACTTCAGCTCAGGTCATGATCTAGAGTCCTGGGATCGAGCCCCGCATCAGGCTCTTTGCTCAGCAGGGAGCCTGCTTCCTCCTCTCTCTCTGCCTTCCTCTCTACCTACTTGTGATCTCTGTCAAACAAATAAAATCTTTAATTAAAAAAAAAAAAGTAATACATATTTGTAGTAGAAGTTCATTACTTCTTACATAATAGCATTCACAGCAAATGATATTTGGGAGCATACTGGAATAAATGGAGGAGAATGCTCCAGACCGATAAATGCCCTCGGGCTTCTGACCCCTATTCCTGCCCCTTCCGCAAGCCCTGCCTGGCATGCTCAAAGGCCTAAGAGGATCGTTACTCAGCACATCTGTAACCTGTGCCTTTAGTTTTGCATACCCTTCTGGGAAACTGCCTCAGACCAGTGTTCCTCAACATGTTTTTTTACGGTCATCCCCTCAAGAGCCTTCTTTTACACATTTTCTCCTAATTGCCCCCACCCACAAAATTTTAATACTACATATATGATACATATCTGTTTATATATCAGTGTACATGTCTGTGGCCATTGGGAAGACCACAGACCGTTTGTAATATCTAAGATGTTTTTCACATTCTCCCTCCTCCCACCAGGAGCTATTTTTTAATCCATTAAGAGCAATATAATCCTGTTGAGAATGCATGCTTTTAGAGAACATGGAACTATTAACAGTTGGGTGTGTATTTTCTGTCTGAATGTGCATGCACATACATAACCTTGTGTTGACAGTCTCTGAGTCCAGGAAATGGAGCTGTTTGGCTATGGGCATGTACTACAGATGAGCTCATAACTTACAATTGTCTCACAGACATGACTCTTACTATTTTGATTTGTTTTTTCTTGTTTGCCAATATGTGGATAGGATGGAAAATGGTGTTTCAGTTAAGGTGTAGGAAGAAGAGTTTTCTTTTAACGTTTTTTTTAGAGAAGAAATGGTGACATCTATTGCAGTCTTTTTTAGCCTCATTTGAAATAATGAACAATAAGCTTCTGCCTAATCTTTTATTTTAATAGAAAACAAATCGGCATTATTTTTAAGACACAGAAGGATATTTGGCAAAGAATCTTTGGAATAGTTAGAAAACGACCTTTTAACGAGGACCTCTAAATACTTTATTGATTAATTCCTTTACTTATCAAATTATTATATGATATTTATTATTATAAGCTACTGCTTATGAGCAGCACACATCTTGACATACCTGGTATAATGCTCATAGTCTGTTAATCCATCTAGTCTGGGGAACAATCATTGCACGGAAGTGCTAGTTGACCTCAGCCTTAAATAGAAGATTTTTCCTGAGGCAATTAGATAGGTGTTCTCAAGAATGATTTGTCTTATTGAACAGTTGGTTTGTTTTTTAGTCTTACGAACAGTGTAATTCTATACTTGATTCTTTGTAAGTTAGCTGTTAGAAAATTCTGTGACAAATATGTGGTTTGTTCGTTCTTTCTTTCTTTCTTTCCAAGATTTTATTTGTTTATTAGAGAGAGCGTGTGCATGCATGAGTGGGAAAAGGGAGAAGGAGTAGATTTTCTGCCAAGTACAGAGTCTGAGGCGATGCTCCAGCCCAGGACCTGAAATCATGACCTGAGCTGAAGTCAGCTGTTTAACTGACTGAGTCACCCAGGTGCCCCATTCATATTATATTTAATTTTGCCTTATTCACAGTTCCATTTTTGAACTTAAGGATTATATTAGGTTTTTAATTGTGTTTAAATAAAATCTCTTTAAAAATTATGAGAGGGGCACCTGGGTAGCTCAGTCATCTAAGCATCCAACTCTTGATTTTGGCTTAGTCATGATCTTAGGATTGTGGGATCGAGACACGCATTGGGCTCAGTGTGGAGTTTGCTTGAGGTTCTCTCTCTCTCTGTCCCTTTGTCCCTACCCCCACTCTCACACTCTCTCTCTCTAAAATAAATAAATCTTTTTTAAAAAAATTATGAGAAAATAAATAAATAAAACTTGTGGTAAAATATATGTAATATAAAATTTCCCATCTTAAAGTGTATAGTTCAGTATTAAATACATTCACATTGGTAAGCAGTCTCCAGAACTCTTTTCATTTTACAAAACTGAAATTCTACCCATTAAAAACTCCCCAGTCCCTTTTCCCCACAGCCCAACAACCACCATTTTACTTTCTCTCTGAATTTGACTATTTTAGGTACTTCATGTAAGTGGAATCATACAATATTTTTGTGTGTGACTGGCTTATTTCACTTAGCATAATATTCTCAAGTTTCATCCATGTGTGGCATGTGTCAGAATTTCCTTTTTGAGGCTGAGTACTGCTGCGTTGAATGTATATACATTTGTTTATCCATTTATCTGTCAATGGACATTTGGGTGGCTTCAGCCTTTTGGCTACTGTGAATAATGCTGCTCTGAGCATGGTGTACAACTATCTTTTTGAGACCCTGATTTGAATTCTTTGGGGCAGATTCCCAGAAGTGGAATTTCTGGATCATATGGTAATTCTGTTTTTAATTTTTTGAGGAGCCGCCATATTGTTTTCCACAGCAGCTACACCAAAGTAGATTTCCACCAATAGTGCACAAGCATTTCAATTTCTCTGTATGCTTACCAACACTTTTTTTTTTAGTAGCCTTCCTAATGGGTGTGAAATGGTAGTGTTATTTCTGTAATACCGATTCAAATTTATAAATAATATAGTTGGCCTCTATTAGGCTTTTGGATTATTTCTAAATTTTCACTGTAACTAATGCAGTAGTGATTATCCTTGGGCATAAATATTTGTTTAGATCTTTTATTTCTTCAGAAGAGACTCCTAGCTGTAGAATTATTGGTGAAGGTGTTCGTACATATTCCCAAATTTCTAGAAAGATTATATCAACTAGTATTAAGATCCCTCATTGGCATTAAACATTTTTTCTTATATTTATTACCCACTTCAATTTCTCCCATGGTTTTTATATACATAACGTTTTGGTTTTGCGCATTTTGAGTAATTTAAAACCTATTAAAAAGTTTTATATGTATTATAGTAAACTCTTGCCCATTGTGATAAGAACCATTGTTAATTAGTCAATCAAAATGTCAGAACCAGAAAATCATAAAAATAACTACTGTACTCCAAATATTTTTATATATAAGCGTATGTATATATGTATATATATATAAGCAAACACACACACACACAGTCTTTAATTAGAAGTTCCCTAGAGGTCAGCTGGTTGAAGAACAGCCTACCTTTTGATTTTGGTGTTGGATTTTTTTAGACAGTATATCCATAATGCATGCATCATCTGGGATTCCATGAGATTGTACATTTAAAGACACTTGATGCAGTCTTGGTATAGTATGCTTTTATATTTTTCAAATTTTTTCTTAAATCTTTTAAGAAAGATTTCATTAAAAATTAAAAATTTAGATTAAAAATTAAAAATTAAAATTTTTAAAAAATTTTTTAATTTTAATTTTTTAATTTTAATCTTTAATTAAAAATTAAAGATTTCACTCTCATTCATACCTAATTTGAAACCATTTGTTTTAGTTAATAACTTTTATCAAATATTTCTCAAGCATTTAATTTAGTTTACATAGAAACCACACAGTACCTTTAAATATCTCATCTCTGTGCCATTTAAGTTACATAAGTATAGGTTTGCCATAAACAGACTCACGCATATATGAAAATCAGATACATGAGAGAGGTAGCGCTGGAGACCACTCAGCTAAGGATGACCTGGTCAGTAAACAGCGTTGGGCCAATTGGGTATCCTTATAAAAAGAACTAGATCTCTTCCTCCCATCATAAACAAGTTAATTACCTTAATTTAAGATTTACCTAAAGCAAATGTAAATGCTTTTATAAGAAAATATAAGAGAATATGGTTTTGACTTGATTATAGAGGAATTTCTTTTAGTTTAATGTAATCAAAAGAAAAGACTGACATATTCAACTAATTAAAATTCAATGCTTCTCAAGAAGATTAAACAACAGATTAGGAGAAAATATTTGCAAAACACATCTGTTAAAGAAATGTTACCCAGTGGGGCGCCTGGGTGACTCAGTGGGTTAAAGCCTCTGTCTTCAGCTCAGGTCATGATCCCAGGGTCCTGGGATTGAGCCCTGCATCGGTCTCTCTGCCTGGCAGGGAGCCTGCTCCCCACACCCCCAATCCCCCCACCCCCGACCTGCCTCTCTGCCTGCTTGTGATCTTTGTCTGCCAAATAAATAAATAAAATCTTTAAAAAAACTAAAAGAAATTTTACCCAAAATATACAAAGACCTCTTAAAACTCAACAGTCAGAAAATGAATAACCTGATTTAAAAATGAGCAGAGGACTCAGTGGGGAGCCTGCTCTTCCCTCTGCCTGCTGCTCCCCTGCTTGTACGCTCTCTGGAAAATGAATAAGTAAAATCTTTTATTCGTTTACTTAATAAATTTTTATTAATGAAACAGTAATTTATAATTCATATTATATCAATTATTTAGCTGTACATTATAATTATGTATTTACAATATATTAATATGTAATATTAAGAATCAATAATTATAAATGAGTGAATAATCCATTGAATAAATAAAAAATAAATAAAATGAGCAGAGGAACTGGACATCTCACCAAGAAGATACGCAGATGGCAAATAAGCATAGGAAAATATACTAAAAGCATTGTATGTCATTAGGAAATTGCAGATTAAAACGAGACACCACTCTCTGTCAAATAAATAAAACCTTTTTTTTTTTTTTTTTTTTACAGATTTTATTTATTTATTTGACAGACAGATCACAAGTAGGCAGAGAGAGAAGGGAGGAAGCAGGCTCCCCGCTGAGCAGAGAGCCCGATGCAGGGCTCCATCCCAGGACGCTGGGATCATGACCTGAGCCGAAGGCAGCGGCTTTAACCCACTGAGCCACCCAGGCGCCCCCAAATAAATAAAATCTTAAAAAAAAAAAAGAATAAATAGACTGATACATCCATACAGTGGGATATTATTCAGCACTTAAAAAAAGGTATCAAGACATGAAAAGATAGGGAAGAACCTTAAATGCTATTATTAATTGAAAGAAGCCAATCTGAAAAGGTGGCTACTGGCTATGATTCCAACTATATGACATTCTAGGAAAGGCAAAACAGAGACAGCGAGGAGATCAGTAGTTGCCAGATGTCAGGGGATGGGAGCTATGAATAGGTAGAGTACAGAGAATTTTTAGGGCACTGAAACTGTTCTGTATTATACTACAGTGGTGGATACAGGTCATTAGACTTTTGTCAGCCTATAGGAAGTCATCAAAAAGAATGAAATCTTGCCGCCCGCAACCACATGGATGGAGCTAGAATGTATTATGCTAAGTGAAATAAGTCAGAAAGACAAATACCATATGATTTCAGTCATGAGTTCACAAAACATGAACATAGGGAAGGGGGATTAAAAAAAAAAAAGGGAGGCAAACCTTAAGAGACTCTCAACTATTGAGAACAAACCGAGGGTTGCTGGAGGGGAAGTGGGTGAGGAGTGAGCTAAAGGGTTGGTGGGTGTCAAGGAAAGCACTTGTGATGAGCATTGGGTGTTATGTGTAAGCCTGCATTGCAAAGTTCCACCTCTGAAACCAATATTAACTATATTGGGTAACTGTATGTTAACTAACTAGAATTTAAATAAAAACTTTAAAAAAAAGCCTATAGAATGTACCACACCAAGGGTAAACCTTAATATAAGCTATGGACTTGGGATGTTAAAGAGGTGTCAATATAGGTTCATGATTATAACAAATTACCACGCGGGTGTGGGTTGTTGATAGCTGGAGGAGGCTGTGCATTTGTGAGGGCAGGAAGTCTATAGGAAATCTCTGTACTTTCTATTCAGGTTGGCTCTAACCTAAAACTGCTTTTAAATTTTTTTTTTAAATTTATTTATTTGTTAGAGAGCGAGCGAGCACAGGGAGACAGAGTGGTAGGCAGAGGCAGAGGGAGAAGCAGGCTCCCTGCCGAGCAAGGAGCCCGATGTGGGACTCGATCCCAGGATGCTGGGATCATGACCTGAGCCGAAGGCAGCCGCCCAACCAACTGAGCCACCCAGGCATCCCCTAAAACTGCTTTTAAAACATAAAGTCTTTTGGGGCGCCTGGGTGGCTCAGTGGGTTAAGCCTCTGCCTTCGGCTCCGGTCATGATCTCAGGGTCCTGGGATCGAGTCCCGCATCGGGTTCTCTGCTCAGCGGGGAGCCTGCTTCCCCCTCTCTCTCTGTCTGCCTCTCTGCCTACTTGTGCTCTCTCTCTGTCAAATAAATAAATAAAATCTAAAAACAAAAACAAAAAAAAAATAAAGTCTTTGAAAAAAAAATTTAGGACTTCATCAAATGTCGTCATAAAGAAGTAAGATGACAAGTCACAGGATAAAGAAGGTATTTCTTCTTGGAAATAAAGTTGTGGAAGGATGTTCAGCCTCATTAGTGATTAGGAAAAGGGAAATTGAAACAGCTCTCCCCATAAGATTCATTTTTACACTCACTCGACTGGCAAAGAGTAAGGAGTCTGGATAATGCCAAGTATTAGTGCATATATAATGGGGACTCAAACAATAAGGATAGTGAGCACTGACTTTGGACAAGTCTGGCACTGTTTTGTAATAACAGTAATAAGCCCATTACATATTGACAGAAATTATGTATATTTAGATGAAAAACAACAATTTTCAAAAAAAATAAGTGAAGAAGTCACTGTTTTACATCTTTGCAAATCTCTTTAATGTCTGGCTTAATAGAAGACAGCTGAGTTTTCATATCTGCTTCACACACTCCATTAACCCACAGGATGGTGCTGTCATCACACATCACACATCTGAAATACCTCACTCTCTGCTCTTTTTTTTTTTTTTTAAGATTTTATTTATTTATTTGACAGACAGAAATCACAAGTAGGCAGAGAGGCAGGCAGAGAGAGGTGGGGGAAACAGGCTCCCTGCTGAGCAGAGAGCGCAATGCAAGGCTCAATCCCAGGACCCTGAGATCATGACCTGAGCCGAAGGCAGAGGCTTTAACCCACTGAGCCACCCAGGCGCCCCTCGCTCTCCACTCTTGATTGAGAAAAAGTCAAATAATATCTTAGTGTTATGAAACAGTTTTGGCCTCGGGGACCTGAGATACCTGATGCCACCACACTTTGAGAATTGCTGTGCTAGAGAATAGGCTACTAGCCATGAGCATCTGGTATGTTGCAGGTAGCAGTTTCATTTAAGGGGATGATTGCATGAAATTAAGTCACTATCTTGATAGGGAGTAAGAGAGCTGCTACCGTGTAACAACTCTTCAAATCTCAGCCTCAGCTCCATTTTACTTTGTGTGTTTGCTTCAAAAAGAAAACATAATAGAGTCTCTTTGGTTTTCCCACCTTAGGGGCAACAGTATCATGAATTTAATGTATATCCCTCAGTCTGGAGGGGCTTTTGGGAGGGGAGCTGTATGCATGTGTGTGTGTGCGCGTGTGTGTATGTATGTATGTGTTTATTGTGAAAAATAGTATGTTTTCTGTGTTTAAATTTATATAAACAGTTCTTTTGTATTTCTAAAAATATGTATAAATATGTATTGTTAAACCTTTATGCAAGACAATAGGGGGTACAAATCTTAGGTTTTTAGTAAAGATTTTTTTTTCTGTTATTATTGCTTATTTTTCCAAAACATATTGCATTTTCTCTTTCAGAATCCTTGAAAAATGGCTCTGCTGCAGATGGTGGGAATAAAGTTTATTCTTTTCAGAACAGAAAACACTCTGAAAAGATGGCTAAATTAGGTAAGTTGCTTTTCTAAGAAGGTGTACTTAACCACATTCCCCACAGTTATCATCTTATTGCATTCCCTAAAAGAATGAGGGATGTCATTTTATAATCACATTTTCAAACATACAGAAAGTCAGATTTTCATGCTCATATATGTGTTCTGTTCTCAGCTAGGTTTTAAGCTTCTCATCTTAGGAATCCTGTCTTCATCTTCTTCCCACATGTAGCACAGGCTCTGAACAAATTTTTAAGTATATGAGTGGCTTAAATCACAAATATTTTGAGTTTATTAAATAAGAATTTTATACTATGTATAGAAAAATGTTTATATTGTAGAAAACTAAATTGTTACAATGGACTATTGTGACATTTTCTTACTCAGTTTACCACTTACACTAATTACACATGAATTACTGATTTTTAAAAACTAGACTAAAATAAATTACATACAACATTAAAATTAAACTTTATTTGGGTTCTGTGGTATGGGGTTAGATTTGAAAGCTTTGAGGACGGGAAATAACATGTGAAAGCAGTTTGAAAATTAAGGAGGCCCATAAGTATATGAAGGTTTGGGACACGAAGAAGTCAAGAGTAAGGGAATAATAATTAACTACCCAATAAAATATAATAGTGGTGTAATAGGGCTTTTAATCTGTAATTATAGAACACCAACATATATTTCTGAAGTAGTATATTTTTATGCAGTCATTCTGGCCAGTAACCAGGTAAACATTCAAGATCAAGTGAGAAACTTAAGAGTTGATACTGATGAAGGACATATAAGAAATAATTATAAGACCTATGTAATAGAACATGATAATTAATTATTTGCAAAATGCAGTTTTTCTAAAAGGTATAATATGAAATTCATTATTAATTTTGAAGCTAACATGGCAAGTACAATAATTTACAGTAACTGATCTGTTTCTTAGTGTTTATAATCCACATCAAGTAATTGAAAATTTTTTGATTTGGAAAAATGACTGGATTCTGTGTAGGATCGCTGAGAAACCAGAGAATAAATGCTAAAACAATTATTACAGAAAGGATCAGATAGACACCAAGACTAACCTGAAACCTCAGAACCGTGAAACAGGACAAAGAACATTGGAGAAAGAGAACTAATAGTGGAGAGGAGCCCCAGAAGAGTAGCCAAGTAGAAGTTCTCCTAGTAGATCTTCAACATGCATATAATAACCGTGATGTAGGTCTTCCATTATATGGGATGCAAGAAACTTAAGTATTGTTATGTTGTACATTTCTGTCAACACAAATGAAAGAAATACAGAGTCATGGGGGCGCCTGGGTGGCTCAGTTGGTTGGCCATCTGCCTTCAGCTCAGGTCATGATCCCAGGGTCCTGGGATTGAGCCCCACATTGGGCTCCCTGCTCAGTGGGGAACCTGCTTCTCTCTCTTCTGCTCCCCCTGCTCGTGCTCTCTTTCCCTCTGTCAAATAAATAAAATCTTTAAAAAAGGAAAAAAAATATATATATATACAGTCATGAAAAGATGGTTTTCTAGATAATTTGAAATTGATCATACTTTATAAAATCCGTGTTTTAGTTAGGACTAATGTTTAGTTGTAAAGGTCTTTATTTTTTAATTTTTATTTAATATATTTTTTAAGGATTTTATTTATTTATTTGACAGAGAGAGAGAGAGATCACAAGTAGGCAGAGAGAGAGGGGGAAGCAGGCTCCCTGCTGAGAAGAGAGCCTGATGCAGGGCTGGATCCCAGGACCCTAAGATCATGACCCGAGCTGATGGCAGAGGCTTAACCCACTGAGCCACCCAGGCTCCTCTGTAATGGTCTTTAAATAGTTTCTTTGACTTATTAAGTATTGTCGCTAATTGTGTTTACATCTAATTATATCAGTGAAGTAGAAGGCCTTAGTATTTTTTTCTTTTTTAAAGATTTTATTTATTGGAGAGAGTAAGAGAGCAGGGGCGGGGCCGAGGGAGAGGGAGGAAGCAGACTCCCCGCTGAGCACAGAGCCCCATGCAGGGCTTGATCCCAGGACGGTGAGATCATGACCTCAGCCCAAGTCAGACAGGTAACCAACTGAGCCACCCAGGCACTCCAGCCTTAGTATTTTTTTTTTTTTAAGATTTTTATTTATTTATTTGACAGAAATCACAAGTAGGCAGAGCAGCAGGCAGAGATGGAGGAGGAAGCAGGCTCCCTGCTGAGCAGAGAGCCCAATGTGGGGCTCGATCTCAGGACCCTGAGATCATGACCTGAGCTGAAGGCAGAGGCTTAACCCACTGAGCCACCCAGGTGCCCCCAGCCTTAGTATTTTTTAGAGAACTCTAACCTGCCATAAAATCATATATTACTGTGTATAAATGGTTAAATGTAATTGGGCTAATGAAGATACAGGACTAGAAATACACTAGGAGTTAGACTGGGCGGCTTTTTAAAATACATGTCTTGGATAAGTAAATGAATGCAAACAAAAGAGCAAATAAAGAGCAAACTTGGTAGAAATACCAATAGAGACCAGGAAGGAGTTCAGCAAGCTTGTAGAAAGGGATGACTTTAGGGAAATTAAAAATAGATTGGTTGATAGGATAAATAATAGCCTAATGAGAAAGCAAAGAAGATTTTACAGTTTTATTTTTAAATTTCCAATATGTTGCAGACCAGCTGTGTAAAATACAGTACAAATGAATTATTAGAAAAATGAAAAAGACAAACAATATATGCCTCAATTTTTTATTAGTAGAGTCAAGAGTCATATGTGGTTAACTGTCTTTTACTCTTTTTCCTCTTCAATTCTTTTCCTTCCCTTTTGTAGTTTAATAGTTACTTAAAAACAGAATTTTTCCCTGTTGCAACATATAACCAAAATGATCCCAGCTAAATTACTTGGTGCTTAATGTAGCTTTTTGTTGATGTAAAGCTTTTTTTCCTATCCTTTAGATCAACAGCCTTTAATCTAAACATAGTACATTCTTCTGGTGTGAAGAGAAAGCAAAGGGCTGGTTTTTAGGACTACTTAGAGATAGAATATGCAAAGGAGAAAGCCGAGAAAAGATGGAAAAACTACCAACAGTAGCCGTGGGCCGGAATAATGTCATAGAACCCAAATGCAGGAATCATTTCAAAGAAAGATAAAAAAAAACAAACAAACTTCTAGTAATGATACAGAAGACCAAGGAGGTTAGTTAAGAAAAAAGAAGGCAGTTCATTTGTGGAGACTGTCATGGGTATTCTGGATCAGTTTCAAGTTTGGAGGCTAAAACTGTGAAACAGGTTAGGAAGAATTTGAGTCAGTAAAGTGGCTTTAACTTACACAAATTCAAGTATACTTTCTCCTTTAAAAGCAAAAGGGGGCAAGGATATAATTTGAATAGTATATCCCTTTTTTCCTCAGTGAACAGTGTGCCAGTGTATGTTAAATTGGGAAATATAAATCCATTCCTTAGTTAGGCTCCATTCCGCATGGCTCTCATGCTATTGAGAACGTAAGTATCTTTAAAGGTAAAGATTATAGTTCTCATTTAAAATAGCCCTATATTTTAGAAGCCAACTATTTAATCTGTTGCTCAGTTGAAGAAACAGCCATCTGTTCAGTGCTCTGTTATAGTTTATATATTATTCACATGTATTACAGAACTTTAGACACAAAATAAAATATACCACATGTGGTGGGAGAGTTAAGAATTTTTAAAGCATAATTTTAAACATACACAGCTTCCATTTGATTCTAGATCCTACTTTCTGGCCATTCTTTCTTACCCCTAGCAAAGGTATGCCTCAAGTATGTATGATAAAGAAATGGAAAGAGTGTAAAATTGTCAATGGAGAGGAGAGGGAGAGAGAATGACAATTATAGAAAGCAGTAAGGCCAAAACTGTTCATTTGTATTTTCTGGAGAAACCTGTAGATAATTGAAAGAAGACTTAAGATGCTTGGAACATAGCAAACAAAGGTAAGAGGCAGTGCTCTTAATATGGGTAGGTTTGTTTATCTTCCTGGTAATAGTAGCAGGCAGGTTCTTTTTTTGTTTTTCCCTAAGAATTTATGTAAGTGAGGGACACCTGGGTTGCTCAGTTGGTTAAGCAACCACTTTTTTTCTTTCTTTCTCTTTTTTAAGCAACCAACTCTTGATCTTGGCTCAGGTCTCATGGGTCGTGGGATTGAGCCCCACGTCAGGCTCTGTGCTGGGTGGGAGTCTGCTTGAAGATTCTCTCCCTCTGCCCCTCCTCCTACTCTCTAGCACATGGGCACTCTGTCTCTCTCTCTAAAATAAATAAATGAATCTTTAAAAAAAAAAAAAGAACTTATGTAAGTGAAATAAAGCTATTTCCCCCCTTCATCTGCTGTCATCCATTAAAGATTGTTTTATATACTTTTGTCTGTTTACAGCTTCAGAACTAGCAAACACACCAAGAAAAAATGTTTCGTTCAGTTTGAAGAATGATCCTGAAATTATGATAAACATTCCTCAGTGTAGCAAGGGTAAGATTCTATCTCAGCTCTTTGAATATAGTTTTCATAGTTGCTTCAAGTTATGCTTCTTTTTTTTTGTCTAAATGCATTGCTATATACTCTTTACTGTTCTGAAAATTCATTCAACAAAATATAGTTAATACCCAGTTTGTGCCTTAGTATGCCCATATTTAGCTCTCAGTAAAAGGGGGAAATAATTGTGCTGATTGAAGTTGTGCAAATTGACAGGGTCAGCTAGAAATACTCTTCAAACCCTGTGATCAGAGGGTATGTGTTGTGGTGAGCACTGTGTGTTGTGTAAGACTGACGAATTGCAGACTTGTACCCCTGAAACAGGTAACACATTTTATGGTAATTAAAAAAAAACAAAACCCTCTTATCATTGGCTTGAGTTAGCTGAATGCTCATGAAGGAACTGCTTTGCCACGTTCTATTTGAAGTAAGGCTTTGGGGGTTTGGAAGTCACAGTTTATGGAGAGTGTGGAGCAGTTTAATGAAACTAGACTATGATGGAAATTGAAGTACTGTGGTAAGTAATGCCTTCTTGTTTTATTCTTCAGGGCATTCTGCTTCAGACAAAGTTCAGTTGAAGGTAAGCAGTCGATCGAAAACAAGCAAAAACGTTAGTGTTACAAAGACATGGTGACAGCTAGGCACTTCATCTCAGTGTACAGGACACCTTACATTAGATGAAGAATCTGAGGTTCAGAGAGGGGAAGTGATTGTCTGAGTTCATCTAACTGGGAAGGAGAAAAGACGAAAAATGAAGCCAGGTCTTCTACACCCAACCGCTGTGCCGTTTCTGTCAGAACTATCCCTGGATATTTTCACCTTAGTAGAACTGGCCTGGAAATTTTATGGGTTTTGTTTGGTTTTGCTTTGCTTTGCTTTTATACATAATGTTCTGTTATTTCTTGAGGGACTGATGCCAAGATCCATTAAATCCATTAGTATATCCTTTCATAATTTACATTTGAATATCAGGTTGGTTTTGGTAAATTCGTTCTAGGGTAGCTGAAAAGAATTGACAGTTTTTATTCTTCCCTTTGTGTTTTTGTTTTTTCATTATGCCTTGTCAAGTCGCCCTCTCTGGATATGAACAAGCCTAGATGGGCATGAATGCACCTGTCATGATGAGTATGTGTGAGTGTGTCCAGGCTTGATGGCTATAAATTTTGACATGCCTGGAATTGTGCATATGCTAAGTTTGGGGAACTCCTTATAAGAATGTGAGTATAGACATTCAGGGTCATAGTTATGGCCTGCGTACAAATGTCCTATTTAGGCAAGTCTAGATGTGAGAGTAGACATGTTAGAGCCTCCTTTTGTCTTTGATGCTTTCTTCCTGTATTATATCATGCATACTGTATGACCATGAAAGAATAAAACTCATTCTCGTAATCCAGTCAAGAATATAGATATATTAGCACATTCCTTTTCGAGGTGTGGATCACAGCACATAAGTGGATCTTGTCAGTTCCCCCAAGAAACCATCAGAAGACCTACCACAATGAGAGAGCATCACAGTGGCAGTGTGCACTGTCTTAGAAGGGGGGGTTCAGGAGAGAATATTTATAGGGCTTGGGGATCTGGACTCAAAAGGCTTATGCACAGCTATCAAGATGGGAAACTGATATGTATAGATAAACTCATTATATGCTATTTGAGGATTGGTGGACCCAGAAAAGAGAGGGTCTTGAACTGAGTCCTGAAGAATGACCTCTTGTTGGATAAGCTGGTTGCCCTGTGGGATAATCTGTTATCCTGATGGAAGACCAGGTTGCCCTAATGAGCAAACTGTCTAGATAAGTTAGTTTGCAAAAATTTCTGTAGCAAACACTGATGTTATTTATTAGTTTATAGCCCTACCTTCTTGAGCAAGAATTTTCCAAAATGGTTATTTTGACACAGGTGTTCCCATCCCTGATAATTAATCTGTATGGAGGCAGGCTGTCTCAACTTTCAGTCTTGAGATGAGTTTAGTAGGTTATGACCTGCTGTTTAAAAAATGAGAGAATAAAATTGAGAATGTCTATTTTGTAAGTATTACTTCATTATAATTTGTTTCAATTGTAGGCTGTATGCACATGTGGATCAAGATGTGCAAAATGTAAAAACATTTTTTAAGGATCTGGATCAAAAAAGTTCATATACTTTATAAATCCATTGGGTTCACTTCATTTATTATAGTACTATTCTTAATATCCCAAATCAGATTGTATTAACATTTGAAACCAGCACCAACAACCTATTACGAGACAACAGACGTGAATTTTTTGTCATAATTTCACATTGCCAAAATAACACAGGGACTTTATCTTTTTATCAATGCTGTTAAACACTAACATTATACAACAGTGGGCATTTTCATGTGCTAGAAATTTGTTGGTGTTAGAGTATTATGTTGTGTGAGGAAAAGAAAAACAGACTTTATTCTTCTGTGAAGTGCTTAAAAATCTTAACATAATGGAGTAAAATGTAGAGATCTCTTTCTCTCTTCATTAAAAGGCCTACTGCCATATGGATAGGAGTGCCTGTTCCCTCACTTAGTCATTATCATTGGATATTATCAGTTTTTTAAAAAGAAATATTCTGCTAATCTGATGGGTGAAAGTGATTCGAAAGGCTAATTTTGTTTTTTCTTACATAATAAAAAATACTTTATAGACGTCTGGAATACAACTTCTAGAATCACTTTCGGAATCCTTGGATTTGTTGCATTGTTTTTGTTGGCTTTCTGCTATTTTTTTCCTAACAGAGTCATTTGTCATTGTCTTCTAATTCAAAGGTAGTCTAATGAAAACAAAATGTTTTTCTTTTCTAGCCTCTTCCACTCATCCATCATTAATTTACATGTCATCATTATTATTTGATTATTGAAACCGTATTGCTTTATTTTTAAACAGAACAGCGATAAAAGTGAACTTCTGTCAACAGCACCTAGTGGTCTGAGGAAAAGATTAATAGGTATGTATTTCTTTTGAAACTGAGTTTTTACAAAAAACCACCTAAACAAGGGGCAGTAATGGTTTATGTTGGTTCTAGTCTTAGGCTGCTTGTTTTTTATCTTTGGCCTGCCACTTACAGAGACCTCTCTGTGGCTCAGGTTTTTCATTTACAAAATAGGGATGAAAATTTTACCAGCCCTGGAGTCGTTCTGAGAGGAATGGAAATAAAAGATGTCAAAAGTGCTTAGTATAGTGCTTGACCTTGATGTGTGTTTCAGCGGTGTTAGCTGCTATTATCTTTTAAATTTATTTTTATTTTTTTAAGATTTTTTTTTATTTATTTGACAGACAGAGATCACAAGTAGGCAGAGAGGCAGGCAGGAGAGAGGGAAGCAGGCTCCCTGCTGAGCAGAGAGCCCGATGGGGGGCTCGATCCCAGGACCCTGAGATCATGACCTGAGCTGAAGGCAGAGGCATAAACCACTGAGCCACCCAGCTGCCCCAGAAGTTAACTTTTTATAAAAGTTTTATACTTACTTTGTTGAATGTAAAATAGTTTTATTCTTCATGAGTGTAAAACTCGCTTTATTATTTCTGGGGAATAGTGGAGGTTGCTATGGTTTGTTAAAAAATAAAATTCTTGTATCAGCTCTGGATGGAATGTGCCTGTCTATTAGTAATACTTAGAATAGTAGCTACCATTTATTGAGTCAGTTAGGATGGCATTTTTGTATAGGCAGTAATAGAAAATTCTACAGTAATGGCTTAAGCCGTAGACATATAATTATCTCACATCATGAAAAGTGTAGGGATAGCGTTCCATGGTTGAGGTAACTCCAGTGTCATAAAGGACCCAGGTTCTTCCTATCTTCTTGTTCTGTCACCAGCATTTTTCCTCTTTAGGTTTGGTGCTTCCTATTGCAAATGGCTTTTTTACCTTTAAGCTATTGGTAGAAATAAGGGGCTTTCCCTCCGTAAGTGAGGGAAATATTTCCCAGAAGCTTCTAGCAAATTTTCCCTCAAGTGTCATTGATCAGAGGGTTACATAGCCAATCCTAGTTGCAAAAGAGGCCGGGAAAACAAGTATCTGACAGAAGAGAAGATAATTACCATGATGATTTATTCCTTAGGGTGAGACACGTTGCCACATTTTACAAAATGGGAGTTTGTTAGCAAGGAAGAAGAAAAAAGGATACTAGGTATGATTGACAGTTCCTGGGTATCAGGCATTGTTAGTTGCTTTGCATACCTTTCGGTGTGATCTTCACAATGGTTCATTAAATTAGGCGCTGTGAGCTTCATTTGAGGAATGAGGAAACTGGTGCTCGGAGAACTTTACACAATAACTAGCTCTGGGGAAATCAGAAAGTAATGACAAAACCAGGAGTGAAATTCTCTTATTTCAAAGTCCACGCTCTTTCCATTACCCTCCAGTGCCTCTCCTCAGATTCTCAAATTGTCCCACTTGCTTTCCCCCTGCCAGTTCCAAGGTCTCATTCTGACAGTGAAAGTGAATATTCAGCTTCCAACTCAGAAGACGATGACGGCGTTGCCCAGGAACACGAAGAGGACACTGATGAAGTCATCTTGAGCCAAAAGAGTCCATCTCAGAATAGAGCTATGTCAGCTCCTGTTTGCAAAGAAACACCTTCTAAGAAAATGAAAAGAGATAAAACAGTAAGTGGAGACTTTAACCTTAAAGAAAAAAATTGTGTAATATCCTAAAGCTAAGCTACCCCAAAGGGATTCACTTGGGGGATCAACATAATTTTTTTTCTTTACTTCTGTATTTTCAGTCTTTCCCATAAGTACGCCCATCTGCATTTGTGTCTGTTTCCGAACTTTCTGTTTTGCCTGCCTGCATTCATATTCACGTATCAGTGCCACATGCTAAAGGTGACATCTCAGTTCAGTTGTATAAAAATGAGCTTTTAAATAAATTTTGATTGGAGAATTGGAAGCAAGACTTCTCAGTGAACACCTTTTTAGATAGTTTTGTTTTGATAACATTGCTGATATAGTCAGGTCAGTACAAGTAGTAAGCGAAGTGGCTGTGGGTCCGCGTTGAGTCGTTTGGAAGAACACTGTAAGCGCCGTGGCCGGAGAAAAGGCTCATTGCCTGGTGCTGGGTGTAAAGATTCAGGGGAGTCTAGGAAGCCTATACCGCTCTGAAAGGTTTTCCATCGCTCCTCACCCCCGTGGCGGTGAGTCCGGGCTCACGTCCGCAGAACAAGTAGTGAGCCACTTCACTGCAACGGTACGCTGGTGTCTTACTTTACTGTTGATATCTTCCTCATTTCCAGTTCTCCGGCTGTTAAAGGATTTGTAAGAACTGTGTGAGGCAAAATGAAGGTCCCGATAGGAGTCCGAATGGAAATTTTATGTTGGAACTTAGGAATCGTTTTTGTGAACAGACTACTTCCATCTAGTCATTTCTTTAACTTTTATGATCTTAAGACTTACTCAGTTTTACTACTAGAATTAAATGTCCTTGGTCCTTAATCTGTGGTGTTGCTTCAAAAAGAAAATAGTGCCAAATAAAGAATTTCACGTATCCTATTTTATGCTAATGTCTAGTTTTGATAAAAACAAGTATCTAGGGGCACCTGGGTGGCTCAGTCGTTAAGCATTTGCCTTTGCCTCAGGTCATGACCCCGGGGTCCTGGGATTGGGCCCCACGTTGGGCTCCCTGCTCTGTGGGAAGCTTGCTTCTCCCTCTCCCACTCCCCCTGCTTGTGTTCCCTCTCTCACTGTCTCTCTGTCAAATAAATAAATAAAATCTTTAAAAACGAAACAAAACAAAATCAAATATCTGGGGATGCCTGGGTGGCTCAGTGGGTTAAGTGTCTGCCTTCAGGCTCAGATCATGATCCCAGGGTCCTGGGATCGAGCCCCGCATCAGGCTCCCTGCCCAGCAGGGAGTCTGCTTCTCCCTGCCCTGGCTCTTGGGCTCTTGCTTGTTCTCTCTCCCCCACTCCCACCCCAATAAATAAAATCTTTTAAAAAATTAAAAATTCTTCAGAATTTTAAAAATATCTGAAACTAAGAATTGATTTTGCTGTATCTGCTTTCAGAGTGATTTGGTAGAAGAATATTTTGAAGCTCATAGCAGTTCAAAAGTTTTGACCTCTGACAGAACACTGCAGAAACTAAAGCGAGCCAAACTGGATCAGGTATGTTGTAAGGAATGTTGCTTCTATATATTTTTTTAATTTAAAAAGTACACCTCATAAACAACAAATTTGAAGGGTAAATTTACACAGAATTATTGTCCTGATAAAATGAAACACAAATTAAAGTGACCCGATAGATACTTCATTATATAAAATGGTAAGTGGTTAACTTGAAATCTATTTGATGTACTATAATTGAATTTTTTTCTCTAAGTACTTTATTATTTCTTCAGGATTTATGATAATCACCAGGACCATAGTTCTTGGATATCCATGCAGCTTTAATCTCTGTTCTTCTTGAACCCGCATATTCATTGAACTTCCCACTGGTCATAAAGTAGACTGTGACCGGACTCAGTTACAGACCTTGCAAAGAGCAGAGTGAATCTGCTTCTTGACATTACGGCAAACCTGCTCAGTACCGTAAGGTAACAAGGTTACTGTATACTATGGTTCTGGTATCTTAGTTTATAAAAAAATACCAGTTATACTCAGGGTTTTGACTGATCACCTCCCAGAAAGAAGAGAAAACCCATTTGAATGAGAAAATCTTTCAGTAGAAAGTGGGGTGGATAATCTGGGTCAAGAAGAGATTGTTACTGGCTCAAAGAGCATGGAGACTTACTATTTTTAAACTAGAATTTTTGCAGTTTTCTAGGGTATACAGGGCTTCTCACAGACACAGAAAAGAGGAGAGAGATAGAGGATAAGCTGCTATGACCTAGAAGACGTGATGCGATGTCATTGTTTCTGTTTTTGTCAGCTGGCTTATTGGTATTGAGAGTCAGATCAAAGACTAACTGAAAACATGTCAAGAAACCAAACTATTTCAGGGAGGAGATGGAACTAACATCTGCTTAGTGCATCTGTTTCGATATAAGCAACATGGGAGAAGGGTGAATGAGTCTAGAGTCAAAGCAGGGTTTCACAGGGCTGAGATGCCAAAAGAGCTAAAATGAAAGGAACACCTGTTACCAGTAATGAGGGAAGAGAAGGTCTTGCACTGACTGCGGACATAGCTAACCAACTCTACCTTTTAGTATTAAAAAAATGTTTTACTTAAGGGATAGAATCATGGGAAAATGGTAGCACCAAGGTAAAATGCATATATAGCTTTTTGCTAGAGTTTTCTTTTCAGACAGAGAGCTATATTTGATTCACCAGCATGAATTTCTAAGTTTAGGGTACAGGGCAATGTACGTTCTGTAGTTTATTTACATTATTGTTTAAAAAACTTTGCCATACTGGGGCATCTGGCTGGCTCAGTCAGTAGAGCATGTGACTCTTGATCTTGGAATTGTGAGTTTGAGTCCCACATTGGGTGTGGAGATTACTTAAAAATAAAATCTTATTCATTCATTCATTTCTTATTTTAAGTCCTGTCCATGCTCTCACAACCCTGAGATCAAGAACCGACCTGAGATCAAGAGTTGGATGCTTATCTCACTGTGCCACCCAGGCACTTCTTTAAAATCTAGGGGCGCCTGCGTGGCACAGTCGTTAAGCGTCTGCCTTTGGCTCTTGTCATGGTCCCCGGGTCCTGGGACCGAGCCCCGCATGGGGCTCCCTGCTTGGCAGGAAGCCTGCTTCTCCCTCTCCCACTCCCCCTGCTTGTGTTCCCTCTCTCCCTGTATCTGTCAAGTAAATAAATAAAATCTTAAAAAAAAAAACCTGAAAGAAAAACACAAAACTTTGCTGTACTTATCAAAGATGGATTTGTTAGAAGAAGCTTTGGGGGGTGCCTGGCTGGCACCTGTGACTCTTGATCTTGGGGTCATTGTTTTAAGCCCCTCGTTGAGGGTTGAGATATTTAATAAATAAAAATTTTTAAAAAATTAAACGTTAATGAGGCATCTGGGTGGCTCAGTCAGTAGAGCGGGATTTACTGACTCAACCTCAGGTCTTGATCTCAGGGTCAAGAGTTCAAGCCCCATACTGGGTGTGGAGCCTACTTAAAAAAAAAAAAAAGCAGCAGCAGCAGCTCTTGGTAGAGAAACAATGATACAAGTTTATTTTACTAGTGATAATGGTAAATTACAAAGACCTTTAATGTTTTCTGAGAATTCATATTTCGCTGTTACCATAAGCTTTCACATTTCTTCAAATTCATAGGTTTTTAAAAATCTGTTTGGATGGGCGCCTGGGTGGCTCAGTTGGTTAAGCCTCTGCCTTCAGCTCAGGTCATGATGCCAGGGTCCTGGGATCGAGGCCCACATTGGGCTCTTCCCCCTCTCTCTGCCTGCCTCTCTGCCTACTTGTGATCTCTCTCTCTCTCTCTGTCAAATAAATAAAATCTTTAAAAAAAAAATTTTTTTTAAATCTGTTTGGATTTGTTGTAAAAGCTGGGAGGCAGGCTTAATCATCTACTTATGGTAATGATCTTTTTAGAAATTAAAGCCTTATATTTGGAATTTATAATCATGGAAATGGTTCTAAACAAAACTTGGGAAATTCTTTACTGTTATATATTTGTACTGAAAACGATGCTTAAAAATTTTTAAGAAAACAGGAGTGCCGGGGTAGCTCATTTGGGAATCTGGCTCTTGGTTTTACCTGTGGTCATGATTTCAGGGTCATGGGATCAAGCCCCATGTTGGACTGTGCTCTGCACTAGGCGGGGGGCCTGCTTGGGATTCTCTTACTCCCTCTCTCCCTGCCCCTCCCCCTGCACTCATGTGCACGCTCTCTCTTGCTCTCAGTCTCATGTTCTCTAAAAAAAAATTTTTTTAAAGAAAACACTTAAATCATACTTGAAATATTATGTGTGTTCCGTTAATGCATTCATTACAAAACCTGATTACAGTAATATTTCTACCACTGGCCTCTTCCAACCTCTACCTCTAGTGAAATATTTTTAGTTTGGACTGATTTTGATGTTTATGGTTTGAGAATGATTTTCTTTCTTTTTTTAAAGCAAACTTTGCGTAACTTATTGGACAAAGTTTCTCCTTCCTTTTCTGCTGAACTTAAACAACTAAATCAACAATATGAACAATTATTTCATAAATGGATGTTGCAGTTACGGTATGTACTATCAACATTTCATACCCTTGTAAAATAACATATCTATATGTCTGTGTTAAAGCAGTTTAACATTGAATTTTCTTTTTGCAATCAACTTGATATACTTTTTATATATAAAAATTTGAAAAAATAAGTATTTTCCTAATTTTATGACTCACATGTACAAATTTCATATTGTATGACTCATCTCAAATTCTAGTTTTCAAGAAATGTGTCTAAATTTATCAGATGTGAAAGCTAATGGTAAGATAACTTCAGAATTCCTTAGGAATTCTAAGTTACTACTTATCAAAATATTTGAAAATCTAATTCATCAAGATTGATATCAGTTATATTTAAGTCCAGTTTTCTACAGCAAAGTTCCAAAAAAGGATATATATTTATTTTGATCTCATTCTATTTTCATGTACTATAGATCTTCAGAATTTTGTGATATCTGTCCTATAAACATTATTTTACCATTTAAAATTGTTTCTTAGAATATTTTTTCTATATTTTTCAGATACATCAGGTTAAAATTTAAATTCCCATTAAAGGGGCACCTGGGTGACTCAGTGGGTTAAAGCCTCTGCCTTCGGCTCAGGTCATGATCCCAGGGTCCTGAGATCGAGCCCCACATCGGGCTCTCTGCTCAGCGGGGAGCCTGCTTCCCCTCCTCGCTCTCTGCCTGCTTCTCTGCCTACTATCTGCCTACTGTCTGTCAAATAAATAAATAAATAAAATCTTAAAAAAAATTCCCATTAAAATAACCAGAAGAATTATTAAAACTTTTTTTTGCTATAATTACTTTTATACTTTTATTAAAAAAGATCTTAGTATAAGGAAGTGCTTAAAAAGTGTACTATTGTAAATGTATACTCACAGTTACGTGGTCACTGGAATAGGTAAGAACGCAGGTCCACCAAGCAGTAAAAACAGAATTCCCAGTTGATCCTGGTTTTCTTTTGCCAGTAATACATCAAAGGGTCATGCTTGTCTTCCTGCTAGGACCTCAGCTTGTAAGTGTTGATAGATCTGTTCGCTCTAAATTTGTAAAGTAGCTCTTCACTCTGGTCCCATCCCCCACAGACCAGTTCCTCCTTCTCATAGGTCAGCTCTGATAACTTGTTCAGCTTCGCTTCCCAGCCGAGACGTCAGTCAGCTACTTCAGCAGAATTGCCAACTCTCTGAATTCCGCTTTTTTCCGCTGCTGCTACCTTGCTGATCTGTGCGTGGGAGTCATTGCTTTTCTTCTATTTCTAGACTCCCCTGCGTTGCTACAGGGTATCACGTAAATACTGTTCCCGACTGACCTCTATGAACATTCATGGAGTCGAGCTTTAGCTTGACCCGTAGTGCTTGGTGTTCTGGATCTTCTGACTCTCTTGGCTTTGGTTGCTTTTTGCAGTGAAAAACTCCCATAGTTGTGTCTCTGGCCCAGCCCAGGTATCACTCCTCAGCAACAGATAAAGGTATCTCAGTGTATGTTGGAGGTTTCCAAGTGGATGTCCTATAAATAATTCAGTATATATAAAATTTAATTCCTCTTAAACCCATCATTCCCACCTGCCCCAGCAACCTGGCACAATGAATGTCACCCCATTCATGTAGTTGCCTATGCCAAAAAAAAGTTATTTTGGAATACTCCCTTTCCATCACTTTCCACGTCTAACCACTCCAAATCCTGTTGATTGGACATGTAAAGCCCTGACAACTCTGATTTTTCTCTGTAACACCTAATTCAAGTCCATAGGCTTTGGCAGTCTGTCTTGCCTTCTGTCCATGCCCCACTGTTCAGCCAGTACTGTCTTCCTAAAAATATCATGCTGCTTTCCTACTTAGAACATTTCAGTTAACCCCGGAGTAGTTGCTTTTAAATGGCCATTGTCCTTGAAATAAAGTCTACTTAATGTCTTAGTTGACTTAACAAGACCTTTGTGGCCTGGCCTCTGCTAACCTTTCCTGTTTAATCTATCAATTAAAACTCTGCTTCGGCCTGTGGAACTGTTAGTGCCTTGTCCCTGCTGTTCTCCCTTGCCTCCGGCCAGTCATCCGTTGAAAGGTAATAAAGAGCTGGAAAGAAAGCTCCCGAAGCTGGAACTGAAGTGTGGCGTGTACACAGTAAAGCTGTGCTTCTCCCGCGTATAAACTGGGAATCGGTGTAGTTACTCAGTCATCCGAGTCCTTTCTGTGTTCTTCGTCGACTTAAAGAAACTAGTTGATTATAAAAAATTAAGAGGTACCGAACTTTAATTTCATGAATGCTATCTTTCCTAACAGCCTGGGGTTCAACATTGTGCTTTATGGTTTGGGTTCTAAGAGAGATTTACTAGAAAGGTTTCGAACCAGTGTGCTGCAAGATTCCATTCATGTTGTCATCAATGGCTTCTTTCCTGGAATAAGTGTGAAATCAGTAAGTTTCAAAAATGTTAAAAGGACCAACATTATATCCCTGCCTGTCCATACCCCTACTTTAATGAGGATGCTTCTCATTCTGGCATGTTCAAATTTTTTTAGCCTTTACAGTAGTAGGATTGCATAGTGCTTATGACCATGTGTTTGGACTCAGGGTTCCAGCTTTGAATCCTCATCTCTGAATTTTCTACTTTGTAACCGATAAGTGTATTAAGTCTTAGAGAAATGTTATTTTGTTTCCTATACCAAATACCAACTGTACTTCTCTAAAAGACAGGATTATGGAAGACTTTAGCTTTATTATGCTTTTGTGTCACTTTGCTACTCTGAAAGTAATAATATAAGTAAAGTTTGTAGTTCTATAATGCATTTATTATAGATCATTTGTATCTCTTCCTCATTTGAAAACTAAACCTTTTGGTGCTGGATATTAACCAGTGCAGTATTCCTTTTTAAAAGTGTCTTTAATGTTTGTATCCTGTTTTCTTTGATAGCTCTGTGGTATTCTAACGTTTGCCATATTGGTGGGGGGTGATGTTTTTGCTACCCTCTTATTTGTACATCTTTATTGTTCTCCCGTGTTCCATTTTAGCTATAACTTGGGCCAAAAAATGAATTAGATATACTTAAGCACCAGTAGGATTTTTAAGTGGTTTTTCAGACTTGATGGGAAATCTAAATGCATTTTTAACTTATCAAAAAGGATTGATTTCTTAGTTGTATTTATCCTATATGACAGAATAAGTAGTAATTGATGTACCTCTTGCACTTTTATGACATAGATCCTGAATTCTATAACAGAAGAAGTCCTGGATCATATGGGTACTTTCCGCAGTGTATTGGATCAGCTAGACTGGATAGTAAACAAATTTAAAGAAGGTAACATGAAGTAGATGCTCTAGTTTTAGGATGAAACTAAGCGTACACATCTGCTTATTCGTGTACAGACAGATGGTCCCCAACTTAAAATGGATTGACTTGCCATTTTTTTGACTTTGTGATGGTGGAAAAGCAATATACATTCACTAGAAACCATACTTCCAATTTTGAATTTTGATCTTTTCCTGGGCTAGCGATATGTGGTACTATACTCTTCTTGTGATGCTGGGCAATGACAGAGAGCCAAGGCTCCCGGTCAGCCACACGACCATGGAAGTAAATAACCAATAAACTTGTAACTATTCTGTACCCATACAACCATTCTCTTTTTTAATTTCAATACAGTATTCAATAAATTACGTGGGACTTTCAACACTATTATAAAATAGGCTTTGTGTTTTTGCCCAGCTGTAGGCCAACGTAAGAGTTCTGAGTACAGTTAAGGTGGGCCAGGCTAAGCTATGATGTTTGGTAGGTTGAGTGTATTAAATGCATTTTTGACTTATATTTTCAAGTTAGGTTGGGTTTATTAGAACATATCCCCATCTGAAACCAAGGAATATCTGTATTATTGTACCCAAAAAATGTGGGTTATTTCAATAATAATACTTCCCTCAATGCTGATTAGGTTTCTCTGAAATAATTTGTCCCTTCTGTGAAGTTTTTCTGTGAACTTCACTAATACCTACCAGGAAAGAATTGCTCGTACTACCCTGAATTTGTATAACCCAAAGCCTGTTATTTCAGAATAGTTCTCAGGTTTTACTTGGTCCATGTGAAATACCCCCAGGTGATAGATGCATCTTTGGTATACTGTTTACTATTTTTATGAAACATTTTTATCTCTTTATTTGGAGTAAATATCATTGCATTTGAACAGTTTCATACACTAAAATCTGTGGAATGGAAAGAAACATTGTTTTTCCTTTGGTGTGAATGTTTTGGCTATGTGAGCATATCAAAACATTAAAAATAAAATTATTTAGGGTCCAACAGTTGCCACTTAGCCACTAAAGAAATGAAAGGAGTGGGGTGCCTGGGTGGCTCAGTTAAGTGTCTAACTCTTGGTATCAGCTCAGGTCTCAATCTCAGGGTGATGAGTTCAAGCCCTACATTAGGCTTCACGCTGGGCATGGAATCTACTTAAAAAAGAAAAAAAAAAGTAATAATTGATCTTACAGAGAATTTTGATATTGTTTATATGCTCATGAAAATAGATGCCTATTCATATGTAATGCCTATTTTATATATTGTTCCTATAAAACATACTTGTAATTATATAAATTGTAATTATATAAGTTATATAAAAGTTTTTACATATGGGCATATAATTTGAATATATAATTACATAATTCAGAATTATGTAGTATGCAAAAGATATAAATGTAAATATATCAATGTTTAAGTATAATTCAATTCTAAAATAGAGATTATTTTTATATAATTTAGGTACTGTTGATTATGGTGGCATCTAGACTTTCAAAATGTTGTCAGAGTCTTTGTTGCTATATTGTCTCTCTTGTCCCTCTAGCCCCAGTGAGAGAAGAATTTACTTACTCTCTCCAAAAGGCTCATCCTCCATTATGTCCTATTTCTTAACAACTCTGGAGAGACTTGTCAGTGGCTTTTGGACATGTATAGGACTTCTTCCAGCATAAGAAGAGGTTTACCTGATTCTACTGCCCTTCCACACTATTTGATTTTTCCTAGTTCAATGATTCCAGATTTTTTGAAGACATATCCCGGTTCTACTTTTTTCTTAACTTCTTACTTCTGTGCTACCTGAACTATATGCTTGAAGATCACCTATAATTTTCTTACTAAACACAGGTGGCCTTGGTTCATCTTCTTCTATCTTGATCTCTGCAAGTGTTTAATGGTTTCGACAGCCCCATCTTCCAAGTGCTGCCTTCATTTACCTTTAAGACAGTTTTTACCTCTCTGACTTTCCTGATGCCTTGAGCAGTATCCTAAATTCCACCCCCTCCCCTTTTTTGTCTTCTTTGGCTTTTGTAATAATCAGGGTTTTCGGTCTCTTAATGCATAGAGAGAACTTCTGGGGTGTGTGTGTCCCCTCTCCCCTCCCGCCCTGCAATGCAACGTGTACAGATTTACCTCCAACCCATAATGCATGGTGCCTTATTTCCTGTGCCTTACTGAAACCGTTTGATGATCTGATTCAGGTGTTAACCACTCCAGTTAACATTCAGTCCCGACTGATTTTCAGTGAATTTCCTTAAGAGTTCAATAACCTGTGGCCTCTTTTGAGAAACTGATATCTTCTCAAATAAATTACATACCTCTATGCAATAGTTACATTGTCCCGTACTACTGTGACACATCTTGTAATACACAGGCATTGTGTGTGGTTAAGGACTTTACAAATACTCCTTATAAATAATAATTGAATAGTCTTTCCTTTTAGATTCTTCTTTGGAACTCTTCCTTCTCATCCACAATTTGGATAGCCAAATGTTGAGAGGAGACAAAAGCCAGCAAATTATTGGACAGTTGTCATCTTTACATAACATATACCTTATAGCATCTATCGATCACCTCAATGCCCCTCTCAGTAAGTATTACCATTTTTCTTTCTCAGGATATCAGTCTTAAGAAATTTCTTAATGTTGTAAATTGTAACATTTTTATTGTTTTTCAGTACACTTTTTCTTTTGTTGCATGCATAAGGTCACAGATTGCTAAAAGCAAAAGTGTCTTCAGTCTGATTCAGAACATAATTCTTGGGGAAAAAAATTCAGATTCTAAAGGGGGTGTTTTACACCGGAAGTTTCACAAAGAGAAGCAGCAGCCCAACTATTATTTTGGTCTCTTTCTACTCTTTGCGGTATTGCAACATTTATTTTGTGCATTTAATTCTGAGACTTTGTGAAAATCCCTATGCCCTGGTAACACTAATATATTTTAAATTGTAGTTAATATACAAATAAAAATCCACATGTTGATTGACAATGAAATTAGGTTGTGAGGTACTGATATGGATGGGGAAATGGCAAAAATGAAAAATTTTCAGGATTTTTTTTTTTAAGATTTTATTTTTTAAAGATTTTATTTGAGAAAGAGATCACAAGTAGGCAGGCAGGCAGAGAGAGCCGGAGGCGGGGTGGGGAGCAGGCTCCCTGCTGAGCAGAGAGCCCAATGTGGGGCTCCATCCCAGGACCCTGAGATCATGACCTGAGCTGAAGGCAGAGGCTTAACCCACTGAGCCACACCCGCGCCCCCAGGGTTCATTTTTTATTTAACACTTTCTTTCCTAGAGTGGACTCTAGTAACATGATAATGTGACACTAATTAGTAACTTCTGTTTTCTTTAATCGTATGCTATAGTGTGGGATCATGCAAAGCAGAGTCTTTATAACTGGCTCTGGTATGAAACTACTACATATAGTCCTTATACTGAAGAAACCTCCTATGAGAATTCTCTTCTGGTTAAACAATCTGGATCGTTACCACTTAGTTCCCTAACTCATGTCTCACGAAGCCTTACCCCTAATGCAAGGTAAGAATGAAAACTCTAATTTCTTTTTTAAAAAAACTCTATAGGATATTCATGAGTAGGTTTTAATGGCAATTCTAAAATTCTAAAGTCTCTACTTAGTTTGCAGGATTAAGAGAGTAAAAAATAGAGTTGCCAGTACTGGGTTATGCAATAGGCAGACTCCTTAACAGTAGTGTCAACATTTTTTTTCTTAATTTTTATATTTCTAAATAAGAGCATCTCAAGATAATGGTCATTGTGGAGGAAAAAGAATTTTGATGGGTTTTACTTCAATCTGATGGTTATTTTTAATTATATTTCGAACACTGTGTATAGACATAGGGCCGTTGACATAAAATAACTCCTTTGATCCTCACCACCACCATAAGGTAGATAGCAAAGGGCACAGAGATTTTGATCCAAATCTGCCTGACTTCCAAACTCTTGGTTTTAAACATCTCTATAATGTCTCCGGTGAAGCCCTTTCAGCAGCCTCGCCTAGAGGAGTATCTGAATTAATAAAAGCTAAGAAAAGCTGGATATAGCATAAACTGGCAAAACATAAAGGGCATGATAATTAACCTGTTGAAAAAGGCTTTGAGTATTAGATTCTCCCCTCCCAAGCACGGAATTCTAGAACAGTTAACAAGATGAACTGTTTAAAAACAAGCCCTGTTGAGAATTACTAAAATTTGAAAAGATGAAGAAAAATACTGTGTTCTTGGATGAGTGGACTGAATATTATAAAGATAGTGTAACTCCTTCCAAGTTAGAATATATTAGACCTATAAATTAATCCAAACATTGATGATTTTTCTTGTGTTTTAAGTTTCTTAAAGAAGCAGGTGAGACTAGTGAAGTCTTTTTTTTCCTCCCAAGAGCAATGGCACTTCTAGTCAAATGGTACAATACTTTCACATTTTTTAAAAAGGTTTTATTTATTTATTTGACAGACAGAAATCACAAGTAGAGAGAGAGGGGAAAGCAGGCTCCCCGCCGAGCAGAGAGCCCAATGTGGGGCTCGATCCCAGGACCCTGAGATCATGACCTGAGCCGAAGGCGGAGGCTTTAACCCACTGAGCCACCCAGGCGCCCCCTTTTCACACTTTAATGATCAGTTTTTTTACTCTATAAAGCTGGTTTGTATGCCTGAAGATTAGCATTGCATTAATACTGAAATGTGCATTAAATGAGTAATCAAAATTTCTATGGAATTGCAACAGAAAAGGTCTCATGCAGTCTTAACTGTGCTTACTGTTAACAGACTATGCAAACTGCTGTGTGGGAAGTTGGGAATCCGTGCAGCGTTGAGTGCTGTCAACATTAGAGATGACTCTGACTGCTCTAATGCGAGTAGTTTGCAGTTTGGCATACCCTAAGTGTCTGTGTACTAGCCTCCACTGCTTTTTTTTTTTTTTTTAAACTATGAAATTTTGTTTCATTCTGCAAACTCCAGTATCATGTAGTCTTTCCTTGGTATGAATATGATCAAAAACTTTAACCAACATTTAGATGCGGAGTCACTGGCAGTATCTAGTTATAATGTGGCCATTCAGATGATCCAAATATGCTGATAGTAATTGTCTAGATTATCTTAAAAATGTAAATATAGGGCGCCTGGGTGGCTCAGTGGTTTAAGCCGCTGCCTTCGGCTCAGGTCATGATCTCAGGGTCCTGGGATCGAGTCCCACATCGGGCTCTCTGCTTGGCAGGGAGCCTGCTTCCCTCTCTCACTCTCTCTGCCTGCCTCTCTGCCTACTTGTGATCTCTCTCTCTGTCAAATAAATAAATAAAATCTTTAAAAAAAAAAAAAAATGTAAATATAAATGTTTAAAGTTTCTGCCACACCAAAGGACTCCTGGCAATCTTAGTGTAGCATGCTTTCCGCCCTGTAATTCCACTTTGTACTCTTCTATAGAAATTGATATGAAAAATTTAGGAAGACTTTTTAATGATGGAAAAATGAGTAAGTAGAAGGCGAGATGTAAAACCGTGTATACGATGCATAAATGCGTGAATTGATGTGTTTCCACCCTACTTCATTCCACGAAGATTTGAAAAGACAGCACACAAATATGATTTCTACATCAAATGTTAGCGGCTGTTATTTTAGGGTTATGGCATTAGTATTTTTCTCTGTACATTTTCTTATATATTCCACATTTTCTAACTTGAACAACCTGTAGCCTTAAAAAATTCTGAGATTTTCCTTAAAAGGAAATTTTTAAAAGCTTCTCCTTTTTAAGTAGGCCAGGATAGGATGTTCCCTGGAGAAGGGAACAGAAGAAAATACAAAAAGTTTAAACCAAGTAGTTCACATTATCTTTGTCTGTTTTACTGTTCTCTTTTGATGTTAACATTCTGGATTTGAATTGTTTTTTGTTTTTTTTTTCCCTTAGGGGGATTTTCAGGCTACTGATAAAGTATCAACTGGATAACCAGGATAACCCTTCTTACATTGGTATCTGATATTTATGATATTAAATTGTGTGTGACTTTTGTTTCACCCCATAAATTCCTTTTTCTGGAATCTAATAAGAGCACTGCAGTGTTTCACAGGAGCAAACAAATGGTTTGCTCTGGGATCAGTTTGTCTGCCACGTGGCACATTTTCAGGAACCCCACAGAGACACTGCTGAATAGGCGCTGGCCAGTGCACTTTGAAAGACATGTCTGGCCCATTTTTACTGTTCCTATGTAAAATTTCCTAAGTTCCTATGGTAACTGTGGACATGTGTCTACCAATTATATATATTTCATATGCTGGGCATCTTAGCAAATTTTCTTCCCCTTGGATAAAAATAATGTGTTAATTTAGACGAGTATTTTAATAATCGTACAGCTCTCTTGACTTACTAGTAGTTCCTTCTCTAAAAGTCCACTTTATTCATGCTGTTGAAAGCTACCACAAGATTTATGTTTTACTTGGTCACAGATGAGTATTTTCAGCCAATCAGTTCTCTTTAAAATGTAAGCCACAGTGTTTAATACTTAAGTGTTCTCTAGTTTTGCTTCTTCCAGAGGTTGGTTTTTTGTTTTTTTTCAAAGCAACACTTAACAGTCTGCTTTGACATACTATGGCAACAGCACTTTTTTTGTGTTCCTTGATATGTGGGGTCATGTCTTCAATGCTGACTTATGTTCACATCTCCTTTTGAACTCTCTAGGATTTTCTTTTCAAGACTTTTACCAACAGTGTCGGGAGGCATTCCTGGTCAATAGTGATCTGACACTTCGGGCCCAGTTAATTGAATTTAGGGACCACAAGCTTTTAAGGACAAAGAAGGTGAGAGTTTTCTGACAGCATTAAATATGTTAAGAACACCTTATCTCTTGTTTACTTAAGGATAAGTACGCCTTTGACTCAGCTTTGATAATGAAGTGCAGGTTCCGTGATGGGTCACAAGAATCCATTTAGGCAGTGTGCCATCTGAGTTCTGCAGAAAGAGATAAAGTTAAAAGTACTCAGCCCTTTAAAAGGTTCTAGTCCAGAGTAATAGGCCCTTAGAAATTATTCCCTTTTCCCTCTCTTCCTTCTACCACATTCATTAACTGGGTCTGTATGGAGCACTAAGTATTAACATACAGTAGTAAGCAAAAACCTGACTCCTTTCTGATAGAGCTTAAAGTCTAATGGAGGAGACAGATATTTGTCAAATAATCACCCACATCTAAAGCTTTAACTATGGTGTCCTGTGATCAGAAAAGTACATGGTTCTGAAAGAAGTCGGGTTCACATGTTATGCTAATTATGGTTATCAGACCACTGAGCTGAGATCTAGAAGGAAACTAGGAGATAACTGGTCAGAGAAAAACATAAAGGCCAGTGTGCCCCGGGACAAGGCTGAAAAGACAGAGATGTAAGGGCTAGCCCGTGCACTACTTTTAGGCCAAGGAAAGGACTTTAATCTTCCTTTGAAAATTAAGGGAAGTCCTTAAAAAATTGTTCTGGCTCTGGTATGGAGAATGGAATGGGGCAGAGTGGGGTAGGGATTGCTAAATGTCAGTGCACAGAGAGCGGCTGGGAAGGTGTTTTAGTAGTTAGAGCTGATGATGAAGAGTAAAAGTGGCTGGAGTTCAGATACACTGGGGAGGCAGAACTGACAAGAACTGATGGATGGATATGAGCACCAAGGGAAAGTGTCAAGAATGATTTCTGGTGTCTGGTTTGCAGAACTAGAGAGTTGGTGAGATTAGATGAGAAACATTTTTGGGGAGACAGATCATGAGTTCCTGATTGTAGTATATTTGGACTTACTCTTTTGAGATTTCCAAATGGAGACGTCAGCTAGGCAATTGGGTTTTCCTAGGACAAGAAACCAGGGGAAAGATCTGGGCTAGAGATAGAAGATCAGTCCCTGGGTATTTAGGTTGTAACAAAAACCAGGAATTGGTGGGAGTGAGATTCGAAGGCCAGGAACTAAGCCTAGAAGTGTGACATGTAATGGCCAAGTAGAAGATAAATGTGTAGAGGCAGGAGAAATAGCCAGACAGCCAGGAAGAAAACCAGAATATGATGTCATAGAAGCTAAGAGAAGCATGTTTTAAGAGAGAACAGTTAGCAGTACAGGTTCTGCTAAGAGGCCCAAAAAATGAAAATTGGATTGGATTTAGGAGTAAGGAATTTCTGGTGGTCCAAACAGAAGCTCTTCTAATGACATGATAATGGTGGTAGTAGCTAGGTTGGACTGGGTTGAGTGAAAGGTGAGGAAATGGAGACCAGCAGTTACTGACAATTCTTCTGGAAAGGTACAGAGGTTAGGTGATAGAAATGAGAGTCTCGTGAGGGTTATTTAAAAAGGGCAGGACCTGGCTGACTCAGTCAGTACAGCATGTAACTCTTGAGCTCAGGGTCATGAGTTCCAGCCCACATTCGGTGTGGAGGTTACTTTTTTTTTTTTTTTTTTAAAGATTTTATTTATTTATTTGGCAGACAGAGATCACAAGTAGGCAGAGGCAGGCAGAGAGAGAGCCGGGAGGCAGGCTCCCTGCTGAGCAAAGAGCCCGATGTGGGACCCGAGCCGAAGGCAGAGGCTTTAACCCACTGAGCCACCCAGGCGCCCCTGGAGATTACTTAAAAAAAAAATTTTTTTTTTTTAAGTTTTTAGTTGAGAGAGAGAGTACGAGCAGGGGAAGGACAGGGGCAGAGGGAAGCAGACTTCCCAGAGTGGGGCGTCCAGGACCCCGGGATTACAACCTGAGCAGAAGGCAGATGCTTAACTGACTAAGCCACCCACGTGCCGCTAGGGATTTTTTAAAAGGGGGGGTATGTGTGTTGGGGGGTGGAGATACCTGGATAAAAGGACAGAGAAATCAAGAGCAGAGCAGAAGCAGGAGTGTAAAGAGATCTGCCGACCCTCTAATCTTTTCCACTAGGAAGTGGTTTAACTATAAACTCAGTGTATTTAGATAAGCCTATATACCCTTTTGCCTTAATCTTTACATTTCTGTATTTATATAAGATATTAAATCCATCTTTTTTGTCTAACTTACAACAGGGTTCACCTTCTGTCTCTTTACAAATGGCTAACATCCAGGGTCTTGTCACTTTCAGGGAACTGACGGGGTGGAGTACCTAGTAATTCCTGTGGACAGCGGAACGCTGAGTGAGTTCCTGGAGAAGGAAGAGGAGGAGTCTTGAAGTTGTCCTTCACTCTTGAATCTTCTGTGGAAGGAAGGGCTGTACCCCAGCTGCCGCTCCTCTAGTCTGAAGTGTTGTGTTTACATCTAACATTAGATCCTTCCAGTGTACAAGACTTCAAGTTGGGAGGGGAGGAATGTCGTCACTGAGAACCTTGATTTAGCCTGGCTGGTGTGCCATCTCTCGTCCTATGCAGCGGTCCTCAAGTCGGAGAAAACGTGCCTTTCATTCATTACCTCTCTGGAGACTTCGTGCTGGAATGAACTGTGTGCTCAGGGACGATTTGGAGCTGGATGTCTTGGGATTCTTTTATACTAGAGATGATATTATTCCCAATTTTTTGAGGGCCTTTTAAACACTCCCAGAGGGGACTGTTTGCAGATGTGTTTGGTCCAGAGCATGGAGGTACAGAAACACTGACATCACATAAATCTGCTTGCGCCTCCGTCAGAGCTGACGAGTGTAAAGAAGGCCGATCATCTTACTGTTCTCGAAAGGCTTAACGAAAGGTGTGTAACACTGGGGAAGAGTAGATGATCTAGCTTTCTCTTTCTGGATTTAGACTCCATGCCGGTGGGGTGGAGCAGGAGGGCATGACCCTCTTCAGCTGGGTTAGTGGGAAAAGCATAACGAGCCTACAGGCTGTGTGCCCACCTTAGAAAGCACATGAACAATAATCATGATCCTTGGAACAGCCAACATCTGTGTCATCACCTTCATGACACAAGAAAGAAGCCAGGCTACAGAAGAAACAGTCCTGAACTACAGTTTAGTCATTGTTTTTAAGACAACAGAAAATAAAAATTCAATTATTCTTGTATTGACATTTTTCTTCAATAACTTACAAGTGAGTAGCATACTAATGGCAGATTTTAATCTTGATTTCTCTACCAAGTAGACCCAGAACTCACTGTAAGACATTTCAGTTTTTTTCTTTAACAATTTCAAGCCCTCTAAATATTTACACAAGCCTTTTTCATTAGGAAAGAGAAAAAGGCTAACTTTGGCCACTGGTCAGCTTATAGTCTCCACATATTGTCTAAAACATTTCATATTTGGAAATGAAATCCTTCATTAAAACATCACTGTCATGAACAAGTGAGAACTGCTGACGCAGTACCTAGTTTATCTTGTAAACTCCTTTCATGAAACTGTCTCCCAAAATGCTCGGAATTTAAGTCCTTTCTCTTTGTGGCATATAATTTAAATCCATGTGTGAGGGTTCAGTCACATATCATCAAAATATTTAAACTAGTACATGAATTTGATTCTAAAAATTGTTACCAAAGGATATTCACTGAAAAGTGAGTTTCCTTCCCCTTCACCGATCCAGTCCCTTATGCAACCGGTGATAGGAGCTCCCTCCTGCAGAGGTATTCTATGCACACGGAAGGTATGTGTCTGTATCTCCTTTTAAAAACACAAATGGTAGCATATGATATGTGCTCGTTTGCACCTTGCTTTTTTTGCTTAATATATCTAGTTTATAACTTATAGTATAAAAAAGTATATAAAATCTTTAATTACCTAATATGCAAATTTTGCATTTGCCCTTAAATATCTACTGGTTTATTTTTATAATTTTTGTGTCCATGCTATCTGCAAACAATATGTATCAACAATCTATCAATAAATAAAAAGCCAATTTGGATAGAATCATTTTTTCATAGTACTGGTTTTTTACTAAAAATATCTATTTTTAAAGATTTTATTTATTTATTTGACAGAGATCACAAGTAGGCAGAGAGACAGGCAGAGAGAGAGGAGGAAGCAGGCTACCCACTGAGCAGAGAGCTCGATGCGGGGCTTGATCCCAGGACTCCGGGATCATGACCTGAGCCGAAGGCAGAGGCTTTAACCCACTGAGACACCCAGGAATCTTATACTAAAAATATTTTTAAGCCCTTCAAAAATTTTATAAGTGCATCTTACAGATCTGAAGATCTGAGCAGAATTATTCTACACTCTGCATTTACTTGTTTCAGTATCAGTGCTCCTCATACTCCTACCAGTTAAAGCCTGACTGCTAAGGCTCCCAACTCCTATTCCTTGCTTCTGACAAGAGTGAACAAACCTGAAAATCTTGAAGGATTTTTCTGGCTGCTCTTAATAAAATGGCCAAATAAAGAGGCCCAAAAAAAGGCACAGAGGAGGCAGAACAAGCATTCTTACACTCTACCAAAGTTGATATAACACTGTATTCCTGATGCAGAGAGTTCTAAATCAGCTCTTGTGATACTCTAAGAAACGGATTTTCCCAGCATGTTCATCAGTTTAATACATGAACATTTCATTCATATAAAAGATCAGTGAGTTTAGGGGATGGTTAATAGATAATGTTTATCTTAAAAAAAAAAAACTTTAGAAGTCTACTTTTTTTTTTTCATTCATATAAAAGATCAGTGAGTTTAGGAGAAGGTTAATAAATAATGCTTATCTTAAAAAAAAACACTTTAGAAGTCTTTTTTTTTTTCATTCATATAAAAGATCAGTGAGTTTAGGGGATGGTTAATAGATAATGCTTATCTTTAAAAAAAAAAAAAAACCTTATAAGTCTACTTTTTTCCCCTTTAATTCATTGTGGAGCCAGTAGTATTGTTCAAAATGTTTTTTTCCTACATTCTAGGAGGTGAGAAGACTTCCAGCTTAGTACCGAGTAACCATCAGAGATGACAAATCGGGAGGGTCAGTATTACCACAGACTGTGTGGCTCCTAAAACTGAGGAATAAAGAGAAGTATTATGCAAATGACTTTGTTCTTGGGCTTTCTGTAATTACCGGAATACTCCCTTAGGAGAGTCCTACCTTTTGAGATTTCAACTTGCTGTTAAAACATTTCTCATTCATGTTTGTTGAACCCTTCCTACGTAGAAGGCTCTGTGCTAGATAGAGGAGTTGTAAGGAATGTGAAGGGAGAAATATTATGGGCTGTTAATAGCATTAAAAGTTACAGTAGTCTTAATACGCTGGAAATAAGCTTGAAATAACTGATGCTAAGGAAAATGTGACTTTAAATGTGAGTTTAAATAGAAAGCTAATTATCACACTCTCCTAACAATCTTGGCATATAGCAACACACTCTGGCCGTGAGCCTGCCCACGTGTTTAGGTCATGATCTTTACTTCTGCTGCCTAACGTGTGGTCCTTGATGGCAGCAGCATTCTCTTGGGAACACAGAAGTGCTTGGGCCCCACTCGAGCTTCTGAATCTGTCTGCATTTGTAAACTACGTCTCTGGGCGCCTGGGTGGCTCAGTCGGTTAAGCATCCACCTTCAGCTCAGGTCATGATACCAGAGTCCTGGGATTAAGTCCTGCCTCGGCCTCCTTGCTCAGTGGGGAGCCTGCTTCTCCCTCTCCTCCTGCTCTCTCCCTGTCAAATAAGTAAAATCTTAAAAAAAAAAAAAAATCTCCATACATTCTTCTGCACATTAAAGTTTGAAAAGCAATGAGCTATATAACTAAAGAATCAACACCTTAAAGTTAACAGTTCAGAAAACTTGACAAGTGAAAATAATTCATCTTTGGTGATATTTTAATTTTAAAAAACTCCAGAGGACATATTTGGGGGTATTTTTAGTTATTCGGAAATGTTAGCAAGCCAGTAAATAAACTTTAAAAATTGTGGTAACAATGGCATTCTTTAAGAAAAAACAAACAAACAAACAAACAACAATTTGGCAATAAGCATGTCCAATCATAAATTTTTAATCCACAACCTTCAGGACTAATAATTTTAGTTAAAGGTGAAATCATGTCTTACCTTCAGTATGCCATAAAGGAAAAAAGAGGTTTAAAAATCACTGCCCCCAAGCTATTAAACAGCAAATCTGACCATATCATTTCTGCCTCTGCTTTCTATCCCAACAATGGATGACTTACACGGGCTTTTCCAATGCATTGTGCTGTTTCTCTACACTAGTGTTTGTACAAGCTCTGCCTCTTGACTGAATTCTACCCTCCCCACGTCCCCAGGAAACCTTCCCTATAAGCCCTCTGCACATCTTCAGCATAGGTAATTACAATAAGCTCGTCGGCATCATCCAAACTTCTGTCCTCCTCCCGCATCTTCATGGGCCCAGCACAAAGAACCCAAACAATGACTGAGGAAAATGCCACCAGGAGTCTCAAAGCTGTCTGCTCTCCATTGGCTCGACTTTTGAGGTCGGCCATCCCTCATCAAAGCTTTCTGCTTGGCTTCTGATGCTTTGCCGATTCTCCTCCTACCTCCTCTCCTGGCTCCTCCTCCAACCCTTGTACTGGAGGGCGTTTCTAAAGGCTCGGTCCTATTTTTGAAGACTCAGTCCTATTGGCTTTTTCTGTGGTGAATCAATATTACAGGTGAACCACCAAGAATAATTTGTAAGTTAGGATCCCAAATCCTCCAGGAGATGACTGGTAGGAAAAGGGTCCTACAAAATAAATGTAAAATTCTTTCCTTTCTCATCTTAGACAGTATTTTATTTTTAAAATATATTTATTTGACAGACAGATTACAAGTGGGCAGAGAGGCAGGCAGAGAGAGAGGAGGAAGAAGGCTCCCCGCTAAGCAGAGAGTCTGATGCGGGGCTTAATCCCAGGGCTCTGGGATCATGACCTGAGCCGAAGGCAGAGGCTTTAACCCATTGAGCCACCCAGGCGCCCCTTAGACAGTATTTTAAAAGACTGGCTTTTGTCATCACCAAAGGAAAAAAACTCCCCAGAGCAACTGGAAATCTGACAGAATTCAAAAGAAAAACCTCCCATACCACCCAGAGAAAATTCCAGTTAAAATGGATTTCTCCTTCAGGACTTCCTACATATCTCCTCTATCAGGTTTGTCATCACTGTTCATTAAGAAGCAGTTAAGAACACAGACTCGAGCCAGACTACCTGAGTCTGTGTTCAAACTCCCATCATTTCCTAGCCACGTGGTCTGGGGCAAACTCCATAACCTGTTTTAGTTTAATCATCTGTAAAATGGAAATCATAATACCCACACTCTTGTTTCTACAGATTGAAAGTGTTTATAACATACCTGAGAATGCCTAGCATGAAATTAATATTGCATGATAACTGGGATTACTCTAAAAGCTATCTTTCTGTATTACTAGTAAAATTTCAGGTAAGCTACCTAAAAATCAATAAAATAGTCATGAATAATGATCATGTATATTAAAGAACAAAAAAACAAAACCTCATCCTGATTCTGAAATTAAGGTCAAAGATTAGTGATCTACAAATGGGAACATAGAGACAAGACCTTATCACCCCCTAGAGGCCACTACCTAGAAATAATTATTCCAATCTCAGTTTTTTAAAGTATATTTCTAAACCAACCAAGGGCAGATATACCTAGAACAACACATCCCATCTATAAGTAAGCTAAGGAGAAGACTGCT
Source organism: Martes martes (assembly GCF_963455335.1). NCBI lineage: Eukaryota > Metazoa > Chordata > Mammalia > Carnivora > Mustelidae > Martes > Martes martes. Next base: position 183,474,229 of record NC_137890.1, read on the forward strand.
TGAGCAACTTCCCCAGAATGTTAAGTAAACAGATTTTAGTGGATCTTTCCTGGAGTTTATAATGAAATACGCTTTACAGGGTATAATCATCTTAATTCCTCTTATAATGAATACTTGTTCCTGAATGGTCGTTGTTATGGTTTTTACCATATGAGCTACAGAACATTTGATGAAGCAGATTTATAAACCAGAAATAATGTACATTCTAAGACATTCTTCCAGGAGGATTCGAGCTGCACTGATTCACGTTATGCATTCAGGCTGAGGCTGTCCGCCCGCTACTCCGGTATGCTTTATACCACACACAGAGGGTCTCTGTCTGCCTCTGACAGGAGAATATCAATCTTGTTTTCCAAGTGAGCACGCAGCATATCTCGAAGATCAGAAAGAAAGCCTCGTTCGGTGTTGCTGTGTTCACAGAGAATGACAGTTATCCCCTGGGACGCGGCATCCAGAACATCATGGTGGGACATCTCACCTGCCACCAGAGGAAAGGGCAAATACGTAAATACCAGACGAGCAGTCTGCCGAGTGCCGAACCCCCGCTGCAGAAACACCGAGTGCGCGCTGTGTAAAAAGCAGAACTTTACACACAAATCTAGAAAGTTAGGTACAGGTTTTCTTCCATGTCCTCCAATTTAGAGAGAGACAGGCCATCCCACCGAGAATTCCAAATTCTTTCTCCGTGGCCCGTTGAAGACAAGAATCTAGAAGCCGCATATGCAACAGTATCTCCTACTGCCAGACCCGGAAGAAGGCCCATTCAAAATGCTTCCATTTGGGGCCCCTGGGTTGGGGGGTGGGGCTCACGGGTTAAGCTTCTCTGACTCTTCAGCTCAGCTCAGCTCAGGGTTATGAATTTGAGCCCTGCATTGGGCTCCATGCTGGGCCTGAAGCCTACTTCAAAAAAAAAAAACAAAAAATACAAACGTTTCCATTATAAAATAAATGACCACTGTTAAGTGAAATGGGGCTTTCAGAAAACAACTCTCTCATATAAATATTAAATAACAAATACCTCCAGAAAATCCTAGGTATTCTCCCCAAAGACTCCTTTATGCTTTCTGAACACCAAATTTTTCAGTATCAACTCTAGTCTAATTCATAAAGATGAAAAATGAGTTTTAGGGTTATTTCTAAATTAAAGACAACGTAAAAAAAATAAAAATAAAAATAAAAATAAAAATGGCATTTATTTTCCTTTGACCTAGGCAAAATTTTTAGAAATTCTGAAGTTACTGGTGGAAGAGGATCTCATCTTTTGTAAACAGATTTTGGGAAAACTCAAGTGTTCTGAATTTTTAAAAACCCCATTTGTGAATCTGATTACTTCAAATTTTTTTTAAAGATTTTATATTTAAATGAGAGGCAGAGAGACAGAAATAATGACAGAGACCATGAGTGGGGAGGAGAGGGAGAAGCAGGCTCTCCACTGAGCAGGGAGCCCAATGCGGGGCTCAATTCCAGGATCCTGTGATCATGACCTGAGCCAAAGGCAGACATCTGACCCACTGAGCCACCCAGGCACCCTGATGACTTCAAATTTAACAGCAAAAAGACACTGCACAATTTGGCTTACTCATAATAAGCATAATTCTGAAATATGTTTAGAGCCCTAAAAGCATAAAAAATTGAGAGAAGGTTCTTAAGGGGAAAAAAACCATTTTTTTCCCCTGAGAAATTTCCAATCCCCCACACTTCACCCTGCTCCTCAATACATGAATTTCATATATAGAATAATTTTTATTCAAGCACCTTTTAAAATGCTTTTTTAAGGATTTTATTTACTTATTTATTTTAGAGAGAGGACACAAGAGCAGGGGGGTAGAGGGAGAGAGAAAATCTCAAGTAGACTGCCGGCTGAGTGCAGCGCCCGCCTCACAACGCTGAGATCACGACCTGAGCTGAAACCAAGTGTCAGATGCTTAACCCACTGAGCCACCCAGGGGCGCCTAAAACATCTTCATCTGTAATAGTAAAGTATTTAAATCTGTAATAGAAAGAAGACCCTAATGGGCCCACCTAGAAGCTGTGCTTCAGGAGAGACAAATTGGTGGCCTGGACTATTACAAAGGCTCTAAAAAGCATGAAAGCGGAGACTCTGCGAAGACTCCACAGTAACAGCCGAAGGCAAGGCGGGGAGAAGCCTAGCTCGGAGGGTCGCTGGGGAAAGAAAGAGCAAATGAGAGGATTTATACCTGCAAGGAGCAAGCTCCCGATCTGCTGGTCTTCCCACAATATTACCCTAATGACCTCATACTACCATGCTCTACTCAAAGACAGAGTGATGAACATCAGCGGAGGCTTGTGTGTGTGGTCTCTGAGCTGGTGCTTTTCATCCCTAAAGTTATACTCAGAGTGGTACCTCACAGATCACAGACGTCCAAGGTCAGCCAGATAAGAAGACACTTTGTATTTCCCCAAATAACCAGATAGGAAGACTATTTTAACAATTTTGAATTGCATTAATTAACCTTATGCACATACTGCTTAATAATTAAAAAAAAAACAAACAAAAAACACCTAGTTATTAGCGCGAAAGCATGTGGGGGAGGGGTAGAGGAGAGAATCTTCCAGCAGACAGTCTGCTGAGCGTAGAGACCAACCTGGGGCCCCATCCCACAGCCCTGAGATCATGACCTGAGCTGAAACCAAGAGTTGGACACTTAACCAACTGAGTGTTTAACTGACTCTAAAACAGTCATGGGGCGCCTGGTGGCTCAGTTGGTTAAGTGTTTGACTCTTGGTTTTGGCTCAGGTCATGATCTCGGGGTCATGGGATCAGGCCCCGCATCAGGCTCCCTGCTCAGCAGGGAGTCTGCGTGTCTCCCTCTCCCTCTGCTCTTCCCCTTACTCTCTCTTTCTCTCTCTCTGTTAAATAAATAAGTAAATCTTTAAAAAATGATATTAATTATAACATTTTACTTTGAAGGAATTTCAGACCTGTAGAAAGTTGCAAGGATAGTACAATGAACTTCTGTATGCCCTTCACTTAAGATTATTAATGGTTATAGGGGCATCTGGGTGGCTTAGTCAGTTAAACATCCGATTCTTGATCTCAGCTCAGGTCTTGATTTCACAGTCGTTCAAGCCCCACGCTGGGCTCCACACTGGGCAAGGAGCTACTTAAATAAATGAATAATAAAGATCAGTAATGGTTATATTTTGCCACATCTGCACATTCTGTGTCACATACACGTTATAAATGTCTGCATGTATATATATGTGTGTGTGTATAAATATCTATGGGTGTGTGTACAAATACATTTCTACTTACATGTTTCCCTCAAAACCATTCTAAAATAAATTGTATACATGACCTTTTGTCTTATCCCTAAATACCTCAGCATATGTGTTCTAAGAATGAAGATATTATATGACCATGGACAGTGATCAAATATAGGAATTTAATATTGTTAAAACATTTATTTAATATGTCATCTATCTGGAATGCTTCTTTGTCCAGAGCACTGTCATTTTTAAGGGTACAGACTATTTGTTTTGTGGCGTATCTCTATTTGGCACCTGTGAGTGTTTTCTTATAAATAATGACTTTTTTTTTTTTTAAGATTTTATTTATTTATCTGAGAGCATGAGAGGAGGGAGGATCAGGAGAAGCAGACTCCCTGCCAAGCAGGGAGCCCGTCGTGGGACTCGATCCCAGGACTCTAGGATCATGACCTGAGCCGAAGGCAGTTGCTTAACCAACTGAGCCACCCAGGCGCCCCATGACTGTTTTAGAGTCAGTTAAACGCTCAGTTGGTTAAGTGTCCAACTCTTGGTTTCAGCTCAGGTCATGATCTCAGGGCTGTGGGATGGGGCCCCAGGTTGGTCTCTACGCTCAGCAGACTGTCTGCTGGAAGATTCTCTCCTCTACCCCTCCCCCACATGCTTTCACGCTAATAAATATTTAAAAAATTAAAATAAGTATTAAAATTAAATAGTCATATAATGCTATAAGCTATTTTGTCAAATTGTTTATACACTGGAAGTTTATTTCAATCTGGTACAAGTTTGAGGGCTTATAAAAATTTTATGTCTTTAGAAGAATAGAAAACGGGTAATGGTTGTGTACATTTTGAATAAGCTCAGATACTGCTCTGCTATACTTCCAGATGTGACAATATTAAGTCCAGCAGCCTCTGAAGGAGGGTGTGCTACACAGATAATAAGGGGCATTGGACATGGGGGGCGGGAAAGGAGTAATAATGCAGAGGCCTAGGAAGTAGCCATAGGGGTTAAGACCCTCGATTCTGGTCCTAGAAGTCAAAAAAGTAATTTTTAAAAAGATTTTAAGTAATCTCTGTACCCAACGTGGGGCTTGAACTTACAACCCTGAGACCAAACGTGACATACTCTTACTGACTGAGGAGCCAGTGCCCTGGAAAAAGTAATTCTTAACTCCCGCTCTCTTAACCCTAAGGAGGAACAGAGGTGGAAACGCAGCTGGTATCAGGAAGTGTACAAGGCGCCTCCAAATCCTCTGAATGAGAGGCCAGGTCACCTGCAGATGCTGTCCCCTACGCCAGAAAGCAACGCCTGGGTGCCAAACAATGACTGTCTGACAGAAATGCATCCTGGAGCCGAAGGACAAAGTGACAGGGACTGGAGAGGAAGGCGTGACCATCAGGGCAGGAGTCAGTGACAGGAAACGTTTCTCTGAGGAGGTATCTGAGCTTATCACTGGAAGTATAAAGGGGCCAGAAAGACATTCTAGCCATAAGCAGAGGCCGCATGGAAGAGGACGAACGTTTAGGCTCGCCCGACACACATAAAGGAAATGGCCGAAGGCTTTGCAGCTAGGATAGTATCACACCCAATAAATTTATACTTGTGAAGAACAGTTCATTTGGGGGGCATATGTGGAAGACTAAGATTAGGGACTTGATGAAGTATTTCAAGTAGGAGATGATGCCTGAGTAGAGAGAAAAGGAAAGGCTCTATGAAGATTCTGGAGCTAGAACTGGTAGGACATAATGACTGGCTGTAGGGCTGAGTAAGAACCGTTTTCTGGCTAAGGGGGGAGGGTAGAAAGCGTCCTATTAACTGACATGAATCATGTGTAGGAAAGAAGACAGGTTAAATAAATGCCCAACATCAGTCTTTTATATAATCTAATAATAAATTGCTAAATGATGTTTTCCCCTCTACAAAAAAATATGGCCTGTCTCCAATTTCAGTGTAGTTCCTGTTTAGTTCGGGTTCAAACAATAGTTATTGGATCCATTTATCTACCAAGTGCTGTTCTAAAATCTATGTTTTATCTCGTAAAACATAAACCAAGTTGGGGAAGGATACACACATGAAAAGAAAAGGAGACCCAAAGGCTGTCCTACCTGTGAGGTAAAGGTCGGCCTCCGTCCCCTGCAGCACCTTGCTCCCAGAACCAGCACACAGGGCCACGACTTTGACTGGAGACTCTTCAAAATAAAAGAAACAAGAAGACCAATACTTTACAATTCCCCTTCATTTTAACATTATAATTTGTATCAAGAATCCTTCACATAATGCAGACTTCAGTCCTGGTCTCATCACCAGTATATGAACTTTGCTTACTGAGTTTTAAAAAGTAACAAAACATGTCTTCGCAGAAACAAGCAGTTATTTTTTGATACTGCATAAATAACCCAACACAGGGCTGTTATTTCTTCAGACGTACGCGGCTGCACAAGCCCACGTAAGGCACCACTGAACAGTGCTAACTGCGCGGCTCTAGGCTTTGTCCCTGCTGCAAGGTAAAGTGACCTCTCCTGGGTTTCCAGGCAACAGTGAGAGGTAGGCAGGTACTGTCACTGTTCTCAAGTGAGGAACCAAAACAGCTACTTAAAGGAATGCTACCAAATTGATTTGACATATATTTTTAAATAGATTTACTCTAAAAGAACCACCTTTGAAGAGTTGAAGAGTAAAATGACAGAAGCTTTGAAGCCCAAATCCACAAGTATTTCACTCTTAAGGCTTCTAGAATGGATACTTCATTAGCCATCACTCCATTAGAGGTATTTTAGATTTACTGATTTGAAAGAGAGAGCGTGCATGCACGTGTGCACAGGGTTGGGGAGGAGGGAGAGAGAATCCTCAAGCACACTCCCCACTGAACAGGGAGCCTGACACAGGACTCCATCCCAGGACCCTGAGATCATGACCTGAGCCGAAATCGAGAGTCAGATGCTTAACTGACTAAGCCACACAGGCACTCCCAGGGGTGTTTTAAAAGAGTGGCTGAGGGGACCCTCTGCATGGAGAGTCCCAGGATCCCCAGGCCTGTGCCAACTTCAGCTACAGCTGTCCTGCCAGGGTGCCCCCTGCATAAAGCCCCTTACGACCTCCCCAGCCCATGCCCCACCTCCGCTTCAGCTGCCCCTCGGAGGCTCCTGCACAGAGCACCCTGGGACACTAGCCTTACACCCACTTCAGCTTCAGTTGCCCTGTTGGGATGTCCTCTACACTGAGAGCCGAGGGACACCCCAGTGTGCACCCACTTCACCTTCAGCTGTCCTGTCGGGGCATTCTCTGAGAGCCTCAGACTATCCCAGTCCATGCCCACTTTAGCTCGTGCCATCCCACTAGGACAGCACCAACAGAGAGTGCCCTGGGACTCCAAGCCCATGCCAGACACCGCTCCAAAGCCACTGGGCACACACAGCCTACACAGGGATGGTCATACACAAGACCATCCCTTCAAGGTTAGAAGCAGCCGTTCCACCTAATTCATAGAAATGAACACAGAAAGTCAAGTAAAACGAGAAGACTGAGGAATAAATTCCCAATGAAAGAACAAGACGAAACCTCAGAAAAAGAACTAAACGAAACAGAGTTAAGTGAAATGCCAAGCAAAGTTTAAAGTAATGGTCATAACGAGAGCAAAGTGGAAGAACTCAGTGGAAACTTCAACATAGAGACAGAAAACAAAAACCTATCAGGGTTGAAAAATAGAACTGAAATGAAAAATACACTCGAGGGAATCAACAGATTAGTGGGTGCAGAAGCATGGATCAGCAATCTGCAAAACAGGGTGACGGAGCACATCCAACCAGAACAGCAAAAAGAAAACCATTTTTTAAAATGAGGATATGGTAATGGATCTCCTCAACAACATCAAGCTAACAAACATTAGCATTACGTGTGTCCCAGAAGGGGAAGAGAGAAAGAGTCAGAAAACTTATTTGAAGAAACAATAGCTGAAAACTTCCCTGATTGGAAGGAAACAGACATCCAAGTTCAGGAAGCAGAGAGAGTTCCAAACAAGATGAACCCAAGGAGGCCCATACCGTGACACATAAGAGTTGAAATGTCAGATTAAAAGAGCATTTTATCAGCTGATTTCCAGCAGAAATTTTGCAGGCCAAAAGGGAATGCTGATGACATAAAGTGCTAAACGGAAAAAACCCTACCATCAAGAATAATCTACCCAGCAAGATTATCATTCAGATTTGAAGGAGGTAAAATGAGCTTCCCAAAGGAGCTCATCACCACTAAACCAGACTTACAAAAAATGTCAAAGAACTTCTTGAGGCGGGTAAGAAAAAGACACAATTAGAAGAGTTATGAAGAAAAATATGTAAAATAAGATAATGTATACAAAAAACATGGAGGAGGGAGTAAAGAAGAAGTCCTTTTTTTTTAAAAAGATTTTATTTATTTATTTGACAGACAGAGATCACAAGCAGGCAGAGAGGCAGGCAGAGAGAGAGGGAGAAGCAGGCTCCCCGCTGAGCAGAGAGCCTGATGCGGGGCTCGATCCCAGGACCCTGAGATCATGACCCGAGCCGAAGGCAGCGGCTTAATCCACTGAGCCACCCAGGCGCCCCAAGAAGTCCTTTTAAAATGAGTTCCAACTGGAGCACCTGGGTGTCTCAGTCAATTGGGCAGCCAATTCTTGATTTCGGCATGACATACATCGAGAGAGCAAAAGCAGTGGGAGCAGTAGAAGGAGAGGGAGAAGCAGGCTCCCCGCTGAGCAGGGAGCCTGATGTGGGGCTCGATCCCAGGACCCTAGGGTCATGACCTGAGCTTAAGGCAGATGCTTAACCATCTGAGCCACCCAGGCACCAAAGTCTCAATAAATTTGAGAAGAATGAAGTTGTATCATCCATCTTTTCTGACCACAAGGCAAGAAACTAGAAATCAACCACAAGAAAAAAACTGGAAGAGGGACGCCTGGGTGGCGCAGTTGGTTAAGCGGCTGCCTTCGGCTCAGGTCATGATCCCAGCGTCCTGGGATCAAGTCCCACATCGGGCTCCTTGCTCGGCGGGGAGCCTGCTTCTCCCTCTGCCTCTGCCTGCCACTCTGTCTGCCTGTGCTCGCTCGCTCTCTCTCTCTAACAAATAAATAAATTAAAAAAAAAAAATTTAAAAAGAAAAAAAAAAGAAAAAAACTGGAAGAAAACACAAACACGTGAAACTTAAACAACCAATGGGTCAACAAAGAAATCAAAGAAGAAAATAAAAAAATACAGAGAGACAAACAGAAATGAAAGCACAGTGGTCCAAAATCTGAGACACAGTAAAAGCAATTCTAAGGAAAATTTACAGTGATACAGGCCTACCTCAAGAAACAAGAAATACCTGCAGTAAACAATCTAACCTTATACTTAAAGGAACTAGAAAAAGAACAAAACCCAAGGTCAGTAGAGGAATGAAACAAAAGATCAGAGCAGAAATAAATGAAAAAGACTAAAAAAAAAAAAAAAAAAGCTCAAACAATAGAAAAGATCAATGAAACCAAGAGGCGTCTCTTTGAAAAGGTAAACAAAATTGATAAAACTTTGGTCAGACTCAAGAAAAACAGAAAGGACCCAAATTTTAAAAATCACAAATGAAAGAGAAGTAAAAACTGACACAACAGAAGCACAAAAGATGAGAAACTACTTTGAAAAACTACATGCCAACAAATTGGACAACCTAGAAGAAATGAATGAACTCCTGGAAATACACAATCTTCCAATATTGAATCAGGAATAAATAGAAAATCTGAACAGACTGACTTACTAATAATGGAACTGAATTGGCAATCAAAAAACTCCCAACAAATACTAGTCTAGATGAATTTACAGGTGAATTCTACCAAACACTTAAAGAAGAGGTAATACTCTCCCCCAAACTATTCCAAAAAATAGAAAAGGAAGGAAGTCTTCCAAATACATTCTACAAGACCAGCATTACCTCGATTCCAAAACCAAAGACACACCCAAACTAGAGGCCAAAATCCTCACTGAACATAGATGCAAAAATTCTCAATAAAACATTAGCCAACCACATTCAAAAATGCATTCACCACAATCAAGTAGCGTTTATTCCAAGGATGCAAGGATGCTTCAATAGTCATAAAATCAATGTAATACACCACGTTAACAAAGCGAAGGATAAAAATCGGATGATCACCTCAATAGGGGCAGAAAAGTCAATGGACAAAATTCAACATCTGCTCAATAAAGTGGGTTTAGAGGAAACATTCCTCAACATAATAAAGGCCATATATGAAAAACCCACAGCTAACATCATACTCAATGGTGAAAAACTAAAAGCTTTTCCTCTAAGATCAGGAATAAGACATGAATGCCCACTCTAGCCACCATAAGCTGTAGTCATAGCAATCAAACAAGAAATAAAAGATATCCAAATTGATAAAGAAAAAATAAAACTCTATCTGTAGGTGATGTAATAGTATACATAAAAAAAACCCCAAGGGGCACCTGGGTGACTCAGTGGGTTGAGCCTCTGCCTTCGGCTCGGGTCATGATCTCGGGGTCCTGGGATCGAGCCCCACATCGAGCTCTCTGCTCGGTGGGGAGCCTGCTTCCCCCTCTCTCTCTGCCTGCCTCTCTGCCTACTTCTGATCTCTCTCTGTAAAATAAATAAATAAAATCTTTAAAAACAGCAACAACAACAAAAAACACCCAAGACTCCACCAAAAAACCATTAAAATAATAAATGAATTCAATAATGTTGCAAAATACAAAATTAATATGCAGGAATCTGTTATATTTCTATACACTAATAATGAAGTAGCAGAAAGAGAAATTAAGGAAACAATTCCATTTACAATTGCACCAAAAAGAATAAAATAGGAATAAACTTAACCAATGAGGTCAAAGTCCTATACTCTGAAAACTATAAAACATGATTTAAGATACTGAAGATGACACAAATGGGAAGATATTCCATTATAATGGATTTGAAGAATACTGTTAAAATGTCCATACTGCCAAAAGCAATCTACAGATTCAATCCAATCCCTATCAAGGTACCAACAGGATTGTTCATGAAACTAGAACAAATAATACTCAAATTTGTATGGAATCATCAAAGACTAGAATAGCCAAAGCACTCTTGAGAAAGAACAAAGCTGGAGGCATCACACCCAATTTCACACCCAATTTCAAGACATAACACAAAGGCTTAATAATCAAAACAGTATGGTACCGGTACAAAAACAGACACCTACATCAATGGAACTGAATAGAGCCTGGAAATAAACCTACATTTATATATGGTCAATCAATCTTCAACAAAGGAGGCAAGAATATGCAATGGGAAGAAGTCTGTTCAACAAATGATGCTGGGAAAACTGGACCTGTGTCTTACACTAAATACTTAAAAAAATAAACTCAAGATGGATTAAAAATCTAAATGTAAGATCTGAAACCATAAAACTCCTAAAAGAAAACATAAGCAGTAATTTCTCTTACATTGGTCTTAACAATACTTTTCTAGATAAATCTCCTGAAGCAAGGAAAACAAAAACAAAAATTAACTATTGGGACTACACCAAAATAAGAAGTTTTTGCAAAGGCATGCCTGAGTGGCTCAGTTGGTTAACCATCTGCTTTCGGCTCAGGTCAAGATCCTGGAGTCCAGGATTGAGCCCCACATGGGGAAATCCCTGCTCAGCAGGGAGTCTGCCTCTCCTGCCCCTCACCCTGCTTGTGCTCACTCTCCTGCTCATTGTCTCTCTCAAAAAAATAAAATCTTAATTAAAAAACAAACAAACTTTTGCACAGCAAAGGAAACCATCAACAAAATGAAAAGGCAATTTACTAAAAAGGAATAGATATTTGCAATGATAAATCCAATAACAAATTAACATCCAAAATACATAAAGAACTTATTCAACTCAACACTAAAAAAAAAAAAAAAAAACCCCATAGTCCAATTTAAATGGCCAGAAAACCTGAACATTTTTTCCAAAGACATACAGATGGCCAATAAACACATGATGAGATAGTAAACATAACTGATCATCAGAGAAATGCACATCAAAACCACAAGGAGGTATCATTCACATCTGTCAGAAAGGATGAACTCAAGAAGACAAGAAATAACAAGTGTTGGTGAGGATGGGAGAAAAAGGAACCGTCACATACTATTGGTGGGAATGCAAACTGGTGCAGCCACTGTGGAAAACAGTATGGAGGTTCCTCAAAAAAATAAAAATAGGAACACCATATGACCCAGTAATTCCACTACTGAGTATTTATGCAAAGAAAATAAAAACACTAACTTGAAAAGACATATGCACCCCTATGTTTACTGCAGCATTATTTACAACAGCCAAGCTAAGGAAGCAACCCAAATGCTCATTAATAGATAAATAGACAAAGGTGATGTGGTAAGTATACATAATGAAACATTACTCTGCCACAAAAAAGGAGATCCTGCCACTTGCAACAATACGGATGGACCTAGAAGGTATCACACTAAGTAAAATAAAAGTCAGAGAAAGACAAATACCATGAGGAATCACACATGGAATCTTAAAAAAAAAAAAAAAAAAAAGTGGGGCCCCTGGGTGGCTCAGTTGTTAAGTGTCTGCCTTCAGCTCAGGTCATGATCCCAGGGTCCTGGGATTGAGCCCCACATCAGGCTCCCTGCTCAGTGGGAAGCCTGCTTCTCCCTCTCCCACTCCCCCTGCTTGGGTTCCCTCTCTCACTATCTTTCTCTGTCAAAAAACAAATACATAAAATATTTAAAGCAAACAAAAGAAATAAACAAAAAGCAGGAGACCCATAAATACAGAGAACAGATGGCTGCCAGAGGGGAGGGGGATGGGCAAAGTATGTGAGGCGGGTAGGAGACACTTCCAGCTATAGAATGAAGAAGTCACGGGGACAAAGGGTACAGCACAGGGAACATGGTTAATGGTATCGTAACACTATTGTGTGGTGACAGATTGGTAGTCACACTTTGTGAGCGCAGCATCATCTATAGACTTGTTGAATAATTATGTTGTACAACTGAAACTAACCTAACATTGTATGTTAAGTATACTTCAATTAAAAAATAAATAAAACAGGGGAACCAGGGTGGCACAGTTGGTTAAGCATCCGACTCTTGGTTTTAACTCGCATCATGATCTTAGGGTCATGAGATCAAAACACACACTGGGCTCCACTTTGCTCAGTGCAAAGTCTGCTTGGGATTGTCTCCGCCTCTCCCTCTGCCCCTCCCCATATTCCAGGCACACCCATACACATGCATGCTCTCTCTCCCCCAAAGAAAGAGATAAATCTTTCAAAAGTTAAATCAAGAAATAAATACAATGAAACTTTGAAGTCTGAAAGAAAAAAATTTAAAAAGCAGCTTTGGAGTTGGATCAGAAATCAAATCCCATCTCTGCCATCCATTTTCTTTGGACACTAACTCCCATGAGTTGTTTGTGGACTAAGTTACCTATTGGTCTGAACCTCAATCTTATTACCTGTAATATAATAGGAATAATAATACCTTCCACATAACTAACAGCTAGCATGTACTATACTTAATGTACGCCAGTCACTGTGCCCTGCCACATGGATTGTACTAACTCGATGAGTAAGGTTTTATTATTATTACTGCAGTTTCTATAGATGAGACTACCATGACACAGAGGTGTTCACTGACTTGTCAAAGTTATGCAGCAAATAGGAAACAGAAATCTGAACCCAGGGCATTCAGGATCCACACTCATAACAATTACACTCTACCCCCTGCCTTCTCAGTGGGAATTCACATACTTAGGACATTCAGTACACTGTTAAGCTCACTACAGGAGTCCAGCAAATGTTCTTTGTTCCCCAAAATACTGGGAAAAGCCAAAAGACAAGACAGTGGCTACAAGACTCAAACCGCAGTGGGTCACTCTGCACCTCACTATAAAATATCACCACATGGTAAAATGTAACATTTGCACTGTTAATTGGAGCAATAACAATTTCTGGCTCTCCTCGTGGCCCACGGTGGGACTGCATTTCATGTCCTGACTTGTACTGGCAACGTGATTAGTTCTGGACAATGAGTTAAACAGAAAATGGATCATTTCCATGCTAGGCTATGGTTTAAGACCCTCTAAAACTACCCCCTGCAACAGAAATCAGTCTGCGGTGAGGAGACTTCTGCTGACTTGAAATGAACAGCAAATATGAGAGAGACATAAATCTTGTTTGACAATAAAATGTTTACCACAGCATAATCTAGTCTACCCTGACTGATAAAAGAAACCAGTCATCTCCCATGAACTAACATGTTTCCTGCCACTTATATTAATATAACCAAGAACTTCAACTTTCGCCCAAACACTACCTAATACTACATTAGTAAATACACCGGACAAATAAATGGTACATATTTACCTAAGGTCCTTCCTACCCCAAGAGCGAGGCGAACATGAGGTAGTTTAAGGTGCCTTTTGATTCGCTCAATCATGGTAGCCAAGGAAACAGATTCATCCAGGGTGCATAACCGTCCCATTCCAGCATGCAGGAGCAGAGGCTGAGGAGAAACAGAAGTTAGAAAAACTGTTCATCTTCGTCCTAGTAAACAAACAGCACGTGATGAGAAGAAAACATGCACACTGGGAGCTTAGTGTGTCAGCACCAGGCTAAAGCCTGAGGATGGACACCCGACAAAGACATTCTCTGACTTCTACGAGCTCAGACTTCTGGAAAGGCAAATGTTTAGATAACTAATCACAATAAAAGTGTTTGAATACAAGTGAGGTGCTATTTTATGGGAGCACAAAGAAACAACAAAATAAATGAGCTGGGACTTGGGGTGGGGGTACTTGGAGAAAGTACAATCAAAAGGGTTTTTTTTTTGTTTTGGGGGGGGTTTTTTAAAAAAGATATTATTTATTTGTCAGAAAGAGAGAGAGACAGTACAAGCAGGGGGAGCAGCAGGCAGAGGTAGAAGTAGGCTCCCTGCTAAGCAAGGAGCCCAATGTGGGATCTGATCCCAGGACCCTGGGATCATGACCTGAGCTGAAGGTAGCCACTCAACCAACTAAGCCACTCAGGCACCCCAGAATCAAAGGTTTTACAGATACTTGGGTCTCCCAGACCAGAAAAAAAGGTAAAAAAAGGAGTGGTGGTAAGTGCAGTGTGGTAGGAAAGGAACAGGGTGAAATGTGGAAAGGCATGAGCTCCAAGTGGATCCAAGAGCAGATACTCTGGCTGGTGTGCAGAGCAAGGGCTGGGGACAGAAGGCATGGAGAGTCACGAAGGGCTTTGTATACTCTGCCCGAAAGCACGGACTGTCTCCTGTAGGTGCCCACTAAGGAGACTACTCATCTCCCAGGTGAGGAAAGATGAGAGTTTCAACCACTATGAAGACAAAGCAAAGAGAGAAAAGAAACAGTTTAGATTTGGGGACAGAATCAGCAGGGCTTGCACTTAATGACAGGCAAGGCAGAGTTGTGGAGACCTGGAAAATAAGGTAGATGATGATGCCACCAATGAAATAGAAAAAATATTTAAAGGGGTGAGGCAGGGGCGCCTGGGCCAATCTGTTGGTTAAGCACCCAACTCTTGACCTCAGCTAGGGTCATGATCGCGGGCTGAAGCCTGCTGGAGATTCTCTCTCCCTCTCTCTGCCCCTCCCTCCAACCCTGCTCTCACGCGTGCTCATGCTGTGTCTAAAAAAATAAAAATAAAGGGGTGATACAGGGAATAAGGTCAGTAACTGTATATATTGAAGTACCTGTGGGATCCCTTAAAAGGAAAATGTCAGAGAGTAGCTGGAAATATGGGTTTGTTTTTTAACTTTTCACCTTAAGAAAGCATTCTGAGCCAGAAAATCAAGATACAGGAATCATCATACAAACAGCAATCAGGTTAAAGGAGCAAATAAAATGGTCCAGGCAAAGGGTATAAAAGAGATAGAACCTGGAACCTGGAACTGAGTCTCTAACCCTAAAAAGTAGCGCTCTGTAATACTGGGTGTCAACCGCACTTCAATAAAAAACAGAAACTTCAGGGGCGTCTGGGTGGCTCAGTCAGTTAAGCATCTGCCTTTAGCTCAGGTCATGATCCTGGAGTCCCGGGACTGAACCTTACATCCAGCTCCCTGTTCAGTGGGGAGTCTTTCTCCCTCTGCCTCTCACCCTGCTTGTGCGCGCTCTCTTGCTCTCTCAACGAAATAAATTTTTTAATCTTTTTTTTTTTTTTTAAAGATTTTATTTATTTATTTGAAAGAGAGCACAAGTAGGCAGAGAGAGAGAGAGAGGAAGGGAAGCAGGCTCCCTGCTGAGCAGAGAGCCCGATGTGGGGCTCGATCCCAGGACCCTGGGATCATGACCTGAGCCGAAGGCAGAGGCTTTAACCCACTGAGCCACCCAGGCGCCCTAAATTTTTTAATCTTAAAAAAAAAAACCAGAATTTAAAAAATTATTTTATATTATTTTATTTCTTTTTTTGAGAGAGCGCGTGGATATATGAGCTTGGGGGGAGGGGGAGCCTTGAGCAGGATCTACACCCAGTGTGGAGCCGCACTTCATGACCCTGAGATCATGACCTGAACCAAAAGCAAGAGTTGGACACTTAATGGACTGAGCCACCCAGGTGCCCCCACATCAGAACTTCTTTTTTTTTTTTTAAAGTCCTGCACTGCTATGACCCAAATGTTTCTGCCCCCACACAAATTCAAATGTTGAAATCCTAATGCCCAAAGATGATGGTATTAGGAGGTGGAGCCCTATGAGGAGTAGTTGGGGGGTACTTAAGTCACGAGTGGGGAGCCCACATGATGGGATGTGCTTATACAGTAGCGCTCCAAGAGGGATCCCTAGTCCTTCCTTTTATGTGAGAATGCAGAGAGAAGGCGCCGCTGATGAACCAGGAAGTAGGCCCTCACCAGACACCACTCCAGATCTGTTGGTACTGTTACCTTGGGCTCCCCAGCCTCCAGAACTGTGAGAAATAAAATTTCTGTTGTTCATAAGCTATCCAGTCTGGGGTATTTTGTCATAGCAGCCCAAGTGTGCTACACCAGCCCAAATGGACTAAAACATCTACCAACAGTTTTCCACTCCTGGCATGTCTCCCTTTCTCAATTTATTTTTTCAGGATGTTTTACGCACTCTATACCACCCTGTGCTTCTTTAAGTAACAGTTATTATAGCCCGTCGATCTAACAGTCTACAAATGAAACTGTCAAACAAAAATGCACAGTAATATATTTTTATTACCTTCTCCAGTGACAGAATTTCGGTCTTCTGATAGAACCGTCTGCTCTGGGAAAGAAAAGCCACCACTTGCATCAAAGCCTCCTGACTACAATTCAGACTAATCCGTGTTTGCTCCTCATCATCAGTCCTATAAAAGAAAAAAAAATCACTTGCTCCTTTAGGATAAATGTAAGTGAAATGTATTTTATTTTTCATAAAGATTTTATTTATTTCTTTGAGAGAGAGAGCACGCACAAGCACGTGCTCACAAAAGGGGCAGAGGGAGAGGGAGGGAGAATCCCAAGCAGACTTTGGGCTGAGCTTGGACTTCGCTGCCAAGAGGCTCAGTCTCATCACTCTAAGATCGTGACCTGAGCTGAAACCAAGAGTCAGATGCTTAACCAGACACTTAACCGACTGAGCCACCCAGGTGCCCCATGAAATGTATTTTTAAACAATCTGTTTTACAACTCCTGTAAAAGAGATTAGATTCCATGAAATTTAAGATTCAATCCCAAACCAAACTATTTTCTAGAACAGTATTTCTCAAACTTTCGTATGCATCAGGGGCACCTGGGTAGCTCAGAGGGTTAAGCCTCTGCCCTCGTCTCAGGTCATGATCTCAGGGCCCTGGGATCGAGCCCCGCATCAGGCTCTCTCTACCTGCCTCTCTGCCTACTTGTGACCTGTCAAATAAATCAATAAAATCTTTAAAAAAATAAACAAAAAACTTCTGTATGCATCAAAATCTTCTTGTAAACTTTTTTTTTAAGATTCATTTATGTGAGAAAGAGAGAAGAAGAGGGAGAGAGAATCTCAAGCAGTCTCTGAGTTCAGTGCAGCTCCCAACACAGGGCTTACTCTCATGACCCTGAGATCACCACCTGAGCGGAAACCAAGAGTCAGATGCAGGAGCAACCCAGGCACCACAAAATCTCCCTGTAGGCTTAATAAAACACAGATTGCTGAGCTCTACCCCCCCAGATTCAGTAGTTCTAGGTTGTGATCTGAGAATGTACCTTTGTACCTTTCTAACAAGTTCCAGGTGATGCTGATGTTGCTGACCCAGGGACCTCATTTTGAAACCACTGTTACAGAACTATTGTTTTATTTTATTTTATTTATTTGACAGAGAGAGAGAGAGAGAGGCAGCACAGAGCAGGAGAAACAGGAGAGGGAGAAGCAGACTCTCCACTGAGCAGGGAGCCTGATGCAGGGCTTGATCCTAGGACCCCGGAATCATGACCTGAGCCAAAGGCAGATGCTTAACCTACTGAGCCTTCCAGGGGCTCTCTTACAGAACTACTCTTAATTCCAGGTGTGCATCAGCAATCTGCTACCTTCTTAAAATGATAGCTGCTGGACTCTTCCACAGATCCAGTGAAAAAGAACTTCTATGAATGGGACTACAGCAAACTGCATTTTTTTAAGGCCCTACGGAAGTTAACTTTCAAATATCACTGAATAAAAGATTCTCCGGGACAGATTTTCAAGCAAACTCTATTCTAGTTACATAGATCTAGGATGAAAAGCCAAAAATATGCATTTTTCATAAGCATCCCATTAACATTGATGTAAGGGCTCCCTGAGTCACCCTCTGAAAAGCAATGCCATAGAGCCTCTCCAAAAAGACTGGCATCAGGAAAGTTCTCTATTTAACCGTAAACTCTAAATATAATCATAGAAGTCTAGAACTAAAAGACACCTTAAAAGAATCTGGAAGAGGGGGGCGCCTGGGTGGCTCAGTGGGTTAAAGCCTCTGCCTTCGGCTCAGATCATGATCTCAGGGTTCTGGGATCGAGCCCTGCGTTGGGCTCTCTGCTCAGCAGGGAGTCTGCTTCCCCCCCCCTCTCTGCCTACTCGTGATCTCTGTCAAATAAATAAATAAAATCTTAAAAAGAAGAATCTGGAAGAGCAGTTGTCATCACTAGAATCATCTGTGGAGTTTGAAAGAAAAAGGAAAAACTGCCTGGACCCCAATCTAATGGTAAAACCCAGATATTACCTGTAATAGGGAAAAACTAAAACCAAATGTGCATCAGTTGGGGGGAGAAAAAAAGCTCATCCGTTAGGAAGAAGAATGCTTCAAGAAACCCGGTACATCTAAAATAAGAAACATTACACATCAGGCAAAGAGATCTTCTATAACTATATGGGATGATCTCTAAGACACCCTGGTAATAAGAAAGACAAATACAGCATATCATTTAATTAAGTGGGGGAAAACCACCAAAAAACTATACATTTCTTCAGATCCCTGTATATGTATGGAAAGATACCCACTTCTCTGAAAACAGGGAAAAGATGACTTGCACTGAAGATATAGGACTTGAGTAAAAGGAATAAGGAGGACTTCTGTATTGTTTGAAATTTTCATTCTTTATTTGTATCACTGTCTTTTAACATCAGTACTTACACAGTATTTCAATAAGGTACAAGACCGCCATTACTGGAATCTATAAAGTCCTATAATTTCTCTTGAGAGCTTTTAAATTCCTCAACACTATTAAAAAACATTTTCAATTATAAAAGGTCTACACTTAAAAACCTCTCTTAAGAGGCACCTGGTTGGCTCAGTTGATTAAGCATCTGACTTTGGCCCAGGTCATGATTTCATGGTCCTGGGATTGAGCCCCACATTGGGCTCCCTGCTTGGCAAGGAGTCTGCTTATCTCCTGCTCCCTCTACCCCTCCCCGCTTGTGTGTGCACGCACATGCTTGCTCATTCTCTCTCAAATAAATAAAATCTTTAAAAACAAAACCAAACCAAACCACTTATAAAAGAATCACTTTTTGTTGTAGCCTGATATAGATTTCCATTTTATTAAAATCTTTTTTTTTAAAAGATTTTAGTTATTTTTTTATTTGACAGAGATCACAAGTAGGCAGAGACACAGGCAGACAGAGAGAGAGAGGAGGAAGCAGGCTCCCTCTAAGCAGAGAGCCCAACGTGGGGCTCGATCCCAGGACCCCGAGATCATGACCTGACCTGAAGACAGAGGCTTAACCCACTCAGCCACCCAAGTGCCCCTTTCTCTTTTTTGTTAAACAATTATTAAGTTCCAGCTTTGTATAACTTGCCTTTTAACATGTTTCAAAAGGCATGAGGATAAATTAGCCTCAAAGGAAACCTTCTATGAGGCACCATTTTGGTATCTCTGCCCTAAATAAATGACTGGCCTTATAAGAGACACCTGAATGGTCTGTTTGTTTTTCCCTTTAAAGTATTCAGGAGGACTTGGAGAAAGGGGAACCCTCTCGCACTGTTGTTGTGAATGCAAACTGGGTGCAGCCACTCTGGAAAATAGTATCGAGTTCCTCAGAAACTTAAAAATAGAACTCCCCTACAACCCAGCCATTGCACTACTAGGTATTTATCTAAAGGATAGAAACATAGTGATTGGAAGGAGTACATGTACCCCAATGTTTATAGCAGCAGTGTCCACAATAGCCAAAATACAGAAAGAGCCGAGATGTCTATCAACAAATAAATGGATAAAGAAAACATGGTACATATATACAATGGGCTGTTACTCGGCCATCAAAAATAATGAAATCTTGCCATTTGTACCTATGTAGATGAACTGGAGTATTATGCTAAGCAAAATAAGGGAAAACAAATACCGTATGACTTCACTCGTATGTAGAATTTTAGAAACAAAACAGATGAACATAGGGGAAGGGAAGGAAAAATAAAATAGGATGAAAACAGAGAGGGAGGGGCACCTGGGTGGCTCAGTGGGTTAAGGCCTCTGCCTTTGGCTCAGGTCGTGATCCCAGGGTCCTGGGATCGAGCCCCGCATCGGGCTCTCTGCTCGGCGGGGAGCCTGCTTCCCTTCCTCTCTCTTCGCCTGCCTCTCTGCCTACTTGTGATCTCTGTCTGTCAAATAAATAAATAATTTAAAAAAAAAAAAAAGAAAGAAAACAGAGAGGGAGGCAAACCATAAGAGACTTTCTTTTTTTTTTTTTTTAAGATTTTATTTATTGTTTGACGAAGAGTAACACAAGCAAGAGAGGGAACACAAGCAGGTGGAGTGGGAGAGGGAGAAGCAGGCTCCTCACTGAGCAAGGAGCCCAATGCAGGACTCGATCCTAAGACCTTGAGATCATGACCCGAGCCAAAGGCAGATGCTTAATGGACTGAGCCACCCAGACGCCCAAAAATAAATAAAATTTTAAAAAGTGCTTGGGAATCACTGATTTACTAGAAACTGAAAGTAAATCCATGTAATCACTGTTATCAATAGGGTTTATCTATATACTCTCAGGTAAAAAACCACCTTTCAACGTTATCAGGAGGATTAGAAATATTATAAGTAATAATAATTATTATTAATAATAATAATAATTACAGTCCCTCCCACATAGAAAATAGTGTTACTTGTCATTTTTACTGTTTTGAAAAGACCCCATGGAAAACCCACATGCAGATGAGAAGTATGCTGCCCTAGAAACCCACTCTGGGGGAAAATAGATCTAAATAGCAGGGTTATAGAATTTATGAGGAAGATCCATACAGATAAATACACAGCTAAATATACATAAATAAGGAGAAAAATATATCATACCTTGAAGAAAAAGAAGTGACAGAAACATCTGCAATTTCTTTCACTGCGGAAATGACTTTGTCCAGGTCTTCGGTGCCGTTAACACTGAATTCGACCCGGTGCGTCCCCGCTGTGGGGTAGGTGGGAGCTTTGGAAGGATGTATGGGCCTGGAGGTGCAAACTCCTAGGGAAAAAATGGTGGGTTTTTTTGTTTTTTGGGTTTTTTTTTTTTAATTAAAAAGATAAACTGTTATGGGCAAAATTTTTAAGGAAATGAGTTTTTAAAGATCAATTCTCAGATACTTATGTAACACACATGCACACCTATCTCTTACTTATACACCTAAATCCTATACACCTAAATCCCCGTAATGTAGGATTTCGTACATACAAAACCAATTTGTTTACAGAATTATTTTCCAGAAGACTCTTAAATAACACAAAAACTTGACTCATGAATACTTAGAGGATATACGGAATTTGTGACTGCTTCCTAAATTTGCTCATGTAAACCATCATTCTGGTTACAAATGCTCATACCCTACTTGACCATATTAATCCAGCTTATATCATCATAAAAGCTTCAGCCCCAAATAAGTAAACTAAAGTAACTTACTAAAAGTAAAACTAAAACGCATAGGCTAAAGTCCTTCATTGTACTGGGCAGGAGTAAGCATTCAATAAAACTCTGAGATCTATTTAACTGACGCATGCAGTATATTCTGGAGAGGCCTGAGCTCTGGACTCAATTTAACAAGCACTTCTCAAACTTCCGGGCGCCAGGCACTGTGACACTTGAGTGAGGACTCCCAAAGCTCAATCCAGCAATGAAGATTGCCTATGCTTTCCGTATTCATTAAGGACAAAAATTTCATTTATCAAATACGGTTGCCAGATTCCACAACATTATTTTTAAATATATAAAAATAAAATAATGGTACTCACAGCTAAAGCAGTTAAAATTCTTTTGGAAAGACATTCTAAAACTTCAAAGCATTTGTATGGAAAATATTAAACAGGAAAGAATAAGAAGCTTCTCACCAAGCCCTTTAGCCAACCAGCTGTTGACTCCCTGGGGTGAAGCATCATAGGCTGTGTGAGGAGAGTAAACACCAACTCTGTTTTCCAGAGCCCGGATCACCAGGCGCTCCTTCCAGGTTTTCCAGGTTATGCGCTTCAGGGGTTGGAAGATGGGTGGGTGGTAGGAGAGAATGAGATCCACCTTCTTCTGCAGTGCCTCCTCCATGACTTGCTCGGTCAAGTCATTGGTAAGAAAGAGAGTGTGTACGGTGTGTGGTGGGCTTGGTTCCACCAGTAACCCAACATTGTCCCAACTCTCAGCAAGTGAGAGGGACGCAAAGTCATTCAAAGAGGAAATGAGCACCTTCAAATCCATGAAGGAGCGGGAAGGATTGCAGACTGGGGAATGAACAGGCCGGACTGTTCTGCGAATGAGGCGTACAGATGACAACATACAGAAATCAGGCAAAACTGAGTATCTGAAGTCAAAACATAGGAAATGGTACACAGACACACTTTAGGCCTGGACCTTCAAGGGAGCAAAGCAAAGGAGCAAAAGAGCTGTAGTCACATATTCCTGGGTTCAAATACTAATTCTGCCACTTACCATCACACGATTATCTTAGGTAACTCATTTAACCTGAGGTTATTTTCTCATTTACAAAATGGGAGACACTGTAACCCACATCAGAGGCCATTCACAGGAGCAAATGAATTAATATGTGTAAGTCAGCCAGCATGAGCTTGGTACGTAATACACAAAATGTTCATCCCTACTTCCTGGACCTCACACAAGCCCTGATTCTTGTTCTCCCCATTCTTGCTTCAACCACTCTCCTGCCTTCTCCAGCTCTTTACCACCCTTTCTTCCAAGACTCCTTCAACTTCCGAAATAAAGCTTCTCAAAAAACCTTTTCAGTGTCTAGGCCCTATACAAAACTAACACTCAACTTCAATTAGAATCCAGGAACATTTCTATTTTTGAAGAAAAGCATTCATAGTATGCATAACTGACAAGATAAGCATAGCCAATGGTAAATTTAACCAGATAATCGTAATTTCAAAACCAAATTTTTCCACAAAAATATTTAACAAATTTGTTGAAAAGTGTACTCTTTCAGGGGGGCCTGGGTGGCCCAGTCGTTAAGCATCTCCCAGTCTCGCTGTGTGTCAAAGAAATAAAATCTTTTAAAAAAAGAAAAATGTACTTTTTCAGCAAAAAACATTTACTATGACATGTGTGTACTTATTCAGAATCTGATTTGAAATGATGCGGAGCCTCCAAAACCCACTGGAGCCTGGGGTCTTGGAAGGTCTTCTAAAGGTCCTTACGCGCTTCTCCGGATTCCAAGTACTGCTACCGCCCCGCTCTCCAGACTCTTCTAAATCTGGCAGGCGTGAAAGTAAAGGCCTAGTGGCCCACCACAGTTTTGAGTTATTTACTGCTAAATTTGAAAGAGCCCTTCAAGATAACAGAGAACACCCTCCATTTCACGGATCAGGAAACTGCGAGGCTGTGTGGCTTGACGCGGCAATTAACCACGAGAGGCGGCACAGCGGGTGGGTAGGAGCACCCACTCTGAAACCAGACCGACTCCCAGAGCTGCAGCCGTGCAACACATCTCCTAACGTCTGTTGTTTCGCCCACCTCAGAATAAAAATAACCGTGCCCCGCTTACAGTGTGGCCGAGATGTAAGCGTACAGCTGGGAACAATGCCTAGTGTCAGCACTGTTTTTAAGCGACAGTAGTATGGACCACTTTACAGCCTGTAAACTGCATCCTGCTCCGTGACTTCATATACCTCCCATTTCAGTCCCACTTCACACCTTTTCCAGGACAATGAAGAGGCGAGACCCAGCCAGAAGCTCCCGAGTAGGCACTCCTACCCCACTAGCGCCCTATGCCCTCAAGCCACAGACAAATTTCCTGCCCGTCTCCTCCTCCGCCTTCCTTTCCAGAAGCACCCTCATAACCTCCACAGCGTGTACTAACCACACGCCCGCCACGAACGGCACTCACTACTTCCGGTCCTGCGCAGAGCCTCCTGGCACTGCGGGACGGGATGGGAAGGAGCCGGGCGGAACTGGTCCTCCCCGTTTTACGTCGGAGCCCAAGGCATTGCTAGAGGTTGCGCGGAATGGTTCCGGTTTACGTTTCGTGACCTTGTACACTTATTAAAAGAGCTCTCTTTCGCCGTCAAAAGGTACCAGGTGAGGATAAATTACATTGTCTTCCTAGCTGTAGTCATTTTGGTTTGAAATAGGAAGGAAGGAGGAGGTAAAACGAGGCGAGGAGGTGAGGGGCGTTCTCTCTAATGGGTCCCACGATCGACTTCCGGTAGCCCGAAGACTCTAATTTCGAAACGTGGGTATATGCAAAGGCATTTTTTCTGTTTCAACAACAGCTGTGCTAGCTGAAGTGGTAAGTAGCATCACTCAGTCTTTCATTCACATACCGAGATTCTTGCTAAACTCTTTGTTTTGGTTCTTGGGCTGCTTCAAGTGAGGATACCGGGCGGGGAGGGTTGGTGGTGGAACCGACTCAATTAGAAAAATATATAGCGTGTTATTGGTAAGTGCTATAGGAGAAGATAATTGGGCAGGTCCTAGAGTGAAGGTAGTTTTAAATAGAGTTATCAGGCCAGTGAGACCTGACTTTTGAGCAGAGACTTGGACGTGAGGGATATAACTGTCCAGACGTCTGAGTTTAAGTGCTCCAACGGGGGAACACTCGGTGTCTAGGCCCCAAGGCGGAAATGTACCTGACTTGCAGGAGCTGCAGGGAGGCTTTTGAGTAAGAGTAAGAAAGAGATTGAGGGGCTTGAGTCGGGAAGGTTCTCATCGTTTCCATAGTCAGGTTTTTATTACTTGGGGGTGCTGTTCGAGACGTTTTCTTTTAAATATGCAGTAAAAAATGAGCATGTTTGAGTTGAGAGGAAAATAAACATAGTTTTATCTTTCGGGAATAGAGACACGTTTTCCAACTTCTCTTGGTAAGACTGAGAAATTAAGCAGTAGTACTTCCTGAAACCATCAAGAAGAAAAATGGTAAGCTTGTACAATTTTTTTTTTAAAGATTTTATTTGTCGGAGAGAGAGAGAGCACAATAGGGGGAGAGGCAGGCAGAGCAGGCAGGGGGAGAAGCAGACTCTCCCCGCTGAGCAAGGAGCCCAATGTGGGACTCACTCCCAGGACCGCGGGATCATGACCCGAGACCAAGGCTGACGCTTAATCTACTGAGCCATCCAGGCGTTTCCAGTTTTGTACAGTTCTTAATGTCTTTCATTATAAATAATTTTTAGAAATTGAGTCAAAGGAAATAAAACTGCAAGGACTTAAATGGCAAGACAGAAGCATACAGCGGATGACCGCTCTAAACAAAACCAGAAGCAAAATTACTTTTAAATTCTTCAGTGTTTTCACTTAAAATGCACAGAATTTACTTTTTGCAGAAAAAGATTGATTACAACATACACATGGAAAGAGGGAGCTGCAGAATATACCCAGGTGTGATAATTTTAACTGAATCCTTTTGTTCTGGATCTAAGGTGGCAACGAGAGCTTGACATAGAAGAAAAGCAATGAGAATAATGCTCTGTCTCCCTCCCACCCTACCCCAGCTCACACACTCCTGCCCTCTATCAACCTGACCATACTTTCTGACTGCTAGAAACTACTGGGAGAAGAGAAATAAAAAAGGAAGCCTCAGAGTAACCCCCCACCCCACAATGTCGTAACAAAAGGAATGTGCAAGTTACTGGAACATCAGATAAAAAGCATGCAAGGAATAATATGGTTGGTTACCTCTGCACATTTAGGATCTAGAAACACAGAAGACTGTTGTCTTTAGTGAAGAAAGGAATTGTTTTTAACACTGTCACTCAGAATTAAATTACATAAGGGAAATGGTGGAACCTCTGTTTTGAAAAGTCATTTTCTTACTATTTTTCTATATAAATGATGTTGGTATGTTGCCATTTAAATCAGTATTACTAACATGATCATTGTTTTCATTTTTATTGACGAAAAATTCACACTTAAGTATTTCCATTAGAGTATTTACTATCAAATGTTTAGGGTGGATACCATTTTACATTAAAATATTTATCTTCTGGAGTTTTTTTTCCCTACTGTTGAAATAAGTTTTGAAGAAGTACAGCTTACTCTCAGCTATGAGGACAGTTCATCTCTGAAATGTTGTTTTTTGTGTTTTCATTCAGCTTGTCATCTTTAATCTAGTTTGGGAAATAAATACAGTGTATAAAGTCATGAAGAAATCTCATTTGTTTTTTTTTTTTTCTCGTTTTTAGTCAGTGACACTGCATACAGATGTAGGTGATATTAAAATAGAAGTTTTCTGTGAGAGGACACCCAAAACTTGTGAGGTGAGTACCATTATGTACCTATAAAAAATGAGTTAATGCAGCGGGATAACCATTTTGAAATTATCTAACCTAAAAAACAACGAACATTTGTATACAAAACCAGTGTCAGGAAAAACTAGGCATCATAATTTCTCACTTAGTTTCTACTTACTTTTTTTTTCTTTTTCTTGAAAGATTTTATTTATTTAACAGAGAGAGAGATCACAAGTAGGCAGAGAGGCAGGCAGAGAAAGAGAGGGAAGTAGGCTCCCCGCTGAACAGAAACCACCACCCCCAATGCGGGGCTCCATCCCAGGACCCTGAGATCATGACCCGAGCCAAAGGCAGAGGCTTTAACACACTGAGCCACCCAGGCACCCCAGTTTCTACTTTTGATGTTAAAGGTGGAGCAAAGAAAGGGTTGATAATTTTTCTTTAACTGTAGAGTGGTGGGTATCTTTTTCATTTTATTAGGATATTAGGTAAGAGAACTGTTTCTTACATTATTTTAATTATTTAAATGACAAGGAAGGAAAAAATTAGCTCTCTCTATATATTCATTCAACAATTATTTATGAAAGATTATCTTGCCAGGGTCAAGGAATACAGTAATGAACAAGAGATATTCCTTGCCCTTACAGAGCTAATACTCTGAGAAAATAAGTTGGGGGGTGGGAGAGTCATTCTAGGAAAAAAAGTGATTCCAGATCATGATAATGCATTGTAGGAAACAAAGCATTGAAATGGAGACTAATGGAAAGGAATTATTTAAAAGAAGTTGAGGGCAGGCCTAGCCAAGAAAGTGATACTTAAACTGAGTGCAGAAGGTAATGAAGGCATTTCCATGGAAAGAGATAAAAAGAATATTCCAGGTATAGAGATAGAAGTACAAAGGCCTTAGGTGGGTAAGCCTACCTCTTTCAGATGAATTTTCAGAATGATAACGGGGTTAACATAGTAACAGAAAGAAACTCTTAACACATGAGATGTAGAGGTAGGATTGTGTATTCTATTCCAAGAACAAAAGGAAGCCATTAAAGTGTTTTAGGCAGAAAAGTGAGATCCAAAGTAATGCCTGAAAACATAAATGCATTGTTATAGTGTTTTTAGTGAATAAAACAGTTTGCTCGTTGCTTTAAATGTGTTTCAGTTACATCATTTCCCAATCATTATTTTTACTCTTTTCAGAATTTTTTGGCTCTTTGTGCCAGTAATTACTACAATGGCTGTATATTTCATAGAAATATCAAGGGTTTCATGGTTCAAACAGGAGATCCGACAGGTAAGTTTCTCCATGAATATCTAGAGAATTGGGTATATAGTATGAAGAAGAGAGTAGACAAAGAATAAAAAAATATATAATGTAACACTGTATATCAACTATGCTCAAATTAAAAATATTTGGGGGGGGGGGGAGTTGTCTGGGTGGCTCAAAGAGGTTAAGTATCTGACTCTTGATTTTGACCCAGGTTTTGATCTCAGGGCTGTAAGTTCAAGCCCCGCTGGACTTGGAGCCTACTTAGAGAATATATATAAAAATAAGGTTTTTTAATAAATAAAATTTATTTAATTTTTATAAAATAAAACCAATGATATAAGCACAGAGTTTTTATAACCCGGCTACCTTACCATAGCAAGAAATTTTTTAAGTAGAAGCTACTGGCATCTAGGTTTAAATTAAAATATGACAGGGGTGCTTGTATGGCTCAGTGGGTTGAGCATTGGACTCTTGGTTTCAGCTTGGGTCGTGATCTTGGGATAGTGAGATCAAGAATTGCTTTAGACTCTGTGCTGGGTGCAGAGTCTGCTTCAGTTCTGTCTTCCTTTCCCTCTGCCCCTCCTGCTTATTACATTCTCTCTCTTTAAAATAAATAAATAACATCTTAAAATATGAACACTACTGACAGTGAAAGGATTTCTTTTTTTGTAGAGATACTTTATTTTTCTGCTCTGTAAAGTGAAATTTTGAGAAGAGAGGACATATCAAATTTTATCTTTATTTTTTAAATGTATTTTTGAGAGAGAGAATGCATGCGCGAGCATTGGGGGGATGACAACAGGGGTGGGAGGGGGAGGCAGACTCCCCACTCAGCAGGGAGCCCCATGTGGGACTTGATCCCAGGACCCTGGGATCATGACTAAAGCTGAAGGCAGAGGCTTAACCAACTGAACAACCCAGCCACCCCAAATGTTATTTATATTTAAAGAATTATTGGGGTGCCTGGGTAGCTCAGTTGGTTAAGCATCTGCCTTGGGTTGGGATCATGATTTCAGGATCCTGGGATCGAACCCCATGTTGGGCTCCCTGCTCAGCAGGGAGCTTGCTTCACCCTCTCCCTCTGCCTCTCCCCCAGCTGTGCACTCTTTTTCTCTTTCACACAAATAAATAAAATCTTTAAAAATAAATAAACAGGGGCTCCTGGGTGGCTCATTCGTTAAGTGTCTGCCTTTGGCTCAGGTCATGATCCTAGAGTCCTGGGGTCAAGCCCCACATCGGGCTCCCTGCTAAGTGGGAAGCCTGCTTCTCCCTCTCCCACTCCCTCTGCTTGTGTTCCCTCTCTCGCTGTGTCTCTGTCAAATGAATAAATAAAATCTTCTTAAAAATAAATAAATAGTTATAAAATAGCCCTTATGTTTTAGAAACTGAACCTTTTCAGGCACTTGGGTGGCTCAGTTGGTTAAGTGACTGCCTTCAGCTCAGTTTATGATCCTGGAGTCCTGGAATTGAGTTCTGGCATCAGGCTCCCTGCTCAGTGGCTAGCCTGCTTCTGCCTTTGTTCCCTGCTCCTGCCCTCTCTATCTCTGCCTCTCTCTCTCTCCAGTAAATAAAATCTTAAAAAAAAAAAAAAAAAAGGAACAAAAGAAAATCAACCTTATCAACTTTTAACTAGATACTTTGGTTTCTGTTTTTTCTTTTTTTTAAAGATTTTATTTATTCATTTGACAGACAGAGATCACCAGCAGGCAGAGAGGCAGGCAGAGAGAGAGGAGGAAGCAGGCTCCCTGCCAAGCAGAGAGCCCAATGTGGGGCTCTATCCCAGGACCCCAGGATCATGACCTGAGCAGAAGGCAGAGGCTTTAACCTGCTGAGCCACCCAGGCGCCCCTTTGTTTTTTTCTTTTTAAATATTTTATTTATTTATTTGACAGAGATCACAAGTAGGCAGAGAGGCAGGCAGAGAGAGGAGGAAGCAAGCTCCCTGCTGAGCAGAGAGCCCGATTCGGGGCTCGATCCCGGGCTCAATCCCGGGACCATGAGATTATGACGTGAGCTGAAGGCAGAGGCTTTAACCCACTGAGCCACCCAGGCGCACCGATACTTTGTTTTTTTTTAATTAGATACTTCTTTTGATCTGTCTTGTAATATAGGTACTGGAAGAGGAGGTAACAGTATCTGGGGCAAGAAATTTGAGGATGAATATAGTGAATATCTTAAGGTATATCTCTAGTGCTTCAAAATCTATTTTCTCATGCCTTGTTTACACTTGAAAACTTTCAGTACATATGTTGTTAATGTCGTTAGTATACAAACATACTTTTTTTGTAGTTTTAGTGTACTTGATAAATGTCAGGGAGAAAATGGCAAGAAAAATTCCTTGCCTTAAATATATTTTGGAATATATAAATGTATTTTGGAATCTCACAATCACATGTATCTTAATATTAAGTGAGCTTATCTTCGGATCCAACCTGAAATGTTTAATCAGTAATGTACCAAAAGGGCTAAATGTCTCACTATAAAATTTATGTTGAAGGACATGAATCACTAGCCTTTTTTGAGATTAGGGAGGAAAGCCTATGAGACCTCCTGGTTGCAATATTGTACATTATCAATAACCAACTTTAATATCTTCTTTTTGATGTTTGAATATTCCTGTCTTAATGTCTGTGGTAGATCCCAACTAGGTTAAAGGGAAGGGCATAGCATGGTAAAATTAGAGATTTTTATTTTCCTTCCTTTTTTTTTTTTTTAATTTATTTATTTGTCAGAGAGAGAGAGCGAGCACACAGGCAGGCAGAGTGGCAGGCAGAGGCAGAGGGAGAAGCAGGCTCCCTGCCGAGCAAGGAGCCCTATGTGGGACTCGATCCCAGGACGCTGGGATCACGACCTGAGCCGAAGGCAGCTGCTTAACCAACTGAGCCACCCAGGCGTCCCTGTTTTTGTTTTTCTTTTCACATTTTCTTGATTTTTCAAACTTTCTAAAGAACCTTTTCTTTTTAATTTCGTATAAAAAAGAAAAAAAAAGATTTTATTTTTAAGTAATCTCTACACCCAGCGTGGGGCTCAAACTTACAACCCCAAAATCAAGAGTTGCATGCTCCATCAACTGAGATTGTCAGGTACCTCACGAAACGTTTGTTGTTGTTGTTGTTTTTTTTAATAAAAAAACTAATGCATGCCTGTTTTTAAAAAAAATTTTTAACTTAATTTAAAAAATTAAAATAGTATACTATCTTAGCTCAAAAACAAGCAAAAGAAAAAATATATTGTTTAGGCATATTTAAAGATAGTAGAATAGTGGTTCTCTCTTGGAGAGGTTGAGGTGATAGATAAGGAGTATACAGGCATATGCAACAGTTTGGTAAGTTGGATTCTTAAATCTTAGAAATAGATTAATGAGTATTAAGTTCTAAGGGGTACATTACACTCTTGTGTATGTATCAAATGTAACATTTGGGAGTCACCTTTTAGGAAGACAATAAAGCATTAATATCTTTTTTTCACATTTTTAAAATTCGATTGATTAACATGTAACGTAGAACTGGTTTCAGAGGTACAGGCCTGTGATTCATCAGTCTTATATATAATACCCAGGCTCCTCATTAGTGTTTCCTGATGAATAGCTAAAGAGAGAGTAATCATTATTTATTGGCAGCACCTCCTTATAACACAGTTCTGTCATGTGTTCCATCTTATCAGTAGAGTCCTTTTAATTCTTTAAATAGTTACTTGTATAACAAATACTATCATGAAATTAGAGCTGTAGGAAACCTTTCCTTAGATCATTCAGTCCTGGGTCATGAACTGACTGCCCTTGGGTAGAAGACCCTATTTTCTCAATGGCCATTGGCTTAAAAAAATGTTTAGTGCTATCAGGCAAGAGATAACACCATTCCTTTTGCCAGAATCCATCACTCCGTAATGTGTACATTCTGTCCAATTAATTTATTACCTGCTGACCCTTGCAAGCATTTGAGTTATGAATAAACCCCTGAACTAGTCCAACCACCCTCCCTTATTTTACAGATAACAGAAACTAGCCAGAGTCCAGTGTATGTGTGAAGAGATTATGGGGATTTTGGTTTTGTTGTCTGCCTGATCGTTTCATGCCAGCATGTTCCTTAATATAAATGTAAGGATTTCTATTATACCTTGGTATTGTGAAAAATGTTTGTGGCTGTACTCCTCCTAAGTGAAAATGAAATTAACTGGGGCATGTGATTTGATACATGACCAATTTACATACAAGTTTTAGAAATACAGATAATACAAAAAGTGAACATTTGGATTAGCCCTAATAGAAGCTGATTAAGTGTTTTCTTGGTCCCTTAAAAAGTACAGGTCTTGTTTCAGTCCTCTATTTGGAATATTTATATTAAAACACAGGTAAATATTTTGGCCTATCTTTTACAGCACAATGTTAGAGGTGTTGTATCTATGGCTAATAATGGCCCAAACACCAATGGATCTCAGTTCTTCATCACCTATGGCAAGCAGCCACATTTGGACATGAAATACACAGTATTTGGAAAGTGAGTATTTTGGTGTCACCCTTCTCTCTGGGCTTTCCGATAGCAAAGAAAATCTTATAACTGGTTATTTTAGATCCATTGTAGCTATGCTGTGGGAGTACTTTGATGGTAGTATTCCTACCCATTGCTTTTGTCTAAAGGCATAAAAATGAATTTTTGTTTCTGAATTTTGACTCATATCCATGGCAGAAAATCAGTATTTTTTATTGTCCACTGAACTAGGGAATTCAAAGAACTATGAGCATGGTGCTTTCAGGAAACTGTAATTGCTGTAATAGGTATTTGGATATTATGTTTCAATCTAAGGAAATTTTCATCCATTTATATTGTTTCTCTTTCAGGGTGATAGATGGTCTGGAGACTCTGGATGAATTGGAGAAGTTACCAGTAAATGAGAAGACCTATCGACCTCTTAATGATGTACACATTAAGGACATAACAATACATGCCAATCCATTTGCACAATAGCTATGATAGATCTGGAAAAATATTTGGCAGACTGTTCAAGGAACACACCTATTGTGGTTTAACCAGTTTTAATTATGTAGAAAGATTACATCATCTGCCTGCCTGTTTATAGCTAAGATCTTCTAGGAGTTGGTGGTACCATGAGGGCCCAAACAGCCTTCATTTCCATTATTACAGCATATTTTTTACTATAACTTATCTAATGTATTTAAGTTCAATTTTTTAAAAAACTCTTCTACTTGTAATTTTTTGTTACACATAAACATTCATATATAAACAAAGCCTCAAATCCACGCGTTTTTGAGCACTCTGATTACATATTCCTGCCATATCTTGTCCACATCCTGGAAGTAGTCTTTTCCATTAATTATTCACTTTGTGCAGTTACTCTGAGTAAGGGCAAGATACAGATGACCTAGAAAAGCCAGCTAGTCCATTTTGCTATTTTCTCTAGTCTTTAGATTTACAGTAAAGGCTCAGAGAAGTCCTCGAGTACAGTTTAAGCACTCAATTTCCCAACTCATTTGGCCATGGAACATTTTTGAAAGCTTAACATTTACAGTATTGCAGGATAGAATTCTACAGGTGATCCATGTGAAAAATGCATTAGATGGTTAAGAGCACCAGTTGTAGAGTCCTGGACTGTGTTTGAATCACAGCCCTACCTCCTACTAGGCAGGTTAACATCTCCCAAATTTTCCCATCCCTGAAGACTCTTCCCCCTCATAAGACTCATGAGGATTGAATGAAACAATGTGTGTAAAGCTTCTGGCATGTGATAAGTGTTCTGTAGTGAGTAAATGGAAGCTGCTCTCCTGACCTTTCCACCATAGGGCTCTCACCTAATCAGGCCTCATTTATCAAGCTATACTATTGATCTCATCAAGAACCATATTCTTCGGGGTGCCTGGGTGGCTCAGTCGTTAAGCATCTACCTTCAGCTCAGGTCATGATCCCAGGGTCCTGGGATCGAGCCCCCACATTGGGCTCACTGCTCAGCAAGAAGCCTGCTTCTCCCTCTCCCACTCCCCCAGCTTGTATTCCCTCTCTGTGAAATAAATAAAATCTTAAAAGAAAAAAAAATATTCTTCAATCTGCTTCAATCACCTTGATAGTATTCCTAAAACTGATGCCCAGTATTTCTTGGTTTGTATCATTTCTGCAGATGGCTGATCTAAGTATTTTCTTTCTTAACTACAGTTTGGATGTTAGCTTGCAATATCCTCTTAATTACCATCTATACCTTTTACTAAACTAATGTGCAGTTATACTAACATCCTCACTTTAGGTTTTTTTTTTTTTTAAATGAGCTCTCTAATAAGGGGCTTGAACTCATAACCCTAAAATAAAGAATTATAGACTCCACCTACTGAGCCAGCCAGATACCCCTAAAGCCTTCACATTTTGATTCAGCCTTTTAATTTAATCATTTAAATTTCTAGACTTTTTTTTTAAGATTTTATTTATTTATTTGACAGAATTCACAAGTAGGGAGAGGGAGAGGCAGGCTCCCCACTGAGCAGAAAGCCCGATGTGGGGCTTGATCCCAGGACCCTGAGATCATGACCTGAGCTGAAGGCAAAGGCTTTAACCCACTGAGCCACCCAGGCGCCCCTAGGTTTCTAGACTTTTATATTAAAGACTCTCTTGGGCCAGAATTTGTTTTGACACATAACTGATACTTTTCCTTTCCAACTGAATGGCACTGTTTTTGTCATTTCTCTTAAGAGGATTTTATTGATTGTCAAGATGTTGTACTGACTGGTACTCCCTCAATTTTTATTCTAAACTCTGCTTTTGTTTTTTTTTAAAGTGCTAGTAAATGGTGGGTTTTGGGTTTTTTAGAGCTCATTCTTACAATGTCTGTTTAGTTATAGCTATAAAGATCGACAGAGGGATAGTCCGGCTGCCCACCTTGGGCCTATTAGGAGACATCTTGAGATCAAAATCCGTAACAGTATATTCTGTCCATTCACACTGAGTTGACTGGTTCACACTGATCACATTGGCAGTTGAGTGATTGATATTCTATTCCATGTATTAATTGACAGTATGTATTACTAAGACTAAGACTAGAATATTGTTGATCAACCGAACTCTCTTTAAATATGGCTTCTCTTTTGGACCAGAGGTTAGCAAACTATTGCCCTCAGGCTGGCCACCTGTTTCTGCAAATAGTCTTCATGGATCTCAACCATTCCCAGTTTATGTGTTTTCTGACTGCTTTGTGCTACAACAGCAGTATAGATTGGTTGTGACAGAATAAAAGGCCTACAAGCCTAAAATACTATCTTGCCCTTTAAGAAAATTTGCTAATCTTTTATCTGGAGTATCAGAAGTTGCCAGATCATCATTGTTTCATAGCAAAGGGAGCTTGATGAGCTTAAGGGATAATATAATCAATAGATACCTTGATAGCTCCTTCACTACTCTAAAAATATTCCTGTACCTATACATTAGAATACGTAAATCCTGTTAGTTCTTGGTTTGGAGCTCTCTGAAGACAGCTCTTTCTTTTTTTTTTTTTTTAAGGTTTTATTTATTTGACAGAGCAAGAAAGTATAGGCAGGGAGAACAGCAGAGGGAGAGAGAGAGAAGCAGGCTCTCTGCCAAACAGGGAGCCCTATGTGGATCTCAACCCTAGGTCCCTGGGATCATGACCAGTGCCTAAGGCAGATGCTTAACCAACCAAGCCACCCAGGCACCCCAAGAGAGCTCTTTCTGTAGGACTTTGGTTAAAGGTGAATTGAATAGTTACAATTTATACCTTGGTTAAACTTGGCAGTTTCCAAATCCATTTAGCAACATCTAAGCTATGTTGGGTATTTCTGAAGATATGTATTCTCATCTTTTTGTTCAAAAAACGAAAACTAGAGGTGCCTGGGTGACTCAGTCTGTTATGAGTCTGCCTTCAGCTCATCATGATCCCAGAGTCCTGGGATCAACTCCTGCATTAGGCTTCCTGCTCAATGGGAAGTCTGCTGTGTTCTCTTGCTCTCTCTCTCCTGTGTCAAATAAATAAAATCTTGGGGCGCCTGGGTGGCTCAGTGGGTTAAAGCTGCTGCCTTCGGCTCAGATCATGATCCCAGCATCCTGGGATCGAGTCCCGCATCGGGCTCTCTGCTCGGCAGGGAGCCTGCTTCCTCCTCTCTCTCTCTGTCTGCCTCTCTGCCTACTTGTGATGTCTGTCAAATAAATAAATAAAATCTTTAAAAAAAATAAATAAAATCTTTTTTTAAAAAAGAAAGGAAAGAAAAGACAAGACTAAAACAAGTAAGTAATTTATTGAGTTTCTTCCAGACTTGTATGTAAAGGTGCATAGGACACTGCTTATTCCATGGGAGCGCACTCTAGGAAGCTAACAGATACGTAAATAGATCAATTTTAATACATAGGACTCAGCTTTTAATCAGTTTAGCAAACTGGATAGATTAGTTACCATTTCACTATTGAATTTAAATGAAAACGAATGGTTTTCAATTCAGTTCATACCAACTATAAAGGTAGGGGTGGGAACTCAATATAATATTAACTCTAAAGCAAATCTAGAATAAATGACAATATAAATTTTTAAAAGCAAATTACAATCAGGTGCACCTGACTGGCTCAGTTGGTGGAGGTTTGTGGTTTCCTGATCTCAGGTTTGTGGTTTCAAGCCCCAAATTGGGTGTAAAGACTATTTAAAAAAATAAAATCATGGGTGTCTGGGTGGCTCAGTTGGTTAAGCGTCTGCCTTCACCTTAGATCAGGATCTTGGGATCCTGGGATAGAGCTCCGCAGAGCCCCACATCGGGCTAGCTCAGCAGAGCCTGCTTCCCCCTCACTCCCAAGTAAATTTAAAAAAAAATTAAATTAAATTAAAAATTTTTTAAAAAGCAATATTCGAAATCTTTAAAAAGAAAAGTTATTTCATAAACTGTATTAGGATAACTAGTAAATTACATGAAGAAAAATAGCAAAAGAATTTTACCCCATATGATGTACCAAAATTGCAGATGCCTTAAAAAAAAGGAAAAAACACCTCTGAAAAGGAAAGAATTTCAGTTTACAAACATGACAAAGATAAAGTCAGAACAATTTTAACTACATAAAAATCGAAAATTTGATTGCAATTAAAAAACTTCAAGAACTGGGGTGTCTGGGTGGCTGAATTGTTAGGTGTCTGTCTTTGCCTTTGGCTCAGGTCATGACCCCAGGGTCCTGGGATTGAGCCCCTCGTTGGGGTCCTGGGATTGAGCCCCTCGTTGCGCTCCCTGCTCAGCAAGAAGCCTGCTTCTTCTCTCACTCTCCTTGCTTGTGTTCCCTCTCTCGCTGTCTCTCTTTGTGTCAAATACATACATAAAAACTTCAAGGACGAATGAGAGCTGTATATTCCAAAAAAGCAATGAGATATGAATTCGCAAGTAATGAGAAAAGGGAAAACGTTCAACTTCACTTATTAGGGAATAAAGTTGCAAGTTTCCTCCAAATCACCATTTTTTAAATCTCTGCACTATGTTTGTTAGGGTTGTGATAACAAAGTACCAGAAACTGGGTAACTTAAAATTCTCTGTTAAACAGACTAGAAATTTAAAAAAATCAAGATGTGAGCAGGTTAACTCTAAGGTCTCACTTTGGCTGGCAGAAGACCATCTTCTATCTTCACACAATCAGTGAGTGTCTGTGTCCTAATCTCTTTACAGAGAAAGATCAGTCAGACTGGATTAGGACGCACCCTACTGACCTCATTTTAACCTTAGGTAGGTCTGTAAAGGCCCCATCTACAAATAACTCACAATCTTGGGGCAGGGGAAGCGGCAGTTAAGACTTAAACATGAACTGGAGGGACATAATGCCACCCCCAAACAACCAATAACATGCACTAAAGAACACAGAAAATAATCTCATAAATGAAAATACCGAGTTAGTAATTGTTTAGGTATAAGGGTTTGCTAAATTTAAAACCATTTCAGAAACTAATTTTGGAAGTATATACCAGACTTTTTCAAAGTTCATCGTCTTTCACCCCTGTAATCTTACTGTGGGGATTTCCAAATTGCTCTGTAGTCCTTCACTGCAAACTTTACCTGTAACAGAATATAGTTGATGCCCATCTCCTAGATTGTTAGGCTTGAGAACGTATGTACAGTGCTTAGCACCATAACTAGCTCTGTAACTATGGATACCTATTATCCTTCAAAGATGGGGATTCCCCAGGTTTGCTTAACATTCAGAAGTGCTAAATACAACCTGAATTTCACAAGTTATTGTGATGAATTTCTCCCTCTGTGAAATATTTACCTCCTATTTGGGGACCCTGACCCCAATATAAAGATTTGAGTATTAGTAGTTTTATAAGGATTAATGGTTTTAAAACCATTAAGAGAAGGATCTTATGAAAAGCAAACTACCATAGGAATTGTGGAAATTCATATTCCTCATCACTTTTTACCCAATAATTGTGCATCTGTGTAGGGCTGGCTACATTTGTTGCTCTCCCGTGCAAGTGTGAACAGTAAAATTATGCTTAGCTGTAATGTTTAATCTTAGACGTTTTCCACGAAGTTTGGGATGAGTAAACAAGAAACAAAATGGAGAAAGGGCGCGGGGTCAGGACTGGCAATTACTTTGGTCTATAATACGTAGTTTGATGATTTTGTTCAGAGGCTGTTTCCCGATACTCTTTCTTCACGACCTTCCATGTACCGATTTAGAGTTCATCTGGCCTTAGTGGAGAGAACTGGCTCAATGCCAAAATGTTTAACTATGACGGGTCCTCACTTCCCGTTTCCAAGCTCTTGCCCGCTCATTTCCTTGAGAAAAATCCTTGCAATCCAATTTCAGTGTGTGAGAGTCCCAACCACTAAAGACTCACTAGTTTAAACAGGTCTCAGAACCTTAGCAAAGTCGAAATACAATTACTAATTCAGGGCTACATGACGGAGGTGGTGTTTTTTTAAAGGATTGTTCGGTGGCTGCAATCAGTGCACAGGCTATTTAGTACCACGGTCCCTCACTCTTTCTTGTACCCATCGTTCCCAAACACCACTTTTAACGAGACTCGACTCTCCAATACTTACATTGTTCCCTCAGACCTAGACGGTCCCCAACATGGCCGACACGACTCCCCACCTCCACCTTCCGTCTTCGGGCTCCCCACGCGGCGCCTGCGCACACGGCGGCCACCGCTGTCTCCTTCCATCCCAGGGTGCAGGCACCGCCCCCCCCCGCCCCGCCCTGCGGCGGGACGCGTTCGCCGCGTCACCCTTGTTTTCGAGTCGAGTCCCGACGCTGCGGCTGTCAGCTCCATTTTGTTGTTGGAGCCCGTCGCCGCCGGTTGGGCTTTTCCCGTTTTCGCGTTGCAAGCTTTGTCTCCTTCGGCTTGGACTCTTTGGCCTGGACGGTAAGACGCAGAAGGAAGCGGGCTAGGCAGTCAGGGCCCTTTTTCTGTGCCTCGGGAGCGCCTGGTGGTGCCCACTCCTCTCGCTTGTTTGCTGCCTGTAATCCCCGACACGACGACCCCTTTTTTTCCTCTCACCCCTGAGTTGCAGGAAGGCGGCTCGCTCGTCTTCTCCGCGCTGCACGGCCTGTTGCCGCGAGTTTCTCCTTGAACCGCGACGCCCTAGACACTGGCGAGGGGTAGTGAGGGAGTGCTGGGCTGGGAGGGCCGGGCCGAACGCCCCTAGGCGCCATTTTGTTGGCGACGGCCTCGGCCACCTCAGCGGAGCTGTAAGATGGCGGCCGGGCGGAGGAGGCGAAGCTTCCTGCGGTGGGTGGTGTTTACTTGGGTCCTGGAATGTGCGTGTCACGCTCCCGTCAGGAGCTGTGTTTGTAGCAAATGGAGAGAACACCCTGACCTGATAGAGGCGGTATCCCTTAACGTCTGTTCCAGTCTTGAAAGATTCGAGTGAACATCGCTAGTGCCTTTGCCCTCGGTGGCGTTCACAAACACCAGATCTAGAAACCCGGAGAAGCCGGAATGGTAGGGTGCGTTTGAAGGAGCGTCGGCATTTTTGCGCCCCTTTACCCCCAGACCCCTAACGAACGATTGGAGCGCTTTGATTCGGAGTTAGTGCGAAGACTTGGCGGAGACTCGGCAGTTAGGACGAGGAAGAACGGTAGTTGATGAAAAGCCAATTCCATATAATTTTTTTTTAACAGTAATCAGGGATTTTTGTTCGAAACATTACCGGAAGGAAGGTGCTCCCCTCCCCTTAATTATGTAAGATTGCTTTGAGAAAAGCTAGGTTTTTGTTAACGTAGTGTGCTGGGTACCTCAAAAGATGGTATTTCGTGGTTTCCTAATGCCACGGTTGACTTACGTATATAATAAAAGACCTTGGTAGCTTGATCGGTTTATCTGCCTTACGAAAATAATAGCGAGGGTTCTGTCGCAAAGGAGTTTTTGACTGCGTTTGAGTTGGGAGGCTAGTTTCTGATGAACATTTAAACGGGGACCTGTAGTGCACATATGTGGACCTGTGGTATTTTTATGTTGCTGACAGGAAAGGGGAGGTTTTAAGATTTATTTATTTACTTGACACATCACAAGTAGACGCGGGGGTGGGGGTGGGGAGCAGGCTCCCTGCTGAGCAGAGAGCCCGATGCCGGGCTGGATTCCAGGACCCCAAGATCATGACCTGAGCCAAAGGCAGAGGCGTAATCGACTGATCATGACCTGAGCCGAAGACAGACGCTTAACCGACTTAGCCACCCAGGCACCACCACCCCCCCCACGACTTTTGAACTTCGATTTAAAAGAACAGGGTTTTCTTTCATGATTTTATTTATTTATTTGATAGATCTCAAGTAGAGAGAGAGAGAGGAGGAAGCAGGCTCCCTGCTGAGCAGAGAGCTGGATGTGGGATGTGGAGCTCAGTCCAGGACCCTGGGATCATGCATGACCTGACCGAAGGGCAGAGGTTCAACCCACTGAGCCACCCAGGAGCCCCTAAAAGAACAGTTTAGAGGCAACTGACTGAATCATAGAGCATGAGATTCTTGAGCTCCAGGTTATGAGTTCCGTCCCCACATTGGGTGTGGAGATTATTTAAAAATAAAATCTTAAGGGGTGCCTGTGTGGCTCAGTGGGTTAAGCCTCTGCCTTCAGCTCAGGTCATGGTCTCCAGGTCCTGGGATCCATCCAGCCCGGCATTGGGCTTTCTGCTCAGCGGGGAGCCTGTGTCTCCCCTCTCTCTGCCTGCCTCTTTGCCCACTTGTGATCTCTGTCAAATAAATAAATAAAATCTAAAAAAAAAATAAAATCTTTTTTTTTAAAAGAAGAACAATTTAAAAAGTCACAGCTAGAGTGAATTTGCAAAGAAGAGTTTTATTAAACTGCTCAATGTTGACAGGTGGGATACAACTTAACTGGAAAAACGTGTCTTTTATGTAGATGAGACACTCAAAGAGAACTTACTGTCCTGATTGGGATGAAAAAGATTGGGACTGTGGAAAATGGAGAAGCAGCAGCAGTCATAAAAGAAAGAAGAGATCACATAGCAGTGCCCGGGAGAACAAGCGCTGCAAATATAATCATTCTAAAACATCTGATAGGTAAGGATGGTATTTAAAGTGTCTCAATATAAAAATACATTTCACTGCAATGCTGTACGTCAACTGTATCTCAGTAAAAGTTGGGGAGGTATATTTTCCTGACAAAAAGTTACAGTATCTCATAAGTAATGATGAATCACATTCCTTTCCATTTCCAATGAGGGCTTGTAATGTTTGTAAAATTGTGTGGATATTAAGCAGAAAGTCTTAAAAATCTTATTTTTTTAGCCATTATTTGGAAAGCAGATCCATAAATGAGAAAGATTATCATAGTCGACGCTACATTGATGAATACAGAAATGACTACAGTCAAGGATGTGAACCTGGACATCGTCATAGAGACCATGAAAGCAGATATCAGAACCATAGTAGCAAGTCTTCTGGGAGAAGTGGAAGAAGTAGTTATAAAAGCAAACACAGAATTCACCACAGTACTTCACATCATCATTCACATGGGGTATGAGCTCTTTTAAAACACTTTGTAAATTTTATTTCTCACATGGAACAGGAATACTTGAATTTGTGTTTGATCATTTGAGAAAGTTCTGTTTAAAAAAAGTCATCTCAGTTTAACTTGGATTTTTTATGTTTGAGCATTGAATAGGAAATTCCTGAAATACAGTACATATTAAGTTATATAGCAATAGATTTTGTTATTATTGGCAACTAATTGTCATTCCAGTAAATCAGTGGAGGTAATTAGATTAGTTTATTTTTATGGTACTTCAGAAAATTTGATTTGTTTTGATAAATTGAAGTCTTGTCACAAAAGTAGAATAAACATTTTATTTTTGTATGGTTGAGGGTTTAGGCATGTCTTTTTCTAATAAAGCATGCTCTAATTTTTTCACTAAGCAAATCACTTAACAGATTGAACATTATGGGTTATGGGTTAATTTGAATATTAGTTCAGTTGACATTTTAAATGACATAGTGTTATTCTTGTATGCCAAATCTTTTTTTTTTCTCCCCAAAATTAGGACTTTAATTTTATTTACTGTTTCAATATTTGTTTTCTTAGATTAGTTAGGAAATCTTAATTTGGCCACAGTCTACTTTGACCAAGTAAATATTTCATCCTGCAGTTTTACAACATTAAATTAGAACACTAGAAACTTAAAATTATGTTTCAGTGAATGCTACAATTAAGCATTTTTTTTTTTTTAAGAAAAACAATTGTATTATGTTTTGTTGCCTTGCCACTTTGAGTATCTTATCTGAAAATCTGTTCCTTGCCATGTTTTTCTCCTGTTAACATAAACTATGTGCCCTGTGAATTTCTGGGGACTGAATTTGAAATTGCTCCTGCCAACCGTTTGTGGCCTGGCGTGTATCTGAATGCCTGAATATCTCCCCGCTGAATGAATTTCGTATTCTGCCCTGAATTCACTCGGGTATATTGATTGGCTGGATGATCTTGGTGCCGCCCACTTGACGTTTCCAGAAGAGTCACCGAAGGAAAAGAACCAGGAGTGTAGAGGATGATGAGGAGGGTCACCTGATCTGTCAGAGTGGAGACGTACTAAGTGCAAGATGTATAGAATATTTTTCAACACTTATTAACTTTTCAGATAACATAATCTATATATAAAGATTTCAGGGATTTGGAAATCTTTTCTTTCTCTGTTTTTTTGTTTGTTTGTTCTTCATTTCTTTTGGTGGGGGGGGATTGTGTTTCTTTCTTTCTTTAGAAATTTAATATTTGTTAAGCAAAACTTCCAAAATAGTAAATCAAGTTAATAAAATGAGCTTAAGAATGAATTTAGACCTAAAAATAGTTATAAATGTTTTTTGACAGTGTTGACCAATAAAATGTCTAGTGATAAGGAAATTTGTAGCATCAACTAGAATAATCTGCATTGATAGCATTTATTATGATAAGTAAACTGTTCCCACTTCTTGATATAACTGAGATTTATTTCTCTCTTTTAGATGAAATTGTTGATACTTTAGGAGAAGGAGCTTTTGGAAAAGTCGTGGAGTGCATTGATCATAAAGCGTAAGTTTCCTAGCCTGAGATTGCATTTGGGGCTTAAGCAATATGAGATAATTTTTTTAGCTTTAGAATATTGCCTGACCATATTCTTTCACTTGGTTTTTTTACTTTGATCTAGGAAACTCCCAATAAAAGGTTCTAGCCCGATAGGGGTACTTGGGTGGTTCAGTTGGTGAAGCATCTACCTTTGGCTCAGCTCAGGAACTGAGGGTCCTGTAATGAAACCCTGTGTCCGGCTCCCTATTCACGGGGAATATGCTCCTCCCTCTTCCTCTCCCCACACATCCCCCTCTTCTGTGTGCCCTCAGAT
This sequence comes from Martes martes, assembly GCF_963455335.1. Classification (NCBI taxonomy): domain Eukaryota; kingdom Metazoa; phylum Chordata; class Mammalia; order Carnivora; family Mustelidae; genus Martes; species Martes martes. The sequence continues at coordinate 183,517,643 of NC_137890.1, forward strand.
AAATAATTTTTTTTTTCTTTAAAGAATTTATTTGTTACAGCACAAGCAGGGGGAGTAGCAGGCTAAGGGATTGGCCAGCTCCCTGCTGAGCAAGGGGCCCGATGTGGGGACTGGAACCCAGGTGTCTGCCTTTGGCTCATGATCTGAGCCAAAGGCAGTCACCTAACCAACTCAGCCACCCAGGCATCCCTCAGATAAATAAAATATTTTAAAAAGCTGGGGGAGGGGGGATGACCAGCCCTTTAGATTTTTTTTTTTAAGATTTTATTTTTTATTTATTTGACAGAGATCACAAGTAGGCGGGGGAGGGGGGAACAGGCTCCCTGAGCTTGATCCCAGGATCCGAGGTAACAACCTGGAAGGCAAAGGCTTAACCCACTGAGCCACCCAGGCACCCTATCCCTTTAAATTTTTAAACACTAGCTGTTAATAATGTATGTAGCCTTTGATTTTAAGTTGAGAATGGATTTTATCATTTTATCTTTTTTGATCAGATAAGCCCACAGGCTTTTTTTTTTTTTTTTTTAAGATTTTATTTATTTATTTGACAGACAAAGATCACAAGTAGGCAGAGAGGCAGGCAGAGAGAGAGGAGGAAGCAGGCTCCCTGCTGAGCAGAGAGCCCGATGATGCGGGACTCGATCCCAGGACCCTGAGACCGTGACCTGAGCCGAAGGCAGAGGCTTTAACCCACTGAGCCACCCAGGTGCCCCAAGCCCACAGGCTTTATTTATTTATTTATTTTTAAAAAGATTTTATTTACTTGACAGGGAACACAAGCAGGGGGAGTGAGAAGGGGGGGAAGTCAGGCTTTCCACCCAGCAAGGAGCCTGATGTGGGGCTCGATCCCAGGACCCTCAGGATCATGACCCAAGCCAAAGGCAGACACCCAACAACTGAGCCACCCATGTGCCTCAGATTTTATTTTAGAAAGTATTTTGTTGTCCCACTGAGCACAGTTATGACAGTTCTTGTGGCCTCCCTCCTTCCCCTAGTCATTAATCTAAATTAGAACTTCCCACAGCCTTGGTTTCTTGGGTATTTGGAACTGGGCTTACCCAAGGCATATTGACACATTCTTCAGGGTAGTTGGACACTGTATTCTTAGAAAATGCTATAATTGATGACACAGCCATGGTTGAGAACTCTTAAAATTGGTATCACATGTTTATTTGTTTATGCCTTTTAAACTACTGGTGGAAATTCCTTGAGATAGTATAAGACATTTTTCTTTTATTTTTTTTTTGTTTTCCTATTTGAATTTTGGATGGCAGAGCTTTTCTAAGTGAATTACTGGGAAAGGCTTCCTGTTACTGGTTAGTATGACTCTGAGGAGTAGAGCTCCTTACTATGCCCCTTCCATATCCCAGCTTTTCTGGTAATCTAGACAAAATGAAGAATTTGATAAAATGGGGCGCCTGGGGGGCTCACTGGTTGAGCATCTGCATTTGGCTCAAGTCATGATTCCAGGGTCCTGGGATTGAGCCCCGCATTGGGTTCCCTCCTCCGCGGGAAGCCTGCTTCTCCCTCTCCCACTTCCCCTGCGTGTGTTCTCCCTCTCGCTGTGTCTCTCTCTGTCAAATAAATAAATAAAATCTTTAAAAAAAAAAAATGGGGGGGGGCATTGGGTTCCCTCCTCCGCGGGAAGCCTGCTTCTCCCTCTCCCACTTCCCGTGCTTGTATTCCCTCTCTCATTGTTTCTCAAATAAATTAAAAAAAAAAAAAACTTCCAAAAAAAAAAAGAATTTGATAAAAATATTTGTCAGTGACAAGTACTAAAGAAGAAACTGTTTTATATACATGTGTTGAGTTTTAATTAGACTACGAGTTGAGTGGTGATACCTCAATAATCTTGTTACATTACAGTTATTAATACATAGTTTAGTTGAAGGACCAAAGAAAGAATTCATATGAGTGGTGGTTTGATGAAAAAAAATTGGATCATTCAAGATGTATTTGTACCAACTGATTCCACCATGTACTTAAAGATCATTCTTGGGATGCCTGGGTGGCTCAGTTGGTTAAGTGCCTGCCCTCAGCTCTGGTCGTGATCCCAGGGTCCTGGGATGGAGTCCCACATCGGGCTTCTTGCTGGGCAGGGAACTTGCTCCTCCCTGTACCTGCTGTTACCCCTGCTTGCTCGCTCACTCTCTCCGACAAGAAAAGTCTTAGAAAAAAATAAAGATCATTCTTGTTGCTTACAATGAGTTGCTGTAACCCTATAAAACTGGGTTAATTTTGTTAGAAAAGAATACTTCGGTATAATCAGATAAAACTGAATGCTAGACCATAAATTCAAGAAAACAAATACAGTGAGTCAAAGTAGAAGTAGTTACAGTTTGAAAAGTAAAAGGAAAGTGGAAGAGGATATAATTTTTAACATTTTTAACTTTCCCTCTCTCTAACAGAGGAGGTAGACATGTGGCAGTAAAAATAGTTAAAAATGTGGATAGATACTGTGAAGCTGCTCGCTCAGAAATACAAGTTCTGGAACACTTGAATACAACAGACCCCAGTAGTACATTGTAAGTATCAAAGTAGAACTCAGAAGATGCTCTCAGATAGATTTGAATTGTGAGAAGCTGTACTCAGTTATTTTTCATGTATTTATAGCCGCTGTGTCCAGATGTTGGAGTGGTTTGAGCATCATGGTCACATTTGCATTGTGTTTGAACTACTAGGACTTAGTACGTATGACTTCATTAAGGAAAATGGTTTTCTGCCATTTCGTCTGGATCACATCAGGAAGATGGCGTATCAGATATGCAAGTCAGTGAATTGTAAGTACTTGGCATGTCTTCAAGAAACTTGAGGTTGTTGAGACTAACTTAATGCCAGACTGATTTGGATCTTTTAAGAAATAGGATCTAACATAAGCCTGATTTAAGAGTAGGTATGAGAAAGATGTTGATGACAAGCTGTTAGTTTTGCTTTCATTCAGTAAGTAGTATATTGTCCGTCATGTAATAAAATATTGTCATGTAGAAGAGTAGTTTAGCTTGGTTTATAACTGCTGCTTCTATTTCTCCTTGCTACTGTGGTTCTGATACCTGCTTTGATGGTCTCTATGGTGAAGTCCAGATTCACATTCTTGACTGTAGTCATTTCTGTATGTAGCATCGGCTGTGATAATCTTTCTCATTTACGGATCTGCTTTCCAAATAATGGCTAAAAAAATAAAAAGACTAAGTCTTTAAAAAATACTTTAATCTTTTTTATTTTTGGAAAGATTTTATGCTTTCCCCACCAAAAAAAATCCACACAATTTTACAAATGTTAAAAGCCATCATTAGAACCAGGCAAATCTCGGCTTCATGAATAAAAATAACTTCTTCACTTTTGAGTGGTTAGCTGCTGGTGGACTAACTTTGAGGGTAGTAGGTAGTTTCCTAGCAGCCTCTTGAATGTTGAAAACTTCGGACATGTAGAAAAAGCATCAGAGAGGTTTTTGTTGTAGGACTTTTGAGTTCGGTTAGGTTTTTGATGATGACAACTTTCTGTTTTATTCTCAGTTCTGCACAGTAACAAGTTGACTCACACAGATTTAAAGCCTGAAAACATCTTATTTGTGCAGTCTGACTACACAGAGGCATATAATCCCAAAATAGTAAGTCTTCAGTGTGTCATTTTCATTGTTTGAAATTAATTAATATCTTATGTCTTCTTAATATTATGCCTCCTTATCTCATCATTTGTGATTTCAGAAACGTGATGAACGTACCTTAATAAATCCAGATATTAAAGTTGTAGACTTTGGAAGCGCAACTTACGATGATGAGCATCATAGTACATTGGTATCTACAAGGCATTATAGGGCACCTGAAGTTATTTTGGGTAAGTTGCTTAATTGTGCTTTAGGAACTTGTATATATCCTTTGTAGTTCTAGTCTTACTCTTTGTGGGGATTTTCTAAAATCTTTTTCCCTTTAAGAGATTAATAACTTAAAACACAATATGGGTAGGTGGTGCCTGGGTGGCTCAGTCAGCTGACAGTCTGACTGCAGTCAGGTCGTGATCTCGGGGTCCTGGGATGGAACCCCACTTTGGGGGGGCTCCACCCTTGGCAGGGAGTCTGCTTATCCTTCTGCCTTCCCCCTGACCCAGCTCGTGTGTGCAGAAGGACGTGCGCGCGTGATCTCTCTTAAATCTTAAAAAAACACACATTAGGGGCACCTGGGTGGCTCAGTGGGTTAAGCCTCTGCCTTCGGCTCGGGTCATGATCTTGGGGTCCTGGGATTGAGCCCCACATCGGGCTCTCTGCTTGGCAGGGAGCCTGCTTCCTCCCCTCTCTCTGCCTGCCTCTCTGCCTACTTGTGATCTCTGTCAAATAAATAAAATCTTTAAAAAAAAAAAAAGAAAATACACACATTAAAGATAATAAGCTCATGTTTGTTTTTCAATGTCTTCAAGAAATCTTTTTTTCCTAACAGTTTGCTTTTGCTTTGCAGCTTTAGGATGGTCCCAGCCATGTGATGTCTGGAGTATAGGTTGTATTCTTATTGAATACTACCTTGGGTTTACAGTATTTCCAGTAAGTGATCCGTTTCAGTGGCTTTGCTCAAAAAAAGTGCTTTTTAAAAAAGGTGTTTATTTATGTGAGTGAACACTTTAAAGCAAAGTATGCACATTTAGGCAGTTTTTTCCCCTAATTATAGACTTAATAAGTATAAAGGAATAAAAGTTCTGTAACTGATGCTATTGGGTATTTGCATTTCTTTCATAATTTATCATTTTACTTAAAAAAATTTTCAAGTATATTGTAACAGTTATCCTGTTCATTTGGAGATAATCACTGGTGAGCTTGTTCTGTGGGCCTTAGTATTTATTGTCAGCTATAACTTGCTAAAAGTTTGCCCTTTTTAGTAATCACCTTCCTTTTGATTTTTATGGACTAGAAATTTAGCAGCTGTGTTAAATGAGAACAAAGTACACAATATGCTTAACAAGTTTTGTTTATTGTTTTAGACACATGATAGTAAGGAGCATTTGGCAATGATGGAAAGGATTCTTGGACCTTTACCAAAACATATGATACAGAAAACCAGGTATGTTTTTATTTAAGAGTAGGTGCCATCCTTCGTACCACTTGGTCTTCTGTAGAACTTTATAAAAAGTCAGACTGATGTTTTTTCACTTAAACAGATTTCTTTGTTGGGAAGCCAGTAGCTAGGCTGTTCTCAAGTTTCTAGTGAAGTGTTAGTCTTTGATCTATAAAAGCATAATAATTGATGAAACCAGTCATTTTCACTAGATGTTTTAAGTTTTCATTGTCAGCATTATAAACATCAATGGATATTGACTTTTAGGAAACGTAAATATTTCCATCATGATCGATTAGACTGGGATGAACACAGTTCTGCTGGCAGATACGTCTCAAGGCGCTGTAAACCTCTGAAGGTGAGTCTGGGCCATTATTTAAACAATTAAAACCTTGAGTTTCCCTTCTTCTTATGGTAGAGAAATAAAGTTATGATAAATGGTGGTTGAAAATTTTCAACTCTTGACTGTATTTCTTTTCCTTTCAGGAATTTATGCTCTCTCAGGATGCTGAACATGAGCTTCTCTTTGACCTCATTGAGAAAATGTTGGAGTATGATCCAGCTAAAAGGATTACTCTCAAAGAAGCCTTAAAGCATCCTTTCTTTTATCCCCTAAAAAAAGCTACATAGATCTATAGTTCTCTCGAAAGAGATTTTATAGACTGTATCAGTCTAATTTTTAAATAATAAGTTATTTTGTATAGCTTTTGTAAAATTCTTACATTTTTGTATTGCTATGTTTATTTTGCTTGGATAATTTGATTTAAGTAAATTGCTGAAGTAATGAACATTTTTTCCAGTAATTGCTGTATAAAATGATTTATTCAGAATAAATTTTTTGTGCTTAAACGAAATTAATAGGAATCTGTACAGTTTGTTTTTAGCACCATTTTCCCCTGTATTTCCATCTTTGGAGGTTTCCTTTAAGTCTTTGGAAATACTTAGCTTTGTTTCTGTTTTAGGGATTGCCAGCATCTGCCTTCCTTCTTGAAACCAAATGTAATGTCCAAATTTTACAGAATACAAAGAACTAGAGATTAGTCCCCAGTTTTTTTCTCCCTTTATTCTCATTCAAGACTCTGAACAAATAACAGAAAAACTTCCAGAGGAGCACCTAGCTGGCTCAGTCAGTGGAGCACGCAACCCTTAATCTTGGGGTTGTGAGTTTGCCTCACACTGGATGTGAGGTGGTGGGTGTGGGGTGGTAGAGATTACATAAATAAAATGTTAAGGAAAAAAAAAAAAGCTTCCAGAATACTTTGTAGCGAAGTGTCAAATATTAAGTGACTGTAGTGAGTAGGGCATTTGTCTATAGTTTTAAGACTTTAGAGTTGTGACTTCTCAGCAAAACTGAGAGGAAGGAACAGAGATTCCCTGTGTACCTCCTGCTCCCACACATGCATAGTCGTCTCTGTTATCAACATCCCTCACCAAGGGGTACGTTTGTTAAAACTGATCACCTGAAGTCCGTGGACTACTTTCTAGCTGACATTTGGTGCATCACATTCTGTGGGTTTGTACAAATGGAAGATGACGTGAATCCATCATTACAGAATACCGAGCATTTTCACTGCTCTAAAAATCCTGTGTTCTGCCTTTTATCCTGCCCTCCCCTCCCATAGTCTGGCAGCCACTGGTATCTTCACTGTCTGTAGTTTTGTCTCTTACATAATGTCCTATAATTGAACTCCTGTAATATTTAGCCTTTCGGGTTTCTTTCACTTAAATAATGTGTACTTAAGTTTCCTCCATCTTTTCACAGCTTTATCTTCATTTCTTTTAATTTATGAGTTAGTATTTCATAGTCTGGATGTACCACAGCTTACCCATTCACTTACTAAAGGACATCTTAACATGCTTCAAAGACAACTATGAATAAAGCTGCTAAAAATATCTATGGTCAGGTTTGCGTGTGGACATAAGTTTCTGGTTCTTTTTGGTAGATAACAAGGAGTGATGGCTAGATCAAATAGTAAGGCTATATAGTAAGAGTTCTTTTTATATTTGGGTTAATAGTTCTTTAGTAGATTTGTTTTACAAATATTTTCTTCCAGTCTGGCTTGTCTTTCACAGAGCAGAAGTTTTCTTAGAATCAAGATTGTAAATTCTAGGGGCGCCTGGGTGGCTCGGTGGGTTAAAGCCTCTGCCTTCGGCTCAGGTCATGATCTCAGGGTCCTTGGATCAAGCCCCACATTGGGCTCTCTGCTTCGCAGGGAGCCTGCTTCCTTCTCTCTCTGCCTGCCTCTCTGCCTACTTGTGATCTCTGTCTGCCAAATAAATAAAATATTTTTAAAAAAAAAAGATTGTAAATTCTAATGGGTTATGCCTAATTAAGTGTCTCAGAAGTCAGCATACCCAAGATGAGTTCTGCAGTTTTGTGTTTCACATTTAAGTCTAATCCATTTTGAGTTCATTTTTGTTGAAGGATTAATCTTTGTATGGATGTCCAGTTCCTGCACTGCTGAAGAGAGTTTGGGGTTTTTTAGAAATTTAAAAATTAAGCATATTTGTAGGCCATGGTATAAATTCTTGTTGCTAGAATGAGGATCTCAACTCCAGAGCCAGACTGTCTAGTTTGAGTATTAGCCCGGACTAGCTGCAGGACTTTGGAATGTCTCCTGGACAGAGCTGGGAGTTCTTACTCCCACTGGGCCTCTGCTATCACTCCAGCTGGGAGCGGCAGGATTGCTTCATCACTTGTTGCCTCCTATGGCTCCACTGACAGGGTGAAGTGGCCTCAACCTATGTTATCTCTGGACAGCACGAAAGTTCTGAGACGTTCTGCCTGGCCTCCTGAAATGCCACATCAGCAGGAAGAGGGAGGGGTAACTCATTACCGTGAATGAGGAGGAAAGTCCAAGCTCTCCATGTGGATACAACAGGAGACTGGAAGGAGGGTTATCACGCAGCAGGGATGAGAGTCCCAGTTCCCAAGCCTCTGACAAACCCCTTGTCAGGGGTTGAGAAATCTTGTTAGAGCCTGGCAAGGGTGGAAATCGGATCCCCACTTATTTTTTTGCTGGCAGGAGTAGAAGTAATGCCATGTTTTTTTCTGTGGTATTTGGCTGGAGTAGAGCACTCATTGTCTTTTTAAAAGTTTCCTGTCTTGGGGTGCCTGGGTGGCTGAGTCCGTTAAGTATCTGCCTTCAGCTCGGGTCATGATCTCAGGGTCTGCTGGGATTGAGCCCCACTTTGGGCTCCCTGCTCAGCTGGGAGTCTGCCTCAACCTTTACCCGCCCCCCCCCCCCCCGGACTCATTCTCTTGCTTTCTCTCAAAGAAAATTTTAAAAAGTTATCTGTTTGGCTAGGCTGCCCTTTTCCTGGTCCTTTAGCTAGAAAGAATAGACTTTATTGAAGATTTTTGTCTGTAACTGTTGGTGTTTTCAGGTTGCCAACTTACCCAGCATCAAGTCTAGGATAGATAAAAGCCAAGGGGGCGCCTGTGTGGCTCCGTGGGTTAAGTATCTGCCTTTGGCTCAGGTCATGATCCCAGGGTCCTGAATAGATTCCCCAATAGGGCTCCCTGCTTAGTGGGGAGCCCCCTTCTCCCTCTCCTGCTTCCCCTGCTTTCGTGCTGTCAAATAAATCTTAAAGAAAAGCCAGGAAAACAACCATGTCAGTCCTCAGATATAGCTAAGGTCTCCAGCTGCTCTGCCTTCTCTGAACCTTTCAGAGTCTCTTCTGTTTTATATATAGTGCTTGGGGATTTTAGTTGTACTTAGTGGAAGGAGCAGGGAAAAATACTTCAATCTGTCTTTCTGGAAGTGTCTCTTGAGTTCTTTTTATATTTCCTATCTCCATTTTTTAAGATTTTTTTTTTTTTTTTCTTTTTGGTCAGAGAGAGGGAGAGAAAAAACAAGCAGGGGGAGAGGCAGGCAGAGGGAGAAGCAGACTCCTTGCTGAGCAGGGAACCCAGCATGGGACCCAATCCCAGGACCCTGAGATCATGATCTGAGCCGAAGGCAGGTGCTTAACCGACTGAGCCACCCAGGCATCCCCATATTCTCCCATCTTTCAATTTGGGGATTTTCTTCTGGTCTGTTTCCTAGTTTATTGATCTTTAGTTTGTCTAGTCTTCTGTTAATTTCATCTATTGAAGTCTTAATTCCAGATATATTTTGGCTCTAGGGTTTTTATAATGATTGTAGTTCATCGTTCCTAGTTTTTTTGCTGAAGTGTCCTCATTGTTGCTATCTTGAACATATGGTCATAATCCTTTGAAAATAATCTAATCAGGTCCGATAGTATTAAAATCAGGAATCTCCTAGGGCAACTGGGTGACTCTGGTGGCTTAGGCCTCTGCCTTCGACTCAGGTCATGATCTCAGGGTGCTGGGATCGAGCCCCGAATCACTTACCCCCTCTCTCTCTGCCTGCTTCTCTGCCTACTTGTGATCTCTGTCAAATAAATAAATAAAATCTTTTTTAAAAAAACAAATACACACACACACACACACACACACACACACACACACACATATATATATATATATATTTTTTTTTTTTTCCCCTAAAGAAGAGGGGGCAAAAGGAACTCACAACAGGAAGTTCATTAGAATAAGCTGTAAAGACTGCATTGCTGTAACTGGCCCTGGGGTCCATACTGATACTTATCACCTCTCTCTTCTACCACACATTCTAGATCTGTACTCTGCTGGTCTAGAAGGCTGCTCCTGATGGGATGACCATACCTTCATCCCTTCTGACAACTGAGTCTGCTTACCTTACCCTTGTAAGGCCATGGTTGGTATAATTGCCCACTTGTAATTATCATGTCTTAGATGCACCAAGAGAGCGTGTGCCCAGCTCCTGTAGCAGCAACCCTGTCTTTCAGAGGAATCAGGCCAATTTCGCTGCCGATACGCTGCCATCTTTAGTTCACTGATGGTCAACCAGCATAAAGAGCCCAGATACTCAGGCAGCAGTCACAGCAGCAGGTCTGATGGAACTCTTACTGGGAATCCCCCTGTGGAAGCTTCCTCCTGTCCTTGGAACAGAACCTCTAGTTTGGTACTGCTCCCAAGTGAGTTGCTGGAGCAATGGTGAATGAAGCAATTACCTCCCCTTACTGTTTCCTAGACACACGTTCTATCCAGTGGGGACATAGCAGCACACAATGGCCACTGGTTCAAAGTATATACCACATCACCACATCATGAAGGATGCTCTCTCTTAGATTATCACCCCTAAGTTGGTGTCCTGACAGCACTTTTAAGAGGCTGTTACCATATTCTATCTGATCAGTAGCTTGTGGGGTGAGGTGGTATAGTAGGACTGGTAAATCCCATGGTCATGTGCCCACTGTAACACCTCTTTTGCTGGGTGGCTCAGTTGGTTAAGTGTCTGCCTTCAGCTTGGGTCATATTCCCAGGGTCCTGGGATCGAGCCCCATGTCAGGTTCCCTGCTCCACGGGGAGTTTGGTTCTCCCCTCCCTCTGCCCGTTCTCACGCTCATGCTCTATCTTTCGCTCAGTCTCTCTCAAATAAATAAAATCTTTAAAAAAAAAACAAACAAACACCTCTTTTGTCATAAACTGTTTTTTTTTAAGAATTTTAATTTATTTGACGGATAGAGATCACAAGTAGGCAGAAGTAGGCAGAGAGAGAGGAGAAAGCAGGCTCCCCGCTGAGCAGAAAGCCCAATGCGGGGCTTGATCCCAGGATCCTGGGATCATGACCTGGGCCGAAGGCAGAGGCTTAACCCACTGAGCCACCCAGGCGCCCCTGTCATAAACTGTTTTTGATATGACTTTTAAGCAAGATCCCACTATGATAAAGCAGACATTCCGTAAAACCCTAGATACTGGCTGGCCAAAGCCCTAGGGCAAGGAAGGCTGACCTGTTTTTGGAGTATGTGTCAAATTCCACTTAGGGAAATTGCCGTCGCCTCCAGAGTGGAAGCAGTCTGATACAATAAGTTTGCCACCGGATGGCTCACCGGTCTTCTCAAGGCCAAGTACCATAGTGGGAGGCATCAACTGCTGCTGCCAACAGGGCAGACATACACAGTGGGGCAGTTATATCAGTCTTAATGTCCCCACTGGATAGAATACAGTTTTACTGTTGGGTCCATTCATAGTCTCCATTCCTGTCATCCTGGTTTCAAGGCCCCCAGGGCAGGAAAGGGGGTGGCCTGCCTTTCACAGGTGGATCATCCCAACCACTTGGTTTTCAGTGCCTGCCGTGCTCTGAGTAAGTGGGTATCTTCTGCCCACACCTGTGGGTCTGTCTCCGTGCTTTTTCTCCAGACCTTTTGTTTCCAATCTCTCAGTTGTTAGTCCTTTCAGGCCCCTGGCCTGGGGCTCAGGAGTCCATATATATCTTCACATCAGGCCACCTTTGTCCCTAAAACATATCAATGGCCAGGTATACTGCTCCAAACTCTGCCTGCTCTTTCCCTCACCACAATCTTCGAGAGTCACTGTTGGGTGGGACTATGCTGTGAAAGCAGCCTATTTTCAGATATACCAACCTCCTGAGTTGTCCCATCCACGACAGGCCACCCACTCCCTTCCTCCTTCCACTGCCCCAAGGCCTACAGTGTCAGATGAGGGAGAAAAGCTGGTGCAACATAAGTACAAGAGGTGACCGACTCGTGCCCTCTGGACCTGCCTAAAATGCATCCCATCAACCGGTTGTGTTGGAAGACAAACTTGCATGTTTCTGCATGGTTAGGGCTTCCTGCGCCAAAAGGACTGTCATTCTGGGTTAAAGAATGACGGAATGACTAACGTATCTTGGAAATCAGAGAAAGTGAACTACTCCAGAAATTTTAAAGGTTCATTGGCCCTGGGGCCATTTGCTTATATTCTAAGTAATAAAACCTAGAGACCCTCAGGGTGCCTGGCTGGCTCAGTTAGTAGAACACGAGACTCTTGATCTTGGGGTCGTGAGTTCAAGCCCCACATTAGGTGTAGAGCCTACTTAAAAGCAACAACAACAACAACAAAAACCAACCTAGGGACTCTCCCCCTTCTTCCTCCCAGAGAAAAGAGAAAGATGGGGAAGGCACAGATGTGCCGGCCACCCTGTATCAGATCTGAGTCTCACAGCTTCAAAGCTCTGCTCAAAAGGGACCCTGGGAATACAGCCGAGCCTCACCAAATGGGCCTGTGGAGAGTGGGGATGTGGGGAGTCAGCACTGTGAGGAGTCTGCAAATGTTCTGTTGTCTAAATGCAGACATCTCACAGGCTGTGTGTGTGTGTGTGTGTAGTGGGCAGAGATGTCTGAGAATACTCGGCTGAGAGTGGGCAGCTCGAGTCACAAACTCACTTGATGTCTCACGGTCAGGGTTAGCTGCACGCCAGAAGCTATTTTGAAATGGTGAACAGATCTCCACTACAGACAGCACGGCCTTCCAGCAGAATCTGAGAGATCTGCTCAGCCATACTTCTTTGGAGGCTTTCCCACAACATCCATCTCTACGTGGAAACTTCCAGTACCACGCAGTATTCCCTGACCCAAGAGGCAGGGCTGTTTGTACCACAGCGTGACTTGCTGCATTGCTTGGTCTTGCACTGGGCCTCGGTCAAAATTGAGAGCCTTCCCAGTTACCTGATAAATGAGTAAGAGCAGTATTTCTAAGTGGGATGTGCTATTTCCAAAAGCATAAAGAGGCCTACCAAGCACTGCTCCTCTCTTTTACTGGTAGAAGGTACAGCAGCGGGTTCTCTACTTGGCAGAGAGTGTACTGGCAGGTCCTCTTCCTGAAAATTTCCCTGATATGGCAGAGTCGATCTCTGAGGATTTACTTCTCATCCTCTGACTTACAGGTGTGTTTCCAGAACAGTCAGCGTATCTGCCACTTCCCCAGGTTGGATTTAAATGAGGTCATTGATCAAACGGGCTGGCACAATGTTCTGTGGAGTGTGCAGATCCTGTGGCAGAGAGTAGGAGAGCAAATATGGCTTTGGGACAAGACCGTGAGGAGGAATTGCTGGCCATTCCGTGTAAATGTGACTTGCTTCTGTCCTCATCCTCTGTCTTACGTGATTAGAAACACTGCACCGGCCAAATCACTAGCTGCATTCTGTTTCTTTTCTGTTTTGCATACTGTTTCATAGACTGTGTTGATCCGATCTAGTAGATACTAAACCTGACACAGCAGCTAAAGTTGGGGCTACCACTTGGTTAAATCAAGGGTAACCCATTGTTATCTACCATCTTATTTTTGTAGATGCCAAATGGGTGAGTTAAATGGGAAATAAAACCATCCCCACATTTTTAAAGACCTTGAAGGTATCATTCATGGGTCTTTAATACTCCATGGGAGATGCAGAATTGCTTCTGGTTTTCGATCTTGGCTGGGGCGGGGAAGCAGTTTTAGGGGCTTCCACTCGACCTTTGCTACTTCAATATCTCTTATACCGCAGCTGGGGAATCAATGTGAGGAATCCGTCAACTGCTAAACTGTCCATCCTTATTGCAAAGAATGGGGACGTGACTGTAGAGTAAGACCTTGGGACCCATCGGACTCCCTGTGAGACAGACTTGGGCCGGGACTCCATTTACCACCTGGACTCTAACAGGAAGGCCATGATGGTTATTTGGGTTTCCCCTAGGATAAATACCAATTCAGATCCTGTCTTATTTGGGGGCTGTTATAACAAAAATACCACTGACTGGGTGGCTTAAATAATATTTTTTCCTTGCAGTTTTGAAGACTGGGAAGTCCAGACTTAGGGTGCTAAGTAATTCGGTTCCTGGTGAAAGCCTTTTTCCTGGTTTTCAGACCTTGCTGCAGCCTCACATATCAGAGAGAGAGACTGAGAAGGAGCAAGCTCTCTGATAGCTTCTTCAAAGGGCACTGATCCCATCATGAAGGCTCCTAATTACCTCCTACAAGGCCATATCTCTAAAATACCACCACACTGGGATCAGAGTTTCAACATATAAATTTTGAGGGACACATGTCCCCAGAGTTATAGCAGACCCAGACTCAAAAGGCCCTCAAAAGAGCTTGATACCCCCCAATTTCCCCAGCTTACATTTACTATAGTAATGGCCTTTGGGGAAAGCAAAGAAAGACTAGCACTGTATACACTTGCTGAGTGTTGAAAGAGTCTTCCTTAAGGGAACCCAGCCTTCCCTTCAATCTATGAATTGTCAGTCTGAGAACCAACTCAAATCTGGCAACTGGAGATACACTGTGATTTTTTACCATGGTAGCTGACATCAGCCTTCTGCTCTTTTTTTCTTGAACTTTTTTGGTTTTTACATACATCAAGCAACACTCTTAAATGCTATCTCAACATTAGGAGGGGTGACATAGCTGTCACAGATCCCTGAAGGGATCTGCTGGCAACTAGGCTCCCCTAGTTGCCAACTTGAATTTACTGACAAATTACATCCACCTCGCCTCTGATGATGAAATACTGGACCTTGACCTCTGCTATTCTGGAATCCATTTATTCCAACTGATGCTAAAAACCCAGTTCTTTAGTAACACCCCCCAGTGATAATCCTAGCTAATAGGAGAGACCTACCTCTAGGCTTCTCAGTGATGCTGGGTGTCCTGTTCCTTATTTAGTGAAGAGAGTGTCCTGTGGCTCCTGTGGAGCATGGTTAGCTGATGGATTCTCTCATCTAACATCATAAATTCATTTTAGCCTGTCTATTATTATCACTCTAAGAACTCTGGCCTTTTCCTCAATATTCTGTCAAGACAATTCCAGCATCTCCTCCTTATTTTATTGTAGGCCATCAGTTTTCCTGAGTTTCAAGTTATGAGCTCAGCAGCATACGATTCAAGCTTCAGGTGCCCTTGGAATTAAGTCCTCAGCCAAGGGAAAACTCCCCCATATCAACAAACTTTCCCTTACCTAGCCTTGTGTTACATCATTCTCTCCTTCCCTGGTCCAACACCTCCAAGTTCAATTCCAGTCATGTTCTTCCAGTTCCTGCTCTATATATTAGCCAGATCTTGTGACACTTTTGGTAAATACCTTTCTTCCCAAGGCAGTCATAGGATTTGATGAAAATCCTGATTATAATCTAGAAGCAATGTGGACAGGCAAAGACAGATCTTCAGGAGGAAATAAATCATTTTGTGAGGCATCTGCTTTATGTGAAGGCTTTTCATGGCCATCTGGAGAACTGGAGACAATATCCTCTCGCAAGAGGTGGGGGGAGTGGGCAACTTCAACCATGTCAGAGGGTTCAGGGAATCTGGAGGTTCAAGATTCTCAAGTATATCCCATCCCAGGTCAGAGAGCCCCACCCTCTTACCAGGGTCCAGATTTTAGCACTGAAGGGCTATAAATGTACTACTCTCACAGTCGGGTACAGCATAGGACTTTTTAGCAAACTCACCGCAGGAGAAGAGGTTCTCTTTAAATGGTGTTGTAACCAGGACCCAATTTTAGGAATTTAATATATTTTCTAGAACATTTATAGCATTTACCCCTGCAATATAACCTAAGAAAGTTTATCATCATATGTTTGATAATGCTTCCCACATAACTTAACACACCAAATTAACAAGCCTAGTTAGTCAAAAAGACTTCATTTAGAATTCAAATCTTGGGAAGTTTGTTAAAAATCTCAGAAGGTTTTAAAGCATGTGCTTAAATAGGATTACACATCATTATAACACTCAATATTTAATTATCTATTTTACCAAGGTGGCAGTAAGAGATTCTAAAGGCAAATACAGAAGGTTATGTACTTGTTGGGAAAACTTAGCTATTTAATATTGATTAGTTTTAACTTTAAGTAATCAAAGACCTGATAAAGACAACATAGAAACCTTGGTTCTCTGGAAACAGAAAACAAAAAACTCTGTTTACAATTTATTATCAAGAGCAGATGAACAATCCAAGAAAACTTTGTCTTTTTAATGGAGAGAAAAACCAAATCTCAATCTTACACCAATGTACTTTAAAAGCTCATTCATTCCAGTCTTAGCCCTGACCATGCATTAAATTATTTTTCAAAGATTTCCTTCAAAACCTACAACTTTCTTTTTCATTCTAATTTTGTTTTAAGCCCTCTCTCTCTAAATAACCAATCTCATTTTAAGAAAAAATTACTTTCCTTTCCCTCAACAAAAATGTATTCCTATTCCTCACACCTTTCTTTTTCTTTTAAAGATTTTATTTATTTATTTGATGGAGAGAGAAATCACAAGTAGGCAGAGAGAGAGGGAAGCAGGCTCCCTGCTGGGCAGAGAGCCCGATGTGGGGTTCGATCCCAGGACCCTGAGATCATGACCTGAGCTGAAGGTAGAGGCTTAACCCACTGAACCACCCAGGTGCCCCTCCTCATACCTTTCTTATAAAAAAAAAATCTTACTTTCCTTGTATACAAAGTTTCTTTCCTTATTTTCTAGCAGTCTTACTTACATTTATTAGAATTTTTACTTTTATAAGTCTTAGTCTCAAACTTCCAACAACATAGGTTCAGAGGGAACATACCTGAACATAATAAAGGCCATATATGAAAAACCCATAGTTAACATCGTACCCGAAGGTGAAAAACAGAGCTTTTCCTCTAAGATCTGGAACAAGACAAGGATGTCCACTCTCACCACTTTTATTCAACATAGTACTGGATATCATAGCCACAGCAATCAGACAAGAAAAAGAAATAACAGGCATCCAAATTGGTTAGGAAGAAGTAAAACTATTTGCAGATGACATAGTAACACATGTGGAAAACCCTAAAGACTCCATCAAAAAAACTACTAGAACTGATAAATGAACTCAGTAAAGTCTCAAGATACAAAATCAATATACAGAAATCTGTTGCATTTCTATACACTAATAATGAAGTAGTAGAAGCAGAAATTAAGAAAACAATCTTGGGGTACCTAGCTGATTCAGTCAATGGAGAATGTGACCCTTTTCTTTTTTTTTTTTTTTAAAGATTTATTTATTCATTTTGAAAGAGAGGGAGTGTGAACACAGCAGGGAGAGACAGAAGTAGAGGGAGAGAGAAAGAATCTCAAGCAGACTCCCTGCTGAGCACAGAGCCCCTATACAGGGCTCGGTCTCATGACTCTGAGATCATGACCTGAACCAAAATCAAGCATCAGATGTTTGACTGACTGAACCATCCAGGTGCCCCTGAATCCCACAACTCTTGATTTTGGGTTCATGAGTTTGAGCCCCATGTTGGGTGTAAAGATTACTCAAAAATCAAATAATAAAAAAGAAACAAATAAGTCAACAACAAATCTCATTTACAATTGTACCCAAAACAATAAAATACCTAGGAATAAACTTAAACAAGGAAGTAAAATACCCTAAAATCTATAAGACATTGATGAAAGAAATTGAAGATGACACAAACAATGGAGAGATATTCTATGTTCATGGGTGGGGAGAACAAATATTGATAAAATGTTCATACTATCCAAAGCAATTTACAGGTATAATGCAATCCCTATCAAAATACCAGTAGCATTTTTCATAAAAAGAGAACAAATAATACTCAAATTTATATGAAACCATAAAAGACCCCAAATAGTCAAAACAATCTTGAAACAGAAGTACAAAACTGGAGGTATCACAATCCCAGATTTTAAAATATACATCAATGTAGTAATCAAAACAGTATGGTACTGGCACAAAAGTAGACACATAGATCAACAGAACAGAATAGAGAGCCCAGAATGAGCCTACAATTACATGGTCAATTAATCCTCAACAAATGAGGCAGGAAATACAATGTGAGGAGAGGCGGTTTCTTCAATAAATGGTTTTGGGAAAACTGGACAGCTACATGCAAAAGAATGAAACTGAGCCACTTTCTTACATCATACACAAAAATAAACTCAAAATGGATTAAAAGCCTAAAGGTGAGACCTGAAACCATAAAATTCCTAGAAGAAAAGAGGCAGTAATCTCTTTGACATCAGCCATAGAAATATTTTTCTAGATCTGTCTCTTTTTGCAAGGGAAACAAAAGCCAAATTAAACTATTGGACTATACTAAAATAAAAAGTTTTTGCAATGTGAAAGAAACCATCAACAAAACAAAAAAAGAACCCACAGAATGGAAGAAGTTATTTCCAAATGATATATCTGATAAGGGGTTGATATCTAAAATGTGAAAAGAACTTACACAACTCAACACCAAAAAACAAATAACCCAATTAAAAATGGGGAGAAGACATGAACAGACATTTCTCCAAAGAAGACATATAGGTGGCCAACAGACACATGAAAGATCCCAACATCACTCTTCATCAGGGAAATGCAAATCAAAACCATAATGAGATATCACCTCACACCTGTCAGAATGGCTAAAATCAACAATACAAAAAACAACAAGTATTGGTGAGGATATGGAAAAAAAGAAATCCTTGTGCGCTATTGGTGGGAATGCAAACCAGTGCTGCCATTGTGGAAATCAATATGGAGGTCCCTCAAAAAAATTAAAAATAGTCTTTCCAACCAGGGTCCGGCAGAATGGCTCTTGCAAAGAAGGGTGACAAGTAGAAGAAGGGCCGTTCTGCCATCAACGCTGTAGTGACCTGAGAACACACCATCAACGTTCACAAGCGTATCATGGAGTGGGTTTCAGAAATGTGCCCCTTGGGCACTCAAAGAGATCCGGAAATTTGCCATGAAGGAGATGGGAACTCCAGAAGTGCGCACTGACACCAGGCTCAACAAAGCTGTCTGGGCCAAAGGAACAAGGAATGTTCCGTACCGTATGCGTGTGTGGTTGTCCAGAAAACGTAATGAGAATGAAGATTCCCCAAACAAGCTCTACATGCTGGTTACCTATATACCTGTCACCACTTTCCAAAATCTACAGACAGTTACTGTGGGTGAGAACTAATTGTGAAATAAAGGTATAAAACTTCAAAAAATAAAATCAACAAATAAAAATTAAAAAAAATTAAAACAGAATTACCATTTAACCCAGTAATTACACTATTGGATATTTACCCAAAGAAAACAAAAACACTAACTCAAAAAGCTACATGCACCCTTATTTTTACTGCAACATCATTTACCATAGCCAAGATATGAAAGCGGTTCATGTCTCTCAATAAATAAATGGATAAAGAAAACATAGCATATATATATAATGGAATATTACCCAGCTATTAAGAAGCATGAAATCTTGGGGTACTGGGTGGTTCAGTCGTTAAGCATCTGCCTTCAGCTCGGGTCATAATCCCAGGGTCCTGGGATCGAGCCCCACATCAGGCTCCCTGCTTGGTGGAAGTCTGCTTCTCCTCTCCCACTCCCCCTGCTTGTGTTCCCTCTCCCGCTGTCTTTCTTTCTGTCAAATAAATAAATAAAATTGTTAAAAAAATAAGTAAAAAGGATGAAATCTTGCCATCTGCAACAACATGGATGGATCTAGACGGTACTAAATGAAATAAGGCTAAATGAAGTCAGTCAGTCAGAAAAGGACAAACACCATGTGATTTCACTCATACGTGAAATTTAAGAAACAAAACAAAACAAAGGAAAAAAGAGACAAACAACAACCCAAATCCCAGATTCATTTTTTTAAAAAGGGTTATATATTTATTTGACAGAGAAGAGAGTCAGCGAGAGAGGGAACACAAGCAGGGGGAGAGAGAGAGGGAGAACAGGCTTCCCATCGAGCAGGGAGCCCGATGTGGGGCTCAATCCCAGGGCCCCAGCACCATGACCTGAGCTGAAGGCAGATGCTTAACGCCTGAGCCACCCAGGCGCCCCACACCAGAATTCTTTAGATTGGAAATTTATGAATATATTTCATAATTCCTAGAAATGTGTTCCTTTTTTTTTTCTTAGTAAAGCACAAAGCCGGTTTACCAACAGACCCAAGCATCTTCAGTTTCTCTACAATATAAAAGCCAAAGCAGACAAACCCATGTTCAGTAATTAATGCTTCAGTATTCTATCTTATTTGAAAAACGCTTAGATATCCAATGAATTCAACGCAACTCATCACTTATCTTAGCAAAACTTCAAAGTTTCAGGTTACCGAAAGTTTTGAAAGCTTTAAGTCTTTTTATTCAACCTACCTGTTCTTAACAGTTGTTCACAAAAACTTTGAGACAGACAAAATTAACTATCATTCTGTGTCCTCTTTTAGCTGACAACTTGCAACAGAAATGACATGAACTTCTTTGATCTTTAGTAAGCCTTGGTAGAATAAGTTTTACATTTAATGCTGATAGCTCTAAAGACGTGTCTGGTTTAAAGAAACCAACAAATTTAAATCACCTTTACCACTGAATATGTTGCACCTGTGTCCGCTAAAAGTCAGTTTCTTCCAGACCATCCATTTGACTTGGGGCTCCTGTGGGGAAATCTGAAGTGGGTGGTTGAAGTCCAGGGGAGCTCTTGGACCCCCTTATGTTGGTTGACTTGGGAGATGCTGCAGTTTGAACCTTGTGAGGAGGTGGCCCAGCAGCTCGGGGTATGAGGGTAAGGAGCAGGAGCTGCTGGCATTGCCAGCCCTGAGGATGGTATGGGAGCGACTGGTGGTACCTGCTGGGGGGGTTGGTGGGGGTAAGTGAGGGCAGAGGCAGCCGGTGTGCCACCCGCAAAGCTGAGGTCCATTTTTTTTTTTTAAAGATTTTATTTATTTATTTGACAGAGATCACAAGTAGGCAGAGAGGCAGGCAGAGAGAGAGGAGGAAGCAGGCTCTTTGCAGAGCAGAGAGCCCGATGCGGGGCTCGATCCCAGGACTCTAAAATCATGACCTGGGCCCAAGGCAGAGGCTTTAACCCACTGAGCCACCCAGGCGCCCCGCTGAGGTCCATTTTAAGTTTGGAGTCACATTTCTTTATGTCCAGCTCCTGCCTCTCCCTCCTGCTTTTTCTCTGCCCCATTTATTCAAAATCCATCCTAACGGACTTTATCTGGGAACGGGAGTGTCCCCCATCTTCCCAATCAAAAGTTCAGAAAGAACACAGAAGAAACGAATCTGTAACTGAGCCCGGATGTGTTAGTATTTGTTCTTCCCCAAAGGCGGGGGGGGGGGGGGAATCACCCACTGAACCAGACAAACAGCTTCCCAGACCAAAGAGAGCCAAACCCTACCCTGTTGTTGGGAGGCAACCGAGGGAAGGAAGAAATCCGAGAGAGCCTGTCCGAGCTTAACGGATGCTTAGGCCAGGTGGTGTCACAGTGGAAAGCATTTTCTTCTTAGTCACGGGTTTGTCGTTAGAAGCGGACCGGTCAGCCCGTCTCCGCCTCGGAGCCCCCGGGAAGGGCGAGAGACTCCCCACCCTGCACACGCGCGCACACCGGGCAGCAGGGATCTCGGCGGTGGCTTCCCGGGCCTCCCGTTCACCCCCGGCCCTCCTCTCCCGCGGGGCCTTCGCCAGGGACAACCGGCCCCGCCGCGACTCCGCTCTGGGTCCTGGGCACGCGGCGAGGGCACACTCACAAGCTGTGTCTTTGCACCGCGCCGGCTTCACTCGGTCATAAAGCAACCTTGAGGGCGCCTGCGCGGCTCAGGCGGTTAAGCGACTGCCTTGGGCTCGGGTCGCGATCTCGGGGATCCCGGGGTCGAGTCCCGCCTTGGGCTCTCTGCTCAGCAGGGAGTCTGCTTCTCCCTCTCGCGCTGCTGCTCCCCCTGCTTGTGTTCTCTCTCTCTCTCTCTCTGACAAATAAATACAATATTTAAGGGGATTTCATCGGTCTTGGCTCCCGCAGACCTCCCCTGGTTCTGCTCCTGACCAGGGGGCGCCGCAGGACCTTTAACTGGGTCATCGCTCCACACAGGCTCCGGTCGACAGGACACACTCCATTTTGTCCTCTACACGGCGCAAACCCGAACAAATGACTTACGAAAGCCCGGAGCAGGTGCCGCGGGCGGCTCAGTCGGTGAAGGATCGACTCCCGGTTTCGGCTCAGGTCGTGCTCTCGGGCTGGGCGGGCGCCGAGCTCGGCACCGTCCGCTCGCCCCTCCCCCTCCGCAGCCCCCTCTCCCGCACTCGTGCCCGCACGCACACGCTCTCAAGTTAAAAAAAAAAAAAAAAATCTTAAACAAAACGGAAGAACAAATCCTTCAAAAGGACTCAACAGCCAGGAGCCAAGGAGGGACCGGGTCCGATGTGCCGTTATGGGGGGGACTCACCGGGAGCAAACGTCTAAGGCCCGCGACTTCCCGCTCTTTCCTCTGCTTCACCAAATGCGCTTAAGGCGGGACGCGCCAGCTCCGCGCGAGGGAGGGAGAAATCCTCCCAGCGGAACAGGTTCGGGCCGCCGCCAAGGACGACCCGCGTCCTCCCGGCCCTGCCCGTCCTCCCACCCGGGCTGCTGGGGCCGAGAGTAGCCGACTCGGAGCTACCGCAGCCCCGGGCCCGGGGGCCGGCGGAGGAGCCCCGGCGCGCAGTCGCGGCCACGGCTCGCTCCCGGGACTCCCGAGGAGGCTGGGCGGGTCGCCGGCAGGCTCCTGCGCGGCTGCCCGAAGGCAGAGCCGGGCCCACCCACCGCACTTAGCGAGATCGAGCCCCGGTGTCTACAGGTACCGTCGCCCTCCCTCCCGCGCCCGCGGCGCCCTGGAAGCCCGCGCGTCTCCGGCCAGCTGCATCCTTGCTCCGTTCACCACTGGGAGTCTCAGCGGCGGTGCCACCGCGTTGCCGGGACGATCTGCTCCCCCCACACGTGGCCCTTGCGAACCAGCCGGTCAGGGAGCGACCCCACCAAGAGTCCCATCTTGGGAACCCCATTCTGTAGGACCAGTTCGCGGCCCAAATGCTTTAGTTGGTAGTTTTCCCAGAAGCAGAAGCTCTGAAACGTCATTTCTTTCTTTTTTTAAAGATTTTATTTATTTATTTGACAGACAGAGATCACAAATAGGCAGAGAGAGAGAGGGTTAGCAGGCTCCCCGCTGAGCAAAGAGCCAGATGCGGGGCTCGATCCCAAGACCCTGAGATCATGACCTGAGCCGAAGGCAGAGGCTTTAACCCACTGAGCCACCCAGGTGCCCCTGAAACGTGATTTCAAACGCAAGTAGATTATTTGGGAGGTGATTCCAGAAAACACCTGTAAGAGAGTAAAGAAGTGAGAGGGAAGAGAGTTGACCTCCAAGACAGACTTGTTATCAAGGAAGTTCCTGTTGGGGGTACCTGGAGCTTAATGCCTCTGCGGAACTCTGGGAACCAGGGCAGAAGAGCCGAGGAATGTTCTCCCCAAGGGGGTAATGCTGAGGACTGCTGGGCTGGAGAGAACGAATTCTTGGCACTTCGGCCTGCCAAACGTAGCGTGGGCTGTGCCAGCCAAAAGAAGCCTCCGGAAAAAGAAATGCAGATGAGATACTGGCCCCTGGAAGTTAACCTCCAGTTACTGTAATGGAAAGACCTGAGGGAAATGGGCAGGGCCCAGTGGGGTCTGCCGCAGGATCCCAGGTGAAAAACCTGGGGTCCTCCTTGGCAGGCCTCTGGCACCATTTTCCCCTCCACCCCTTGCAGCTGCCTAAAATTCTGCTCAACCTTTCAGCCACTCTTGGTCAATTCCCCAGTACTTTGAAGGGTTGCTTCCTTGCACCCCCCTTGCCTTTTCTCAAGGATATTGGCCCCACAAGTCATCACTGCCTTGGTAACTCCTCAGTGTTTGCAAGCTCATGTATTTTACATTTTGTTCAGATTTTCTAGTTATTCTTAGTAAGAGAGTTTGTTTGGAAGAAGCTATCCTGCCATTGCCGGAAGCCAAAATCACAGCCACAGAATACTGAAGGAGAGAAAAGCGAGCATGGGAAGGATCCCTCAGATTTTGTTTAAACCAACCAACAAAAAACCCTTGGTACTTTCTCCTAAACAGCAAAATTTGGGATTTTCATTTTGCATGCAGATTAGCGACTGAATATTTGTAAATGTATTTTGCCCTTTGTAAATTCTTAGTTTCCCTGCATCATGTGAAATTTACTCCACTGCTAGATTTGTAGATTTGGTAAGTGTCAAGCATGGGATAACTGCCATGGTTCTGCCTTTACAAAGAGCTTTGAATCGTAGGTTCTAGAAAGTCTCCTTCCGTATGTCTCATATCTCTCTGGAAACCCTTTTGTTTTGTTTTGTTTTGTTTTAATTATTTGAGAGAGAGAGAGAGAGAACACTGAGCTGGGAGAAGAGGAAGAAGCAGGTTTCCCACGAGCAGGGAGCCTGATGCTGCTCTCGGTCCCAGGACTCCAGGATTGTGACCTGAGCCAAAGACAGAGGCTTAACCAACCGAGCCACCCAGACACTCCACCCCTGTGTTTCTAATCGCTGAGCCATAGTCAATGGCATTTTATTATGTTGTACATGGAGTGTTTCTCCTGATCAGATGGGGGACCCCAGACGCTGGGTGATGATGTGGAGGGGCCAGTGGCGTGGGCAGTGAGAGAATTCACCCAAGGCAGAACAAAGGAGATAGAAGTTTACAGTGTATACATTGCCAAGGAGCAGTGAACAGGACAGCAAAGCAGAGACTGTCTGGCACCAGGCAGTAAGTGGGGGCTGTTTTTAAAGAGGGAAGGTGAGGAGGTATGGGAACATATGGAATTTCCATTTTTTGGTACGCCTGCCTGATTCTAAGTAACCTATTGGTTGGTGAAGGCCTGTGGATACTTTGTGGTGGGTCACCTGATCGGCCTGTCTGAGATTCAGCTGGGTGGTTGCTGTGGGCTCTTTTGCCTTGATCAAGTTAAAAGGAGCCTCTACAATATACATTCTGCCTTACATTATTCTTTTGTCTTATAAATCGAAGGCATCCATACATTATGTCATTTACTGAAAACCGGTATTTTCTTTTTTAAATATTTTATTTATTTATTTGACAGAGATTATAAGTAGGCAGAGAGGCAGGCAAAGAGAGAGGAGGAAGCAGGCTCCCTGCGGAGCAGAGAGCCCGACGCGGGGCTCGATCCCAGGACCCTGGGATCATGACCCGAGCCGAAGGCAGAGGCTTTAACCCACTGAGCCACCCAGGTACCCCTTAACTGATATTTTCAACATTACTATTTTATTGTGCAAAAAAAATAGATTAATAATTCTCATTGTAAAAGATTCAAACAATTTAAATACTGTAGATCAAAATATATGAAAGCCCAGGTTTACCTCATCTCCTTCATCCCCATCACGGAGCTAACGGGTACAGAGATCCCACTCCCTTCCAGTTCCTTCTCTCTGAGTTTGTATCTGTACACATGTATACATTTTTAAACTCTACAAATAAGATTGTGCCAGTTGCTTTTTTAATGAACAAATACAAGTTTTCTTTAAGATAGAAAATATCTGCCACAATGTCTCCAACTTCACGTGTTCTGTGGAGCTGCTAACCGCTTCAAATAATAGACAACAGCAGAAGTCACACTAGGATCATAAAAGGTCCTGCGGGTTCCATCTTGTTTTTCTGGAACACTTGGTCTCAGCAGCTGCCTCTTGAGGGGCTGCGTTTTGGAATCCAGCTCCGGAGCTATGAGAAGCCCAAGTCGCTGAGAAGGGCCCCATGTAAGTCTTCCAGTCAGTAACCCCAGGCTCCAAGTCATCCTAGATCAGCTTCCAGGTGTCATTCGAGTCACTTCCCTCTCCCCACTCTTCAGATTTTCCTGGATTAGGACCCAGACATTATGGCACCGAGGCAATCAGTCTCCACTGCGCCTTACCCAAATTCCTGAACTGCAGACTCTGTGAACATAATAAAACAGTTGTTATTTTATGTAACTAAATTTGGGGGTGATTTTTTTATATAGGAATATATAATGGAAATGAATTATTGGATTGGAAGAGCTAAATTGAAAGATATGCTTATATAAAATTTTGATTCAGGGGCGCCTGGGTGTCTCAGTCAGTTACCGTCTGCCTTCGGCTCAGGTCATAATCCCGGGCTCCTGGGATTGAGCCCTGAGTTGGGCTCCCTGCTCAGAGGGGAGCCTGCTTCTCCCTCTCCCTCTGCCCGCCAGTCCCCCTGCTTGTGCTCTCTTGCACGCTCTCTCTGACAAATAAATGAATAAAATCTTTAAAAAATAAAATTTTGATTCATAATGCCAAATTTCCTTTCACCGATAACTGACTTAAGATTAAATAGAAGAAATAGAATAGGAGTGCCTGGCTGGCCCAGTTGGTAGAGCATGCAACTCTTGATCTCAGGGTTGTGGGTTCGAGTCCCAAGTTAGGTGTAGAGATTACTTAAAAATAAAATTTTAAAAAAATTTTAAATAAAATCTTAGGGGTGCCTGGGTGGCTCAGTCAGTTACGATCAAGCCCCACATTGGGCTCTCTGCTTCTCAGGGGGCCTGCCTGCTTCTTTCCATCTGCCTGCTGCTCTCCTGCTTGTGCTCTCTCTCTCTTTCTGTCAAATAACCAAATAAAATCTTAGAAAAATAGAACAGAAGACTTATAGCAAGAGATTGAATTAGTAGTTAAAAACTTTTGCACGAAGACGGGGGCCTGGCTGGCTCAGTCAAAAAGCTTTGTGACATTTCATCTTGGGGTTGTGAGTTCAAGCACCATGTGGGTGTAGAGATTACTTAAAATAATACTTTAAAAAAAAATCTTTGCACAAAGAAAAGCCCAGACACAGATGGCTTCATTGGTGAATTTTACCAACGATTAAAAAATTACCATCAATTCCTTGTAAACTCTTAGCAAACTCAGAAGAGGAACACTTCCCAAATTATTCTATGAAGCTGATGTTAACCAGGTACCAAAACCAGACAATGACCTCATAAGTAAAAAAAAAAAAACTGCAGGCCAGAGGACCTTGCTGGCTCAGTCAGTAGAGCATGTGACTTTTGAAATTAGGGTTGTGAGTTCAAATCCCTTGTTGGGTGTAAAGATTACCCAAAAATAATATCTTTAAAAACAAAAAGGAGGGGCGCCTGGGTGGCTCAATGGGTTAAGCCTCTGTCTTCGGCTCAGGTCATGATCTTATGGTCCTGGGATCCAGTCCCACATCAGGCTCTCTGCTCAGTGGGGAGCCTGCTTCCGCCTCTCTCTCTGCCTGCCTCTCTGCCTACTTGTGATCTCTCTCTCTGTGTCAAATAAATAAATAAAATCTTAAAAAAAAAACAAAAAACAAAATAAAAACAAAAAGGAAACAAAAGAACTACAGACCAATGTCCTTTATGAATACAAATGCAAAGACTTTCAACGAAATACTAAAAACCAAATACAGCAAGCTTATGGAAAGATTGCACTGTGAACAAAAGGGATTTATCCCAGGAGTGCAAAGAAAATATGGCTCAATATATGAAAATCAATCAATGTAATACACCAAATTAATCCAATAAATAGACAAAAAACACTTGATAATCTCAACAATTGTGGGAAAGTCTTTGATGAATCCAACATTCTTTCATGACAGAAACATTCAACAAACTTGGAATAGAAGGGAAATTCCTAGAATATTATTCAGTCATATAAAAGAAGAAAACCTCCCATTTGTGGCAACATGGATGAACTTGGAAGACATTATATTAAGTGAAATGGGCCAGACACAGAAAGACACATACTGTATATTCTGATTTATATATGGAATCTAAAAACCATAGAAGTAGAGAGTAGAATGGTAGTTGCCAGGGAAGGAGGGAAAGGGGACAGGAGAGATGTTGATCAAAGGATACAAACTTTCAGTCATGAGATGAATAAATTTGGAGTTTGCAGTATGCTGACTATAGTTAATATTATTGTATCAAATACTTGAAATTTGTCAAGGGAGTAGATATTAAGTATCTACACACACACACACACACACACACACACACACACACACACACAGTAACAATGTGAGGTGACTGATGTATAATTAATTTTACTGTAATCATTTCTCAATGTATACATATATTAAATAATTACTTTGTACACCCTTAACACATACAATTTTTATTTGTCAGTTATATCTCAATAAAGCTGAAGGAGGAAAATTCCTCAATCTGATAAAGGACATCTATGAAAACCCACAGTTAACATTGTACTGAATGGTAAAAAAACTGAACACTTTTCCCTTAAGATCAGGAACAAGAAAAGATGTCTGATCTTGGCACTTCTGTTCAGTAATGAACAGGAGATTCTAGCCAAGGAAAATAGGCAAGAATTCCTCAGGAAGGAAGATGTGAAGTTCTCTATTTGCAAATGACATGAACTTGATATGTGTCAAGAAAAATCCTAAGGAGTCTACTGAAAAGAAGTATTAGAACAGTAAATGTGTTCTGGGAGATTGTAGGATACAAAACCAATATATAAAAATCAATTTTTTGTATCTCTATGCACTAGCAGTTAATAATTTGAAAATGAAATTCAGAAAATTCCATTTACAATAGCACCAAGAAGAAATGAAATATTTAGGAATAAAGTTAGCCAAAAAAGTTCTAGGCTTGTACTCTGAAAACTACTAAAACGTCATTGAAAGAAATTAATGAAAACCTAAATAAGTAGAAATACATTTCATATTCATGGGTTGTAAGACAAT
Source organism: Martes martes (assembly GCF_963455335.1). NCBI lineage: Eukaryota > Metazoa > Chordata > Mammalia > Carnivora > Mustelidae > Martes > Martes martes. Next base: position 183,546,034 of record NC_137890.1, read on the forward strand.
ATTGTTAAGATGGCAATACTCATAAATCGATCTAAGATATAACAATTCTTTTTTTTAAAGATTTTACTACTTTGAGAGAGAGAACCAGTGGGGGAGGGGTAAATGGAGAGGGAGAAGCAGACTTCCTGCTGAGCAGGAAGCCTGATGCAGGGCTCCATCCCAAGCCTCTGGGATCATGACCTGAGCTGAAGGCAGATGCTTAACTAACTGAGCCACCCAGGCGCCCTAAGATATAACAATTCTTTTTTTTTTTTTTTTTTAGATTTTTTTTTTAAAGATTTTATTTATTTGACAGATCACAAGTAGGCAGAGAGGCAGGCAGAGAGAGAGGGAGGAAGGAGGCTCCCCGCTGAGCAGAGAGCCCGATGCGGGGCTCGATCCCAGGATGCTGGGATCATGACCTGAGCCGAAGGCAGCGGCTTTAACCCACTGAGCCACCCAGGCGCCCCTTTTTTTTAGATTTTATTTATTTATTTGACAGAGAGAGATCACAAGTAGGCAGAGAGGCAGGCAGAGAGAGAGGGAGACACAAGCTCCCTGCTGAGCAGGGACCAGATGCAGGGCTTGATCCCAGGACCCTGAGATCACGACCTGAGCTGAAGGCAGAGGCTTTAACCCACTGAGCCACCCAGGCGCCCCAAGATATAACAATTCTTATCAAAATCTCAACTTCCTTTTTTGCAGAAATGAATATACTAATTCTGAAATGTATGTGGAAATACAAGGAACCCAAAATAGCCAAGATAATTTTATTTATTTTTTTACTGGGGACTTTTCTTATTTGAGAGAGAGAGAGAGAGAGAGAGAATGAGAGCACAAGTGGGGTGAAGAACAGAGGGACAGGGACAAGCAGACTCCAAGGTGAGTGTGAAGTCACACATGGGGCTCCATCTCATGACCCTGAGATCATGACCCGAGCTGAAATCAAGAGTTGGAAACTCAACCCACAGAGCCACCAAGGCAGTCCCAAGACAATTTTAAAAGAGAACAAAGTTGGAGGATTCACACTTCTCAGTTTCAAAACTTACCACAAAGCTACAGTGAGAACCAAGATTGGATAGTACTTTCATTAGGATAGACTTAAGATCAATGGAGTTGAAATGAGAATGGAGAGATTGGGCAAGTGATTTTTGAAAAAGGTGTCAAAATAATTCAAAGGGGGAAAGAATGATATTTTCAGATGTCACTAAGACAACTGGATTTCCACATGCATGGAATGGGGTTGGATCCCTACCTCACACCACATATAAAAATTAACTCAAAATGGATCATATACCTAAATGTCAGAACTAAAACTATAATACTTTTGCAAAAAAACATAGGAATAAGTCTTTATGAACTTAGATAACGTAGTGGTTACTTTGATATGACAACAAAAGCACAGGGGATAAAAGACAAAAATAGATAAATGGGACTTCAAATTCAAAGTTTTTTTTTGCTTCAAAGACTGGATCAAAAAAATAAAAAGACAGGGTGCCTGGATGGCACAGTGGGTTAAGCCTCTGCCTTCAGCTCAGGTCATGCTCTCAGGGTCCTGGGATCAAGGCCCACATCGGGCTCTCTGCTCAGCAGGGAGGCTGCTTCCCCATCTTTCTCTGCCGGCCTCTTTCCCTACTTGTGTTTTCTCTCTGTGTCAAATAAATAAATAAATAAATCTTTAAAAAAAATGAAAAGACAATCTACTGACAAAATATTTGTAAAACATATAAAGAATTATGCCTTTGTATGCAGAATATGTTAAGAAGTTTTACAATACATGAAAGGTATCCCCACTTAAAAATAGGCCAAAGATTTGAATAGACATAGCTCCAAGGAATATATTACAAAGAGCCAAGAAGATATGCAACATTATTATTTATCAGGTTTCCTTGCAAATAACCAAAATGAGATAACATTTCATACTCATTAGGTTGGCTATAACCAGAGGCCAACAATAATGTGCTGAGCATGTAGAGAAATTTGCTAGAGGGAATGTAAAAATTGTGCATCCATTCTGGAAAACATTTGGGTCCTTCTTCAAAAAGATAGATGTGGAGTTGCCATGGTCCAGCAATTCTACCCTAGGTGTATACCCAAGAGAAATGAAAAATATATTCAGGGGCGCTGAGGTGGCTCAGTCATTCAAGCACCTGCCTTAGGCTCAAGTCATGATCCCAGGGTCCTGGGATCGAGCCCCACTGCTCAGCAGGAGCCTGCTTCTCCTCTCCCTCTGCCTGCCCCTCCGCCCGCTTGTGCTGTCAAGTAAATAAATAAAATCTTGAAAAAAAAAAAAAAAGAACTCAGGATCTGTCTGTTGCTTTGTAATGCTCGGCAAGTCTGTTGTTCATCTTCATGGTCTGAGAGCCCAGTTTGAACCCCAGTCCCCATGACCATTTCCCAGCTACGGGAAGGAGAAAGGGAAGACATGGTCTCTTCGAGGCCACTGGAAATAGCCCACCCCATCATCTGGAACATAATCATGTGGCCAGCTTACAAGGGAGGCTAGGAGATACTCTTTGAGCACTCATGTGTCCAGCTAAAAGTTGGGGATTCTAAGAAAAAAAAAAAAAACAAACGGAATAATTATCAGGGAACACTGTTAGTCTCTGCCACACAGGTGTACAGTGCTGGGATCTACCTGTTTTACTAATTTGTTTTTTGATTCTTAATACAGTGCCCTACTCTTACCATATCCACCAGTCCACAGCCCCCACGTTTTTGCCTTCTTTCTGCAGATGGTAAACCTTCTGTTTTCTGCTGAATTTAAGGGCAGTCACCTGGCGGTGTAAGTTAAGGGAAGCAGACAGAGAAGGTGGCTACTTCTTTTAAAGACGCTCATCTGTTTTCAGCCCCGCTCCTTACCTTAAAGGAACCAGTGCCCCCCAACTTCTGAGACTTCCCTTGGTCCTGCGGTATCGATCTAACTTATGGCTAGCTCTCCGCCGCACTGTAGGGGCCTAGCAGAACAGAGAAAGCTAAAACCACACCAGTTGCTCACCTGTTTGCTTGCTTTCAACGTATTTATCATCTACCATTGACTCTTTGTGGGTTTCTTTTATATTGTTATTAGAATGGACATTGACTGCGTACTTGACCACACTCACAAAGTACGACTTTGTTCTTGCTGCTGGGTCATGAGGATTTCAGCTCATCTCGTGTCTCTTTCTACAGTTGCTAAAGCATGCGTGATTATTTTGGGGAAGTTCATTACCTTCTGCTAGTTCAAATCCAACAGGAAACCTGTATTCGGGGCTTTAGTAGCGTCGGTAGCTTTTTGTTCTTCCAAACACATCCTTGGCCAACAGTTCCCGGAGTGATTATTAGGACCGGCAACTGTTTTTTATTTAAGTGTTTTATTATAAACTTCTTGACCACTCCATGAGATAGGCATCATTCACTCATGGTCATTCTTATTTTATAGAGGCAGAAAACAAGGCTCAGAGGCTGACTTATTTGCCCACCGCACAGCTGGGAGGCTGCTCCAGGTGGGCATGTGTGGTCTGTTTCGTTCAGTGTTAGGGACTTACAAACTACTTTTTGAAGTGTAATTTTGTCACATGATTTTAATCATTTACAGATTATGTAACCCTTGAAACCAGACAGTCCCAGCTTGCTAGTACCTACCATGCCCTTGGTTTTGCACTCACCTCACTCTTGATTACCTACCTCCTCCGGTAAACCTGAATTTTGGTATCCAGTCCTGTTCACCACATCGTGCTAAAGCTCAGCGGGGCATTGTACGACAGTTTAGTTTGACTGACAAGCTCTTCTCTTAGTCTGGTCACTTGCAGCGATCCTAACCACAGAACAGACATCTTGGATTTAACCTTGTCTAAATATTTACGTATACCTAACTCCCAGAACTTTGTGGCGCAACATCCCATTTTTTTAAAAAAAGATTTTATTTATTTAACAGAGGGAGAGAGATCACAAGTAGGCAGAGAGGCAGGCAGAGAGAAGGGGAAGCAGGCTCCCTGCTGAGCAGAGAGCCCGATGTGGGGCTCAATCCCAGGACCCTGAGGCCATGACCTGGGCCAAAGGCAGAGACTTAACCCACCAAGCCACCCAGGCGCCCCGCAACACCCCATTTTTCCTATCAACTTCAGTATTCTGACCAAATCCGGTATTGTGCCTGTTCTCATTTCTTCACTTACCTAATGTTTAACGCTTGCTACCCGACGATGCTATCGGATGCTGCGCATATAGGGCTGAGTAAGAGAAAAAGGCAGATTAAGCGAATCAATCAATCGCGCAGATCCCTCCTGGCAACTGTTTCACTCGCGTTCAGACTACTCTGGCTGTTGGTAGACGCTGGTGGCCTGCACTGGCTCTGGAGTTGGGGGTTGAAATGGACGGAACTTGATCCATTAGATGGGAGGCCTTGAGGGGAGGGGAGCTGTTAACTTTCCAGGGCGGGTGGAGGCACTAGTATTTCACGAAGTGAAACACTCATATCTGTTGACTGTTTGGATGAGTCTGAAGTATATTTGAGCCAAACAAAAGCAAAAGTAGCCTGAAGGAAAAGATCTCCGGAGGCACAGTCTTTCGGACGGTATTTACAACACTGAGCACAAACTGAAAGGACCGGGACGAGGACCCGAGAGGACCGGAGCCGTAAGCAACTCCGGCGCTTCCGGGTGATCAGCAAACAACCGCCAATGCAACAAGAGTCACCGCTTCTCTTTATGTTAACAAGGAGTCTCATGAAATTTTATTCAATTTTAAGGGTACAGACAAGAAGCAGATTTCACAGTTAACACAGAAATAATGCAGCAGTGGAATTACTGGTTGGGAGGGCTGTGCTGGAGGTGGTTCTGAGCGCCAGCAACTAGCTGGAGCGTCAGCGATCCCGTTTGCTCCGTTCTTCAACTGTGTGCCATGCCGGGGTCCATGACTCCTAACTAGAATGGAAATGAGGTGTATTTACAGAGAAAATATTCTTAAGATGCCAGAGAACACAGAACATCTTTTTGAAGTAATAGAGGCTTCAGTTTATAACGGGTCCCTTATTTCCCTAATAGAGTAACCTCTAGGTCAACCGCTTCAGCACAGCCCTTGGGATTTCAGCTTTAAAAAATGGTTTAAACTATTTTTGTCCTTATTGTAAACCAGTTTTACGGAATGGAAACTCCTAAAGTGGAATAGCTCAATTGTATTTGAACACTTTGTCACACCCCAAATTCATCGTATACACTTAATGCATTTCCCAAGCCTGCACTTAACAGTCATCAACATTCTAATTATGTCATAGTTTGAACAAGGTATTGTTCCCTTCAAATAGTCGACGAAACAAGACTCAGATTTCTCACCAGTGTTTCCTCTATGGCACTACAGTGGGCACCACAAGCAGCTGAACTTTTCATTTAAGTAAGGTTATTAAAAATGTCTAAGTTAAAAAAAATTACTAAGCTGACAGTGACTGAGTGCATTTGTAAAGTATCCTCATCCTTTTTTCAGTCCATTAAGAGGGGAGGCTATACTCCTAGAACGAGGACAAACTGTAAGGGCATGAAAAATAAAAAAGACTGGATTTGATAAGTCAGTCAGAGAAAGACAACTATCATATGATCTCACTCACATGTGGAACTGAAGAAACAAAACAGAGGATCATAGGGGAAGAGAGGAAAAAAACAAAGACAAAACCAGAGAGGGAGACAATCCGTAAGAGACTCTTAATCAGAGCAAACAAACTGAGGGTTGCTGGAGGGGCGGGGGTGGCGGATGGGGTAACCGGGTGATGGGCATGAAGGAGCGCGTGTGCTGTAACGAGCACTGGGTGTTCTGTAGGACTGACGAGAATCACTGACCTCGACCTCTGAAACTAATACATTACACTAAATGAATTTAAATAAAAAAAGAGATTTTAAAAAATGGCTTGGATTTGATATGGCTGCTCATTGCCCAGTTAAACAGGGAGGAAAAAGCTGGCCAGGAAAAGGGACTTGGGAAGGCTTTCTAATCCACAGTGTCATACAATTAGGGATGGCTGGGTTGAGGCACAAATCCACTGCAATTCATTTTTAAACAAAAGCCAATTATAAATTATTTTGAAGTCCAAAGTACTTACATCTTCTAGAGTCCACTTAAATAAAACCTACTGAAAAACTTATTTAATTATATTTTAAACCTTTAGGCCTCAGTAGGGTGGTGAATAGAAACACCTTCTATCAATACTAAAGGATTAATACTTTACATAAAAATCTTGGCAAGGCAATTTACCAGAATTCTCACAGAAATGCTTAACCTATTTTACATGACACCTGTAAATAGTGTCTGAAGAAAACTTTCACAAAGGTAATCCAGTAGTCCAAGTGGTTATGCACACTAAAATTTTGGCATGTTACACCTAAAGCCAACCAATATTTCTGTCAGTTCCTAATCTCCTGTAGTTTCATCAGTAAATTTCAATACCATTATCCACGTGTTAGCATAACGACTTTAATTAAACCATTCACCTAGGATTTTGACTTTTATATATTAGAAGGATCCCAAATGATTTTACTTAATGTTACATTTACAATCAAGTAAGAATGACCTTCCAAGCCAGTGGGGAATGATATGTCTGTTGTCTATGGCCGGTTGGGGTGTAAAGTCCAATTGTTAAGATTGGCAGGAAAAATCCCGTTTCAGGAGACGGATGTGCATTAAGAGATGTCTGCCAATGCAAATGGCTATCATTAGGTCCCCTCCCCTTTAAAATAAGATACACTAGGTCATGCATTTGCAGTAGGAGTGATGTCACTGCCATGCAGGACTAAAAACCAACAAAAATATCACCCTTACTCTTTTTCATGTATAAAGCAGTTGTGCAACTTGTAGTCACATGCATTTCCTCTCACCACCATCACTATGCTATGTCAAAATATCCTGTGGCATTTTTGGTATTTGGAATTTTCGTAAGAACAGAATAATAAATATCTCTAGGACAATACTTAAGAAACCTATGATCAGCTCTAAACACGTTTAATTACGGCACCTAAGAAGACTTATCCTTAGAAACCAACACCAAATTTGGAAAATCAACTAACATCTATCCAATCATAATTACAAGTACAATTTTAAGATCTAGATTAAGCATTACATATTTGATGCCACTGGTGGGCATTAGAAGCTGAGTTCCAAAATTACCAATTGAAATTCAAAATGAAAATCTGCAGTCTTTAAGGAAGCATCCCCTTTCTTTACACTTATCCATTTACTATAATACTGTAGTAAGTAAATACTACTTTGTCATTATAAAGGAAAAAAAAAAACTATGATCAGACAAAGATCATAATGTAGTTCTGGAAGACTACACACTCTTTCACTATACACAGTATATAATAAAATAGGGTACACTTTGTACGACAATAACATGCAATGGTTTGGCTGTAGATATATTAAATGTAGTTTTCGCTACATCAGAATTCTGTGTGGGTGTTTGGTCTGGGAATCATAAGGATGAGAAGGACAATTACTCAATGCTTACACAGTAGAGACGTCTGAACACATAACATACACCTACTCTTAGGTATTAACATGGAATATATAGAAATAAACAAATGAAAGAAGACTGACCTCTAACCTAAGTGTAAGGATGGACTTTATTTTTTAAAAAAAGTCTTGAGGACTACAAATTACAAAGTAAAAGCAGATCACTATGTAGAAACCTAGTGAATACATTTTGCCTGTGCATGAAAACTTTATCAAAATTATTCATTCAACAATTTCACCCCATTTATAACGGTCTGTTATAATGCTCTTCTTCATAAGGTTATATATTACACGTTATTCCCTCAAGATGAACTTTTAAACACCAAAATCTTGGCTCATGAGAATGGCACCTTTGAAAGGGGCAATTTCCATTCAGTCTCTGGTGGCATTATTCCAAGTTAGTTTCTTTCATCAAGAGAAAAAAAAACCTCTCAAAATGTTCACTTTTAACACGAAGTTTCTCCACCAAAGTGGTCGTATTTTGTTTTCTAATGACTATATATATATATACACACACACACACATACATATATATGTATATATATATATATAAAATATATATATGGGTAGCAGCAAGAAAAGAAAAATGGAAGTTAAAAGGCAGCCATTAAAATAAATGGATCAATTGTACAAAAGAGATATTTGGCTCATGGCAATTTAAAAAGATGGCAGCTTGGGTATGTTAACAGCCTGCCGCTTGAGCTATAAGCGTGTTAAGAGAATGAAGCTGACCCAGTGTGGTCACGTGGGAATGTATGGCCATTACACTTCATTCTTTACAACAAATACTTCAAGCTAAGAGGAAATGAGTTACACTTAGAGTCAATTAGAACATGCTGACCACTTAACATTTAACAACTCACTGGGTTTAGTATAGTCATTTCCTTTACTCACACTTTTTTCAACAAGTAATCTCTATACCCAGTGTGGGGCTCAAACTCATGACCCTGAAATCAAGAGTCAAATGCTCTACCGACTTGAGCCAGCTAGACGCCCCTAACTCACGTTATTTTGGGTCCTTTCCAAAACTTCAAACGAAGTGCATGATAAGTGTAAATACTTTAAATGACAAGATTTTACTAAGGTACATTTGAAAATGGGTGTAATGAGAAGAATATCCCTCTGTTTTTCAGGGAAAGATACAAACTGAATGCAGAAGTTTCTCAATGGGAAAAAGCTCAACTTTTCTTCTTCCCACCACCCTCTGCCATATAAAATTTCCCAAAGAACTCAATTTTAAGCTTGTTCTCTATGGCTTTACTAAAGAATGAAAACCAGAGAGCAAACAACTGAGTTCAAGGACATCCAGGGTTAAAAATTTAAGAAAATAACAACATGCAAGCAATGGTCCAAATACTCAAGATTCATGTTAATGAATTCAATTACTGTATATGAGATTTTCATTGATGAGCAGGACTTTGGGCATACCAAATCATCACACAAATCATTGCCTTTTGAGACTTTGGATACTTTTACAGTTTAATTTGCAAACAGAATATTTATAACAAATTATTTTTAACCAAATCATATCTTGAAAACTGTTTATATAGAAAACCCAGGGAATAAAGTGAACTGTTCATTGTGGAAGGCCTTAAATTACATTATTACAGTAGAAAATACAGGAGGTAGAAGATAACTGAAAAGACTAATGCAACATTAGATTCAAATCTATAGCTCCTGTAGCTACTTAAAACATGGTTTTAGAAACTAAACCCAACATTTCCAGTAACCATAGAAACAGTTAAAATAAAATTTGCCATGAAAGCCCTTATATCATGCTTGATATAGGGAGGTAGGAAGATGTAAGAACCAGGACACATGAGACATGACATTTTATCTACAACTCCTGTTTGCTTTACTGAGGGTGTAGTTTCAAAATTCAGTCACCTTCTTCAGCTTCAGACTCAGATTCTAGAAAAGGGGAAAAATGCAGTCAAGCATTATATAAATATCAGAAAGCAAAAAGTTCCCATTTATTAACTTTGAAGCTCTTTATTACAATTACATAATTTTATTTATAACCACCTACTGAAAAGGGGGATATTCGAAAACCTTCATTTGTAAATCTAGTATTTATTAAGTAGTCTCAAATTTTTCAATTTCCCTTCGAATACGCATGTTAGTATATTGGCCAAGACATCAGAATACTTTAGTATTTCAAGTCAAGTTCTCCCCACCTGCCTTAAAGCAAATGAGTATTGGCAGGTCTGTCACGAATGAACAAAAATCTGTACTCGAGGTACAGAATGGTTATCTCAATGAAAAAAGGTAGTTACGTTCTCTGACTGCTCTAAAATTAGTTCTCGGACTTTACCACACAAACTGCGCCAAAGACAAGACTTACCTTCTTCAGCATTTTTGAGCCACTCTACAAACTTTTTCATTTGCTCAAGGAAGACACTCTTCCCCTTTGCAACATGTGCATCTTTATACCACTTCAGAATGGGCTCCTCACTCAGGACTTCAGCTACAAAGAGAGCGATCGTTACATCCGGGGCGTTTCAGGCAGAGTCAGAGGCCACCTAAAGCGGAACTGCCTGCCTGGCAAAACTGAGCCTACTCAAAGGTATGGATAATCACTGTATTTGAAACGCTCAACTGGTCTCTTCAATTCTGAAGGACAGCCCTCCATTAAGAAAGGCTTTATCAACCTGTTGCCAATGTATGACCCGCAACTAGGAAACACTTACTAAACCAGTGATTCTCCCAAGTGAAGGCAACTTACAGCCCCCTTCGCTGGGACATCTGACAATGTTTAGAGACATTCTGGGTTGTTACAACAGGGAGAGATGCTACTCACCCCTCTACAATGCACAGGATTGTTACCACTAGAGTGAAATGGCCCAAGATACCAGCAGTACCAAGGCTGAGAAACCTTGTGATGAATGATCAGGGGTATCTGATGGATGACATTAAATTTTTTGTGTGTGACAATGGTACTGTGGTCTTACTAAAAACAAAAACAAGTCCATGTACTTTACAAACCCCTACTGAAAAATTAATTAAATAAAGGTTTCTAAGATTTATTTATAAATAATTAAGAGTGGGAGGCGGATGTAAATGGGGGCATAGTTTTAAGAAACCTAACTGTAAGCTATATATAGAAACCTAACTATAACCAGAGCCTGAATACTTCATCACCCTACTCTTTCTTAAGAGCAAAAAATTCTGGGGATATAGATCTCTAAGTTTAGAATATACGAACCAACAAAATCATTTATGAAAACCAGGGCATGGAAATAATACATGTGCATGCAAACCACACTTACTGGGGTCAAAGTGGTCTGATTTATGCAGAACTGAAGAAAACATTATTAACAACCATGTAAATATTGCAATGGACTCTCTCCCAACAAAGTGCTTATTTTTATTACCACTTTAGACCAGTTTTCTGAAATAGGATCACAGAAATGGAATAATAACTAAACAGAAGGTTTTATAATCTTTACAGTCTTGAAGGACAACTAAAAGTCTACAATGGGTAATGGGGTAGTGTGATGGGAAGTCAACTTGTCATGGGCCAAAGACTAGAGAAATGTTAACAAGTGTGTCTGGGGAAGAGAACTGGTAGAGAATGCGAGGTGAAGTCTGAGGACACATCAAGACGATTTTAGGTTTTAACTTAATAAGGTTTAGAGATGTTTTGATATGTAAACGGACTAAAAAGCACCCAATTCAATTAGAGACAATTTTGTCCCATGATTGAAGTAAAATATTTTATGGAGCTGATGTTCAGACAACTCCTCACTGGAATTATTAGCAGTAGTCTAGGATTTTTTTTTTTTTTTTTTTAAGATTTTATGGGGGCGGGGCGGCGGTTAGAGGGACACAGAGAAGCAGATTCCCTGCTGAGTGTGGAGCCCTATGGGGGCTCAATCCCAGGACCCTGAGATCATGACCTGAGCTGAAGTTAGACACTTAACCGTGTGAGCGAGCCACCCAGGCACCCCTAGGATTTCTATCACCAAATTCAAATTTCAAATTACCTTTATAAAAAAGCACCACTATTTTCTGGAAGGCTTTCATGAAATGAATGTTGTCGTAGCAATACTCCTGAATCTTCAGTAACAGAGTCAGCTCAGACTGACCTTGAGTAGTAAAGGCAGCAAGTAGAGGGCTGTATTGCTTTTAAAGGGAAAGGAGAAAAGGTTTTGCCATTTATTACAATGACCTTCCATTTCAAAATTCCTAAAATACAGAACAGATCTTTTAAAATCACTGTGAACTATATTCTAGGTTGTGCAAACTAAAACAAGCAAGCAAATAAAACAAAGCAGCAGTTACAAAGTGTCTAAGTCAAATACGCAACACTGCACCAGGGCTTCCAGACAACTGTCAACATGATGTTAGTAATTTAGAAGATAAAACAGGAGGGCTCTTACTTTCCAATACTCCCGTAAAAGCAAACACCAAATTGCAGGTGTATGCTATTTTTAAACGTGTATTTGTTTTTAACTCGTGAACCAAAGAAAGGTGAAGTCAGACTTTTTTAAAAGATCATCAATAGTTTGTAACTACCATGAATAGTTACTTGTCTACTCGCTGGTGTTCATCCCCAGGAGCCACAGGATGGGATACATTCTCTAGGTACAGGAACAGCTCATGTGTCCCCACTTTAAAAGAGCAGAGTAATGTTCTGCAAAGGCATAGTTCTGATACCTTCAAGTGCTTGATGGCTTGCTCTGCTACAAGCTCTTCCTTTTTGTTCCATTCCACGGTGCTCATGACGCTGGACCAGACTATCCCAATGACAACGGGTTCTGGGATGTTGTTTTTTTTCATCTCCTCCTTGACATACAGAATTATCTGCAAAAAGAATTCAAATTTAGTAAAAGAAATCAATTTTGGTATGTACACTGCACACATCAAACGCAGACCTTTTACAAAAACATAAAAACACCTTTCCGTGCAACTGGCAATGACTCCATGTGTACCACACGTAAGCAGAGACCTTTCAGAGCTGGGAGGGATGGACCTCTAGTCCAAACCTTCATTGACACACAAGCAAACTGGCTAGGAAAGGACAGAGATGGAAACAGATGATTTATCCACTGGCTTGCACCCCACAAAATCCCCAAGCATTGTAATTTCTGGGCACCAGTAAAGCACTAAATATGAAAAAGACTGACGAGAAGCCCCAGCAGAACATTCTAGAGCTATTAATGAAAACCCACTGTGGTGAAATACTTGAAAACTTCTCAAGTGAATAAACGCCTTCTCTGCCAGAAAGAAATCATTAAGATGGTTTAAACAAAAATATCTTACATCCTTAAATGGGTCACCACGGGACATCTGTTCTTGAAGCTCTTTCTGGAGTTCCTTTCGAGCTCCTATGGTTTGCTGATTCCGAACATATTCTGAAAGTTCTTTCAAGCCTGCCTCTGTAAAATACTTCGTGAAGTGTTCAACGCTCTGTTTATTGGCAGGAAAAAGTTCCTGAAAGGAGAATTTAATCGGGTTAAATGATCTTTAATCCTCTCAAGAAAAACACCTCCTCTTTTCCCAGATTAGAAATTAAAGTTCCTTATCACATTTTAAGTGTCGGGAAGAATGGGAAGCACGAAGCAAACTACAAACCATCAGTCTGTTATCCATGCTCACTTTCCGAAGACTTGCAGCCACTGCATTGATATCTTTCTCATTTATCCATGATTTAAAGAGCTTTACAGCAAAAGCTGCTGAAACCCCTGTAGAACAAAAGAGCTCACTTAATAGGTAAGTGGATTTCAACCGTTCTATCTCCTCATTTTCAAGGGGCATAGAATTACTCACTTTCTCCCTAAACTTCTTTCTACCACTAAACTGCTCAGCATTGCACTCCAACAATTTCTCTTCTATAATTTGCTAGTTATGTATTTTTAGTTATTAACACTGCTTTTGAAATGTATAAAATGACAGTAAGAGTACTGACACTTGACAAGGTGTCTTATTAAGTACCTAGTTGTCTAGTTTTAAAGTTAGTTTTTGGGGCGCCTGGGTGGCTCAGTTGCTAAGCATCAGCCTTCAGCTCAGGTCATGATCCCAGGGTCTTGGGATCCAGCCCCGCACTGGGATCTCTGCTTGGCAGGAAGCCTGCTTCTTCCTCTCCCACTCCCCCGTCTCTCTGTCAAATAAATAAAAAAAATCGTAAAACAAAAAACAAAACAAAAACCTAAAAAAATGTAAATAAACCTAAAAAAATGTAAATAAAGAATTATTTAACTATGAAAATGACAATGGGACCTTATTTCCTTTTTGGCTCAACATATCCCCCAACTGGAATTAATCTTTCTGGGTTTCCCTGGCACTTCTCTTTTTAGGTTATAACCACATTTTGTCTGAGCTTTGGATATTTGCTGTATGCCTAAAGAGAGCCAAAGGTATACATGAAATATCATCTAATGAATTTTGTTAAATTTAAGGATAGTTAAGAAAACTAACACAATTACACAAGTCATATCTACATAAACTATATTCTAGCTTTTGTGTTAGTTCACATCTTTCATGATCTTATCCCCACCCACAGCCAACCAAAGACAACTCTTTACTAAGAGGTCATTACCTTCTTTAACCAAATTCTCATTATAAAGGCTATTAAGAATGGATGCATTAAGTGTTCCATTAGCCAGAAGAACACCAGTCAGCATAGCCAGCTTGTTCCTCTCCGACTCTGAAAAACCCTTTAAGAACAGCAGCAGCTATAAAAGTAAATAATTAAAGGTTAAAAAGAGAAACTGCATTACATCAAGAGAAGCAGTAAGGCAAACTATACTGGTTAAAAAAGTGTGGGCTCTGGGGTCTGACCATCCAAATTTTTATTTCAGTTGTTTGCCGAGTGATCCTGGGCAAATTACTTAACCTCTGTGCCTCAGTTTCCTCATAAGTAAATGTGGATAATAAAACTTGCCTCCCAAGATTTTTAGTTAATAATTACAACAGTGCCTGAAACGTGGTAAATATTACTATTAATGTTACCAGATTCTTTGGTTCGCCTATACACAGAATACCCAAGACTCCAATAGCAAGTATGTTAAAATTTCTTTCTCAATATGCTTAGCTCTGATCCTCTATCCCCTATCTTGAACAGACCTCATTTTGACTTTTAGCCTTTTGTCACTTGTTTGGACAGCAAGCTAAGAAACTGTGTATAACAAATTGAACTAAATGATATACCCCAAACCACATTTCAGGCCACATAAATATCTAATCATTTCAAATCCGTGGCAGAATTAAGATACAATGTTCTCCTCTTTGACCCCAACCTTTTGTTCGCCTAAAGCATACTGTTCTTCATACCTTTTTTACTTCATCTTCAAAACCTTTCTCCAGGTATTTGTAGCGCCTGATTAACTTGTTAAAAACCTATGAAGAAAGGAATTTAATAATTTCATATAGTTGCCAGATTCCTAAAAGATCCGAGTATCTCTCAGTATCTTTAGAACATCAAAGAAAACCTTCTGCTGGATATGAGTTTACAAACTGTGTAAGCCAGCTTAGGAAGAGTCTGTCAACTTCCAAACCCTACAGTATATGATCTAACACTTAAGTCACCCCACAACAGATTTTTATTGCTAAATGTTAAAGAAGGACTAATTATTGCTCAAATACAAGTCATTTACCCATTTGTAGGATATTAATAGAGTAAGAGCACAGATATAGTTTTACTTTCCTAATGACACAGACAACTAATTTCTAGGCTAGATACACTTGAATTCTTTGCTTACAATAACACAAACCTAACTATGTACGAAACCTTCAAATGAAATTTTGATTGGTAAGCTAATCTGCCTATAACCTATTCATCTTTAAGAAGTTATACGTAGGGGTGCCTGGGTGGCTCAGTCAGTTAAGCGTCTGACTTTGGCTCAGGTCATGATCTCAGGGTCCTGGGACTAAGCCCCTGCTTGTCCCTTTACCCCTCCCTGTTTGTACGCTCTCTTTCAAATAAATAAAATCTTAAAAAAAAAAGCTATATGTAGAATAATTCTATGATGGAAATCATGACAGGGAAATTATTTTCCTTTTCAGCTTGAGGTTTTTCTTAAAAATGGATTAATTCCAAAGGGACAAGTAGGAAAATAACTAATTCAATCTTTTCTGCTTTGTTTTCCTTAACACATTTCATTATATTGCACCAAAAAGTATCTCTAAATCTTCAGTTCAAATTCCTTCAACCTTCTACTTGCAACCTCTTCAAAGTAGACTCTTCCTTTTCAGATGGATAGTAGCTTACCAAAATAAATAAAGTCTCACTTACCTGAGCAAATGCTTGCATGGTCTCTAGGTCTTCTTGTGCTGCGAACACACAGACATCTGTACGCATCATGTCATCTGCCAGTGTACCACCTGGGGCTGAGGTATATTTACAAAAAATTTGCAGCGACCTTCATTTAAAATTAGTAATAGTTTCCATCTTACTTTCTGGAAGGATTCCCATTATAAAATAAAATGATAAAAATTCTAAAAGATGATCTGGAAGCTAAGTCAGTATCTCAGTAGGAGTATGACTAGTTGGTTCAGGATGTGTGAATAAAGTGAAACAATTTAAGGAAATAACCCCCCCTTCAGCAACCCAAATAAGCTTGGTGTATTAATAACTCAAATAAAGCTATATTAATAACCACTCAGCAGTATCAAATCTGTCACACAAGTGGAGATGCTGAGTTGGTTTTGATAACGTAACTTTTCATAAAGAAAACCACCCCGTAAGTTGCCGAAGAGGCTGGGAGGTAAAAAGTTACAAGTTAGAGACTTTACCTTTTACATACATTTATATGTATTTACAGATAAAGTGATATCTGATACATACTTAGAAATATGGGGAGAGGGATGAAGTCAGTGGGGACACAGCCAGATCAGACTGCTAACCATTACGGAAGTTGGGTAATAGACAAGACATTTGTTTTACTATTCTCGCTAGGGTATCTTCAAAGATTTCCTTAGTGAAGATTTTAAAAAGAATTTTAAAAGCAGGCTTATTGGTAGTATTGTAAATAGAAAACGGCCATTTCTTACCATAAACTGGTAACGCAGTGGAAGAAATTCCCCCAGGACTAGGCATTAGAACATATGAATACATGTTCCTTGGTTCTACCACGGGTAATTATTCGACTGCATGTTAAGTCACTGGAACCTCTCTAAGCCTCCACCCCGAGTTCTGATTCTATCAGCCTGGCTGTGAGGGGCAACACAGTTACCACCGTGAAAACATTCTGGAATATTTTCAAGAGCTATGGAAAGGAAACTGCCACCATCATTTGAAGATATATAGCTAAATGACACATTCTCTTAAGATTCCCCGAGCGCTGAGAGCGGAGGGAGAAGTTAGAGCAGTGCTGCACAATAGCAATACACTGTGAGCCACACGACGTCATTTCGTATTGCGTAGTAACTTTATTAAAACTACTTAAAATAGTGTAATTTTAGTATACTCTAACCCAACATATCAAAAATACTGATTTTAACATTTCAGTATTCAAAATATTATTAAGAGGTCTTACATTCTTTTTTCTATTAAGTCTTTACAATCCAATGTGTATTTGACAGCCCCTCTCCATTTAGATCAGCCACATCCCACGTGACGGAGAGCCACATGTGGGTAGTGGCTAATGGACTGAGGAGTGCAGTAGTCCTCAGGCATACAGAAGTTGTATTTCATAAGACAGAAGAGGTAAGGGTTTCTCTACTAACTGAGAATGTTCAAACACAAGCAGGAAGAATTGACTGACTGGGAATGTAGTAAGGACATAGGTATCAGAAAAATCATCCCCAAATATTATGGTTTTGTAACAGATTTTAACTATAAAGCTAGGCAGAGCAATAATTTGCTAAGTTATTATGATCTGGGAGGAAAAAAATGGAAGAATCTTGAGGTAAAAGCCAAAAAGCCACCCCAATTTGAGAGGACTGTCAAACAGCTCATATTCTGAATTCCACATGATCTCTATACATTACACCTCCCACAAAACCCAGACACTTACCCAGCATTCCGCCAGCCACCAGAATGTCAAAGAGTGTTTCTGCATAACGGCGGTAATCAAGCTTTGCTCCAGAAGCATCAAGAAACTTTGCTACTGCTTCCAAATCAGTACCAGTTTCAGTTAAGCCTTGAATAATACAGTCTTGAAACTGAGTAGGGTCAAACCTCTCTTTTTCATCTGGGGGGAAAACCCCACAACATTTAATGTTAACAGGTTTACCAAAATGCCACAAAACCACCACCTTACGAAAGTGTAAGTCCTGAATAAATTAACCACATTTAGCACAATCTCACTGATTTCAACAGCTGTAAAACACCAACATAAGAAAAGACCTAAACACACACTCTCTGCAATGCAAGGCAGGGACTACCTAGTCACAAGAACTGCATGGCTTTTTTCCCCACTATTTTTTCACTTAAGTCTCATAAATGCTGAGTTATAAAATGAGCTAGTGTGTTCCTACAGCCAGGAGACAATTTCTACCCTGAATGCTCTCCTACTGCCTGTGGGCTTTTCTGAAATTTAGGACATCCTCTAAATTTCAGGTAAATTCTATTCTTGAGTTAAATTTTGTCCAAACACTGGAACTCTCCATTCTTTTCTCTAAGTGCCTGTAACACTTGCTATGCTGTTTTTTAAATTGTTCATTTGGTACCTAACAGTGCCTTACACACATACCCAGCCTTTACTGAGTTGCTACTACACACTTCATGACAGGGTTTGACCTCTCTATCTAGGTTAGATGCTATCTTAATTTTCACACAGCACTAGAGTAATCAACTCCTCCCTGTCTGCCCAGGACTTTTCTGTTTTAGCACTGAAAGCCTATGTCCTGGGACCTGTGTTCAGTCCCAGACAAACTTGGATGATGGTTCATGCTACCCAGAACCCCATCATCAAGAACTAGGGGGGCATGAGTGATCTCTATCTGGAACTGGGGAAGTGACAGCTCTTCCCGATGCCAGTAACAATAAAATTACTTGCTACTAAACATATTCAAAAGAACACAGACTTTCCCCCATCACTGCTGAATTGCTCTGGTTTCCAATTTCTGTTCCTCCTCTTGAGAAAATTTACCAGGTTAAATCTAAAAAATCTAAAATCTAAAAAAATCTGCAAAGACTAGCATCGAATCCTCTTCAGTCTCCCCACTACAAGAGGACAGTCTATGATCAGGGATTATAAGACTCTGTAACATACATCTCAAAGTGTCTGCTACCCAGGGTAAAATAATACAATTTATAACCAGTAGCTGACCCAATTCGATTTCCTGTAAAATAAGGTCAATAGGTGTTTTTGAGCAGTAACACTGGAAGATTTTGGGGGAAAGTATTAAGCACGATACAAAATGTACCTGTGACCACACCTCATTTAACTTTGTATCACTAGTATAGTGACTTGCTACAGAATTAAATACTCACCTAACCACCCACGAATAGACAGAAGCAGTTAACATAATTCTACAATGTGAACTCTGTTCCATAATTAACTTCCATGCATAAAGGTTCTTCTCTCACAAAGTTTCACAAAGTTTGGGAGGAATTAGCAATCACAATAGCTCTCCTTTCATTAGCTAACTTTTTCCCTCAAGCATAAGCCTGCTTGAATAAAACTTAGCTAGTGAAAATGCACTCCATACTTAAGAAAAAAAAAAAAAAAGAAGAAGAAGAAAGAAATATACTTTAGCCTCGCAATAAAAAGACCATTCACTAACCAGCTTAAAGATATGTATGTTGATACTAAAAAATAAAGGCTTAGAAAAACAGTAGAAATATTAAGGATATATCTGAAATGGCAGTCAACTACAAATTCAAGTTCCTTTCCAGTATTTTCTCTTAAAGTTCACTATTAAACCACTGCCTGCCAGAGAAACCAAGATATAAAAGTTATTCTGGAGGTTTGAAGAGATATTAAAACGTAAGTATTTACCTCTTTTTCTGGTTTTAAAACGCTGGCCTGATAGCGTTGGCTTTTGCTGCTTTTGATTATTCATAAAAGACACCCTAGAAAAGAAAAATAAGGCCTTAAAAATATCACTGCCATGAACATTCATTTTAAAACCAAAGCATTAAACCTTGGTCTAGTCACACAGAAGTCAAATATTAACACAAACTTTCAGCCTGGCAATAGACCTGGGGGAAACAAAGAATTACCTTTGCCTGAATTAAATTTAACTTCAAAATCTGCATTTCTCCCTACAAGAAACCCTTTAAAGATGGGATGTACACTTTTAAGTGCCTTTACAGCACCACAGTGACTGGTAATCGGTTTCCTCCTCGTTCCTCTTTTTTTTTTTTTTTTTTTAAAGAATTTATTTGTTTATTTGACAGAGAGAGATCACAAGTAGGCAGAGAGGCAGGGAGGCAGGCAGAGAGAGAGAGGAGGAAGCAGGCTCCCTGCCGAGCAGAGAGCCCCATGCGGGACTTGATCCCAGGACCCTGGGATCATGACCTGAGCCGAAGGCAGAGGCTTAACCCACTGAGCCACCCAGGCGCCCTTCTCCTCGTTCCTCTTTAAATTCCCCTATATTCCACTATTTCTCAGCACCACAGAAGGCTAAGAGAGATCACCACCATAGTCAGGGGGTATACAAAAACGTGTACGTCAATTTTCAGACACCGGTCAAGAGGTGAATCCTTTCTACAGAAGGGTTTTTGAGCAGCACCCCCCTACCCAGTGGTGGCTGTGACTGCAGCGGCCGCCTGCACCAACCCAGCCCGCAAAACGCCCCGAGAGCCGGCCTAGCCTCCCTGCCCCGTTCCCTGCAATCCAAGTCTCCTCCCCGGCACGGGTCTCCCCTCCACACCCTTCCTGCGCCCGCCGCTGGAACGCGACAACCCGCCCCCACGCAGGACCCCCCTGGCCGCCGCCGGGTACCGGAGGGGCCGGTCCCGGCCCGCAGCCCCTTCCCCACTGACCCCGTCGCCTGCGGTGGCGGCCGCCGCAACGAGCGGACCACAGGCGCCGAGGCGCTTCGCGCCGGGGGCCCCGCCGCCCCGTACATCCGCCCGCCCTCCAGCCGAAGCAGCGGCGGTGGAGGCGGCCGCAGAGGTGGTGGCGGCTCCTCCGCCCCGCCCGCCAGAACCCCCCACGCGTACATCACCCAACAGAGGCCGCAGCGGCTTTGTTACCCAGGCCGGGCAGCGCGGCTGGCGCGGGGGGGGGGGGCTGCCTCCGCCACTGCCTCGGTCTCCGGTGCCGCAGCGCACACCCGGCCCCACGTTCCGGCCCGGGCCGCAAGCCCTCGATCTCCCCGCCGAGGCGGCGGCGGTGACCCTCGAATCCAGGCCCCGGATCCCGTCTGGCCTCATGCGGCGGCCTCCGCTGGGGCCCATTCAAGCGGGGCCGCATCTGACCCGCCACCCCCCGTCCACCGCCCCCCCCCGCGCCCCCGCCCTGTGCGACGACGAGGGGCCACAATCTCGGCCAGGGACAAGCGGGCGTCGCCCCTCACCGAATTTAAGGCGAAGAGAAAAGAGCCAGAAATCCCCGATGTGGCGGCAACTGCGGCGGTGTCTCCTCTGCGACCGGAACTAACGCGAGGAGGAGGGAAGAGGTGTCACCCCCATCCCGGCCGGCCTCCTATCGCGAGATTTCCGCCGCGGCGTCCTCCCCCGCCGCCCTCCCCGGCGCCGCCCGGAGCCTCCGCCGTTTCCATTCCGCGGGGCTCGGGGTGGAAAGTAGGAAAGGAGCGGGAGGAGAGTTCACCCGGCTTCTCTGTTTCTCTGTTGGGAGCCGGGTTTTCCGGAAATTTATCCCAGACTAGTCTTTCTTCCACCTCTGCTTCGTCCGGTCTCCCAGCACATGGCGGGGTTAGAAGAGCAGATACCCCGCTCCCGCCCCCTCCAGCCCTGAAGAAGTTGGACTCGTCCGCCCGGAGTCCCGCCGCGTAGACGCGCCCCCCGCCCCCCGCAGCCACCCACCGAGCAGGAAGTCCAAGCCGGAGGGCTGGGGGCGCTGGGGCGTCCTGGGGTGGTGGCTGAGCCGGGCCTGGGGCCGGTCCGCGGACCGCGGCTCCCGCCGGGGGTGCCAGCGCGCTCTCGGGCAGAGTCCGAAGCGGGAGGACTTTGCTGTGCGGTGCTGGCGCGGTGGGAGATCCAGATGGAGGGGGTCAGACGAAAATCCTCCCTCCCTGCTGTGGCCGCCCCTCCTTGCGGTGGTCCTCGTCGTTTGCTCCTGAGTGTGGTGCTTGCGGGGACCTGGAAAGCCTCAGACTCCCCTGAAGGATTTTTAAAACACAGATGACTGTGTCCCACCAGCACAGATGATGTAGGTCTGTTGTGGGACTCAAAGATGTGCATTTCTGACAAGTTCCATGGGATGCTGATGATGCTGGTCTAGGGACTGCACTTGGAGAAGCACCGGTTAGAGGGTGTCTCATCGGAGAGCTGGGGGACAGGTAACGGGTGTGAAAAGCACTGTGGACATTATAAACCTGAACAAACAGCGATGCATCATGTCTCCCAGGATCCAGCCTCGCCTTTTTATTCCCGTTTGTACTAGTGGTTTGCCTCTGCATTGTTACTTATCCTACCAAACACAAAACAAAACGGAAGTCACCTTCCCTGGACTCTGCTTCTCTTCCTTATCAAATATTTTGGGCAAATTAGTTTGCATTAGTTGATATATTTTCTTGAACTCTGACTTCTGACCCCTTCCCTCACAACTTTTTGGAAAATTATTTTCTCAGAGTTGTTTCCCGAAATTATTGCCAAATCCAGTGATCCATCAGTCCTCACCCTCCTCCCCTCCCCTGAGCATTTAGGGCATTACCCATCTCCTTAACCCTTGTTCTATTGTCCTGGTTACCTCCCGGATACTCCTTGGTAATTGCTGCCACCTTTTTGTGCTCATACCTTTTATCTTCCATCATGCTTTCCTACATGATACTCTCGTACATCCCTAGAGATTTAACTTTTCAAAGAATGCCACATTCTTTTATTGAATCATTAAATATTTGTTGAGTCTAGGCTCTATGCCCTTCCAGGCTGAGGGAATAGCAGTGAGAAGTCCTGAGGTAGGAAAAACCTGGCCTGTTGAAGGAATTGGAAGGGGCTAGTGTGACTGGACCTTGGTGGCAGATGGGAGGACCGTGGGAGATGGGAGGACAGATGAGTGGTGAGAGCCGGAGTTTTTTAAGTCTAACCCTTTATGGTGAACTCCATAGTCCCACTAACTGTTATGACCATTAAATGCCAAACTAAACACTCTTAAGTGCTATTGATTATTCTTCTTCCCACCCAAAGCTGTTTTTCTCACTTCTGAAGTTGTTAAAGATACGATGTTCTACTAATAAAAATAATAGCCACTTTATGTGGCAGGTATATGTGTCATGTATTCCTCTAAGCACTTCACTTTATTTAATCCTCAAAACTACCTTATGATCAAAACAAACAAACTACCTTATGATCTGGAAACTGTTATTAACCCCATTTAATAGACTGGAAGACTGAGGCATAGAGAGAGCGAGTAACTTACCCAAGGTCATAGAACTAGTAAATGGAAGAGCTTGATTTGAACCCAGGCAGTCTGGCTATATATACCACTGTAGCATTACTGCCTTGCCACCAAGATCTTATTTATCCATTCAACAAATAGTTATAGAGCTAAAGGCCACTAGAGATACACAGGTGACAAGTTAGACCTCTGACCTCACAAAGCTTATCTTCTATATTTGTCACATTTCTCAATGTCATCATCTTTTTCTAGTATCATCTTCATTTAGGTCTTCATTTCCCCTAACTCGGGACTTTTGCAATAACCTCCTAACTGCTATCCCTTCCCCTACACTTCTAGAGTAATCTTCCCAAATGCAGCCCGAATCATTTCTCCTCAGTGTTTGTATTCCAGATCACCCAGGGATATTTCTGACCAATGTTTCTTTCTCACCTTTACTTCCCATCACATTGCTGGTTCTTTTTTTTTTTTTGTAAAGATTTTATTTATTTATTTGAGAGAGAATGAGTGAGAGAGAGCATGAGAGAGGAGAAGGTCAGAGGGAGAAGCAGACTCCCCAAGGAGCTGGGAGCCCGATGTGGGACTCGATCCTGGAAGTCCGGGATCATGACCTGAGCCGAAGGCAGTCGCTCAACCAACTGAGCCACCCAGGCGCCCCCACATTGCTGGTTCTTAACCCGTTATTGCCCTCTATTGTGAGGCATAGAGCAAACAGTTTTTGACTAAAAACTATATTAAATTCAACAAGTGATTTTTGTTTTTTAAAAAGATTTATTTATTTTTAGAGAGTGAGAGGGGAGGGGCGGGGGGAAAGGGAAAGAGAGAAAATCCTTAAGCTGAGCGTGGGGCCTGAGCATGGGGCTCCATCCCAGGACCCTGAGATCATGACCTGAGTAGAAATCAAGAGTCGAACGTTCAACCTATTGAGCCACCCAAACGCCCCTGCAAGTGGTTTTCTTTAAAAATTAAACCAGATCGAAGATTATCCTTATAAGATCATTCTCACTTATTTCCATTCTGATATATGTTCCTGGAAGTCAGCGTGGGAGGGGCCCCCTGGAAATTGTGTATGGAAGGCAGCCTATGTTATCTATGCTTTCAGGTGTGCCCACAGACGTAGGTGTAGGGAAATGTTTGTGAACTGTACCGTGGCAGAAAAGGTTCCAAACGCTGACCTCTGCTTTCGTCAGACTGAGATGTCCCTCTTCTTGAGATGTTCTTCCCTCATTTTTTATTGTCAAAATCCTATTTATCATTTCATGGGCTCATCTCAAATACTACCCATTATATGGGCTCATCTCAAATACTACCCTTCCCTTAAGCCATTCTTAGTCACTGCAACTGTCTTATCTTTTATCCTATACTGAAATTTTAAAAAAAAATTTTTTTTAAAGATTTGATTTATTTGTTTGACAAAGAAAGAGAGCACAGGCAGACAGAGCAGCAGGCAGAGGGAGAGGGAGGCTCCCCGCTGAGTAGAGACCAAAGATGGGCTTGATCCCAGGACTCTGGGACCATGACCAGAGCCAAAGGCAGCCACTTACCCCACTGAGCCATCCAGGTGCCCCCTATACTGAAATTCTTGATGGCGATGGCAATTTCTTGGTCATTTTAGTAGTGCCTCAATGTATGGCAAGCAACGTGCTTTAGTGAGTAAGGGATGAGTTTGATAAAACTAGTACTTTCCGTGAAGAAGACTTGACCATGGAGGAGAAAGAAGGGTGACAAGGAAGGTCAAGCTGATTTCTTACAACAATGTTGGAAGATGAAACATTGAAACGAGAACCTCATCCCTGGCTGTTTTTGAGATTTTACCACTTAAGCTCTCTGTAAAATGTGAGTGCAGATGCTTTACGTGACGGCTAAACCCCTTCTAACACTCGTAACTGGGGTTCCATATCTTTCTGTAGACTCATTATTGGTATCCGTAAACTGACTAGAGTTCCCAACAATATACTGCTTGCGTAACTGATAAATGCTGTACTGCTGTCACAGTTTAAGGAGCTTAAAGTGTTAATTTTAAGCTTAAGGAGCTTAATGTTACTGAGCTCGAGAAGAAGGATAAATCAGATCTTTGAGGAAATGCCATATAAGACAAGGCCCCAAGCTTGCCTGAAATGGCCTTTTGTTTTGTTAGTGCTATGCAGGACTTTGTTATTTAGACTTTCTGTGCTCAGTTAAGAATTCTGTAGGGGCTCCTGGGTGGCTCAGTCATTAAGAGTCTGCCTTCAGTTCAGGTCATGATCCCAGGGTCCTGGGATAGAGCCCCACATTGGGCTCCCTGCTCAGCAGGAGGCCTGCTTCTCTCTCTCCCACTCCCCCCAGCTTGTGTTCCCTCTCTTGCTGTCTCTCTCTGTCAAATAAGTAAATAAAGTCTTAAAACAAAAACAAAAACAAAACAAAGACCCTACTTCCAAATATCACTTTGGGGTTAGGGTTAAAAAAAAAAAAAAAAAAGAATTCTGTAATGGCTAACCTTGCAAACTCCAGTGTATAAATAATAAAGTTTTTGGTAAAATATTAGAAACATTCAAGACAATGTCTTATGATTAAAGTATTTTGGAGGGACGCCTGGGTGGCTCAGTTGGTTAAGCGGCTGCCTTCGGCTCAGGTCATGATCCCAGCGTCCTGGGATCGAGTCCCACATCGGGCTCCTTGCTCAGCAGGGAGCCTGCTTCTCCCTCTGCCTCTGCCTGCCTCTCTGTCTGCCTGCGTTCACTCTCTCTGACAAATAAATAAATAAAATCTTTAAAAAAAAAAAAAAATAAAGTATTTTGGAACATTTTTCATCATTGCTAGGCCAGATTGCATTCCCTGTTTTTTAATCTATCCATCTATCTATCTATCCATCCATCCATCCATCCATCCATCCATCTATTTGTAAGTAGGCTCCACACCCAACATGGGGCTCAAACTCATGACTCTGAGATCCAGTCACATGCTCTACTGACTGAGCCAACCAAGGGTCCCTGGGTTCCCTACTTTAAACGAAGATTTATTTCATGAATGAAAATATTTCAGTAATCACTCCCAGTAGTCTTCACAACATTTGTGTAGGATTGGGATTATTTCTTTTTCAAGTATTTGGTAGAATTTATCAGTGAAGCCATATGGGCTTGGGCTTTCCTTTGTGGGAAAATTTTTTATTAATAATTTAGTTCCTTTGCTTGTTAGTGATCTGTTCAGATTTCCTGTTTCTTCATGAGTCTGCTTTTGTAATTTGTCTCCAGAAATTTGTTATTTTGTCTAAGTTGTCTATTTTGTTGGCATACAGTTTGTAAAATTCTCTTATCATCCTCTTAGTATCTGTAAAGTTAGTTGTGAAGTCTTTTGTTTCATTCCTCATTTGATAATTTGTGTCTTCTCTTTTCTGAGTCAGTATAGCTAATGGATTATCAGTTTGGTTGATGTTTTCAAAGAAACCAAAACTTTTGGTTTTGTTGATTTTTCTCTACCTTTGGGTTTTGTTTTTTATTTCATTGATTTCCACAGAATGCCACTGACCTCTTATTCTTACTTGAAGTTTAACAGTTTTTTATGAATAGCACGTATCGATTTGTTGTTGGCCTCTGTTTGATTATTCTACAGTCTTGAAATGACGGTTTCGGACAATCTTGCCCTGTTTTATCACTAGTTTTGGAGAGAGGATTTGCTGACACCTTCATTCTACCACTGCTGCAAGTTCCCCACAGTACTTTTGGATTTAAAATTTTTGACCTACTTAGATCAAAGATGCTAGATGCAACATGCGAACTTGATATTAGTTTTAACTTTGGTGGTAGAAATAGATAAGTGTTTCTTTTTCAAGGGCAAGTAACAGTAGGTTTTTCTTCCAAAAATTAGGAAGATGCCAAGGCCCTGTTCCAAAGAGCACATTGCTTCTGTTAAAGATGGTCTGGGAAAAGTATTTATACTCCTGTGCTTTGGATAGAAGATTGTAGAACACCTTATGAACCTGGCTTAAATAATATATATATATATATATATATGTATGTTTATACATACATATACATATGCACGAATGAATGCATGTGTACTCATACATATATATGAATGTATGTATTGTATGTGGCTAGAAGTATTTTCATAGGCTCTACAAGATTTTTACAATGCAAAAGTATTGGGGTGCAGTGTGTTTTCAAATAATTTCATTTTAGATGAAAATGTGTTAAATTGTTGCTCCATATCTCATATATACTATTTATTTTTTTAAATATTTTTATTTCTTTATTTGTCAGAGAGAGAGAGAGAGAGCACACAAGTAGGGGGAGCAGCAGGCAGAGGGAGAAGCAGGTTCCCTGCTGAGCAAGGAGCCCAATGTGGGACTTGATCCCGGGACCCTGAGATCATGACCTGAGCCAAAGGTAGATGCTTAACTGACTGAGCCACCTAGGCGTCCCTCATATATACTATTTAAAAAAATTTTTTTTAATTTAAGTAATCTCTAAACCCAAGGTGTGACTTGAACTCATGACCCTGAGATCGAGTTGCATGTTCTACTGATTGAGTTAACCACATACTCATATATACCATTGCTTTCACTTGCTGTATAGAAGAGTTTTAGTAGTTATTTGACTATTAATAATATTTACTATTAGTAATATTTGTTAAAATCAAGATTATGAAAAATAAGAAATAAGCATTGTTGGTTACCTGAACATTTTAATAAAATTTGGTAAATAAGTTATTCTTTAAAGACACTGATTTCTCAGGGCACCTGGGTGGCTTAGTCGGTTAAGTGTCTGCTTTTGGCTCATGTCATGATCCCAGGGTCCTGGGATTGAGCCCTGCATCAGGCTCCCTGCTTGGCTGGGAGGCCTGCTTCTCCCTCTCCCACTCCCCCTGCTGTGTTCCCTCTCTTGCTGTGTCTCTTTCTGTCAAATAAATAAATAAAATCTTAAAAACAAACAACAACAACAACAACAACAACAAGACACTGATTTCTCCCCTTGAAACGACTCTATTATTTAGATTTTTGAGGTTTAGGTATTCAAGAAACCGGGCATTCAGTCTCTCTCTCCACATAGGAATGAAGGAATGATGGTAGGTTAAGGTGAAAACTCTTTGTTCCTGTAAAGTGTTTATTCAGAAAATAGTTTGAGGTGACTTGCCAAGTAAGTAATATTTTGGATGCCCACAATAGCTACATTCTAAGTCATGTAACACGCAAGGCATTTATTGAAAGGAAAACAACAAGGTTAACTGATGGCGTATGGTATAATTGTAAGTTATAGGATGAAGGACTGCTTATTGCTTATTAATTCTTATTTCTTAATATATTAAAATTCATCGAAAGGACGAGAAATCTTCTTGATAGCCCTGATCTGAAGGTCTCTGTGTTAGAAAATGATCTCAAATGTATGTTGAGCTCTTGTCCGGCATGGTAGACAGCCATCTTTCTTCGCTCTCTTTTTATAAACCCAAATTTCACTTTTTAGGGGCCTCTGTGTGATAAAAGTTATTGGCCTAAAAAGAGAAAGCGACTGAGCTGAGGAGACATTCGTTGGTGTGTATTGTAGCTGTCGGTGGTAGCCGCAGCCACACTGCTCTTTTGGTAGTAAGTACTACACTGCTGCGACCAGCGCGTGCTACCACTATTAGTAGTAAGAGTGGTCGTTGTAGACCTTACCCCGAGAGAAGATGTTATTGTTTACGGAATATGTTCACATGCATTTTAGAGTTCTCCACAGAAACTCTGTGAGGAAGCGGGGCTGTTTTACTTTCAAGGGAAGCTACATAGACTATCACTGATGATGATTCTTCCAGAAGAAGGTCGTGGACTATCTGTGATGGCAATCTAATGCCGATTTATCTGATGAGAAAAGTACCCTTTTACTCATCATGCATTTCTGATTCTACTCTTAAAATGCAGTATGAAAACCGTCCTGGAGGATTTCCTAGGTCTTTCTGGACCAAAGTTTCTTTGGAAACATAGCTTTATTTTTCAGAACCTGTCTAGTGCAGGTGACCGCAGTCTCGGAGGGCTTGATGTAACGAGGCTTGTCCACAGCAGAGGTTCTCAGCCTTAGGCCAGTTGTCATAGGAGGCGTTCATGTGAGATTCTGCAGCACCTCTCTACACCGATTCCTCTGGGTGCAAGTCATGCTTCAAAATGCACAAATTCCATGAACTTTTAGAACCCAGGTAAAAAGTATTATGAAATAACACTAAGAACTTCGGTTTTGTTTTTTGTTTTTTGTTTTTAGAACCTTGGTATTTTATGACATCTTGAGAGTCACTTGCCTACAAAGAACAATATATAAGCAACAGATTTGTCTTTGAGCAAAGCACTTGCTAAGAACAGCGAGGAAGTTCTCTGTTTTTCCTGGGCAGAAGAGGTAAAAAAATGAAATGTTCTAGGACCTTCACTTTTGTTTTCTTCAACACATATCCGCTAAGTACTTACCGTGTGCCTGGTGCGCCATTGTAGAGGTCGGAAGACAATAGATTATGGTTCTTACGACGTGCACCGTCCACCAGACGACAGGGACAAGCGCAGCACCGCTGTGGACGTGCAGGTGGAGAGGTCCACACCAGATGCCACTAGAAGGTGGATGAGGGAGTGGCCAGATCTACACAGCTGGGAAGGAATCCCAGAGGATTCTGAAGAGGAGGTCGCTGAAGGGGGACTTGGTGGGAGAGAAGAGCTTAGTCAGATGAAGAAGTAGGGGCAAGAAAGGCTTGAGGAGTGGCGATGGCTGCCGACTTCTTTTTTTTTTTTAAAGATTTTATTTATTTATTCGACAGAGAGAAATCACAAGTAGGCAGAGAGGCAGGCAGAGAGAGAGAGTAGGAAGCAGGCTCCCTGCTGAGCAGAGAGCCCGATGTGGGGCTCGATCCCAGGACCCTGAGATCATGACCTGAGCCGAAGGCAGAGGCTTTAACCCACTGAGCCACCCAGGCGCCCCATGGCTGCCGACTTCTAAAAGCAGGGAGCAGCTCGGTGTGCCTCGTGTGGAGTGTGACATATGTCACATATGTCACATACATCTGTGTGCGTTCGGGGAGAGCAGTGGAGATGACGCGAGGGTTCGTCTAGGAAGGACCTGGGCGGATATGTTAAGAAGTTTGGTCTTCATCTCTGTTGTTTTCTGTGTAGCAATTTACTTCAAAATACTTTAGAAATTTCGTATAAGCGACATGATACATTCAGGTCACCAGAAGAGGCAAGGGAGGGCTCTTCCCTAGAATCCACGGCCCAGCTAACACCTTGATTTTGGACTTCTAGTCTCCAGAACCGTGAGAGAATAAATCTTTGAGCCACCCAGTTCGTGGGAATTTGTGATGGCAGCTCTACAAAACTAACAAAACGGGGAAGATACTGGCGAGCGGACAGGATGGAGGGCAGAACCGGAGGAAGCAGGTCTTGAGACGCACAGGGACGGGGGCGGCCCCGAGCATCCGGCCCCAGAGCTCGTGGACCTGCTCTCCACAGCCGGGCCCTCCAGGCCGTCGGTTCCAGCGGCCTTTTAACCTCACGGACCTTACTCCCGAGTCTCACTCTCAGGAGAGACTGGGACCCGGTTTCTGACTGTGCTTCTCCCAGCAGCGCTCCTGGAACACATGGGCTGGAGGATGGGAACTTCCCAAAGGAAAAGACCCCCAAGCAGATGGAAACAAGGAGTGATTCCCACACAAACTGCAGCACAGTCCTTTTTGGAAGCAGAAACTGTCCTGTTGAATGCTACTCTTTCACCCAGTGAGGGTAGGTGGTGGTTGCAGATGTTGGGAAAGATCCCTTGGGCAGCTCTGCGCAGAATAGTTTGGGACAAGACCAGTTAGACAGCTGGTGACATCATCTAAATACGAAGTAAAGGGAGTGTGAGAATGTCTGTCCTGCTCTGGTGGCTATGCCAAGGACAGAACATTCTTGTTTTGTACTCAGTGGTATCTTAACATCAACTCATTCGAGGTTGTGTAAGGAGACTGAGAAAATGCCTTTATTTTCTGTCTCCAACTATTTCTGCCTAATTTTTAAACTTCTCTTCTGCATCTTATGAATCAGAAGTCGTATCTTTTTGCTATTTGTCTACCCAGGTATGTGAGACAGATCAGACGTTAAATTTCACTATTCCGGGGGCAGAGCTGGGCGCAGGCTGCTTTTGCTTTCACGAGACAACACCCACTCAGGGAGCCCGGGGTTCAGAAGGCAAAGACGACAAATGCCTTCTGGGTGCCCAAGCCCTGTCGGGAAAACCGGAGGCTCCTCAGAGCCATGGTGAGCGTGAGGGGGTTATATGCCTCACCGGTACAAGCACGGGGTGCTGCTGACATGGGGAAGGGGATAGAATTGTCTAGATGGAGAGGGGGGACCAGCACCTCATCCAGTGGGTCCAGCAGGCGTAACAGGAGCGGGAACCAGCTGCTCGTCCTGACACCTTAGACTTCCCCTACCATCCCGACGTTTGGTCACTGTGTCCCATCTGTGTGTGGGACCAACTGAGAGTAACTGTAATCTTGACAAGAGTGGCTGGGCCTTCTGGGACCAACTAATAAGTCTTTTGTTTAAGAAAGTGGTTATATTTCATGCTTGTGTGAGAATTGGCTGGGTGGGGATGGTATGAGAGTAAGTCCCTACACTATATACCTTTTTATATTTTTGAACTGTGTGAACATATTGTTAATTCAAAAAAATCTAGTAACTATCCTTTAATGATGCTTAAATAGAGCCCAAAGAACTGGTTTCAAGTATGTGGTTTCAAAGGAGCCTTTTTGAAAAAGTATTTGATTGATATCCATGCCGTTCAGATTGTGCGTCAACTCACAAAAGTAATTTTCATACGGACCCTTCTATTTTTGCTGCTTTCGAGTTCTCAACTGTGACAAATAGAAAATAAATGCCTAGTAACTAACCATCCTTAGCCCCAACAGACCAAATTTTTACAAAATATGAATAACACTTACCACTGTTTAAAATGATACAGATGATAAAAAAATTTTTTAAAAATATTTTATTTATTATTTAACAGAGAGAGAGAGCGAGCGCGAGCGTGCAAGCACAAGTGGGGGTGGGCAAAGGGAGAGAGAGAAGCAGGCACCCTGCCGAGCAGGGAGCCACACGCAGGGCTTGATCCCAGGACCCCAGGATCATGACCTGAGCCAAAGGCAGACAGTTAACCAGCTGAGCCACCCAGGTGCCCCCAAATAAATTTCTTATATTCACATTAGATTACACAATTAAGGGTTCTAGTTTTCAGAGTCAAAACTTTTTTTTTGTTAACTTTCAACTGATTTTGCCCTGGCTACTCCCACTAAGTTCCCAAGCCCTTCTGCTTATGTGTGCAAAAATCTTGCATAATTTTTTGTCCTGCCCATGACCCTTCTGTCGTAGTCTCCTTTCTCTTTGGGCTCCAGTCCCACTTCTTCCCTTAGACCCCTGCCGCCTAGTGAAGCCTCCAAAGTCAGCGGACAGGCCTGCACACAGCTGGATCCCAGTCGCTCCAACCAGATGTGCTCACTGCCTCCAGGGACCTACAGGCTCCCTTTAGGGCAAGCCCGATTTTCGCCTCCTCCCACCCTTCACCCAGTGCTCTCAGCTCAGCCCCTCCTCCCTCATTCACTTCCGGAGTCACCGGGGACCGTTGGCTCGGTGACTTTATCATGCAAATTCTGGCTGACAGAATGTCAGTTTACCTCCTGACTTCCTGGTCAAAACAAGGCCTACTTGTATTCTGGTTTCTCCTCCTCCGATGGCCTCCAAAAGTCAGAGTAAGGGAACTGGGTGCATCCCCTATGTTTTAAACTACAATGTACAATTTAGAACTCTTTTGCTCTGTGTTAGTCCCTTCAATATATGGGAAACGGAGCAGTGAAGTATTTCTGAAACTGCTACTAGATCAGGTGTTTTTATAGACAAAAAAAAAAGGTATGATATATCTGATAATATATTGAAAACGTTTTGACATTGCCTTTTCTCTCCAAATTCCAAAATAATGTTAACCAGTCGAATAGCTGACGTACATGAGTAAAACACCACTCTTTTGCTGTCAGATGCACACGCACAGACCCACAGCTAATTCACCGTAGGAACAAAACAAAACCTTGCAGAACTTTTGCGGTCTTCCTATCTGTGGCTACTGAATCGAACTTATCCCTGGGAAAAGTAATCATGTATTTATTTACCGAGGAGCCTCTTTCATTCTAGGTCTGTAACTTGCATTACTAGTCCTGTCAGACCGGATGGACACAGAAAGAAACAATTTGCTTTTAGAGCAATATTTACATGACATCTTCAGAAACAAATCAAACTTAAACTTGGCTGCTGTGGCTATTGCAAAGTTGGTCTGGTGGCCTCTAGCCTAGAAAGTCTAAGTAAATAATTTATAAATAATGATTCATCTTTAACCTAATCAAACTTGAATAATGTTTCTAAAATTTGTGTCTTTTTTCCACAACAGTATAAGAATATCAGTTGGGATTAACAAATCACCTTTTCACTTGTGAAAATTGAAACACCTGGAAAAAAAAAAAAGAATAATTATAAAAGAGTGCAAATCCCCCAACTTTTGCTTATAAGGAAAACAATGAATAGTTGTAAAATTGGATGCACCAGTGAAGCTTTATAGATACGAATAAGTACATTTAGGTCGTTCTTACTCTTCCTTGGCTCCCGTGTCTTCATTTATAAAATAAATGAGAAGCTGGAGGAGCTCAGAGATTGTCACACATTTTCAGCAGAGGTTTAAAATGTTGTCGGAACACACACACACACACACACACACACAATTTTAGTGTGGTATAAATTTAAGAAGGTCAGTGTTTTAACTTTTGCTTATAAAGCAAATATGTGAGAACAATGATGCTACTTTGAAGAAAGCCAAAATCTGAAAATACAGGTGAAGGATGACAGTTAAAGACTCAGAATGCAATTTATATCTACATCTTTATTTTAATTGCGCAGCACGGGGATCATTTGGACACAAAAAATAGCTGTAAGTGGTAAAGCAGCCAAAGAGATTTTGGGGGTTTGATTTTGATTTTTGTCTTTTTAAGTTTCTCTTGCGCTCTGAGGATGGCCTTTATGTTGAAGTTTGTACAAAAACTTGACAACCCAGTTCATTCACTGGTGGTCTCCAATTTGTTAAAGTTTGGCGCTTAGCATATCTGAGTGTGTGTGTGTGTGTGTGTGTGTGCAGCTTTCCTTGATTGAATACTAGTGTCAGGCACAATGCGGTGCCCTTTACAAACCTTGTTTTATACAGAGAGTAGAGTGAATTTGCCATCATATCCACATTTTAGTACTTGGAACAACAGAGGTAGGGAGAGAGAGAATAATTAAAGGGCTAGGAGCTAGGTATTCTGCCCTCTATACGTGGGTGCATGTTATTTAATTACTATTTTATAATGATTTAAAATATAATTTTAAATGTTGACTATTTTGATTTTTGCTGTTATTGTGAAAAGAGAAACAAAAGTCTCACCAATTGTTTGGTCTGATTTAGCAAAACTATCAATGCAAGTTCTTAATGTGACAAAGCAAAATGGAATTAAACGTATCTGTTAATACGTGTAGGTTGTTTTAGACATTTAATTGGAAAATTAGAGTTTGATGAAAAAATTTTTTTCTCTGAGTCTACGATGTAGTTCTCAACTCTGCTTTCATATTAGGCATTAGAAAATGTTGCCTAGTAAGTGTGTAGAAAACGGTTTACTTTTCCAACAATGAAAGTATGTTTCTTTTTGTCAGCATATATCTCCCAGGCGGTTTTGGTGGCCGGGCTCCAAAGCCTTCAGTACTCCAGGTTTTGGGTTAAGCTGCGCTACAAAATTGTAGCAGTTGAACTCAACGAATACAACTAGATACCTCTTTTAAATAGCACTAATTAATTATAAATGCGGGAAGCAATTGATTTTAATTTGGTGTTTTGCACTCAAGATATAAGTAATTCTCAAAAGAATCAGGGAATAGGATCTTTAAAATATCTTAATCCACAGCTCTCTCATTTTATTTTATTTAAAGATGAAAAGAAAAACTGGGACAGCTGGCTGGTTTAGTCCATGGAGCATGTGACTCTTGTCACAACGTGAGTTGTGAGTTCAAGCCCCATGCTGGGTGTAGAGATTACCTAAAAATAAAAATATTTTAAAAAGAGAAGAAAATGAAAAGTTGCTGGGTTTTTGTGTGTGTGTAAAGTACCCTGACTTTCCTTGTCAGCATCCAGAGCATGCATTCATTTAGTGTTAAAATGTTGGATAAGATTTAAAAATGAAACTAGAGGGACTCTTGGGTGGCTCAGTCAGTTAAAAGTCTGCCTTGGGCTCAGGTCATGATCCTGGGGTTCTGGGTGGCAAGGGGCCCTGCTCATCAGGGAGCCTGCCTCTCCCTCTTCCTCTGCCCCTCCCCTTGCTCCTTCTCTCTCTCTCTCAAATGAATAAAGAATCTTAAAAAAAAAAAAAAAGAAACTCGATTTATACATTTGTGCAATCCTAAATTTCCTTGGAATACAGTTTGAAAACTAGTCAACCGGCTGATGTTTTTCTCTTTCTGAGTAATTTATCTTTCAGCTTAATATTCTTACCTTTTAAGAAATGACAGCAATGTTATGCTATAGGGATCGACCAAGGTTTAAATGTCTTCGGGTCATCTCTTGGGATCTAAGAAAGAAAGTAAATAAAATACTTAATGCCATAATGCCATTGCAATAGCTCATCAGAAAAAACTACCTTGAATCTGTAGGTTTTGAAAAAAAATTTTTTTTAAAGATTTTATTTATTTATTTGACAGAGAGGCAGGCAGAGAGAGGGGCGGGGGGGGGGGGGGAGCAGGCTCCCTGCTGAGCACGGAGCGCGATGTGGGGCTGGATCCCAGGATCCTGAGATCATGACCTGAGCTGAAGGCAGATGCTTAATGACTGAACCACCCAGGTGCCCCTGAGAATGATATATCCTAGGAAATGTTTGGGGGAGGATTGTGGGAAGGAGAGAGTGGTTAGGTGAGAGTTGTTTGCATGGGAGCCTACAGACTTGGTCTCTTCTGCAGTGATCTGAGAACAGCCTTGTCTACACCTTTAGCCACACGTATGATTTGTGTGGAACAGCGCCTTTGCTAATTAACCCCTGGGCTCATTTATTATCCTGGGCTACAAGCCCCAAGAATTTAACTTGTTTATCCTTCTTCCTTGGGCTCCTCAATTCCTGAGTCCTCTGCTGGGAATTCCCCCTCTTAGGTCTGGCAAAGAGGCGGTATCTACCCCCCCACCCCCGCACCCCCCTATTCCCTCCTCACCTCCGTTTTTGTTTAGAGAGATGACTTTTAGTTACAAAAGTGTTCAAGACAAAACAAAAACAAACTTCCCATAAGTAATGGAAAGTTATGAAGATTCCGAAAAGCTTTTCTCTGGATATTTCTTTCACAGAAATACAAAAAGACAATGAACAAAAACAAGCAAAACACAACTTTTAACTTCTTATCTCTACAAATTCTGCTCTGTTTGCTTTTAGTCTGTATTGAAATGTAAACGGAGGCTCGGTTTGCCTTTCTCCCGCCTTCTCCACTTGACCGGGCTGGGGAGTTGCTTGGCTGCCTCGTCTAGAATCCGCCTGGTGCACCTGGGCTGGGCAAGCCTCGGACAAAGCTCCTCAGTGTGGTCTGAGGTGGATTCAGGTCAGCTCCTCTGCTAAAGGGAATGGAATTTTTACTCTTTTCCAAAACCTGCTTCCAGTTCTTTTCACCAGACCTACCAGGGTGCCCCTCTGCTTCGGAACACAGTCATTCCCAGCCTTCTTGAGTCTCACCCACTCCCTAGCTCTTGGAGTGAGGACCTAACTTTTTTGGGAGAGGGGGTCTCCAAGGCCTCCCACCTCTGGGACTTAAGCTGCTCTCCATTGGCTTTGGAGATCTCCCCTTTATCTTCTTTCCCTGGTGCCATCATCCCCTTCTTCATTAAGGCAATATTCACTCTGACTGTCAAGAGCAATTCTGCTTTTCATTAACTCTCAGCTTCTGAGCTGTATCTGGCCCAGTCTCATTGGTCTCAAGGTCTAGTGGCAATGGGGAGTTGCTATCGATGCAGGACTCTTTACCGTCGTCATCGTGCAGTAAAGCATTAAGTCAGCGGGCTGGCTTGTCCAAAACTGGCACATTTCAAAAGAAGCTTTAGCCCCAGACCAGCTCCTTGGAGGTAACACCAAAGGCCTTAAAATGCCACCTGGTAAGATGTCTTTGTTTACCTCGGACCTTGAGCCATGTGGCATCATTTGACCTCTGGAAGGTCTGGACACCAAGTAACTAAGGTCGGATGCAGACAACTGGTGTGTACTTGACTGATCTCTAATAAAAACTCTGGATACAAAGGCTCAGGTAGGCTTTTCTGGTTAGCAATGCCTTGTATACCTTCTCACCCATCATTGCTGGGAGAATTAGGTGTTGTCTGTGTGACTGCCCTGGGAGAGGACAACTGGAAGCGGGTGCCTGTCTGTCCTGGACCCTGCCCTATGTTCCTTTTTCCTTCGCTGATGTCAGCCTGTAGCTTTTCACTGCAATAAACCATAACCGTGAGTATACCAGCTTTTCTGAGTTCTGTGAGTCCGTCTGGGAACCGTTAAATCTGAAGGTGGCGGTGGGTACTTCCAACTCAAGTCATCCTCGTTATCATCACCATCACCGTCCTCGTGGTCAGTGTGCCTTGACCATTATGTGTGACAACTGTGAAGTGTTTTTCATGCGTTATCTTAATCACTCTTGACTACAATGCTGTCAAGTAATTAGAGTTATTCTCTCCGCATACCTCTCCCCTCCCTTTCATAGATAAGGAAACAGAACGATCAGAGAAATCATGTAAATCACTAAAGGCAGAGCTAGGGCTCCTGCGCACAGCCTTCTGACTCCAGGGCAGCTCCTGTCCGCCGCTAGCTCAGCTGCTGCCTCTGGCCCGTTTCACACTGTGCTCTGCTTGCTTCCCTCTCTGCACCCAGCCCGGCCCCGTTCCCTTTCAGGTCTGTGCCTGCCTCTCTTCCTCCTCCGCTTCTCTCAGCGGGAGGAGGTAACTTCCTGACACCAGGTACGAGAGCTTTTAGATACAAAAATGCACAGAGAGGCAGGGAGGAGGAGAATGTGATGAAGAACGCGAGGGCACGGGCCCGTCTGAGCATGTGTGCACGTGAGTACGTGTGTGCGCGCGCGCGCGCGTGCACGTCACAGGGACGGAACGGCGGACAGCGCTCTGAGCAGGGCCCCCCGGGAGCCTCCACCACGAGTCTGCTCCTGAGTCTGCGTTTGCGTCTGTGCTCCAGCTCCCAGGGCCCACGGCGCCGAGGTGTGTCCGGGCTGCGTTGAAGGCCTGGCCAAGTGTGTGCGGCTGAGCTTTCAGCAGAGCGGGATGCGGAAGGCGCGTTTCTACATGTGCTGGGGGAGGTTCCAGCACTACAAAGGAGCAGAACACAATCTTGGGGGACGGGCAGGACCTCTCCCTCTGCTCAGAGAAATGTGAGCCAGAGCACAGGGTATGCGGTTGAGGACTAGTGTTTGGGGACAAACCAGCCGAGGGCAGCGCGGGCAAACCCGGCCGCTGACGGCGCAGAAAATGTTCACGTGTCTGTCCTTCCTCTGGCGGGAGCGGCTCCCTTGGCTCAGCTAAGCAGGTGGCGCTTCTAATGCTGCCAGCTCTCGCTCAGTCTGGGCATCTCGGGAAGCAAACGAAGCAGGAAGGGAAAATGAAGCAGGGGGGCGGCGCGGTGCTAGTGCAGCGCAGGGAAGGGAGCAGGTGGGAGGCGGCGGGGTTAGGGTTTGCAGAGCCTTCAGGAGCACACGCCCGCCCGCCGCACCGAGGAAGGGCAGGCACGGCCGTCGGCGCTGCGCACCGGTCTACAGTTCACGGGAACCGGTCCTCTCGCTGTAGACCGGTGCCCGTGAACTTGCTCTACAGTCCGGCCCCAGCCTAACCCACGACATAGCCACCTGTTGTGGTCGCGAGCCTTCCTTAGGAGTCAGCATGATAAAGCTGCCCCTTCAGAAGGTGGGGGGGACTGAAACCCGTCGAGATACTTGCTTGTCAGCTGGGTGTTGGGTTGTAGCTTCCAGGAGACAGAAACCGAATCTGTTCCTTGGCTTTACGTGGCTTCCCACGGGGGCAGTCCCCACACGCCACGGTGTTGTCGCTGCTTTCATAAATACTTTTTGCTGCTAGTGATAACAAGGTTTTTGTATTTGTCCTACTGCCAAATTCTTCAAGGCAGGGTTTTTCTAATTTTTAAAGCTGTGGAGCTCTTCATGTCTCTGAATCCTAAAGTTTTGTTTTGTTTTTTTTTTGGATGAAATCACCGTTTCTAAGGAAAAGTTCTAACTTGAAAGTATTAATTAGGTATTTTTTATATATCGTCAAGAGAAATGTCCTTTTTTCCCCCTTGTGGAATTTTAAATGACTATACAAAACACATTTTCCAAGAAATACATTTTTCTTTCTCCTGTCACCAAAAAGGGAATATATGGGATGATGTTTCTGGCTGTGACTGGCTGAGCCAGGCTGCTCTGCTGGGCTCAGAGCAGAACCTACCACCAGCGATGAGTTCTGACCAGGAGCTGAGCACCAAGGAACGGCCCGTGGATAAAAACAACAATCAACAACTCTGATCAAGATAAGCAAAACCACAGATGTAAACAATCTTTGATATAGTAAATGATTGTTCAAATTGAAGATTTTTTTTTTTTGGCCTGCTTTTTGTTGA
Organism: Martes martes; assembly: GCF_963455335.1. NCBI lineage: Eukaryota > Metazoa > Chordata > Mammalia > Carnivora > Mustelidae > Martes > Martes martes. The sequence continues at coordinate 183,585,564 of NC_137890.1, forward strand.
AACTTAAAACTACTTATCTGTGAAAATGAGGCTGCTAGTGTTAAGGGTAGATTTTTTCGATTGAGCAGGTCAACTTGATTTAATGTAGAAACTCTTCTCAAGCCCTTTGGGAGGGGCATATTTTGAAGAAATTCATGAATAGTTATGGGTCTTTGGTGGAAACTTCACTTCAATATTTACAGAGTGACTTATATTTACACAATATTTTTACTTGTGTTATTTTATTTAATTCCAAAGGAAAAGTACTGAGGGTTTGGCCATCATTTCTGTTTAAGAAATAGATATAGCCCAGCTGTTATTTACCTTATGGTTATAAGGAGGTTATTAAAAGAGGCGATTTGAGACTTTCCAATGTTCATGTTCTGGTACACAGAACTTCTGAACCTCTTGCCTTCTTATATGTCGGAACAATTGTGTTTGGACAACAGAATTCAAAGGCCAAATATACTAGGAGTGTTAATATCTGTTTCTTAAAAAAAACTTGTTTTTGTTTTTGTTTTTGTTGTTTTGCCTAGTACAGTGTTATATGCCAGGGTGAATCATTATATACAGTCAACCCTTGAACAACGTGGGGGCTGGGGTGCTGACCCCCGTGAAGGCGAAAATCCACTTATAATTTTGACTACCCCGAAACTTAAGTACTAATAGCCTACTGTTGAATGAAATGAATGATGTTACTAATAACAGAGCTGATTAACACATACATATTATATGCTGTGCATGGAAAAATGAATAAATGATTGCATGATGAATGATCAAAGCCGGGGCCAAATTTATGACCTCTTTAACTTTAAGAAAAGGTTAAGGCTAAGTTAGAAAAGTTTTGTTCTGTTGATGCACAGGCATAACCCACAGTCAGCTTAGCACCTATAATTCATGATAATTATTTGCTTTTCTCCCCTGCTACACTGTAAACAACTCGAGAGCAGGTATGTGTGAGTCTGGTTCACGAGTATACTCCCAGTACCTCAAAATACACAAGAAGGAAAGTATGGAATTGATTTCTTGAATTTGATTTAAACTATGAAAAGTGAGTAAGGATTAGCCAAGCCAAAGACAGAGCTTGGTGGAGGCCCCTGCCCTTGACAGGAGGAACAGAACAGAAGGCGGCAAGCGTGAAGAGGGAAGGCAGGGGAGGGCACCACGCAGAGCTGGAGAAGAGGGTGAGGCTGGCTATGCTGGACGTTGCAGGTTTACAGATTTGGGAGGGCAAGTTGAAAAGATCTATCTTTATCCGAGGAGCAACGGGAAATTTTCACCTTGTGTACGTGCTGGAGTGACGTGGTCATATTTGTCACACCAGGACTTTCTGGCTGCACTAGGAATGGGAAGGCCGGCAAAGAGGCTGCTTCGACCCAGACTAGAGAGATGGAAGGTGCTTAGGGTCTCCAGAAAGGAAGCACCACAAAGGGAGAGCCTGCTCTCTGTTTCATTCACTTCTGAATTCCCAGTCCCCTGAGCAAGGTCTGGCACCTGCTTTGCAGTACAATTTGGATAGAGGAGCATTGCCCTGTCCTGTGACAGGAAGTAACAGAATCTGTATTTCGTGTGTTTCTTGTCCTCTTTGTTAAGCCAAGAGTCAGGACTTCCTCCTCTCTGCTCCTCTTGGGAGGCCACACTCAACGCTGGCCCCACTCAAGGCTGGCTTCTGGGTATCCCTTTGCTGTTAGTGTTTGGAGGTCAGAACAGAGAAACTCTTGAATCCTTGAAGTGTTGTCAAGAATTTGAAGAAGCCTTGCTCTTATCATGGAGTCACACCCAATGATACTGTCCAGATCTTTTTAACCATTGATGGCAGGGATATCTCAATTTTGGAAAATGAGTACTACATAAGGTAAATGGTACATATAAATAATTATGACTTAAAAGATAATTATAAGTGAAAAAAAAGATAATTACAAGTGTATATGAATATATATATACCAAGTTCTTAAAAGATTATATTTGTTTATTTGTCAGAGAGAGAGAGAGAGAGCATAAGTGGGGGAATGGCAGGCAGAGGCAGGGGGAGAAGCAGTCTCCCAGCTGAGCCGAGAGCCCGATGTGGAGCTCACGACCTGAGCAGAAGGCAGATGCTTAACCAACTGAGCCACCCAGGTGTCCCTGAATACCAAATTTTTATGCTTATTTCTGATTATTAGGATTACGGCTGATTTTCACTTTCATCTTATTCTTTGCAACATATTTCTTACTTTTCCACAATGGACGTGTGTTACTTTTATGAAGATAAAAAATAATACGTGTTACTAAAATGAGATTTATAATACCAAATCTAGATTATAACATGAGGTGCTATTTAGGTGTGTTTTAGAAAACGCGAAGGGGCACCTGGGTGGCTCAGTTGGTTTAGGTGTCTGCCTCCAGCTCAGGTCATGATCCCAGGGTCCCGGGATGGAGCCCCCCCCGCATCAGGGTCCTTGCTCAGTGGGGAGTCTGCTTCTCCCTGTCCTTCTGCCCCCACCCCCTGGCTCATGGTCTTTAGCTTGTGCTCTCGTGAGAGTTGCTCATACTCCCTTGCTCCCAAATAAATAAAATCTTTAAAAAATAATGGGTCTAAAAAAAATAATGGGTGTGCCTAATTAGTAGATGGGTATACACGTTAGTAGATGAGTTATATCCACAAAGACATATTAAATTAGACTTATCAAAAGACCATCAGACTTGGGAGAAAATATGGCAGCTGGAATCCAAGTGATCCACTTCTTACCGTTGCGTGTGACAGACTGACTTTGCCAGACAACCCAACTATTAAAAACGGCCCCAAAACCTGGAAGCGAAGGAATTCGCTTTCTGGGAGCCAGGCCATCTGAAGACTGAGGAGGATAAACATGGGCAAGAAAGGAAGATTAGAACCTGCTGCTGTGTGTTTTTAGTTTTGTTAATCTGCCCCATTTGGGGAAGGGATATTTATTACTGCAAAAGCTGACTGAGAACATTTTTTGAAAGGTTGGGAGTGCTTACGCTTTGGGGTAGAAATCAAGTGATTCCGCAGTGACCATGTGACCACTGCTGTTGGGAGGGGGTCGACCGGGCCCTCGAGGCGGGCCCTCGAGGCTCAGGTCAGCGCAGGGAGGGCTCCCTGCCGTGGAGGAAGGCCGGTTCCGACCGTGGCCAGCTGAGCAGGACCGACCCGAGGCCGGCGGTAGTAACCCGTCGGTGCAGTCAGGTGAGGGGCCGCCTCGGGGTCAGAGCTGTTGCTGGGACACTTGGTGGGAAGGACGGGCTGGTGGGTATGACTGGAGCGCAAGAAACGTGGAGTCAGATTTGGAGATGGGAAGAGGACCGGATCGTGGCAGGGAAGGAAACGTGTCATGATGACACTTCCTTAGGGTCACATTACTCTTCTGCTCTACGGCTGGATGCTTTGAAGAGGTCAGTTAAGTATTGAGGCTTTTTTCACTATAGATCTGAAAACACAAATTTCTTTTAAGAGGTACAGAATCAATTCTTTTCTAAGAGGCAACGTACTATACTAGAGCCAGACGGTCTGGGTTCGAATCTTGACTTTGGGCAAAGTTTCCTCAACAGTAAAATGAAGAAAATAATACCAGGTACCTGATAGAGTTAGGGAAATGACTGATGAGATAATCTGTGTAAAATATTTAGGACAGTGCTCAATGAATGCTAACTAGTGTTATTATTTATATTAGGATCTAGGAGGAAATGGGCACAGGTGGGCTCAATGACCTTGCCGAGGGGACGTATTTGCACCAGTCGGGGTTTGGGTTGGGATGGCTGCGTGTGGGCGCAAGTAGCTGGTGACGGCCCAGTCCTCCCTCTCCTGGGCTGGCAGGCACGGTCGTGCCATGCACAAGCAGCAGCTGGTAATAAGATCCTGTTATTCTTCTAGGAAAAGTGTACTCTGTGTTTTCATAGGGCACATGGACAATGCATTATCAAATGCAGCCACGCGAGACATGGGTAGTTTCTGTGTTTGCTTTTCTTGAAGAGTAGGATAGATTAGGCAGGACAGAGGAGGAAATATTTACAACAGTTCAGTGACACTATCCAGTTGCTTGCTGTTTAGCTACTAGTTTTTGAAGCGTGATAAATCATCCCGCCTCAGTGCTGCCGAGACGACCAAACACACACCAGATGTGGAAATGCTTTTTTAAAAATTTAAAATTGCTACACATAAAAAAGGTATCATGTGATTTATTTTTGCCCTCTTGTACTCTGATTAGCTTTTATTTTATAATTTGAGCTTGTAATTTGATCAGATTGGGTTATGAATTTACCTTAGAGGTCAAGAAATAGATAGAAAAATCACCTTTTAGGAAAATAATCAATAATTCCATACCATCTCTGTGAACCGATCTGCACAGGCCATTCGAACCCATTCTGGTGTCGCTGGGCTCTGCACTGTGAAGTCCTCGGCTATGCCTCTTTCCCTGTGGGCTGCAGCTACCGCGTCAGTGATGGCGAAGAACACAGATGAGCCCAGGAACATACCGGACTCCCCCAGGCCCTGCAAGAGAGCATGTTTGTTGTAGAATCTTCTAGACTGGATTACAAGCTACTATATTTCAGGACCCAGGTCTTTTTCCACCATTGTATCCCTAACGTCTAGCACAGTGTCTTGCTCACAGTAATTCTCAATAATTTGTTCACTGACATATCGACTGAATGAAGCTTGAGCACTCATAACAATCCCAGTACCCCCTGAACTTCCTATATCTGTAATGTTGTCTTTAAATCTTTGTTCTATAGGAAAGGTAGGTGCATGCATGTGTGTGTGTGTGTGGGGGGGTATCCTATTATTCATTTATTTATTTTTTTAGGATTTTATCTATTTACTCATTAGAGAGCAAGAGTGGCGGGGCGGGGGTGGACAGAGAGAGGAGCAGACTCCTCAAAGAGCAGGGAGCCTGATGCAGAACTCGATTCCAGGACCCTGGATCATGACCTGAGCTGAAGATAGATGCTTGACTGACTGAGCCTCCCGGGTGCCCTGTGTGGTATCCTGTTTAGAGAAGCACATTCAATGGCCAACTTCATGAGTGAGAGAAAAATGCCTTGTTAGGACTCCAGCACCGGGGAGGTAGGGTACTCTAGAAGAAGAGTACAGACTTGGGTACCAATGATGGTGTGAGGACCTATCACCTGCAGGGAACAGTCAGGTAATATAAGTGAATGATGTGGGCAGTTGAAAGACAGCAAGGAAAAGTGGGAATTATGGGGACGTGGTTGTCAGGTCCTGTCTAAAGGGGCCCCTGTTCTTCAGTTCTAGCAATTGATGTCTTCTAAGAATATAACCAAAACTACCAGATCATCCAATTTCTCAAGAGAATTTAGATAATCTTATTTTAATGTACAGTTCCCTGATTTTTAAGACTTATTTACTTGGGAGAGAGAGCGAGGAGAGGGAGAGAGAGAATCTCAAGCAGACTTGCTGTTGAACACGGAACCCCATGTGGGGCTTGATCCCAGGACCCTGAGGTCATGACCCGAGCTGAAATCAAGAGTTGGCCACTTAACCAACTGAGCCACCCGGGTGCCCCTACAACTCCCGATTTAAAAAAAAAAAAAAACACTGTGTGGGTCACAGAAAACACATCTGAAGCCTACATTCAGCCAGTGGGCCCCGAGTTTGCAACCCTGAGCTAGAGATAGGAAGTTCGCATCCTGGCCCTTACTTCCTCTATTTCTCTGGGTGAGAGTATCTCTCAGAGCCTCGGTTCCTCTATCGGTGAAATTCGGGCAATGATATTTACATTACAGGGTGTTGTAAAGTTCAGGAAGTGCAAAAGCACCTAGCACAGTGCCAGGTACTCGGTTGGTCCCTGTTATTATTACACAGTACACTCCATGCGGCGCCTGTAAACCCATGATTTTCCTCAGGATCTGCCTATGAATGGCTGGCCACAGCCACAGGACTCACGGGTCCCCAGTCCGACTGCTCTTGGTGGCCTGAAAGCTGCTCTTTCAGTGATTTCCAGCCTAATGAGAATCCAAAGGGGATGCTGCTTTTCCTTCCTTTCAAATTTGCAACCCCCCCACCTCCCCACCTCCCGCCACCACACGCCCAGAGAAAGTTCCTGGGCTGACAGTGCGCTCCAGTTTGGAAAGGAGAACATTCCAGCAGATATAGGTGAGCTCATTTTCTTGTACATCAGTTCGCCACCCCTAGTAAGAAGCCTCCTGAAAGCCCTGAAAGGAAGTTTCAGCAATACATCTCAAACCTAAAGGACGTTTCTACCGAGAGTGACTTTCTCTTAATCTCCATGCAGCCGTGCCAGTAAATGGTGACCTTTATTTTCATTTGCAACTCCACTACGTTAGCAGTTACTAACGGTTTGTGTCTTTGCTTCCTGACACCAGAGAAGCCTTTGCTGAGTGCTCTCTTGTGCACTGAAGGCTCTTTATTTAGCAGCGTCCCTGGCCTCTCTACCCGGAGTACGAGCATCTCCTCGCTCCACAACCCCAGTTGTGACAACCCCGTATTATCCCCAGACACTGCCAAATGTCCCCTTGGACAGTGGAGAACCAGTGTTCTGGATCCATTTCTGGGGATGGATGAGGACCCTGAGCCCCCAAGAGGTGAGCGATTCATCTGCGATCACAGGGAGCTGGTGAGGCGAGGGTAGGAACCCGGGTCCGCGGCGGCCTCGGTCCGGGATTCTTCCCACGCTGCCGCAACTTCCCAAGATGTCAGGAGTGTGACGCCTTCAATCCCATTTACTATTTCAGCCTTAAGGTTCTTAAGTGAAACTATTATTCTGTCAAATCAGAACTTTGCACCGAATTTTAGCATTTCCAGTGAAAGAGGATACTAACAAATAAAGTCCTTGGCCAAGGAATGCCACTGGGCAGAGATCACTTATCCCTGGGTGACTCTTCTCCAAATTCTAAGTCTCTTGTCATTTGCTCCTGATACAGGCTGGCATGATTATGACCATGATTATGATTATTTTTGTCCACCTGCTTTCATTTACATGCTGCTCGATGGACCACACTGCACAGCAGCAGGTGTTTGGGTACTTACCTTGGAGGAATAGATGGTTGGTGGGCTTTGTGATGATGGCAACAGGGAGACATTGAACTCCTCTGGGACATCCGTGATGGCTGGAATTTTGTACTCGTCTGGGCCTCGAGAGTACAGAACACCTTCTGGGGAATATTTCAGCTCTTCAGTGGTATAAAGGCCCATTCCCTGAATAAAGGAACCTTCAACCTGAAAGGAGAAAATGTCGAGCTCTGTGACGCTGTATGCCTTTTAGAAGTACTTGGCCACCCCAGAATGACTTTCAGGAAGTGACATCCATCCTCGTGGGCCAGCACCTACCTGCCCAATATCAATGGCAGGGTTTAGGCTGCAACATGCATCCATGACGACGTCCGTTCTGATTTTCTGCCAAAAATGAAGATGATCTCACCATTAAAAACTTAAATTAAAAAGACTATCTTAAGATTTATTTACAGGTCTCCAGTTATTCCAGAACTCCTGCTGGCTAATCCCCCCTCCCTGAACCTCCTCAGTTTTAGAGGTGGGAAGAACTCTGCCGAACCCTTCCACTTTAGTGCTGGGGCTGGCCATGACCCCAGAAGATCTTACGTAATCATGGTTTTGACTTCTTTTAAGTGACTCCAAAGTCCATGGTATCTGAGTGCCTTTGAGTGTCGCTTAGTGAATAATTGATCCTGGTTGCTCACCTGATTCTAAACCTGGATTTGTTGTTCTGCTGCATTTCACGAGCTCCCGGAATCCTCGTGATGATTTCTTGGAGGCGCTATTATTGCCGTTTTGCAGGGGAAACCGTGTAGCCATAGTGGCATGTATGAAATTGGAGTTATGAAAGATCTTGGAACACAGGAGGGGAATGTTGAGACTGCCTTTGACTATGTTAATCTCCTTCCTTCCCTGAGAAACGTCACACTAACTTGGCCCTTATGTGTTGGCACAGGGCTCGGGCAGATGGTTTTTTTTTTTTTTTTTTAAATTTTAGATTTTTTAATTTATTTATTTGACAGAGATCACAAGTAGGCAGAGAGGCAGGTAGAGAGAGGGGGGTGGGGGGAAGCAGGCTCCCCGCTGAGCAGAGAGCCCGATGCGGGGCTCGATCCCAGGACCCTGAGATCATGACCCGAGCTGAAGGCAGAGGCTTTAACCCACTGAGCCACCCAGGCGTCCCGGGCAGATGGGTTGTTAAGGAGAAACAGAAAGGGCTTATGTGGGGTGCCTGGATGGCTCAGTGGGTTAAGCCTCTGCCTTCAGCTCAGGTCATGATCTCAGGGTCCTGGGATCGAGCCCCTCATCGGGCTCTCTGCTCAGTGGGGAGCCTGCTCCCCGCCCCCCCGCCCCCCGCCCCCTGCCCACCACTTGTGATCTCTGTCAAATAAATAAATAAATAAATAAATCTTTAAAAAAAAAAAAAAAGAAAGGTCTTATGGGCCAGTGGTCTACCTCAGGTTATCTCTGGACTTTCCTTCCGCCCCCATATCCTGGGCTTGTTCTGACAATATCAGCATTCTCTGCGTGGGCTTACTAGCTGCGCTCCTCCTTTCTATCGAGCCCTTTGGGTCGGCAGTTCTCTTTTGACTCAAAAGTTGACCTTTCTTTTTTTTTTTTTAAGATTTTATTTATTTATTTGATAGAGATCACAAGTAGGCAGAGAGGCAGGCAAAGATAGAGGGAGGAAGCAGGCTCCCCGCTGAGCAGAGAGCCCGATGCGGGGCTCGATCCCAGGACCCTGGGATCATGACCTGAGCCGAAGGCAGAGGCTTAACCCACTGAGCCACCCAGGCGCCCCCAAAAGTTGACCTTTCAAACCACCTTCCATGGGCATTGGGACCAGCCTTCATTTATTCTCAACAGATAGGGGAGGAGGTTAGACACATCTCAGAGTGGGCCTTGAGTTCATTTCCATCTTGAAAACTGGTATATTTTGGGGCACCTGGGTGGCTCAGTGGGTTAAAGCCTCTGCCTTCGGCTCAGGTCATGATCCCAGGGTCCTGGGATCAAGCCCCGCATTGGGCTCTCTGCTCGGCGGGGAGCCTGCTTCTCCCTCTCTCTCTGCCTGCCTCTCTGCCTACTTGTGATCTCTGTCTGTCAAATAAATAAATAAAATCTTAAAAAAAAAAAGAAAGAAAGAAAACCGGTATATTTTGCATTAAGGGTGTTGGGCAGTGGGAAGAGATGACTGTGCACTAAGGGGACGGACGCACATTCTGGCTCAGCCAGCAGGAACAGGCCTGCCACTCAGTTTCTCTGATCTCCCTTTAGTTAAAAGAAGTTTGGCTCTTCAAGGAATAAACTCTTTCACGGGCTGAAGTGATACCACAATGGCTGAACCTTAACCAGTAATAAGGAAGCCACAGGGACGACCAGATTTTAACTTTACTGGTACCACAAATTCTGGAAGATCCCCATGGGATTGGTTTCTTCAGGGATTTATACCAAAGCCTTCAGCTAGACTTGTCAGATAAAATACGTGTGTCCCTAGTGCTGCAGCGAGCATATTTATACTGGAAATTTATTTGCTGCTTCTCTGAAATTCAAATTTAACCAGCCATCCTGTATTTTTATTTGCTAGTAACAAATCTCGCAACACCACCCTCGGGGTGGAGGGCCAGAAAATTAGTTGATTCCTAAAAACACTTTCCAGGAGCACCTGGCTGGCTCAGTCGGTAAGCGTCTGCCTTCGGCTCAGGTATGTCTCAGGTTCCTGGGATCGAGCCCCCTGTCAGGCTCCCTCCTCCACGGGGAGTCTGCTTCTCCCTCCCCTTCTGCCCCTCCCCCTGCTCATGCGCTCTCTCTCTCTCTCTGTCAGATAAATAAAATCTTTAAAAAAAAAAAACAAAACACCTTTAAAAACAGCTTTCCACTGAGTGTGGAGCCCTGGCTGGGTTACAGGTGTGTCAGGACACTGACACTTGGATTTCTGCGAATCTGGGACAGGATCCTCAGGCTGGTCACCTGCAAACGTGAGTTCCTTGTTTGAAAAACTGTGCTGTGCCAATATTATCATTATCTATGTGTACCATGATGTGAAAAACATAGGAAACACAGTTTTAAAATAATCATATGAACAATCTGTGATCCTAATTTCATGAGTTTACTTCTTCACAATGATCTAGATTGAAAATGGAGAGATAATGTACCCTAAGGGTGAACTCAAGTAGAATGGAGGGCGACTGTTCTCCAGACATCCCTTCATTTACTGTATTTTCTATCTTATTTATATAAAATTTAAGTGACGGACAGATTTACTAAGAATGGGGCAATAGAAGACATTTTGATAAGATTTCCAAGTCAGTATTTGCAAATTCCTTCCTATTTTACATAAATTGGCCATTTCTTTTTTTTTTTTAAGATTTCATTTATTTATTTGTAAGAGAGAGAGAGAGAGAGAGAGAGCACAAGCAGATAGAAGCAGAGAGAGAAGTAGGCTCCCCACCAAGCAAGGAGCCCAATGTGGGGCTCAATCCCAGGACCCTGGGATCATGACCCAAGCTGAAAGCAGACGCTTAACTGACTGAGCCACCCAGGTGCCCCAAATTAACCATTTCTAATTTCAGCTAAGAATGGTTCAAGACGATGCTGGAATAATCTGTATATGGAATTTAGATGTGTCATCGGTCCATTCTGTGTTTCCTAACAATTACTATACTTTGGTTATTCTATGTTCTTTTTTTTTTTTTTTAAAGATTTTATTTTTTTATTTGACAGAGATCACAAGTAGGCAGAGAGGCAAGCAGAGAGGTGGGGGGAAGCAGGCTCCCTGCTGAGCAGAGAGCCCGATGCAGGGCTCGATCCCAGGACCCCGAGATCATGACCTGAGCCGAAGGCAGAGGCTTAACCCACTGAGCCACCCAGGTGCCCCTGTATTCTTTTTTAAAAAAATAACTTATTTTATTTAAATTCAACTAGTTAACATATAGTGTATTGTTAGTTTCAGATGTAGAGTTCAATAATTCATCAGTTGCATATAACACCCAGGGCTAATTACATCAAGTGCCCTCCTTAAGGCCCATCACCAGTTACCCCATTCCCCCACCCCTCTCCCCTCCAGCAACCCTCAATTTGTTAAGATTCTCTTACTGGGTACACTATATTCTATTTAAGTTTTCTGTAATCTCTCTATTCCAAGAACGATACCTGAGGTATATTCATGGTTTACCTTTTATGGTGGAAGTCAACATTTTTTTTGGAAAGTTGTTAGTTTTTGATTAAATATGATTCTGCCTCCAGTAGGATGCTTGATTAGGTAGTAAACATAAAAAGTATTTTCTCACCTCTCCCCCATCTGTTTTGTTAGGGACAGTAATATCCTTGGGATAATTGACTTCAGAGAAACATCACATTGCTATGTGTTCTCAAATGTTTACTCAAGACAATTTACTAAATGACCTATTCCTTTAGGATTAGATAACTTGACCTTACTTTAGGAACAGACATTTTTTTTTTTGGGGGGGGGGCGAAACTTTGGAAAGCAATTTTGTTGCCTGAAATGGAATAAAAAACAATGCATTTTAGGCTATCATGAGCAATTCTTTTTTGACTACTTCTTTAAAAATTAAAAAAAATTAAATTAAATTAATTTTTATTGAGGTATAATGGACATATGACTTTATATTAGTTTCAGGTGTACAGCATAACAATTTGATATTCGTGCGTATTACAAAATGACTATCACAGTAGTCTAGTTAACATAGTTACCATTACCACACATGGTTAAAAATTTTTTTGTCATGTGATGAGGAGTTTTAAGATCTACTCCCTTAACGACTTTCAAATATGCAATACAGTATTATCAACTGTGGTCTCCACATTGCACCTTACATCCACGTGACTTCATTATTTTATAACTGGAAGTTTGTACCTTTTGACCCCCTCTACCCCTTTCATCTATGCCCCTACCCCTTACATCTGGTGACCCCCAACCACTGTCAGGAGCAATTCCTTCCTTTTTAAGTGGAAATTCAGCATGAGGCTGGATCTCTAGACCTTCCCAAGGAACTAAAAAAAAAATCCTGTTCTTGTTGTACAAGTATTACCAAATTTACTGTACAATTACAAGTATTTATCGTATAGCACAATTTTGTGGTTGGTGTTTTAACTTGCCAAGAGGGAAGTTATATTTGGCTGACCTTGTGAGCTCCCGTCAGGCAGTCAATTTCAACCTCGGAACAGGCTGCTCCATAGACATAGTACGGAAAAGGGTCTCCTTCTCCCTTGTCCCAGTCCATGAAGGCCTTGTAGCCCCTGATGGAGGAAAGAAAGCCCATCAGCTTGTGGTGGTGGTGGTGGTGGGTTTCCAAACAATGTTGACTCATTTTAAAAGTCATGATAGTATTTTATTGTCTTGATAGTTATTTCAACTGCTTTTTAAGCTCCTTTAAACTGCCATCTGTATTTCTAACCTGGCTAATTACAGCAGCACTCTCACGTGCCTCCATTTAAAGAAGACACTCTTCGTGCTACAGTTAGGATGCCAAAAAGAGAGAGACGCCGACAGACTGTTTTGGTCTGGACCTCCCAGTGTGTTTGTATCCATGGTTTAGGGTTTGAGCTTTAGCCCTGTGGATTGAGGACCTCAGCTGATTCTATCAGCATTCCCAAAGGGACCCCCTAGGCTGCGCTAACTAGGGAATTGATGATAATTCAGGGATGGTAAAAAAAAGGGCATGTAATTCAATGCCTTAATGTACAATGAGGGCTGATTTGCTCTCTTTTTGGTAACTGAACTCGGAGATTTAGAGCTCGTTAAGTATAGGGCACTGGGCTAGGCTGTCACCTTCTTCTTTACTTCCTTCTTCATGAAAAAATTGCTTTACTATTTTCTTTCTCTCTCTCTCTGTGCATGTGTGTGTTTAGTTTGCTGATTTGTTTCACTAGGTTATAAAACTGATGTCATACACTTCCCGAACTTGACAGCCAGCTCTCCTCTTTGTGCTTCATTCAATGAACATGAGTTGACTGAGGGCCTCCCACAGACAGAAATTGAGCAAATGATGATTGGTGACCATCCTATGAGTCTCTTCCTGCCCAGAGAGGAGCCTCAAAACAGAGAGGTTTTATGGTAATGGGAGGGAGATTTGTAAAACCGAGTTGGAAGTTGATTCTAGTGATGGTATTTTCTACTACTCAACAGTAAATAGTAAATGATGATCAGGTGTTCTAAGTTATATTAAATTTTTTTTTTACCCAATAAGGGTATTTTTATTATTTAACATTTCTTTGGACATAGTTCAAAGGCTTACATAAAATCATATAATCTTAGGGTTAGAGGGGACCTCACTGATCACATAATAAAAACTTGTTTTACAAATAAGGGAGCTAAGCCCCAGAGCAATTGGGTCACCTTATGTTTTATCAGCTCCGTTCAGACATTATTGTAATTTTTACCTGAAGTATCCAGTGGCCGAAAGACTGATTCTTTGTTCAAAAGCAGCTTCTATCTGCAGAACAGGCATATTTAGTCAGAACAAAATAGACACATCATCTGAGAGGTGAAAATGAATATATGCCCTATGTCAAAATTGACATCTGGTAATTGTTGCTGGTGCTTTGTTACCGGTAATAGAATTCACTGTAATGCTTTTTCCCTCAGCTGGTACACTAACAGTTTCCTTCTGGTTGGGTTGAGTTGTCCGAATTAAACAAGTACAATAGGTTCCTGCTGCACATCCATGAGGAGGGGCTGAGCTCGCAAGGTGTTGTGGGGCTTCGTTTCTAAATGTGAGGACTCTCGATGAGAGTTTGAGCGTGAGACAACTATTCTAATGAGGTAAGAAGGGATGTTGTAAAGTTGGATTAGATGAGTCATTTCCTTTGAGACATGTTTAATAACAATTAGGCCTTTTGGTTTTCCTCCTCCCCATTTAAAACAACGTTGTGTGTGGGGGGGTGCGGGGGTGGGGCTTAGGAAGGCCAAGTCCTTTCCTCTTCTTATTTAAGCAGAGTGGGTAAGGCTTTCTGGGTGTTCTTCATACGCTTCCGTTCCTCCTCCCAGTGATGCTGTTCCCTATGTGCTTTCTTACACGAACCTGGTATACAGCATGGAGTAGCTGTGTCAGGCTTTCCTGGTCCTGCCCTTGTGCCGAAGTCCACTCCCAGAAAAACTGTGCGTGGTGCAGCTAGAGGCTGCTGTGATCCTCTCAGCCCTGCTTGGGAGTGTTTTCTCATGTGTCGTCACAAACAGAGTGGAACACTTACCCAGTCTTCCCATGTACCTTCTGGATTTTTCTTAATGATGGGCTCAAGGCGTTTCAGAAGGATCTGACAAGCATCCTTGAGGGGGTAAAGAAGGGAAGCCTCATTAGAGAAGGACCCGGTGGTTGGGATTTGTGTGGAAGAATAGTAATTGATAACTGATCAGGTTGGTGAATGTTTGCAAAGTGCTTGATACTGATACATTGGGAACACAGAGACAATAAAGACACAGTCCCTGACCTTGAGGAGAGTATCAGTTACTGCATGGTTGGTTTTTTTTTTTTTTTTTAAACCTCCCTGGTTCACTTCCTACAAAAATACAGGCTCAGCTGAATTTCTACTTTCAGGTCCCCTTTCTAGTTGTGCTCTTAATTCCTTCTGTTTTTTTACATTTTCGACTTATACCTTCTTTTGTATTTTCCAGCCATTAAAATCAAAGGAACAAAAGATCTTTTCTTTAAGTTATAGTATCTTTATTTAATTTGTTTTTTAAAAGGTTTTATTTATTCATTTGTTAGAGAGAGAGGGAGCGAACACAAGTAGGGGGAGTGGCAAGCAGGGGGAGAAGCAGGCTCCCCGCTGAGCAAGGAGCCCAATGCGGACTCGATGCCAGGACCCTGGGATCATGACCCAAGCCAAAGGCTGATACTTGACCGACTGGGCCACCCAGGTATCCCAAAACATCTTATTTTCATTCTAATTTGTGCTTTCAGGTCTGCAACAATAACATAGCAATATCCCTGTGGGTCTGAAATATTATTCAACTCTCTGTCCATTTTTCCATCTGTTTATCCATCTGCCCCCAAACCACTGTAGTGAAGGTCTTGGTTTTGGGTGTGAAGTGAGACGATAACTAAATTTGTCTTTATAATAGTCTAGATCTGCAAAGTTTCTGATCTTTAACACAGAAACACAAAACTCTAGAAGATGGGCTAATGCTTAGTTTGGGTTGATGACCCCCATATACACTGAGCATTCCTATCTTGTGCTTGTTCCTACCCAAAACTGGGTCTCAAGAATTTGAAGTTTCCTACACGTTTGTTCTGAGTGAAAGAACTTCTGGATTTTAGCCCCTAACAAGTGTGTCTGTGGAGATCAGATGGATTTGAAAGCGGTTCCTTTTGGTAGCGTAAGTGCAGGGTTCGGAGAATATGCCTCTCCACAACGTCCCAATGGAAAAGGTTTATAACAGAAACATGACATTACTTCAAAAGTATATGCCATCAGGTCTCTGAATTAAGGAATACTGGAATCATAGTCAATTCTGAAAAAGTGAAAACTTAGCAGAAGAAATACCAGTTAGAAAATAAGTACAAAGGATCAGCACGAATGTTGTGGTAGAATGGCACTGATGTAGACACTCCAACTGAACCATACCTGCTGGGCTGGGGCTCTGCCTGCTTACCTGCCTGCAGGACCTTGTTTGTGTCAGAGGAAACCTGCCCAGCTCTGCAATACTCGGTACCCAGATTTCCTCTCTCTGTGTCTCCCAGGGACAGAGACTGCTTATTCACCAAACAGCATTCTCCCCCTGTTCCGCAGTAGCTGGGCCTAGGGTGTACCCCTCCTCCCCTGCACTTAGACATGACAGAGACTCGTTCTGCCAGGCCATGACTAGTGGGAGTGACTTGCTTCTCCTCCCGGTCTGCCCTCCGTGCTTTCTCCCTGATGATGATGCTCAGGGCAGCCTTGAGAGCCACATGCTGAAGGCGGAGGACCTGCCATTAATCCGGGTACTCTAATGACTCAGCGCTCCCTCTGGACCGCTCTGTGCGCAAGGAAGGAGCTTTTGCCGTGTTTGAGCCGCTGTCACTACGTGTCTATGTGTCCCCTCCGTGTCCCCTCCTCAAACGAGCACGCTCTCCTGACAGTTTGGTTATCCGGAGACTGTGTTTAATGCCAAAGATGACTTCTCTGAAGCCAACTGCTTGTGTCTGCATCGAGCTAGGAGAGCCCGTGGTGCGGACAAGGTGCGGGAGGGAAGGACAGGCGGGGGCAGGCACCTGCACGGCTCTGCCGTTCACGTCCGAGCCGATGGAGGCTGCTGTAGCGACGGTGTTGGGTACCATGGCCGTACTTGTCTCACAGATGTGCACTGAGGACATGGGGATTTTCAGTTCACGGCTGGCCACCTGGGAGGAAAACAAATATTTTCGAGTCAGGCAAAGCCTTCTAGGAAGATGTGAGTCATTTTTTTAATCAAAAAATCCTACTGTTTTTATTACATCCCTGGTATCCTTGAAAGCCTAAATTAATGTGTCTTAAAAAAATTAAAACCACTTTTTAGTAGAGCCCTGCTGATTTTTAAAGCCTTTTCTTGGTAATACTCCATAATGGTTCTTCCATTCAAAGTTAGTGTGTTTAGCATATGAAGGGTTTCTTTTTTTTCTGAGTTTTATTTGGTGACAGTGGCAGAGAGAGAGGGATTGGACTGACTGGTTCAGAGGTTGGTCTTAAATCTGTTGGTATGAGAATCTGACGAATTTCAAATGACCTTGAGGACCTGTCTTCTCTCTTGTCCTCATCCCAACCTTATCTTTCGATTCCCCCTCTGTTTTCTATTTTTTCCCTCCTGCTTATACTCCTCCCGTATTCGCTGTTCGCTTTCTTCTTTTCTGCTCGTTTTCTTCCAGGTTCTCTAGCAGACACATGTGGAAAGAAAGATATTTAATCACAAAGAATGAAAAAGAGAGAAAGAAAGGGAGGGAAGGAAGGAAGGAAGGGAAAAAGCATGATTTTGGTTTCTGTTGTCTTTTAGTTTTGGCAAAAACACTTTTCTCCAGACGTCTGGAGTTGCGGACTTGTTCCCAAGTGCCAATCTACAGACTAACGCTGTTGTAAGATTAAGTTTCCCCAGAAAGAGGCAAAATGGGAAAAGAAAAAAAGGGGGGGGCAATTTTGTTGGTGTTTGGTGATGAAGAGCCCAAGAGATGTATTGGGTCGCCTCACTGGGAAGGACAGGTGGAGCCAGTGTCACATACATCTGCATCGAAGTCTTTCTGGTCTCTTCAGGGTCCTCTCACTGCCTCGCTGCCTCTCACATTTATTTTTCTTCGTACAATGGCTGATTTTTCCAAGAATAGGCATGTTTGCTCGATGGCACAGGAGACGGGCCTCTGACAACCCCTGGCTTACAGCATAGGAGCTCAGCCACCGTAAGGGAACGCTAGTCTTTTTCTGCCAGCATCGACACATCAGTCGGGGAAAGGATCTTGGTCCCACGCTTCTCCCCCGGACCCATCCCTGCAGCCGGTGGGTTCAGGAGCTGTGACCAGCGAGACCTGGCACCTGCGCCTCTATCTGTGGCCGGAGTTGGGGAAAGGAGGGAAATGGGGCTACAAGGTACCATAATTGAGGAGTCCTGTAGGACTCTGTGGAATGTAGGGGGCGTAGTCCAGAGGCGCTAAGGGGCTGGAGAGTCAAGAGCTGAACTCTGTACTATAGTAATCTAATAAATTGGTCATGGTTAAATGAATTCAATGTAAAGGATTATTCTCTTTTTTCTCTTGAGATCCTATCTTCCTACTTTGTGCATATGTGTGTGCGTGTGTTAAAATACACTTTAGAAATTATAACGTGGTGACAGCCGATGACATCCTTGTCCTTACTTGTCCAAATTGTGTATTAGCAACCTAATGTCCAAACTTTAAAAATCACGCATACTGGCCAAAATAGCAAAGCTGGGAAACTCTTGCTGTAGGTAAAGCCTGCACGGGGCACCTACCACAGTGCTCCAGGGCTCACTGGTGGTGTTGTCCCTAACCACAACCTTCACCCAAAAGCCTGGCCGCGCTCCAGGACTATTGGTACATACGTGGGATTTCTGCTACCTCAGACATTCCATTTGTTATGGAAGAAGTTTTTCAACCAAATAGTCAAGACCTTAGGGTTTGATCATCTCCCCTATAGTTAGTGCCAAATGCCAGTCATGTCAACAATGTATAGAGAGATCAATGACTTAACTGTATGTAGCTTACCTGCAGCATTTTGGTGTGAATACCTTGTCCCAGTTCGTTGCCTCCATGGGTGACCAATACAGAGCCATCCGTGTAGATATGAACGAGGGCAGCTGCCTAATAGAACAACCCAAAAGGCACAGCTCAGTGAAAGTTTAGTGAGGTTCAATGTCAACCAATGAGGAAGTGACACCCCGGTCTCACTGAGTGTGGGGAGGGTCGGAGAGGCAAGCTTTCCTGGTGGGATTCTGAAGCTTAGTTCTGTTCTATGCAAAAAAGTCACCTATAAAGAACATTCCTATTTAGGAACCTGGTTCTATTTATTTATTTATTTTTATTTTTTATTTACAATTTTTCTGAAAAGATTTTATTTTTTTATTTGAGAGAGATCGTAAAAGAGAGAGCGTGAGTAAGGATGAGTGGGGGAGCGGGAGGGCGATGGAGGGAGAGAGAATCTCAAGCAGACTCCACACTGAGCATGGATCCTGACATGGGGCTCGATCCTCTGACACTGAGATCAGGACCTGAGCTGAAACCAAGAGTTGGATGCGTAATTGACTGAGCCACTGAGGTGTCCCAGGAACCTGGTTTAATAGGAGCCCCTTTGGATACTCAGGAGTTATGACTATTGGTTCCAAGTCTTTGCAAGTCGCTCCCCTGCTTAAAGTCTCTGGCTGACCATTGAGCTAACTAATTAAACATTTATTACGTACTTGACATATGTTATATGCCAACCTGCGCTCAGCTCTGGATATACACAGATGAACAAGATGTGGTTTTTTCCTCAACAATATAGTAGCTCCCACTGTGATGGGGGACAGGTTGGAAAGCAGGTCAGAATGCAGAATGATTTGTGAGATAATGGGCATGGTATAAGGGGCCCTAGGGACCTGGGAGGGCAGATCCAACTGCTTTTGAGAAGGCTGGGGAAGGGCTCCCTTAAGACACAAATGAATGGAATCATGCAAGGAAGAAGGGTTTACTGCTGGGCAAGGTGGGCCCAAATTCCACATTGTTTATATGGCAAAGCCTAGCTCCTTATTACAACATGAGGTCTTTTAGGATTCGGTCTAGTGTACTTTTCCGGTCCCATCGCTATCTTTTCTTGCTTTGCCTTACGGCTGCTCTTTCCTGACCTGTGCTCATGCTAAAACTGTTCTCACTTCCTGGTCTCCCAGGCCGTCAGACCGTCAGGCCGTCAGACCCGTACCTATGGTCTCTATTCTGTTAGAGCCTCCCCGAACACTTCTCATTCCCATCTGGGAAGGATCAGTTACCTGCTTCTCTGCACTTCCTCTTCCAGGGGCGAACTGGGGTGATTAGTGTCCCCTGCAAATTCCTGCCCACCTGGAACCTTCCAATGCAACCTTCTTTGGAAATAGAGTCTTTGCAGATGTAATGAGTTAAGATGAGGTCATAGTGGATTAGGATGGGCTCTAAACTCCATGACTGGTGTTCTTCTATGAGGTTGTGTGAAGACACACAGCAAAGAAGGCCCCGTGAAGGTGGAGGCCGAGACTGGAGTGACGTGGCCACAAGCCAAGGGACGCGGGGAGACACCAGAAGCTGGAAGAGGCAAGGGAACTTCTGAGGAGCATTGCCCTGCGGACACCCTGATTTTGAACTTCAAGCCTCCAGAACCAGGAGAATATACATTTGTTGTTGGAAGCCACCCAGTTTGTACTTCCTTGGCAGCCACAGGCAGTGAATAAAGGGGGTGACCCGCTCTTCTGGGAGCATCTCGTGGAAGGAGGGCACTTGGTCTCGTTCAGTTTTGTGTCCTGTAGAGAACTCGGAGCAAGTCTGGATCACAGAGACACTAAATAAATGTTTGTTGAATTGGACTAATGGAAATGTGGTATTTTTCATTCCAGGAGGAGGAGGAAGAGAAGGGGGAGGAATTAGGACTTCACTGTATTGTGTCTCAATGGCTTGGAGGAGCTTTGGGGCACCCAGGTTTATAGATGCTAATAATAGTATTTATCACTGTGGGCCTTCTGACTCCCTCTGACCGTGCTCCCCATGCCTAGTTTGGAGAGCAGGTGTTCCAGCTGTGAGTCATCAGCTGCCCTGAAATAACACGTTTCAACTCTGAGCCTGGTGATTCCTGGATGCATCAGTTTGGATCTCTGTGAAGATACTGGAGGCCTTTCAAATAGAGCTTTAAAGTCATTGCTTGATTTAAGGCTG
The DNA here is from genome assembly GCF_963455335.1 of Martes martes. Classification (NCBI taxonomy): domain Eukaryota; kingdom Metazoa; phylum Chordata; class Mammalia; order Carnivora; family Mustelidae; genus Martes; species Martes martes. The sequence continues at coordinate 183,605,865 of NC_137890.1, forward strand.
TGTGTGTGTGTGTGTGTCGAGGTGAGAAGTTGGCTCCCTTGGATGACGGCAGGGTAGACTGTGGTTTAGGTGAGGGGCAGCCATACAGGTAAGGGGACGTGTCATATAATAAAAAATAAATATATGGTCTCTGTCCCTGATTTTTGGCACAGAGGTCCAAAAATTCTGGGAATTTACTGTCTTTTGTCTGATGATTCTTGGGAGAAGCCTCGACAGTTTGTAGGGGGTAGGAACCGTTGCCAGAAAACCCGACCACGTGGTTAGAGGGTTGCAGCTTTTAGCCTCACCCTCTGACTTTCAGGAAGGGGAGAGGAACCAGAGATCGAGTTTGATCACCAATGGCCAATGATTTCATCAATGGTGCCTGTGTAATGAAACCTTCATAAAACTCACAAACAATGGGGTTTGGGGAGCTTCTGGGTGGGTGGCCACAGCCACAAGCTGCAGGGGAAGGGCGTGAAAGCCCCATTCCCCTCTCACATATTTTGCCCTGTGTGCTCTTCCTGGGTGGTGTCCTCTGTAGCAAACTGGTCATGATGGGAAGCAGAGTGCTTTCCGGAGCTCGATGAGTTGCTCTAGCAAATTACCAAACCTAAGGGAGGTGGGTAGTGGAAACCCCTGAATTCGTAGCTGCCTGGGCGGAAGTGTGGATAGCTTGGGCCCCTCACTTTCGCTGGTGTTGGAAATGGAGGCAGTCTCGTGGGGCTTAAGCCCTTGATCTGTGGGGCCTGTGCTAGCTCTGGGTAGTTAGTGTCAGAATTGGATTCCCGCACAGTTGTTGGAGGATTGGTGCAGAAAAGAACACAGCATTTGGTGTCAGGGGGGAAAAGAAAACCACACGGGCCGGTATCTAGACTCACTCCTCCAGCTGTTGAATCCGTCCAGGCCCATAGTTGTGGCGGTTAACCTTCCTGCACCGCCCTGTAGACAGGCATGCTGGTCCTGACCCAGGAGACCAGAAGTCTCCTCCTACCCGCTGGGGGAGCCGAGGCCCTGAGAGGTGTGTCGAGGTCTCCTGGGGGAGGGGAGTGCGCGGCCTTGGACAGCTGCGCAGAGCTCCAGGAACCCTGCCAAGTGCTTTGCATTTATTAGCTTGTTGAGTCCTCATCAATCCTGAGAGAAAGGATTACTATTCTCATCTCATAATCGAGGAAGCTGAGACTCAGAGAGGTTAAGTAACTTGCTTAATATCACACAGCTAGTAAGCGGCAGGGCCAAGCACTGCTCAGGTCCACCCGACTCCAGTTGCTCGGAGTCTGGGGGCAAGTGCTTTATGCCCCGAGAAGGGTTTCCTCGGGCAGGGCAGCTTTTGATGTGTGTGCATGCACGGGTGTCTATTGGCTACTGGTAGTTGGGTGGGAAAATGCTTTCACTGGTACTTGCACAGGGAGAGCTAATGCATTTTTAGATTTAGATTTGGATCGAATGCATACAAGCTTTTTCCAGTTGCAGACTCTCTGCTTCTGGTGGACAGTCATGGGGAGGCGGTAACATTTCCCGGTTTTCTAAACAGCCTCCCCATCGGGCACCCATTGGGATTGCTGGGAACACTCGTCTATACCAGTCCTGTGTTATTTAATGGACTCATCTATTTGCCACCTTTCCTCCTGCCTTCTGGATGGGGCCTCCGAGTGCCTCTCCCAGAGGATGATTGCCTCTTCCTTTTGCAATCTCCCTGGAAGGATTTTTGGACCATGCACCCCTTTCCCCACTAGAATTGACACAGATTCCTGGGAGAGGTGGCTGGAAATAGCCAGCCTGTCAGGGCAACACGCAGTGACCTCTCTGCCTAGACTTTGGGGCACCGAGGAGAGCTGAGGGGTCTGGGGTACAGACCCGGAGAGGCCCACTTCTGCCCAAGCTGTAGGCCCTGGGCTCAGAGAGCTCAGCACCCCAGGCCTTGGGCGCTCTCATTCCCTTTGGCATAGGGATGATTCGGGGTGGGGTGGGGGGGGTGATCGTGGTCACCGCTGAGTCCCGGCAGCTATGCTGGTAGCAGGCTTCCTGATGCCCTTTTCTGCCACGGAGCCGTGTTTTCTGCGGCGCTGTGTTGCTCGAGCTTGCAGATGGGGCTGCTCCGAGAGTTCTTACATTTCTCCCAGGGGCTGGGGGAGGGAGGGGCTCGGTGCCTGGGGAACGTGACCATCTCCCAAAGTCAGCATGAGCTGCCAGGGTGAGGAGCGCGTCCGACCTGAGGGCTATTTACCACGTAGAAAAGCCTTACCTGATGATAGCTTGTGGCGGCAAAGCCGACTGAAAACTTCATGGGGACGACTGCCATGCCTTTCTTCTTCCAATAATTCTTCTGGTTAAACTCTTCCGCTTGCATCCTTCTGCTGTGAAAGGAAGACTTGTCCAGACACTCATTCCAACATCTTATCAGGGTCTCAGGGCTGAATGCTTGTTTGTAGATGGTTTTATCGACTGTTTTGTACATGTTTTTCTCCCTAATCTGAAATGGTGAGAAGTCAAGTTGATAGCTATGGTAAGACAGAAACTGACTGCAAAAGAGAGACTTGAAAAACTTCCAAATTAAAACACAAACTTTGGTGGGGAGAAGACAGGGTGCTGCTTCTTTCTTTGAACAGCATGTGCTTTTGCAAGAATAATGGGAGTTAGGCGCATCTGGGTGGCTCAGTCGGTTGGGCGTCTGCCTTCAGCTCAGGTCATGATCCCAGGGTCCTGGGTTTGAGCCCCACATTGGGCTCCCTGCTCAGCAGGCAGCCTGCTTCTCCCTCTCCCTCTGCTCTTCCCCTCCCCTCTTCGCCCCTCCCCTCCTCGCCTCTCCCCTCCCCACTGAAAGTGGAGGGTAGTGGTAGTAACTGGTCCCTGGAGGGCAGCTGGATAGAGGGGCTGAGGGAAGCAGATACTCCTTCTTTTCCTACAAGGTTCAGGGGATGAGGAAGAGTTGGTAGATTGTATAACAAAGCAAGGATGTATTATAATAACTGAAGATTTGTTCTGTTACAGACGAACTGCATTGCAGCTGGTGACAAACAGCGGATCTACTCCTCGATTTCCCATTGCCTCTGGAATGTGTGGCCAAATGTTTTTAAAAATGTATTTGAATATGGGGTGTCATATGTCCTGGAAGTCTGCAAGATTTGATAAAGAAGGAGAGCCTACTGAGATATGCTCCGGGAGTCTTCATTCTCCCCCTGTCCCTCTAAGTAACACTGAATAATTGTCATTATCAGCAGTAACACTGGAATAATACTATCCAGTTTACGAAAACAAATGTTTTAACAAGTGCTAACTCATTTGATTCCTGCAGGAACTCTGTGTGGTGAGTCATATCATCCTCGTTTCATAGATCAGGAGACTGAATCACAAAGAGGTTTCCTCTCCTTGCTGGAGCTGCTGGTCTGCCTGCATCACCTTCCCATTATCTCCGCCCATTATTCTTCAAGGCCTATCTTGAGTGTCATCTCCAGAAAGTTCTTGCTGACTCTCCTCCCCTCAAGACAAAGCGATGTCTTTCTCCTGTGTACTCTCAGAACACTCTGTGACTTCTCTTAGGAGACCTATGGTCTTCCTTGAATAATGCGTAGGTGTTCTCCTGTGTGTAGGAAGTACCCTGACAGTCACAAACCCGGTGGTCTTCTGTTGAACTTTGGGGCCAAGGGGTTCAAAGGGCAATATTTAGGTGTGGCTTCTGGAGCAGAGGGACTACATTGGGGAAACAGGGGAAAGAAGTGTAAAAAGCAGGCCACAGGGTCTAATGGAGACGTCTGAGGGCTAGAAAGGTGTTACTGATAATTATCTCAACCGCCAGTGGCTGCCCCTCTCCAGCCTAGCAACCTGTCTATACTGTGCACCCTCTAGGATACTATAAAATAATATTTTGGGGGGCATCTTTTGGTAGTAGATCTCTCAAAAATTTTCAGGTATACTGGCAATTCTACTTCTATATATTTATCCTACAGATATATAATACAGGGCAAAAATACAACTACATTTTGGTGTAGCTGTACCAAGATGTTTCTTGTAACATCATTTTGATAGCCAAAAACGGGTAACAACATAAATGTACATCATAGTGGACTGGCTAAATAAATTACAGAAAGTTCCCATTACACAATACTGTTCAGTTATGAAAAAGCACGAAATGGATCATTCTAATGGACGAGGAAGATGGCCATGGCTTACTGTCAAGTAGAAAAAGTATCATTTGCTTATCATGGTCCATTTTGGTAAATAATTCTCTATGTTCATATGTGTGTGTGTGTGTGTGTGTGTGTGTGTGTATGTGTGTGTGTGTGCATGTGTATGTGTGTGTGTGTGTGTTACGTCAGTGTTTACCCGTGTGTGTATGAACCTAGAAGGCTGGAACATAGAACTATGAACAGTGGTTACTCTTGACCCATAAGGATGATGGGATGAAAAGGGAGATGTTCACTTTTTATTTTAATTCCCTCAGGGTGGTTAGAATTTTAAAAAGACTAATTATTTTTGTACAAATCAGAAAAAAGAAAGAAATGGAAAGTTGTTTGCATAAGGAGGTAGGAAGATAGTGGAAAGTCATTTCTTCCAAGTAGCTCTGAATTTATCTTGAATTCTGAGCCCAGGCTAAGTTGAGCGGTTCTTCTAGGGTCTCTCCTTGGGTAGCTAGCTCCCTAGCTCAGATGATCCTTCACCAGCCTTGGTTACAACCTTGGTTACAACCTTACCTTTTCTGGCGGAAGGCCACATTTGGCTGCCACAGCTGTGATGCAAGATTCTGTTATCAGGGTTCCTTGTGGGAAGCCAAACCCCCGAAAGGCTGTATTAGATGGTAGATGTGTCATGCATGCCCGGCCGCGGAACCTGAGGTTGCGGATTTTATATGCATTTTCCAGCTTTAATATAAGAAATTCTGTTACCTAAAGTGAAAGGAGATATTAATATATATTGGCCAATACTTCTTTTTTCCTGTAAAAGTCAAGTAAGAGTCTAACTGCTTGTGAAACTTGGGTAAGGACTTGAAGAAACATGCTCCATAAAGACTCATCTGGAAATTCTGTACTGGGGTCAGGATCCAGAATGATGCCAGTTTCTGAAGCACATACCAGCTCGGAGTCATCCAGCATGCATCCTCCGTTAAGGAAGCACTCAATGTCCAGAGCTTTGATTCTCCCATTGTTCATGAACCCCACCTGTCACCAAATGAAGGACATTTTATGATCCATTTAAAATTTACAAGCCAAGTTTAAGTCACAGCCCCGCTCTAGGATTGGGCAGGATCGAAAGCAGACAATGCTTCCCTTTGCTCGGCGGTGTGCCACACCTGGCCATCCCCTTGTTTTTCAGTGCTTACCTGACAAAGACCTCCTCTGATCAGACTTTGGAGGAGCTCTTCCTTTCCAGGAGTCCTTTCCTGGCTTCACAGTCAGTTATGGAATTCCAAAGCCCTTGCTTGCCTGCTGGTGTAGAATTGCTAACCTCTCCTTCCTTGTTTCTGGAAGAGCCTCCTTCACTTTTTTTTTTATTTAAAGGTTTTATTTATTTATTTGAGAGAGAGAGAGCATGTGTACGAGTGGGGGTAAAGGCAGAGGGAGAGGGAGAAGCAGACTCCCTGCTGAGCAAGGAGCCCCATGGAGGGCTTTTCCCGTGGGCTCATTCCCATGACCCTCAGATCATGACCTGAGTTGAAGTCAGATGCTTAACTGACTGAGCCACTCAGGCACCCCAAGTCTCCTTCACTTTTTACTACTTTTCCTTCTAATTTAGTCTGTAGTTTCTCTCCCTTGTGGAAAAGTCTCTGGAATTCCAGAGTGCGTGGGAATGAATCACAGAGCATCTCGGTATGGGAAGGCGTTTGGAAGCTGAGGCCTGGGGCACGGACGTGAGAAGGGCTGCCCTCGTTGTAGGGAGCTGTTCAAGTGCTTTGTGAACAAGGATGCACAGATGTGGGCTGGTGCTGCCGTTCTCACTGTGACTCAAAGAAGAACCTTGCGTTTTTCTGAAGTTGTCCCTCCCCTCCTACCCACTTAGGCCTGTTGGTCTGCCCGGCCCCGACTGAAAAGCTCCTGCTTCCTGTTATAGTTCTACCAGAAAAGCATTGGCCCTGGTCCCTTTGCCTTTTTGGAAATGGCCACAACGATATGGCTATTATCATCTATGGAGATGTTAGATAACAAAGCAGAGCACTTAGCACATGTAGAAAAAGCCACAAATTCAGAATTTATGGTAATTTTGACAAATGCTAGGTTGAAGTTTATACGTGACTTTTCATGAAGAAAGGATTGCTAAGCAAAACAATGTAATAAATAAGGTAGTAGAGAAAATTCTTAAGCTGTTTATAAACTTTTCAAGAATTTCAGAAGAACCTCTTTTCACATAAACATTTTTATGCTAATTTACAAATAGCTCTGATGAACAGAGCAAAACTTTGTTAGCTAGTTTTGAATGTGGATCTCTCTCTATATACATATGCATACACACACACCTCTTTCACACTAACATCCTACTATATTGGAAGTAAGATTGTATTTCTTCAAAAATAAAATAAAATTTACGGGGCACCTGGATGGCTCAGTTGGTTAAGTGTCTGCCTTCGGCTCAGGTCATGATCCCAGGGTCCTGGAACTGAGCCCTGAATCAGGCTCCCTGCTCAGCCGGGAGCCTGTTTCTCTCTCTCCCTCTGCCTGCTGCTCCCCTACTTGTGCTGTCTCTCTCTCTGTCAAATAAATAAATAAAATCTTTAGAAAATAAAAAATAAAATAAACTTTGGATTTTCCAAAGTCTATTTCCCTCATTTTAATTATATTTTATGTTACTATAATTACCAAAATATTTACAATCTAGAATCTTCTTAATAAGTACTAGTACTAAATAGTCGCATAAATGCAATATAAATAAAGCCTAATTTATAACTCAGGCCAAAACCAAAGAACTCAACAGCCACCATAACAAAATGCATAGCCATAATCCTAGAATGTGCCTCTACGTTGTTCTTGGTGCTAGAAGATAATAAAAGTTGTATTGATTTCTGTGCCTTGAAGGCAAATGAAAAATTTAATGGCCAACTGTGGTCTTTTCCTCCCTAATTATAAAAATCATTGATGCCAAGGGAAGAAAATAAATGGTGCTGTGGTATGGCTTTAGTAATCCAGGAAATATATTTTAGTAATCTAAATCATTAGACAATGACACCAGGTAGACTATCTAACTATGTGTATGCTATAAGCAATTCCCAGATAAAACATCTTTGATATAGAAATATTACATTAGAACCACCCTAAAAACTCAGTCACAAATTTGAAAAGTACTATTGTTGTCGACTAGATGCTAACAGTATTTTTAATGCTGTTTATGCCATAGTTGTATAAAACGCAATGAGCATGGTTTGAAACAATTTAAAATGATTTCATTAGTTAGTGGGTTTTTTTTTTCCTATTTGCAAAGAACTTTTGTGACACTTTCATAACAACTTGGCAGAAACACTTATAAAATGATTTTGTAGTTAAAATGGTAAAATTGTTTCCAAACATTTCAACTGCAAAATATTTTCTTCTTTTTTTAAAAAAGATTTTATTTGAGAGAGAAAGTGAGCAAGAGAGAGACAGCACTCATGAGCGGGGGTGGGGACAGGGGGCACAGGGAGAGGGAGAGGGAGAAGCAGGCTCCCCTCTGAGCAGGGAGCCTGATGTGGGGCTCGATCCCAGGACTCCAGGATCATGACCTGAGCGGAGGGCAGATGTTTAACTGACTGAGCCACCCAGGAGTCCCTACTACCAAAAAAAAAAAAAAATATATATATATATATATATATATATATATATATTTTAAGATTTTCATTTATTTATTTGACAGACAGAGATCACAAGTAGGCAGAGAGGCAGGCAGGCAGAGAGAGAGAGAGAGAGAGAGGAGGAAGCAGGCTCCCTGCTGAGCAGAGAGCCTGATGCGGGGCTCAATCCCAGGACCCCGAGATCACGACCTGAGCCGAAGGCAGAGGCTTTAACCCACTGAACCACCCAGGTGCCCCAAAATATTTTTATAGTCAGGAAGTTTTGGTATAACAAGTGCTTGTAGCTTCCTTCATTTTTTGTCTCGGAGGAACCACTAACGAAAGCCTTATTCCTTCAATAATCTTTTTATCAATTGAAATTGTGTTTTATCATTCAATTTCTTCATAATCTATACTAGATTTACTAAAAGTTCCCTATAAACTTTATGAGTATTCAAATACACAGCATTTTCATTGAATATTTTAGGTAAGATTATTGTTTTTAGAATTTAGCATTATCAAAAAGATAAAACCACTCAGATAAGATGAGGTATTTTAATAATTTCATCTTTAATACTCACTTTATATTTTCCAAATAATGGGTGCCTTCCCCCCGTTATTAACATATCATCTTCACGATCAAGCACAAGACGGACGGGACGACCAGTTCTAAAGAAAACAAATCTTAGTTGTATTCTCCCGCATTCCACCCACCCTCCCGTCCATTCCCCTGTTCACCCACTTACCCATCTGGCTTCCACCCACCCATTTCTTCATTCCCTCATCCAATGGTCTACCACCCTCCCATCTGCCTACCTTTCTACCCATCCATCCTTCATCCCTTGTCCCACCCATTTATCCAACCACTCATTTCACCATCCGGTCGTCCCCTGTGTATTCCCTGAGTGCATGCAGTGAGCTGCCCGCCGATCTGAATTGACATGTGGCCAAATCACACTGTCTCTGCAGCCTTTACTCAATGGCTGGAGATCTAGCTAAAGTGATACTGATGTCACACGCCAGTTAACTTGTGTGTGTGGTTTTTTTTTTTTTTTTAAAGATTTTATTTATGTATTTGTTAGAGAGAGAGAAAGGAGAGAGAGAGCACGAGCAGCGGGAGCAGCAGGCAGAGGGAGAAGCAGGCTTCCTGCTGAGCCGGAGCCAGATGTGGGGCTCCATCCCAGGACCCTGGGATCGTGAGCTGAGCTGAAGGCAGACGCTTAACCGACTGAGCCCCCCAGGCGTCCCTGACAGGTGTTCTTACGGCTTCAGATTTGATGCTCGCCCAGATCCAGCCATTTTGCATATCCCCACCACCAGCTACAAAAGAGAAGGAGTGCGAATAGATAAATGCAAACTTAGCAACACGACTGCAAAACCAAGGCCAAGCCCTTAGCCGTCTGGGTTAGCACCTTGATCTCTACCCACGAACACTACTCTGTTGGCCAACCTGGTCCCTCGGGTACTCGGAGCTTTAGCCTTGTTGTGTCTCTAGGGCAGCGGTTCCTGGACTCTTCGGAGTACAAAAGAATCATCTGGTGTGTTGGTGAAAATGCGGATTCCTGAGTCTTAGCCCTAGGACTGTCATTCAATACGTTAGGGAGGGGCCTAGACTTGGCATTTTTCTCAGTGATTCTTATGCAGCTATTTCCAGATACATGTTGAAAACTACAATTCTGGTACAAAGTTTCCTGTTCTTTTTTTTTTTTCGTGTGTGTGTGTGTGTGTGCGCGCGTGGTTTTTTGTTTGTTGTTCTTTAAATGGTGAAGTCTGCTCGGAGCATCAGTTAAATGGAAAGCTTCTGGGACTACCCCCTGGTGATCCCGATTTGGTGGGTCTGGGATTTCTAGGAGCCTAGGCAAGTCTTATCAACAGTTTGGGAACTCTACTCTGGGAACTACTAACTGCATGCCAGATGTGTGCAAAGGCGGGGCTGTAGCTTAAGGCACTGGTTCCCACCCTTGGCTGCACAGTGGCACCCCTGGGGTAATTTTAAATATGGTGATGCCTGGATCTTTATGGGGCAGCCTAGGCATTGGGATTGAAGTGCTCCCTGGATGATTCTAATGTGCAGTAATGCTCAAGAGGTCTTAAGGGCACAAAGCCTGGTAGGAGTATGATGAACTGATTATCCCTTGCTGGTACTTGGTGGGTGCAAATAGAGAGGTTCATTATGGAGAGAACTGGACATGGGATTCAGATCTTGTGATCTTTCACCGCTCACTGCAGAATGAGACACACGGCTGAATGCTTTGGGAACTAGCTCTGAACTACACAGAATTTGTCAAAGGAAGCAGGACCTTTGAACTTTGTGGGCTGACCGGGCTCTGACAGTACTTCGTTACTACCAAGAAACAGCCACAGAAAATGAACAAGGAACCGAAAAGCCAGCAGCTTGAACAGCGTGGACGGCAAAGGAGCAAGCGCTCCGGTTGAGGTTAACCCGGGAACTTTCTTTGAGGATGTCATCTGTCGTTAAGCAAACATTGACTAGCCAGCCCTTCCCAGGTGCAGAGAGGCAGAGGGTGGGAAGCCTTCTTTCCTCACTCCACCCTGTCTGCAGCTAGAGTAGGAAGGAAAAGTGGGGGAGGACCCACACCCTGGGTGTTCCACTCGCACAGGATACTTGTCCCACCCCTAAATGGGTCACTTTCCCTGAAGCTCAAGGACAGGGCAGCCGCAGCCTTGGAGTATTTATTTATTTATTTTTTAAAGATTTATTTATTTATTTATTTGACAGACAGAGATCACAAGTAGGCAGAGAGGCAGGCAGAGAGAGAGAGGAGGAAGCAGGCTCCCTGCTGAGCAGAGAGCCCGATGTGGGGCTCGATCCCAGGACCCTGGGATCATGACCCGAGCCGAAGGCAGAGGCTTTAACCCACTGAGCCACCCAGGCGCCCCAGCCTTGGAGTATTTAATCAATAATACCACTTGACCTTTCTATAGCAAGTTAGCCTCTTTGCAGTCCTATGTACATTCGACTTTTCCAATAACACTAGGAGGGTGAGTATTGTATCTCTAATTATAAAGAAAAAGGGACAGGAGCCTGAGTTGCCCAAGGACACTCAGGTGGTTATGACAGCAGTCCCAGCGACTCTCATTCCACTGATTCACCCTTCGTTCTGCACATTTTACACCCTCCTGTATCCCCAAGCGCACTTACTTGATAGCGCCCACAGCTGCAATAGCTCCAAACACAGCTGGTCTTCCTACCTTCCCGCCAAACCCTCCGCCCACTCGCTTGACGTGACAGGTGATCCTGTTGATGGGGATGTTTAAAGTAGAGGACACTGTTTTCTGTAAAAGTGAGGTAATGGAAAAGTTTTTACAAGAAATGGTAAAGAAGCCTTTTGTTTTCTGAAACAACATTATAGCAATATTCAACCACACCTACTGTCAGAAAAAACCACCACCACAAAAAACTAAGATAGTCTACATCTGTCTTGCAGAGCTCTGTTGAGTTCGTAAACATCATTAATCTTACAGAGTAGCCTTTCCAGCTGAAAAAATGGTATTTTCCAAAAGGGAAACTGCCTGAGTCCGAGATTCCTGTCAGAAGCTGGAATCATGGCCAAATGCCTAGATCTGAAGTCCTGACAAGGTGAAAATCAGCAAACGCAGGACAACATGCTGAAGTAGATGTTTGCAGCTAAAACCTAGGGCACTTTGCTATTGGGCAATGAAAATGTGCTATAAAGTGATATGGTCACTCCAAAGATTATCCATAGTGATTACTTTAGAGAAAAGTCACGTACAGATGTAATTTAGTGTTGTTATCTAATGGTAGAGCTCACGGAAGCGTGCTGCAAATGAATGCACTCTTCAAATCTGAAGTGACTGTGACTGTTCTTTTTTTTTTTAATTTAATTTATTTTATTTAGTTTTAATTCCAGTATAGTTAACATATTGTGTTATGTTAGTTTCAGGGGTGAAATACGGTCATTACTCCGTGTTCATCATGATAAGTGTGCTCTTAATCCCCTTCACCTCGACTGTTGTTTTATTTACCTGTCAAGACCAGAAAAAGTGAAAGGGTTCTGGTGTCTCAGCTGCTCCACTGGTGTCCAGTATCTGGACATCAAGTTCCTACAGGTAAAATGGCTGCCAACCGCCAAGCTGTGGGGATCAAAGGCCGTGATGGAATGAGGAGGCTGGGAAGGTAAAGGCGATCCCGGACCTCACCTGCACATGGGCTGGATCCTGTGTTGACACATAAATGTCCAGTTCTTTGTCCTCAGTCTTCGGAATAACAAGCACTCTCTGTGTTTCCATATAAAAATGTTCCTGTCCTCCAACATGGACCTCTCCTGTTAAGCGCAAGGTAGGGAAATTCTTGAAAGTGTGTGCTAGTTGGAAACTGCCACGTGGAGGAATTCAAAAGCAGGTAAGGTGTGGACTGACCAGAATGGATTTGTTCAGGATAAAGAGCTGATAGGTCAGGCATTTGTCCAGTGGCAACTGAGGGCAATCTGTTTCCGAGACTACAGTTTTGGACAACAAGTTCAGATTGTCTGGTTCTATTCCTCTGTCCTTGGCTAATCGAAGCGCTAGGGACTTTTCTTCTATATATTCTGTTGTTCCCCACCCCCCAACCTCTAAAGGCAACACACACACACACACACACACACACACACACACACACACATATGCACACACACAATCTGAGAGGAAGAGATATAAGTGAAATTTGGCAAAGTGCTGAATTTTACAGGATGCCCTGAGAGGAAATCACATTCTCTCTATGTCTGCTTTGGAAGAGAATCGTGCAAAGATTCTGTTCAATATCCGGAGCTACAGAGGTGGGAATGCGTGTTCCTGCTTGGGATACATCTCGAAGGAGAAGCCTATAAAACTTGAAGATGAATTGAATGTGAAGTTAAAGAAAGAGAGAAATCAAATATGACTTCTTAGATTTTGGGCCAAACTGGGTGAATGTTGTTAATCTTATCAAAATGGAGAAGAAAAACTATCTTTGTTATTACCAATGTTGTGGTTGTTAGTTTTGTTGTTGCTTGTTTGCTTTAGATGGGTTTTCTTGTTTTGGAATGCATGGAGGACGAAAATAAAAAAGGTCTCATTTGGGGATAAAGAAATAAATATATAAATAAATAAATATCCTGAGCTGCTTACCTTCAACAATCTGATCAACTTTTTCAAATGCCTCCTCAACATTTCCTTGTTCAAGTTTTTTTTCAGGGCATAGGAATGAGTTGTGCTTTATGGCATCCTAAATGACAGGCAAAAAACACAAGCCAATTAAAACTATTTTTTTTTTCCAATGGCAATTTTTTTTTTCTTAATCAAAGGCCAGTAAACTCCCCAAAATAGCCACGAAGGGTCACCAACAAGGAAGTACTAGAATCGTGTGCTCGCGGTAGAGACGAGGTGGTTGTGCGAAGGTTGTCTTCAGACTGCAGGGAAGACTGACAAGAAGGATTAGGGAAAGATCAAGAAATGAGATCTGGGGGTGCAGTGCTGGCCCAGGACGATAACTACTCATTTCTCCTCTTCAGTGTGGGCGTCCAGGGAACAGTGATGGGTCTAACTGCAGTAGGGGTGAGGTTCTAGGCTCTCCCCCTAGATGCTCTCCCTGAAGAAAAACACTTGTGTCAGACTTAGGTAGCTCATGTACAAGAATCTCCAACTCAGGGATTTAAATTGCTGAGGCCCAGTGGAGGGAGAAGACTCAAATCCTAACACATCTCTGGGGAGGAAAGCCCAGTAGACATGGTAGGAAGTATGTTCAAATCTTTGGGTGTTCATTTCTTTGGGTTCATTTCTTGGCAAATCTCATAAGGGCCTTTCTAGCCCTTTCTTCTGTCTTTTCTTTCTGACGATAGCGTGAACCGATTACACGTGAAGACCGAAGCTGTCCCACTGTGGATTCACCTACTGACAGCCCGTCTCCACTGAGCCTTTAGGCCCGGCGTGATTTTCTACACTTCCGAATGGCTCCTGTCTCCCGCATTCTGACTCTCCAATAGCCTTCGAGTTCACCGTCTATCTTGCTCATTATGGTGATGACGAGAACAGCCAATATCTGTTGACTGCTTGCCTTGTGTCAAGCACTGCACAACACGGAGCGCACGTACGCACATTCTCACGTTAATTCCAGATGCAGAGACTGGGCCTTGAGAGCTTAAATGCCTCTCTTAAAGTCATGCTGCAAATAAGAGACGAAGCAGTGTTCAAGCCCCAGCTCGGCTTTCAGAAGCCTCTTGCCTGGTGAGGAATACTTGGTTTCTCCAAGCAGCAGAAAGTGTGTATCAGATAGTGGACTTTTTCACTTTCTGCTGCACCAAGATGTCAATGAGTCACTGAGTTCATGGGGAAGCACGCTTATTGCTATACTGGAAATGTGTCATGAGATCATGGAATCTTGTCATATGTGCTTTACTTAGTGAGGTTTGAGTGTGTGCTAGGCAAGGTGCTAAGTGCTTTCCATGTATTAGCTCATTTGGTCTTGTAACAGCTGGATGAAGTAGCTATTATTATTAGCTCCATTTTACAGGTAAAGAAACCATGGCACCTTAACTCACCGAAGGTGACACGGTTATCAGGCGTGCAGCCAGGGTTCAGATCTAGAGGTTTGGTTCTAGAACCTGTGCTTTTAGCCACTACCCTCCACTGTCTCTCATATACACAGTCCTTGAAATGAGTGGATGGATGAATGAGTGAGTAAGTATTGGTATGTATGATTATTTTGTTATCTACTTTCGTTCATAAAAGAAATTTTTAGCTGACTCTGTTCAGTCCCATTCTGAGAGAACACTAGATCTCTAACCATTCTGAGTCCCAGGATATTTCATGGTTTTTCTTCTGGGTGTCATTTCCCCTTGAGGAAATGAGATTAGAATTGAGATTTCAAAAACTGATATTAGAATCCGAGTACAACGCAGGGACAGAGAGTGAGTCCAGAAAAAGGTCTGGACTTCTTGCAAACTTGGCAAAATGGGAATTTGGAACAGAATTCATTTGGTTTAGAAAGATCAAGAAATATGACCTTTTTAACACTTTGAATATTGAGCAAGTTGTACCTTTTAGGCACATTTTAAAAATGTCAAGTAATTCACTGGGGTCTTTGAAAAAATTCTATTTTCTGTCACAAGTGCACAAATAAGAAAGCTTTTCTCAACTCAATTACTCTGAACTTGCCCTTTGAGGTAGAACCTACTCATCCCAGTCTATATCTGAATTTCCTATTCTAACTTCGTTCTTTCTGCTTTGGAAATAGCATTTGCATTCCATCAGTTAGACCCAAAAATAAAGAGTGGAAATTTCTGTGGAATTCCATCGTGAAAGTCACTCTGTTGTTGGGCCCCACCTCGAAAACATGATTGTTCTCAATATCCATTCTTCTCATCTTCCCCAATTTTTGGTGGATATGTAGTCAACCTGGCATCAAGCCTACATTTCCCAGCTCCCCTTGCAGGTAGGTGTGGCATCTGGCTAGGTGTTAACCAATGAGATATGGGAAGTGTCCTTAAAGGGAGGGGATATGCCTTTCTTCCTCATCCCACTCTCTCTGCTGTCTGGAATGTGGACTTAATGGCCAAAGCTTCAGCAGCCATTGTGGACCAAAGTGTGACCTGGAGTACAGAAACCAGGCAGCAACTAGATAGAAGGAGCCCAGATCCCTCACATATAGAACCCCACATAAGCCCTGGACGGACCACTTCTAGATTTTCTGAATGTGAAAGAGAAAGAAACTTCAATTCTTGGTGTGGCTTTGTCCCCTCATTTCTTACAGCCAATGCTAATTTCAATTCGTATAAGTAATACCTTCCAGAGAAAGCTGATTTTTCCAGAACAAGTCAGTGACAAGAAAAAGTTAGAATTAGTCTTGCATTCAGAAATTTACAAAGGTGGGTGTCTGGGTGGCTCGGTCAGCTAAGCGTTTGCCTTCAGCTCAGGTCCTGATCTCAAGGAACTGGGATCCGGCCCCTGCTCAGTGAGGGGTCTGCTTCTCCCTCCGCACCCCCCCCCCCGCCCCCGCATGCACGTGCTCTCACTCTCTCTCTCAAATGAATAAATAAAATATTTAAAAAAAAATAAAAAAAAAGAGAAATTTACAAAGGTGCTTTTGATTCTACACCCGTACAGGAAAGAAGCCAGCCAGCCCTGCTTACGCTGATGGTGAAGATCACGGGCTCCAGATCTTTGTAGGTGATCTTTATCTTTTCAGCTGCGCTCTTTGCCTGTACATCGGTCTCTGCAACCACAGCACAGACGATGTGGCCCACGCAGAGCACCTGCAGAAAGTACGGGCACGAAGCAGGTAGAAGAATATCTGTCTTACAGTCTTACTCACCCGTGGCTAGTGTCTTAGTTCTCATTGTTTAGCAATAACAACCACACTGGAGGTCACGTTCAACCACATGTGCTTGGCTAACAAAAATTTCAATTAAAAAAAGAATTTAAATAGTACAGATGATTTCATTGGCCATTTTACTCAATGAATGTCAGCCCCCGAGGGCGTGTGAGATTGGCTGTGACCTGAATCTGTGTCCTCTGCCAAGCGCGGTTCTCATGTGTCATCTTCAGGGTGTCACTTATCATTTTAGAGTTTAAAGATAAGGGAAGTGTTTTTTGTGCAAAGTGATTCCTGTTAGGAGCTCTATTGTGTCCCCTCCTTCTTCCCAAACTCGTATGTCAAAGCCCTGAATCTCCAGTGTGGTGGTATTTGGAGACGGGGCCGCTAGAGGGGTAATTAAATGTAAGTGAGGTCATCAGGGTGGTGTTCCAGTCCAATATGACTGATGTTCTTACAAGAAGAGAAAGGATACCAGGGAGTCTCACCCACAGACAGAGGTCCTGTGGGGACACAGTGGGAGGATGGCCGCCCGCAAAGCAAGAAGAGAGGCTTCTGGAGGAACCAAACCTGTCAGTACCTTGATCTCGAGGGATCAGCCACCAGAACTGTGAGAAAATAAATTTCTGTTTTTTTCCAAGTGACCCAGTCTGTGGTATTTTGTAATGGCCTCCTGAGCAGATAATATAGCCCTTAAGCAACAGCTGACCTCTTCGTCTGGAGTGCAACCAAGAGAACAGTGATTCGTTTCATGGCTGAGGGAGAAACAGTCTGTGTGACTCACGGAGATGGGACCATACTAGCTAACCCTTACCGAGAGCCTTCAGGTGCCAAGCACTGTGGTAAGCGTTTCACATGCATTAACTCATTTAAATCTCACAATGACACCACGGGGTTGGTGCTATGATGAGTCCCATTTTACAGATAATGATACCCAAAGGCACACAGGTAGTGAGCGTAGAGCAGCAACCAAGGTAGCCTGGTTCCAAAAGCAAGTATTCAGTGAAAGATTGTAGAATTGAATTAAAAGGTCAAGGAGGGCAGGAGCACCTTTATCAAAAATGGTGGGCGTAGGAGTCAGTGCGGGTGGGGCTGTGTATGTGGGGTTGGTCCAGGAAGGGAGGAATTCAGTATAAATAACAGGGAGTAGCTGTATTTCTTGTACTCTCCTTTCTAGCTCTTTCTAGGGTATTTTTTCCGGATACAGCCAGGTCCTACATTTACTCTTCAGACCAGGGTCAACTGAGCACACAGTGGGAAGGTTAAGACTCGCTTCTCTGCAATAAACGTCCTTTTTATGATGTAATTGCTAAGCCTGTCTGAATAAAAATGTGAGGTGTAGAGAGGAGGTGTAAAAAATTGGCCTTTCTATCCCCCAATGGGTGGGGGTGGGGACGGCTGACAACCAGCTGAGGGGGTGCCTTGGTGGTTGTCTTCACAAAGTCGCCTGAAAAGGCACATTCTGTACCTCATCGACAGCCATCAGCTTGTCCTCCTCAGTCCCGTTGGTGCCTGGAATGTCCTCAGCTGTCACCACATCAACCACCCCGGGTAGTTCAAGGGCCTCAGACCAATCAATTGATCTGAAAAAGGATAAATATTTAAGAAATAGAAACCAGCAAACTCTGAAGGCCCCAGGCCTAAGGGAGGGATAGAACATTGTTGAAAATCAAAATATATAACCACGGGTCCGGCTTAGGTCCTGACCAATAACAGCTGACCTGCCTCAGGACCCAGGAGGCTCCCTGCTGGGTCAGGGTAACCCTTCAGCTGCTGGAGGGGAGCTGGAGTTGGGGCCCGTGTGGCTGTGGCAAGGGACCTTCTTAGGAAGTTTAGGACAGTGGGCCTTTACCATTCAGAAATGCAGTATTTCGGGGTTTTATCACCGGCTGGGTATAGCCCTATCCAGAGTTACTCCTGGGAGCCGTGCCTGGGGCTCCAGCAGAGAGCTGAGGAGTTGTGAGGTGAGAACAGAAGCAAGGAGCCCATAACCCCTGTTTTTGTTCTCTCCCTCTTAATGGTCATTTCCAGATCCCTCCGCTCCTCCTCCCGGGGATGGTGACCTTTTCTTTACTCTTTCAATTTTAGGTTCCTTGGTTCAGGACACGGCGGAACAGGCACATTCTTCCATGGGAAACTGTAGGTGTGATTTAAAAGTTTTTTTTGAAAGCTTCCCATTTACTTACATGATTTTTGCATGGGCTCTGGTGCTGGTCACCAAAACCATGAAAAGTTCTCTATCCACCATCGGAATGTCATCACAAAAGATGGCTTCACCCGTCGCATGTTTAAGACCTGAGAGGTGCATGACGGGGCGTCCCACTGGGTCTTGGAGGGCCTGGCGGGAATCCACACTCTGCAGACGGAGATGAGAGTTGCCCTGGGAAACTTGAATCTCCCGAAGTGTCCTGGCCAATTACCAACACTCCGGATTCAGGATTAAGAAATCAGTCACCCTCAGGCAAAAAGCCCTGGAGTGGGTCAGATGATAAATGTGACAATTTGATGATGTAACTAGACGGGGGAATTGTCCCCGTCGGTTATGTCGCAATGCTGACCTTTCCGCAGAATTGTGAAATAGGTGAAAGGGCGCCCTAGCTTTTCCTTTTGGCATCTTCTTTTTCTGAGTCCTTCCCCTGGACTTTTTCTGGAATTCAGAGGGTCTCCCTGTTTGCTTTCTTACCTTTCTCATGACCAAACTGTTCACAGCTGAAGTGATCATGATAACAAAGCCTAAAGTGATGTAAATCCTGATGGTGGGGGACCAAAATCAAAGCCAAAAGCTTGAGGGCCAACTTGAACGGGGTTTGGGGTCGGGGAGAAGGAAGGAGAGCCAATGGCAGTAGAGTCCCCCCGGATCCGGACCAAGGTGCCTTGGCTGTCCCCGCAAGTGGCCCAAGAACATCACTGGGAGGATAAGGGAGATGGAGAAAGGGTTTGCTCTGGAACTCTTCTCAGGGACGATCTGTGTGTAGATGGGGTGGGGGGAGGGGCTGGGTGCTAACAGAGAATAATAGAGACTTCTGAATTGTCCTTCAAAGAGGGAGCGCGGTTCACGTACTGGCAGGGCTCTTGTTTCGCTGGCTGGAGGTCAGACCTTGGCAATCAGGGCTGGAGGATGAACCTTGCTACTGTCTTGCTCAATCCTCCCCCAACACTTGGCTTGGGTGTTCTTCAAACAAATGCCCAAGGAACATCAGTTGGAGGAGATTATCAGTTATTAGGTAGTCAAACCATTCCAGGTTGGTTCAGCCTCAAGCGTGTATAGTGGTAGCTCAGGCCTGATCCTAGATTCAGTGTCCCCCTGACTTGGCTCAAACAAAGGGCAACAGACCAGCAAAAACAAGAAGGTCAGAACTATAAATCCCAACTCTGACGTGCTTGCTTTGTTCACATAGCTATAGCTTATCTCTTAGTTTCTAGCTTTCCATTAAAGTATACTCACTGACCTGGTACCTCTGTACTCCCTGCGGTCCTGTGATGGGGAAATCTTCTAGAGCACTTAGGAACTGGTCTGAAACTTCAGGATAATGATGACGGTCCTGAGAGACAATTCAAAACAATAAAGATGAACTGATTAGTCTGTGATTAAACTGGGCTTTGATGTGTGTGAAAATGACTCGGCTAAAGCACCTGAGAAATTACAAGGCCAGGGCAGCCTGGAGGACCACAGTCCACAGCACTGCCCAGGATCTCCCTTTGTATGAAGGCATCTTGCCCTCCCTCCCTTTCCACAGAAGGAGGAAGTGGACTGATCTCAGTCTGGTCCTCAAGTCACCCTGAGGCTTGAGAGGCCTGTCAGAGAGCTGAGTAAAAGCAGGAGAAGCAAGCAAATTGGGGGCTGGGTCAGCCATCCCAGAGTGAGCTGGAGTTCACTGTACACAAAAGAGCCCACATCCTGATTGCTTTTCTCAGCAACGCAGCAGTAAAACCGGGAAGGATCTCTGGGTTTCTGAAACATAACGAGTGTCTTGACTCAGAAACGAATGGCAGCGATGATTGCCCTGGTGAATGTGGCTGGTGGGGGTCTATCTCCGAGTACATGGAAATGGGACACTGTGGGTGACGTGAGGAGTGTTGGGTGGGGTGTGGTTGGAAACAGGGCTACAAGGTAGGGTGAGAGTTACATTCATAGGGAAGGAAGGAGAGAGTGCTTAACTTATTCCAGAAGTTTCCAATCAGAAATTCTAGAAAGCAGCCACTTAAATAGTTGCATTCAAATAAATTTTAATATTTTTTTTGAAAAATAAAATTTTATAAAATTTTACCTGACATTTTATATTGAATATAAACCTTCAGAAGAGGTGAACCTAATCTCTAATGCCATGAAGCAGATCAGAGGTTGCCTGGGGACAGGGCTGGGAGGATTGACTACAAAGGAGCCAAAGGGTACTTTTGGGGGTGATGAAAATGCTCTATACCATGTTTGAGGAGGCTACGTGGGTTTGCACATTTGTTACATTTCACTGAGTTTAAATAGGTGCATTTTATTATATGTAATTATACTTTAGTAAAGCTGAGTGGAAAAGAAAAAGAAACTGTCCACTCTAGGCAGGGACACCGTGATGCCGTGTTGCTCAGGGCACGCAGCGAATGTCTGTGAAATGCGGACAGCCTGGCATGCTGAACCTCAGATATAGCCCTCCAGGCTGAACGCCCGAAGGAGGGATGGCTGGGAACGGACGAGGCCTGACTCAGAGCAGGTGACAGGTAGTGGCCCGGGCTGCCCACAAGACAGGTTGCAAAAAGAGCGGGAAAGCTGCGAGCTTTTGGCTGTAAGGAGCACAGGAACGCCGGAGCACTTACAGGCATAAACGTCGCCAGCTTCTTCAGTGCCTGCAGAACTTCCAGGTAGAATTTGAAGAAGAAACTGACCACCAGAGACCTCTTGAATTCCACTTTCCCCCCTGGAGCCCAGCCTGGGAGGGAGACTTCTTCCAGAAGCAGCCGGCAGGCTTCCTCCAGCATCAGCTCATTCCAGGGCCTGGGGAGGTTGGAGGCAGGGAAGGGACGAGCTCAAGGCAGGTTTCACTTGCACAGCACGCACTACATATTGGATAGTGACAGTTTAGAGAACCCCAGGTCTCCTTTTACGAGTTGGAAGGGAACTTAGACATCACCTAACCAAGCCCTTCAGGAAAGTCCAGGCACCGAGAGACCAGAGAGTCATGGCAGAGTAAAGATGGGACCGTTTCACTGTGACATGAACCAAGCACGTCTGAGAGCCAGACCATGCTGGGACCAGGCATTACACAAACAGCCCATTGGGGACAATTCCATTAGGAACTGGACAGGCCTTTATTGAGGAAGAAATCACGTGGACCCAAGAGGCAGCCATCAGTGCCCTAGGACACTGGCTGGTGTGGGTTTGCTGGAGTGCTGGTGTGTGTGTGAGGGCTGCGGCTGAATGTGGTCCCAGGCCAGTTTTGTTATATCCCTCACCCAAGGAGTGGTCCCTCACTAATCAAAGTCAAGTGAGGTTTGATTTATTAGCAAAATTACCAAGAGAACAGGCAGTGGCTCTACAGATAGGAGTTTCCACCTTTCCAAGGCTGTTAACAACATTGGCCAGAGCCAGATTTCCACCTTTTTTTTTTTTTTTTTGACATTAAGTTTCACCTTTGGGGTGCAGGGTTTGCTGCTTACCTCCCCACGAGCTGCTGGCAGGATTTCTGTGCGCTGATCGTCGTGGCCCCAACCCCTCCATAGGAGACGCTCAGGTCCTCAATGGTGTCTGTGCCTTCCCTGAGGAGGACTTGCATGCCAGCGGTCACATCGGCTAAGGCATTTTGCTGGCACTGAGCCTGTCGGAAGGCTGCCACAAATTCCCACTGTGGAGACAAGAATCATTTGGGTTGTTTGACATGTCAAAACTAAGACCATGGTTTCTGCTTCTTGGTGCCATTTGTTCATCACTTAGACTCAACCCAAGGGAACACTAAAGTCATTTGGCACAATCAAAGGACAAGTTGGGGGCCTTCTCATTCAAACTAAGAATGGTGTCCTCCAAAGGCCCATCCCCAGTGCCCGATACCCTTGAGGAACAGGGATCACTGTACACTTTTCCTGAGGCCAAGATGCCGGGATCATGTCTGTGTGTTCTGTTTCCAGGGGCTCTTCCCTCTGGTCTCCAGACCTTCTGTCTTCGTGAGGACAGAGGAGCCCTCCCAGCACAGGCTCTTTCAAACGCAAATTGCTTATGGTGTGAAAGACCCACCACGGTTCTCGGTTTGTAGAAATGACTACGTTTCCACTTTGCAAAAGTCACAAAGGAGTCGACTAGAACTTTCTAACAGTGGACTAGGGAATCTTGTATCAGGAACAAGAGTCAGGAGGGCGATGTCTGCCCCACTGGGCTCTTCGGGACGGTGACTGTGGGTGTTTGGATGCAGAGTTAATGGCGATGACCTGTGTCTCAAGTGTGTTTCCATCTGTGGGGCCACTGAGGGCGCTGTGTTAGAGTCGGCCTGGTTTTCTGTCTGGGGACTTTACGCAGATGCACATTTGACTAGAACACGTCTCAAAGTTTCCACTGCCAAGGAAAAATAAATGAAGGTGACACATGGCTGAAAACATGACTTAATATAAGACTTCCTGCATAGCCAAGCTAACTCCTGGCTTTTGATCAGTGTGTGTGTGTGTGTGTGTGTGTATGTGTGCGTGTGTGTTTATGTGCTGAATTGCCTCTCTCTGGGAAGACTGTCCTCTTGGATTCAGGTACAGTTTTGGGGAGAGACACGGAACATGGAGTGAGGACAGAGGACCCGTGCCACAGCCAGCCGGGTGGTCACATCAACCCCAGAGAGCCTGTGTTAGCAAACATCTGGAGGCCCTAGTGTTCCTAGGAGCTGTTGGACTTAGTTGGAGTGTGAGTTGGGGAGGCCCAGCCCCAGCGTCCGCCTCTTCGTGGGTCAGGCAGAGAGGCTCATTCCATAGCCGGGGAGCTTTAACTTCCGCCTCCCAGGGTCGATCTGTAGACGCAAAGGGGTGCGGAAGCACAAGCGCCTGCCCTCAGCGGGCCCCGCCCTGCAGCTGAAACAACAGCCCCAAACCCACAGCCCAGAGCTGCTCATCCAAGGGTGTCTGAGGGCTTTGGCGCTGGGCCAGCCCACAGTGGACAGGAAACAGGTTTTCGGGGCTGAGTTATTTTCCTTCCATCTGTTTGCAGGTTTCTAACGATGACTGCATTCAGTTATGAAAAGGGAAAAAAACAACTCTCAAACGCCACCAGCAGAATTCTTACCTTTTGAGAGTGAGGGATGTACACAGATTCCAAAATTTCCTCCGGCTTAAGGTCTGCCCTTGCCAACCCGGCGAGAAAATGTTCATTTAGAGGAATCTGCCGTGTACCTTCTGTTGAAGAAAATGATATTTCTTCTCAGCTGCAACAAGGAATGCCCAAGTATTCTGTACTCTGATATGTCAGTGGCAAAGCAGAGAAGGTCACCTTCCTCTGCCCCGAGTGAGGCAGTGGTCTGTGTGCATGACAGTCCGGGGTTCCCCCATTCCCCTGCCCAGGGAGGGAGGCAGTGGCTGCTCTGTGCTCCTGTGCCCTGTGAGCTGGGGCTCCGGCCCCCTCCCAGGCCAGTCAAGCAGAGGCTGGTTGACTAACCGAACTCGTTCAGCGCTGTGACCAAGGGAAGGGCTTAGCTTCCGCAGAGACGGGGTTCATCGCCACTACTGGCAGAGCTCAAATCTTTGCATTTGCTTTTTGTTCTTGCTGCTACTGCTGGATACCTACACTCTTAAAAGCAATTCACAAAACCTCCTTTCTGCCCAGCTGTTACAATGTGGCAGTCAGAGCTGTACCCCCTGTTATAAAAGTGGTTTGTGGCTCCACAGCGGTGGGTTCTGTCCCTGACAAAAGCAGTGAGATGCTGCTTGGAATGTAGGGGTGGTCCCGAAGGAGGCAGGAGCACCCCAAAGGAGCCCCTGCTGACCCTTGCTGGCCCGTCCTGCTGCTGGGTCGGCGAGCTCATCCACCAGCCTTGCCAGAGCTGGGCTGCACTCAGGGTGGACGTGGCTTGGGCAAATCTGGAAAATGGAGACCTTAAGCCAAAGGCAATGACCAGCGCCCCAGTAGAAGAATACCACTGCCAGTACGAGTGCTACGACTACTAATGCAGCAGAAGGCTCTGCGTGGGGGCCAGGCTGTCCTTGCTATCCTGATGCTCCAGAGTCTTGGCTTCGTCTTTCCTAGTCTTTGGGGGTCAGGCTGGGGTTGTCTTGGGCCACAGGCGGGGAGGACTCAGGAGAATGGCTGACAGGGCCGGGCCACGGTCAGACCTCTTGGCTCCTCCCTCCTGGGCGGGCCCCATGCCAAGCTGAATAGTGGCACGAGAGCTTTTCCTCTACCTCCCCTCACTTAGGGATGGGCTCATCTTATGGCCAAAAAACCCCTTGGGAGGGTTACAGTCACCTGTGATATAATTCCAGATCAGACACACCCCCAAAGTTCATGTGGGGAGCAGACTGTGATAGCTTCCCTGTGTCCCGTCGCCCATAGGAGGGGTAAAGGACTGGCTGGCCGAGTGGGGTGGACAGAAGGAGTGGGCATCTGATGGGTTGTCGGGGAGGGGCGGGGAGGAGCGATCACAGGGAGAAGCAGAGGCCTCCGGGAGGCAGCCTGTTGCAGACAATGGTCCCCACCCCGTGTCTGTCTCTGCAGGTGACCTCAGCTGGGCAGCTGGATGGATAAGCCAGGCTGTGCATAAGCTGTTGACACAGCCTGGTGCACAGGACCCAGTGAAGGGGCATGTGGCATCCCTGGAGAAGCGTCAGCACAGAGGGAAAGGAGACTGGGGTAGTTTTGCATGGAACGGTCCCAAGGGAACGGTGTTTCCCGCCAGCATGCAAACTTAGTCATTCCCTTCCTTCTGTCCCCAGAGGGCCCGTGGTGTGGGCAGTGTGTCCTCCCTAGACTCTGGCTTCACACCCAGCACCTGAGCCGGGTGGTCATGAAGAGGAGGAGGGAGCAGTCCTGAGGCAGCAGACAGCCTTCCGCTCAGTCGTCACACACCACCCCGGCTGTCACAGGCTGCGGTGGGGCGGGTGTGGCGTGGGTGGGCGTGCCGAGCCAGCAGGAGGCACCAGCTGCTCCCTAGCCTCCCTGCGCCTTCTTCCGGAGCCCGAGTTTCCCATGCTGGACCAAGAGCCAGAGACCAGGGATTTCACTTACAGCCGTTCCCTAAAAAGACAGAAAATCCTAGGTGCAGTTCAGAAAGTTCTGGGCTAGCTTACCTTCTGATATCACATTGAGGGTAGCATTGCCCACAGCCAAAACTGGATTCAGATCCGAATAGCAGTGCCGACTTATAATGTGTCCCCCTAAGGACTAAGAAGAGATAGTTAGAGCCTTGGTCGTTCTATCCCTCAGATCCTATGCCCCACAAGCACCTGCTTAAGTTCCTCTCGCAGTGAAAGTGTCCCAAGGAGTCTTGGTCTTGTCGGCAGAGGGAATCCTTCCCAACCGTCTGGGGGGCCCCTCCTGCCCACGTTTTTGGATCGGGAGAGGAGCGGACGTAACTATCACCCATGCAGCATTCCGTCTGTTCTACCTCTTCACACACACTCACTCACTTCTCTCAACAGCCCAGTGCAATTGATGCCATTATCCCCATTTTTCAGATGAAGACGCTGGGGCACAGAGGAGTTATGAAAGTTGAGCCCCGTCTCCCATCTAGGAAGGGGCAGGACTGGGATTCAAAGCCAAGTGGCCCATTGGGAACCACCCCCTGTTCAGCACAGGTGGCTGGGATACGGGCTACAGAGCTGCTGTCCCGCATCTAACATGGCCTCCGTCAAGGCCAGACCCCCCGTGGCTGTGCTAGGGCCCTGGGCTCCCACACCACTGAGGGAGAGTGGCCCTTTTCCTCTTCTGGGATCTGGCTGAGTCTATAGCATCTCAGAACTTAGGAGAGAAATGACTGGCCATTCAACTTAGTATTCTCCTCCCCACACAGTGATGGCACCTCCTGTGACCACCTTGGGTGGCCGCAGTCTGCCCTGGACCATCGGTGAGGACAGGGAAGCCCATTCCTCTAGGAACAGCTTGAAGTTCAAGTTCTTGTTTCCACTGAGCTGAATTTACCTCCCTGGATTTTCCCTATCAGGCATACTTCTACCGTCTGTGACTGTATGAAGTAAATCACATCTATCCTCATGAGTCTGTACATATTTGAAGGCAGCGCTCACCATCCCTCTGACTGTCCCGTCCCCACCATTCCTCCTTCTGATGTGGTTTCCAACCCTGCACTCTCCGGCCATCATCTCCACACCAGGCTGCAGGTGTTACTCACAGTTCTTGGCAGGAGGAATCCCTGGAAGAGCTTTTTCAAAGGAAATATGTCCTTCCTTGATTCCCCATATCCCAAGGATTTCTCACATACCATTTGGGGGTATGTAGCAGAGGGAACACGCCTATCTTGAAAACCTATGTCTCTTCTGTTTCTTTTGAGGTCAGAAACAGCCAGGCTTTAAAGTGTGACTCTCAGATCTGAGCATTATTCTCCAGCTGTGGTCTGAACAGTATGGAGTAGAGAAGGCTACCCTCCTTATTTTAGGTACAATACTTCTGTTAATGCAACCTCAAACTAAATTAGGTTCTTTGATGGTCTTATGAAATTAGCAAAATTATGACCTCCTTTCCCCACTTACATTGCTATTTGGCTATTAAAGTGAACTTGACTTAGAATCCTCTTTTAAATATATTTTTAAATGTTTGTTAAATTTTAAGTGTTTGTTTATTGTGCCTGTTGTTTCAGTCTGCCGAGACCTTTTTGCATACTGATTCTGCCAGTGCTTATTTCAACACTGCAGCTGAGATTAAGAAATAGGTGCAGGGGTGCCTGGGTGGCTCAGTGGGTTAAAGTCTCTGCCTTTGGCTCAGGTGATGATCCCAGCGTCCTGGGATCGAGGCCGGCATCGGCCTCTCTGCTCAGCAGGGGGCCTGCTCCCCCCCCCCTTCTCTGCCTATCTCTGTCTGTGAAATAAATAAATAAAATCTTAAAAAAGAAGTAGGTGCAGTGTGTCTGATGAGTGGCCCCCAGAACATACTGCCATATTCCGGATCTGCTGGCCCGCCAGAGTCTTCAGCTGCTTCAGGAGGGCTCGGTATGTCTGAGTTTTCTCCTCTGGAAGCTCGGAAACTTGCTCAGCCAAGATGTCTTTCACTTGGGCCAGACTGCAGCCAGCACCTATCGTCAGTCCTAGGAAGCGAGTTGTTTTTACAGGTGATGTGGGAGGAACAATCGTGGTGCCGGCGCCATCGTGTGCCGCCGGCGCGTTGGCTCTCTTCACCTGCTGCACAGAGAATCACTGGGAACTTACACCAGCACAGATACCTCACTCCCAGATCAATTAAGTCAGAATTTCTGGACACAGGGCTTTTCCCAAAGCTCCCCAGGTAGTGCTGTGCAGCTAGGAGGAACCCCTGGGCTGGTCTGTACTCTTCTTTAGACAAATATAAGGAAACAGCCTAGAAAGAAGGAATGACAGTAACGACTAGCAGGTGGCAGACCCTACCAGGACTTTCCCCATCCTGAGCACAGTGAAACAATGCAAAGCTGTTTGTGACTAAGGGGAAAAAATCTGATGGCATTAAAGTAATGACAAGGGACTTTCAGTCACCTAGATCACTCTATAACCAATAATGCTTTGCTGCGGATTTCCACCCCCGCGGGCAGTGCTGCTCCTCAACATCCCTGACAAGCAGTTGCACGGGGGCACGGCCAATCCAAATGAATGCAGCTCCCGGAGGGGCGTCCCCAGATATTATGTTGGGTGTTGTTGGGGTCCCCAGGGAGTGGCCGGGAAGTGGGAGCAATGGGAGAGCATCCAAGAAGATTGGGGCGATGCTATTTGCTCCTAGATGAGGAAGTGAGTAACGATTGAACGGTGTTGCCTGCATGCTTGTTCGTATCGGCAGGCCACTATACCAGCTCTGGGTTTTCCCTACAACAGGGAAGACACAGGTTCAGATCAATCTTTGAAAGTGAAGAAGTCACCGAAACCATCAGGAGATCACTTCTCTGGCCTTTTAAAATGACTCCTTGACTTCCCTGGGTTTGTGGGATGAATGGCTCACACATACAGTCTGATTTGACATCACTTCCAGGGCTGGGTTCTAACTTTAGTTAGTCTGTTTTCAGCAGGTCGCAGGCTAGGCTTTGATTTTTCTCTTGTGGATTAACCTTTGAAGAGATGGTTTTACCCTCCCACATAGCTTTATCTTTTATCAATATTAAAAATGTAGTTGGCACAATACCTCTCCCACCCCTGCCAACACACCCACCTAACACATTACACACCTGCATTTTCGGTCATCACAGCTAACCTAAGTGATCAGGGAAACCACTATCTGTTCCTTATTATCCTTATAGGAAGCAGATCTTGCCTAAAGAACTCAACTTCTCCCTCCCCCTGGAATGTCTCAACTTAGAGTCCGCACCCTGTCGCTGCTCAGTGTTTCATGAAAGGCACTGTGCAACATGGGAGCCCATCCCAGACCTCTCAGCGATGGCTCTTCGCTTTCTATCACCACAGGGTCCATTGGAGCTTGGTCTTTAATTCTGCAAAAATCCATACTTTTCTCTCCGGAGCACTGGGAAGTCCAAACTTGTTTCCTGCCATGCATTCCCTCCTACCCTATAGACCCAGAGCCTTATTAGTAGGGAAGAAGTCAGAAATAAAAAGATGCTATTGTTGTTGTTGTTGGTGGTATTATTATTATTTTAAGGTCAGAAGCATCGTACAGACCAGCATGACCATCTCATATTCGACACAGGTGAAACAGGGCAGTGCAGCCCTGGGAGGGAGTGAAAGGCTGGCTGTCTACTCTGCTCTATTTCGGTTACTTCGTGCTAGGCTTGACATGGCTGTACTGAGAAAACTCTGTTTACTGTATTTCTATTCATGTTTTATTCCATCTTTGGTCAAAAAACCTAGCCTGTATTTCAATAGAATTGGAAAGAGCTCCGACTTTGTTTATTCTCAGAATGTGGGTTTTGTTCTAACTTCATGTTTTTCAGAGTGCAGGGGTCTATGGGATGAAGAGGTACGGCCTTTCTGGAGCGCTTATTGTATTAAAGATTTTGAGAGGAAAACATGTACACCGAGTCAGACACGTACGTGGTTTGGATCAGCATGCACAATTTAAACAAACACAAGCCTTCACAGAAATTTATTCCCATGGGAGGGGTCCTGGGAGGGGGGAACACACACATTTTGCTCCAATGTACCTCTCCCCCACCAACGTTGCCATTCTTCTGGGCCTTAGGAAAAATTTGGGAATCTTGGGAAAAGTTCTTGGAGGAACATTCTGCCACTAGAGGGTACTCACACTTTAATTTTAAGAGGGCCTGAGGAAGGCATATTGACTTCCTCAGATGTCAGAATCTGGCTCTACTTTGTTTGCAGATCCAAACTGAGCAGTCCATTCCAACAACCAACTGGGCAGGCCACGGAGCGGGCCTGGGAGATGGGGAAAAGCTCATCAAGTGAGGAAAAGAGTTCTCAATTGGAAATGGGAGATGTGTGGCTTGGTGTCCGGGCCACCGGCCAGTTTGGGGGAACTTAGGCAAGCCTACTCTCCTTTTGCAACTTGGCTCCTTCATGAAGAATTCCTAAGAATGAGGGATTTGGGTAACCCTGAGGAATCTGAATTGTGTTCTGAAGGTCCTCTCGGACACAGACACAAGGGGCTCAGTGACGGGGATGGTGAAAAGTCTCCCGTCTCCTCTGAACAGAGCAGCTTATTTTCATTTATTTATTCTGTTTAAGATTTTTTTTTGAGGACAGGGTTGGGGAGCTAGAGAAGTTGGAGAATGGGCTAAATGATAGCTGGGGTGAAGATAAAGGAAGGTTTCTCCTGCCTTAACTTCCTGCCTATCCTGGTTACCTCTGCTCCCCATTCACCCGTTCTGCCCCCCCTTCTCCTCCTCCTGCGCTCACCAAGATTTCCCCCAAGTGGAAGCACATTCCCCTCATTTTCCCAGGGACATGCGGATGTGCTATGGGAGTCGTCCGGAGGTGGACCTGTAAAGCTGCAGTGGGGGGCGAAATGAGGACGGCTCCCCTCCCTTGCAAATGGGTAGGGTGATGCTGGGGAGAGGCACACTTGCTGGTCTGCTGGGCAGTCTGAGTTTGGCTGATGACAGTCAGGAACCAGGAGGGTAGGACCTCTGGATGGCAATGATACAGCCAAGGGGGGTCCCCTCCCCTTCCTCCTACAGATGCCCACAAGTACACAATGGCCTACAAGCCAGTCTTAGCTTTCTATCCAGTCTGCCTCCTTGCTGCCTAAGTTAATGAAGTCATCAATACCACCGCATCCCAAATTCAGGTTCCTGACCCACTCATTCATTCATTTTTTTCCCATTAATTCATTCGTCAGTCATTGAAGCGAGCACTTATATGCATGTATCGTACTATATGCATGAGCTCACATGCTAGGAGCTCTGGGGGGTGAGGAAGGGAGTAAAATAAGGTTCCTTTTGTCAAAGGGTTTGCCGTGCAAAGTCTTGCAGGTCTTCTGTCTACTTTGTGAGTACCCGCCTTGCCTGATGTAGTAGCATTTGCATGGAGTGGGCCCTTAAGGATGTTGTAAGTGTTTGCCTGGGGTGTTTTCCTGGGCAGGTCTTTGTCTCATTTTACTTCTTGCCATTGTCCGCATGAAATAAGTAGCATTCGAGTGCCAGACAATATTTCTTCTACTTTCTCCTTGCAAACATCCCCCCTCCTAGAAATTGACTACCAACGGATGGTGGTATCGTTCAAGACCTT
This sequence comes from Martes martes, assembly GCF_963455335.1. Taxonomy (NCBI): domain Eukaryota; kingdom Metazoa; phylum Chordata; class Mammalia; order Carnivora; family Mustelidae; genus Martes; species Martes martes. Next base: position 183,636,668 of record NC_137890.1, read on the forward strand.
ATAGGTGACTATAAGGTCTTGAACGATAGTGACTATAAGGTCTTGAACGATATCATCTGAATACTTCATATTCTGTGCAAAGCTTTTGATAGTAAGGTTTTATGGCGGGGAGATTATATCACATCAGAGAAATGATGAAGAGTTGGAAATAGGTCAGACAAGACTACTGTGTAAGTAGGTTCCAAGCTCCTTGGCAAGTGTAAGCTTTGGGCAGGCAATGGTTCACCAGGGTTTTCCTAAGAACACCAGGAACTCACCATCACTTGTTTTGGATACCACACTGAGCTCAGGAATCCTAGCAGGAGAGAGGAGAATTGGGTGAAAATGTCCTTGAGATTTCATTGCAGGTCCTGAAAAGTAAATATATGTATTTTAGAGAGATTTAGGAAACAGAAAATGCCCCTTTTTTGGGCATTGAAAGTTTCTCATAAAAATATTCAGATACTAATTTTTTAAAAATTGAGAATAAATGTATACAGATATAAAAGCAGTGTCTAAATACCCTGCAAAGTAAACTTATAAGGATGCTCTTCCAGTACAAGTATTTGCCTATTTTTTATATATAGAAAATAATGGATGGGAGGTTCTTCGAAAGCTCTTACACATTGGAACCAGGAGACATATATAAGAATATTCATAATAAGAAACATACAACCTACCGAAACTGAAGCAGGAAGAAATAGAAAATTTGAACTGACCAATTACTAGCAATTTGAAGCAGTAATCAAAAAATTTCCAACAAACAAAAGTCCAGGACCAGAGAGCTTCACAGGTGAATTCCATCAAACATTTACTTTTTTTTTTTTTTTTTGAAGAGTTTATTTATTTATTTGGCAGAGAAAGAGAGCAGGAGAGCACAAGCAGGGGGAGCAGCAGAGAGAGAGGGAGAAGCAGGCCCCTGGCCGAGCAGGGAGCCCGAAGCAGAGCTTGATCCCAGCACTCTGGGATCATGACCTGAGCCAAAGGCAGACGTTTAACAGACTGATCCACCCAGGCGACCCTATACCAAACATTTAAAGAAGAGTTATACTTATTCTTCTCAAACTGTTCCAAAAAATAGAAAAGAAAACTTTCAAATTCGTTCCATGAGGCCAGTATCACTCTGATACCCAAACCAGAGAAAGACATGACTAAAAAAGAGAACTACAGGCCAATATCTCTGACGAATATGGATGCAAAAATCCTCAACAAAATTCTAGCAAACCGAATCTAACAGTACATTAAAAAAATCATTCACCACCGTCAAGCAGGACTTATTCCTGGGATGCAAGGGTGGCTCAATATTCACAAATCAATGAGCTCGAGGGGTCACATCAGGAAGAGAAAGGATAAAAATCATATATTCATTTCAACAGATGCAGAAAAGGCATTTACGAAGTACAACGTCCATTCATAATAACAACCCTTGACAAAGTAGGCTTAGAGGGAACATACCTCAATATAATAAAACCCCATGGCTAACAACATACTGAATGGGGAAAAACAGAGAGCTTTTTCCCTAACGTCAGGAATAAGACAAAAGATGTCTAAGGACTAGTACTTAAACATTGTATTAGTTAGACAACAAATAGAGAAAAGAACCACCCAAATTGGTAAAGAAGTAAAACTTTCACTACTTACAGATGTCATGATACCATACATAGAAGATCCTAAAGACTCCACCAAAAATGACAACAACAACGTAGAACGGATAAACGAATTCAGTAAAATTGCAGGATACAAAATCAATGTATAGAAATCCATTGCATTCCTATACACTAATAATGAGGCAGCAGAAAGTGAAATTAAGAAAATAATCCCATTTACAATTGCTCCCCAAATCATAAAATATGTAGGAATATACTCAACCAAAGAGATGAAAGCCCTGTACTCTGAAAACTTAAAAATGCTGTTGAAAGAAATTCAAAATGACACAAAGAAATGGAAAGACATTCCATGCTCATGAGTTGGAAGAACAAATATGGTTAAAGTGTCTATACTACCCAAAGCAATCTACAGATTTAATGCAATCCTTGTCAAAATATCAACAGCATTTTTTAAAAAAGATTTTATTTATTTATTTGACAGACAGAAATCACAAGTAGGCAGAGAGGTAGGCAGAGAGAGAGGAGGAAGCAGGCTCCCTGCTGAACAGAGAGCCCAATGCAGGGCTCGATCCCAGAACCCTGGGATCATGACCTGAGCCGAAGGCAGAGGCTTAGCCCACTGAGCCACCCAGGCGCCCCACCAACAGCATTTTTTAGAGAACTAGAACAAACCTACAGTTTGTATGGAACCACGAGAGACACCCCACAAAGCACTCTTGAACAAGAAAAAAACAAAAAAAAATGCTGGTATCAGAATTCTAGACTTCATATTATATTACAAAGCTGTAGTAATCAAAACAGTATGGCATTGGCATAAAAATAGACATAGAGATCAATGGAACAGAATGGAAAACCCAGAAATAAAGCCACAGTTATTTGGTCAATTAACCTTTGACGAAGCAGGCAAAAATATACAATGGTTTGTTAAAGATGGTTTCTTTAACATGGTGTTGGGAAAACGAGACAGCAATATGCAAAAGAATGAAACTGGACCACTTTCTTACACCGTACAAAAAATGAACTCAAAATGGATTAAAAACCTAACTGCGAGGTCTGAAACCATACAAATCCTAGTAGAGAACACAGGCAGTGATTTCTCTGACAGCATCCATAGTAACATTTTCCCAAGGCAAGGGAAATAAAAGCAAAAACAAACTATTGGGACTATATCAAAATAAAAAATTTCTGCACGACAAAGGAAACAACAAAACTAAAAGGCAACCTACTGAATGGGAGGAGATATTTATAAACAGCATATCAAATAAGGCATTAGTTTTCAAAATGTGTAAAGAACTTATACAGCTCAACAGCCAAGAACCAAATAATCCAATTAAAAATGGGCAGGAGATTTGAACAGACATTTCTCCAAAGAAGACATACAGATGTCCAATAGACACATGAAAAGATGCTGAACATCACTCATCATCAGGGAAATGCAAATCAAAACTAGAGTGAGATATCACCTTACATCTGTCAGAATGGCTAACAAAAAACCCACAAGAAACAATGGGTGTTGGTGAGAAGGTGGAGAAAAAGGAAACGTTGTGCACCATTGGTGGGAATGCAATCTGGCGCAGCCACTGTGGAAAACAGAATGGAGGTTCTGCAGAAAGTTAAAAATAGAACTGCCCTACAATCCAGTAATTGAACTACTGGGTATTTGACCCCAAAATACAAAAATACCAATTCAAAGGGAGCCATGCCCCATCATGTTTATTGCAGCATTATCTAAAATAGCCAAATTATGGAAACAGCCCGGGTGTCCATCAGTAAATGAAACAAAACAAATGAGCAAAGGCCAAAAAAAAAAAAAAAAGAGAGAGAGACAACCTAAGAAACAGATTTTTAACTATAGAGAGCAAACTGATGGTTACCAGAGGGGACGTGGGTGGGCGATGGGTGAACTATGTGGTGGGGATTGAAGACCGCACGCACCACAGTGAGCACTGAGTGACATACAGAACTGCTGAATCGTTACATCGTGTCACCTGGAGCTCATATGACACTGCATGTTGACTAGACTGGCATTAAAATTAAAAATAATAAAAAAAGAATATTTGTAATAGCCAAAACTTGGAAAGCGCTCCATGTCCTTCAACAGTAGAACAGATGAGCAAACTGTACGCGGTCATACAATGGGACCCAGCAGTTACCCGCACCACTGGGAGTGTGTTTCAGGTCAAGGATGTTGAACAAACAAAGCAAAGAAGAGTAGTACTGTGTCAGTCTATTTCTGTGAAGTTCAAAAATATGCTAAAGTAAGTGACACATGGCTTAAAGACTCAAATACATGTGGTAAAACTGTAAAAACAAGAAAGTGACTGACCATCGCCACATTCGGACTAATGACTGCTCTGAGAGGAAGGGTAGGGAAGGGGGTGTGGTTTCGGAGGCCTCAGGGGGCTTTCAAAGTTCTCAGTAAAGTTCTCATTCTTAAACTGGGTGTAGGTGATAACTGGGTGTGCACCGTTAACATACATATTTTATAAACTTCTATTATATCTACTCATTATTTAACAAAAACAAAATAAAAAAGATAAGATAAATGAAATGATTAAAAAAAAACCCTCTAATATTTTTTCTCCACACCTCAGGGGCATCCATGCTGCATACTCTCAGGGTATAGGTACATCCAACTTTGGAGACCATTTTATTATATTATAATATGATATTTGTATTGTGCTTTTATATTATTAGAATATATACGATTTATATGTTATTTATATTTAAAATTATAGAAATAATTAGATCATTATATCATATATATCACATATATTCATGACCTGAAATAGCATATTGTGTACTTCTATATTACATATTATATGATATAATGATCTAATTATTTCTATAATAATTTTTATAATACACTATTATAATACACTATTTATAATACACTATTATATTATAATCTTTTTATTATAAAGGATATATCTTTTTTTTTTTAAAGATTTTATTTATTTATTTGACACAGAGAGAGACAGAGATGACAAGTAGGCAGAGAGGCAGGCAGAGGCAGAGAGAGAAGCAGGCTCCCCACCGAGCAAGGAGCCCGATGCGGGGCTCGATCCCAGTACCCTGAGATCATGACCCGAGCCGAAGGCAGCGGCTTAACCCACTGAGCCACCCAGGCGCCCCAGGATATATCTTTTTATTATAAAGGATGAGGTTTTATCCTTGAAATGTAGTGCTTGTAGACTGAGAGTGAAGTAGGGGACAGGAGGTTGGGCTTGGCTCTAATGGTGGCGTAGGAAACGCTGTAAACGCTGTAATCACTCACCCAGGGAGGTGTTGCCTGAGATGAGAGGGGCTTCAGGATGTTTGGTTTTCAGCTCCAGGAGATCCTTTAGGGTGCCAGGGGAGATCCAGGTAACTCTCTCTCCACGAAAGGTCAGAGTTTGTTTTTCTGGCTTCTCTGCCATTCTCTAAGTGCAAAGGACAAGTGTGTATGCACATGGGCACACCTGTCTTTCAGGTTCCCAGAGGGAGGAATGTTCCTCTAGAGAGATTGCGGGAGCCCCGGGGTCCCCTTGACCGAAAAGATACTCATTACACTACCCTCATTGAATAATGCCTGTACTTCCACAATTAGATATTCACTTCTTTAACTTAAGACTTGTTAATATATGTAGCTCTTGGCTGGCCAATGATGATATAGGCTGGCCTCTGTCAATGACACTTCAGTATGCAGTAGTTGAACACAATTCAGTATCATGGCCTTAAAAATCATAATCACACTAATACTCCTAATACTCCTAAGTTAACATTGTCAGCCTAGAGTTTTCCTCTGAAATCCAAACTCATAGATCTGAATGAGAACTTGGTGTCTCCTCTGAGATGTCTAACATGCATCTCAGATTTAACACATCCCAAACTGTGCTCCTCATATCCCATCCTTTCTGAAAAACCAAAAGGTCTTCCCCTTCTTTGTCAATGGCCACTGTCCTTTCCAGCTGCCCAAAGTCCCAGAGTCAGCCTCAATCTCTCTCTCTCCCATACCCCACATCACATCCAGCAGCAAATATTGTTGGCTCTCCTTCAAAATATTTCCAGAATCCATCCTCTTCTCAGCTATGTGCTGACAGCCTGGTCCGACACCACCATCTCTTGGGATGGCATTAGTGCCCTGCCAAGGCTCACTGTTCCTCCCTGTGCCCCTCAGCAGGCCATTCCCATCCCACCAGCCAGAATGATCCCATCACAACATTAATAGGAACCCACCCCTCCCCTGTCCAACCTCCCTAATCATTTCTCATTTCTCACAGGGTAAAGTCAGCAGCCCAAGTCCTTGTGGCTGCTCCCCAGTAGCTTTCCAACCCCATTTACTGTGCTCCCGCCGGGCCGCACCCTGCTCTGCCCCTTGGTCAGGACAACGGTTCTCCCACCACTGGCCCCTTTGCACCTGCTCTGTGCACTGCCTGGACTGCTTTCCCCCTACTGTGGAGGCTGCTCCCTCGATTCTGGTAGAACTTTTTTCAAACGTTATTTTCTCAGAGAAATCTTCTCTGGCCAGCATTCTAGCCTCCTTCTCGTTTTTGTTTTTGGTTTTTTTTTTTCCTTCTTATCACTTCTCACTGGCTAACACACTGTATCTCCTATCTGTTATCTTGCTTCTTACCTGTCTCGCCTACCAGATGACAACTCCTTGTGAGTAGGTTTTTGTGTTAGTTTTAGTCCTTGCTCTATATTTAGTACCTAGAACAGTGACTGGCATGTTGCTGGATGATTGGTATTTGCTGAATGAGCAAATAAACACTTCAGAACCCCTTCAGAAATAGGTATTTTATAGAATGGGACCACTGGATGCCAGAGAGGACAGAGAGATGCTGATAGAGGTAAGAGTAGGGCATAGGGAGGGCCCTGGAAGTGCTCCTTGGGGTCAACCTATTAGCGTTGCTGGAAGACCATGTTAGAAGCTTAGCAAAGCTGGGTGACTAGGACAGTCAATGGGGACACACCGCAGATGACAATGATGAGAGTAATGACGAAGCCTTCAACAGAGAGTCTCGCTTGAGGCTTCAGGGAGTGTGTCCAGGGCATCAGCCAGGGAGGGCTTGCTGAGCCGGGCAGGGACAGGCTTCTTGGTGTGATCAAATATTTCCATAGTTTGACAACTTCACAGGAAGGAAAGGGTGGTTTCATAAAACTGAGTTTACAACCATTGACATTTCAACAAACACATAAGGCACCCAACTTATCTTACCAAGAGTTCTGGGGGAAATATGAGCTCCTGGGTAGGGTCCAAGGGCTGGAATTCGTCTTCAGCAAATAACTCGGTGCAAATCTTTACAAAGGGCAGAAAATGGCCTTGTTAGCCCAGCTAAATCAGAAACAGCATTGTAATTCTTTACATTAATTGGGCAAAATGAACATAGTCATAACTCTTCTACTCCCCTAATATGAGAGTAATGGGAAATAGTTCAAACCAAATGAAAGTTTTAAATAAGAATCTTGTCGTAAGAGAAATACTGATTTGCCCCTGATATGATACTAAGGAAAAGGCCTTTCCCTGAAATAGTTCAAAGAGGCCCCTGTGAAACACCAAGAAAATGTATGAGAAACTACCAGAGGAGGGTAAGTTGAGGGACTGGTCTCCACTGTGCCCTAGCCACTGTCCTCTCACCTGTCAAATCAGGATTCAAAATGCTAAAGGCTCTTTCCACATTTTGGCGACCGTGGCCATTGCTGCTATGAACATTGGGATACAGATGGCCCTTCTTTTCACTACATCTGTATCTTTGGGGTAAATACCCAGTAACGCAATTGCAGGGTAATAGGGAAGCTCTATTTTTAATTTCTTGAGGAATCTCCACACTTTTTTCCAAAGTGGCTGCACCAACTTGCATTCCCACCAACAGTGTAAGAGGGTTCCCCTTTCTCCACATCCTCTCCAGCACATGTTGTTTCCTGTCTTGCTAATTTTGGCCATTCTAACTGGTGTAAGGTGGTATCTCAATGTGGTTTTGATTTGAATCTCCCTAATGGCTAGTGATGATGAACATTTTTTCATGTGTCTGATAGCCATTTGTATGTCTTCATTGGAGAAGTGTCTGTTCATATCTTCTGTCCATTTTTTGATATGATTATCAAAATGCTAAAGGCTCTGAGAAGTCCTGAAGTTTGAATAAAAATGACTCTAGACATACATGCCTATGCACAAACCATCCCCACTTATTTTAATAACAATAGCTAACATTTATGGAGTGTTATGTTCCAAGTGCTTTTACATGTATTAATAATTCGTTTAGTCTTCACAACAATTATATAAAGAATGTAAATTATCATCTCCAATTTTACTAATTGGGAAACTAAAGCATAGGGGAAAGTTACCCAAACTCTAATCTTGTCTGAAAGAGATCTGTTTTAGCTTTGGAAACACTTACTCCCAGAAAACATTCCTGAAAAGGCACAGCAAACCAGGAGAACCATGGGAAGCAGAGCTAGAGGTCTGCGTAGTGGAGAAGAGCATGGGTAGACATCAGACAGAAGGGGAAAATCAGAGCCTGGCTTTGAACCACCTCATTACCAGGGGCAGATCTGGGTTCATTCTCAGCTCTGCCACGACTTGGCTCCCTGACCCTCCCAAAGGAAAGGTACTTAACCTCTCTAAAGGTAAATGGAAATCATGATATAATTGAAAGGGTAATTTATGACAGTTAGGTAAAATGGATTGACATTTGTCCGATGCTCCCCCTCTTTTTCTATTTCTCTGGGGTCTTCCCAGGTTCCAGAAGGGAAACTTGCAACTGCTCCTTATAAAGGTTCTTAGTAAGACCCTAGATTGAGGAATTACAGGTCAACATTTTTGCATTAGCTGGACTTAGAAATGCAGGCAGTACCTGAGGACAATAAAGTCCTCTAAAACCTAGGAGTAAGATAGTGTATGAGAATGAAAACATAAACAACAACAACAACAACGAAAACCATAATGAATCAGATCTGAGGAATTAAAGCTTTCCCGAACAGGTGTTAGGCCAGGCCTTAATAATAGAAGATCTTAACATAGCTGTAAGAGAAGGGAGAGTCATGGGAAGGATGCCTGCCATCCAGCTGGTCTATCCTGGTGGAAGAAAGGGCTCTTCTGCGGTGTCACCCTTAAGATTATCCAACTGCTCTGCATCCATGTTCACCAAGCAACCCCGTTAAAATGTGGCTTCCTACGTGTGTTTTCCTATAGGGAAAGAACCTGCAGCTCAGTGACCATTGGATCCACTTTATAATTGGGTTTCTGTAAATGAATATTAGGGCACATTACAATTTAAATATCATGTTCTTTCAAGTTTGGTTACAGTGAATCAGATGGTCCCCAGAGTCCCATCATTGCCCAGATGCCCAGAATCAAGGATCAGACTTTAAAATGTATTACCCCTTCTGAGGCACACTGATCTTCTGTGAAGTGCTCACGGGTGGGGGGGGGGGGTGCAGCTGCCTTCTTTGGCAATAACCCTCTATTTCACTGCACATCTTCTTCAGACCAAAATGAAGTGACGGTCAGAGGCCAAGAATGGGAACAAGGTAGGTGTGCAGGATGGAAAGAGAGCAGGGGGTGATGGGCTCATTTTTGTCTGAGGGCAGCTCTGTTCTCTCGCATTTTCTTGTCTACAGGGAGGAGACTCTATTTTTTCCGTATTCCTTTAAGAACCTGGCAGTGGGTCTTTTTTGGAAACTCGTATCTCTCAGAGAGCGAAGCCAGAGACTGCAGTGTTTCCAGCTAGACTTCCCAGTGGTGACGATCGTGCCCTCTTATGTGACTTCGGACAGGCTCCCTTCCTGAGGTTGCAATACCCTCTCTCTGCAAAGGAGGGGACATGGTGATAGAGGACAGCTCTGCCTGCGTGGGGGAGGCACAGAACTCCTTTCCCACTCAAGGCTGGGGCCCATCATAGTTGGGGCAGGTCTTTTCCTCTTGTCTGAGCAGTTTATGTTTTCTTGTTTCATCCTGACAGAGACAGAAGGGGCATCAGAGCCTGGCTTTGAACCACCCTGTTACCGGGTTCCAGATGAAAAGTGCTTTATCTGCGCATGTGCTTAGGAGATTTGAAAGCAATGCAAAGTGTGACCATCAACACTTACAAGCCAAGTTTTAACACTGGGCCAGCATTAAACAACACTCTCAGGGAGAGGACAAAACAGACAGGGACTTACATCACTTTCCCTGTGGAGCGAGGAAGCATCATTTCCTCCAGGATCCAAGCAGCATTTTCCTGTTCCTTTCTGTCGACAGCCATCTGACTCCTAGGACAGCGAAATGCCTTCAGATGAAAAACTTTTTAATAGGTAAATGCGTGTGTGCCTTGAAAGGCTTGTCAATTGAAATGAGACTTCCAGACTTCTTTTAGTCATTTTTGGTAGTTTCTGTTGGAACAGGACTAATCACAAGATCTCTCTTCTTTTGCTTTATTTCAAAAATAGAATGACTGGGATGCCTGGGTGGCTCAGTCGGTTAAGTGTCTGTCTTCAGCTCAGGTCATGATCCTAGGCTCCTGCTCAGCGGGGAGTCTGCTTTTCCCTCTCCTTCTGTGTGAGTTTGCTCTCTCTCTCTCTCCCCCCCTCAAATAAATAAATAAGTATTAAAAAAGTAAAATGAGGGGCGCCTGGGTGGCTCAGTGGGTTAAGCCTCTGCCTTCGGCTCAAGTCATGGTCTCGGGGTCCTGGGATCGAGCCCCGCATCGGGCTCTCTGCTCAGCAAGGAGCCTGCCTCCCTCCCTCTCTCTGCTTGCCTCTCTGCCTACTTGTGATCTCTCTCTCTCTGTCAAATAAATAAATAAAATCTTAAATAAGGTAAAATGATAATATAGACTATATGAAGTATATAATATGATGTATAATATATACAAAAATATATAGTGTAATAATAAAGAATGTAAAGAAGCATAAAGGAAACTGTCATTACCCTATTCCACTGATAAAGTTTTATATATCCTATATTTGTACTATATTTAAGTACAATATTCTTTTTGCCTTTTTATTCATTTATTTGCCTACTATTTTGTTCATTTATATGTTTATTTATTCATTTATATTGTGAATCTTTTTCCATATCATTAAAATGTCTTTATTTTTTGAAATTTAAAATTTTTTAAATTTAAATTCAATTAGCCAACATATAGTACATCTCAAATGGTCTTTAAAATATAATTTGCTAGGATGCTTGGGTGGCTCAGTCAGTTAAACATCTGCCTCCGGCTCAGGTCATGATCCCAGGGTCCTGGGATTGAGACCCGCAACGGGCTCCCTGCTCAGTGGGGAGTCTGCTTCTCTCTCTCTCCAGCTGCTCCCCCCAACTTGTGTTCTCTCTCTCTCAAATAAATAAAAACCGAAAAATCTTAAAACAAAAAAAAGATTTGGGGTGCCTGGGTGGCTCAGTGGATTAAGCCGCTGCCTTCGGCTCCAGTCATGATCTCAGGGTCCTGGGATCGAGCTCCACATCGGGCTCTCTGCTCAGCGGGGAGCCTGCTTCCCCCTCTCTCTCTGCCTGATTCTCTGCCTACTTGTGATCTCTCTCTCTCTGTCAAATAAATAAATAAAATCTTTAAAAAATACATATATATATAATTTGCTGATCATATAATAGTCCATCTTCTGGCTATTCTGTGAAATATTCATAACATTTGCTATTGTTATATACTTGGATTTTTTCCCCTACATTGTATAAATGTAAATAACATAATGAACATTTCTATTCATCACATGGACAGCTTTGTGTATGTCTCTGAATTTTTTTGTAGGTGAACTCCTAGTGGTAGAATTAATTGATATGATACCTTTTAGGGCAATGATGATTTATTCATTTTTTTAGCCTACATAAGATCTAGCAATACTAAATGTTATCATTTATATAAGGACCTTTAAGACAAAAGAAAAGAAAAAATAAAGAAAGGTGGAGAAAAAGACTTATTTTGGAACCGGGTTTTCTAGACATTTGGGGTCTGCAGGGGACTGACTGGAAATGAACAGACAATCGATAAATTTTATAGCAGGTTTCCATTTACTGGTTCCTTCATTTCCCGTTTCCTCCAAATTTACCTCTTGTGTGTCCTTCCTTAAATAATTTCTCCTTAGTATCTAGTAAAATACTTTCTTTCAGATGCCCCAGTTCTCTGCCCAAATGCCTCAGGCTGTCCTCTTCCTCACTCTGTCCAAGAACCAAAACCATGTGGGCCCAGTGACCAGAGCTTCCTCTCTTACTCAGAGCTCTGAGAGGGCCCACGATGGGCCATGAGTCAGCTACAACAGAAGCGGCCTGTCTCCTCTTGGCCTAGTAGATGTGAGCCTCGGGTATTCCCACTTGGGGCCCAGTTTCTTTCACCCATTAAAGTCCTTGGGGCCAGATGGAGGCAGGTGGGTCTCCAACCATATTTTTGCCTTTATCCCCAGAGTCTGTGCCTGGAAAGGTGGATAACATCCAGATTCCAGAGGGAGAGAGGTTTCCCTTAATTTCCTTTATTCCTATTTGATATGTGCTTCCCTTACACTGGCAATTTAATGGGTTTACAAGCTGTTCGTTTTATTTCTCATCAACTTTGAGATGAGAAATCAGCTTCTCAACTTTGGCTCCCCCGTGTGGCAGCAGAAGTCTGGGACATGCACCTGTGAGGAGAGGCCTGGCTCTGGGGTGAGGAATACACCTGCTGGTCCACTTCCAGGCTCACCTCTACTACTTGTGGTGGGATGTGGAACATCAGAGGTCGTGTAACTTTCACCCTATCCTCAACAAACAGCTAAAATTCTCATGAGTCAGTTGGAACTAACTCACTTGGTCTCCCTTATTGTCTGTTTCGATGATCTGAACAGTTCAGCCCCCGTATTCCCAGCCTTGGCCCGCTGTCACTGCCGTTCTCGCTCCGTAGGGCATCCCCAGTCACCTACTCACCACACAGAAGGTCCTTCCACCTGCGAGAATGGGCCGATACCCGGTGCAGCGGCAAAGATTACCTTAACAGAGAAGAGGCATGCTTATCAGTAGGCTTTATTTTTACTAGTCTCTTTTGAAAGTTGAAAACAGACCTAGGTTGTTGGTTTTGTCTTTTTTTTTTTTTGAGAGTGTTTAAATATCTGCCAGGCTGTGCAATGCTTTTTCCCTCTTCGTAGAATATGAATCTTCCCATCTCATCAATTCCAGTTTTATTCTCTGTCCTAGAGATGGTCATCTATCTGGTGAGCTCACTTGAATCCACTATTAGTTTGTTCATTCACTCTTGCATCTACGTAAGATACAGGGGATCCGAAAACAAGAAAGTATAGGCCAGATTTAAGGCACTATGTGGTTTTCTGTAATGGGGCAAAGAGAGTAAAGGAAGCAACCGCCAGCAACTGGCAGATTACAAGGGTGTGTCTGTGCTCACCCCTCAGGTCTCAAACTAAGAACTTGTGTATTTAACAGATGACTTATTTAGGAACTGCTGACACTTGAAAATAGTGTTTATTGATCCTGAAAAAGCGGTATGAGTAGATACTCCTCTTTAGTAATTTCAACCCATTGCAAAATTTAAAGCATCCTTTCAATATGTGAAGGGCTCTGTTGTGGGTTGAACTGTGGCCTCCCAAAAAGATATGCTGAGGTTCTAACACCTGGAACCTATGAATGTGACCTTATTTGGAAACAGAGCCTCTGCAGAAAGTTAAACTGAGGTCTTACTGAATTAGAGTCCACTCTAATCCTTGTAAGGACTCGTGTCCTTATAAGAAGGGGAGAATTTGGACACAAACACAGTGGGGAGAAGCCCATGAGAAGACAGAGGCAGAGACTGGAGTGAGGCATCTTTAAGCCCAGGAATGCCAGGGTGGCTGCCAAGCACCAGAGGCAGAGAAGAGGCGAGGAGGAAGAATCCTCTTCCAGAGCCTCCAGGGGGAGCATGACCCTGCTGACAGTTTGGTTTCAGACTTGCAGCCTCCAGAGCTGGGAAAGAATAAATTCCTGTCGTTTTAACCGACCCCGTTGGTGGCACTCTGATGTGACAGCACCAGGGAAGACAGCCAAATCGGTCACTGGACAGCGAACTGAGGTGTCCAGATGGGCGTGTGGCCTCTCCAGCACGTGCGCTACCATTCTTCTCTACTCCTGGGTGAGCTGTAGCTACTCTAGAAACAACCAGGGGGCCCCTGGTTGGGCACTGGGATGACCTCGTGAGTGGGCCACAGCAGCCTGACGCGGGATTCCCGCCGGGCCTCAGGCGGGTGGTGGTCCCCGTCCACGTCAGCCCTACCTCCCAGGGCTTCCAGGAGCTGCTCCTCTGAGGGCTGCTGGTGGTTCCTAAGCAGCGCGTACATGGACATCACCATCCCAGGCGTGCAGAACCCACACTGGGTGCCGTGGCTCTTGGCAATCCTCTCCTAGAAGGACACACGCACGATCACAGGCCTTTCTGCCGTTACCACCCCTCACCAAAGTCCCCATCTGGCACCTCCCTAATCATGGTGGAACCCAGTCCCGGAGCAGTGCATCCCTCCCCTTGCTCGGAGAAGGCCAGCACCCCTTTCCTTGGCTGCTCTGGACGAGGTACCCCAGAAGTCATAGTCTATCATTACAGTCATCTCTCAAGCTCAGATCCTTAAATCCTCCTAACTGGGAATTAATAAGGTGCAGCTTCTATGCCCAGAATGAGAATTCTCCAGAAATCAGTAATAAGGAAAAGTATGTGTAAGTTTCAAAAACAATTTTCTTGAACACCTCCACATCTTGTCCAGCCTAATTCTGACCATGGGGCCACCTCTTTTTTGATTAATTTGGAGACTATTTTCTGTTGACCTCACTTTACTTTCTTCTTTAAATTCGTTTGTGTTGGCTCCAAAGGAGTTCTACTTTCAAAGATCCAAAATTTTGGTCTGTGTCCCAGATCCTTGCTGTCTGAAGTGCCGTGCATGGACCAGCGGGGTTGGTCCCACCTGGGAGTTTGCAGGAAGTACAGGACCTCAGGCCTCCGCTCAAACCTCCCGACTCAGAATCTGTACTTGTAACAAGCTCCCAGATGATTTTTCGTGCGTTAAAGTTTGGAAAGCCCTGTTCTAGATTTCACAGTGTTATCCTCTCTGATCTCCCCAGACATTTCAATAAATTCTGCTGGGTCCTTGGCTTTTGCTGAGCTTTCCTGGAATTGATTCTCATGTTGTGAAAGCCAGAGACCCTGCTGGAAGCACCTGTGGTCCTGGTGGATCGGGACCTACGATTCTCTAGTTCTCTGTCTCCCTTCTTTGTGACCATGACAGAGGAGTTGATGTGTTTTCTGCCAAAGCTTAAAACCAGCCTCTGTGTTCCAGCTTCAAGTTAAGATTTGGAGAAATGACTGTCCTTGTGCTCTGGTATAGTCAGCCTTGGCTCTATTTTTCCTCCCAAGACCTCCTATGCCACAGGGAATAAGTCTGGGTTTTATCTTGTTCACCTCTGACATTTTATTCTATGGAGAAGAGCCCGTGCACAGTATTTACTCCAGCTTATAGTCACATAGGCTTTAGTCGATGTTTTGATAATCCTGCTTATCATTCAGGTGGAAAAAGTAGGAAAAAAGATAATCATCTAATAAAATGTGGATGGATTTCCAGCTTTCTTTAAATCACTTGGGTGTTATTATCTTGACCAATACGCATCCAAAGCTTCTACTTACCTGAGTACAACCTAGAAGCTCCAGGCAGCACAGTCAACACAGTGTTGGTTAAAAAGAAAAAGTTAAGAAGAAAATGACAATGTGCTCTTACCTGCACAGGGTGAAGCCTGGTGTTGATGCTTCCAACGCCTTCCACAGTGGTGACAGCAGCCCCATAGAGAGAGCAAATGGGCACCAGGCACGCAGTAATGGAGAAGTGTCTTCATAGGAGGAACACAAGGAAAATCAAGGGAAGTAAAACAGTCCTGCCTCTTGGGAATCTGGGAATGAAGAAGGTCAGGAGAAAACCCCCCAAGCCTATCATTCAGCCTGGGGGATGGGGAACTGACGGGGTGACAGGGAAGGAAAATTTAGAGTCGTCTCCGCTGACTTTGTACTCTCCGGAGGAACTGAGGATCCTTCGAGGGAACCCAGGCATTCTGAACCTCAGAAGAACTTTCTAAGCCCGTACAGACCCACTCGAGTCTGGACTCAATGGGAATGGACTCATGTTACCAGGAGTATGATTGGATATGGACTAGTATTCACTAGGATGCTGACCCCATAACAGGTAAAAGGCACACTTAGGGCTTTTATGTCTACATTTGAGAATTTTTTTGTTGTTAATTTTAAACACTCTGGATAAGGTCATTCAACAGTGAAATGACATGTGTTCTGAGGCCATTTCTTGATTTCTTGAGCCAGTAGATTGAGAGTAGCCCAAGTCCTGGAATCTGACGCTTAGTGAAAGGACGTGATTGTGGCCCAGGTCCCTGCTCAGCAAGGTTGGTCCAGCCCAGCAGTAGAAAAGACATTATCTTCAGAGCCAGAAAATATGGGTTCAAGTCCTTGTTCTAGAACCTTGTGTGACCTTGAACAAGTCACTTTATCTCTTTAAGCCTCAGTTTCCTCATTTGTAAAATGAACGGTTTCTTAGCCTGTCGGTTTGGCCAGCAAACCCTGAGGTGGTGAATGAAAAGATCACTCCAGACACCTTAGTAGGAGAAAGGAGAAGGCAAGGGGGGGTACCAGGTGCTTTAGTGGCAAAAGGTCCCAAGCCAAATTCTGTCCCCACCTTTATTGTGAACGTTATCAACACAACAAGGAATAAGAAAAACAAATGGAATGTGAAACTTTAATCATCAGGGCAAGGGCATAGGGAGTAGAGCGTGAGGAGGACAAGCTGTGCTCGCGATGAGTGTGCAGACAGGGAGTAAGTGACCTCCAAAGACGAATGTTTCTCCGAAGTCAAGCATTTACTCCCCAGATGAGTGCATTGACCTGCAACGAGGATCTGGCTGTTTTCAGCCCAGAAACCTTAAAGGGGGCCCAGTTTTCTGGACATTCTTTCTTTGCTTTTCAACTGGTCTCACCAGGGAGGCATGTGTTTATTAAATCTTATGGATTCCCACATAGATGAGCCTTAGGAGGTCTATAATCTCCCTGAAACTATGTGCAACACAGGATTCATTTATGTACTTTCTGAGTAGAGAGCTCATAGCTTTTATCTGATTTTCAGAGGAGTTGAAGGTCTAGAGAGGTTAGAGTCACATGATCTTAGAGACAGTTTGCTCTCCGATGGGAATATAAGCCTGGCCAAGAAACCAAGGTCCCCCTGCCCTCTGGCCTCTGGCCTCTGGGTCGGATACCTGATCTTCGCGGACAGCGGGTCGCGCTTAGACATCATAACAGTGCAGGCCCCACAGCCTCCTCTTCCGCAGGCGTATTTGGTTCCTGTGAGGCGTACTAGAGGGGCTGGTCAAGGAAAGGTTGTCATGGCACGCGTTACCCCCTAAGGCTGCCTCCCTAGGGTGTCGCTAGTGAGGACGGGGAAGTGTGGGTCTGAGAAGTCATTTCCTTGCCAGGTCTCAGCAAAGACCACTCTAGATCCTATAAGTTGTGCCACACCGAACCCACTAACTTTTCCTGTCTGTTTTCTCACTTGCTAAGAGAGAAAGGTAATACCGACTTTATCTTCACAGGCTTATCATGAACATCTTACAGGATCATGGCTGTGAAAACCCTTTGAAGAGTCCTATTTCATTATAGGTATTCCAGGTTCCAATTTTGTAACTGGGAGAGAAGAGCATTTTTAGCAGTTCAATGTATTTTAGTTTTGTCCGTTTGTATTGAGTTTGTTTTGTTTTTTAATTATTTTATTTTTCCTTTTTAATTTTTTAAGTTTAAATTCAATTAACTAACATTGATATAGGATTAGTTTCAGAGGTAGAGGTCAGTGATTCATCAGTCTTATATGATACTCACTGCTCATGATCACGTCCCGAGTCCTCCCTAATGTCCGTCACCCGGTTAGCCGATCCCCTCACCTCCCTCTCCTCCAAGTAAACCTGTTTGTTTCCCATGATTAAGAGTCTTGTGGTTTGAAAACAAGTGAGTGAGCTTTGGCAAAAACTCTCATCCTTACTTTCAAATCCCACCTGAAGTGTCCCTCTGCTCTCGCTTGGTCGGAGCCCGAGCCCAAATCCAGGCTCAGACTCCACCCGCTCTCTTTACTCCTCCTCCTTCCTACGCGGGGTCCATTTCCACCCCGTTTAGTTTTCGAGATTGGACGTAATTCATTACACTCATGAAAGATATCAGAATCACTGTTTTTTTTTTTTAAAAGCCATAGGGCTTATTCATGTAAATTAAGTTATAACATCAGATGCTTATCAGAGAGGCATGTACATGAGCCGAGTGGGCTGCGTGGAACGGGAGAGCCTGTGGCCCACTCTAGGTAGGGCGCCAGGGACAGTCCCTTTTCCGCTCAGCAAAACGGCCGCCACGCAGCAAAGGCTATTCTCTTGTTTCTCATGAGAAGCTGAAAAATCTTGATTTTATAAAATATGAGACTTCCTAATTTTCAAACATTGATAACTAACTAAATACCATGTGGACTTTTAAGCAAAACCTGTCCACGGGTGGACACCATCCGTTTATAATTTCTGCCATTTCTTTATTTACCTCTCAGTTTCTCGGAGAGATACATTAGACTTACCACTTCAAACGTGTGGCATGGGGTTCCTGGGTGGCTCTGTGGGTTAAAGCCTCTGCCTTTGGCTCGGGTCATGATCCCAGGGTCCAGGGATCGAGCCCCACATCGGGCTCTCTGCTCGGTGGGGGAGCCTGCTTCCCCCCTCTCTCTCTGCCTGCCTCTCTGCCTATGTGTGATCCCTGTCTGTCAAATAAATAAATAAATAAATAATCTTAAAAAAAAAAAAACAAACGTTTGGCATTATGAAGATCTAAAATGGTCGGGAAATGGTCGGGAAAATCTCTGGTCAGAGAGCGGTTGGAGGGAAAGGCAACCTCTTCCGATGACACGTGCTCTTCCTGAATCTGGAGAACCTGGTTTCCTGCCAGGACGGGGTACACGCAGCACAGACCTCTATTACATAACCGCCCTGCTGGGGATTTGGAGAGCCCTTAAAGAATAATTAGCGCTGAAGTAAAGAGCTTAGCTTCTATTTCATTGCTATTAAATCCAGATATAAGAAGCTCTGGGGAAACTTCATCCTCCCAAATCGCCCAATTAACTTAATATCCTTAAAACCACTGCCAAAAGCAAAGAGACAGCAAGGGCCAGTGGGGCTGACTGGAGATGGAGAGGTTAGAATGTCTTTCACAATCACAGCTGGCTTAAGTTTTAAGGCAAACACAGACACTGCCTAGACTTTGATCAAAAGGATCCGGTTCTTTCGGAGGAAGGTCAGCAGAGTGACTTCTGGGTCCACATTCCTCTCTACCACCTGCGTTGGAAAGAGGAAAGAGAGTTATTACGGGGATCGAATGGGTGACCCAGGGTAATGTCTGCCATGGCCTGCTTGATTTGGGGGCTCGGGTATAATACTTTCATCTGCCCATTTATTTTTTGCTCTGAAGCCAAACAAGTTTCACATACGTGTACAGAGCTGGAGACTTACCAAGTAAGTGCGACAACAATGCTTTTATATGTGATTAGAATGGGGAGCCACCACTGAGTAAGCCCCCACTGGGAGTTAACGTTCTTCATGTTTGCTCCACTACCCATGTGTGTGGAATCTTCCAACTCAGTCTTTTAAATCTTTTTTTTTTTTTTTAAAGACTTTATTTATTCACTTGATAGACAGAGATCACAAGTAGGCAGAGAGGCAGGCAGAGAGAGAGAGAGGAGGAAGCAGGCTCCCTGCCCAGCAGAGAGTCCGATGGACTCTGTGCGTGCGCGCACGCACACACACACACACACACACACACAATGAAGGGTCCCGGAGGGAAGACATCTAGAGAGGAAGAATTTCTCTTCCTGGCACCTCTGACACACCCCTAGTGGGGAGCACACATGATAACATGAAGGATCTCAAGAGTTGGTGGCAGAGTTGGGAGGTGGAGAGAGTTGCTGTCATCCCGAAGGGGTCCCTGAGTGTGCCAGTCCCCTCATGGCAGAGCAGCTAATGGTGAGACTAGTTGTCCCGGCTCAGGGCCCAGGGTGTCTGTCGTGGTGCACTAGAATTTCTCCCTCCCCCTCCTTGAAAAGTGGGGAGTTATCGCTCAGAAGCCTGGAGGGGTCTTCTTTGGTGCTTCTTTCCTACTTGTTTATTTTGGGACATTTCCTTTGATTTTCTCTTAGAGGATCCTCTAAACACCTCCAGCCGTGCTGGGGCATCAGAGGGAAGGAGACACAGTGAGCTATTCATGTTAGGGTCTACTTTTTTCCCTAGAAGAAAAACATGAACCTGTGTAGACCCCCCAAAGTAATTCTGGGCTCATGATTCAGGAGGGATTTGGCACAGAAAATCGACAAAGGAGCCTCCAAAGCCTAGGCGAGTGGAACAAGTGAGTTGGGACTCAGCTCATGAATGAAGGTTTGGGAAAATGTATGGTGGCTGCTGGCTGTGAGACTGGGTACAAGGGAGTTACAAGGGACATGACGAAACTATGTCCTATCTCCTTTCCTGGGGTGGGAGGCTGGACGTGGCCAAATCGCAGTTAGGTCTGTGGAGCTGGAATGCAGAGAGGCCTTGGAGGAGGTGGCAAGACCAAAGCAAAGCCACAGGCTTTGGGAACTACAGAATGGTTCCCCTGAGAGCTAGAAGTTCCCGAGAAGAGGGGGCCTGGCAGAGGGCACTGAGGGTGAACCAGCAGCCTGTGTGGACGGATGGTGAGCACGGACAGGGTCTTGCTAGGGGACAGCGACAACGGCAGAGCCCACTGTTCTTGTCATATAGGTTCCCCTAGAACTTAGTTGCAACCTGGATCGAAAATTGACTGCAATTACATTTTGACGAATTCTGATTAATGAAGTCTTGACAGAAAAATTAAGTTAATAAATAGAAAAAACAAAGCTCTATTTCTTGTCCTGCCGAGCTTGAGGATCAAGATGTGTTACTAGATACAGTGCTTCCAGGATATCAGGCCCAGTGCTAAGTGCTTTATAAGGACCTAGGGGATTCCTAATCGATGAAAGAAGCAACTCTATTTTAATCTATTTTAATCCTTTTAAGATTAAAGTTATAACATTCTATAAAAAGTTAAAGTTATAACAATCCATATATAGTATATATATTATATAAAGTTATAACAATCTATAACATCGTTATAGATTGTAGAGATAGGTCCTCTGAGGCTCAGGGAGGTGAAGTAAGTCATGTAAAGTTATGCAGTAAATGGCAGAGCTGGATTCGAAGCAGACTGCCTGATGCCGGGGCATGCATGATTCACCCCGATGCTTTACCACCTCCCCATATTCTCAGAAGCCGAGCCTTGGCTGAGTGGGCAAGAGGCCAAATTAGTATGGGTTCCGAGTCCCTGGCTTCCTGTCCCTGACTGGACAAGAACTGCCCTCAAGCTGGTAGTTTCCTGCTGTCTCTGCAAGCCGCAGTAGAATCACCCAACACTTACCTTTCTCCCATTCACAAAGAAAACCAAGTCATCTGACTTCGAAGGGCAAGGCATTGCACCTGTAAGTAAACTGCGCCTTACAACTCTAAGCACGGATGTTCTTTGGCACCAGAGAAATGAGAATTTAGTGCCAAGCAACTGAAATCTCTCCCCGTGCAGAAGCAGGCAGCTGAGAGCCCCAGAGAGCAGGGCAAGGTGTGGAGATGTCCCTGCTTGTGGCCTTTTAAGTCTAGGGTGCCTGCATGGCCCAGCCTCTTCCTCTCCTCCCCACCAATCCCGGCTTCCATGCACAGCCCACTCTTCTGGCTTTCTTGTGAGCTGAATGGCTTCGGCGTGGGAAACCCATGAACAACCACCTAAACTTGAACGGACTCTGCACACTGTCTCAGCCCCAGGAACATATTCTGGACAGAGTTCACTCTTAAAGAGAGCCAGAAGTGGGCTTTCTGAGACCTCCCACTTTTCCCGACGTTTTTCTTACTCTAGCTGCAGAAATGTCCTTGTAGGAATCATACGGATAAGCGTACTCTGTGCCCTAAAGCGGAGGGGTGGGATGTCACAATCACCGAGCCCCTCTCTATCCCCCCACCCACGACTTCCTCCCCACCCACAAGACTGCTCCATGGGGAAAGTGATGCGGTCAAGGCGGCCATGAATAAAAAGAATAAATGAATAAAATGAGGCCCAGATATATGAGATTGGTAGCTCAGGGACACATAGAAAGTTAAGTGGCGAAGCAGGAACCCAAACCAAGATCCCTTGGCTTAAAACACCTTAAGTTTATAGACGGATTCCTTAATAAAAAGAAAAATACACTGTTTGATCTTTCTGAGCCTGTCCGTTTTGGTATGAGGAGATAAAATCAAGCCATTCTTGTTCTTTCGGCTAAAGTAATGCCCAGGACTCGGCCTCACGTATGAGCAAAGCAGGTGGTTGCTCACCTGGACTGGTTTCAAGAGAGGAGGCAAGACCTCTCCTCTCCCTAACACTTCCTTCGCAAGGGCGTGGAGCCTTGGCACACCATTGTTAGAGTCACTCCTCTGTCTTAAGATGGCCTCACCTTGTGACAGGGCCTCAGTCCAGAGACGGCAAAGACCTAGCACACCCCCCCCCCCCCCCGCCATTTGGCTACCTGAGGATGATCCTCTTTCCTCCTTGGTCCACATGTGGCTTCAGAATCCCGCCCACCACAGAGCTAGTCCAGAAACCCTCCTAACCAAATGGAGTTGGTAGCTTCCAACTTTCTTTACAGTTTTAATGCCGAGGTTCCAGGCATCTTCCTGAACCCCTGTGGAGACAGTGTTTGCACATGTGTTTCCACCACGTGGAAACTTATGTGGAAATGGGGTGTGCATGCGGGTGTTTTGCGTGTGTTAAGAAGTTGCTGAAGAAACCCACAACAGAGTCCTGAGAGGGGATGTTGGAGATCATGCTGTGAATTAGGTATGAACTATAGGTCAGTGTTTTTGATCATGTCACTCCTGCTAAAAATACCTTCAATAGCTCTCCAAGGCCTGGGACATCAGGTCCCAACTCCTGAGCCCAGGGTGCAAAGCCCTCCATAGTCCGTCCTTGTTTCAGGCCTCAGACTGTTTGCTTTTCAAAAAAATCTCATGCTCCAGGCAAATGACTCTTCTCATTGACATTTTTCTGCTTCAACATGACATGGCTCTACTCAAAACCTTCCAGTGGCCTCCCAGAGCACTTAGCAAAACTCCATATGAGTTCCAGGAGGTCCCATGGGACTGGCCCTGCCCACCTCTCCAAGTGCATCTTCAACCACTTCCTCCCTTGCTTGTAATCCCTGCTATGTTGGTCTTCCCCTGGTTCTTGAACACGCAGAATTCTTTCCTATCCCAAGACCGTGGTGCATGTTATTCATTTGGCTCAACTTCTCTTCTCTTCTGTTAGACACTGGCATGGCTGGTGTCTTCTTGCCGTGGGGGTCTGAGCTCTTCCCCCATCTCTCAGTCTGCAGTAGTATCTCCAGCACTCTCATTTCCACCACGCTGTTCGTTTTCTTCAGAGCATCTGTTGTTACCTGACACGGATACTTGCTCGCCTTTCTAATTGCTTTGTCTACTAGAACATAATCTCCATGAGGGTTTGAACATTACTTTCAATTCATCACTGTATCCTAGAATGTGTAAATTCCCACGGAATAAATGCCCAGTAAGTATTTGTTAAATGACTGAAGAAGGCATTTCCATGTCTGAAATCATAACAACCCTGTTTCTATCCTGCTATGACTGCCCTCCCTCCCTCTTTAACTACCATCAAGAAGCAACATTGAACTTCCTCTCCTTTCTTTTTCTAAAATTTTATTTTATTTACATTCAATTAACATATAGTGTATTATTAGTTTCAGAAGAGTTCAGCGATTCATCAATTGTATGTGACACCGAGTGTTCATTACATCACGTGCCTTTTGTAATGTCCGTCACCTAGACTTCTGTCCATTTCTTGACTGGATTATGTGTTCTTTGGGTTTTGAGTCTGATAAATTCTTTATAGACTTTGGATATTAATCCTTTATCTGATAAAACTTTTGGATATATCTTCTCCCATTGTGTAGGTTGTCTTTTGGTTTTGTGGACTGTTTTCTTTGCTGTGTAAAAGCTTTTTATTTTGATGAAGTCCCAATAGTTCATTGTTTAAAAAATGTAGTTATTTGACACAGAGAGATCACAAGTAGGCAGAGAGGCAGGCAGAGAGAGAGAGCAGGGGAAGCAGGCTCCCTGTTGAGCAGAGAGCCTGATGCGGGGCTCCATCCCAGGACCCTGAGATAATGACCTGACCCGAAGGCAGAGGTTTAACCCACTGAACCACCCAGGTGCCCCCCAATAGTTCATTTTTGCCTTTTTCCCTTGCCTTTGGAAACATGTCTAGCCAGAGATTGCTGTGGCTGAGATCAAAGAGGTTGCTGCCTGTGTTCCCTTCCAGAATTTTGATGGATTCCTGTCTCACATTTAGGCCTTTTATCCATTTTGAGTTTATTTTTGTGTATGATGTAAGAAAATAGTCCAGTTTCATTCTTCTGCATGTGGCTATCCAGTTTTCCCAACATCATTTGTTGAAGAGACTGTCTTTTTTCCCATTGGATATTCTTTCCTACTTTGTCAAAGATTAGTTGACCATAGAGTTGAGGGTCCATTTCTGGGTTCTCTATTCTGTTCCATTGATCTATGCATCTATTTTTGTGCTAGTACCATATTGTCTTGATGATCACAGCTTTGTAATAGAGCTGGAAGTCTGGAATTGTGATGTCACCAACTTCTGTTTTCTTTTTCAACTTTTCTATGGCTATTTGGTTTTTTTCCTGCTTCCATACAAATTTTAGGATTTTTTCCAGCTCTGTGAAAAATGTTGATGGCATTTTGATAGGGGTTGCATTGAATGTATAGATAGTCCTGGGAAGCATAGACATTTTAGCAATATTTGTTCTCCCAATCCATGATCACGGAATGTTTTTCCTTTTCTTTGTGTCCTCCTCAATTTCTTTCATTAGTGTTCTGTAGTCTTTAGACCACAGATCCTTATTCTCTTTGGTAAGTTTTATTCCTAGATATCTTATGGTTTTTGGTGCGATTGTAAATGGGATCAATTCCTTAAGTTCTCTTCCTTCTGTCTCACTGTTAGTGTATAGAAATGCAACTGATTTCTGTGCATTGATTTTATATCCTGCCACTTTGCTGAATTCTTGTAGGAGTTCTAGCAATTTTGGATTGGAGTCTTTTAGGTTTTCCACATAGAGTATCATGTCATCTGCTAAGAGTGAAAATTTGACTCCTCCTTTGCCCGTTTGGATGCCTTTTATTTCTTTTTGTTGTCTGATTCCTAAGGCTAGGACTTCTGGTACTATGTTGAACAGCAGTGGTGATAGTGGACATCCCTGCTGTGCTTCCCACCTAGAGGAAATGCTCTTAGTTTCTCCCCATTGAGAATGATATTCATTGTGGGCTTTTTGTATATGGCTTTTATGATATTGAGTTATGTTCCCTTTGTCTCTACACTGTAAAGTGTTTTAATCAAGAAAGGATGTTATAGTCTGCCAAATGTTTTTTCTGTCACTATTGAGAGGATCATATGGTTCTTGTCCTTTCTTTTATTTATGTAGTGTATCACATTGATCCATCTGCGGATGTTGAATGATCCTTTCAGCCTGGGAAGAAATCCTACTTGGTTGTGGTGAATAATCCCTTTATGTGCTGTTGGATTCTATTGGCTAGTATCTTGGTGAGAATTTTTGCATCCATGTTCATCAGGGATATTGGTCTGTAATTCTCCTTTCTGATGGGACCTCTGTCTGGTTTTGGGCTTGAGGTAATTCTGGCCTCACAGAAAGAGTTGGGAAGTTTTCCTTCCATTTCTACTGTTTTTGAAACAGCTTCAGAGAAATATGTATTTACTTCTTCTTCTTTAAATGTTTTGTAGAATTCCTCTGGGAAGCCACCTGGCCCTGGACTCTTATTTGTTGGGAGATTTTTGATTAAGGCTTCAATTTCTTTGCTCATTATGGGTCTGTTCAGGTTTTCTATTTCTTCCTGTTTCAGTTTTGGTAGTTTATACGTGTCTAGGAATGCATACATTTCTTCCAGATTGCTTAATTTGTTGGCATATAGTTGCTCATAATATGTTTTTATAATTGTGTTTTTTCGGTGTTGGTTGTGATCTCTCCTCTTTCATTTGTGACTTTATTTGGGTCCTTTCTCTTTTCTTTTTGATCTTGATCAAGTCTGGCTAGGGTTTTATTAATCTTACTCTTTCAAAGAACCAGCTCCTAGTTTCATTGATCTGTTCTACTATTCTTTTGGTTTCTATTTCATTGATTTCTGTTCTGATCTTTATTATTTCTCTTCTTCTGCTGGGTTTAGGTTTTATTTGCTATTTTGTCTCCAGCTCCTTTAGGTATAGGGTTAGGTTGTGTGTTTGAGAACTTTTTTCTTTCTTTCTTTCTTTCTTTCTTTCTTTCTTTCTTTCTTTCTTTCTTTAACAGACAGAGATCACAAGTAGGCAGAGAGACAGGTGGGGGGGGGGGAAGCAGGCTCCCTGCTGAGCAGAGAGCCTGATGCGGGGCTCGATCCCAGGACCCTGGGATCATGACCTGAGATGAAGGCAGAGGCTTTAACCCACTGAGCCACCCAGGTGCCCAGCTTTCTTGTTTTAGAAAGGCTTGAATTGCCCTGTACTTCCCTCTTAGGACCACCTCTGCTATATCCCAAAGGTTTTTGAGCAGTTGTGTTTTCATTTTCACTCTTTCTTCTTTCTATCAAATCTAAAAGCGCCCGCAGATCCAACCAACTGCTTCTTTACTTTAATTTTAATAAACCAGGAACTGGGAAACTAGCCTCTTATCTGCCACTAACAGTTCGTTGTCTACTTGATGTATCTCATTTTTCCAATTAGGTAGCAAGCGCTTGGAAGTTAGAACAGCTGGTTGTATCGCCCACAGTGCTCAGCATGAATGACAACTTGGTAACTGAGGGGATGGATATATGCTTGATTGGTCACCCAAGATACTTTAAAGTGAAGGAAGCATCAGTGATTCATTCATTCATTCACTCAGAGGGTACAGACATACCATTAAATATTTATCATTGTGAGAAGCATGGCGCAGGGGAATTAGCTTTGTTTGGTGGAGGGGGATCAGGGAAGGCCTGAGGAAGGGACATATAGTCCTGACAGATGAGTGGTAGCTGATTCTGTGAGATCTAAGAATGGAGGGGAGGCAGCCTGGGGAGAGAAAAAGTGGAGACAGAGGATCTCCTTATGGCTGCTTCCACTTAGGGGAAAACTGACACAGGGATTGTTTTTCAGGGTTCACAGTCCATTCACCACCTGGCTCTGCCCCTAGGAGAGGGAAAGTAGGGAACACCAAGAGCTCATGGTTTCCATTGACAGGAGTGCGCACACTGACGATGCAAAGCATGGATCATGGGGTTTCATAATACTTATAGGAATAAATCCTTCAGTGTCAACATAAAATACAAGCATTTAACATAGACGAAGAGAACAGTCTTAGGTACTAAGGTGTGACTGTGGTATGAGATTCGGAAGATACAAAAGTAGTTTGGATTACGGAACCAAACACATTAATTGCTGGGAAACTGAAATCTGACCTTGAATGGGTTTAGAGAAGTGTTTTTCAAACTTGTTTCAGCCAAAGCTTTTGTTCGAATGAAATCTTATAAAGTGTAAACAAATTAAACAAAAGGGTTACTGCTTAGCCCAGAGGGCTGGGGGTGAGGCCCGAAGTTGTTTGGTTTTCTCTCCTTCAGAAGGCTCCAGGGCTCTGGGGAACTCAGTGTAAAAACGACCCACTGCAGAGTGAACGAAAGGTTGCCCCACAGTGAGAAGGTAGCATGCAGTCTCTGCCAAGGTTTTCTGACTCTCAGATCTTAGTCAAGACAAAGGAAAAGAAGCCACCACTGCTTTTTTCTTTTTTTACTTTATGAAAAGGGAATGCTAAATTTCTTCACTTTAAAATGGATTATTCTGGTAAGAGAAACTTGACATATATTGACCGATGAAATTCTATGTTTGTTACAAAAAGAAAGTCTTTAGGCTTACATCAAAAAGTCCCTGTTACCCAACAGAAGAATTAATATTAGATGTGACACTGCCCGCCCCAACAATCCAAACAAACCTATTTCTGGAAAAAAAACCTGCAATAAATCCTGCTCAAGGATATAAATGGAACAGTATTGGCCATGACTTCAGGGTCCCTAGGGTGTTGCCCTCTACGGTGAGCTCTTCAAAACCCCAACGCAGAACACAGGCAAGAGGACCGATAACAGGGCACCTTTAGGACCCTTGGGATGGTCATTAAACATTCAGACACTCTAGTCTCAACCGTTTTGACTCTGAGGTTCCTTCTCTTCCTCTCCCAGGTCCTACCTCTAGATCAAGGCACCTGCTGATTTTGGGTCTGGTGAGCACCTGCCTCCTGGCATCAAACTTCCGGCTGCCTCAGTGGCCGCTAGAGGGCAGGAGACTAGCAGCTGCAGGTTTCTGAGAGGAAAGAAAGGCGATGGGGACCATGTAGATGGAGCAAAATATCCTCTTCCCTCCTCGATAAAGGCCACCCCACCTGAGGGAAAGGATCAAACAATAAAGTAACTCAGATGGAAAGGGAAAGGGGAGAGGAAGTCCAAGAGGATAGGGCAGGCTATTAGGGAAAGTAATATAAATACTAAAGAGTCATATAGTAAAGGAAATTCAATTAATAGTCTGGGACTAAAACAGAGCACAGCCTCAACAACTTAAGGGTTGGGGGGTCCCTGGGGAGAGGGGAAAGTAAAAGTTACAAAAGTATTATTTCACTGGGGCAAAGGGTGGAAATATGAGGACAGATAGAGCAGGAGGCCAGGAGAGTAACTTTTCATCGGGGAATATCTTTTTTTCAAATAGTGGTAGAGAAGTTATGTGTTTGTTTTTCAAAGTAAATGGAAATGTATAACTAATGGTATAGTAGAACCTCAAAATTAAGAAATGCAGGGGCGCCTGGGTGGCTCAGTGAGTTAAAGCCTCTGCCTTCAGCTCAGGTCATGATCCCAGGGTCCTGGGATCGAGCCCCACATCAGGCTCTCTGCTCGGCGGGGAGCCTGCTTCCTCCTCTCTCTCTCTCTGCCTGCCTCTCTGCCTACTTGTAATCTCTATCTGTCAATACATAGATAAAATCTTAAAAAAAAAAAGAAAGAAATGCAATTACTCATCTCTGAACAAACCAGCAAAGATAATGAAAAGATGGAAACCATAGTTTAAGATACTTTATATTATGTATTTGATACATGATACTGTCAAAAAAATAAAATTCAACAGAGTAAATATAAGGATCTAACTGGCTTTATGCAACAATTCATGAATTGGGCAGTGTCCCATCTAGCAAATAGAAGGGAGCCCCCTCAGGGTCTGCCTCAGGGGCAGAGAGTCTCCTTCCTCAAGGCTGTGCCCTTCCTGGGACAGCCCCACCCATGACTGGGTGACCGAGGGGTACACAGGCCTGTCCATTTCAGCCTAAGGAGGACAAGTCCTGGGGGCAGCACTTGCTCTAAGGCTCCATGCTGAGTTCCTGATGCCTCCAGGGTCTTGCTTGATTTCTCCCTCTGCCCCATTCCCCCTTTCCAACCTTCCTGTCTCAGGTGTTGATCCCTGAAAACCATCCTCCTCCCCATACTCTGTCTTGGCTTCTGCTTCCAGCAAACTCAGCCTATGATCCCAAGTGTTCTGATACTGCGAGGAATTCTGCCAATTTATGTCACTGAAAACAGCAAGTGCAGAGTGATTTAAAGACTTTTTCCTTAAAAGAAACAATGGAGATGTCCCAGCCCTCTTTTTGATCAATCCCATTTCAAAAACCTGAGTGCATGTGAGTGTCTGCAGGTTCAAGACAGTAAACAGAAATCAAATCCTTCCCCATTACTATTCGCTCAGCTCCATTTGTCCAGTGTTCTTGTAAGACTGTATGAGGCTGGTCTGTCATAAACTTTTGGTCCAGGAGAAGTAAGACACCCTTGGCCTCACAGGTTGAATGGAGCAAGGAGGAGCACAGCAAGTGTGGACCTGGCGCCACACGGTCTTTCTCTTCTGATGAACATTTACTGAACCACAATTAAGCAATAGCCATGGCAAGTTTCTAAGTAAAAAGCAACGGCAGTTTTGCCCAAAGTTAATAATGATCATGCGTTTTAACCACTGAAAGGACTCATGACCATTTACGGATCACTGGTTAGAAAGATCATATCTTACACTTCTGTGCAACTGTCACTGTGATAACACTTTAAAAGAGACAGTCAATAATTAAATTTTAAGATACTTATCTAAATTAGTATTATGGATTAAGTTTTAATATAATAGAAGCTAAAAATTGTCAAATTTAAAAGGCATTAGAATTTTAACCCTATGTTTGGAAATTGCTAACCTGTAAAATGTACTATTTGTGTAAATACTTTATCCCAAACCCCAATTCTTCAAGTTAATTAAGTACTGCTGAAGTGATCAGACTTATTCTGTAAAAATTCAATTTCTGTTTTTTCAGTGGCTTTGACCACACGGTCTGTGAGTACAATACTTTTTAAATTAATTTGTGTCTGTGATAAATGGGTCTTCCTCTTTTACTGCTAGAAAAATAAACCAGTAACCCTATTTTTCTGTTCTGTCCGGCACAATGAGTTTGTGTGGGCTGGGTTCTAGGCAAACTAAATTATTGGGTGAATTTAAACAGACATTTAAAAATATGTGTACACACACACACACACACACACACACACACACACGTCCTAGAATAAAAGACACTGACTGGTGAGACTTTTCTTTGGAAAGAAGCCTTTCCCTTCTCCTGCCAGCCTTCTCTTCCCCCAGTCTGGTCTCAAACACACATGAACAGTCATTCACGCTTTTTCTTCCACCACAAAGTTTCTGTGAATAAATGCAGAGCTTTAATATCTAGCACACAGATCCCAACAAGTGATTCAGTTTGTTTATTTTGTTTCAAACCTCACAGGGACCGAACATCTTCTCTGGCATAACCCTGCACTTCCTTTGGAAAATGCAATGCAAAATGGCTAAGAAATAACTGAAAAAAAAAAACAAAACAAAACCCCTCAGGATTTCAGTGCTCCTCTGAAAAGGCAAAAGGAAGGTGGTGCCGATTTCATCTTTCAGACACTAAGCCAAATCGAGGGGCTGCAGAATGATTTCAGATTACTGTTTTTACTCTGTGTGGTTTCCCAGGAGAGGAAGACACCAGCACGAACATAGCTCATGGCAGATGAGGACCGGCTGGAGGCTCTGGACGGTTTACAGCCCTAAGCCTCATCTAAACAGGCCACATGGGAGTGGCAGGATCCTAAGGATTGTGGAGATCCTAAGGATCTCCAGCTTGCAGTGCTGGAGACCACAAGAGCCAATTATGGACATTTCTTCCAACCTCATGTTCAGAGACCTCATTGTTAGTGGCCTGGAATTGGCCGAGGTGGGTTTGTTTACACCACAGAAATTGGCAACCACTATCAATCACGAATTTTTCCAGGTGAGCTGGTTATCACCATCACACCATTGGCTTTGGGGATCCAATCCTGAGAGTTTTGGGGGTGGATGATTTTATGAGTGATGAGATTTCTGAAGACTAAACCATGAGCAGTTTCTCGAGTTGTTCCATGGGAATGGAAACTCTACCATGTTTTAAAATCATGATGTTGTAAGATCTTCAGGATAATGGAAATAATAAAAAGGATTTTTGATTCTAAGCTTCATTATATCTTTTGGTATAAATTTATGTCCTAAAACATAACCACGCAGCAACCTAAACCACAAAGAATAGCTAAAAGATACTAAAATTATCCTTGGCAATCAGGAGCCAATCTACACTTGTTCTGGTTTGAAAATTTTAAGGTCAATCAGGTATTCTTTCATTTTCTAAGAGAAATGTAGTATTAAGACACACGGATGGACCAAGGTGTAAATGTTGAAGGATCATCTCTAGGAATCTAAAAAAAAAAAAAAAAAAAAAAAAGAAGGAAGATAATTATTAGTAAAATGTTATATATGTAAAATGTGTAATTCAGAAGAAAAATTGTTTTTTAAAAAAGACAGAGCCAATGTCTGTTTTATTCTTAACAAAAATACATAGTTTTCCTATTCCTTTCAATCCTTCAGTCATAAATCTCTTTATCTTCATAAACTTCTTATGTTTGGGATAAGATGCATCTTATTCAGAAGCCCTACACTTTCAAAGGCATAAAGTGCAATCCAGTTCTATACTAGGCTTTCAGTTAGGGCTGCAGTAAGCAGTTCAATATAGGAACAGTCTTTGATGATAGTTCTAGACATATTTTCAGCAGCTGGAAAATGAAACTGTGTTCTATTTGTGTGTCATTACAAGGCATATCAAAGAGTGCCCAGTGACTTTGATATTTTAATTTAAATTGTTTTTACCAGTTTGCTTAACAAATGCTTTCTGAATAATCGACCAGATCTGTTATCTCTTTCATCCAATTTAGTTATTAAGGTGATCACAATACCACCTCAACCACATTTTGATCAAGTGTTTCAAGAAGTTAGCTACCATGTGGATTTGCTACTAGCGTTAGCTCCACTGAGCCTGCTTTTCTTTGGGGTCTGAAACAAGCCATCATCTGAAGACTTTCGCTCACCTTGCAGTTATGTTAAAGTACATAGGTAGTAGCAGGTAAAGGCAGAGTGAGAATTTTCATTGGAGAAGATGAACCTGCCCTGGGGTTTTGTCATGGTGACCAAATCCATACCAAGAACCTGAAAGCCCATGTAAGCGGTGACTACCACAGGGACCTCTCCTCCCCACCCTTACCATGTCAGTAAATTGATCCACACAAGTCATCCTAATAAACTCAGGAGTTGCTGGGCTCTTCAGGTTGAAGGTCTTGGTCAGCCCCCTCTCTTTGCGGGCAGCAGTTACTGCATCAAAAATGGCGAACAACACGGAGGATCCCAAGAACACCGCGGTCTCACCCAATCCCTAAGAGGAAGGTAAAAGGCTGTCAGAAATACATGGTTCTCTTAGGACTAATTTGTGTACACACGCACACACACACACACACACACACACACACTCACCTCTTCTGGTGAGTATGGAATACTTAAAATGGAGTATGTCTGAATTGCCTGAACCAAATTCCCCCCATGCTGATTGGTGTGTGGGGTCCTCCTCAAAGTAGCTCATGAAGATGTCCCAGGACATCAGGATAGTGGGACAGCTAAAACCTCCTGCTCCTCTGCCCAGGTAAAGTCCTAAAGACCAAAGCCCTTGGTGCCCTCTAGAATATTCCACTTTGGGTTCCAGACCATTTTTGTCTAACTCAAAACCCAAAAAAACCCAACCACAATCTTTGTAGCTGAGCCTAAACGACAGGGAGGGGATCCACTCTAAAGAGTGAACTGTTGAAGTTGCTTGTGTGCTAACGTCCCTGGTGCGTGCTAGATGTTTCTGAACTAATAGTGTAGTGGCATATTTTGAATGATTCATCAATGCTTCTTTGTACTGATTTTTCTTCTTTCTTCCTTCAAAGTAATCTGATCTGTGGTCTGTACTCAGGGCCTCAGTGGAGAGACTGGCCTTTATCTCCAAGTAAATAAAGCCTATCCCTGGCTTTGATTTCACCTCTAAAGCAAAGGGAGAGGGAGATGTAGAGCTGGTAGAAGAATGGGTTTCCTCTGAAGTGAGGAGGAGGGGAGCAGAAAGATCTCATGTCCTATTTGGAGCAAACTGGCAGGGAGGTGGCTAGACCCTAAAAGGCAGGATTGCACCCTGTGTCAGGATGGTCTCTAGAGACGCTCCTGGTGCAGAAGTAGAGATAGAGGCCATTCAGACAGGAAGTCTTGCCTTCTTCCCAATCTTGACCTACTTAAAGAAGGAGAGGAAATTTCCTGAAAAATCTAAGGTTAGCCTACCATCTGTCTGGCCAGATGTGGGCTCAGAATAGAACTTAAGTTGGGGGAAGTTGTGTTTTTTTGTGCACTTGTATTCAAGAATCCTCACCAGAGGTCTTTATGGGCCAATCAGAGCCCATATGCTCCAGGGAACACAGACTCAATACCTCTTAGATCAGCAGCTATTTACAGCTCAGAGCAAACAGTAAGAAACTCATTTGAAAGTCTATTCCAGTTTGGGGAGGTGTGGACAGAGGCAGACAAATAAGAGAGAACTGAATCTGGAGGATATGTGAGAAGGGTGCAGAAAATAAAACTGGCTGCTAAAATTTGCCTACAGTTTCAGTTTTATCTCATGGTGGCACTTAGCCTAATGACCTAAGATGTTTGACTCTTCCTTGACCTTTCTTGCTTTGATTAAATTTGTTTCATGCTCGCTCTCATGAGTGAAGAGTCTTCTCGGTCTTCTGGAGTCAGTGAGCACCAGTTTGCCATGAATTTGCTTTTCTTTTCCCTTTTCCTGCTGGGATTTTCAATTCAAAGGAGTAAGCAAATTCAGGGGGCATTATATTTTGAATGAGTCATCAATGCTTCTTTGTACTGATTTTTCTTCTTTCTTCCTTCAAAGTACTCTGGTCTGTGGTCTGTGCTCAGACCATTATTGCTTGAAAGAGTAGATTGTTATAGACCGAACTGTACTCCCTCAAAATTCATATGTTGAAGTCCCAACCCCCTACCTCAGACTCTGACCATATTTGGAGATAAGGTCTTTAAAGAGGTGTGTTACGTTAAAATGAGGTCTTTAGGATGGGTCCTATTCCAACATGACTGGAAAAGGAAATTAGGCCATACAGAGAGAGACATCAGACATGTGTACTCAGAGGGGATGACTATTGGAGGACACAAGGAGAAGGTGGCCATCTGCAATCCAGAGAGGCCTTGGAAGAAAGCAAACCTTGATTTGACTTCCAGTCTCCAGTACTGTGAGAAAATGTATCTGTTATTTAGGTTGTTTAGGCCACCCAGTGTGTGGTACTTTGTTATGGTAGCCTTACGAATGAACATAGAGGTCTTGTGTTCTTACCTTGGACGAGTAGATGGCTATGGGATTTCGGGAACGCAACAAAGTGACATAGAACTCTTCTGGTATCTCAGTGACAGTCGGGATTTTGTAGTCATCTGGACTTCGAGAGTAGAGGACACCTTCCGGGGAATATTTCAGTTCCTCTGTGGTGTACAACCCCATGCCTTGGATAAATGCTCCTTCAATCTACAGGCAAAAATTTCACAGTTTATAAGTATACGATATTGATTGAAGAACTACTCCAGTGTGACTGAAAATGGAACCATTTCTCTTGACCATAGTGAGTCATCTTTGACAGCCTGGGGTGGGTTTACAAAGGGTCCTGCAGGGTCTGGTGCTTCTCATCCTGCCTGGCCTCATCCCTGGTTCTTCTTGCCTGAGTGACCCATCCTCCAGGTACCTGACTCTTGGTAAGTTCTGGGTAATTCTCAAGCCCACCAGATTTCATTCGGACCGCCAAGTCTTTGTATTGCGGTTTCTCCTGACTCTCTTCACTGCTCCCCATCTCAGCTTGTCCCCCTGGAGAATTCCTAGTCATCCTCCAAGTTCCTGCCTATTTGGAGCCTTTTGGATCCTCCTACCACCTCCTGGGTGGATTTAGGACCTACTTCCTTCCGGCTCATTGTACCTTGAACACATTCCCCCGTCATAGTGGCTCTCAGAGAGTATTTCCTCTGTTCACCTCTTCCTCCTTGCTCTCTCTCATGTGTATGAGCATTTGGAGGCTGTGGCCTTCTTGTATTCTATTATTATTATTTTTTTTTTTTTTAAGATTTTATTTATTTGAGAGAGAGAGAGAGAGACAGAGTGAGAGAGCATGAGAGGGGAGGTCAGAGGGAGAAGCAGACTCCCCATGGAGCTGGGAGCCCGATGTGGGACTCGATCCCAGGACTCCAGGATCACGACCTGAGCCGAAGGCAGTTGCTCAACCAACTGAGCCACCCAGGCGCCCCTTGTATTCTATTATGAACATGAGGCCTGGTACATAGGTTCTTAATAAATGTCTGTTGAATTAGATGAAAAAGAAGCTAACATTAAAGGAACATGAACTAGAATAAATGGAACACTGTAGCTTATTATAATATCTGGATTTCTTTACTTCCCTTTATAAATTACCATGGAGAGTAGATAAATGTTAAATAAGATGGGATGGAAAAAACTTACATTAAGTTAAATATTTTTTATGAAAAAAGTCATGTTGAGTTCTATTTACAAACAAATATGCTCTAGGAAAAAGGATTAAGGGGTGTCTGCCTGGAGGTTAAAGAATTGAAGGAGAATTACAGTTTGCATTTTATTGGAAATGCAAAATTAAGGAATAAAGTACACAAATCTAAATTTTGTATTTGGATATTTCCAAATGCTTATTCCTAAAGGGAAAGACCGAAGTCTAAGAGATCAAGTCTAATATACTCATTTTCTTTCCTTTTCCAATGAGACAAATGCAGGGTTTCCTTAATCATGACATCTCTCTTTCTGCCTTTGCTTAAAAGATAAAGAAGGAGAAAGGATCTGGGAGGAGTGGGTAAGACAGGGAAGGGGAGTCGAGGACTGGGTGAGCTTATGGTTCTCAAACTTTATAGGCTTAAGATGAATTTCAGGTGCAGGTTAAATGTGGCGGTTTCTGTCTCAGCCCAGCAAAGTTAAGACATACCAAGTCTAAGCCTGGGCTGAATTCCTAGGTACAGGAATCCATGTTTTATAAACACTTACAAGTACTTCTGTTGCAGAGTCTGAGGACCGCATCTTGAAAAGCAAGAGGGATCAATAAAATTGTTCCTTATAAAGCCCAACGGCCAACCCAGGTAAACCAGCCTCTTAGGACTTAGGATGCTGGGAAGCTGTTGGCAGATGAAAGCACCAGATGTCTGTCAGGTGTGACGCCGAGCTGCTCAATGGCTCCAGTAGGCTACTCAGGTGGACCCTGGGGACCAGCTGCCTTGCCTCACTGGGGGGGCCGGTTAGTAGGTCTGGCGAGGGCTGAGGTGGCTGGTCCACTGGCTCCACCTTCAGTAACAAGGCTAGAAAAAAGCAAAGCTATACCAACAGCTGGAAAGCTTTTAACTCAAGGTTTAAAAAGACTTTTCGGCGCCTTAATTTTATTGTTTGTGGGATCAAAATCAGAATTAAATTCGGCAGGAGGCAAAAAATTATGCTTAAGTATTTCTCTTTCTTTTATATTTCCCTAAATTGCAGTCTGTTTACATTTGATATTAATATGAATACTAATGGAACTTTATTATTATGTATTTATGTAGTGTTCCCTAATTACAAACATATTAATATTCATGAGAAAAATTAGAAGGCACGGAGAATTATAAAGCCGGCTAAGTCACACATATTCCTGCCCTACAAAGACAATGATTGTTAACTTTTTCTTGAATTTTCTTCCAGTATTTCATCTATTTGTGCGCGTGTGCGTCAGATACATAATGTATAGCAAAGAACTTGCACCAGGTATAAACAACCCTGGAGAATTCTGGGAAATACTTTTCTGAATGGAACTGACCAAAAGTTCCTGTGGTCAAAGCAGGCTGGTATCACGCACCTGTCCGACGTCCACGGCTGGGTTTATGCTGAAAGCAGCATCCACGAAGATGTCAGTCCTAAGGAGCTGTTCCAAGAGAAAATACACAGCGGAAAACAGGATTTATTTAAAAGAGCTCTTTACTGCAGTTGGCTGTCTGTCCCTGGTTCTTCCGCCTGCAGGATCAAGTTGATTATCACGTAGGGCACGGCAAGCCCGTCAGTGTTTGTGTATACACGATGCGGAGGGCGAACAGAAATACTGCTCTTTACCTTGTGAGCCCCGGTGAGACAGTCCACTTCAACCTCTGAACAGGCCGCTCCGTAAACATAGTACGCATAGGGCTCGCCCTTCTCCTTCTCCCAGTCCATGTGTGTCTGGTAGCCTCTGAGAAGAGAAGTCAGCAGTGGTCTCATCACCTCCTGTGCTGTGGGGCCTGGGGATAGAGGGGGCACCCGCCCGGTGGCCGCGGGCCTCCCTCCCCTTCTTTAGCAAGCAGGGGTGTGGCCAGAGCTGTAATGGTTCTGCCGCAGGCCGGGGGAGGAGGCCTGCAGTGTCTGGGCCCGACCCTCCAGCAGGCAGCTACTGGAATGGGTCCCAGCGCGTGTAAACAGCGGTGGTGGCCTTCCTGGGGGAAGCCCTGGGCCTCCCCGCCTCGAGCCAGCACTGAGGGCCGACAGCGGGCACCCCGCAGGGCCCCCCGGGCCTCCGGGCACCTGCTCCCACTGCTGAATGTGCACGACTCTGCCCAGCTATAATCCAACCCAAAGTAAAATGTCCTTTACTTGAAATATCCAGTAGCTGAGAGACTGATGGATTCTGTGAAGGCTTTTGTAATCTGGAAGAGATGATTGGTTACAAAGAGATATAAATTTAGGGAAAGTAATGAAAAATACCTTCCTCCTCCTGTTTGGAACAAACTTTCTACCCGCGTTCACCTCAGTTGAGACGTGCGCCTTGTACAAGCCACGGGCCATGCTTTTCCAGACAGATGTGTACGGGCCGTTGCTAGCTATGCCCTGAGGCCCTCTATCGTTTTGGGTTGGACAGTGTAAAGTTTATTTTTTAAAGTTATTTTTTTAACCCTTTTGGCTTTTTAAATTAAGGAGGGGGCTAGACCATATTCATACACTTTTGTATGTAAGTATCTATGCAGACATGTACATATACACACGTTTCTATGTGTATGTTCATGTTTATATATGTACGTACTTTTACTCTGCTTTTTTCCCCAAATAATTTGACTGGCTGTCACTTAGCATAGAATGTTAGCTTCCCTCCTAGAGTAACCTGGGTAGGGCTGGGAATAAGAATACTAATGGTAATATTAATAATAATTATTATTTAAAAATAGAGTAATCCTTTGATAGTAGGACTGCTATCATCTCTGTTGCTCTGGAGAGAAAACCAAGGTCCTGAGGCACTGAGGGTGAACCTTGTCTCCCAGAGCTAGTAGTGACAGAGCTGGGACAGTAACCCTAAGGTGTGTTTTACTTTAGAGCATTCTCTGTGAGAAATCAGGGTCTGAAATAAAATCAAGTTTCAGTGAATCCAGACATGGCTTTTGCTTTTTCAGAAAAGCAGAAGTAAATGTTAATAAATGCTTTGTTTCTTGAACGGGCAGCACCCATCAGCCCGGGCATTTAGGGCTGTCGCCTATCTGCATGTACGTATCTGTCTTTTCCCGGCAGGGATAAGGAAGGAAACACTCACCCAGTCCTCCCATCTTCCTTTTGGGTTTTTCCTGATAATTGGCTGAAGACGGGCCATAAGAATTTGGCAGGCATTCTAAAAATAAATATTTGAAATGACAGAAATCAAAGGCACAGGAAACAGCAAAATATTCAAATCAATTCAATAAATTGATTTGAATCAATTTATTGATTCAATTCAATTCAATTCAATTCAATAAATATTCAAATCAATTCAAATGGAATCCGTCAGTTTTGTGAGCCTGCTTGCTAGTCCTCTAGGCAGGGTTTCTTAAAGTTGAGTAATGTAGGGAACCCCTTTGAGGGAAACAAATATTCATGTGGATCCTACGGTGTTGATGTCCATTATTTTTATTATAATTTTGTTTTAATATATGCTAACATCAAGTTAGTTGAGTCTCCTTAGAGTTATAGCTCTTTTGTACCTCAAAGCAAACATACAATGACAAAGCACACAAGCCAATCTACACACCAATAAAATCCAAAATAACAACATTAATTTAGTTGGTTGATGATGTTGCTTCTCTGAAGCTAAATTGCTGCTCGGAATGGGGCCCTCTCGGCTGCTCTCCCCCACGTGCGGTGGGTTCAATGTGCTGCTGCTTGCCTGCCAACAGAGTAATTTTCTCTCCACTCTTCTTACATAAACTGCCTGAGATTTTCATCTGCGCCTTATACCTTGACATCATCGGCTTTTTACTGGGCAAGAAGAAAACAGCGTTTACCTATGAAGTCCATCTCTGCTCATTTGTTGTTGCCTTAACACAAAGTATACTTCTTGTTCCCGAGATCTTCTGGCAACACTCCACTTACGGAGTGGTCCTTCTGATGATGTAAAATGTCCTTTTTAAATCTTTAAACCATTATCAGTGAAATGAAAATAAGAAGGATTGAGGTGAAATCTTGGAACCTTGAGATTAAACCTGTTGACTCCTGCGATCAGTGGACCTCAACTTGACTTCTACCCCTAATTCAAACACGAATCTGTTCATGTCTGCTCCACCTCAGATCACCTCTCCTGCCCTCTCTTAGTTTGTGCTCTTTCTTTTCTATCATCCCCTCTTTGGGAAATGGTTTCTGGCTTCTCATGTGTTAGGGAGATCCTTGTTTTCTTTCTTTCTTTTTTTTTTTTTTTTTAAATTTATTTATTTTAGAAAGAGAATGAGTGAGCAAGTGTGGGGAGGGGCAGAGGGAAAGAGAATCCT
Source organism: Martes martes (assembly GCF_963455335.1). Classification (NCBI taxonomy): domain Eukaryota; kingdom Metazoa; phylum Chordata; class Mammalia; order Carnivora; family Mustelidae; genus Martes; species Martes martes. The sequence goes on from NC_137890.1 coordinate 183,676,641, forward strand.
GAAGCAGACTCTCCACTGAGCTGGGAGCCAGACACAGAGCTTGATCCCAGGACCCTGAGATCATGACCTGAGCAAAGAGTCAGCTGCCTAATCATCTGAGCCACCCAGATGCCCCAGAGACCCTCGTTTTCATAAATCACTTTGCAGGTTCATTCAGTTTTCTGTCACTGACCTTATTACACATGGGGGCCTTCCAAAACAGGGCCAGATCTGAGGCAGCCCAAGTCACAGGATTCCTACCTGCCCAAATATCACGTATTCTTCTCCTAATCATGTCCTGACCTTGTACTCCTACACATAGCTTTACACTCAGCATTCTGACAGTCTTCCCTTTAAGAGAGTGAGACATCGCAGAGAACAATTTCACTCTTTTGCGACCTCTTGAACTCCTTTCTTTGTACAGAGAATTCTTTCAACTTACATTGTTTGGTAGGGTCACCTCCCTTTATTGAAGCTCTAAATGCCAGACAGAACATTTTCCAGTTTTTGCATTATAGAAAATACTAAAATACATAAAAATAGAGAGAATAATACACTAGCCTCCCTTATCCAGCTTCAAGAATAAACATTTAGGGTACCTGGGTGGCTCAGTGGGTTAAAGCCTCCACCTTCGGCTCAGGTCATGAGCCCAGGGTTCTGGGATCGAGCCCCGAATCGGGCTCTCTGCTCAGCAGGGAGCCTGCCTCCCTCCCTCTCTCTGCCTGCCTCTCTGCCTACTTGTGATCTCTCTCTCTGTCAAATAAATAAATAAAATCTAAAATAAATAAATAAATAAATAAATAAACAAACAAACATTTATACCCTAACCTCACTTCTCTGCTATCTCTTCCCTATTCTACCTTGCTCCCTTTTGCAGTCTCTGCTCCAGTCCCCGAGGCCTGCTGCAGCTTCTCGAGCATAGAAAGCCAGCTCCTTCTGCTCCCAAATAACCTGCCCAGCTTCTTTCCTTGCTGTGTTCACGACCCGGCTTAAGGAGTGATTGATTTGTTATCTGCTTGAATGTAAGCTCTGTGACAGCAGGCTCTTTGGACTTTGTCCTGATTCACTTACTGCTTATACTACCTAGCATGTGGTAGGCCCTTAGTCAATGTTCATTAAATCAATGTGGGATCAATAAAATAAGTGTGAAGAAGTCATACAAATTTATGACTTTTAAATGATGATTCTTCATTATAAAATATAAACACGTTTCTAAAAACATTTAGGTTCCTTTTTTTTTTTTTTTTTTTAAGTATGTCTGCTTTATCAATGCCTGAGACTATGCCTAGCCATGCACTGGGTGTCTTTGTGCCACCTGGGCTTGCAAGGCAACTAGAATTTAGATGAAAGGTGAAAAATGGACTCAGTCACCTACATGTTTTAACCAAATTAGAATTTCCCAGACTGTTTTTCTTGGGTGCTGATTCTATAGATATTAGGAGGGGTTTTATTAATGAAAATGTTTTCACGGTTAAGCAAGCTTGGGAAAAACTTGGTGAGACAAAGTTAAAGAGGTTTCTACATTGCAGGACTTGTCAGAGCACTTATCATGCTAATATGCAGCATAAGCCTCTATGAGTGGGAAGTAGTACATATCATTTCCCAAACTTGTTGACTACAGAATCCGTTTTCTCCACTGAGAACATCATGGGACCTCTGTTCCAAGGAACATACTTTGTGAATCCATGGTTCACATGATACATGGGCATATTCAACAGGCTGAAATTTTCTCTTTAAATCTAGGTGTTTGTCTTTTGTGGGTGACAAATGGTCAATCCGTGATTTTCTGGAGGTTGGAGTGTGGGGAGAAGGGAGGTGGTGTGGTGGCTTTGTTGCATGATCTCTGCAAGCCACCCAGTGATTCTATGAGATGGGTGGTATTTGGGTGAAGTTTTGCAGAAGAGGAAACTGATCTTTAGAGAGGTTAAAAAACAAGTCAAGCCCTTCCTGGAATGAGGATGCCCCGTTTGTAATGCGATTACTCTGCACTTCTCCGGTGTGCTGGGGTGAGAGCTGGCGGGCTGGCATTCTCTCATCTAACACAAAGGGAGGTTGCTGAAGTTTGCAGGTTTCACATGCAACCGAACATTAATTATGGAAAACAGCCCCAGACAGCAGAAAGAGCACCAGATGGGAGCCTCAGAAAACTGGACTTGGAGTCTTGGCTCTGCATGTGATGAGCTGAATGATCCGCAACCACCCGCTTGACTTCTCTTGGACTCAGTTTCATCTTCCATTAAAGGAGGGGTAGGACAAGGTCTCCTCCAGCACTGTCACTGGGTGACTGAGAACTGAAGGAAAAGTCACCTGCACAGCCTTCCCGTTGATGTCTGTTCCCATCGACGCCGCCGTGAAGCTAGCATTGGGCACTGTGACAGTGCTTGTTTCGGACAGGTGTATGTACGACTGCGGGATGTTCAGTTCTCGACTGGCCACCTGTCCGAAGCAGAAGAATATTCTTTGTTCCATTGACTTTAAGCACCCCCCCCCAAATTAAAAACTTTCTAGTTCTTTTTTTGAACTGAGTATAAAACCTCACGGTCCTATTGGGACAAACATTTAAGACAGCATCTTGGGTTTCATATGGAGATTATGAGCTTGAAGCAACCAAAGCATCTTTCTATGTTTTGCTTTTTATCCCACTTTCATAAGAGCCATGTGGCAGCCCGGTGACTCTGGGACATCTGCTTTAGTAGGACACATGCAGCAGGCAAGGCTGGGGCCCAGTCTTACTGTTTTACCTTCATCTTCTTGTGATTTACAGATAATTTAGTAGATTATGGTTCTTTTGTGGGACATTTTGCGGGTATAAGGATTTTGTTATGAAGAAGAAAGATAGAAAAGAAGACCCTGTGGATTTTTGTAATTTCCTAATTCCAAGTACTCTACTAAAAAGTATTATTTCCTTAAGGAAAGTATCTTCTCCCTACTTCTCATTAGGAGAGAAGCTTTGTTTCCCCCACTCTTTCCCACAATACCTGCTCCCACAATTTGATTCAGGTATCTTATTTAATATTAAGAAAAGAAGGAAAAATTTCCCATTACAAATAATCTCTTGCTCTTTAAAAAGTATTAGGAACACTTCTTTCTGAAATAGCCATTCACGTGGAGTTCCTAAGTAGATTGCGAATTCTACCAACGTAATTCCTTATCCTTTTAAACACATCCAGATAATTCCTTATCCAGATAATTCCAGACAATTATCCAGATAATTCCTTATCCTTTTAAACACATCCAGATAGAAAAGAAGACCCTGTGGATTTTTGTAATTTCCTAATTCCAAATTAGGAATATTTGGAATATTTGTAAATTTGTAAATAGGAATATTTGTAAATTTGTAAATAGGAATTTGTAAATTCCTAATTCCAAGTACTCTACTAAAAAATATTATTTCCTTAAGGAAAGTATCTTCTCCCTACTTCTCCCTAATTATTCAGGAAGAATAATATCACGTATTTCCTCAGTTCTGACATTTGCTTCCTTCACCCCCCTGCAGTCTGCATTCCTGAAACCAAGATGAGTCTTACAGTGGATCCATACATGTAGCGGGATGGTATTTCTCCTGCTCAACAGGAACAAAACCGCTAAGCCGACTGCAAGGTGCTATACTTTGCCACAGTGGAGATGACGGACACTTATCTCACCTGAATAATTTTGGTGTGAAGGCCTTGTCCCATTTCACAGCCACCATGAGTCACCAGGACGGAGCCATCAAGATAGATGTGGACTAGAGCAGCAGCCTGGGGGAGATAGTTACATCATTTTGGAACATGATGAGGCCAAATGTTGCTGAGAATTTAGCCGAGGTTGCCAGATGAACGGTTTTGCTTTATTGAGCCAATCTCCCACTGGTTATCCTGGAGAAGAAAGCCTTTACAGGAGGCGACAGACCACCCCTGTCAATAAACCCCAGACTGGAAAACCATCCATGTCCATGTAGGAACGGTGGCTCATCTCCCCTCCCACTGGTCTTTGGTCTTCTGGGGACCTTGTGGGATTGTTTTGAGGCCACTCCACAGCCCCAACTTGCACGATAGTTCATTCTTCTTCTCTCTAGGACATGGAAATTAATTTTAAAGCAAATAAAACCTGTATGGGTACATTTCCAGGCACAAATGGCCTTGGATACTAGAGGAGCTGGAAGACCCTTGAGATGTTTTAATGGTTTCCAAATGCTGCTGACCTTCAGGATCATGGCAGGGAAAAGGTATGGGTCTCATTCTGGAAATTCCAACTCAGTAAGAAGCTGGGAGGTGGAGCCTAAGCATCCATGTTTTTAAGATCCCAGGTGATTTTGATGATTGGCCAGGTTTGGGATCCACTGATTTAATCCAAATTCTTCACTTTGCACATGGGGGAATGAACAGAAGCCTGGGGAGGAGGACAATGGCCAAACCCAGGTGCTTAGTTTGTGACAGAGTCAGGACTGACACCCACAACTCCCATGTCCTCCACACCTATGCCAGGTGGTCTCCTTCAAACTCGCTGCTGTTGTCTTTCTCTGGGGCTGACGGTTTCAGTGGAAGAATCCACAGCCTGTGCAAGTGGCTCCAGGGACCAGGCTGTAGGAGGGAGGAAGCTGGCCTATGTTAGGTGGTTTGCAAGTTGCTGGAATTTTTCTTTATAGCAATTCCTCTCTCAGGCTGGTGCATGTGCTCAGCATCCTGCAGGTGCCCTCTTGGGACCCTGACCCCTGTGCTCATGCCTGTGTCTCCACCACCAAGCACTGAAAATATCAACTAATTGAGCTCTGCCGGTCTCCTGAGTCTGAGACTGCATTCTTAGGACTGTCAAGTTCTCTACAAGAACTTTTAAACTTCATGTTTTCACTTTATGACAATCTAACGAGAGTAACGGATAGCCTTGTAACAGTGAGTATGGCCACAGGCTTTCAGAGTGCGTATTAGATTTTATGTTGATGACTGTGCAACCACCAAGTAGGACTACTTTAACTCATGGGGCATGTTAGAGACGAGAGGTGGGACAGTGTGTCAGCACACCCTACGTAGACATTTAGGATAAAGATTTCAAATTGCCTTGTACAGCAGCAGCCGGAACTACCATCATTTTGTGAGCGAGGAGTTAGTTTTAAAGAAGCCACATATTCTACCACAGTAAGTTCATGTACTATTATCTTACTGGCATTCGTAATGCTATTTTTATTTAATTTCCAATTTTGTTTGTATTTGATAAAGGCGTAAGAGCTATAAGAAGCTTATTCCTTGTTTTGAGATTACTCACAGCTAAATAACAACAAAATAAATAATATAAGTGATCACTGAGAGTTCACAGGAATTTTTTTCCTTTAAAGGGGTTTTTGCGTGTTATTCTAGCTTGAGCAGCATCCCTGGGGGAAAGACAGCAGCTGCTCCAAGAGGTGCCGCGTTCCTGGCCTTTCCCTGTCACCCTCTCCTTTTGCTTTCTGCCTGGTTAGTGGACGCCAAGGAAGGGTGTGTCCGGAAGGCAGGCTGGTGAGCGACATCCATCCCATGAACAGGACCTCTATTCTACCCTCGGCATGGCTTTGTTAAGGGGACATTTCAGAGGTTGATGGGGATGGAAGCAAAAAAATAAGATCAAATCAGAAGCAGAGCCCCATGAAACACTGTTCAAGGTTAAACGAAAACAAAGCACAGCAGTCACCGAGCTTTCACAGAGTAACTCCAAGTCCGCGAATGAATGGGGTGGCTCTGACTGTTCTCAGTGTGTTTTTGAAAGCTCTGTCTTCAAATGACCCCTCTGTTCTCACTGAGAATTTAGGAAAGAGAAAAAGAGATCCTCTTATTTCTCCCAGTTCTCTCATGGATTTAAAATTAGACTCCATCCCCCAATGCTCATATGTGGGGCCCTGCCTGAGGTCAGACCCCTCGAGCTAGACTCTGCGTTGATCGCTTTTTAAGCCCTGGTACCGCGTCGCACCCGATCTGCCCTGATACCTGTGGTCCCGTGTTTGCCTAAACCCACTTTGTTCCCTGCTGTAGGAATCTGCACTGATTTCTTCTTTCTGCCCACGGGGGCCAATCCCTAGTTGCACAAGATTGCCGCCTTCAGCCAGCCAGTCACGTGGAAAGGGCTTCTGGTGAGAAGACAGACATCTCTCTCAAACTCACCTGACTGTAGTAGCCCACAGGGAACCCAACAGTAAACTTCATGGGGATCACGGCAAGCCCCCTCTTCTTCCAGTAGTTCTTTTTGTTAAATTCCTCCGCAGCCAGTTTCCTAGCAGAGAATGAAGATTTCTCCAGACATTCTTTCCAGCATCTTCGCAAGGGCTCTGGATCAAATGTCTGCTTGTAGGTTGTTTTGCTAATTCTCTTATACATGTTTCTTTCTTTAACCTGAAAGACAATAGAATGGATTTTAAGGGTATATGCTTATTCCATTAGTTGAGCATGGGTTTTTGTGATATACCTGATAAGAAAGTCTTTCTACAAAAAGAAACCAGTTAAGCAGCTGCAGATATGCAAGTACAAGTGTACATGTATAACATCACAACAACAGCAACCACAGTAACAACAGAAAATACTGGTAAGCACTCCACCTGCTCTAGGCTGTAGGCGAAGTGTCTTATCTCAGTTAACATCACCACAACCCTGAGAAAGAGCAGGTCCCAACTACTGTGAGCCTTGCCACCAGTGTGTTAACGGTGAGAAAAAATACTCCCCACTCAGAATTATTCTTTCCCTACACAACATTTCCTTTTCTTAACTGTTCAGATCAGCTACTCAGAATCTGGAGCTGTGGTAGAATGCCTACCCAAATGGCAGTCATTTCCTTCTCTGTATTCATGCTCTAGGTGGTGTCACCCTGACTCCGGGATTGGCCAAATGATGTGCTCTGGCCCATGGGCTGATACGTATTCATACAGGCAGACACTTGCAGGCTTGCCACATTCCTGCCACTCCTGAGAACTCTGTGACCGCCATCATGAGAACTAATTTGGGCTAGCCTGCTGGAGGATGAGACTCTGTGAAGCAGATATGACCCTTCTCTGCTGAGATGTCCCCTCATCAGTCCTGTGACCACCAGACATATAAATGAAGCTGTCTTAGACCATAAAACTCCCATTGAGCTGGCTCAGACCCGAAGAGCTACCCAGCTAACCTGAGAACCAGAAGAAATACTTTCTGTTATTTCAGCCCATTACGTTGTGTGGTTGACTTGTTACATATCCAAAGTGAACTGATACACAGATGGTGTACTTTATTTCTCAGAATCTACTTAGAAGCTGATGTAATGCCATATGCAGGTTCTCCATAAATATTTGAACCAACGCTGTTTTGTGAGGAGGTTCTGACTTGTTACCTCTTCAGGGGATAAGTTACACCGAGACGCCACAGCGGTCATGTAAGCTTCCACTACCACTGCAGCCTCGGGGAAGCCGTATCCTCGGAAGGCCGTGTTGGATGGCAAGTTTGTTTTGCAGGGCCTACCCCGGCACCGGAAATTAGGAATATGATATGCGTTGTCGGATTTCAGCACAATGTACTCCATTACCTGAATTAAAACAAAATAAAACTTCACATCTATCAAATATTCAAAACCACTTAACCAAATTTTATATCTAACTAGAACCCTTCATAGAATTCACCTACTTTGTATGACAAATACTCATGCAAATAAAGTATGACACATACAGCTCAACCGGTAGCCTCTGGGAAAGGCATATTTCTTACCGACTCAGACTCGTCAGGAGTGCATCCACCATTGATATAATATTCAACGTCTGCAGCTTTGATCACACCGTTGTTCATGAATCCAATCTGCAAAGTGATATAAGTAAAACCACTTTCTCAATCCAACCATGTTAGTACACAAACACATGTGATCACAGTCGTCAGTCTACCTAACTTATGGACATGGTTCGATGTGACAGTCACCAGAGGGACATTGAGGCTGATGCCTAAGTTGACTAGGATCCCAACAGAAAGTTCTGGTTAGTTGTAGGCAGCCTCCACATATTCCTCTCCAGTGGTTTGGAATTTAGTAATTGGCTTTCCTATCGGTTGGTTGGTCATCACTGAACAATGTTTTAGGCAGTTTCCTAAAATTTTTGATCTCACTCACTTTGTATTTTCCGAGGAGTGGGTGGCGGCCAGCAGTTATCAGCATGTCATCACCACGCTCTAGAATGAACCGGATTGGGCGGCCAGTCCTATAGGAAATGACTCTGTCAATATGATGGATGATTGATAAATTGTAGAAACAAAGAGATGGAGAAGGGGGTTTGAGATAATCGGGCTTAGTGGTTTTCAATGGAGGAAGTCACGTGCTTTAAACAACATTTCAGAAGTTCTGGGGACATTAAAATAAAAAAAAAAACCCACGATTACTATTATTATCCTGATTTAGTCGTGTCTGAGAATTTATCTATCAAAATGCTACATGATTTTGTTATAAGTTACTTTCCTTTATTTTTTTTTTTTTATAACATTAAGGCATTGTAAGTCCATCAGAAAGGATGAATACCCAACTTTTGTATCAACATGGACGGGACTGGAGATTATGCTGAGTGAAATAAGTCAAGCAGAGAGGGTCAATTATCATATGGTTTCACTTCCTTGTGGAGCATAAGGAATAACATGGAGGACACTGGGAGAAGAAGAGGAGAAGTGAGTTGGGGGAAATCGGAGGGAAGAACAAACCATGAGAGACTGTGGACTCTGAGAAACAAACTGAGGGTTTTGGACAGGAGGGGAGTGGGGCTCCGGGTGAGCCTGGTGGTGGATATTAGGAAGAGCATGTATTGCATGGAGCACTGGGTGTGGTGCATAAACAATGAATCCTGGAACACTGAAAAAATAAAGTTTAAATTAAAAAAAAATTAAGGCATGGTATAATTATTTTGCAATTATGTGTATAAATAGGTTATATTATTATTAATTTATTTTGGGATATTAAAAGGGCATTAAACTGACAACCATGGGGGATATTGAGGCTGGAAAGGTTGAGAATCAACGCTCTGTTTAGCTCTGTCAGGCTCCTTTTCATCCAGGCTCCTTGTTCATAAAATGTCCATCGAGGACTCCTCTGGCTTCTGAAGGAATGTTCCCAGTACCTGCACACCCATACAAATAAGATAGCCTTTTCTACGCTTAGAAAGTGCCAATGAGCTAAGGTGTTCACAGTTTTTCTTTTTGCATTAGTAGCCTAGGATAAGCTAAGCTTGTCGTGAAAATTTAAAGGTTTTGTAGTTGTAACGTTCACAAAAGTCACAGCTATTCCTGTGTCTGGGGATTCCATCTGGAAGATGCAGAGGCGAAGTGAACATTCCCAGGAGCAGCAGAGCCTGGGTTATTTCATACAAAACAAATCCCTCATATGGTTAGGGTTTTGACCCTCCTTCCACTCAGGCAACCTCAGCTTGATTTATTTTAATAACTTAAAACAAAAACATTTTAAAGAGTTAAAGTCAATAAGAAAGTAATACATGGTTACGCCTGAGTCAAGACACACAGTGATTACATCTATTTTACACAATAATCTTACAAGATAGGTAGATACTATTTTCCCCAGTTTATGGGTGATGAAACTGAGGTGGCTTGTCAAGGTGACCTTGTGAGTGACGGGCAGTTCAAGAGTAGGGCTAGAACAGAGATCTCTGGCTCAGGTCCAGTGTTCCTTCACCCACACGCTAACCCCACCTTTGGAGATGGAGGGCTGTGACCCGTGGGATGGAAGCTGGGGTGCTGGGCTGGAAGGACACGATGGTCTCTGCACTATCGGGACTGATGGCATTAATGGCAGCTACCGCGACTCTTACTTGTTGGCGGCCACGGCACTGATGGCTCCTAGCAGAGCAGGCTTGGTCACTTTTCCTCCAAACCCTCCTCCGGTTCTTTTCATGTGGCAGGCAATTCTACTCCTTGGAACGTTTAATGCTGCAGCCACAAATTCCTGCAAGAGGTAAGTCCCGGAAGCCACTTAAGTGCCATTTGGTATTTTATTCCCTCGTCTGCGTACTTCCCCTGTGCCTAGGTGAAGAAACGCTGTAAACATTTACTTAGAACATACTTAGTTCTGTTAACTTAGAATCTTTAGAGTCATGTGGCCATCACCATAATCTAATTTTAGAATATTTAAGCATCCCCAAGGAAACCCTGGATCTACTGAGCAGTCCCTCCTTACCTTCCTCCAGACCCTCAGCACTAGGCAACTCCTCATCTACTTTCTGTCTCCCTAGATTTACCTGTTTGAAACATTTCATATAAACGTAAACCTACAATATGTGGTCTTTTGTGACTGGCTTCTTTCACTGGGCATAATGTTTTCAAGGTTGTTGAAAGCATGTTGTCCATGTTGTAGCATGTAACGGTACTTTATTCCTTTTTATGGCTGAACATTATTCCACTGTATGGATATGTCATATTTTGTTTCCCCATTCATCAATTGATGGGCATTTGGGTTGTTTAAACTTTTGGCTATTGTAAACAACGCTGCTATGAACACTCATGTATACATTTTTGTATGGGGCAGGTAATTTCAATTCTCTCGGGTAGATACCTAGTCGTGAATTGTTGGGTTATGCAGTCACTGTATTTAATATCCTTAGAAACTGCCATGCTATTTTCCAGGCTGTGCCATTTTTCATGACCATCAGCAATGTATGAAGGTTTCAATTTCTCCACATCTCCATCAACACTTGGTACTGTCTTCTGATTACACCCACTCTGGTCAATGTGGAGTGGATTTCTCACTGTGGTTTTGGTGTGCACTTCCCTAGTGACAATGCTGTGAGCATCTTTTCATGTGCTTATTAGTCACTCATAGACTTTCTTTATCTATTCAAATTCATTATTGGACCTGTTTTAGATACTGCCCCAGGTTCTGGGCTGTGGGCTGTGAGTACCCTGTACCCTGTTACTCCTGGGAAATGCCTCATGAAGTTACTAATTGTATATTAGAAGGTATTGATACTAGAAAGCAATGGTGACCTGGGACATACATTTTATCCATTTGGAGCCCAGAGCTGCATACTCTGCCAAAAGAGAGCTCAGAAGTGATATTTATCACCTCCCTCAATTTATAGAAATAGATATTAGTGCCCGGCAACCTGTGGGAGACACATAGCTTTTTTAGAGGCAAAACCATGCCTTCTCATTCCTCTGCTGTCCACTTCAAAACTTGCAACTGTGGAGGCCACAGACACGTCCCAGCTCAACATCAGTCCCCTCAGACTTTCATTTTGCCTTGAACAACAGCTTCCTCTTCCCACTGAGCCTATCCACCCCTGCAAGACCCCAAGGTACCAACTCACTCTGCTCTACCAGGAAGCTCTCAGCTTTTCCCCTCAGTAACGCTTGTCATTAATCCTCCTCCCAGTATAGCTGTTTAAGTACCCCCTGTGCCAGACACTATCCTAGAACAAACATCTCTACACCTCAGAAGAGGGGAATGTCAGAGGATTTCCTCTACTTGCCTGGGTGCAGCAGTGCCTTATATTTCAACCACTGGAACAGGACTGGAAATCATCTGCTACTGCACTGGAAATGCAATTGCTTTAAACTTGCATCACCAATACATGCAAACATTAAGACAGAGAAGTGACACGAATGAACCACAAAAGGAAATTTAAATATAATACTAAGGCTCTGACCACCCTGACATTAGCTTTTACACTATCAATTGTTATAAGGGTAAGATAAATCTTGCCCATGTTTTGGAAGGTAACCAAATTTTCATATCTCTTTGAAAAGTCAGCCCTTTTAGGGAAATATTTGCCCTGTTTTCTTTATTCTGGACTGTAGCTTATGTCAAATATATAGAGAGTTTGAGTCACAGGAGTGGAAGGAATCCAAAGTCCACTGGAGCAGAGTGCCTGGTTGTAGGGCCTTACAGCACAGCACATCTGGAGTCTCATTTTCCAAAAAATCCTGTTACCTGCACATGGCTCGGAAACTGTGTTCCAAGGTATAGCACCATTTCTTTATCTTCCTGTTTTGGGATAGCCAGGATAGTTTGTGTCTCCATGTAGAAATGTTCCTGCCCTTCTACATGGGCCTCACCTGTAAGGCATAAACACAGGACAATGCTTAGTTGAAAGGCCCAAGCTTGGGTGCTCTCAGGGGTATCTGGTTTATGAGGAGGGAGTGGCTTTAGCTCACGGAGAGCTGGGCTTGAGGCTTGATATCATTTGGTTAAACCACTTTTTTCTAATTAAGACTTGTTGTGCACAACCAGCTCTATGACCCTGGGTCATTCACTTCCTCTCTCCTGACCTCAGTTTCCTGATCTGTCGAGTGGGGTGGTGAGATCTGTGATGTGCTGGACTTGAGCCCAGAGACGAACCTGGCCACACCTTCAGGCACCACCACCCTCTCTTTGGTGAATTTGGCTGAGTTATGAACCCCTGGTTTCCTCCTCTGTAAAACGGGGAGGGGCGGAGGGAAAGCAACAATATGGACTTCAGTCCGGTGATGTCAGGGTTATTGAGTTACAGAAGATCAGTAGTTCATGAAAGGACACAAAGTTTAAAATGGCAGAGCTGAGGTTGTTTCTTTCCCTAAAAGCCTAAAAACCAGCAGCCTGCTCCTGCTGGTTTAGCTGATATTTTTGGCTTCCTCAGTATACCCTTATCATTTTCTAGATTATACCAGAAGAGGCATTTGGCCCTAGTTTCAATATTTGGAGGACATTTTTACTTTAAAGTGAAAGAAAATACTACATCCTTCAGCATTTTTACTTTAAATGTATGTCAACTATAATTTAATTAAGAGTAACAACAACAGTAAAAATTGGTCAAAAGATTCCTATGCTGTTAAAATAAGTGAGGAGTTATTTTTGCCAGGAGTCAAAGGATCTCTTGAAATTATTTCTTTGGACAACAAAATGTGAGTCATGCATAAAGGTCAAACAAAACAAAACAAAACAAAACAAAACAAAACAAAACAAAACTCTCTTCCAGGTTTTCATAAAAGATTAAAAGCTTACAGAACTCTCTGTTCCGACTCCCTAGAAGAGGGTAATAGATTCTGTGAAAATTACTATCTTCTCTTACCCAAGACTGGAAGTAATTCTCTTTAAAGAGCTGTCTTTCTCAATCCTGGATACACTTTAGGATCATCCAGGGAGCTTTTAGATAAATACTGATGCTCTCACCCTGTACTCAAAGTTCTGATTTCATTGGTATGGGGTGGGATATGAGCATTGGTATGAAAAAAAAGTCAAGGTGCCTGGGTGGCTCAGTCAGTTGAGTGTTTGCCTTCAGTTCAGTTCATGATCCCAGGGTCCTGGGATTGAGTCCAGCAACAGGCTCTCAAATCAGCGAGCAGGGGGGTGGGGGTGGGGCTGCTTCCCTCTGCTGCTCCCCCTGCTTGTGCTCTCTCTCTTTCTCTCTCTCAAAAAAATAAATAATAAAAACTAAAAAAAGTCATATTAACTAGGTCTTTGCCAGTTCAGTAAGTCAAAGCAGACAAACAAATAAACCAACAAATTATAGTATCAAGATTGGAAAAGATAAATAAATTTGTTGTGATATGTTTGTATATACAGAAAATTCAAGAGAATCTACAAGACTCTTAAAATAGTAATTGAATTTAGTAAAGTTCTTAGATATAGGATTAAGATATAAAAGCTAATTGTGGCAGAGAGCACGTGATGTGGTGAGTACCGGGTGTTAGATCCAACTGATGAATTACTACATCTGAAACTACATCTGAAACTAATGAAGTAATATATGTTGGCTAATTGAATTTAAATAAAAAATTAAAAAGTTAAATAAAAGCTAATTGTGTTTTTATATACTAGACACAAATAGAAAATGAAATAAAAATAAGTATCATTTATAACAGCATCACAAAACACCAAATACTAGGTATAAATATTAAGAAGGATGTGCAAAATCTCTATACTGAGAGAAATTAAAGAAAACCTAAGTAAAAGGCAGGGTCTACCTTGCTCATGGATTGGAACTTAATACTGTTAATATTTTCAGTCTCTAAATTGATATTGTTTCTCTGCAATTCCAGCCAAAATCCCAGCAAGTTATTTTTAGTGAAAATTGATGAGCTGACAATAAATGTACATGGAAATGCAAAGAACCTATTATAGCTAAGGTCATATTGAGAAAGAATTAGCAAAAGGACACTATACTCTCAGATTTCAAGACTTACAATAGAGTTTCAGCAAGTCAGACAGCTCAACAACACTGGGCATCATAAAGAAAAGACTGACAAGTTGTTCTTCATTAAAATCAAGCACTTTTGTTCATGATAAAGAATAATGAGGACAGTGAACACACAACCCACAGGCTGGGAGAAGATACGTGCAATACTTATAACCAACAAAGAACTTATACCAGAGACATAGAAAATTTCTATGAATTTATAACTAAATCAAGTAATTATTAGATAAGTAGTTATATAATAATTACAGCAATATATTATTATAATTATTTCTTTTAATTAATTAAAAACAGGCAAAAGATTTGAACAAATATCACACAAAAGAGGATCTAAAAAGGGCCAATACAAATATGAAAAGGATTCGATATCATTAGTCATCATAGAAATTCAATGGAAACCACAATGAGATATTACTCCACCAGATTAGATAAAACTAAAAAGACTAATGATAACAACATAACAATGGAACGCTCATAATTGTTAACAGGAGTACAAACTGGAACAAATTTTTTTTAATGTTTGACATTAATTACTAAAGGTAAATTATAAAAACACTATTATTGAGCAATTCTATTCCTGGGTATATTTCAATGGAAATGACTGCTTATGTTCACCAAAAGATATGTGCAATATTATAGAAACTTTATTCGTAACACCAAGTTATAAATAGCTAAATAGTCCATCAGTGGTAGAATGGATAAATAAATTGTGAAATTATTTATACAACGAAATACTCCTACACGATAAAAAAGAACTACTGATCTATGCAACAATTTGTATGAAGTTCAAAAGAGGTAAAATTTTCTGTAGTGATAAAGACCTTTGGGAGAACCATTGATTGAGAGAGGGCAAGAGGAAGCTCTCTGGGCTGCTGGAAGTGTTCTATATATATATTTCTAAAGATTTTATTTTTAAGTAATCTCTATACCCAACGTGGGACTCGACCTCACAGCCCCAAGATCAAGAGTTGCATGCTCTTCTAGCGGAGCTGGCCAGGCACCCTGGAAGTGTTCTGTTTCTTGATGTGGGCAGTGTTTACATAGACTTGTACCAATACATAAAGTTTCATCAAACTGTAAACTTATTATTTGTGCATTTTAAATTTTGATTTAAAAAATCACACTAGGGTTGAGAGCTCTGCCTTGGAGTTTCAGTATTTCTCAAATCAGATGACTGAACCTAGAGCCTTCAACTTCAGAGGAGTTACTTCTGTGGCCCAAGACCACTTACCTTCGAGGATTTGATCAACGTATTTAAAGGCTTGCTCTACATTTCCTTGCTCCACTTTCTTTTCAATGGAAAGAAACGAATTGTGCTCTAGCGCTTGCTGCAAGGGAAAAACCAATAAGCCAAAATAATAAAAGTTTTGTTTTTTTTTTTTCACATCCCAATAAGTCAGTCATCCCCCATCAAACGGCTACGCTCTTGCTTTTTCAGATATTCCACAACACAACAGACAATCTGAGCAGTGTGGAGAGCCAGCAGGAACTGGGATGGGCTACAGGCATTGGCGACTCAGTTTTGTTCAAGGCTCTGAGGAAGAGCTGAGGGGGAAACAAGCATAGATTGTTTCCCCCTCCAGACTGTTGAGGGGTGACCTGAGGCAGTTGGGTATTCAGGTGCCAACTTTGTGGTGTGCGTGGGAGATGGGATAAGAGGGTAGAGAGAGTCCCAGGAGGAGGCTGGTGGAGGTGGAAATGTTCAGAAATGGTCTTGTCTAGGTGACCTAAATTAGGTGCTGAATTGCATGGAATTAGGACAGTTAGAGACAGGAGGGGAAATCATTTGAAGTCAAGGGCACCTCAGAAAGCAGTAGTTTGAGGTTGAAAACAAGCTGAGGGGCCAAAAAGAGAACAAGGTCAGGCGGGCTGGGGAGAAGGTTTTCTACCAGGAAGGAGCTGGATGAGCTTCAAAGGGGGAATGAGGTTGGACTATGAAAGACCTTGAGTTCTATGCTAAGAACCTTATCGAGGGAGACATGATTATATAAGAAAAGTGACCTGGTGAACATGGAGGCTTAGAAGAGTTAATGTGGTGGGTAGGTAAGTTGAAATGGAGTCCAAGAAACTGAGATTGGAAAGGGGCAGACTTAGAGGCATTTAAAAGATAACTGGGAAAGACCTGAACTTGGCAACTCTTGGGAAGAACAGAGGAGAATCAGAGGATATTGAAGACCGCAGCCTACGTGGCTGGTTTTCATACTGCTCATGTACCCACATATTCATCTCTCTCCGTCACACACATTGAATAAGGTGGACCGTGGGTTCAGCGCTTTGCTAAACACAGGCTACAAAGCACTATGCCCCCACTAACAACAACAACTAAAACAAAAATAATAACAAAGATTCACTGCGTGCATTCCATGTCTCCCTGGTGCTGTTCTAAGCATTTTACTTGGGTTTTCTCATCTACCCCTCACAATGATATTTTATGTAGGTGCTTTCATAGTTCCCATTTTACAGTTGAGAAAGTAACAGGAATGTAAGCACTTGCCAAAACTTTCATTGCTATTAAGAGGCCTCCAAAAGGTGGAGTCAGAATTCAAACCTGGGTCTCCTGTCTCCAGAGCTTGGAGGAAGTGTGCAAGAGACAGAGGACCTAGACTGCGATTCAGTAAATGTTAACAACTGTTGCCAGTTTCCCAGTGCTCTGGGTTTTCCCGCTGACTAGTTTTACAGGGAGGCCATAAGGACATTGCTCAGGGGTTACTTACTTGTATTCTGAGGACATGCCCTGGCAAGGGGCAATGGGAGAAGAAGTGGTCACAGGAAGGAAGGGGAAATCCAGGCAGGAAAATTCTCAGTACTATGTCTCAAGGTGCAGATTGCTAGAGCCTTCACTCTGAAACTACAGATAACACCGAGCAGGGTATAGATGGAGCCCAGATGCTACTGTTTGATGACTTCTGCCAGGAGTATACGGCCCTAGTCATTCTAGAAGACATGAAGTGGCCTGACTACCTCTATGGTGATAATCCTTGGTTCTATGTCTTCGTAAGTGATCTTCACTTTCTCAGCCGCCTCTCTTGCATGAGCATAGGTGTCAGCGGCCACCGTGCAGACAATCTGACCCACGCAAATCACCTGCAGAAAAGCCACGTGTCGCCATTAGCTAAGACACAGAATTATTAAAAAGAGATGACTGTTCCCACACTCTTACTATCCACTGGGTTCTTGTGACCAAAAGAAAGATTATTTTCTACCTATGAATAAATTTAAAACACTGGACTGAGTGGGGTTTAGAGGGTACAAAAACCAAGTACAGAACTTAACTACTTGGCTTCTGACTGTCTCCACTGCGTTCCTCACCATTCCCGTATCATACACTTTAATCCAGGCATCCTGGAACTCTGTTGGTTCTTTTAATGTCCTATATGGCTTCTATGGTTTCATAATTTTTTTTAAGAAGTCATCTTTGACAGGGCTTATGGCTTATGATCAGAATCTTAAAAGGGTCCACAATTCAAGAGAGAATTTGAGAATCACTGATGTGGAGTCCTTGGTTCCCTGTTTTTGTGATGTGAACATGAGTCCACAGATGTTCGAGTTGTAACCAATAGTCATTTTGGTTTTCTAAACAGGCATTTGAATAAGAGGCCCCATACAAGCCACACACCTCATCCTGCGCATAGAAGATCTCTCCCTGATGGTTATTAGCTCCTGGAACGTCCTCTGCTGTTATTACATCAACAACACCTGGAAGGGCCAGGGCTTCTGAAGCATCGATTGATCTAGGAGGGACAATTTGAAAGTGTACATCAAATGTAAATGATTCCTCAAACCCAGGGAAAAACTACAATGTACCTCATACCTAAATTATAGGACAAACTTTGATGCTGAAAAATGCCAATGTTTAGCAGGTGTTTGGACTCTTGGCATTAGTTTCTTTCAAAAATTTGTTTAAAAAAGGAATGATTTCCAAACAGAAGAGGAAATGAATACTCTTAGTTGATTTAAATATATAATAAGGTCTCAATTTTATCTATTTATTTATTTTTATTTATTTTATTATTTATCTTATTTATTTTTAAAGATTTTATTTATTTATTTGCCACACAGAGAGAGGGAGAACACAAGTAGGGAGAGTGGCAGGCAGAGAGAAAGGGAGAACAGACTCCCCACTGAGCAAGGAGCCTAATGCAGGGCCCAATCCCAGAACTCGGGGTCATGATCTGAGCCACAAGCAGACACTTAACTGACTGAGCCACCCAGGCGCCCTATAAGTTCTCAATTTTAATGTGAAATTGTGAATACATTCCAGTAATACAAAGAAGCGTCTTTTATTTCCTTACATGATCTTTGCGTGCGCTCTGGTGCTGGTCTTTACAGCCAGGAAGAGTTCTTGGGCAAAAGGCGGCATGTCATCACTAAATACAGCCTCCCCTGTAGCATGCTTGATGGCTGACTGGTGCATGACTGGGTGGCCGACAGGGTCTTGTGGGGATTGGTAGGGATCCACGCACTGTCAATGAATAAAGTAGTTGTTTTACTTGCAGACATTCTCATGCACCGAAAACTGGGTCTGATATATCTGGCTTCTTCACATGTCAGGAAAAACTATAGGCAATTGATATCCATATCTGAGAGTCAAAGTTAATAAATGTCCATTAAGTACTATGGTAAGAGATATATTCTGGTTATAATCTACCCCCTCACCTCTCCAAAAGGAAGACACTGTTCTCATCCTTAAAGATTCTACAAGCTTGTAAAGGTATCAGAATACACACAAACACATATTAAAATAACATGATCAACTTCATATAGCATTAAAGAACAGTTTGTACAGCTAATACGGTACAAAGAAAATACACAAGTTCCTGGGGGATTTAGGATGGCTTTATTAAAACAGGGAAGGTTTCCTAGAAGCAGTGCATGTAGAGCTAAGTTTTGAAGAAAGGACAGGCCTTCACTAAGAAGAGGAGAACATTTTAAGCACAAAACTGAAATAGTTGAGGCACATTTAGAATCTAATTCCTTGTGAAGCCTGAGTAAAAGCAAAGAAGCTAAACCAAGCAAATTATGAAATTGTGTGTGAGTGACAATGGGTAATGTCAGCTGGCTTTGGTAAACATGACCCTTACAAATAATAAAAAATACAGCTATCGAAAAGAGGAAGATATATGCATAATGCATGCATGCATCTGAATGCATAGAAAGATTAAAAAAATGAAAAACTCTACCCACTGACCTGGAACATCTGAATTCCTTGGGGTGTTTTTATGGGGAAATCTTCTAGAGCACTCATGGATTTTTCTGGGATATCAGGAAACTTCTGGGGATCCTGAAAAGAAGATTATTTCACATTTAACTTTACATTCTGAGTCACTGGCTTGGAGAAACATGCATAGAAATAGGCTATCCAATTTATTCTCCCAGATACTAGTCTCCAGATCTGCTGGGAGAGAGCCCTGAGCTTCGAGCTCCCTAGGCTGGCAGCAGCACGACTGTTATCTGCTCACGGACACAGGAAAGTGAAAGCTATTTCTAGGAAGTAGAGACTTCCTTTATGACCAGCTCTCCTTTCGAATCGGTGGAAACATGTACACTTCCAAATGGAAGCTGTGTTTTCAAGTCAGGGCCAGTCTTCTGGGCATATATCTCAAAGAAGCAACTGAGGGAGGAGATGAAGATTAATCTACAAGGCCATTCAGCTACAGATCATCTGTCATAGTAAGGAAACTAGAATTAACATAAATATACGGTAAGAGGGAACTTACTAAACAAATTATAGAACATCCATAAGATAAAATATCTTGCAGTTATTAAAAATGATTTTGTAGAAGTGTATTTATGGACATTAAATGCTCATGAATTATAATTAAGTAAAAAAATCAATTACAAAAGTTTATGTATGGTATGATCCCTTTTTTTTTCTTTTTTTTAAAAGATTTTTATTTATTTGACAGACAGATCACAAGTAGTCAGAGAGGCAGGCAGAGAGAGAGAGGAGGAAGCAGGCTCCCCGCTGAGCAGAGAGCCCGATGTGGGGCTTGATCCCAGGACCCTGAGACCATGACCTGAGCCGAAGGCAGAGGCTTTAACCCACTGAGCCACCCAGGTGCCCCGATCCCTTTTTCTTGTAAAAAAAAAAAAAGAAAAGAAAAGAGAACTATATATGTATGTATTCCAAATGTTAACAGTCTTTATGGTAGGATTATTGGCTTAGAGTTGATTTTTAAAATGTTTGCTTCTCTGTTTTTGCCTTTTCTCTTAAGATAAAGTATATAATCATGATCTGTAAGAGAACATATGATAATATTTAAGAATATAAAACAAGAGACATATTTAATAAATTATATGTAATAACATTAGATATATAGATTATATACCTATATGTTGAACATATGTAATAAGAGTATACAATAATTTATAATAGAATATTATGATAATGCTAATGATAAATAATGTTAGTAAAAATGTAGAAAAGGAATGGCTGAATTAACAGAGTAAAGCTTTCATCCATAAAAGAAATGTGTGTATAGTCATTTATCTGCCACTTTTGAATTAGCTCATGACTTATCATGGGGACACTGACAGTCATGAACCACATTCTGAGAAACAGTGCCTGTGAAGATCATTTTAAACTAGGCCAGGTAAGAAAAAAACAGTTAAAAAACCAGAACCAATCTAAATATCCAAAAATAAGGAATAGATCAAATAATGGCTCATCTATGCATGGACACATCATGCAACCATTACGTCATTTTGTCGTGAAGAATATTTAATGACACTGAAAACTGTTTGTTACTAAGTGAAATAAACAAACTATGCTAAACAGTTCTGTAGACGTATCCGAGTAGCACATATATACACACACACCCATAAAGGAGAGCTTAGAAGGATACACCCTAAAATATTAACAGCTACAGGGGATGGGATTTTAAAGGATTTTCGTTTTCTTTTTGGCTTAGCCACATTTCCTAAATATTAAAGAAGGTATTGTTTTAACAAGAACATTTTCTTTAAAATAGGAAAAGATGTTGTAATTACTGAAAGCTCTTCAATACTGTAGACCAACGTGCTATTGCATATTAGTATCGTCACATAACCTACAGAGCAAATGTCATGGCAAGATTGTCTCCTTCTCAGCCCAGGACAGAAGGAGAAGGGAGAGGGAAGGTGACGGAGGAAGGAGGCTAGGAAGCCCCACACTGCGGGCTCCATCCCCTCCTGATCCCCTTGCTGCATTGGGGAAGGGCAGGGTAAGTCCTTCATAGGCAGACTCATGTCAGAATATCAAGGCACTTAGAGACCCAGAGAAGTCATTTACCATTTTATTCAATCCTCGCCTCACTCTGAGGTAGAATTTGAAGAGTAAGCTGACGATGAGCGTTCGCCTGTACTCTATCATGCCACCCTCGGCTGCTGGCGGAATGTAAATCTCGTCCAGGACCCATCGGCAGGCATCACTCAGCATGTGGTCATCCCATGGCCTCGGAGAAAAATGGAAAATTAAAAAAAAAGAAAGTAGTTATAAAAATTAAAAAAAAAAAAAAAGAAAAAAAAAAGAAAAGAATGCAAACCCGCCACAGGAGGGGGAAGACAGCCTAAACTGACAGAGCAAGGAAAGATGGAGAAAACCCGTATTCGTCTTTGAAGTCTGGACAAAAAACACCCGCCCATATATCACTAGCTTTCTTTAGAATCTGCTGAGGTGGTTTCCAATTTCCTCACCACCCTCCTTTATTATTACCTATAACTCCATGGCCTGGGAAAGCTGACTTTAGCTCAAAGAGCTGGGGTTACAAAGTGGTAAAATCAGAGTTTCCCAAGACCTGGAACTTCGTTTTGTTCATTGCTGCATCCCCAGCAAACAGGCCATGCCTGGCCCACACATACACGGTAATGACCAGCAAATGATCCAATTATTGATGACAGTTGTAACATTTTCACGAATAAAGGTTTTCTACAGAAATGCTTTGAGAACATTGACTCATTTTAGTGTCTGAGAAAAAAAGCTGCATTTAGTTGCATTGTACTGCTGACAGTGAATATTATGGGTGGATAAAAATCATTGTAAAAGCACTGGTTGGAAGAATTTTTTAAACTTACTTTCCAAACACTAGAAACAATGAGAGTGATAAGAGGAAGGTTTATTTAACCTTCTTGAATATTTCATCTTCTTTCTCTGGTGTAAGGACATTTTCAGATGTCTTAGGGTACAGTATTAGAAACAGACTTATTTTGCAGGTTAATTAAAAATGAAAATTTGAAAATATTATCTACTTAGGTTAGATTCCTCTTACTATAGAAACTGCAATAAAAGAATTGTATCTTTAAGAAGGTTGGCTTTTGGGTGACTTTCATTTTCTTTCTATTTTTCCACAGTGCTTAAATTTCCTATATGATTATGTAATACGTGTGTAATCAGAAAAAAATTCTCCAAGTGCTATTTTCATTAAAATATTAAAATACAAAGTCTGAGTTTTAGGTGCACATGTGCTGGGACATACCTCCCAAGGAGCTGCTTGCATGTTTGGCTTGCAGAGACAACGGTGGGGCCAACACTTCCGTAGAACATTTGAAGTTCCTTAATCGTGTCTGTACCATCTTCAAACTTCACACTCATGCCAGCATTGACAATGGCAAAAGCATTCTCCTGACGCTGGGCCAGCCGGAGTCCGGACACAAAGTGCCACTGGAAACAAAAACATTCAGAATATTTAGTGTTCTTCTCCACTGTCTGCTGCATAGCAACAGCTCTGATGATTAGTTGTAATGAAGAGGATCCTGTACATGATGCTTTGGACCAGTGCTGGCTGGGAGTACCAGCCCCCATGATTTATAGGTATTAAAATTTGATCCTGAGAACAACCGTACTCACTTCTAATCTACTGATGAGGAAACTGAGAGGCTATACAACTTGTACAAGGTCATGCAGAATTGGGGTTGAAATCTAAGCAGTCTGGTTCCAGAGTTGACGGTCACCTACTTTCTACTCTGAGTCACCACATGTGGCCTCAGGCGAGGGATTTAAACTGCTTGGATCTTAATTTCTTTAAAAATGAGAAGGTAGGGTTTGATCAGACAGCGCCTCCAGGGCCACTGAGAGGAGTAAGGGAGAATCGGGAGGGGTGGTGGCTCTCGGGAGGAACTACACCTCCACTTTGAACGGTTTTGGTTTGGCATTCTACATAAATTTCATGTGAATGACGAGTTTTACTCTTAAAAAAAAAAAAAGAAGCTTGGAAACCACTGGATCACATGGTCTTCAAAGTGCCTTCCAGGTTTCAATCTCTCATTCTAGGTTTAATCTCATTACTAGTGTGAGATATTAGAGCCACAGAGTAGGAGAACCTCTGTGTGGCTAGCATCTTGGTGGGGGTAGGGTTGCCACCACCGACCCTGTCAAAGATAGAACATTTTTAATTTAGAAAGCAAAAGTGACAAAGAGATGCTTGAGACCAGCTTGATCCTATTTAGTCCACTGTACTGACTGGTGGGGACTTTCCTCCCTGGTCCTGCTGCCACACCCTCACGCCCATCGACCTGAATTATGGCACGACTGCAGTAACCTCTTAACTGGCCATACAGCCTTCAGTTTCTCCTCCAACCAGCTTATCCTCTATTTTTCTCGTTAGATTGGCATTCCTAAAATACCATTTTCATTCAGATTTTGCCTTGCTTTAAAGATTTCAAAGATGGCTGTCTGCTAGGACATATACAAACAATCCCCCTGATGGAACAGTAGATCTGCTCGGTGACGGAGCCCCAGCCTCCCTCCCAGCC
Source organism: Martes martes (assembly GCF_963455335.1). Classification (NCBI taxonomy): domain Eukaryota; kingdom Metazoa; phylum Chordata; class Mammalia; order Carnivora; family Mustelidae; genus Martes; species Martes martes. The sequence continues at coordinate 183,700,471 of NC_137890.1, forward strand.
ACATCGCACAGGGCTGCCCCAGCGCCCCTGCCCTGTTGCCCAGCCTCCAACCTGCCATTCCACCTAGTCCCTAACCCCCAGCTGATCTCCTGCCTGGAATGAGCACCCACTTCTCTCCACTGATCTTTGCTCTATCCCAGCTGCTTTCCCTCCCTTCTGAGCAACACCGAAGGAGGACTCTCCCTGTCGCTGGAGCTACGTTGGCTCTTTGCACACACATTTCCTGTCTGAGGTAATTAGCTGTTTCCGATTTCAAGCCCTTCCTCTCAGATCTGAGACCTTTGAGGACAGAAACCCATGTCTTATGAATACATGTAGTGTCTTCTGGATTTAGCACTGTGCTTGACATGTCGAATGCTAGGTAGTTAATAAATAATTTTGTTTAAAGTAGTTAATAAATGTTAGTTGATTTGGAATTATCTTTATGATCATAAACTTTCATTTACTAGAAACCTGTAGATGAAACCGATTACAATTTTTCTCAATCTTGGCTAAGATAAATATTTATCTGAAACTAAAAATTCAACTCTTCACACAAAGGGCTCTCTGTTTGCAGAGAGTTAGGGCCCACAGAAATGTTATTCTTTAAAAAAAATTTTTTTTTATGTCCGTATAGTTGACATACAATGTTACATTAGTTTCAGGTCTACAACATAGTGATTCAGCATCTCTCTACCTTATACTGTGCTCACAAGTGGAGCTCCCATCAATCACTCTCCAACATTATTAAAATACCAAGAAATGTTTTCCTTTAAAGTTCTTTTAAAAACAAAAGAAAAAAATGAATATAATAATAATGAATATATAACACTTTATGCAATTTGGGTTATTTTCATCTTTATGCCAAAAGAGTCATATTTTTATTTTACTTTTTATGGAGGAAGGGAGCCACAAAGGCAAAAGTGCTGAGGGTCCATGAAAGTCACAATGTTGCCCTGGTAGGAAAGCAAATCAAATGGTCCTCTGAGAATTTGCCCCTTTCTGAGAGCAGCCCCAAAGTCTCCCTGCAGGGTAAGCAGGGCTCCCTCCAGGTGGGCAGTGAGTCAGGAAGCCTTACCTGAGTAGAGTGGGGAATATAAACAGATAACACAATCTCTTCGGATTTAAGGCTGGCTTCAGGTGATCTCTCAAGGAAAAGGCTGTTTAAAGGAATCTGCCGTTCTCCTTCTATTAGAGAAAATGATCTTGATTAGAATGCATTTATCAAACAAAAGAGTATGTAGCAAGGGGTAGGTGTGATGCATCTGGTGGAAAGAGAGAGTGTAAGCTGCAAGCCAGAAGATGTGATTTCTACTTATAGCTTCCATACTGGAAAACCTTAGGCAAGTCACAGAAACTTTGGGGCTTCTGATTCCTCATCTGTAGAACGAGAGGGTTGGACCAGATAATCTCAAAAGACTTTTTTGAGGGCACATGAGTGGCTCAGTCGGTTAAGCACCTGCCTTTGGTTCAGGTCATGATCTCAGGATCCTGGGATCGAGCCCCGTGCTGGGCTCCCCGTTCAGCAGGGAGTCTGCTTCTCACACCCACCCCACCCCCGCCCCAGTCTCTAACCCCACTCATGCATGCTCTTTCTTCTTCTCTCTTAAATAAATAAATTAAATCTTAAAAAAGAGAGAGAGAGAAGAAAATTCTTTTCTGGTTCTTAGCACCCATTACACACCACTCACAAATTTTGGCCTTGAAGAACTTTAAAGCTATTGGGAGACAACCTAGTACAATGTGTTTCACAAATGGAAAAACTGAGGTCCGGAGGTCCAGAGAGGTTAAATGATCTGTTCAAAGTGCTAGAGATGGGACAGGTAGCAGAGGTGAAATGCCTGATATATAGCTTTCCTTTCATAAGCAGTTTACAGTACTGTTTTATTTGAGCCATTGTATTTGTTTTTTAAATGTGATTGATTGATTGATTGATTGATTTCTTTCTTTCTTTGGGAGAGAGTGAGCACATACACAAGCTGGGAGGGGGGATGGGTAGGGAGGGAGAGAGAGAATCCCAAGCAGGCTTCCTGCTCAGCACAGACCCTGAAACAGGGCTCAATCCCATAACTCTGAGATCATGACCTGAGCCGAAATCAAGAGCTGGACTCTCAACTGACTGAGTCACCAGGTGCCCCTAAAAATGTGATTTTAATCAAAGAGAGGGTATCTTACATCAATAGCTCTATGAATAATATAGATTTATTGTTATTTCACTAAATTTAAATAATTTTCTCTTGGCAAAGCTCAAGCTGTCTTTCAAAAAAGAGAAGTAATGAGAAATATGCTCCACAGACTTGATTTTGTTTAGGATGAAAAGTCCTAGGGGTGTCTGGCTGGCTCATTCAGTAGACACGTGACTCTTAATCTTGGAGTTGTGAGTTTGAGGCACATGCTGGGTATAAAATTACTTAAAAATAAAATCTTAGGGGCACCTGGAAGGCTTAGTGGGTTAAGCCTCTGCCTTCTGCTTAGGTCATGATCTCAGGGTCTTGGGATAGAGCTCAGCGGGGAGCCTGCTTCCCCCTCTCTCTCTGCCTGCCTCTCTGCCTACTTGTGATCTCTGTCAAATAAATAAATAAAATCTTAAAAAAAAATAAAATCTTAAAAAAAGAGAAGGAAAAATCCTGTAAGAAAAATTTCCATCTTTATAAAACTCTGAAAAGAAATGTGTTATAAAGCTTTAAAACTGCAGATACACAACTCATTTAAAAAATGCTTTGATACTACAATTTGGCCTGTACATAAATGTGGCCAAACAGTTAAGAAAAACTCTCAGGTGCAGTAACTTATCTGATCTATAAGATATAGAATATCTGAGAACAGGATAATTGATCTCAGTTTCATCCTAACATTTGAGGTAATATAGAAGTAGCCTATATATTTGGTGAGTCTGAGTTAGATATACTTGAGTTCCTAATTCACGGTTTATGAAAGGAGCTACATAACAGACAGTGATAATTATAAAACAGAATGCCCAAAGCTTACCTCTTACCTTTAGATATCAGATTGATGGTAGCATTTCCTGCTGCTAAAATGGGATTTAGGTCAGAAAAATTAGGTCTGCTCACCACATGTCCGCCTAAAGTCTAAATAAAAAAAGATAACATTTTTTAAGCTAGTTATTTGAAAAATAAGGAATTATGTGTACAGGAATCTTAAGTTTTAATTTTTTCTCTTTTTTTGTTTCATAGAATGATTTGGTATGGTTTTAGGGGAGCTAAACAGAGTCAGGCCACATACTGTGCAAGATTCCCACCCCCAACCCCTGTTCAAACTTATTGCTTGAGAAAATGTTCCTTTTCTGTGTGCAATAAGGAAGAAAATGTCTTTGAGAGCTGAACCTAGCATGAGTGTCCAATAACATGGGGGTAAAGTGGGGAACTAGAGTGAGTAAACTCTAAAGAACTGGGATATGTAGCATTCCCATTCAAAATGCTTGTTGTAATGTCATGCAGTAGAATTTGTCTCTGTTATTCCAAATCATCAATAAAGTTGCCTCAGACATAGGCTTGAATGAGAAACTTTGAGGGGATGGTGGGCAAGGGGTGACATGGAGAAGAATAACCTGGTCCAGAAAAAGGAACAAAAGATGCAGAGGATGAAAACATGCAGTGAACTCTGAGGGCCAAGAGAAATAGGGGCAGAGATGATCAGGAGAAATGCCCCACGCCAAAGTCTCACTGAACTACCCATCCTGTGTGGAATGGGCAGAGATCCAAACCAATTACTCTTAAATCTTGAATAATAAGGAAACCTCAGTAAGCTAGACAACTGGGGGACGTCCAAGAATAGACATGTGGGATGCACGTGTTAAGAAACTGAGCTCAGTGCAAAGGTTTAAGACAAGAAACAGCCATAAAAGAGTATTTTCGAAATGTAGGCTCTTGTTACTCTACCTTGGATAAGACATATTTCATAGCCTGTTAGAGCTGGCCAGTCCCTTTGATTGAACTTTAACTCTTAAAATGAAAAAAGAGTGGCTTAAAGAGGTCAAGGGGCTTCTCTGGGATCATACCATTCATGGGTGACAGGCCAGGTTTAGAATTTGGGCATCTTCAGACTTCAGTACCATAATCTTGTGATATAATATGCCATTTCTCACTTTGGACACACACATACATGCAGTGTGATAACTCTCACTCTGGGCACATACACACACTCACACTTATATTGTAGACACTTGTTTGACATTGACGGGGGATTCCTCTTCAGAGTAATATTGCTAAGCTGAATAGGCTGTCAGACTATCTGTAACTGTGGCTTCTTTCATATCACACTAGGGTGCATACCGCCATATTCCTTATCTGGGCTCCAGCAAGTGTCCTCAGATGCTTCAGGAGGGCACGGTAAGTCTTCGTCTTCTCCTTTGGTTGCTCCAGAACAGTAAGATGTAAGGCATCACTCAGCTGGGCCAGGCTGCATCCTGCACCTATGGTCACCCCTGCCATAAAGACAGTGGGATAGAAACTGAAGGCGAATTATGACAAGATGCATGGGCTGCCCAGAAAGAATCTTTCAAGTGTATCTTCTTTTTTTATATTAACTTAGAAAAATGAAAGGTAAAGACATTTCTGGCAATTTGCTTTATTCCCAAATATTAAGTACCAAATTCTTTTTCTCGGTCATATGTACAGTCATATGTGCCATACATTTTGGGACACATCAAGCACAGATATCTGAAACTCATTACTTTGATAACTCCCAATTTAGTGTTTCCCTGAATAAATTGATCAAATACAAAAATTTCAGTCAAGATTCTGTAAGACTTTTATGGTTGGTTTTTTTTTTTTTTTAAGATTTTATTTATCCATTTTAGAGAGAAGGAAAGAGTGTGAGTGGGGGGAGGAGCAGAGAGAAATAACCTCCCATAGACGGTGAGCTGAGCACCAAGCCCCATGCGGGGCTCAATCCCGTGACAGTGAGATCATGAGCTGAGCTGAAGCCAAGAGTCAATGCTCAACCAAATGAGCCACCCAAAGTGCCCTGATTCTGTAAGTCTTTTAAAAGATCATTGAGTCTATGTGGGAAGTGACCGACACATTTGCATTGCCCATTCGCCTGTCTTCTACAGCCAGCTCTTCATCTTGTTCCTGCCTCTACTTTGGGTCAGTTTTGCTGGCAAGTGGGCTTTCAGGGAATGCTTTGAGTGGTGACGTCATCTAGTTCATGCATTCTCAAGGATAATGCCAGCCCAAAGAGGGTGAAGAAAGCCTTACTCTTTTGATGTATAAAGCCCTGAATACACACTGTACACAAACAGATATATGGTCTATCTATGGTGTTAAAATTTCATGGAGGGATGATTAGGAGGAAAATGTCTATTGCTCCCTAGTGAGGCAATAATGAAAAGGTTGAAAAACACTGACATAGTGTTATAGGCTCTTCCTCCTTCCCAGTCACTTCACTCCCACCCTGCTCTAACCAAGTACCTCCACACCTTACTTCCAACCCTCTCCTGGACCAGACCAGCTTCCCCTTGCTCCATTTCTTCCTATCAGTCCACTGATACGAACATTCTAACTGGTTAAAAAAAAAAAAAGAATGATCAGAGGGGAAAGCAGACAATTTCTCATTTGATTTCTGTTTATTCATTGGGGAGAATCTTATTTTAAAGTAGAATTTTTACCTCCTATACCATTACCTATGCAAATGCTGAGTTTGGATGTTTCTCAGATAGCCTTTTTCAGTCCACTATGTGGAAGGGGAACTTGACTAAAAGTAAGAAACCCTGCAATCCAGTCCCGACTTGATCATGTGTTAGCTGTGTGAAGTTGGGGGAGTTACTTAAATCTTTTGATTCTTTATCTTTACCAAGCTTCCCACCTGCTATCTCTGCCTTCCAGGACTCTCACGAGGATCAAAAGAAACAAGAGATGTGAAAGCATTTGGTAAATTGTGAAAAGACTATAAATATAAATAAGATAGTTACAATTAAATTTTCAAATTTTATGTCCCAGATTTTTTTTTTTAATGTGTGTGGGTATAGGCTGAGCCTTGAGCAAATTTATAAATCAGGGAGTAATATCTGGCAAGAACATTTCCTACAGGCCAGCCAATGTCTTAAGTCTCCTTTATTCAGTCAGTCTCTCCATTTCTGGACAACCAATATGGCATCTTCCCACCATTATGGCTCTGAGGACCATGTCGTACTCAGTGGCATAGCTGAATAATTCAGTTTGATAAAGCTCATATAGGACACATAGTAGATGCTCAATAAATATTTCTGAATGAATAAATGAGTTCATATATTCTGTGAAGTGCTCAAATAAGCCCAGTGCATATAATTACTTATAGCCTACCAACAGCCAATGAAAATGAAGGTTCATACCATCATCTGTGTAGTCCACAAAATACAGTTCTGGAAGCCCAAGGGGAGATATGAAAACTGGATGGAATTCACCTTTAAATTTAATGTTGGGTCCTTAAGGAGAAAAGTATTTAAAGCAATTAGAAAAGGAAGTCAATGGGTGGTAATAGATGTTGCTTACTTATAATTCAGAGTGAAAATTGTGACAAAACCCACACATTTGCAAAAGAAAACAATGAAGTATTCTAAAGGATCATTGGTATCCATTAATTAAAATGAACTGCATTTATAGGAATTTAAAAAGAGAGACAGATGTCTAGGTTACCTAAGCTAGACTAAGGAACACGCTTAAAAACCACCCACCTACTGAAGTATTCCCCATGATGAGGGGGGCTTCAGGGAAACTGGCTTTCAGCTCCAGAAGGTCATTAAGGCTCACGGGGGCAATCCAGGTAGTTCTCTCCCCTTGGAATGTCAGTCTTCTTTTGTTTGGATCTTCTGCCATTCTCTGCAGAGAAACGAACCCAACAGCCTTTTCAGTGAGGCTGCTGAGCTACATGCCACGAGGATATCCACTGCTCTGGTTGTCCAAATGGCCTGATGGGTCATTTTAGTTTTCTGAGGTAACCTACCTTGTATTGATCAGGAAAGGATGGCCTATTTATAACTACTTGGATTGATATGATACGATCCATGTGGACACCACTGAATAAATACCATAATAGGTATCTGTTCATCAACAACTGCATATAGAGTAGAGCTAACTCTACCTATACTTGTGAAGTGAGTATCTGAAGAGGAGGCATTATGGTGTAGTGAAAGTGTCCTAGTCTGAGATTAAAGGGCCAGGCTTAGCAGTGACTCAAAGGGGCTCATCTTTGGGGATTAGGTGTTTTGGTATGACAAAAATTGCTTACAGGCAAAATTATCCTTAAAAAATCTCTTAAACCATTCACCAGGTATGGTGGAAATTGTTTGATTTTTACAACTCTCTCTATATACATACATATATATGTAACATGTGTCTGTATACTCTTTAAATAGTGAGTCCAAGCTCTCACACTCTGAGGGGTGTGTAGGGTCTGTGACCCTATGGGAAGTCAGTAGAATCATATCCCCCATCTCATTGTCTCTTCTGACCAAAGTTATGGAATGGAATGATGAACATAGACATTATTTATATTGTTCTATTTCTCCCCACTGAGTTGAAATCACAGAGGCTAGCAGTAAGAATAATGTAATTCCATTATAATAAGTATCCTTTTTCAAACTATCTTTAATATATCTCCCAGTGTAGCTGTGTGACCTTGAGTAATTTACCTATACTCTAAGCTCAGGGTCTTTGAGTAAACAAAGAATCAAAGCATCTCTGAGGTCCTAGCAGTACTACTCTTCTAAGCTATCTGCTTGAAATTTTTATAGTTGAACCGAACAAATTCATACCAATGGGTTATCACAGTGGACACATTTCCGAATTCTAATGTCTAAAACTCAGTAATTCCAGAGCCTACTGAAAAAGGCTTTGTACCATGTCATGTTATGAAACAACAAAAGTAAAGCATCTTACTATTAGTTCAGGAGGGAATATAGGTTCCTGGGATGGATCCAAGGGCTGGAATTCATCTTCATTATACAGTTTGGTACACATCTCAACAAAACAAAACAAAATACAAATAGAACTTCAGAGTTACTGAAAGATGTGAAAATTTCTAAGCATGAGACTTCAGAGTTAGGGCCATACCTCTGACACCCCAGACACAAAATGGAGGTGCCAGAGCCACAAAGTATCCCTGAGTAGAATTCTTCCCACCCTTAGAAGACTGTAATGGTTTCCTGGCAGATTTACTGGACTCTTGGCTTCCTCTTTTAGCGTTGGGAATTAGGTTTTAAGCTTCTGTGCTGGGTCTCAGGTATTATTCACAGTATCTGTTTGCCACGAGCATGAAGATGCTCTGCTTCCATCTCTCACAGTACTTGTGGTGGGGAAGGGTGGTGGTAAACCTGATCAAGGCACAGGAAGTTGTAATGCTTCTGAAGGAAAATGCCTCTCTGGTGCTCGGCCTCATGAAAGTCATGGGCCTGCTAATTTTTGAAGCATTTTAAAGACATTTTACTTCCTGAATTCTCTTCCTTTTACGTTACTCACTGAAAAGAACAGGAAATGAATACATTTGGATTCATGTGTGTATTTTTCAGTCAAGCCCAACTGAAGTAGAACTCCAGATACTTACTTTTTCTTGTCTATTTACAAAAGACCTCTCTTCTTGATCCATGCAGCACTTTCCTGATCCTTTCAGTCCACAGACAGTTGTTTCCTTAGGAAGTAATGCAAGAATTTAAAACAAATTCATTGGTCAGTTCTTAAAACATCAACCTGAGTACTTGCAGTCCCCAGGCCGCACAGAGTGATGGAAGAAGTAACAGAGCCTGTCCTTGCCTTCAAGGGCTCTGTGATGGAGTGGAGTGGAGAACAAGCTATTCCATCACTGAACAATTAGGGAAAATTACAGGGAGCATGTAACCATGCTATGATAAGGTCTTGTTAATGTGTCGCTCAAATCCCAGGGGATCATGAAGGAGGTCAAAGGAGGTGGGGTCAGCCAGCTAAGGCTTCCTGTAGAGTGCCGTAAATGGAGTAGTTAACAAGGTAGTAATCAAAAAACCAAAAGAGATGGCTTTTCTTTATCCTAAGAGTGATACAGCATGTATCTGTCACAAAGTCCTGGGAAGGCAAACTGCCTTTAAGACTTTCTATACACAAAGAAAAATAAACTGAACACCTGAGTTTTATTTGGGTGTTATTGGAGCTCTTCTGAATTATTTGGATGATTCAAGTCCCAAACCATTTTACCTTAATTTTTAGGACACTTCATGCAGACCCCAAGTAGTGGTTTTGGACTGAATGCCCTGGTCAGTTACTGCAACTCTACCTAATTATTTTCATTCCTGTTTGTCCTTTGCATGTGTAGATACAACCCAAGGCTTTGGGGTGCTTTGGAGACATATGGTTTGACTTTGTACATGGAGTCAAGGAGACCTGGGTTCTAGCTCCTACTTTAACACATAGTAACTGGGTTGAGTTTGTTAAATTAGGGAAATAAAACCCCTCCCAAACAGGTCTGTTTCATTTAAATATGCAAATGACACCTACAGTATCTGACACATAGAAAGTGCTGCAGAGGTGGTAACTGATGTTTTCACCTGTAAGGAATTTTCTATGGACTTTAGAAGGGATTTGGATTTTGTGACAATGCTGTGCACAATAAAAGAAAAAATGACAAATGGCTGAATGTGGGGACCCAAGTGAGTGAGATTAAAAAAATCTATTTTTGTATAGGTAGATTGGGCCTCCAGGTAAAATCACATAATATTAGGTTGAATCATGAATCATATGAAGTTGCTGTTTTTGTGAGTCATAATGGTGGAAGACTGACCGCTCATATGGTTCGACGTGAGCAGTATCTTACCCAGGATTTCAAAATAGCTGTAGTGTGTAAAGCTTTTCAGATTCTTCATTACAGGCCTAAAAGTAGATTTTTTTACCAAAGAATTTTTGGTATTTGGAATTAACTTGTGTAACTTGAATTGTTTTTGGTCAACAAAAATTACATAAAATTAATTTTCACCATAAAAAAATGGGTGTTAGAATTCCATCCTAACTGAAACCTTGTGGATATTTAACATTCTGAAAACTTAATATATCTCAAAACTACAGCCTCCCACACCCCGTGCCATATGCTAAATCATTCTTTTCCAATTTCCTTCATCCTGTCTGGTTCCTTAATCTCTTAACTTTGAGGATGATTTGGATTTCTTCTTAACTGTATCCTTTATTGTCTGGAGGTTATGATTCTGACAATCCCCTTCCTGAAAGTTATCTTTTTTGGGTCCATATCTACCACATGGGTCTAGGTCCTCATTCCTTCATTCATGGAGGACTGCACTAGTCCATGCCTTTATCCCTTTTCAGTTTTATCCTTCTTACTGGCAGGTGCCAAGAATTTTCCCTTTGAAATACTATTCCCATGTTACACCTAGCTTGAGAATAGACAATGACTGTATATTGGTTACCAAATTTAAGTCTAAATTCCTTAGCCCAGAATAATATCTTTATACTCCCTAATGCTTTAGCTATATATCAGTTTTCTAGTTGAACCTTGCACATCTTTTCTTTTTCCTACTTCAGTGTGTTTTCTTACCTGGAATTTTCTACTGACCTCTCTTCACCCATTCATTTCTATCACTTCCTTTAAGACCAAGCTCAGAACTTCCCTTCTCCAGTGTTTCCTTTGTGCCTTCCCTTCTCACTCCTTAATTCTCTTTAATCCATGTTCCTTCAAAACTGATATACATGGTATAGGGGATATATTGAACTTTTAATATCTTGCTTTTCAATTCTTAGTCTATATTTTTTTTCTTTAAAAAGTCTATAGTTTTAGTCTATTGGTCTAAAATAATATAGACTATTCCCTAGTCTATATTATTTTCTTTAATTGAGTTTGCATTTCTTGAAGTCATGTAACATATACTTTACTTCTTAGGAAAGTACCTATTTTAGGGCTATAAATAAGATACATGCTAAAGGTTTATTTAAAAAATACCAACAGTGGCATTCAACAACTTTCAATGGTTAGAAAAGTCAACATGAGGGTATTTTAGAAATAACTGAATGTAATAGATGATTTTATGCAAATGTCCATTAATGTATTAAATCAACTGAAAAAAATTTTTTTATTGTAACTTACCTCACAGAAAGTTTTTCCACTTTCTACAATTGGTCGGTATCCAGTACAGCGGCACAAATTACCTGATTAAGAAGAGATCAGTTTTGGAGTGCCCGGGTGGCTCAATTGGTTAAGTGTCTGCCTTTGGCTCAGGTCATGATCCCAGGGCCTGCTTCTCTCTTTCCCTCTGCCCTCCCACCCCCTGGCTTATGCTGTCTCCCGCTCATGTTTTCTCTCTCTTCCCAAGTAAACAAAATCTTTAAAAAAAAAAAAAAAAAAGAAGAGATCAATTTTTAAGGAATAGTAATGAAATATATTCTTTATTTGTGCTTAATTTAAAATTAGATTTTTTCTCTTGGGAACAGAGATGTTCTTCAAAAAAAACTCGAGATTACCTTTTTTCCCTGAAATATCACAAAGGTCTCCATAATTTTTCCAATCAACTCTTGCTGCCTTATTTCCCACCCCTGTCCTAACTCATGCAACCCTGCCACTCCCATAACATCTCATTTGTCTCTTTGTTAAGCTTTTCTTACATAGTCTTTTCTTTCTCACATGTTCTCTTAGGGAGAATATGTCCATTTGTCAGGGCCCTTTTCCATGGGGTCTGCTCTAACACCCCAGCCAGAGCTGTACCACTCACTGTCTGGGTCTTTCTGCAGGCCTATCATCAACTGTGCTAGTGTAGGGTCATTTATGTATATTCTTCATCTCCCTCAATGGATCTTATGTTCCTGGAGAAGGCGAGGAGTGTCTTAGATTTCATGAACCCTCCCATTACTTTTTTACAAAGTATATTGAAATTCTGCAGCCAGTATAAATGATATTTATGAAGAAGTTTTTAATAAAATGAAAAAATTCTTATGTTACACTGTTAAAATTGTAAATACAGTATAAAATCATATATATAGTAGCCACAAGGATTCAAAATAAGAAAACAAAACTTATGCATAGAAAAGACTGACAGCAAACAGAAGTATGTGATTGTGGTTATTTACTGAGGGCAGAAATATGAATGAGATTTTTCCTTTTTAATTTTTTTTTGCATTTTTCATAATAGGAATGTGTTATTTTTTAAAAATAAATTCAAAATGATATGTCCAGATGCAGCTTAACAATTTCATAAGCTATATAAATGTGTGAACTGGGTAGGTTTAAACATCCAAAAGTGTAAAAGCTTGATGCCAGTGAGTCATGCGGAAACTTGGTTAACAGATTATCCTCTGTTTTTGTTTTTAGAACAGAACAGTTGAAGAAGAAGCTGCATGCTCGAGATGGAATTCAGACTCCATAATCTATCTTTCCTTTTGCTAAGAAGAAAAAATGTAGAAGTGTGTGAGTTAAGAATCTCCTTTTGGAGTCAAGGAAAGGAGCTGAAATGTCTAAAACATAACTAACATGGCACGAGATACAAGTATTTAAGAGGCAATGGACACCTTCTCTCTGATAAACTATAAGTAAATATTAAAGGTTAGAGAGAGCTAATATCAGTTTTCTGTCATGTTTTTGTCCTTGGCCACATAATCAGTGACAAGTCTACAAGCCCCATGGAAGGCCCACCACAGGGATGCTAATAGTAGCCACTGCAGAAATTCTTCCGATTCTACGGGGAAAAAATATGGAAATTAAAAAAAAATTTTCCCCTTAGTCTTGAAGAGAAAGACAAGATTAAATGAAGTGGTGATTTATACCAGCTGACCATTTTAGAAGACATGTGCCACACCTAACTGTATTACTTTGGACTTTACTTTATGTTATTGTTTCCCTTAAAATATTAACATGAAAGCTATCAGTGTGGCTAGGATTTATAATTCTAGAAGGAGCTCAAGCAAATGGATTGTGAACCAAAATATACCCTCCAAATTATTCATACCCTGCATAAGGTTATCTACTTCATCAATTTAGCCAAACTTTGTAGCACCACCTCCTGATGGTTGTTATGTGAATTACAGGCACAGAATCTGGGAGGAAATAATCCTAAAACTGTGCAGATGCAAAAAAAAAACCAAAACAACAACAAGTAGGGCGAATCACAAGATCTCTGCTTTTTGAAGCTCTCACTTCCTCATTAGTATGCATTATTTCATTGAATAAAGATTATCTATTCAGGTTGGGTTAAAATTATAATTGAAACCATAGGCCAAATTTTAGTAGTACTTTGTAAGAAAGTGAAAAGTTTTGAGTGAAGAAGTTGTTGAGAAACAAGGGAAAATACTATTTTTATATACCACTTACCATAAAATTTAAATTGCATTTTTACTTTGTTTTAGTCTACATCTTTTCATCATAATACTGAATTTCTGACTAGGCCTGTTTACTGAAAGGGACAAAGAGCTTTCTTATAATATTTAGAGGTTTACTTTCACGGCTTCCTTCCAAGAACCAGGGGCCAGTTACCTTGAAAGTGGGTAGATTTGTTACAGGAAACTACATTTGTTAACATGCTTTTCTTTCGTTTTTGTTTTTGTTTTTTTAATAGAAAATTGTGTTTATTCATTAGATTTGATAGTTATTTCATTTTAGGAGACTGACTTGCTAAGTTTATTTGTGATAACTAGTTGCTGCCCATGACTTCCTAATCCAACCAGAACATAAAAATAAAGTATCGGAAACTCTATCTTCTTTATAAAAATTTTTAAAAAATTAACTGTAGTAAGCAGAGTTAATGAATGAGTCTAACAGATTAATTTAAAAATAAACAACAAAAATCTCATTCATCCACACTACCCAAACTTCCACATTTGGAAAAGATAATATCATAAGTGTTAGAAAGAGCCTATTTGAATGCCTTCATAGAGGGACACCGGGATCCATCGAGGGAGAAAGATTTGTAATGAAACCAATATTGCCCAGTTCTTGGCATCACTGCTCACAAAAGGAATGTAATACTTCCTAGAATATTAAAGGTACTAAAGAGGCCTTCATGTTAGCCAGGTGCCTGGAATCTCAAAGTTTGCCACAGTGTCTCTCCATGGGCTAGGATTTCCTTTTCTAGTTACTCGGGCACTTTCTACCCTAGGCCCTACCTACAGAGGACCAAGAAATCTCACCTCCAATAGCTTTGGTTATCTGCTCCAGGGTTGGCTCTGGGTGGTTCCTCAGCAGCGTGTAGATGGACATCACCATTCCTGGGCTGCAGAAGCCACACTGTGTGCCATGACACTTGGCAAGTCTTTCCTAGGAGGAAACAGTACATTATTTATGCTTCAAACCTCTTGTTTCCCTACCTTGGATACTAGAAAGGAGTACAACTTATTTATTTAGCTTTCCAGAAATGAGTGCAGGGTAAAAGATGTTCACTCTGGAGGAAAATATTTCTATTTCTTGAAAATATTTTTATTTTTGAAAGCTGTTTTTTCTCCCCTCAAGAAAAGCCTAGTGGCAGGATTAATTAAGTGTCTTTAGTCTCCAGACTGATTTCTTTATCTGTGAAATAGGAAGTGTAGCTTAGGGCACAAGTAAAATGCTTTGGAGTCCCCCTCCTGTGAGTTTTGGTCCCTACTAAAGCTCATTAACTGTGTGACCTTGGTGATTTACTTGACTTTTCTTCCTCTTTAAAATTAGAATAATAAAAAAATATAAATAAAATTAGAATAATAATGGTATCTACCATAAGGGATCACTGTGAGAATAAATGAACAAGTATATGCAAATCACCTAGCAGTTTCTGGTAAGTCATTTTTATCCTCTTCTCCATCTGTATTATAGAATTTTTGAAGACCTAAATGACAAAGTCTATAGAAATGCTTTGAAAATTGTGAAGTGTCATTTAGTAGTGTTGTGCCATTCATATATTTAATTTATGCACATTCAACTTTTGTGCATTTAAATACAACAACAAAACAATAAAAATAAGTGTGGAACATGACTCTGGGTCTGTCTTGTGTTTCCTTTCCATGTGTCTCTCACATGGTACGCAACTTAACTGGCTGGCTCGAGTGTGCTTCAGATGTTTTTAAATAAACATTTTTCAAATTCACCCCTAAGATGAAAGCCAAATGCTTCAACTGTAACTCAACTAAAAGGACAGATATTGTTCTAATAGCAGAGGGAATTGTGTTGGATTTATCACTAGATGGCAAGTTCCTTGGGATGTGGCATACAAACCGCCCTATAAATGTGGTGGTAAAGGTTTAGCAACAGGATCTCTGGGAAAAAACCCTCTAATTTGTAGCTTCCATCAATTTTAGTAGTATAAGGTGTCCTTATTTTAATTTAGGGTAAGGGTGGGGCTGAGAAGTAAAGATATGCCAAAACCGAAGAAGGAATCTTGCTTTATACACCAGTCTCTAAGAAAACCTTAGTTATGAAGCACTGATTATGGCAAAATGAAAATTGAGAAGCACAGAGGATTTCAAAGTTGGTGAGAGTACAGCAGACTATGTGGGATGTCTGGTTCCAGTCCCACTACACTCTTACCTGCACGGGGTGAATCCTGGTGCTGATGCTTCCCACGCCTTCTACTGTGGTGACAGCAGCCCCATGTAGAGAGCAGATAGGCACCAGGCACGCAGTAACTGGAGAGTGACTGTGATGGATATTTGTAAAGAGAATACATTGGAATCATAGGGAGTGAATAGTGTCATTCGGGGAGTCCAGGAAAGTCATGGGACTACAGTTCCTGAGAATACAGAGAAGACTTGGTAAAAATCTATAGATTTCTAGAAGTTTCTAGAAAAGAGTTTACATATGGCTGGTATCAAGTGGTAGAGAGAAATGGAGAAAAAGAATAATGAACAGTTCTGTGTAAGACTGCCAAGAGACGTTCTTTATTAGTCCCCATTCTAGGGAGAGGAAATCTTTTACTCTTCAGATAGCTCACTGACTGATATAAACCCCACCATGGGGTAGTTTAGTCCATTTGATTTTCAACTACGTGCTACTTTTAAACATACAGCCACTCTGCTTGCATGCTAGTCCAGTTAAATCAGAATCTTCAGGGGTGGATCACTTTACCACATTTTAAAGCTCCTCAGCCAATTCTAATGTATGGCCACGTGTGGAAGCCACCCGCTTACGCCCTCAGCTTGATCATCTTCCCCACAGCAGAGTCTGTGTTGATGATGAAGTGAATGTGGTTGGCCCCAGATTCTCATCTCACAGGTTGGGAATGTGGTCCAGATCTCATTAGCCTAATTTAGTTTCTTTATTCCCACTCAGACCAAGTCCCATTCTCTTTCAGGCATGGGATATTGTCCCTCTCCTAGGAAATTTTTCCTTTATTCTCCTACCCTGGAAGACAGTAAGCATGATATTCTGAAGAAAAGACAGGGGTTCCTGGGAAGCTCAGTCGGTTAATGTCCTACTTTTGATTTTGGCTCAGGTCATGACCTCAGGGTCATGAAATCAAGCCCCCCATCTGGCTCTGTGCCCAGTGTGGAGGCAGCTTGAGATTCTCTCTGCCCCTCCCACACCCTGCATCCTCGCTCTGTCTAAAAACAAATAAATCTTCAAAAGAAAAAAAAAGTGCTGCTCTTGGCTCCACCAGCTCTTCCGTCAAAGGCATTTGGAAGCCACCCAGCTGGCTGAGAGAGTGCTTGTATACAGAGAAAGAGTGCGCAACAGATACATTTTTGTTTTTTGTGTCCTCTAAATTCGCCCTCCCCCATATTACATGTAACTTCCCCTTAATCTCAACCCCCCTCTCTCCTTGCTCTCAACAGCTCTTCCAATGTTCATTGCTCCCCTCAGTCTTACCCTCGTACCTCATCTGGAAAATAGAGGCACGAGCCCCACCCACTCCCAGCCCACCACTTCTCACCCAGAGTCGCAGTCACCCCGCTCTGTGTTCTAGGCCAGGAGGGCAGGAATCCTTCCTCCTTCTCCCTGTGCTCTGGCTCCCATTTATTCTTCTCTCCCCATGGGCCTGCCCCGTCACTGATAGTCCTCTTAACCTCTTCCCCTCTATAGCCTCATTCCCCTCAATTCCCTTGAGTTTAAAAGTAAATTCAAGAGTTTGCTGTCACTACACGAAGCCCAACCAAACCGATGTCTCTCTCCAGCTACTGGCCCATCTTTCTTTCCCTTCTTAGTCAAGTTTCTTCAAGAGCCGTCCACAGCTTCCTGGCCTTTCCGCCACTCCTGTGCCGTCTGGACCTCGTGCGTCGGCCTTGTCCGTCTGCTCCAGGAACAATCTAATGGCCCTGGGTCATTCCCTGGAGTCTCATGTATTCTCATATATCGACCACCTCTACCTTCTTGGAACTTTCTGCTCTTGTTATTCCTTCTTCAACTCCCTCTTCCTCTCCTTTCTGAGATGTCCGTTGTTCTATGGTGTCTTGAGCTGGTAAGTGCAGTGTGCTACATTCCGGACAGCCCAGGGCTGAATGCCTGCCTTCACTGCCAAATGGCCCACATGATCTCGAGCCAGTTATTTAACTTTTTTTGCCTCAGCTTCCCCTTTTTTCAATGTGAGTGATAGTGACGCCTATCTCAAAGCTGCTTTGGAGACTAAATATGATAATATACGTAAGCTACTTTGAATGCTGCCTGGTATATGATAAGCATTCAATAAGTGTTAGCTATTTTTATTACCATTAATATTTAGATTGATAGCTTCCAGTAAGTTATAGGTCTGGATGAGACCTCTTCTCTGAGTGACAGAACAGTTTATCTAGATGCCTGAGGACAATCCCTCTTAGGTATCCCATAACTAATCTAGTGCGATGTGTCCAAAGATAAATTTACCACTTTCCCTTTCTCTGCTCCTTTCCCAAGTTCCCTAATTTGTAGAGAGCACCACCCAGTGACTTAAGACAAGAACTTGGAATCATGCCAGACAACTCCTTCACCACCAATTTCAATCATCCTGAGCAAATCTGCATTTTAGGCCAAGATAATTTGAGATCCCATTCAGCTCTTCCAGGCAAATAATTCCTCTTAGTGTATGTCAAAGACCTAAACCTCCTACCAAGACAATGTATCACTACTTCGTGTTTAAGGCATTCTTGCCTGACCCCGAATTCTGACATCTCTTGCTTGAAAGCAAAGAAGTATTTGTATAGCAAGAGAGAACATGGCCCTGAGAGACTGGCACACAGGGCAGTAGATTCTGATGGGAACAAAGTCCATGGGAAAGATCTGGAGCTTACGAAGCTGCAGGCTGAGCAGGCCTAGAGGTCCTGTGAGCGTGATAAACACCTGGAAAGAAGAGAGGGGAGCGCCTGTGGGCAGGAAAAGCAAGACGCACCTCTGCGTCCTCCCCAGACGTGCCTAGGGCAGGACTGGGCCCAACACAAAGGATACCGGATCTTCTTGGTCTTGGGGTTGTATCTTGACACCATGACCGTGCAGGCGCCGCAGCCTCCACTTCCACAGCTGTACTTGGTGCCTGTGAGGTAGACTGGACGGAAGGGAGTCAAGGAAAAAGAGGGGCGCAGGCCACTTTGCTTTTTACGTTGTTCTTCCTCGGATACCGGTAACAAGAAACATGTTTTCTTGTTTCTTGTTTAGAGAACTGTTCCATTTTTTGGCATATAAATGAGCACAATGGGGAAAGATGAGAAGAAATCCTTACAGACTAACACTGTCTTATCCCAAAGCCTTGAGGCCACATGCCTTTCTGATGTAAAAGTTTCCATATTTTACAAAGGTTAATAAGATAGCATTCCCAAGTGGGGCTAGGGCAGCACCTTGTAATCAAACACATGAATATTTCTGCAGTGAACTATAGGGATATTCACACTAAGTGGGAAACAGGAAGGCAACCAAGGGCCTCATGAGAGATCAAGGTTTACATCCAAATGCGGTGTAAAAAGGCTTTTGAATTCAGAGTTGTGGATAAGGGTCACCAAGGAGGTGGCGGGAAATAGTGCATGGGAAAAACTTCGAAAACTGTCTCTGGGAGCTTAACTTGCCCTGTTCAGCAATGTATGCTTCTATCTTCTTACTAGATTAGAGAATATTAATTTAATACCCACAGCTCCTGAACTGGTACTGTCACCAAGCACTGTGTACCTTTTCCCTGTAAGATGTTTATAAGTTTTCATAAAGAGAGAACAAATAATATATGTAAATCCTCTGCTTTAGATTCTTTTAAGAATCTACTGGAATTTGCTTGGGGCCTTTTTTGGGCGAGTTTAAAAAGCATCTCATGGGCAGAGGTCATAATTGGCTTGGGCAGAATAGTGAGCTGATCGGGATATTAGGGGACAATCCTGGCTAGAGCAATGGAATGATGGGTTAGGAAACCAGATTGCAAGGGGTTATATGGTGAGAAACAGTCTGGAAAGAAAATGAGGCATCAGGCACACATAATTTTTTAGATAAGTTTGGCAGGAAAATAACAGAGAGAAACAAAGGGATGTTTTTAGGTGGGTATGTTGGGAGGCAAAAAGACAGGGAGAGAAGAAAGTGAAGGGAGAAGGAAGTGAAGATCCTGAAGAGAGGGGATAACATTATCTTGTATATATCTTGTATATGTCTTGACTCCCCAGAGCCTAACACAGTGCCTGGCTCTTAGTAGGTATTCAGTAAGTATATATATTTTAACTTATTACTTTGAAATATTTATAGTTTCATAGGAAGTTGCAACAATAAAACAGTAACAATATCTGTCACCTTGCTTCCCCCAAAGATGACATCCCACATAGCTATAATACAACATCAAAAGCCAGAAGCTGACCTGGGGATTACACTGATAACCAGCCTGGGGAGCTTATGCAGAGTTCACCACTTACACATGCACACATACCATGGAGGTACTGCTCTACGCAATTTTATCTCCTAAACAGATCTGTGTCACCACGCCCACAATAGCTCGTGCTTCCCCAAACCTAAGACTTTTCCTGAAAATTTATTGCAGGTCTGTTGAAGGTACTGGAGGGGTAGGGAGTAAAAAAGTTCCAGATTAGAGGGGGAGAGCTGAGGGTACATTAGCTCTATGCTGGAATTGTGAAACATGTTTATAGAACCTTGTTTTTCTCCAATAAGACTTATGAAATGGTCTAAGTGACAAGTCAGGGAAGTCCTCATGGGAAACTACCGCCAGTGCCATGTACCCCTGAGCAGTTGGCTGGATGTTTTTAACGTTCCTGAATATAAAATGTTATTAGGGTGGGCATGAGACTCAAAAGGTCATAGTTATTTCTAAAGTTACACACTCCTGTTTCACTGGATGATTCTTTTGGTTTTGCTCAGGTGAAAAATATGACAAAGCATGAATCTCTCACTTTTGGATGACTTTTGTAAACTCCAACTAGACTCTACAAGTCAAACACAAGGGTATTTACCTTGAGCAAATACAGGGCGACTTTTTTCAAGAATCTTAGCATGTCCACTTTTTACCACCCAGTCCAGATTCATTACAGTAAAATATAAGGATATGGACTTTTCTCAGGTGGTATAGTAGGTTTACTTCAGGATCAGCATTCTTCTCTACGACCTACATTGTGAAATGAGAAAAGGGATTTTAGGAAGATAGTACCAACATGTTAGGGCAACTCTAACCATTGTTTTGGGGACATGTTTTTGACAGATGGTAGCTTCACAGGGGGAAAAAGATAACAAAGGAAACCTTTCTAACACTTGGAACCAATTTTAAAGAAATTATGGAACATTATTTCAACATCTCTGAATTTTCCCATATATATGACAATTATAAATTCTGGATTGCTTTTCCTTATAGTCACCCAGAGAGGGCCCAAATGGGAAAACAGATACATAGATTCCAA
Source organism: Martes martes (assembly GCF_963455335.1). Lineage (NCBI taxonomy): Eukaryota > Metazoa > Chordata > Mammalia > Carnivora > Mustelidae > Martes > Martes martes. Next base: position 183,721,155 of record NC_137890.1, read on the forward strand.
AATCGACTCAGATAACTCGTGGCCATAGGAAGTCACAGAAAAGGTCAGCCAGAGATTTCTTAACAGAGTCATGGGGTGTATGTTACAAAGGGAGCCCCTCCTGTTCCCATACCCTGCTCCCAGCCCCCTAGTGAAATGGAGGTGCCACTAAGCAAAGGACGAGCAGACGGGAGCATGAATCTGGCTCTGCCTCTCATGTCGCACTCCTGGCTGTTACTGCCAATAGAAAGAAGCTGGCACATGAGATGAAAACCGTCTGCTTTCGCTGGCCCAGACAGCTCTTCTGCTAGGTGTAGTCAGGCGAGATTAGAGAGAAGGGAAGAGAAACTTACAAGGAAGTGTAGCAATGAACCCGAAACAGAGGACATTGTTCCATTAAAAGTGTTTTTTTACTGTTATCACCCTAGAAAAAGGCAACAAACCACATTATTCTTCATATGCTGCCTATTTCCAAAATCTCTGAGTCCTTAGAAGATTTACTCAGCCAGAGATGAGCTCATCACCCCTCCACTCAGAATCTTAGCATGAGGAGGAGGCTAAGTATAGTGGCATCTCAGAAACAAAGCATTATAGTTAACTTTGCTTTGACACCCTAATGTGTGGCTATGGAAATTATTTCCAAAGGTGGGAGCAAGATAGGGGGTTGGGAGTGATGGTGGGCAAGCCAGGACTAATATAACTTCCTCCTGTTTCCTCTGTAATGGGGGAACCCAGTCTGACGACACTATTCTATGGTATAAAGACATTGATATACCTGAGACAACATTCCAGATAAATAGTAAACCATCCCCCAACCACTTTAGATGCCCAGTGAGTGCAACACTTGATTTAATGCTTTCTCCTTCAATCATGACAAGGTCTGCTCAGGTTCCAAATGAGGGAAAAGGCAAGATTAGACTTTGAGAAATTAATTAAAGACTGCCAACTGCAATTCTGACATATCAAATATATGGTACTCCCAGTCATTTCAAAAAATATTTCAGTAATCATATGAGAAATAGTGGTCATACCAATAGCTGTGCTCACAAAATTGTATGGCTACATCCTGTTTCCTCCAGTAATTTATAGACACTTAGGAAACAAATCCCTTTTTAGTAAGTATATGAAAACAGGGAAAACCTCACCAGTAACTGGAGAGATGCAAACGAAACCCCCGAGACACCTTGTCCATTAGATTAGCAAACCTTAGGAAGGGTGATTATAGCAAGTTTTGGCACACTAAAGATTGGTAAATCATCTACAGGCAAGGAAACAGCACCTGTCATGCAATGAACTATGGGAAAAGGAACTTGTGTAGGATTCTGGAAAGCCACCTGGCAGGACCTCTGAAAGCAGCATGGTACAATCTCACTCAAAGATTCTCTTGCCAGTGTTGGTGAGGAGACACATCGTAGGATGTTCACTGCAGCATTTCTTGGGGGTAGTGGGGAATTGGAAGCATCCTATGTGTCTATCGCTAGGGTCCTGGATAAGCAGAGTGAAGGATGTGCACAGTCTGGAAAACTAGCATGCAGAAGTCTCAGGTTTTCAAAGAGCAACATGGATAAATCTCAAAACGGTGGTGAGTCACAAAAGGGAATTTATAAGTCACAATACCACTTGTGTAAGAACACACACACACACACTCCTGTACACCACCACGCAGGCCAAGCACTGTATATTTCTAAGATACATCTATATTTCTAAATAACCATATGGAAAGTAGATGGGAAGGACATATATATAAAATGCACAAGAGTAGATGCTTATGGGGGAAAGAAATAAAGAGATGATAGGACATAAAAAGAAAAAAAAAAAAGAAAACAGAAGAGGAGTCTTGTCCAGACTGTGGTGATGGTATGCCATGGCCAGAGATGAGTGTGCTTTGCTCAGCTCTGTGCCAGTGGGTCTAAAGAAAGGAAAAACAACCGCAAAAATAACAACAAAACCAATTTCTACAAAGAGGTGTATAATTTCCCCTCTTTGGCCATGTGTAACTTGTCTTAGAAATCTGTAAGACAGAGAAGGGTAAACACAGCAAAATATCAGCTGTGATTGCAAAAGATCGAAGACCTGGAGAAGGAATAATCATGCTAATGTAATATTAAGGGAGAAATGGTTTTATTCACCAACAAAGGAAAAGCAGCAAAGTCCATTTACCTCATACTCAGAATAAGTTCTTAGCTTCTGAATTACTACAAATTGTCACTCACCAATAATCTTTCTGATGTTCAGGTCATTCAAGGTCCTGGCCTACTGGTAAACATTATTGCTAAACCCAGACTTTTTTTTGTTTTTTTTTCTCTGTTGTTTAGTTCAAAGGCTTTCCTAAAAATGATGTTTCCCTGCTATTTGACAAGCAAAAATCCCAAGAATTCTTGCCTTGATTGAAGTTGTGTTTCTTTCTTTAGGGAAGAACATCAGTAATCGAAAATAACTGAAGCTTGAGATCAATTAGCAACAAGTGACTGTCCAAACTAATTTTTCATTTTAATACTTAACTAGTTTTTTTTTTCTCTAATTGTCCCAAGGCACCTCAAACTTCCCATGTATTCATTTTTCTCATTAAAGTACAGGGTTGAGAACAACTGGCCCAGGCTAAGCATTAGAGCCGCCACATCTCTTCTGAAGAGAAGGCAGCTTACTTAGTAGTCCATGTTTCAGACAGAGTGGCCTCTGCTTCTAGGTTGATTCATCAGCCTGAGGTAATTAAAGCAAAACAAAATCATTCTTTGCTACTGTTATCCTCAATGTCATATAGGCCTTCTATTAAAATAGAATTGGTGAGCTCAAGTAGAGCTAATATCCAAAAAAAAGGGGAGAATGACAGTTTTTCATACCTGTGTCAGAACTGACTTTGTAATATAACAAAGAAATGAGAGTTCTTACTGATTCCAAAAGAAACTATGCCTTAACACTGTGCACCAAACCTTGAACTAATGATCAATGTTCAAGTTCATATTACTATAGATGACTTGAAAAAGAAGAGAGAGGATAAAGATATTACGAGTGGCACTGCAGTAAAAAAAAAAAAAAAAAAAAAAAAAAAAAAAAGTTAGCTTGGCTTTTGTCCCTGGTATACAAAAATTCACATTAATCCTCTCATAAACTTACCTTTCTTCCATTCACAAAAAAAATCAGTTCATCAGAATTAGGAACAGAAGCCATCATACCAGGAAAAGAATGCCTCCACCAGAATAGAGGTTTGTCTGTCTGTTCTCAAGAGCAGATGTGTTAGAGCAAAAACCTGGGTAACCATTAGCCTTGCCTGCTGCGTGGGGTGATTTATAGCCACGCTGCCACGTGAGAAGCACCAACCAGGACTCTCTGCCCACCCTGCCCGCAGGGACTTGGAGTGGTTCCTGGCAGCGTCCTGTGTTCTCCTTTCCTACAAATCAAGTCAGTGTCTTTGCCCATCCCTTTTGGAGTTTGACTGGTTTCCCTAGGGTAATGTATTTAAAGCCAGATAAAACTTGAGTTTTAAACAGGCTGTTATCTGGCCAAGAAATCAATCAACAGTGCTATTAAAACTCATAAAACTTCTTTGACTTTTCAAAGCAGATCTTTCTTTGATTTTTCCTATGCAAAGGGAAGATTCCACCACGCATAGAACTAAAGACTTCATAAAATGTGTCATTCAAACTCAATTATAACAACATGCAAGTTTATTCTCCTTCCTTAATCTTTTTTTGTACTCACCTTGTTTCTTCAAGGTTCATGACATCAAACTACCTAAAGCCATGAACATGTACAGAGGCTTGCCATGCTCCAATCTGTTCTCGGGGCTTCATCCTTCAACAGCTCGGTGAAGAATTATCATCTTTGATTTAGAGACAAAGGAATGGAAGCACAGAGATATTGGACGACTTGCCTGGTGTCACACAGGCAATGGGTGGCGCAGTTGCTCCAGAGTCTGTGCCTTTCATCTCCTTCCGGTGCTCCACATGGAAACCTGGCAGGAAATGAGGCTGGAGGAACAGGCACTCCTGAGTATGTAGGGAAGTCTTGTAGGCCTAGTAAGGGTTAGGCCGAGTCTTCTAAATATAATGGGAAGCCATTGGAGGGTTTTGAGGAGGGGATGACAGGATTTGATTCAAGTTTTGTTTGTTTGTTTTTAAGATTTTATTTGACAGAGATCACAAGTAGGCAGAGTGGCAGGCAGAGACAGAGGAGGAAGCAGGCTCCCTCCTGAGCAGAGAGCCCGATGTGGGGCTCGATCCCAGGACCCTGGGATCATGACCTGAGCTGAAGGCAGAGGCTTTAACCCACTGAGCCACCCAGGCGCCCCTGATAAAAGTTTTTAAAAGATTGCTTTGGCTGCTTTGTAGAGAATGAAAGGTAGGAGCCAGATTAGAAGAGAGATGATTAGAAGTTACACAGTGGTACAGTCAAGAGATGGTGAGGCTAGGACAAGGGTGACAGTGGGGAGATGGGTAAGAAGGGGTCAGATTTGCTGACAGACTGGATGTGAGGTATTGGGGGTGGTGATTTAAGGATGTCTCCACAGTTTTTGGGTTGGGCAGGTGGATGAGGCTATCGTAAGTTCTGTTTGGACATGTTAAGTTTGGAAAACCAAAAAAAACATGCAAATGGAGATGGTGAGTGGGTTGTTGGATACTCAAAACAGGCTTTTTTTTTTTTTTTTGTCTTGAGAAGGAGGACTCCAGATTTGGGGCAGAATTTCACCTGAGACTCCAATCCAGTCTTCCTTTAAGTTCTAAGTTCTGACCTCACCAACTGAGCAGTATGCCTACACACTCCCCTGCCTCATTGCCTCCACAGTTCCCATTCTCATCCTCTCTGATTGCCCCTTGCCCAATAAGGGTCTGAAGGACCAACAGGAGTTTACCAGAACAAAGAAAGAACATGTTTAGCAGACGAAACCATTTGTGTAAAGTCAAGGAAGTCTGAAATTGCCTATTATGTTTCAGAGATTTACAAGTAGTTTTATTCTTATACATGAATTGCATGGAAATGAACGACAGAAATAGTATCAAATAAAATCATTCAAAAATATTTGTGTGCCTGAAAAGATCACTTTCCTCACGGAGCTTAGGGGTGTGTGTGTGTGTGTGTGTGTGCATGTGCGTGCATATGTGAGTTCTGTGGGAAACTTAAGGCATTAGATAAAATGACATGTATTTCTAGTGTGGTGGAAAATAAGCTAGAGAAACAAGGTAACTTCAGGAGATGGCAAGCAATGTGATCAACAGGTTAAGGCAATACCAAGTGACTTAGGAGACTAGTTTAGTTTTGGGTAGTCAAGGCTGGCGTGTGTTTGACCTGAGTACTAAAGGCAAGCCCTTAGAGAGGCAGCACGGGAGAGGAGTCTCCAGTGGCCCTGAGAAGGAACTGAGGTTGGCATGTTAAAGGGCCCCTGTGGCAGGGGCACCTGGATGGCTCAGTTGTTAAGCATCTGCCTTCAGCTCAGGTCATGATCTCAGGGTCCTGGGATCGAACCCCACATTGGGCTCTCTGCTCAGCAGGAATCCTGCTTCTCCCTCTCCCTTTCCCACTCCCCTTGCTTGTGTTCTCTCTAATAAATAAATAAATAAACTTAAAAAAAAATAAAAATAAAAGGCCCCTGTGGCAGACCGTGAATGGCAGGATGAAGGGAGAGTGAGGGGAGGTCAGAGAGATGGTAGGGGCCAGGACCAGGGGTTTGCAGATTTCTAAGGTGGGAAGGGATGCCACTGGAGACTTCTGAGCAAAGATGTAGTATCATGAAATTTGTATTGTATCACCCCACTGTTATTATTGGTAAGAGGGTAGCTAGGAGACCAGTTCTGAAGCCCTTTCTCTGTTGCCTGTTAGAGGCTGATGAAAGCATCAACCAGGGTGCAGGGTGATGGCAGCAGAGGTGGAAAGGAGACAGACTGATATGAATTTTGGAGGTAGAACCACAGGGGTCTCTTCAGTTTGAGTTAATTGGACTTCCAAGTGCACATGTCTGTTGGATGTAGGGATCCAGAGGTCAGAGAAGTCCAGACAGAAGCAGCCAATTTAAGAATGATCAGCTCATAGATGATGTAAGCACACACTCTGGGGACTATAAAGTACCAGAAAAAAACATCACATTTCTTGTGGCAAGATATTTGAAGTATTGGCTGGTGTGCTTCCTCCTGGCCATTGCCTTCCCCATTCTTCAGGTGTAAGTGAGGGCATTCCACATTCCTGGCCTTTAGAATGGATCCTTATGGCAGGAATAAAAAAATAAAAAATAAAAAAAAACTAGTGTAGGCTCAAAAAGGCCGTTGAAACTCTTGGCAGAGACACCAGAAACAAAGGCAGGTGAGGCTGTGGACAGGGATGCCAAAGGCAAGTGTCCTCACCCCATGCCTCTGTCCTGAATCTACCACAGAAACTTTCAACTATGGGGTTTCCTCTAATTGAGTGGGACTGAGTTTCTGCTGCCTGGTGGAATGGAGCTTGAGATAGAATTTAAGTCTGTGTCTATACATCTAACTCTATTATTTTACATTTGTGTCATAGCCAACCTCGTTTAGTACTCACGTATATGCCAAGTGAAATGCTTCCCTGTATTAGCTCATTTAATCTTCATGATAATATTTGAGGTAGGAATAAAATCTCCATTTCACAAATGAGAGATCTGAAGCACCCAGAGAAGGATACAGTCACATTTTGTATATCTGAGTCTGTGCTCAAATAATTCTAAAATTTCACACACTTGTTTCCTCAACCCCCTGGTGAGACAGAATAATTCAGTTTTCCTGGAATGCTGGATATTTTACCCTAACAGGGCAATAAAGTTTCCACTGCAGACGGCCGCAGCTTTTAAATGTCAGTGCAATTTCCCCTAGTTTTTATCCATCAAATTTTCAAAAACTCTAAGGCCTGACTCTGGGTGCCTTGTAGCCACCAGCTGGTTTAGCTTAATCACCGATGGGACATGCTAGGTAGGAAGACCCAGTATGACCCTCCTGAGGTGTACTGGCAATTCCAGGTCCAGGCTTTTTTCTTTTAAATCCAGGCAGATGGATCTGCAGTGTCTCCCTGGTGTGTAGAAATGTGTATATATAGAACACCAGCTGTTCAAGATTTAATAGCACAGAGATCCTTCCACAGCCCTAGGGTTCTTTAAACTTCTAACAATATAGTGATGTGGTCACTCCTACTATGTAAGAATGGACAATTATACCTGGGAGTGATAGTTCTCGAGGGCCTGTGTTATCAGTAGGCTTGGATTCGTTTGCTCAAAGACATAAAACTGTGGACATCTTATTGTCTGGGTGGGAAGTCTCATTCTCCCCAGAAATGCAGGCTGCACTCAGAGCTCAGCTGCCTTGCTTCCCGGAGACCTCATCTGGGAATCACCCTCTCCAGTCAGAAAGTACCCATAACAGATCAAACACCCAGACAAATAAAGCTCTTTGGGACAGAACTGTCTAAAAGGTACTGCGTTCCTCCAACATTTCTGTAGCTTTGGTCTATAATTTACAACCTGTACTTGATTTTGTTTTTTAATTCTGGTTCATCTGTAAAATGGAGCCCTCAGTTCTGCCACCAAGTGGCTAGCCCAGAGTTCCACAGCATTCTTCTGCCATGCAGTTATCTACTCCAGGAACTAAAACTTTCCCATAGAGGGCTGGACAACATTGTCATTCTCTTCTTCTGGTAAAAAGCGGACTCCTGCAACAATTCTCCGCGGATGTGTCAGAGCTGGGATAGCAGGCACTTCATGTACCCTCTGCTCCGGCCTCTCCTACATCTCTGCCGCTGGTCTCCACAAAGGGCATTTCTGCTGGTACTTTCCATACTGATGTTGTAACAAAATGGGTCATTTTTAAGGCTTTTAGCTTTTGCAGTTGTGACAAGGCACAGCTTTTCAGAAGTGTTGTGATGAGTTACAGATTTCGATGAACAGTCTTCAAGAGACACAGACATTTTTGGTTACCAGACGGTATTTCTTAGTGCTGCTTGGTACACAGATCCGTGGGAACAGGAAGTCTATCAGTACGCAAATCCAGTCATCTAGAACCAGAACACTTATTTGGATCCTAGTGTACTTTGTTGAAGGGACAAGCAGCAGGTTCCATGGGGTGGACCCTATGAGAGTAACACTGTCTGTTATTGGCACTTTTCAGCTCAAGTCCCCCTCCACTTCCTCCTTTATCTCATGACCCACCCACTTGAAATTCCTGGATTCTGACCTCTGGTGGGCTGATGTATCCCAGTTTAGGGGTCCACGAAAATGTTTACCTTTTAAAATCAGAAGAAAAAAATGAATATAAATGAGGCTGGATTGTACTTATGTACCGATGCAGTTGTGAAATACAATTTCAATATTTATGGAGGAAAGAGTTCACAAAGGTAAAAGCCCCCCAAATAGGTTCCACCCTGCACGGCCTCCCCCGATCACAGGCCTACTGTGATCTGTTGGAGCACGTTGAATTCAGGGCTGAAATATTTGCAACACTTGTCCTCAGACCTAAGCCAAATTCCCCAACTTTGCTTTTAATAAAATCTGCACAATAATTTGATCTTCCTCTAACTTCTCTATCTACTGCCCAATTGTCCTGCATCCAGGTGACCTCTTTAAACTCTGGCACACCAGCACAATCATTTCTCTGCCCACATTCCCAGCTGCTTATTTCAGTGGGTCAAACCCACTGTTTTTCACAAACTTCTGTATGAATAAATGTTATTCCTGACCTTTTCATTCAACAGAATTTAATCCACATAAAAGTTTTACTACTTGAGGAGCTCTACTTCTTATGGACTCTTGTGATCTGCGTGCCAGTCTGTAGCATATAGCCAGACAGATGTGAGCCTTTTAGGACTCCACACACCAAAGGGCTCATTGTATATGGTTCTGCTCACCATAGCCTTGACTCTAATGGCCAGTCCATAAGCCTCCCAAATGCACTTCCCTTTTCCATTTTAGTCCCCCAAATCTGTTTTCCACAGTGCAGCTGGAATGATCCACTCAAAACACAAATCTGAATATGTCGATGTCAGTTGTGTGTGCCTCAAGTCTTTCCGTGACTTGCCCTGTATTTGGGAAAAAACAAAGATGTTATGGCCCATGTGGTCTGAGGGCCTGGCCCTGCTCCACGCAGATTCTCCATCCCACAGACATGCTCCTAGCACAGGTGTCCCCGTTCTCGGGCCACAGCCCTCATCCTCCGTCCCAGGGCCTTCAAGCCTGCTATCTCTTCTGCAGCACATCCGCTGCAATTCTTTCCCCAGGAACACCTCCTTATCATTCAGGGCATGGTCCTACCATTGTTCTCTCAGGAAGCTGTCTGACCCCCAAATCTAAAAGCCCCCAAAATTATTTTCACTGACCACTTCGTATTTCTTTGGAGCAATTATCAAAGCTTGCAATTATTTGTGTGATTCCGTGTTTAATGCCAGCCTCTCCTATTGGATCATAAAGCCCACATTTGTCTTAACCAGGTGATTCCAATGTCTGGCACTTATATTTTTTTTAAAAGAATGACTGAGTCCATACTATAATGAGATCTTTATAGTAAACATTTTAGAGTGGATCTGCTATTGCTGTCTTGTTCTTCCTCACTGAAGAACTGATGATAAGTCTATGCAGTGTGGCATAGACTGTATTCTTTCTGGACCCTCTTCTGGGTGATCTATGTTGTTCCTGTCCTTCTAGGAGTCCCATTCTATTTCAGGACTCGTAGTGCTCACCACAGACAGTTCTTCCACTTTTTGCTTTTGCATTTGCTTTTAAAAAAGTCATGAAATATGAAGTCCCCATCAGTGATTTCTAGTGCAGTCTTGGCATCTCTCTGATTAGCTTTGCATCTTTCTGGATGTCTGTTTAACTTTCTAATGAAAGAACTTCCTGCTGCTGTGGTTTTGTTTAACTTGAGCATCCCGTATCTGTGTTCTCTTTGGTAGCTTCATTCTCTCTGCAGGACCGGCACCGTCTCTATGACTGCACCGTGGTGTAGGCATCTGGATTCTGGAATAACAATAAGAGTTCATTTGTATTGAATGCTTAGTATGTACTGTGCCCTGGTCTAAGTAATAGCCCATTTAATCTTCAAATCAAATTAATGAGGCAAGGACTGTTATAATTGCCCATTTATAGATCAGAAAAACCAAGACATGAGACTTTAACTAACTTGCCCAAGGTCACACTCTAATAAGTAGTATGGCCAGGATTCAACCCTAGGCCACCTGGCTCCAGAGTCCTGGCTGGTCACTACTAAGTAGTGACCACTACTAAGTAGTGACCACTACTAAGTAGTGACCACTACTAAGTAGTATATTTATATACTAAGTAGTATATTTCTGGGTCGCTTCATTAATCAAACCTGTCAATGAAAGAAATCATTAGGGAGCGGCTTAGGGAACCCATCTTCTCTTCTGCTCCTCTGGTGACTTCGGAACTGCAGGCATATGGTGGATATATGGAACTTTCTTCTGGCGGGGAAGGAACTGCTACCTTGGCCAGTCACTCTCACGTGGAAGAAGTTGCTTTCTGCTCAACAAAAAGAATCGGCATACTGATATGGGATGAAAATAAGTCAGTTGTTTAGAAGCTGATGATGACCTTTTGTGTTTATCATATGGCACAGCATTGGTCTAACAGGAGCTCAAAAAGACTGCTGAGTGAAGAAAATAACACAAGTGGGATGGGTTCCTCAGTTTGGGTTCCTGGCTCATTTTCTGTGTTGAAGTCCATTCTGCGAATTTAATGGCAGATACAGAAATAATTAAATTCACCCAAGAACCTAAAAGATCAAGGGGTAATGCCAGAAAAGGGTTAATATCTTAAGTCTTAACGCTTAAACCAACAGACCATATCAGGTGGTGTCCAGACATTCCTTGCTGGGTTTCATGTGCCATCACAACCAAGCAGCAGCTGGATTTTCTCAGAGGACTGTCTTTCCTGTCCATTTCTTCCCATATACTTCCTCCCCTGTATCTGTCTGGTCTCCTGACACTATGGTGCATCGTGTACCCTATACAATAATCCAAACCTACTGCCATGCCAGTAACTCTTAAAACTCAGTCCTCTGCTCTGCCTTGGGCACTTTTACTTCCTTTTCTTACCTATGTTTATTTTCTCTGCTCATTAGCGCTATGTCTCATGCTTTTGTCCTCCCCCATCCCAGTTTGTTCCTTATTTCATTTTCCACTCATTTTCCCTTTAAATATTTGTGTTCACAATGCTATCAAATTTGAAATTAAAGATAAAAAAGACACTTAGCCACAGATAATATTTTAATTTTAAATATGTAGGTTCAAAGAAGGAATAAAAACTGAAAATATAGACTTATAACAATAAATGGCAATGAAAAAGTTATATATCAATATCTATGAGATGCAACTAAGATTATATTCAGGGAGAAATTTCTTAACTTCAAATGTTTTTATTTTTAACAGAATGATTAAAAATTAAAGAACTAAATTCTCAACTCAAGAAAGTAGAAAAGAAAAATAAATCAAGTGAAAGTAGATATATACAAAAGTAAATATAACAATGACAAAAGCAGAAAAAAATTTAGAAAATGAGAAAAGAGAATGGATAAATAAAACCAAAGCTTTTTTTTGAAATCTAATAATTTAAATATCTAATAAGTATGTTTAAAATGAGAAAATTCAAATAAACAAAATTAGGAGTAAGAACTAGGATATAACTATTATGTTCAACTTTATCTAGAAGTTTGCATTGCTCATACTACTAAAATTTAGGACAAATGCACTTCAGTGGAAAAAATAGCTGACTATGATATGTAGTAACTATGAAAAACAATTTAGCCATTAATAATAATCATTATTTTTATATACAATATGTGAAGGGCTCTGGCCCAGGATTAACCCTGGCAAGGGGTGTTCCTAGAGTCTTCTCTCCCTGTGTCCAACCTGCTGACTTTGGCCCCTTCACCACAGATTTTCCTATGTTCTTCTCTGATGGTGTCCTTAGTCTCCCTACAGTATTAAAAGTTCCTTCATCATCAAATCCAGCAAATCTTCTACTTTTTTAACAACTTGGCAGACAGTTAAAGAACGTTTTCTTCTGAGGGGTTTATGTGTATGTGTATGTTTATAACATACAAGACACAGTCCATGCCCTTAAGAATCTGACAGCTGCATATAATGATTCAGAAAAATGACAAAGCAAGAATTTATTAAGTACCCCAAAGCAAACTAGCTCTGAGGCTTCAGGTAGGTGGAGCACATGAAAATGCTTTGTAAACTGGAAAGTGGCATGCAAATACAGGTACTTAATATATTTGTTATGGTTTTCCTTGTTATAGTTCCAAGAAAAACTCCTGACAACCTGCATAGTATGTAAACTGCTTCCCTAATTTCAAACTCCTGCTTAGCCTGCCATCTTCTTCACCCTTCACAGAACCCACATACGAGCTGCCCCAGTGTTGAAAACGATGGATGCGGAAGAAGCACCCTTGAAAGAAAAAGGTGAAAAGGAATGAGTGGGAATTCAAAAAAGACTTAATGAGTTGAGTGGGTGTATGGCAATGCCATTTGCAAAACCAGTTTGTTTGTATATATAAACATTGGACAAAAAGAAGTTTGATGTTTTGTACTATTTAGTATTTGAAAATTTATGTCAGAATATTCCAGACTGGACTTTTTAAAAAATGTGCTTTGGATGAATTAAAAATATTATGTGTTAATGCCTTTTGAACTTAACCTATAAGTATACCGGCTACAATTATTTGGCCATTCTCACCTTAACATAGTAAATTTATTTTAGTAGTTAATGCAAACAATCTTCATTTTAAGCACACATGTAGGAAAAAAAATTCAATGAACAGAATTAGGCTAAATATTACTGTGTTGAAGTTAATGGTGGCAAATACTTCCACAGATTTTATTTAATTATTTTCATATTTCCTTCACATTCCACTCCAAAAATATTAGGAGGGGACTCTGTTTTATCCAACATTTTATTGACTGAATTAATGATTCTTTAATAACTGACAGCCCTAGAAAGTCAACTTGTGCACTAAAATAAACAAGAATTTGCCTTGGATTACCACTTTGCATGGATTATCACTTATTATACTCCAGACTACAGATTAATGATAAAAGCACAATAAAAATTATTTTTAGCCATAACATCTTAAATAAGAAGCTCCACAAATAGCAAGCAAACAGGAAAGCTTTTCTGTTCTCCCATTTTTCCTAAGAATAGAAATGCATGGAAATACCATCCACATTTGGAAAAAAAATCCCCACAGGAACATAATTGCTAATACATCATAACCAATGGTTACATGACATTTTAAAAATATGTAAATGTGAAAATTGTGTGAATACGAAAAACAAATATTATGAGTTGCCCTAATTTTCTATGTATTTGAGATAAAAATGTTTACACTAATGACCTGTCCAGTGTTTAAGTCATTCAGAAAATCACCTTTTGTTCTCAAGCCCCAAATATTAGGCAATAGCATTTAAAATCAATTCATGGCATCTAAAAGAAAAATTCAGAAGACAAGGAATATGACTTAAAAGCAGCAAAAAAAAATTTAAAACAATCCACTATAATTAATTACAGCAAAATTTCTTTTTATTTATTTTTAAAGATTTTATTTATTTAAGATAGTGTGAAAGATGGAGAGAGAGCAAGAGAGGGGGTAGGGACAGAGGGAGAAGCAGGCCTCCTGCTGAGAAGAGAGCCTCACATGGGGCTCAATCCAGAGACTCCAGGATCATGACCTGAGCCAAAGGCAGATGCTTAACCGACTGAGCCACCCAGGCACCCAAAAATTTCTCTTTGGAAATATTTCATCCATTTTTCAACTTATGTAAGTTTATTTTCTCTCTTTCCAAACAGGTATTCGTGATTTTTGTGGATAAATTAAAAGGATTCCTAAATTCTTTGACATACTATACAGCAGAGATTAAATGTACAAATACTTACTCTAGCTAAAAGAAGATTGTTTTTCTATTATAGCAATAAAGATAGGGAATCAACATGCTCAAATCATGACAAATACACTTATTTAAAAATTCTCTTCTATGTTTGATCTTTTATTTCAGGTCTTTTGACATTAGTATCAATTTATGAGGTTCTTATTAGCATGAGCAAACTGCAAGCACTTCAGGAGCAAAAATTCTTGAGTTTAAATTCTTAAAATATAAAAAATTCTTGACTTTTATAAAAATTGAAACAAAGAAAAGAATTATGAAGCGTAGATCTTCAGGTGCATCATATTTACCCATATTGATTATTAAAAATATGTAGAGCTTATTTTAAAAATAGTATATAAAACAAAGGGAGAGTCTCATAAAATCTTGTGATTTTTCTTTCCTCATGTGTGCTTGTTTGTAAGTTTAATATCAGTTATTTTGGGGTGCCTGAGTGGCTCAGTCAGTTAAGTGTCTGACTCTTGGTTTTAGCTCAGGTCATGATCTCAGGGTCATGAGATCAGCCCCAAGTGGGACTCCCTGCTCAGTGGGGAGTCTGCTTCCCCCTGTCCCCTGCTCAACTGTGGTCTCTGTTTTTGTCTCTCTCTCTCTCTCCTCCTCTAAAATAAATCTTGGGAAGTTGATTAAGCATGTGCCTTAGGCTCAGGTCATGATCCCAGGGTCCTGGGATTGAGTCCCACATGCGGCTCACTTCTCCCTCTGCCTGCCCTTCCCCCTGGTTTGTACATGCTCTCTGAAAAATATATAAATAATTTTTTAAAAAAATAAATAAATCTTTAAAAAAATAAAATTCAGTTATTTTTTTTTCCCTATAAGGAGAGGTAAAGTAAAGCAAAAGCGAAATCAAATTAGCATAAAGTTGTCTTGAGTTTAAAAAAGCTCATCTTTTTTTGGTTTCCAAAATACCAAAACACAAATGTAGTCTTTAAAAACAAGTAGTCAGTGGAGAGATATGGAAACTGAAGAAGGATTCGGTATGGAACAGGTGCAAAAAGGTAAACACACAAGTAAAACAACTTACACTTAAGCTATCAAATTCTTCCTTTACCAATATTTTATCTAAATAAGGGAAGATTTACAGACGGGTAACTAAAATTCACTAATATCTGGTACGGTCAGAATTTACCTAAAAAATGGATTTGTATTTACTGCATAGAATTTCCTGAAAATTTTCAGTACTTGTCTGTTCACTATAAACTAAAAACACAAGATGATGTCTTTATAGCATAGTTTTAAAAGACATTTTCTTGGCTTTCAATCTTTCCTTTATATAGGATGCAAAGGAGCATGACAAAGAAAAGGCATTCATAAAGGGCCTTTTTCAATGTTAGTCGCCTGAACTTAGTTCCCTGGGGTCATTAAATTCAAAACAGGCGTAACAAGTTTGCGAAGTTTTGGCTGATGGGCCTCTCAGCTTTCCCCATTTTGTCCACGACAATCATGTGCTGTTTCCTTTCTGGGGATCCACACAAAAAAATTTAAGGAGATACACACAGATCAGAATTTTGCCGTCCAAGGTCAACACCTGCCGGCACAGAAGAGAGGGAACGTAACCTGAATCCTGGCTCTTCAGAGTGGCAGGCGGAGACACCTGCCACGTGGTTCACTGTCTCGAGCTACAAAAATCAAGCTCACAACTGAAGTGGCAAATTGGCTCCACGCGGACCCCACAACGGTACTCACCCTCCCGGGCAGCTCCTCCAGCACTCCGGGCCATTCCCTCCGGGTCCTTCTGCACTGCTTTCCCCGGTCCAGCCCGCCACCTCGTTCTGTCCAGGGCAGATCAAACCCACACACTGGAAACGAGGACAGCCCTTCTGCAAGAGGGAGACACCTTGTCCAGCATTCTCGGGGAGGCCGGACCCCTGGTAATAAAATCCTCAAATGAACACCGGCACGTTGCCGTCCTCGCTCCGTCTCAAGATACACACCTTCTCCGCATCCTTAAAACAAATGAATTGCTCGGAGTTTCTGAAAAGTTCAACAACTGGGCTCCGGACACATCAAGGTATCTGAAGCTGTTTCAGGAACTTTTCTTCACAAAATGGGTTCCTTTGGCCCCTGCCGCGCACCATTTTCCTACCAAGGGACCTTAGAGGAGAAAACAGCCCGAACGGCCTGAACTAATCTGGCGTAAAGACTCTGCACAGGAAGAACGCCGGCCTTTCGCCTCGCGGTCCCGGGCCTCAAGACGCCGGCCAGGGGGGCTCTCCGCGAGCCGGTCCCGGGGAGCCGCACTGAGGAGCGGCCGCGGCTGCGCCCGGTTGTGGTCACCAGGTTGTGGCCCCTGCACCGGCAGGGCTGGTGGGGCGCGGGTCCCGGGGCCAGCTCGGTGAGGACGCGGCGCTGCGAGGTCCACGTCGCCGGCCGCGCGCCCGTAACTGCCGCAGGCTCCTCACGTGGTGCGCGGGGCACGTGGACGCAGCCCGGCCTCCACGTGCGGGGCCACCGCCCCTTCCGGCGTACGCGGCTTCGGCCTCGAGGGTCCGCCTCCCGCGTGGGCGTGGTGGGCGGGGCCGCCCGGGCGTCCCCGGACTCTGTCGGAAAGAGCGGACTGTTGGGAGATTCGCGTGCCCGCTGCCAGGCGTCAGTGGAGCGGGGCGGGAACGTTTCTCCGCACGCGGGGATTCCGCCGCGTCACGAGGTGCACCGCCGGGGCGGGCTCCGACTGATGGGCAGCATGGGGGGGGTGGTGGTTGGGTACCGGGAGGATCTGGGGCGGAATGACCAGTTGCCCTTGTGGTAGCCTGGTGGGTGTGGTAAGAGCAGGGGACAGCGAGAGCCAGGAGAGGGGGCTTCCAGGCTCCATCCAGGCCCCGAGCACCCCTGGAACTGGGGGCACATTCACAGAGGCTTCCCGCAGTTCGGAGTGCCTTCCTCCACTCCGGGGTTCTTAGGATTGCGTGCTTTGAGGCCAAAAGAGGAGAGGTTTTTAAAGCAGGTGTGTGTGAGTAGGTGGGGGCATCAAGTAAGGGACTTTTCAGAGCCTTTAAAATCTTGCTAATTGTAACCCCCAGCCCCCATTCCCCTCTGGCGGACGTGGGCAGTGCCAAGGGTGCGTTACTGCTGTGAGTGTGTGCACAGAGACTCAGCACTTTACATCCTTAGTTTCAAGGCATTTAGTGCTTCTGCCCCTACTTCTACCCTCAGGTACTCCTTCCCTGAACAGTCCTTGATTCCCTCCTTCCTCTCTCAGTCCTTTTATTTTCTCCTCTTTCTTCCCTGCTACATTTTCCTTTTTCTTCCTTCTCTGCAGTTTCACACTTTGGTGGGTTTGATCCTGTCTCCTGGCTCTTGATTACTAATCGCACGCGTGACTCGTAAATCTGTAGCCCAGACCTCTTGCCAATCCTGAATTAACTGTCTAGTGGGTAAATCCCTTGGCTGACAACCAGGCTATAAATCTAAAATCGAATTCACGTTTCCTTTGAAAGCACTTCCTTCTCCTGTGTTGCCTGTTTCTTCTTCCCCCTCCCCTTCCCCATCCCCCATCCCTCATCCCTCCTCCCTCTCCTTTTTTTTTTTTTTAAGATTTTATTTATTCACTTGACAGAGGTCACAAGTAGGCAGAGAAGCAGGCAGAGAGAGAGAAGGGGAAGCAGGCTCCCCGCTGAGCTGAGCAGAGAGTCCGAGGTGGTGCTCTATCCCAGGATCCTGAGACCATGACCTGAGTTGGAGGCAGAGGCCCAACCCACTGAGCCACCCAGGCACCCCCTTCCTCCCTCTCCTTATTCCCCCCTCCCCAGCTTCTTCTGCCTTGCCTACGCCATCCTGTCAGAGGGCAGGGACTTGTTGCTTGAATCTCTCTGTTCCCACCAGCACTGCTGGTGCTCAAGTCTTTGTCACCTCTTGACTATCACAGTAGTGTAGGGGAGGAAAACTTTTCCCTTTTTCTCTTCTAGGTTCTTGGGCTGGTCAAATAACTTAAACAGGACATTACCAGAAAAAGGCAAATTTTAATTTCAAATGTATGGGAGCTGATAAAAATATGAGACTTAGAGAAATGATCAAAGAAGGCAGGTTTTTGATGAGGAAATTTGTGAAGAGTTAAGACAAAGAAGTTTGGGCTTGGGGTAACAAATTAATGAAGAGGTAACAAGGTTTCTTTGTTTACACAAGATTCTCAGCCCCGAATTCCCTATCTTTGGTGATAAGGATGCCTTCTACCCTCCAGGTGCAGAGAGTGTACCCTTTGCATGAAAAATCTGTTTCCTGCTTTTAGGTGTACAGAGGACGGTCAGTGTGACACATTTTGGGGCAGCCTGCTCTGGACTCCCATCAGTAGCTTCCCAACTGTTATCTCCTATGTTAATTCATGCTATACCTTCCAGCAGATTAAGTCATCCTTATGTCATTTCCTTGATAAAAACCTTCAAAAGTCCTCTCTGTTGAAAAAAGAAAATCTGAACTGTTGACTTACATTTAAGAATATCTATGATCTGATCTATTTGACAGATGTGGAAGCTGATGCACAGATAGGTCAAAAACTTGCCCAAGGTCCCACTTACAGCTGGTTTAAGTGGCGGAGCTGGGCTTTGAACCTGGCCATTGGGTTTTAAAGCCACTATGTCGTTCAGTCCTTTTCCAGTCACTCAGCATTTTGTGAGTATTGAAGCTCAGTGACGGAGGCAGGACGAATGAGACAGACTGCCTGTTCCCAAGCTTGCAGTCTAGCCAGGGACAAAGAATTCGAGGCGCTCTGAGTGAGAAAACATCTCTCAGTCCTTGGCGCTCCCTCGGTGTGTGGTCCCTGGCCCTGGAAAACTTGTATAGTGATCGTCTGTTTCTGTGTCTGTTTCTTCACCAGACTGTGGCCTCCCTGGGGCCGGGACTTATGTCCTCTGAATGGTTCTCTCTTGGCCCAGCACAGCACCTCATACAGAGTGGCCACACAGACTTGTTTGTGGAAGTGAAACGCACTGCTAAATGGTGGTGTTCATAACACAAATGTAATGGGGGGCAGATGTGGGCTGGTCAGTTTGGCTGGGTCCTTGTAATGAACAGTTAGAAGAAAAGCAGGCAGGGACAAGGGGTCCCTACCCCTAAGAGGAAACCACCCTTCAAAAGGTTTTACACCA
This sequence comes from Martes martes, assembly GCF_963455335.1. NCBI lineage: Eukaryota > Metazoa > Chordata > Mammalia > Carnivora > Mustelidae > Martes > Martes martes. Next base: position 183,740,105 of record NC_137890.1, read on the forward strand.
CCCTGGAAGGAACCCTCCCTCCTTTCCCACATGGTAGGCAGATGACAGAAACCTGATTGGGTGACAGGCGGAGGGAGGGTTGCTTGGATTAAAAGAGTCTGCCAAGAAGCCCATAAAGACCCCTAGATTTAGAAACTCTGGTGGCAACCCTCTCGGGTCCTCTCCCTCTTTGGGAACTTTGTACCGTCACTCAATAAACCTTGCTCTGCTGCCCACCACTCTTTGATCGACCTCTTCATTCTCTGAAGCTTCATGACCAAGAACCTCGGGCACCAAAGGAAAAGAAATCCTGCAACAAGGGATGGTTCAGGGAGGAAGGGCAACTTGAGGGATGAAGGAGATTTAGAGGTTGTTATAGACTAGATGTTTGTGTCTCCCCCAAATTTATGTGTTGAGATCCTAACTCCCAAGATAACGGTATTAGAAGGTGGGGCCCTTGAGGGGTGATTAGTCCATGAGGGTACAGCCCACGTAAATGGAATTTGTGGGTTTTTTTTTTTTTTTAAATAGATACCAGAGAGCTTCCTTGCCCCTTCTACTGTGTGAGGACATAGCGTGACAATGGCTCTCCATGAACCAGGAGGCAGTCTTCACCGGACAGCAAATCTGCTGGGACATTGATGTTGGGCTTCTCGGCCTCCAGAACTGTGAGAAATAAATGTCTGTTGTTTAAGGGTGCCCAGTCTCTGGCACTTGGTTAAAGCAGCCCAGACTGTTGGAGACAGAGATCCGTTTCCTTTGCTATTTTTTCCTCCTCTCCCATCTCTTCCCCTCCTGTTCCCTTTCCTCTCCTGTTCTCCTCTTGTTTTCTTGATATCACCTTTAAACTGTGGCTCTTATAAATGTTTCTTTTTTAAACAATCAGAGTGTTGATCTCCTTCCCTGGCCTCCCAAGAGCCCCTAAATCTCTTCTAACTGCCAGTGCTCCTAAGTGGTGTTTTTTTTCCAGGTCAGGATGCAGTAGGGTCTGTCCAGAGCAGAGCTGTCCGGCAGACATGTAATGTAAGCCACAGATGAAGGCCACGTAGATCATTCCAAATTTTCTAGTAGCCACAGTAAAAAAATAAAAGCGGTGAATTGAATTTTAATAATGTTCTAATTAACCCAATGTGGTCAATATTAACATTTTAAAATCCAATTGATATAAAATTATTAACAATATTTTACATTCATTTTTGGTAATTTCTTCAAAATGCAATGTGCATTTTGCACTCAGAGCATGTCTCTGTCTGCACTGGCTTCCTTTCAAGGGCTCAGTGGTGACATGAGGCGGTATTGGACAGTGCAGGCCTTGAGCCATCAGTGAAGCTTCCCTACTTTTTTCAGGTCTTGCCACTCTTAAGAAGTGACAATATTGTGCAGCACACCTGGGGTGAGTGGAGGAGGTTGACTGTGGCTGAAGGTTGCTACACAGTTCAAAAGATCAACTGTCCACTTCCCTGCAACCCATTCAAAACCTGGATGGGAAGCGCCATTCTCAATCCTTTAAAATCTATATTCCCTTTTGATAAATGTAGAAAGATTTTTAGCTCCCTATTTGCAAATTTGCATGGATAACTCATTTTTGGAATGAAAGCATTCTACTAGACTTGTGAATTTACTTTAAAAAAAAAAAGACATTTTATTTTATTAAATTCAATTAATTAACATATGGTGTATTATTAGTTTTAGAGGTAGAGTTCAGTGATTCATCAGTTGTATATAATACCCAGTGCTCATTACATCACGTTCCTTCCTTAATGCCCCTCACCTGGTTACCCCATCACCCCACTCCCCTCCAGCAACCCTCAGTTTGTTCCCCATATTTAAGAATCTCTTATGGTTTGTCTCCCTCTCTGATGACTTCCTATTTTTTCCCTCCCTTACTCTATGGTCCTCTATTTTGTTTCTTAAATTCCACATATGAGTGAGATCATATGAAAATTGTCTTTCTCTAATTGACTTATTTTGCTTAGCATAATATTCTCTAGTTCCATCCATGTCATTACAAATGGTAAAGATTTCGTTCTTTTGATGGCTAAGTAGTATTCCATTGCATATATATACCACATTTTCTTTATCCATTCATCTGTAGATGGACATCTAGGCTTTTTCCATAGTTTGGCTATTGTGGACTTTGCTGCCATAAACATTTGGGTACATGTGCCCCTTCAGATCACTACATTTGTATCTTTAGGGAAAATGTCCAGTAGTGCAATTGCAGGGTCATAGGGTAGAGCTATTTTCAACTTTTTAAGGAACCTCCATGCTGTTTTCCAGAGTGGCTGCACCAGCTTGCATTCCCACCAACAGTGTAGGAGGGTTCCCCTTTCTCCACATCCTTGCCAACATATGTTGTTTCCTGAGTGATTAATTTTAGCCATTCTGACTGGTGTGAAGTGGTATCTCATCGTGGTTTTGATTTATATTTCCCTGATGCCGAGTGATGTGGAGCATTTATTCATGTGCCCGTTAGTCATGTGTATGTCTTCTTTGGAGAAGTGTCTGTTCATGTCTTCTACCCATTTCTTGACTGGATTAATTGTTCTTTGGATGTTGAGTTTGATAAATTCTTAGAAGACGGGATGCCTGGGTGGCTCAGTTGGTTAAGCAGCTGCCTTAAGCTCAGGTCATGATCCCAGCGTCCTGGGATCGAGTCCCACATCGGGCTCCTTGCTTGGCAGGGAGCCTGCTTCTCCCTCTGCCTCTGCCTACCACTCTGTCTGCCTGTGCTCGCTCTCTCTCTCTCTCTAACAAATAAATAAATTAAAAAAAAATTTAAAAAAATTAAAAAAAATTCTTAAAAGACAAGTGGCCACTTTTTGCAAGGTAGGAGGTGTGGAGAACTGAATCTGAGGTGATATATCAAAAGATGAACTGCGGGGGGATGGAAACTCTGTGAATTTACTTTTAAACTAACTATGTTCCCTGTCCCCATGCACATTAAGCATCTCTGAAGGAGTTGCAAAGAATGAACAAGATGAGGAGGGACCCCATACCGGGTCTGAAAACCTTCACACAGGCCATTTGAATTGGCTCTTCATTGTCAAAGGTGGGGCCAGGCCCCTCTCCCTGCCAATTACCATCATAGTGTCTGTTACAGTGAGGAACCCAGAAAACCCCAGACACATTCCTGAATCTCTTTTGGAGGACATTAAAAATTAAAAGGGAGGATTCTTTTTTCTTTTTTAAGATTTGATTTATTTATTCGACAGAGACATCACAAGTAGGCAGAGAGGCAGGCAGAGAGAGAGAGGGAAGCAGGCTCCCTGCTGAGCAGAGAGCCCGATGGGGGGCTCCATCCCAGGACCCTGGGATCATGACCTGAGCCGAAGGCAAAGACTTCACCCACTGAGCCACCCAGGCACCCCAAAAGGGAGGATTTTTAACAAACATACTCTGAGACACTCAGCCTTTGGTGGGGTGGGCACACTGACCTGGTTTAGAAAAGCATCTGAAGGGATCACCCTCCCTTCCATCCCTCAACCAGCCGGCCGGAGACCACTGGAGAGGCACTGAGTGGATCTCTCTGTCTTGCTCACTGCTCTGTCCTCCGGCCTGGCTCAGCAACTGATTGACGAGGAGCCTCCACGAATGTTAGTGGAATAAACACACCATTGATTAAACATGTGTCAGTCCTCACTGATAGTCCCTGGCCTCGTCTACATCACTGACTGCCGTGGGCTCATTCTTTTTAAGAGGATGATATTTTCCACTGTTGCTCATGACCAAGTCAGGGGCAGCTTTGAGATCTGTTGCAGAGCTTGGTTTCGACTGTGGGAACTATCTGGGCCCCGAAGGAGCTCCGTTCGGGAGGAGGAGCAGTTCAGAAGTTGGCCCAGCTTGCCACATGGGAGGAGACCATCAGCCCCAGGAGCAGATGCCCCAGGGGATGGTGTGGGTGGGGCTGGCAAAGCTGGCCAGTTTCAGGGATTATCCAGAGCAGGAACTGAGCTTTTAAAATGTACGGAAGGGCAAAAAAAAAAAAAAAAAAGAAAGAAAGAATAAAATGTACAGAAGTGGGGCACCTGGATGGCTCAGTTGTTGGGTGTTTGCCTTCGGCTGGGGTCCTGGTGCCGGGATCCTGGGATCGAGCACCGAGTTGGGCTCCCTGCTCAGTGGGAAGCCTGCTTCTCTCTCTCCCACTCTCTCTGCTTGTGTTCGCTCTCTTGCTGTTTCTGTCAAATGAAAAAGTAAAATCTTTTTAAAAAATTAAAATATAAAATAAAATGTATGGAAGGGGGGCACCTGGATGGTTCAGTTGGTTAGGTGGTTAAGTGTCTACCTTCTGCTCTGGTCAGGATCTCGGGGTCCTGCCATCAAGCCTCATGTCCGACTCAATGGGGAGTCTGCTTTCCCCTCTCCCTCTGTCCTTCCCCTCTACTTGTGCCCTCTCTCAAATAAATAAATAAATAAATCGTAAAAAAAAAAAAAAAAAGACTTGAAGGTTTAGAAACATCTTGCTTTTTGATTACACTTCTAGTCAGGCCAGTGCCAGAGGCTTATCTTCTGTACTTCAAATTCAGAAAGTAATAGACTTTAAAAGGCTTTTCCCAAAACATAAACTTAGAGAACTCGAATAATATTAGAGTCAATGCTTTTTCAAGGTACTCATGCCCCTCCCTGGAGATTCAGTGTGTCCCCTTGGTGGGTGGGGCCTGCCATTGAGAGTCTCTGGGCTAGAGGTCCCAGGGCCTATTCTAATTCTGATGGTACATGTTTCTATATGGTATATGGTATATGGTGTATGGTATAAGTTTCTATGTCCTTGTCAATTGCCAGTTGCCACTGATGCCCCCAACCTGTCCTCCTTTTCCTGTTAGGGGGTGTTCCTCACTGACCTCTTTCTCTTACCATATGGGCTTCTCCTCTCTGGCTACCCCCTACTATGGTGACGGAGGCATCCCCACAGCTGAGTCCCACCACCATCCCCCAATCCTGAGTCCTGCTTCCTCATCCCCAAGCTCCTCCCCTCTTTGTTTATCGTCCTCTCCAGAGGAAATCTAAGCATCCCAGAACCTGGTCCCCTCTCAGCTGAGTCAGGGACAGTCATTCTCCCTCTGTTGAGAGCACTCACTGTCTCCCATCCTGCCTGGCTGTACAGGTTGACTCCTGAACAAAGGTTTCCAGGCAATGGGGTGAAAGCCAGGCCCCACGTCGCTCCCAGGCACATCCACCTGGAGGAAGGGAACCTTTTCCTCCTGTACCCAAAGATGACCTGTGGGTTAGAGCAGCCCTGCAGGGGCGGCCAGACCCTCCTCAGCCCTGCCCGGATAGCGGGACAGAGTGTAGATCCAGGAGGGAGAGAGACAGTGAGGACATAAGCAGACACAAAGATGGGCTTAGAATTGGGGCAGAGCAACAGAGGAAAAAGGAACAACTGTGGTACCTATGTAAGGTGAGGGGACAGGGCTGCCTTCCTGAAGAAGTGATATTTACACGGACATGTAAGAGGTGAGAAGGATACAGTCAGGTGAGGGACGGAGGGAGGGGAAACCCCAGCAGGGAGGGGTATGATGGTTACATCTGTGCATCAGCGGGGCTAGGCTATGGTATCCAGTAGCTTGGTCAAACAGTACTCTAATGCTACTGTGAATGTATTTTGTAGAAGTGATTAATAGCTGTGATCAGCTGACTTTAAGTAACGGAGATGTCCTTTGGCAACTTGGGCAAGCCTCCAAATCAGGTGAAGGCCTTAAGAGCAAAAACTGAGCTTTTCCAGAGAAGAAGGAACTATTCTGTCTCAAAGCTGTACCGAAGAGATCCTACCTGACTTTCTAGCCTGCTGGCCTGCCCTAGGTTTTGGACTTGTCAGCCTCAATGATTATGTGAAGCAGTTCTTTAAAATAAGCATCTTTCTCTGTGTGTGTGTGTGTGTACATGGATGTGTGTACATATACACACACGTGTATGTGTATGCTTCTACATGGATGGATGTGTACGCATGTATTCATTATTCACAGACACATATATGTATACAAACATCCACGTATGCATCCTGTTGGTTCTGGTTTTCTAGAGAATCCTGACTTATGCAGGTGACGTCGGCAAAGGCCTTGAGGAAGGGACAAGATGGATACGTTCAAGGATCTGGAGAAGGCTGTGTTGGCCAAAGTGTGTAATCATGGCACAAGGAGCCTTAGGAAAGGTTGGCAGGGTGGATCCCAGAACCACATCAAGAATGATGTGTTTTATTATTGGTGCAAGGGAAGCCATCAAAGGCTTTTGACTGTGACTTCCATAACCTTCTCCTTACTCATGTATGCTGTAGCTCGACTGTTGCCTAACAGATCTGTCATGCCACGACTCATGTAACGCACCTCAGATAGCCCTCGAGCCGTGAGTGTGACTAAGGCTGGGAATTAGCAGGCAGGTGGGGCAGTTACTTTGGCTCAGGAAGGCCTTCCAGGGCTTTCAAGGACATTAACAGGTGGCTCGTTCACCCAGCTCCACTGGTTCAGTCCGGTCCTACAGCAATGACCACGGCCAGGCATGTTCTCAGCAGCAGTCAGTTCTCCGCAGCTGGAGGCAAACGGGCTCACCAGCACGTCCCACAGCTCCCCCCTCCCCGCCTCCCCCAAACACACACACAGACACACACGGCAGGCCAGGGGGCTACGGGCAGGCAGGAGGGAGTCTACGGCTGTAGTTCTTCACACCTGCTTTCTTCATGATGTCACCGGAGCCCTTCTGTTGAATCCTGCCAAACACAGGGAAATGAGGTCCCCGTGCTCCAAGTGTCCTGCCGAGGGTCGGGTGGCTACAGGTGGTAGAGGTCCTCAGGGTCCAGGCCCAGGCCTAGCAGCCCCATGCCTCAACCATTCACCTACGAGCGTAAGCCGATGAGAGCCCACTGGGCCCAGTTTCCAGGACTGGGAGGCTTCACAAGGTGAAGAGACATGGGGAGGAACAGGGCCCTGGGTACAAATGCCTCCCATGGCAAAAGGGGAGGAAAGGATACATGACAGGTTGACAATCCCAGCTCTCCACCGGGGTTCCCTCCACTTTCCTCTGTCCTATGGCCCAGGCAGGCATGGGGTTGGGTGAGCAGGTGGACAGAGATTTGTGATCATCATTAGGGCCTTTTCCCTGTGTGGATTTCAAAAGGCCACAGCATTGGAAAGGAAGTTCTTCTACCACTAATACCCTTATTTCTAGGGTCTGGAATAGGCACCTAGCTGTCCCTCTTGTAAGCTCTCTGGAGGAAGAGAATGCAGGAATCATGGGTCACCTTCACAGACTTGCATCGTTCCAGTGGCATCCAGGCTTGTTTATAGAATTTCATAGGATTTTATCTAGTCTAGAACTCCTGGGATCATTCCACATACAGCTATGCCTTTTCTGAAACAGATGATTTTAATGATATGAAAATATATTCTGGCAAAATGTATCATGACATTTAAATTTTTATTTTGATAAAGTTTCTTTAAAAGAAGAAAAATTTAATTTAAGTGACAATACAAGACCCAAATTTCTGAGCAGCCTGTCCTTTTATGAAACTGTTCATATTGGAAAAGTTACTTCTTCTGAAACTTGTTCTAAAATGGATTTAAGTTCATGATGCTTAGGGCACCTGGGTGGCTCAGTTGGTTAAGTGTCTGCCTTCGGCTCAGGTCATGATCCCAGGGTCCTGGAATTGAGCCCCATGTCTGGCTCTCTGCTCAGCAGGGAGTCTGCTTCTCCCTCCCCCAGCTCTTACACTCTTGCTCTCTTTCTCCCTCCCTCTCCCTCTCAAATAAATAAATAAAAATCTTTTTTAAAAAAGTTCATGACTGGGGCCCCTGGGTGGCTCAGTGGTTTAAAGCCTCTGCCTTCAGCTCAGGTCATGATCTCAGGGTCCTGGGATCGAGCCCCGTGTCAGGCTCTCTGCTCGGCAGCGAGTCTGCTTCCTCCTCTCTCCCTCTCTGCCTGCCTCTCTGCCTACTTGTGATCTCTGTCTGTCAAATAAATAAATAAAATCTTAAGAAAAAAAGTTCATGACATTTGTTGGGACTGAAGTAGGGAATGTATCACACTATGTTGTATATGTGGTAAATGTACTGGGATTGCACTTGACCTGGATATAGGATGTGGACACTTCAAGGCAGTGTTTCCTCAAATTTTTAGCCATAATTCGATATAAGATACATGTTTTACATTTTATCAGTACACTCGCTTATACAACATGTGTGTAGGTACAGATGCATACACAGATATTTAAGAAACAAATCACTTCCTTTGTTATGTGTATAGCATTTTCATAGTTTTATACTACTCACTTAAAAAATGGTGGTTGCAACTAGTCTACTAACTCTATGATACTCTAATAAGCAGTGAACTGTAGGTTGAAAAACTCTACTCAGATGCTCACCTGAGAAATTTTACCCCAGGGAAAGGAGAGGACAAAGGAAAGAAACAATTTCTCTCTTTGCCTAGGAAGTACAGTATAGTGAACACTATACTTTTTGTGGGTAAAAATGGGCTGATGAAGGGGATCTGGGTGTCAGCCATAAATCTGATTTGATTAGAGACGAAAAAAAATCAACCTATCAAACGGGATGTCAGTCTTTAAAACTTGAAAACCAGATGGAAAAATCAAATGGAAGTTTAGATTCTCTGGAGAATGGGAGCCTTCAAGCTTATGAGCTTATTAAAATTAAGCCCATATTAAAATGGGACCCCAGGTCTCAAACCCCTCATATGACATTGCATAAAATTTTCAGCTGCCTTTAATAGGAAAGATGAACGCTACAAAAGTTCCTGAGAAATTGAAGTAGAATTGGCTTGACAGGAGGGAGTGGAGTGCGGTCCCTAGAAAGTGGGATGAGATGACACATTAAATTATCAACCCACAGAAAGGACTGGTTATGTTAGTACCACAGAATGGGTTAATTTCCATTTACCCTGACATCTGTGAGCTTGGCTTCAGGTGGGGGATCTGTGGCTGTACACTGGAGGGGCCGAGGAAGTTCAGGGGATCCCTTTGTGCCTCATACGGGGTAGGGGGAAAATTAGAAAGGGAAGCGGTAAGGAAACGGTACCAGCATTCTGCTTCTGCACCCCGAACTTGGCTAGCAGGGATGCCCTGCCTTTGCTCCCTCCAGCCTGTAGATTTCACTTTTGGAAGGTTGGGGCTGCCCTCTCCCTGGTGTGGGTGGCTTCAGGAAGGAAGGCTGCCAGTAAAAGTTACAGTGCTGTGAACTTAGCCTGCTTCTTGGTTGAGGGATTGTAGTGATGGTGGTATAGAAAGATCCCTCCCATCTAACCGTGCGAGCAGGTACTAGAGGCTACAGTCTCTCTGTTGTTTGAAGGGGTGGAAGACATTCGTTTTACACTTGCTCCTGGTCTAGAGGCTTAACGAGGTTAAGGGAATCCACTGACCACCATCTGCTAGCTCACCTGTCCTTTCAGAGAAGGTGAGCAGCCCCCGCTGCTGATTTGTTATGTAGATATTCCAAAATGCTAAGAATAGCTCAAGATATAATCCAGACAAGCTGATTATGAAAGAAGTTCTTGGAGTCTTGTTTGCAGATTTTTAGCAGTGCAGGTTAGCTACTGCATCATGTGGTTTAAGAGTGGGGTGGGAGCTTTCAGGCTCTGAGATCCTCATAGGGGCATCATGTAATTAACTGGGGAAGCCAGCTCAAGAATCCTGCAACAGAGACGGCTAAAGGGTCAGAAAGAAGCGATGTTCTACAGGCCAAGGGAAACCCAGAGTTCCCCTTGTCCCTGTCCCCGTCCCCCTCTAAAAGGAAGGAGTTTGGCTACCAAAATAGGCCAAAGGCTAAGGATATTTAATTGGTTGCGGCTTTCACTGTGAGGACATTTCAGTGAGAAGGGCTTTCCTAGTGACAACTCCAACTCTAAATGCTCCCTCACCCCCATCAAAGGGAGGCTGGAGAGGTGAGAGGCTGTGCTGGGTCTCCTCTCCTGGGAGAAGGCTGCTAAGCACACACTCTGTCTCCTTCCTCTTTGACTCCTGACTCTTCCTCCTCCCAGGTTAATGAAAAAAAGCTTGGGGCACTGCCCACAAGGGAACTAGCCAAACTCAAGAAAGCCCGGGATAAGGATTAAGCTCTAGCTTATGGAAAACCTCCCCTTCTTACCTCCAGTTTATGCAAAGAAATTTCCAAGTATATTCCCATGTAATGGCCAACATTCTACAGCAGGGCTTGAAGCTGAAGCACCCAAGGGAAAATGAACTTATTTGTCGATCAGTCTCTGGGACTTTGAGGGCAGAAGTCAATTGTTGTTTGATTTGTTTTTTAATAGATCAGGGGAAGTTGAACATATTTGTAACTTTCTTCCAGTTCATCGAACCAGAAGAAAGGTCTGAAAATAGGGATAATTGACAGAATGGACCCTCAGAAGAGGAAGGAGGGGAAAGGATCGTAAGCCTGCGAGCGTCTGTCTTGGAAGGAGGAAGGAATTCTGCTGAGGTAGGAGGTAAAGGAGGAACAAGAGGTAGCAAAGCAGAATAGCTGAGAGTCGAGGGAAGGGAAGAATGTACGACTACAAGGCTGGGCTGGGAGTCCCTGCAGAAGAGGGGCCGAGGTGGGCTCCCGAGACCATCCGGGGGGCAAGGAAGGGGGCTAGAGGTAAGCCAGATAGAATGTGAGCCCTATTTGCCCAGCCCAACCCAAACAGCTCTACTTTTATTTGCTTTATGTTAAGGCTTCTTTTATGATTTGCTGAATCCTTAACAAGGCCATGAAAACCGCTGTCCAGAGCAGCAAGCCCAAGAGCTCTCCGTGGACTGGGCACACAGCAAGGCAGTGTGGTTTGGAGAGCTCTGGGCTCTGGGCTCAGACATCCCTGGGATGGAGGGTTCTGCCGCTTCTCATCACGCAAGGGACTTAGAGTCTCCACATCTCAGGGACTTCATCTGTGACCTCAGGGCTCATGGGGAAAAGCAGTGGGGAAAAATTCTCTAGACTGGAGCAGAAGGCTCCTCTGAGAAAGCGTTTGAGACCTACGAGGAGGTGCCGTCGCGCCGTCCGTCTCGCCAGGGCATATGGAAGACATCGGTGTCTTTAATTCATGGCTGGCCCCCTGCGCAGGAACACAGATGGAATAAATATGCAGGTCCAAATTGAACCTGGGACAATAAACTAAACCTATTAGAAAAGCTTTTTTTTCTCTTCAGAAAGTGATAAGGAGATTCAGAAGCTATGGTTCAAATAGATATTTTCAAACCAAAATTTTTATAAAGAGTTTTAAAGTTTTAAAATGGGAAGTGTTTCCCTATACCCCAAAACCCCTCAAGTGCCACGGGTCAGGACAAATCCCACAATGTCACATGGCATGGGGCTAAAACAGGCTTTATTGTGGAAATAAACAGAGAGAAAGCACAGATTCTCCATCCTTCCCTGGCCCGCAGAGAGGCCTGCTGGATAGGCAACATTCTAGAGGAGGGGCCCTGCCTCTACCATGGGTCCCCTTTGTAGAGGGTGACCATGAGAAAGCAGATGTTTGATGGTGCAAAGAACAGGTTGTCTGGCACTAGGAAGTCTGAGTTTGGGGTGCTAATCACGTATAGGGAATGTTGGCAGCCTAACACTTGGACTTAGGAGCCCTTGAGAAGTTACAGACCTTCTGCCAGAGGGAAGGAAGACGCCGGTCCTCGGGGAGGGGAGTTTTGGTGAGAGAAAAGGGAGGTAAAGCCCGCTTCCCAAGTCCCAACTGCCTTATTTCCCTGTAATCCAGAATGAGCTATTTGTGGGCAGTTTTGGTCACTGTATCACAAAGCCCCAATGCAGTATAATACGGTGCCTAGGAATATGTTATAAAGTCTAATTTTTTGGCCGATGGCAAAACTGAGACTACCTCTGTCACCTGTATCATTTTGGTTTTAACACCTTGTCCCAATTCAGTTCTCCCACGAGCAACCAATACAGACCCATCTGTGTAGACATGAACCAGAGCAGCAGCCTGGAAATCAAAGTGAGAAAACTCTGTTCTTCCTGCCACCTGTACCGGAATCTTTGACAGGGAGTTCCTAACAAGAAGGTAAGTTACTCAAAGCCCCTGGAATAAAGCCACAGCTTCATGCAGTTAGGGACAGGACAAATGGTTTCATTCGAAGGTGTGTACCACCTGTGAAGAGCAAAGGTGATTTTGCTATTCTCAGAAAACTGAGAAGGAAAAGCCCAAATGTGTACCATATCGTTTGACTTTGGTCATGAGCTGTCTCACGGTCCTCTGGCTGGTGTCTGCAGCATGAACTAGTCACAGTTGGAATGTTTGTTGGGCACCGTTCTCCCCTCTGAGTGTCTTCTCCTATGTGGTTGATTTCAGCAAGGAGAGCTCTTCACCCTGCTTTACCCATTCTGCAAAGCCGTAACAGATGGATCCAAAGTCTTAGCAACCTGTAGAATTTAGACCTTATTGTCCTTTGCTGGATTTCAGACTCTCTGTCTTTAGTTGTCATTTAGGGATGGACCTTCTGTCCTAGTGAGTTTCCTTATTGCTCTGAACACATTACCCTCAGCTGCTTCTGCGGAGGAAAAAGCATGCAGATAAGTAAGGATAAGAGAAAGTAACATATAAAGACAAAAGTGGTCCATGATTTCATCACTCATCCACACCCTGTTATTATAAGAAAAATCAATTAGTGCTACTGTAAGTCCACAATCCCTTAACTGCAATTCTGAATTCCAAAAGGCCCTGAAAACCAATTTGGTGCGCAAATCTGATTCAATCTCATCCAACGATAAGATTCATAGTCTTTTTAAAAAATTCCACTTAGTGTGAATAATCATACACTTCACTGAAGGAATATTAACAAGTTTGAATAGGGTATGTTGCTCTAGACTCCACTGGAGATCTTATGTAATATGGGTAATACGGATATGATCTCTTAAAATAAAAAAAAATTTAGAATTCCAGACTACATCTGGCTTCAAGGTTTTCATAGAAGGGATTATGAACATGTACCTAGAAAAATCGAATACAAGAAGGCATGAGATGAAGAATGAAAGATCCCTTGCCCACTCATCAGTCCTGCTCCTCTTCCTAAAAGTAACTGCTGACTTCAGTTTCTTATAATTCCTTCTAGAATTTATTTTTATGAATGTTAAAAATATTTCAAAATAATTTTTAAAAGGTATATTATGAACAATTCTTACATAATTTTCTGTATCAACATATATAGGTCTACCTCATTTGTTTTTATATCTTCCCAGTAGTTCATTATATAGATGTATCATAACTTATTTAAGAAGTCCCAAATAAGGTATTCTTTGTATGTGTTTTTTTTTTAAACTCTTGTATCAAAATCTCCTTGTAATGAATGTCTTTGCATATATGCCTTGGCAAAAAAGTTTTTATGAATATGTTGATTGGTTAAATTCCTAAGTGGCAGTGGACTCAGGGTTTCTTTTTGGGGTGATAAAAATATTCTAAAATTAGATTGTGGTGAGGGTTACACAACTCTATGATTATACTACAAACGACTGCATTATATGTTTTCAATGGGGTGAATTTTATGGTGTGTGAATTACATCTCAATGAAGCTGTTAACTCTTAGCAGTGAAAGCAGTAGGTCTGAGGATATGTGTAGTAAAATGTCTATAGTTATTTCTGCAATTGTGCACATTCAGCCATATCCTCACCAGCATGACTCTGTTTTCTTGCTTGGGCTTTTATAATATATGGTAGTTACTGTTTGCTTATAGGAATGCCCTTGAACCTGGGGGTCCGTTAAAGGGACCTCACTTTTGACAGATAGCATTTTTTTAAAAGATTTTATTTATTTATTTGACAGACAGAAATCATAAGTAGGCAGAGAGGCAGGCAGAGAGAGAGGAGGAAGCAGGCTCCCCACTGAGCAGAGAGCCCGATGTGATGCGGGGCTCGATCCCAGTACCCTGGGATCATGACCTGAGCCGAAGGCAGAGGTTTTAACCCACTGAGCCACGCAGGCGCCCTGACAGATAGCATTTTAAGTCCGCTCTATTCCAGTGGGCCTAGCCTTCACGGGTGGGTATGGCCTAGGTCAAGGGCCTTCCCTTAGGGATTTTCATGGATGGAAGGGTGTCACTCCACCAATGAGATGAAGCTGGTGTGTGGGCACATTTCCTATCTAGAGGAGTTACTGCCTTTGGTCGTGAGGGTATATGGCCCTACCCTTCAGCAGCCACCTGCCCCATCACTGCAATAATTCCCTTTGTGTTAATCTCATCAATTTGGGTAAGATTTATACTTCCTTTATATGTCCCACACTATCGAACACACTTCATAACCAAAAAATGCTTTCCACATGTATTATCTCATTTAATTCACATGACAATGCTGTGAGATTGACTACTGTATTCCCATTTTGAGAACTGGAGAACTGCCAGGGTCACACAGCCATTAAACACAGAACCAGGGCGCAAACTCAGACCTCCCAGGAGCAGATCCCCTGACTGCAACCCATTGCCGTCATTATGTCATCAGTCTCACTGCAGGTGCCGGGTAAAGGTGCGCCGAGTTGAGTGGCTCTGGGTTTTCTCTTTCTTGACTGAGAGCAGATGACAGGTGACTTGAGAGGGAATGTGTATAACGTGGTTTCCAAGGGAGGCACAGAGGCTTTGCCACCCCAACCTCATTACAGTTCCCTTTCAGCTACTGTTTTTCCACTCAGCTTGATACTAGGCTTGTTTCAATTTACTCAATCACGAGGTAAAGACGAATGGTAGGAAGTAGCAGATGAGGGAATATTCTCACATAAAGACATTAAGATATTGTATGCCACTACTCCATTTATGTAGGTGAATGTTTGCTCATGATTATGTAAATATGGAGAAAGAAATGGAAGGATGTTAACAGACTATTAATACTAGTTACCTGCGGGTGTGTGTGTGTGTGTGTGGAGGGGGGAGGCCATATTCTCTCACCCCACTAAAACAAAGCACAACAGAAAATGCAAACCCTTTTAAAATGAGCCCACAACTACATACAGCAGGTAAAAAGTAAACCCTAGTGTGGAAAGTTATGCAGACATGTACATATGCATTGCGCAGTATAGGAAAGGATATTAACATATCGGTGAACATGTTTTACAGTCACAATAAGCATACTATTTACATAATTACAAAAAAAGATATTTATTTAAAAAGCAGTAGAGCTATTTTCATTCAGAAAAAAACATTGGCCACTAAAATTTAAATTTTAACAACTTGTCCTTGAAAGAAGGTATACTAAGCAGCTTCTATGTGTCCAGGTATAAAGGATGGTTGGCATTCCTTTGTCCAAGCATGTGTTCGATGGGGCTCTGAATGCTGTCAGAGGTTCCTAAACTGGGGAAACATGGAGGTTTAGGCACCGCTCTAGAAATCTCTCATTAAAATACAGATTTGACCAAGTGGGTGCAATTCATTAATCTTTAATCCCAAGTTAACGTCTCTCCAGAGCAGAAGGGAAAATGTCTTGAGCAAGTAGAACCTTGTCGGGTAAAAAGTTCTGGGATACAGGTATGACCGAAGGGCAGATGACAGGCAACTTTGGACACGTTAATAAATATACATATACATTAATTTGAGGGATAAAAACTAAGCTGGTTATTGTCCTCCCTGAAGTTAATGGTTGGTTACAATCACAACTCTGGGTGTGGTTGATTAAGCTTTTCAAAGAAATCTCTGTTTAAAGTAAGGATTATGTTTTCAAATTATCTAGAGGTAAATGAGATTGCTGAAGAAGACACATGAATCCGTTTGGGGCAATTTAAAATATTGGAGTTGCTCCATTTCCCAGGGCCACCCATGGGAAGGTGATTGCTAAAAGCAAGAGAAGCATCTTGTAGACTTTGATCTCTTTGGCACGGAGTCCCTGAATATTCCATGTAGCAGCGTTTATATATTTTTTATTTTTTTCCTGATAATCTAGTGCAATCCCACGAAACTCAGTTAAAAAAATTGTTCTAAAATCCCAGTCATTAATGTTGCCTTTCAGAAATCAGCATTTGCTTGATTTCCATGGCACAAATCGCTACCAGAATTGTTGGTATCTTCTCCGTAGTTTTCCAGTGATTCCACTGCACCTTTGTAGGAAAGACCACAACATGGATCTTATTTTTCTAGAACTAGTAAAGCAATTTCAAAGACATTAGAAAGGAAGACCCGATGCCCCCAAAAGTTGCTTCACCTTCTCATTTATATAACAATCCATTCACCCACCCATCAACCGTCCATCCATCCATCCACCCACCCACCCATCTAGACATTTATGCCTTGTGCTGGGCAGAGGAATAAAGAGATGATTAAAGCCAGGGCTTATCTTATAGCCTATAATGAGAGGCCCTAAAGAGAAATAAACAATTTCACCATCATGTGGCTGCAATCAGTTAAAAGCCAAGTGTAGGTGGTGCAGGGCCAGTATTACAGATTATATAAGCCTTCCAGGAAGTCATACTTAAGGGTTACACAACAGTTGTTCAGTGGGATTGCGACTTAAGGTAGTCTTCAAAATTATCTGTGCGTTAGAATTTGGGTGTTTTTAGTATCAGTTTTCCTTACAAACCTTCTTTGTTGTCAGTAACTGATCATTAATCATAGCATGTGGCTGTTACAGCATATGGAAACAATCTGCCAAACCAGCACCAAAACTTTGGGAGTTGACAATTTTCTAAAAAGTATTATCAATAGATCTTTTATTATAGGCCCTTGGAAAATTGTTTTCAGACTTAGAAGCATTTCTGAAAATCACCTGATAATAAAATGTCTTTGGATACCTAACTGAGCATTTTACAGGGATAATGGCAATTCCTCTCTTCTTCATTAACTCTGCTGGTAAAATTCCTCTACAGCTTTTTTCCTGCTAGAGCATGAAGAGTTTTCATAATTTCTGTCAGCATCCATTCAGATTCCGTGGATTAAATTCTTGCTTGCAAGTTGTCCTACCAATTGTTTCCTACATGTTTAACTCCCTAATTTGGAGGGTGAAGATGCCAAGCTTCATGAGACCCACAGACAGTGTATGCATGATAGAAATTAGCCTATAGAATATTATGGAACCCACATGAAAGAACATATTGAAGACAAAGTTTTTAAGATGCAGCAGTTTTGAGAACTGAAAAGACTGTGCTTCTGTCTGTTCAAAGACATTTTCTGATGACTAGTTACTGTCTGCTCTCTTCTCTAGTGGCAGGAGGCATCTGGCTGCCATAGCTGTCATCCAAGTCTCTGTTACAAATACTCATTGGGGAAAACCCAGCCCCCCAGGATGCTCTATTGGACAGCATATTGGTTTTGCACACTCAGCCTTGAACCCACAGGTTAAGAACCTTATAAGCATTTTGCTTGAGTAAAGTACATTCTATTACCTGAAAAGTGTTCCAAGTACAAAAGGGATCAAAGTGATGAAATCTGGATTGATGCCACCATAAACAGGCAATAATCAAATTCCCTGTTCAGGCCAGAGGAATGTCAGCTCTTCTGAAATGTATTTTTCAACTTGATTCTCAGAAGCAACCAGAGAGAAATACTTCACAGGTTCCCCAGCAACCTACCTCAGTGACCAGCTACTTAATTTTAAATTATAAGCATTATATGTGTGTGTGTGTGTATATACATATACATATATATACATGTGTGTATATATATATATGCCCATACTTACATGAATAGATAAAAGATACTTCTGCAATTTAATGTATATTCTGTATTTGGCAGAAATGGAAACAACTTAATGTTTGTTTTTTAAAAATTTTTCTGACATCTTAAAATGTCGTGAGTGTTATGGATACTCAGAGGTTTTTCCTTTAGGCCAGAGCCTTCCTTAGTATTTCCTGAGATCTTCTCAGGAAGTGTATTTTCGGGGGAAATTGGAGGCATTCATCAAAGGGACACACCATGACCAGAGTGTAGCAAAAAGGGAGTGAGCATTGGGAATTCTCATCAACAAAGCACCTCAAAACAGCAGAGGGGCCCTGCTGGTCCCTGTTGCCTCAAAGAGAGAGGGCAGGGAACCTATTTGAGTCACTTTTGTCCCCAGGTTATATGCCACTCAAAATGGGTGTGGGTACACACACTTCTTCTGAGCTATATTCTAAAAAGCTTACCTTTAAAGATTGATTGATTGATTGATTGATTGATTGATTTTTGAGAGAGAGAGAGCATGCATGGGGGCAGAGGGTGAAAGAGAGAAAATCCCAAGCAGATCTTGTGGAGCTCGATGTGGAACTCCATCTCACAACACTGACATCATGAACTAAGCTGAAACCAAGAGTCAGACACTTAGCCAACTGGCCACCCAAATGCCCCAAGCTTACCTTTAACCTACCACCACAAATAATGGAACCCGAGTCATTTTTGTAAGCCACTTACCACTTCTGTATCACCTGGTACATGGCCTCCATTGATGTGGTGTTCAGTGCCACCATGTTTCCCCACCATTGGTTCAAGAAGCTGATCTGTGAGGGGTAAGCAACATTAGATTCTATGAGCAGGTGAGGCCCAAGGAATCCTGGGCATTTGCAGAGTGTGAGTGGTCTCCTCTCTTCCAGGCAAGAGTATCCTGGGGAGTCAGACTGTCTGGGTTCAAACTCTGCTTCTACCATTTACTAGCTGGGTGACCTTGGACGTTCACTCAACCTTTCTACGTTTCATCACCACATGCAACAATGGGGACAAAACTGTTACTAACCCAGTGGTTCTCAAAACTTAATATGCATCCAAATTACCTGGAGGGCTTGTTAAACAGTTGGTCCTGGCTCAGAGTTTCTCAGTCACTGCAAATGTGCATTTCTAACAAATTCCCACATGATGCTGCTGCTGGTGGTCCAGGGACTACACTTGGAGGACCAATAACCTAACGTGTAAGATTGTTGCAAGATCAGAATTCACATAAAGCTACATGTCATAAGCGATTAAATGTTAGCTATTTAGGGCACCTGGGTGGCTCAGTGGGTTAAGCCGCTGCCTTCGGCTCGGGTCATGATCTCAGGGTCCTGGGATTGAGTCCCACATCGGGGTCTCTGCTCAGCAGGGAGCCTGCTTCCCTCTCTCTCTCTCTCTCTGCTTACTTGTGATCTCTCTCTGTCAAATAAATAAAATCTTAAAAAAAAAGTTAGCTATTTAATATTGTTCAATGAACGTTGCCTATTTATTGCTGTTATACCTGTTGTCGTGGTTACCAGTGAGAAAGCGTAGTAGTGTAAGGGCCTGCTTAGCCAGAGCGAGCCATTTTGTTGCTTATGCAGTAAACTTAGATTGACACCCCTTCCCCCCCCCCCCCCGAGGAACTTACTTAGAAACAAGTCTGGGAAACCAGTAAAATATGACTGACCAGCCCCTGATAACAGAGCCCATATACCAGGACGTGTCAGGTCAGGGGGAGGTAACAGAGCCAGGAATACAAGGATGAGTCAAGCCAGGTGGAGACATCCAATCAGAAAAACACCTCCCTAACCACCCAAGAATGTGGGCCCTGCCTTTTGGGCACCAATTCTGACCAGAGTGATAGGCTAGTTCAAATAGTTACTATAGGGAGAATTGTAATTCAGTTGGTCACCTGTGTGTGGCCAGACTCAACTACATGGCCTTTGCTCTATAAAAGTTAGTCTGTGAGGCTGGGAGGGGTCGCCTCTTTGCAAGAGACGGCGCTGGCCGGTCAGTTTGATTCTCGATGCTTGGCGCAAAATAAAGCTTTGCTTGACCTTCGCTTTGTATCAGTCTCGCTCCTTTGACCATGGACCCAACAGTAGTAGATGAGACCTTCATACCTTTCCACTAATGGGTACCAAGTATTTCCTGACTGTGAGGCCTTACTGATCGCTGCAGTGTGCAAGTTTTCTCAGCTTCCTGGACTCAGGGCATCAAGGTCTGGACTCCGCTCTGGCTTAGAATTGTCAAGTTCTTATGTAGCTCCCTCCATGTGCACGTCCTGTCTCTCCAGCCGGACAGGTACTCTTTGTTGGAATTCTTTCTGTCTTCATAACTCTTAGCATAACACCTGTGTATGGTAGGGGTCCAGGAAATCCCAGTCTTTGGATTTGGAAGGAACTCTAGAGGTCACCTCCAAACTCTACCAGTGCAGGACTTCCTTCTGGAGCCTGTACGTGGGTCCTCAGCAACCCTAAAAATTCAGAATCGGGAGGTGCATGTGAAGCTCAGAGGTCTGGTCAGCATCTCCATGGTTTTGACACAGGAGTTCTCTGATCATTTCCACAGAAATCGCTTCTTGTTTGGTGTGTTGCAAACTGCCTAGCATGACTCAGTAATGAGTCATGAAATCAATTCATTCAGATGGGACCAGCATAATTAAAATAAATAGAAGAGGAAGAACAGGAAATATCAGGCTGTATTACAATGGTAAGTGTCCTGGGTAATTTAGTTAGAGTGTGTGTGTGTGTGTGTGTGTATTGGGTCCCATCATAAATAGACTTTGTGGTCATGGTGAAACAGTTTGAAATCTGGCCTAGAGCATCCCTTCCTGTTGGTGATGTTGGAACAGAATCAGGGAGGCAGTTGTTCTAATGCTGGCCAGCTCTCACACAGTAGGGAATTCTGCCTTCATCTTGTATCCAATTTTCCCTGGTTGCATCTTCCATCAGACCCGTGAATTGCTCTACTTCTTCTTTCCACAGCTCTTCAGAACTTTGAGCAGGGCCAGCACCCTGGATGGGCTGCACTGGTTCTAATCCCAGCGGCCTAAATCAGCTGGAAGTGGGTTTGCAGAGGGTCAGTGTGGGGAGCTCTGATGTGTGACAGTAGCTGCCAGAGGGTTGGGGCAGGTCGGGGGAGGAAATCCAAAGCCCCAGCTTGGAGACTGAAGGTGGGGGGCGGTGTGGGGGCGGGGGCGGGGATTCTGTCCTGGCTGACCAGTAGCTGTGTTTTCCTTTTCTTTTGTTTCCAGCATTCACAGGTGCAGCCCTTCTTCCCTGGGAGACTTCCCGTATCCGGACTCACCCACACTTGTACCTCAGCTCTTTCGTTCTTCAGACTAAGGATTTTGAGTTTCTTCCATTATTTTTAATGATGTTAATCTCAATCACTGTTCGGGTTGACTTGATACTCCGGTAAGTCCTATTAAAGGACCCTCAACTACTTATCTGTCTGTGGAATGAATGATCACTCCAAGGAAGACAGGCACGTATGACTTCTTCCTCTTCTGACTCCCTGACTGCTTTATAGTGTGCTCCTGTAAGGGCCTATTTAGCCAGAACGATTCCGTCTTGGATTAAACAGTCATTTTGTTGTTTATGCAGTAAAACTTAAACTGTCCCTGCCCCCCTTCCCCCCAGGGGACTTACTTAAAAACAAGTCCTGGAAACCAGTCCCAGGTAACAAAGCCCAAATACAAGGGTGGGTCAGGCCAGGTGGAGACATCCAATCAGTGAGGGTGCATACTGTCTCCCTAGCTACCAAGGAGTATGGGCCCCACCCTTTGGGAGCCTTTTGGGCGCCAATTCTGACCAAGGTGATAGGCTAGTTCAAATGTCTACTATAGGGTAAATTGTAATTCAATTGGTCATTTATGTGTGACCTAGCATGACTGCAGCTTTCTCTGTGTGTTACAATTTCATTGGCACCTGTGCATGGCCAGGCCCTACCGCATGGCCTTTGCCCTTAAAAGCTAGTGTGTGAAGCAGAGAGGGGTCTCCCTCTCTGTAAGAGGTGCAGCCCTAACGTTCGGTTTGATTCTTGATGCTTGGCACAAAATAAAGCTTTGCTTGACCTTCACTTTGTATCAGTCTCACTCCTTTAATCACGGACCCATTATTGGGGGACCTTTCACTCCCACACACTGGGTCTCAGCACACACTCAATGAGTCTCTTTCGTGTGTATTTTATGTGCTAGATACTAGGCAAACAGAAATGCAAAGACAGGGACCGTCTTCCCACAAGAGCCAAAGGTTCGGCAGGGAGACTGGGATTGGGAAGTTCCATGCTAGAAGTCTGTACTGGGTACCGAGAAGGAGAGACAGAATTTGGTACGTGGGAAGTACCCACTAATTCTCATGCCGAGTGAACAATTCAGTAGGTAATCCAGGCTCCCTCAGGGAGATTTCCTAGGGAAGGTGATACCTGAGTAGGGATTGCTTCTAATCCGTGGTGGCATGGGAAACCACCCACGCTTCTAAGTTAGGCTTGATAAAGCTCTGAGTGAGGACCCAAGAGCCTCTCTTGTGACCTGAAATCTTCTGGGGTTTAGTGCTGCAGCTTTGCAATAGTTATTTTAGATCCTTAGTGGTATTTTCTGCTTCCTGCTAGACTCAAAGCTCTATTCCACAGTGCTTAAGTTCCCTAACGAATATCCTTTAGGGAAGTGGGAACATTTGTATAACTAGGTTACAAACACATTGGATGAATCAGGCTTAGATAAGTTTCATCCCAAATCCTAGTAGATCTGTATTCCTGAGGGCCCCAGAACCCGGAGATCCATACCTGCCATAGCTTCTGCTCACACCTTCATCTTCCTTTAGCTTTTCTCTCATTCCCTGCATTAATGTTCCCTTTTATGTGCAGTGACTCAACTGCCATAGGGTATAGCAGCAGTGAGGCTTGATAAAAAGATGCAGGAATCACATTGTCCGGGGATCCTGGTGAGCACAGGGCTCTGCAGATATGTGGAACTTTAGGTTGGTGAATCCCTGAATTTGTATTAAACATAATGACTTTCCACTCCCTGAACATATACCAAGTAGTAGATGGTGTCCTCTAGGTATTAACATGCCATCCTCATGCTCTAGAATAAAATGGATAGGTCCTAGAGAGGAAAACAATAGAATCACAATGTCATATGATTTGAGATTGTGAGTTCAGCTTTGTGGAATGTTCCAGAAATGATTGATATTCTCTTGAATATACAAGTTAAGAGACAAAGAGCAGAATTACTCCCAGGAAAGAGTAGGAAACCATGAATTTCTTGCTTTTTACAATAAATGAGGCAGCTGGAAAGCTATCTGTATGCTTAAGAAGTTCTTTTTCTCAAGATGGGATCAGGAGGGAGACAGACCATAAGAGACTCATAATCTCACAAAACAAAGTGAGGGTTGCGGTGGGGGAGGGTTAGGAGTTAGGGGGAGGGTAGTTGGGTAATGGACATTGGGGAAGGTATGTGCTATGGTAAGTGCTGTGACATGTTAATAGAAGATAAAAATTTAAAAAAAAAGAAAACAATAAAGTACTTAAGAATAGATTTTTAAAAAACTGCTTTTTCTGTTGCTCTTAGGAGTAATGATAGACCACTTTTTGTGGTTATTTTGCACATAATTCTCAGTTTTTAAGATTGGTCATCAACAGCTATTCATTGGATTCTCTCTGAATAGGTTAAGGGTTTTTTTTGTTTTGTTTTGTTTGTTTTTTTTTTAATTCCTTTCTGATATCTTTTGGCCAGGCTCTTCATTTTACATTAAGGACATCAATGACCAACTGCTTTGCAAGATTTAGTTCTAAGTCCAATTTCTCACATTCTTCATCCAAACACTGATCCATCTTCAAATTCTACCATTCATTTCTTCTCTCACAGTATTTCCAGGATCCAGGCCTCCTCTTTCAATAGCCACCCTCTTGCCTGAGCCTTAATTTCCTTACATCCTGACCCCAGCAGCTGTTCAAATTCCAGAGTCTTCTCTGACCATTTCCATCTTCAGTCCTCCCCATAAGAGTAACAGAGGCTGCCTTCTAAGGAAACACCACTCTGATTATGACCCCCATAACAGAAACCTAGCAGTTTCCCTTCAGTATACTGAACCTCACTCTTTTCTTCTTTCAATATTTCACTTAATATTACCTCCTATATAAAGCTTTTAAGTTCCTAATTTTGGTTGAACTACTAAAATAGAACATATGCCTCATGCCTTTTTAATTATGTTCTTTTCTGGAAAATGGCTGAGCAGTAGCCCTTGTGATGCCAAGATAAACCTGGGTGTGTGATGGACCCAGGGAGGGCAGGAAGCAGGTGACCACACAGAGCAGGTGGCCAGACAGAAGCCGGAAATGGCCTCGCTGCGGCAGGTGAGAAGCAGTGACGAAAACTCTACAGCAGCAGGATGGGAGGAGCTTTAAATAAAGGAGCCTCCTTTTCTTTCTATGATGTCTATGTTTCTGCTTAGCACAGGACCTGTGTTTAACCCAGACATCAATCAGAAAATGACTCCTGCCACTTTGTTGGTCCACCGGTGTAGAAATGCTCTGCTGGGTGACACTTGGACTGGGGAGGTAGGAAGACCTGGAGGTTCCCCTGGATTAGAGGCCACAGGACGAACAGAAGGCGTTCTTTGCAATGAGCGATGGTGGGAGCTGCCCCTGGGGAAACACAATGCTAAATGGACCGGGCGTCTGGAGGAACAGAGAATCATCTGTGGAGTGCAAGAGAGCCATGAATCAGACATCCACAGAGCCGTGGGAGATAATAAAGACACGAGAGACTTAGACATGGTATAGAATCGGGGCAGAGAAAGAAGATGAGGACAGTCTTTAGCTACAGTGGACTGAAGACTCGCCAATTCTTGGATGAAGAATTAATTGAAAATTAATCTCAAAGCACCACTGCATATAATTTTTATTTTATTCTCTATAATGGCATCTTTTAAAAAAAAGATTATATTTATTTATTGGTCAGAGAGAGAGCATGAGCAGGCAGAGCAGCAGGCAGAGGCAGGGGGAGAAGCAGGCTCCCCACTAAGCAATGAACCTGATGTGGGACTCAGTCCCAGGACTCTGGGATCATGACCCGAGTGACGGCAGCCGCTTAACCAACCGAGCCACCCAGCATGCCAATTCTCTATAATGACATCTAAGTTACATAAAATTTTAAGTAATTTCTAAAGGTTCAGAGATGCGTAAATAATTCTTGGTACCTTTCTGGGAAATAAGTGTCCCTCCATAGACTGTTATGAATAGATATTGAATGGCATTCCAAGAATCTTGTGCTTGGAGTTTGCAAACCTGGTTAAGCAGGTCGCATTAGAACAATGCATTAGGAAAAAAGTTATCTGACTGATAAAATCCCACTCCCAGGGATTTTGATCTAATTGGTTTCAGGAAGGAGAGATCATTATCAGCATTCAAAAATCTCTCCAGGTGATAGTAATGTGTATCTGGGATTAAGACCACTGCTCAGAAGAATGGTCTTTGCTGGGTGGGTCATTTCTACCTGGGGGAGGTGTAGGTCCCAGGAATACCCCAGGAATGCTGCAAAAACTGTGGCTGGGGTTAAGAGGAATAGAGATAAGGATAAAGGCCACAAGTCCCAGCTGGAAGCCCACACCCAAGAGGCCACACTTAGATAATTGGGGCAGGTTGGTTGGTAGGAGATGAGATGTCACACTCTCAGGTGTACAAGGAAACAGGTGGAAACAAATTACTAACTATATTTGTGAAGACTCTGTGGGGCCCCTGAAGAAATCCTTATAAAATCTGAAATTAAGCCAAATATCTTATTAGTAAAATCTCGATAACTGAAGCATTATATACAGCTGTTAATAATCATTTTTATTTTATTTTATTCCATTTTTAAGTATGTTCCACACTCTGCATGGAGCCCAATGCGGGGTTTGAACTCAGAACCATGAGATCAAGAGTCAGACACTCAGCTAACTGAGACACCCAGGTGCCCGCAGCCGTTAATATGTATGAGGAGTTCTTTGTAATAAAGATTTAAGTAAAAGGCAATGGAGAAAATACTCTAAAATTGAATGTATAAGCAGAAACAAATGAACCTAGCTGTATGTAAAATTGATATTACCAAAAAACATTAATCCAAGTAGACTTTGAACTTGATGTTTGGGTTATGCACTCACTGGGAAACACTGCTAGAATAAAAAGAAAGCTTAACTGTGTTTAGTAAGTTTGGGTATGGCAGTGTTGAGTGTAGTGATTCTGAAACCATTTTGAGGGTATTGCATGATTGAGCAAATGAATAAGTGCATGTATATTTTTGCGAACTAGGGTTTTCACTGTTGGGCAAAGGGAGATGCAGATATGGGATGGGGAAAAGTGAGGAAGAGCCCTGTGGTGTCAGATTGGAATTAGACATATCAGCATGGCCTCATTTCTTAAAAGAAATAAAAATAAAATAAAAAATTTCCTAGGTCTGTCTACTAAAAAAGCCTAAGAGCAAAGATAGCCCAGTAGCATCAGATCTGGTTCCTAAACACCATTTCCTATTGAATGTAACCAAGGCTCCTTGGAGGACAGGCCAGTTCTAGGTGTGGGACCAGGAAAGGACAAATTAAGCCTGAAACAACTCGTTGGGCCAGAAAGTGCTCAAAAGCTGAAGAATCTATGTCACAATGATGAAGTTTTAGAATATACATGAGGTTCGGTGCGGTGAAGTCCGGAACCGACGACCAAGAAAGAATTCTTGAGACGTCTTTGGTGCAAAATTGTGGTTTTATGAAAGCCCGGGGACACGACCCATGGGCAGAGAGAGCTGCTGCAGTGTGGTCTGGAGGAGTGGCTGATTATACACTCAGGAGTGGGGAGATGAGGACAAAGGGAGTGTCCAGAAGGACTGTGATATGCTGAAGTCTTTAGGATACTGGGGGCCTGGGTATTGTCAAGTCAAGGCTCTTTCCACCTAATGAGGCACTAACATGAAGACAGTCGGGAGTTTCCTGGAGGAATGTGACATCCTCCTGTCACCCATTCTTGTCGATGGCTGCAGATTCCATTTTATTTACATTTTCTTCTGCTTCAGCCTCCCTCAATTTCATGGAGGAGAGGGTGATGTTAGGGCTCCAGGAAACTGAGATATGGGGCTCTGGAAGTTAGGCTATTGATAAGAAAGCTTTAGGATAGTTAGGATAGTTTAGGATAGTTAGGATATTGATAAGAAAGCTTTTTCCTTGTAAATCACTAAGACATTTGCAAACTGAGGGAGACTCCTGTCCTGCGGGACTATGCTCACTATCAGATAACCATTTGATTTGTTTTTCCTTTTTTTTTTTTTTTTAAAGATTTTATTTATTTATTTGACACAGAGAGAGTGAGGGAGAGAAAGGGAGAGACAGAGAGCAAGCACAAGCAGGGGGAATGGCAGGCAGGGGAGAAGCAGGCTCCCCGCTGAACAAGGAGTCTGATGTGGGGTTCGATCCCAGGACCCTGGGATCATGCAGGACCTGAGGTGAAGGCAGAGGCTTAAAATTCAGGGCAGCCAGGAGTGTCTGAGGAATGTCACACATATCACACGGCGGGGGAGGGGTGTAAGGTGCCAGCTTCTGCTTTGTCCTCCGCTAGACTTCTGCTCCCTCCTCAAAAAGGCTGCAGGAACCAGCTTGGAGGGGTTCCTACTGGCCATGTTTAGGACAATGTGAGCATCAAAAATAGTGGCTAGAATGGATTTTGACACATTAATTAAAGAAAAAAAGAACCCATGAATCCATATTGATACAAAAAAAATTTTGATGTTCTTTATTGAAGAATGCCA
The DNA here is from genome assembly GCF_963455335.1 of Martes martes. Lineage (NCBI taxonomy): Eukaryota > Metazoa > Chordata > Mammalia > Carnivora > Mustelidae > Martes > Martes martes. The sequence goes on from NC_137890.1 coordinate 183,767,417, forward strand.
AGTAATAAATGTAAAGCGCATAAGAGAGTTAGAAGAAATTGCCAGGCAAGACTCATCAGTGACATGAAAACTAATGAGTGCGGGGCGCCGGGGTGTCTCAGTTGGTTGAGCCTCTTAATGAGGGAGCAGGAGGCAAGCTGAGGACAAAGCAGAAGGCGACACCCCACAACCCTCTCCCCCAGATGGGATACTTGTGACATTCCTCAGACTCCCGGCTGCCCTAAGGCTAAGGAAAGGAAAAACAAAGAGTTGACTTACAGAGATCACAATCCCTGCACTCATGAGTCTCCCGCAGGTTACAAATGTCTTAGCAATCTACAAGGACAAAACACTTCTACCAATAACCTCGCTTCCAGAAGGAAATGTAGGTGCAATGAAATGTCTGCATAACCTGCAACCCCCTGGCGGGTACTTGAAGCGGGCGGGGCAGAGTGTAACGTTCCTCCAGGAACCTCCCAACCTTCTTCCTGTTACTGCCCGGCTAGAGGGAAAAACAACCTTGACTTGACAATGGCAAGGCCTCCGGGTATCCTGGGAGTCTTCTTTAACACAAGAAAATCCTTGTGAAACCTCCTTTTTCCTTACCTCCCCCAACTCCCAGGTACATAATCCGCCGCCCCTCACTACCCCCGACAGCTCTCTCTGCCCGGGAGTCCTGTCCCCGGGCTTTCATAAAACCACCATTTTGCCCCAAAGACGTCTCAAGACTTCTTTCTTGGGGGGCACCTGGGTGGCTCAGTGGGTTGAGGCCTCTGCCTTCGGCTGGGGTCGTGATCCCAGGGTTCTGGGATCAAGCCCCGCATAGGGCTCTCTGCTCCGCGGGGAGCCTGCTTCTCCCTCTCTCTCTGCCTGCCTCTCTTCCTACTTGTGATCTCTGCCTGTCAAAATAATTTAAAAAAAAAGAAAAAAAAAAAAAAACTTCTTTCTTGGTTGTCTCTCCGGACTTCACGCCACCAAACCTCACCTACATTCCAAAACTGCATCACTCCGACTCTTGATTTTGGCCCAGGTTGGAATCTCAGGGTCCTGGGATGGAGCCCCCACTCAGCAGGGAGTCTGCTCTCCCTCTCCCTCTGCCCCTCCCCTCGCCCTCACTCGCACTCTTTCTCTCTCTGCAATAAATAAGTAATTAATTTAATTAAATTAAAATGAATGAAAGACTCCTGGGAACAGACTAGCCATTCACCTCAGATAAGTGCTTCCGGGAGAGCTTACTCATCTCAAAGGGAGACCGTCCTCACACACGATGAACCTGGAAGTACCACTTTAACCAGCTCATCCAACTGAAGGTCACGGATAACGGGCCACACGTGTCACGTGCCTCTGCGGTGATGCCCTCAAAAGGCAGCCCTGCCAAAAATGCTTATCCTGAATCTACTCAAGAAGGAACAACCATCCTACCCAAACTAAGGGATATTCTGCTGAACAATTCTCCTGGGTCTTCAAAAATATTCATGCCTTTATTTAAAAAAAAAAAAAAAAGTCCAGGAAACAGTTTTAAAGGAGATAAAAGAGATATACAGTGCATGATCCTGAATTCAGTCCTGGACCAGAAAAAAACAAACAAACCTCAAGGCATTATCAAGCCAATAGGAGAAATTTGAATAAGACTCATATATCACTATTATATCAGAAATATTATTCTAGCAATGTTAAGTTTCCCAAGAATGTTGTGCTGTGATAATGAAGGAGAATATTATAGGAATATGTGTGTGTATATACATACATATTTAACATATTTTATTTATTTCTTATGTTTTGCTATTTTTAAATCTTTTATTTTAAAAAATTTCAACCATTCAGAAGAATGAACACTGACAGAAGAGGGTGTGGGGGGAACAGAGAGAGAGGGAGGGAGGCACAAATGAAGCAAATTATTAACAACTGGTGAATCCAGGGTAAGAGTGTCTATAGCTATTCATTTTTCTAAATGAAATTTTTCAAAATGAAAAATTTAAATAGTAAAACACAACAGAAATATATTGAATAATTAAAAAAAAACATTTAAGAGGTAATTAGGAGGGTTTTCTGCAGGAAGTGTAGGAGAGGGAGAGAGTAAAAATGCCACTTGGTTTTCTGTCTTATGTGAGTAGGTAAATTATAAGGTCATTATTTAAGATCAAAAACAGAGTAAGAAATTGGCTTAAGGAAGAAGATGTTTAGTTGAGTTTTGATCTTATTGATTTTGAAGGGACCATGGCCTAACCAAATGAAATATCTTAGGCACAAAAATGAGATCTTCAAGAAAGGTGAGAGCTGGAGCCATACAGTGAGTAATTTTCAGCATGAAGAGGGTAGAGAAAAGATGAGAGGCAGTGAGAGCACCCATGGGACCTTGCAGAAGAAGGGAAGCAATGGACGATGGGGATCCAATGGAACTCTAACACTTAATGTAGCTCTTATGCTAGGCTTCAAGGAGTCTGGAGACGACCCAGCATCGTGTTCACCCATATCCAATTCTTTTCCTTTCTGAGCATGTAGCCAACTACATTTTTCAGCTTCTCCTGCTTCTAAGTGACATTGTATGACTGAGTTCTGGCCAGCAGAATGGGGACAGGCTCACAGTCATCTTTCATCCACCTTGACTGGCCATCTGTGCAGCTGAAGTCCAAGAACCTGAGATGGCCGAGCCACGTAAAAGGAGGTGGATCCCTGAGTCACGCTTGGGGGACACACGCCTAGGACAGCATCCACATTAGACTTTGTCCACTCAAGAAATCAATCTTGGTTGTGCGAATCCGTGAAGATTTGGGGACTGTCTGTTGTAGCTGGTAGTGCTACTTACATAGAACATAGGTCCTTTTTATCCGGGAGAAAGGTCCTCGCCTTCAGACTCTCAAAGGGATCTGGGCTCCCGAAAGAATAGCAGGACGAGAGATGGAGAAGCCCAGCGGGAAGTTAAAGAGCAAAGAGGCATAAGGAGAAACTGGAAAGAGCAGTGTCAGAGAAGCCAAGGTAGTAGAGCTGTGAGGACCAGACGGTCTGCAGTGCAGATGGCATTAGTGTAGAGGGTAAAAAGAGCAGAAGAGTGTCTCTTTGAAGAACTATCGAGCCCCTGGTGGTCCTGACAGAAGCAGTACATTGAAGCATAAATGGGAAGTAAGGCAGGGTAGGTGATTGATATAAAAATGTGTCTCAGAAGGAAAGGAGACAGAAGCAATAGCTAAAGGTTGAAGCAGGATCAAGAGAGGGTCACTTTTAAGGATGGGACAGGCGTGAGCTTACGACTGATCAGAATGAGGCAGTGAAGAGATGGAAGTGAAAGGCGTAGAGCCTAGAAGGGCTAATCATGGGCAGCGAGAGGAACCAAAGGGGCCAGTGTAAGGATTGGCCCTGAAAAGGAGGGAGGACAGCTCACCCTCTGAAACTACACGTTTGTGCTGGGGGTGAGTAGGGGAAATGGGGTGATGGTGATGACGGAGACGTGGGAGGTAGCCATCCTTTGAGAATAAGGGGAACAGGGAAACGGATATAATTTGGGGCTGGGCTTTGCCCCTGTCCTGGTGGTCACTGTCTAACTGAACGTTATCTCTTATACCTGGGTTCTACAGCTATAAAGCAAGAAAATGACAACACTCATTTAGAAATGCACCATCTATGGCCCCAAAACCATGACTGAAAAGGAAACCCACCTGTGAAAATGCTGCATCCTGGCTTGCCATGTGTATGACCATTTCTCTGTCCTCTGAACCACGTTCCCTTTGAGTTTCCACATAAAACATGCCTGCCCTCCAAAGTGCACATCCCCAACACGGCGAGCAGGCAAGACTCTTGTTTTTAGAGATACTTAATTTAAATATATTCAAAACAGAATGCAGTGCATTTTACTAAACATTCATATTATTTTCTTCGAGGTCACGGGGATAACATTTGGTTTCTTGCGTTGATTTCAAAGAATCACTATAATTTGGCAAAGTTTTCACAGGCAGCTATTTTTACACACGAGATACACACGAGATACCTGAAGAGTTATGTGCAATTAGAACGTCTCCCACAAGTCTGGCTCCATTTCCCCACCTACCCATGGTGGTGTGTTGCCAAGATCTACAACTAATTATTACTGGTTTGAGCCACAACTCTGCTGTCACATAAGAATAAATAACAAGACGGTCCTTCCTAAGAGTGAATCCATTTCTACGATGAAACTGCCTAGGGGCAGAGATGACTTCCGGTGGCCCAGGAAGACTGGTCCTTCAGCAGTGATACCCAGTCAGTCACACACTATTCGCTTCCCTGGAAAGATTAAACCCCCAACCACAATTCAGCACCCTGAAAACCCCCAGGGAACTTAGCTATACATGGTTCCATGTGAGGAGAGGTGGGGGTGGGGTGGCGAAGGAGTGGAGGATGAAATCTTTTTTAAAAAACCAATTTCACCTAAGTAGGAAGTAAAAACTTCAGCAATCTATAATTAATCCTAGGTGTTAGAAAATCCAAGTTTGTTTGCAACTGGAAACGAGATGGTGCAGAAAATATCAGGGCAATTGAAAAGACTTGGTGGTGCACCTGTCAATATAAATTTTAGATCTATCTGGTATCAGAAAATATTTATATAGGGGCAGCCCTTTAATTCATACCCTTGAGTGTCCAGAATGGGCATCGTGAAGTTATGCGGTTCATCCAGTTTGGTTCTCTAGGTGACAGGAGTGTGGGAAATAATATTAACTCCAACTGGAAATATTGCTGCGGATTCTATCTTCAGACTGTCTCTCTCCTCTCTCTCTTTCTACTCTCCCTCCTGCTTCTGCCATGTGTTATAATTTTCATTACTCAATCATAGCACCAACTCCTCTCTCTACTTCCTCTATTTCAGGTTTTGGTCTTAAAGTACTTGTCTTTTTATCTAGAAATATTTTAAAAAATAGATTTTCAGATATTATTCTCTCCTTTGGTGTCATAGTTCACCTTCATGACTTCTCCCAAACCCACAGCTCGAGCGTCCGTATCTCCTAAAGCAGCAGAACTCCCTTCTAACGGTCTGTGGGCAATGCCCCTTGAATGCCCTGCCAGTCCCTTGAGCCCTTGTCTTCTGCTTGCTTCCATACAGGTCGTGGTGTCTCCGCAGGTTGTTAAGGATAACCATGTTTTTGGCAGTCAACCGACCTCTAATCTCAAGGTTTTCTTCAATCCCCTTTTGCTCTTCACACCTAGTCAGTGGCTTGTATATTTTCTTCTTCACTCCAATGTCGCAGTCATCATCTCCACCTGACAGACTATAATGCCCTTCAACTTGTTTCCCATGGATACTCTCTTCCTACCTTGCTTCAGTTGCACTGTTGAATCCACTAAAGGGAACTTTTGATCAAGGCACCCTTCTTTTCAGAATTTCAAATGTGTTCCATAGTCTATGGAACCAGTACTAACTTTTTGGCCAAGGAATCATGGTCCTTCATGAAACCTCCCCATCCTCTCTGAATCTGATGTCCTGGATGGTCCATCTCTCTACTAACTTCTAAGAGAAGAGTTAAGATGAGTTGATTGCATCTGAGTTCTATCAAATCAGCATTATTGATTAAAATAATATCTATATATTAAAAACTCCCACGACGAGGAAGGATTTGAGAATTCACCTTCAATGATTTGATCGATGGATTGAAATGCATCCTCAATACTTCCTTGTTCTCTTTTTTTTCCTTCTCTTTTTTCCAGGTCCAATGAATGAACTGTATTTTATTGCAGCTTGAGAGATAAATAAAAGGTATTACCAATACAGTGCCATTTACAATTTCTGACGTTGGTCACCTCCACAGCCCTAACTCCGAAAATCATACATGATGTTAACCATCACTTCTAGAACTCCCTAGGACAGTACCAATTTTGGATATGACTTCCTAGTGCCCCACTGGGTACAGCTGCACTTTTCATGCACCCTGGCCTGGCAGAGTTTAGAAAATATCACCCACCATATCATGGAGTCCCATGAGCTGCATACTTAACTTACCCCTGAACTTCAACCTTCACTGAAATTGGGAATTCTTGCTTTCCCCCCTTTTTTTTGTTTTTTAAGATTAGAGACAAAGGCATGCAAGGGCAGGGGAGGGGTGGAAGGGGAAGGAGAGAGAGAATCTCCAGCAGACTCTCTGCTGAGTGTAAGGCCCCACCCACAACCCTGAGATCCTGACCCAAGGAAATCAAGAGTCGGACACTTAAGGAACCGAGACTCCCAGGCACTCCTCTCCTCCCGTTTTCACAACAAAACAAGTTTTTTCCAGAGGCTTGGTATTGGATTAGTCTAATCCCTCCTGGCAAGCAGGTGCCTTTTAAAATTCTCCACCCACTCCCAGCCAGGAATTTGACAGGTATGTTAAAGGAGAATGATTTTTTTTTTTTTTTTAAAGATTTTGTTTATTTATTTGACAGACAGAGATCACAAGTAGGCAGAGAGGCAGGCAGAGAGAGAGGAAGGGAAGCAGGCTCCCTGCTGAGCAGAGAGCCCGATGTGGGGCTCGATCCCAGGACCCTGGGATCATGACCTGAGCCGAAGGCAGAGGCTTTAACCCACTGAGCCACCCAGGCGCCCAGGAGAATGATTTTAATACCCAGACACCTGCATAGCAACTGAACCTTCACTCCTTATTTTAGTCAAGTTGTTCTCAGACTTCATTATGGAATAGGATCATATGTGTAAAACCTTATGTTCTGTACTTTAGAGACAATTTAAGGGATTTTTCAATGTTTTTTAAAAAATTATTTTTCAAAAATAGAAAACACATTCAAATGATTTAAAAAGAAAAAAAAATGTTTTTGATGAAGAATCTTGCTCTTCTTCCTGTCTAGTTTCTACCTACACCTATCAGAGCTGACTGCCATTATTGGGTTGCGTGTTCTTCCAGAGTTTCTACATGCAAATATAAGGATGAGTATTTTCATGACCCTCCTTTGTACAAACATTCTTCTGCATTTTCCTTTCACCCACCGGTATAATTTGGAGATCTTTAAATATCTGCATATAGAGAACATCTTCATTCCTTTTAAAAATATATATAGCTACATGAAATTCCATTGTATAAATGGATGGCAAGAGATATTTCTAATATTTTACTATTCCAAACAGTGCTGCAATAAATAACTTTGAAAACATCTTATTTTGAATGTGTTCAAGCTACACTGCAGGATAAATTCCCACAGTGGGTTTGCTGGGTCAAGGGGCTTAAGCATTTGGAATTTTAATAGATATTGCTAAATTTCCCTTCATAAGATTGTTTCAGTCTATGCTTCCATCAGTGACATAAGAGGCTACCTGTTTTTTCGCACAGCTTGCAACTGAATTTGTTGGCAGACTTTAGTATTTTTGCCAGTCTGAAAGGTTAAAAAGGACATTTATTTCATTGTAGTTTTTGATTTGAATTTCTCCTACTAGTAAGATCTAGCATCTCTTCATATACCAAAGGGCCATTTATCTCTTCTTCCTGTGATCTGACTGCTTGCATCCTTCGCCCACTTTTTGATGGGTGTTTTTCTTCATGATATCTGGGAGATCTTTAAATACTTAGGAAATTAGCTCGTTGTCTGTGTTGTGGTTTGGAAACATTTTTCCAGTTGGTGCTTGTCTTTGAACTTTGCTTATTATATTTTTCTTTATGCAGAAGTACTTTATTATATGTAACTGAATTATTAATCTTCTCTTTTATGAAATTTAGAGTTTGAGTCATAGTTAGAAATACTATAAAGGAATTCTTCCATGATTTCTTCTTTGATTCTTTGGATTTCATTTCTGACATTTAAATTTTAATCCTTCGTATCTTGATTTCTCTGGGTGTCGTGGGACGGTATGTTAAGGTTATTTTTGATCATTCTTGGTTTTCACTTGGAAGCTGACCCCAGGTAAGATGTCATTCTACTATATTCATTTGTGAACAAATCTTCCATTTCTGTCCTTAAGGAAAAGGGCCAAGGGCGTCTAGCAGGTTTCTACCCTGGCCGGCGTAATGCCAACAATTCCGATGACTGCTATTTCCCTCTGCAGTGGCCGTATCAGGAATGCAGCTCTGCCATGGAACCTGGCAAAAAGTGCAGAGCAGCCCAGAAACAAGGGACAGTTCTCACCTTCAGTGGTGAGCAAGCTGGTTCTACACAGAGCAAGAGAAAACTTAAGGGAGATAAAGATGAGGGCAGATGAAATATGGGGCAGGAGCTAAGAGAAACAAAGTTCAAATTTAAAAATGTTCAAGGGCAAGGAAATGGAAAAGTGTTCCATGCTCCTGGATTGGAAGAATAAATATTGTGAAAATGTCTATTCTACCTAAAGCAATCTACACATTTAATGCAATCCCTATCAAAATCCCATCCAGTTTTTTCAAAGAAATGGAACAAATAATCCTAAAATTTATATGGAACCAGAAAAGACCTCAAAGAGCCAAAGGAATATTAAAAAAGAAAGCCAAAATTGGTGGCATCACAATTCCAGACTTTAAGCTCTATTACAAAGCTGTCATCATCCAGACAGTATGGTACTGGCACAAAAACAGACACATAGATCAATGGAACAGAATAGAGAGCCCAGAAATAGACCCTCAACTCTATGGTCAACTAGTCTTCGACAAAGCAGGAAAGAATGTCCAATGGAAAAAAGACAGTCTGGTCAACAAATGGTGTTTGGAAAATTGGTCAGCCACATGCAGAAAAATGAAACTGGACCATTTCCTTACACCACACATGAAAATAGACTCAAAATTGATGAAGGACCTCAATGTGAGAAAGGAATCCATCAAAATCCTTGAGGAGAACACAGGCAGCAACCTCGTTGACCTCAGCCGCAACAGCTTCTTCCTGGGAACATCGCCAAAGGCAAGGGAAGCAAGGACAAAAATGAACTATTGGGATTTCATCAAGATCAAAAGCTTTTGCACAGCAAAGGAAACAGTTAACAAAACCAAAAGACAACTGACAGAATGGGAGAAGATATTTGCAAACGACGTATCAGATAAAGGGCTAGTATCCAAAATCTATAAAGAGCTTAGCAAACTCAACACCCAAAGAACAAATAATCCAATCAAGAAATGGGCAGAGGACATGAACAGACATTTCTGCAAAGAAGACATCCAGATGGCCAACAGACACATGAAAAAGTGCTCCACATCACTCGGCATCAGGGAAATACAAATCAAAACCACAATGAGATACCACTTCACACCAGTCAGAATGGCTAAAATTAATAAGTCAGGAAATGACAGATGCTGGCGAGGATGCGGAGAAAGGGGAACCCTCCTACACTGTTGGTGGGAATGCAAGCTGGTGCAACCACTCTGGAAAACAGCTTGGAGATTCCTCAAAAAGCTGAAAATAGAGCTACCCTATGACCCAGCAATTGCACTACTGGGTATTTACCCTAAAGATACAAACGTAGTGATCTGAAGGGGCACATGCACCCGAATGTCTATAGCAGCAATGTCCACAATAGCCAAACTATGGAAGGAACCTAGATGTCCATTGACAGATGAATGGATAAAGAAGATGTGGTATATATATACAATGGACCAGAGACTGACTGAATTCTGACTAAATGTCCACAATCACAGGCTCCCCATCTTGGTTCACCATCTCTGCTGTGTTTGTGACCTGCCTGGCATAAGCATATGAATCAGCTGCCACAATACAGACAACCTGAGCCTCATAAAACACCTCAGAAAAAAAGAGACTAAGTAACATGCCACAGGGGAACAGAAACATACACTAGCAGGGTCCCCTTGGCCGGGGTTAGCGTGCCCAGGTATGATGTGTGTGGGGTTACCTGCAGGATAGAGCTTGGGGTTGGGTTTGAACGTGGCTCTGTCACCACTAACTCCATGGCCTCAGGCAATCTACTAGAACTCTCTAAGCCTCCGTGTCTTCATCTTACAATGGAGAGATCTCTGTCAGCTTAACAGGGTTCTTAGCTGCCTTAAGTGTGTTCTGAAATGGGCTTAGTACAAATAAATCATCTAAGGGTGTCAGGAGGGCTACGTGGGGTCATGTGTCTAAAGGCACCTGGGAAACTACCAGGGAAGAGCAGCGACCAGTACGATTAAGATGCTGCGAGACGCAGACACTCTGGTCACCCTACCTCGTCCTGGGCGTACAGTCTCCTCTTCTCTGTTGCCACTGTCATGGGGAACTGCTGAGCCATTATCACGTGGACCCCACCAGGCAATGCCAGGGTCTCAGAGGCGTCGATGGAACTGACAAGAAACAGAACCCCAAAGGTGCCAAGCGTTCATGGGATGATGTGGCCCTCTTCCGTGTGAATGGAAGCCCAAGAACCTGCCGGAACTCAGAGCAGCGCCCCCAGGCAAGTGCATCATGGGAAGTGGAAAGCCCTGGTTTCTGGGGTGCAGAGGATGAGGGGAAAAGGCGTCCCCCGGAGAGTGTGTCTCTTATTCTCATCTTCTAAGGGGGTGTATCCTGGAGCTTCCAAACCAGTGCTCAGTCCGCGGCACTCCTAGGAATTCAGGTTCCTTGGAAAGTGGATGTTCAGAAAATCAATGGAGAGAACTAAAACTCTTGGGGATCTCATGAGCTGAGGGAGTTGTTTTCACCCTTTACATTCTCTGATAATAACGGCTGGTTCTTCAGATACCGGCTTTCTGTCTTGGCAGGGGTCTACTTTTGTATCTGCTCCCAAACCCACAGCTTTCTTTCTTCTTATTAAATTTTGTTTTATCAGGCTAAATGTCGGGGTGGTTTTTTGTGAAATGCTTCAGTTAGTGTTTTGAGTTGAGTAGATGGTTGATAGGTAACATGCCTTTAAGTGCCAGCTAGGTATACTGGCTTTCCAGCTCTGCCCTTATTTATTGATGTAATTTTAGCGTGTGGCCGCGTACTGGTTACCCAGCCAAGAAAAGTTCTCCTGCCAAGGCAGGCAGGTCATTATAAAATATGGGAACTTTCCTGTGCCATATTTAACACCCGGGTGATCCATGATATGGTGTCCAACTGGGCCTTGGGGATGCTGCTGGAGAACTACACACTATGCTTAAAAAAGAGAAGATTGGGGGGTGGTCTCTGGGAGACCCAGTTGGTTAAGCACCCGACTCTGGATTTGGCTCAGGTTGTGATCTCAGGGTCATGAGATTTATTCCTCGTTGGACTCTGTACTGGATGTGGAACCTGCTTAAGGTTTTCTCTCCATTCTCCTTCTGCCCCTTCCCCACCCCCCCCAAAAGCAAATAGGGGCACCTAGGTGGTTCAGTGGGTTAAGCGTCCCACTCTCCCACTTGTTATCCGCTGAGGTCTTGATCTCATGTTCAAGCTCTACACTGGGCTCCATGCTAGGCGTGGAGCCTACCCTTAAAAAGAAAAAAACCAAAACCAAAACAAACAAACAAAAAAACCCAGGCAAATTGACCCAGCAGGAGTGTTTATAAGATAGAAATATCTGCTAAGAGATGCAAAGATCTTCCCCCATGTGATGGGGGATTTTCCAAGTGAGTTTATTTAGTTTAAACCAGATTTTCCTTCTTCCTCAGTGTCAATCTGTGTGAAGCTAAGGACAGTAGGTGTGAGGAAGAGGAAGCCGGGAAGGGACTGGACCATGTTTATGATACACTAGTAAGTGAAAGAAGAAATATTTACAATTATACATGCCTACTAATCCTCATTTTGTAAAAATAAGTGTTTTATTTATTCATATATTTATATGCACCCTAAAAACTCTTAAGAATGGAAGAAAATTTATTAAAATAAAAACAATCTAAAACTTGGAGCAAAAAGCAAAAACATGACAGTATACCCTTCCCATGCGATTCGGAAACAGTCTAGCAGACCAACCCAAGGTTTACCTGATTCTCTGTCCGGAGGTTATTATTTATGATTGAGTAGGACCTACACCCTGTGAAGTTGCATGATAACATTGGATGTTTTTTCTTGTAGCAAATCAAATCAGTTCTGCTCTTAGAGGTTACAGTTAAAGTCTCTGTAAGACATGAACCTGTTTTGCATCTAAACTAACAATTTTCTATCACTGTTTTGTCAGTGTCTGTACCCTCAGCCTATCAAATTCACTTCCATTCAGTTTATCATCTTGCTGCTTTTCCTCATAAATGAGATTTGTATGAGAATCAAGTTTTTTTAATTTTTTTTTTAAGATTTTATTTATTCATTTGACACAGAGAGAGAGATCACAAGTAGGCAGAGAGGCAGGCAGAGAGAGAGGAGGAAGCAGGCTCCCCGGTGTGCAGAGAGCCCGATGCGGGGCTCGATCCCAGGACCCTGAGATCATGACCCGAGCAGAAGGCAAAGGCTTTAACCCACTGAGCCACCCAAGCGCCCCTGAGAATCAAGTTTTTAATATTTTAAAAATAGTTTGACAATGGCTGTATATGGGTGGTAAGTTTCAGGAGATTTAACTTTTTTTCTTGATACCGCTTTTATACACGTCAGTCTCTTAAAGGACATGTTTTACTTTATGTTAAGAAAGTGCAAATATGTACGTGTCTATGTGTACACACACATTGCGTATCGATTTCTCAGTCCATACTTTCCCTGGCCCTGGACCCAATGTAGGACCTACGTCCCCAGGACTTCTAAAAGCAGCTTTGCAGGTATCAGGGTGAACTCTGACTCCAGGGGACATAGAAGAAAAGGTGCTCCCTGAAAATGAATCTGTTTTGCAGGACAAGCACAGGTGAAAGTTGATGAAATCCATTTCCACAGTTGGCTAAGCTGGGTGAGGGACCGACTTCTTCAAGGGGAGCTGAGGACAAGTGGCAGAAGAGGCACATGCCCTGTATTTGGGAAAATGCGGTCTGAGTCCCAAGTGAGAGACTGGGAAGCCCAGAGGGTCTCAAATTCGAGACCCATTGGAGGGCAGAGAGGACCCCAGGGCTGAAGCTTGGGAAAGGGCCTGGAAGCCGCAGACTGGAGAGGAAGGCTGCACTGGCACCCCTCCTTCCCGCCCAGCCCCACCCCTGCACCTTGTGGGAGGGGAAGGGAACTGGTTCAGTCTAGTCTTATTTTGTTCTCACCTTCAGATTTTATCTTTCGTCTTCCCCTCCCAACCGCTCCTCAGTTCCAACCCAGGAGCGGTGGGGCCAACGGGACTTGTTGTTTACTTAGAAATGCAAATGAGAATTTATTGCAGTTTCCTACATCCATTGCTCTGCTCTGCCTAATTTATTGACTGTTGGAAAGGATTCTCAGTGGGAAATCCAGATTGGAGTGCCGGTGATTTAAATGCTAGCTTCCTGAAAAGGCAGCGGCACAACTCAGTAAGCCTAGGAACCGAGGCGCTGTCATCCATTGGGCTCTGACGGTGGGGCAGCAAGATTCCAGGTAGGACGTGCACATTAAATTACAATAAAATATGGAGAGAAGGCCCCAGAGATACCACTTTGCCATGCGCCACTAGGAGATGACAAGAACTCATCACAAATCTGCCATCTGGCTACACGTTGTCACTTTTGAAACCATGTCAGAGAAAAAGCCACATTCCCCAACTAGGAACATAAAATATGTGCAGGCAGAAGAGGTCTCTGCTGCCCCCTGTTGGTGAGCTCCTGCTAACCCTAGACATTTTATTAAAAAATTTTAAGAATATGCTATTCAGTTTCAATATTTTTATTATACAAGAATTTTGGTCCTGGTTCTGCCTCTCTTTCACCACGAAACGTCATTGAAATAATTAAATTTCTTTGTACTTCGTCTCTCACCTATACAATTAGCTAATGACTATCTTTCCATGACATGATTCATGATTTCAAGGATCCTAGGTTTGCAGAGTGTTTGAAGAAAAGAGTGCAATGTCTTGAAGTTCTCTAATGAAGCAGATTAACATTTAACCCGTTATAATTGTTTGCAGCTAGGCATGCATAAAGTATTTGCTGAAAATTCTATTTTTGTTATGTTAAATTTAATTCAAGATAAAAATAAAGCCATTAAAACCGATAAAAGTGGACCTCATAAACTTCATCACCTCATACCTTTTTCGAGACGGCAAGGAAAACAGAAATTAGGACTTTTCCCCAGCTTAAGGCTTGCATTTGCATCAAGAAAATGGTAATTGCCGGTGTTCCTTCTGTGGGGGGTGGAGAGGGGAAGAAGCATTTCATTTACAGGTATCATATACTACTGAAATGATTTTTACCTTATTAAATCTGGTAGTATTCTTATTATAAAAGCGCATTCTAAAGTCAAAGTGAAACTGAAAAAATAGCCACCCATAATACTAGGACTTTCTCCTGATGTGGTCATAGCCGGCTGTATCCTGGGAGCCTGCCTTGGGAAAACAGTGTCCTGCCTGGGCTCACAGAGCCGAACTGCTCCCGCTAATGGGAGGCACTGTGTCAAAGGGACAACGTGTGATTTACAGGCCAGAATGGTCTGGATCAGCAGGCAGATGTGCCCATAAAGACGGATGGGTATGTTGTGGGAAGAGCATGAGGGTGAGTTCAAAGAGTTGAAATATCTCGAGGGACACAGGTGAATATGGGTATATGACTCAGGTTCACCAAATGAGGCACAAAAGACAATAGGAACATTAGTACAGGAAAGATGGCCAGAAAGTCACGTGATTATTTGCAACCCCAATCCCGACGACACCCAGCCGCGCACATAAATGGTGTCCCCTTTGAAGGCGGCTCCTTAAGAGAGACTCCACATTTCTCTCAATAGTACTGGCGTCCTCGGGACATTTTGGGAACTCTTCTGGGGGGTGTTCTGGCAAAGTCTGTGGCCCCCGTGGTGATAAATCTTTATCCTTTGAAGGTGGGTTTGAGCAGTAAGAGGGAAAAGACATTCAGAAGCCAGCTTGATGGGTGACGCAGGGGTCAGATGGGTGACGCAGGGGTCAGACTGGCCAATACACTTTTTGGCCCAAAGTCCAGTGAGAAAGAGATGTATTTTGCATAGCCCGTAAACCAAAAAATGCTCTGTTTTGTTTTCTGTTTCACCTCATATGGGCCACTTCCCCAGGCTGGTCCTGTTGAAACTTTCCTTTTCAATTAATGTATCTGACAAGCTCAGTACAAAATTAGATGTTTTATATCCCGTTGGCTCTTGATACCAGGGGAGATGTCTATAATCCTCACGAATCTTCTCCTGGGGATTCCACTATAGTTAAAAATTTGTCCATAAAAGATTCCAAAGTATAGGGCACCTGGGTGGTTCAGTGGGTTAAAGCCTCTGCCTTCAGCTCAGGTCATGATCCCAGGGTCCTGGGATCGAGCCCCACATCGGGTTCTCTGCTCAGCGGGGAGCCTGCTTCCCCCAATCTCTCTGCCTGTCTCTCTGCCTACTTGTGATCTCTGTCTGTCAAATGAATAAATAAAATCTTAAAAAAAAAAAAGATTCCAAAGTATAAGTTAAAAAAAAAAAAAAAAAAGGAAATTCTCTCTTAGAGCCTGAACATATAAGTCCAGGACAGAAAGTCAAAGAGACATTAAAATAAATCTGCCCCTAAAATAAAACTCTATGCTCCATTACATCATAGTCTCGCTATATATAACACTAGTCATAAACTTATTTCAATTGCAAATGTTTTATCTCCTGAGAATGAATAAAGAAGAGGGACGAGTTGGGGTGCTTCACTGGTACTTCCTGGTGACCTGCAGTGTCTCATTTCTCCCCACTAGCCTCATGATGCATGTGCTGTCACTTCTATCTGCAGCAAGAGAAGAGCGAGTTCCATATTCAGTGACATAAACGAGGGTTCATTGTATCCCACAGCTCTCTGTTCAACATATTTATAAAACTGACATCAGCACTTAAAAGGGGGTTTGTCAGCCCCCCCTTTTGAAATCACACTGAGGACGCAGTTCCCTATACCCCGTACGGGTTGGCATCCTAGGTTAAAAGTCTGCTCGTAATATGGCTTCCTAAGGACCAAAAGAAAGACGAATCCACAACCTTGGGGCTTTTCCTGTGAGTGCTGGATTAAGTAGAGAATGGCATTTCTCTCCACTCTGGGTAATTAGGATAAAAAATGCCAGCATGAGAGATGTCCTTGCAAATCCTAAAAATGTTTTACCAGAATCGTGAATTCCTTTACTTATTTACACAACAGAGACTATGAAGACAAATAGTGAAAATCACTTCAATGCCACCCACTTCTAATTTCTGAGTTAGAGGGACTCAAATTATGATTTATGTATGAAGAATTCATTCTGAAATGATGCATCTGTCACTTGCATAAATAGACAAAAAATGGTTAAGCAGAGTAAGTAAGCAGAGTAAGTTGGCAGTGGGTGGGGGGCGATAGCGGGGCGGGTAGTGGGGTGGGAGGTGCTGCAGATGGAATGTTTATGTCCCCTCCCATTCATACGTTGAAATACTAAGCCCCAAAGATGATGGTATTAGGAAGTGGGGCCCTTGGGACGTGATCAGGCCGCAGGGATGGAGCCCTCGTGAATGGGATAAGTAATTCGTAAAAGAGGGACTCGTCCAGAGAAAGCCCCAGTCCCTTCCATCATAGGAGGACACAGTGGGAAGTCACCAGCCACCAACCAGGAGGAGGGCCTTGAACCGAATGCGACATGCCAGCCTCATCTCGGGCTTCCAGCTTCCAGAACTGTGAGAATAAATACCCACTGTTTATAAGCTTCGGTGTTTTGTTCCAACAGCCTGGACTTACTCAGGTAGGGCGGGGTGAGCGGGGAGAGGGTGAGGTGTCAGGTAGGGCAGGAGGATGTGACTGATGGAGGGGACAGCAGCATCCCTATCCTCCCAGCCACGCACTGTAAGCTCCTTCCCGCGGCTGCAGGGACGATGCGGGTGGCCGGTGACCGGTAGCAGAGCTAGAGGGGAGTCGGGGCGGAGGAGAGACGGCCTGCAGGGCACACACGGTCCTGGGCTTGCTGTCTGGGGAAGCTGCACCCCGGGAAGGCCACTGATGAGGGCTTCCGACTCTGAGGAGCTCGCTCTGAACCACGGACTGCAGATCCAAGCACCGAGCCTCCCCTCCCCCGGCGTAGGGCCCTTGCAGAGAGACGCGGCCTCTCTGGAAGCCAACGTCACCGCATCCGGGAGGCACCTGAGGCCACCACGGCCACGGAAGGGACTTAGACTGGGCTGCAGACACAGCCCAAGGGTTCTTTCGTACAGAGAGACCTGGAGTTAACAAGGGTAGCTCTGCCACCCGTTGCATTTATTGTTACTTGCGTGTGTGTTCTGTGACCGTCGCCACTTCAGAGCTGTTGTTACAGATCGTGGTTGTTACAGTCCAGAATCAGCCCAGAAGACTGAGTGAATTGTGGGGTCCTCCTTGGCGTTTGTTACCAGGCCGGTTACTCTCAATGAAACCGTTAGTTGTCTTTCTAAGGTAACAGGTTGAAGAACCCCTTTGGGAGCCACTAAATACAGATCTTTCCGGGGCACCAGGATGGTTCGGTGGGTTAAAGCCTCTGCCTTCGGCTCAGGTCCTGATCTCAGAGTCCGGGGATCGAGCCCCGCATCAGGCTCTCTGCTCAGTGGGGAGCCTGCTTCCTCCTCTCTCTCTGCCTGCCTCTCTGCCTACTTGTGATCTCTGTCTGTTGAATAAATAAATAAAATCTTAAAAAAATATATAGATCTTTCTGGACAGCATAAATCCTAACAACCACAGACAAGATTTGGGGTCATTGGTGGAGGAACCAGGGAGGCGGATACCCCCTACCCCAGCCCAAACCTGGTCATTTAAGTGGTTTATGCCACCATGATCTGAAATTAAGGAATCCATGTGATTGATCCAGCCGTGTGAAAAACACAGATGGCTGTGGCAGGAAATAGTGAAAATACCGAATGACAGGATATCCTCACTAAAGTACCCATGCCCAGGTGGTGGGTAAAGAGAACCTGTTCTCTGATCTAGGTCCTCAGATGATTTATGTCTGTGTCTCGTGGCTGGGAGCTTCGGTGTGACTTCTCCCACGATGCCCTGCACCTGGCCAGGCTCAGGCCAGCTCCTGGGATCAGCCTGGAAGGAAGGTAACTTCATTCATTCTGCAAGCCTGGCAGAGCAAAAGGCAAGTAGGGCAAGAAGGCTATAGGAGGCATATAATGCCCCCTTTCTCTTTCATAAACTTTGCGTATTTCTTATTATTAAAGTAACACACGCTTGTAGTAGACCATCTCATAAATATAGAAAATAGGACAAAGAGTAAAAATCGCTTAGGATCCCTGAAAAACTGAAGAAAACCATTAGAACCATTTCTTGCTCCTGGGACAAAGACAGTGCCCCCTCCCCAGGCTGCGAGGTCAGTCTCCCGCCTTCTCCTCTCCCACTCCAGCAACAGTGCTCTTTTCTGTCTCTGGCCTTTGGCATAGGCTGCACCCCTCCCCCCTCTTTATTGGGTTGCTCCCACTTAGCCTTTCATCACCACTGGAAGTCATCTTCCCAAATACCCACCCCATTTATTTGGGTGCTTATTTGACATCCATCTTCGCTGTCAGCCTATCGGCTTCGTGAGGGCAGTGTCCATGCTCTCCCTACTCCTTCTGTTAGTAAACCATTGTATCCCCAGTGCCTGGCATAATACTTGTTTCCTGGTCTAACTTGAGTAAACCCTCCCCACCTTTTTTTTTTTTTTTAATTTTTTTATTTAAATAAACATATAATGTATTTTTATCCCCAGGGGTACAGGTCTGTGAATCGCCAAAAACCCTCCCCACCTTTAAGCTCTTTCATCACGCCTCCGTTAATTCTCTCCTTTCTCCCACTTCCTACTGAGTTTGTATCCAGTTCCATATGATTAGCCCTGTATCCTCTGTAACTGAGTCACCATCCTAAGTGACACTACCAGTAATTACAGACCTGCCCGCTTGCCTTCCTCCTTCCATTCATTAAACAAATATTTCTGTGTACCTACTGCGTGGGAGGCACTGTTCTAGGGCCAGAGAGCCCAGACAATGACTCTTCTATCAGGAAGTCAACATTCCAGTAGGGAAAGACAGTCGTCACCAGATCAATGAATAAATAAGTAACGCAGTTTCAGATATCACAAGCGCTTGAAGAACAGAAGTCAGGGAACAGGGAGGTGTGAGAACAGGGGCTCCTAAACACTTCCTGGTCATTAGATTGATGGTCGTCACAAAGTGTTGCCATGCCGTGAGTCAATGCTTAGGGAAAAACCCGTTAATGAATCCTAACCTCCTAAATTACTTTTCTCCACCTTTCCATTCCAGCCCATATCGGAGTCATGAGTTTTAAAAGAAGGAAACTTCTTTGTAATTCATCATTGTTCTGTTTCTAAGAACAAAATGTCCCAATGTGCAATGCACAGATGTTTTAGACTGTCTCACTGACATATGTTAATTCACTCAGCAGAGGGAGCTCATGCCTTAATTTTGGGAAGTTGGACAGAAAGCAAGGCTCTTGTAAAAAGAACCGGAAATAAACTTTGCAGCTCTCATTTTAAAGAAGGTTTCCTTTTCGTACTTCTTGGAGGAAAGACCATTTAATTAAGGATAATTTAATTTTCATTCGCATAAATAAATGTGACCGATGAGTTCATTTTGGGGCAGAGTTTTTGTCAATAAGGTTCTGTTTTGCTTACCAAATAGGCTAACGTAGCACAAGTATCCCAGCTCAAGAGCCTAAGGATTCATCTAGAAAGATGACAACTACGTACACGTCCACATTTCTAGGCCATTTATATTGTGCTGTGAACTCAGGACATAGACTTATTTGATTTGTTTTAATGTGACTATGATTTGACATTGAACACTTGCCCTTGAGATTATAAAACAGGTATTTATTTAGACTTCAAAGGATGTTTACTACACATGACCCAAGTTCAATGGCAAAGTAAATAAAGATTGAGAAAATAAATTCATCTCTCAGATTAAAAGCCAGAACCATGAAAGGACTCTGTAGTATTGAAATCATAGGTGAATCAGTAACACGAACATCTGTTAGTGGATGTGTTTGTGTAAACTACAATTTTCCAGTTATCCCAAGAACTGTAATAATGACAGAACATGACGTATTAGACAGAAGTTTCCCTAGTATCACCCCTGCTCTTGTTGTATAGACCTAATTAGTACATCTCTATAAGACAGAAAGCACAATTTAAAAAAAAGAACTATTTTTTCTCATTATCAAAGTCATACAGATTTGTTAATAGAAAATAGAGGAGAAAGTGTGAATAGGGGGATATTATACACAAGATATTTATTTTACTTAGTGCTTATAACTTTATATCTAGCTTTACAATTACTGCATGCAGCATTTGAAATGGGTTTTTTTTTTCATCTTTTCCTTCCTTCAAAATCCCCAAATATGCCTTCACTGAAATAAAAAATTGTTATAGCTGAGTTAATGCAAAAACAGTACAATTTGGAAAGCATCCCTTAGATCGTGGAGGAAGATTCCACTGATGATAAACGAAAATATAAAGGTCAAATATCACACTTATCATATCACTCTATAATTATCTTTTAAAATATCTATCTTTCCCACAATACCATGAGTTCCTATGGAAGAAATCCTGTCTTTCTCAGTAGGCTTGATTTCCTGGCCTATAGCCCACTGCCCGGCACAGGGTAGCTTAATAACGATGACATTAATAAAACAGAGCAATACTGATCGAGAGAATTGAGTCCTAAATTGTGAAAATAAAAAAAAAAATATGGCTCTTATTGTTGGATGCCTTTGGGACAGTCACTGGAACTGGTTCTGCTGAGTGGGAGGAGGGACACTGAAGAGACAGTGGGTGGCCGGGAGGCCTGCGATGACACCGCGGGCGGTGTGACAGACACCGTGGTAGCTGTTGTCATCTGCTCCTGGAGGGAACGAACAGCTTGAGGACTCCCTGAATACTGGAGGTGGCCAGGGACAGCTGACTGAGTTTCTGGATGAATCAACAAACGTTCGTGGAGCCCCAGCTGTCAGCAGAAAATGGAGTCTCAGGAGAGGGTGTAGAATCTTTACTAGGATTTCCTGAATCTGAGGAGATCCTCTTTTCAGAAGATCAGATGTGGGGCAGCACTGCAGGCCCAAACACGCTTTCCTCCATCTCCATCGTCCTGCGATTCGGATTGTGTCAAATAGCCTTAGCTTTCTTGAGCAGAACCATCTGGACATAAGGGCTTTGTTATCATAAGCAGAACATACCTTCTTTTATGGGAGTCACTGTAAACCATCCCCAAATCCTTTCAAGAGAGATAATCCTTGGATGGAAAACCTCTTTAAACTTGAAACTTCTTTAAACTTCTAATCAGGTCCTAAAAGGTAGAATTATCATGAGTGGAAAAGAAGGCAATTGGGTTTTGTGTTGCAAATAACGCTATGACCTAGAAGTGATGATTATAAGCCTAATAAGCAAAGTGAAATAAAATATGACAAATAAGCCTTTATTCCTCAGCAACCGCCCCCATGTTTGAATGGAACTGGACTCGAGCCATAAGCCCACCTGCAGGTTTCTTCACTCTAGAACCTGAGAGAAACACCTGCTTAACTATTTACTGATACTTGAAAGGATGGAAATTTTAACCTCAGAAAAAAGCCCATTGCATTCCAGAGTAGGAAAGAGAAGCCAAATTACTGTTGAGGAGCTGGAGATACTAGTTACATAACAAGCCGCCTATTAGTTGGGCAAAATGGTGGGTTTGACACACCAGGTATGTATTTTCATTGGTGACTGGATGCTACAAGTCACGTCTGCTCTCACGAACTTTGATTTTCAATACAGGACGTGGGAACGGTGGCTTCTTTGCTGCCTACCAAGAGAGGCGTCCCCATCACACGAGGAGCTTTGGGGTACTTCATTCTTGGAAGGTCATTTAGGGTTTCTATAGTGATCCGGGCAGTTGTCTCCCCAAGGACAGCCAGAAATTTCTTTTTTTTTTTTTAATTTTTTATTTTATTTATTTATTTGACAGAGATCACAAGTAGGCAGAGAGGAGGCAGAGAGAGAGGGGGAAGCAAGCTTCCCGCTGAGCAGGGAGCACAACTCGGGGCTCGATCCCAGGACCCTGAGACCACGACCTGAGCTGAAGGCAGGGGCTTAACCCACCAAGCCACGCAGGGGCCCTCAGAAATTCCTTTTTGAGATTTTCTGCCACCCACTACAATAGATAAATGCAGACTCCGTGCTGATCTCAATGACAAACACATAAACTTCATTATAGCTCCGAAACCAAACAAGAATGAACAGAACCTACCATGGGTGACAAAACAAAGACAGACACTTAGAGAACAGTGGCCTCATCAATTCATAATTAAATTTGCTGCTTTGCATATTTTTCCATCTCTTGTAGCTTAAAAAGAACTAAGTGAATTTTAATTAAATCTTAACTTATAAACAAACAAGAGTCTTATGTGCCAGAGATGAGATTTCTAATGTCAACTTCTCAACCGAAGAAATAATTGTTGGCTAAGTTATAAATGATGACAGAACACCGACAGACAAGGAACTGTGTGTGCGCTGGACTGTGTATGCAATTTATTACCAGGCGAGCTTGTAGAGTGGAAAAATACTGAGGACACCAGCGAACAGGGACCCGGGTTCTAAGTCCAGCCCGGCTACAAACCAGCCAGGTGAACTTAGGAAAACCCCAGAATCTCTCAAGGCCTGGTTTTGCTTTTTCTACAGTTACGGATTTGACTAGATGTTCTTTTGATTTTCAGAGGCTGTCTGTTGAGGTAAAAAGCCTAGATAGAATATTGGACTTTTTAAAGGCGATGAGGAAGATTTGTTGTTTCTGATGCAAAATTGAGGGGTTTCGCAGCTCGAGTTGAAAACTGGGACTTTTTTCAGTTAGCACAAGTAGTTAACGGACAGACTTTCTTTGGAAGTTTTCCTCCCATCTGTTTCTCTAAAAGCCGTGGCACAAGCGGTTGTTGACAGTAAGGTGGAAAAAACAAACGGAGAATAACTATTTGTGAGGATAATGTGCAGATAGGTTGACCGTGCTTAACTGCACGACCTTCTTCTTTTCTTCCCCTTTCTCTTTTCTTTTTAATGAACTTCTGTGCCCACTGGCTTGATCCAGAACAGAGATCCTATAATACATATTTACTAAGTCTAAAACTTCCTCCTCCACTCGGTCTGACTAAACTTGCCACCACCTTATGGTGTTCAGCAAAGAATGTGGTGCCCAAGGACAAGCCCTCGACTTC
Source organism: Martes martes (assembly GCF_963455335.1). Taxonomy (NCBI): domain Eukaryota; kingdom Metazoa; phylum Chordata; class Mammalia; order Carnivora; family Mustelidae; genus Martes; species Martes martes. The sequence goes on from NC_137890.1 coordinate 183,790,425, forward strand.
CCACTGCTCCTTCACACGAGTATTAGAACCACTGGTCCAGTGTCACAGGGGAAAGTAACAGTGAGGGCCAGTGAGGGGAAGTGACCCGGTCAAGGTGACACAGAGGGTGAATGTGAATGGGACCATGAACCCCAGGGTGTCAGGCTCCCTGCCCTGTGAACGGTTCCATGCATCTAGAAGAAGCACGATTTAAACCATCTCCGCTGGTTAGTAATAAACAAGGGAACCATTTCTCAAGTGGGTTGAACTGTTTGCTGTTCTTGGAGTTCAATTTGATAATATTTTTGTAAAAATATTTTACACAGAACTATTTTGTTCACTGCAGGGGCCATCGAACGGGTAGATTTTTTTGGTGAGAGTCCGTGTTTTCATACACCGTTCCACTCCGACGAATTTCAACACGGAACAGAAATCATGGTAGAAACTGCTTAACTGACTAAAAGGATGGAAATGGGAACAATAATGAAGGGCGGACTGCCTACCTGCGAAGTTCTTTATCGTAAGGATTCTGTCCTTGTGGCCTTCGGTCTTGTGTTCTGTTGGAAAGGAAGTCCCTGGGAATGAATTAAAATCTCTGGTTAATGAAATAATTCATACGCTCCTCTCCACAGGTCAGGGCAGTGGTTCCCCGAGTATAGTCAGAGGATCCCTGAGAGTCCCTAAAACCCTTTCAGGGGTCTCAAGGCCAAAACTACTTTATAATGCAAAATGTGACGTGCTTTCTTCATTTCATTCTCTCAGAAGTATAGAGCAGAGCTTCCCAAAGTCTGGACCATGTGTGGTAACAAGTCTGGCTGAACACAGACACGGACATGTGAATCCAGCTGTCTTCTTTTAAGCCAGTATGAAAGAGATGAGCAAAAATTGTGAAGCAATGCCACTCTTCTCAGTGATTTTTCTTTGGAAAAATAGTTATTCTTCTTGAATAGCATGTTGTTTATGCTAATGTATGATGGGTTTACCCATGTTGTTTTCAAATAAATAAACATTTAAACCATTTCCCAGTTTTAACTACAAATACTACAAACCTCAATTGACCCACATAAACAAAATCTCTTTGGGGTCTTCAGTAATTTTTAAAGGTAGAGGCAGCCCTGAGACCAAAAACTTGAGAGTCACCGTGCCCAGCAACGGTGGTGACACAAGGGCAAACGCCATACTTGCCTCCCAGAGCCGATGAGAGCTCACAACCTCGTGTGTAAATAGACAATCACCACCGGGCAGAAAATACTTTATGGGAAAAGGCAAAGTTCTAGGAGGCACAGTGGAGCTCTTCCCCAAACTGGGCAGGAATGCTTCAGTGAACGGCTTCTGAAAGACATGGAGAAGACACTTCTCAGTCAATCCCTTGGACCACCCCTTTAGTCGCTTACGTACTCAGTGTCTCCCTTTTACCTGCACGCTTCCCATCAACGGTCAACCCTCCTCCATCATGCAAGAGGCAAAACTCAAACTCTTCCACCCCAGGTCCCGTCCAGGTGCTGTGCGGTTTTCTCTCCCTTGGCTAGTTCTGTAAAGCATCCCGGCCTCCCTGACTCCATTTCCTCCCTTCCCCTGCCTCCCGCAACACACTCCTTCCTGCTTTTGTGACAGTTGACCAATACTTGGTGCATTTGATCGCTCTCTCCTTCTCAAAACATTGAGATTTTGAGAAGGAGAATCCTCTTCCAGTGCTCTGGAATTCCTGTCTTCCGGCTGGTGCGTCCTCTCTGGCCTCTTGTTCTCAGTCTCTTGAGTCTCCTCATCTTTCCACCTCCTCATCAGCCATCAGATACCCTGAAGGACTTTGATCCAGGGCCTCTCCTCAGCTGTGTGCCCACCATTCCCCTGGATTTGAGCCCAAAGGGCTGGTAAATGGAAACACTCCATCATGACCTCTTCTCCGAACTTCCAACTACTTCGCTGTCGCTCCCCTTTGGGTTTTTAAAAAGGGATGTGAAAAGCCCAAATTCCTGATCTGTCCCCTCAAAGGAGCTTCTGCCCCAGTATCTCTAATTTTGTATCTCATTGTGCGGACTGAGAGCCTAGGAGTCACTGCTGACCCCTCCTGCTCCTTTCTCACCCACTTATACCCAATCCACCACCAATATCCCTCTTGACTTTGCCTCTTAACCATCTCTCCCATTCGTCCTCTCTCTCCATCTTCACTACCAGCACCCTAATCTGAGATATCACTGTCCCTCTCCTGGGCTGTGGCCATACCCTCTTGTCACCCTCCGTTCACTTATAACCCAATCTTTTCCATACAACAGCAAGAATGACCCTTCAAAACTGTAAATATCCTTTATCAAATCCTGTAATGGCTCTCCATTACATGTACAAAAACTTCATATCCTTTAGGTCTGTGTTACAGGCCTATGAAGATCTGGCCTCCTCTTCCCTTCCCAGCTTCACCCTGCGGGGTAGGAGCGGGGTGACAGCAGACCTTCCAACGTGCCATGGCCTAGTCATTTGGAATTGCTGTTTTTCCTGAAAGTGACACGTTCCTCAAAGCTACAAGTCAATGTGCATGATTTTTACTTTACTAGAATTCCCTCTTCTGTGTCCCATTCATTCCCCTGTCCCACCTCCTGAAAACGTCTATTTACAATTCAAGTTTTAGCTCACGGTTGGTTCTTTGGAGAAGTCTCTCTCTTCTCTCCCTATCGTGCCTACTCCCAGGTTCTGCATGCCCTGTTGTTAACTGTTACTGGTGTACCGGACTCCCGCCTTTGACTGTGAGCTCCTGAGGGCCAGGCAGTGTGTCATTTCTGCATCCCAAGTGCCTCGCTCAGTGCTGACATTTGGCATGCTCTCAACAGAAGTTTGTGAAATAATTACAAGTAGGTCCGTAGATGTCTGGAGGAATAAGGGAAAAAATAAAAGAGGGGCACCTGGCTGGCTCAGTCAGCAGTGCATATGGCTCTTGATCTTGGGGTCATGAGTTTGAGCCCCATGTTAGGTGTAGATTACTTAAGAATAATAAAAATAAACTCTTATAAATTAAAAAATATAGATAAGTAGGCAATTGGATACTTTAAACACTGCCAGACTCTCAGGAAAGTGAGGTCTAGAGGTGATAACCACCCTCACCTGTATCCTGGATTTTCCTTGGATTTTTAATAGAGAATAAAGATGCCTGTGTACCAGAATAAGCTTTCCTGTTTCGGTCACAGAGGAGAGTTGTACTAGACGAGGTCAGGGACAGGGTGGGTCCACCCAGGGGCAGATCCGAGGGGGAAAAATGCCTTCCACAGGGTCCTGAGAGTGACAGTAGTACAAAGGTGACCACGCGGACAAACTGATACTAAGCCAATGAACATTTTGAGTAAGTAAAATTTGCCATGACAGATGTTAAATCCTTTTCACCCTGGCTTTATTTTTAATTGATGAAAACTAAAGAAGCAAATTATAAGGATGAATGTGTTTTGCCTTGAAGACATTTCACATTTTCCTTTTGACATTCAGGTTAAAGATACCTGAGTAAAAGACGCTGGAAATATCAACTAGGGATGAACAGAGGGGACTGTTTATTCCCTCACCATTGGCATAAAAAGAGAAATAAATCAGGAGAAAAAGAACATACCATTCATTCAGGCGGAAACATACGTTCCTGGGTTGGGTCTAAGGGCTGAAATCCTTCTTTTACATACAATTCCGTACAAGCCTTAAGAAGAAACAATTAATGTTTTAGTCTTTTGGTAAAAACAAAGTCAAAGGTTGATAAGCGTTGTGGACATTGACAGGAAGGTGTTGAATTCGTCCTGTTTGAAAGATGGTGGACTGGGGGGCTGGGAGGACATGAGGTGGTACAAGACAGGACCAGCTCCGGGGTTTTACTCTGGCCGGAGAAGGTGGGTGTGGGAGGCAGGGAGGGAGGAAAATGGAGACCTGCTAATACCTGCTCCTGCCCAGCTCTGGGCCCAGTTGGAGAAAGATGAACTGCAATCAGGGGTAGCCGAAGCTGAGTGTCCAAAGAGTGGTACACACAGCACGCTCCCCAGGCGGTCAGGGAGCTAGGGGAGGTGAGGAGAAGCTTTCTGGGTAAAGAGGCAAGGAGGGAATTCCGATGGGAGGCTGCGAGGCTGTTCACAAGGTTTTAGGAAGAAATCAAGTAGATGGCCTTGACCCTAGGGGAGGGGCTAGTTCAGATCCAGCTATAGAACATTTAAAAAGGCAGGCTTCAGATTTGTGATGGTATTTGGGGCCAGTGGGAGCCACTCAGCATTTCTGAGCCAATATTTCCGGAAGATTAATTCGACCGTGATATGCAGTGGTTTCCAATACGAGCCTTGCAGACTGCCCGTGTTTGTCACCAGGGGAGCCTCATAAAAATTCAGAGCTGCCCGTGGGCCAAAGCGCATAAAGTTCCAACCCAGTAAAACACAGGCCATCACATTTTTTAAAAGCTTCCTAAGGGATTCTGGGGAATTTGGGAATCCTGCCGTGAGTTGGGGTGTGTGGGGGAGGTGCTGGGGGGAAGGTGACCGGGTACAGAACTCATTGCAATGATCTCAGTGCAAAGGAAGAGGTTCTTGACCAGGGCAGCGTGAACGGGGGGGCGGGTGCCCGGGGAAACCATCACGCCTTCGCTGTGGGGAAGCAGAGACAAGGACTGGTGGTACCGTTCGTGGGAGTCCGGAGAGAGACTGGTGAGCAGAATAAGAAGGGAGGTGATGATGAACTCAGGATTAGGGACGTGAGGGGAGGGTGGAGAGAGCTGCGGCTTTGGGAATTATTTTTGGAGACGTTGCCCGGAATCTCAGGACTGGATGACACATTAAGTGAAGAAAGTGCAGGAGAGGAATTTAGTTGGAAAGGGGACAAGGAGGGTGAGCGGAGAAGGGACGTGGGGACCAGAGGGGGCTGCATCCGTGAGACACACAGAGGAGGCACGGATTTGCCCAGCGTCGGCCAGTGCGCGGCAATGACCGGCAAGCGGAGCTCCGTGGGGACAGGAGATGGCTTTCCCTGGCGGAGCCGGCCTGGGGAGCTGTGGGCCGCGGCTCTGTTTGCTGGCTGGGGCGCTCCGGGGAAGTCCACCACCGAGACGTTTCTGTTCTAACAGGAACTAACCGTGATTAGTTGTCGCGCTGCCGGAAGGTGATGTAGGGGAAATTACAGCTGAAGCATGAGGAATGGTTAGATTAAGCCCTTTATTAGATTTTCTGTTACGTTATTTTTTTAGGCATATAGACTGCCACCCTGGAGTTCATTCTTATTCATATTTCTATTGATTTCAGAAGCATCAAATGTGGCTCCTAAGAGCCCCTTCCCCGCTTTGTCCTTAGGCCTCAGGTCCCTGGAACCCTGCTCTGCCCCTCTTTTGCCACACCCCTACCCAGGGGCAAGGAGTCCTCGGCATCAAAGGGAAAGTCCATGCTCAGCCAGCACCCTGACTTCTAGCCACAAGCTGTGGGGACACACGACCTCAGAAATCCCTGCCCCGAAGGCTCCAAACCCACTTTCAGGGCCCATGTTGGCCTCTGCTCTCGTCCTTCCCCCCAGAGAGGGCAGAAATACAACTAGGAGCTCACCCCTGAGCCTGTGTGGTGGCCCAGAGGTGGCTGTCTGGGGGATGGATGGAGCTTGGGCATGTGAGCTGGGTGTCCAGTCTGTGACGGCGTCAGTGCAGGACAGAGCTGGGCAGGAAGAGGAGAGAACCGGAAGCCTTCCGTCTGGATCCTTGCTTTGGCTCTTACACATGTGAGGGGCAGGTATGCCCCGTCTTGCCAGCCCAGGCACGGATATCTGCTGGTCACCGTCCTGTATTTGGAGACAAGTTCTTCCTTACACATTTGATGTCAGCGTTCTCAATTTAAAAATTATTTTTACCTAAATCATTTTTATTTTCAAATTCGTTTATTATTTAAAAAAAAAAGGGTTTTCAAGATAGTTCTAGTTCCAATCATATACGGGTATGCCATGATTTCTTTAAATGATCCCCCACTGTTGAACATTTATTTGTAATTTTTGTTATAAATCACATCATGACAAGCATATAGTAAGTCTTTGACCTGCCGCTCATTATTTCTCTGGGGTACATTCCTGGACAGTAGAAATGCTGGTTCAGAAAGTGTGTACATAGAAATTTTTAATTCCCTATGATACTTTCTAATTTCTAGAAAGCTATCTCTTGCCAAGACTGGTCCTAAGAACAATTCCAGACATCAGTTATTAGGAAAAACTGGCATTGACAATGCAACTGCGATGTGCTTGTGGCTGTGTTTGGGATTTCATGTACATCACTCATGCGTATCCTCTAGTCTCCCCAACAGCTTCCTTGAAGTATTAGCCCTCGTATACCAGAGGAAGTTAAATACAAGCTGGAAGTTTTCAGGGCTGGGACTTGAGCAGGGTCCCATCTTCCCCAATGTTGGTGTCATCACGCAGGAACCACCTTTGGCAAGTTGTCATTTCCTGCAGGCCTGGCCCAGGGATCCCTTCCTCCCTGGAAGCCATGGGTTTGTGGTGGTTGAGGCCCAATGGAAGGGAAGGGGACAAGTGCTTTTAGAATGTTCCCCAGGTCCCCACCGGCACCCCAAGGCCTGTTGGTCAGGGTTCATCCTGACAGACCAAATATGGAAAGTTGTAGATAAAAGAGAGGAAGACACACTAGCTTTGTTCTGGGGCTTCTTTTCTTCTTGACTCCAGCAACATTTCCCTTCTCCATTCATTTGACAGCAAGATGAACTCTGTTGCAGAAAAACAAGGATGAAAAACAGAAATCCTAGAGTGATGATGATGACGATAATGATGATGGTGATGATGGTGGTGGTGGTGGTGGTGGCGGTGGCGGTGGTGGTGGCGGTGGTGGCGGTGGCAGTAGCAGCAGCGGTAATCGTGGCTGTATTAATTGTAGTAGACATTTTTCCTAGCACTTGCTTTGTGCCCAGCCTGATATGTCTTTACAGACATGATATCATTTAAATCCTCATGATCGTAATCTTCCTTTACAAGTAAGGAAACAGAGACTGAGGAACGTTAAGTAACGCGTCAGATTATACAGCTGAGGAATAGCAGAATTGGAAGCTACGCATTTTGATGACAAAGTTCATGCTTGTAAAACCTAACTGTATTGCCTGTAATTGTTAGGAACAACTATAATTTCCTGGCTGTCTACCACAGTCCAGCACCTCCCATGCATCAAGGCATCTAATGCTCAAAACAAGCCCTTCGGAGACAGGGGTGGGGGCAGGGGTGGGGGGGGCGGTCAGGCTGCCCGAGAGAAGACCGACGGACGGCTGCCACGGAGACCCAGGGGCTGGCTTCCCCGAAGGAATCTTCCTTCTGCTGAATCTATGACCGCTGCGTCTCTGTCAGCCTGGGAATCTGGCACAGGTCCTTCGTCTGTGTTTGTCTGAGGACAGTGTTCTGACTAATTAAATTGACTCAAGTAATCTTCAAATTCATGAGAAAACAAAATGAAATATAGGTGACGATGAAGGGACCTAAATTCCAGAACACATAATCTCAAATAAATAATGAATGAATAAATGACCTGAAACACGAATGAACAAATATATAAACGCATCTTACCGCAATTTGTCTCCCTTCCCCGCTCCGGTAAATGGTAGCACTAATATTTATAGCTGCGACACACCGCAATGAAAGTTTTACATGGATTATTCATGTCAGTTTTGTTTACCTAGCTCTCTAGTCTCCATTCCGCAGTCTTTTCTGTGGACATATTTCCTTGCATGTCCCTGTTGGCATCATCTTAACTCATTTCTCACTTTTCCACATCATTTTTTTTCCCTCCCTTTTTAACAGTTTAGGAATCCAAACATCTCCGGCTCTTTAGTTTCCGCAGCTTATAAGGTATCTTTCTACAGAAGAAAATTATATTTTTAAAATTAATAATTCCATAGAGTCTTTCTTAGTTACTTCTCAGAGGATTTGGGGGGCTGCGTGTGGAGGGAGTGGGCAGAGGAGGGTCTGACGCTAGGGCTCTGTGGATGTTACACAGGCACAGTGGCTATTGATTCTGTACAACATGAAAGATGGAAATGGCCTCTCCTCTCTTCCTCACAGACCATTAGTACTAATCAAAGATGGAAGCAGATTCAGAGAGGACAGGCATTTCTTTCCCCCAAATTTTCTACTTTGGCTGTGATTCCATAAAATGTGCTGCTGAAACGGCCGTGTCAGGAACAGACTCTCCTCTGCTTCTCCTCGTCACAAAGCTAGCCATTAGGAAGATGGCCTAATCCGTTTTCGGTCAGAAGATGTTATTTTTATAATCTTCGCTTTTGAAGACGCCATTAAGGTGCTACCTGTCTGCATTTCTGAGAAAAATATCGGTGGTTACCCTCACTGAGATGGGCCAAATGGTAAACCTCTGAGTGTCTAACGCACAATATCGTGCTTTCCTTGAAAACCAATTCCCCGTAATGGGTGTGAGGCTTTGCTATTGAATTCGGCAGAGCTGGCTCAGCGGCTCTCCGGGGTTTCACAGCCCCAGGACTGAACCTTCCCCTACTCTCCACCACGGGTCTCTGTGTAGGAGCCCAGCAGACATTACCCAGGGAGAAGGAGATGCGCCATCTTTCAACCCAAAGGCCGCGTCTCTGCCCTCGGCGCGCCTCCCTTCCTCACAACCGGAACTCTCCTCCCCAGCCTCCAAAATCAGATACAGAATCCTGGTAGTTTTTCTAGATTGAACTAGTGTCCTCAGTTCTGGAGTGCCGTCCGTGGGAGTGTGCAGAGCAGGAGATCAGTGACGAGGAAGGGAAAGGCCTGAGGAAACCCCTAACAGGATACAAGTCGCACGCCCGAGAAGACCACCAGACCACTCTCTGACCAGCAAAAACAAAGAAAGGGTGGGAACAAGTGAGGGAAGTAATGGGGCAAACTGACAACACAGGCAAAAGCGTGGCGCGACGTCCAGTTGTCTAAGGGATGTATTTTGCGGAAATACCGTCAACCTAAAACGTATCAGACAGAGACTCAATATACTGCTCAGTGAAGACAGAGGAACATTAACAGGAGTCAGAGAGAAGGCAGAACTCTCTCGTTCCTAGTTTTGCTTCCATGTTTCTCACCAAAGGAATGCCTCGTAAACTAAAAGCATCAGACAAGCACGGTTTTAAAAAAAAAAAAGACTTGAAGCCCAGGATATGTGGAGATTATAAAGAAAGTGCTTAGCCTTAAAATAAATAATAAATAAATAAATAAGTGCCTTGAAAAACACATTTTTGTTCAAATGGTCAGATCAGTCAAGGCGAATAACGTCCCATGACCTTAAAACCATTCGTAAATGAGATTGTGAAACCAGGGTCAGGAATCTTTTGGAGACATCACAGAAAATCAGAGCAGGGCTAGAACACTGGAGACAGGTGGCCATGGATCTTGGTTTTTCAAGAAGATGGATTTTGGTGAGGTTGACTTTGCCCTTGGACAGCTTTCTGGACTCTTCTGGAATGGAGTATTGATGAGAGGGCCTAGGTTCCAAAGAAGAGACTGGGTACTCAGGAAAACTAGCCTCATTCCTTTCTGATGTGAGGTTTCTAGACTGAGAAACTGGTCAGTGCCCTCGACACCGTGCATGGGGATCTCATGAGCCATGTGACAGTGTCTGTGCTCCCTCTGTGGGGGGGACAGAGGAATCTAAATGCAGGACACCACAGTACTTGACTGAGCAACAACTCAGTTGGTCAGTGTTGGTCACTTTGCTCATAGTTCTTTGCTTGCCTTGCTGTGTCCGATATTTTAATCAACAACTTACATACAGATCGAAGGCAACGTTCATCAGATTTTCAAATAATAGAATAAAAGTTTAAAAGTATCTTAACAGAACAGAATGCATATATGAAATTTAATTAGAATTTATAAGTTTCTAAAAGGCAGAAGGGGGAAATACTACTCTAAAAGTCTTAAGGTAGGGGCGCCTGGGTGGTTCAGTCATTAAGTGGCTGCCTTTGGCTCAGGTCATGATCCTAGAGTCCTCGGATCAAGCCCCACGTCAGGCTCCCTGCTCAGCGGGAAGCCTGCTTCTCCTTCCCCCACTCCCTCTGCTTGTGTTCCCTCTCTCGCTGTGTCTCTCTCTGTCAGATAAATAAATAAAATCTTAAAAAAAAAAAAAGTCTTAAGGTATTTTAACTGAATGTAAGCTTGTGAGTCATAATTGATTTTTTCCTAATTCCTGAGTCTACGATTTCCTAAGCATTAATAATACTTAATAACAACTGTAGCAGCAATAGCCACCACAAAATAAAATTAAATTAAAATAACCCAAATAATAAAATGAAAATAAATATAATCCAAAAGTCATTATTTCTTTTAGCTAGCTCTAAGTACATAATTAAAAGATTTCTAAAGTCCAATATTTCAGGACACCCTTCCATTGACACTGCAATTGTATCGAAGTCGCCCATGCAGAGGGACTCAATAGGCACACGCTATTTGAACACACGTTACACTGAAATGATCGGAACAACTGATATGGCACCAAGAATGTAATAGTCATGTGGAAAATTCACTTCCCTCTCTGGTTGTCTGCCTCAATTTCCCCTCCTGATAAACAGGGTTGGATAATCTTTGCCAACAGTGCTTGAGAGGCATGGATCATAAAGATCAACAAATAGGGGTGCCTGGGTAGCTCAGTGGGTTAAGCCTCTGCCTTCAGGTCATGATCTCAGGGTCTTGGGATCTAGCCCTGCATAGGGCTCTATGCTCAGCGGGGAGCCTTCTTCCCCCTCTCTCTCTCTGCATGCCTCTCTGCCCGTTTGTGTTCTCTCTCTATCTCTGTGTCAAATAAATAAATAAAATCCTTAAAAAAAATCGACAAATAAATGTCAAGTCCTTTGGCCTACTTCCTTGGAGGAGAAATGTTCAATCATCTTGCTCCTCTTGTTAAAGACACCATTCATTCTACAGTATAGGGATTTGTTACTCACCCCCAAGCTTCCCCTGGACTGCTTTGTGGAGGGCTCCAGATGGTTCCTTAGGAGTGAAGATGCTCCTTACCGTGTCTGGGGTGCAGAAGACACACTGGGTGCCACGGCCATTAGCAAACTTCCTAAAAGCAAAGAACACAGGGGATCCAGGCTGCAAGTGATGGGTAGAAAGGGCTCAGAACTGAAACAGAGCCTTCTGATTAGTAAAGGCAGAGGTAGGCATAGACCTGTCAGGGATCCATTGGAAGTGCTGTGATCGCTCACATTTAAGATGCTGACAGAAGCCTTCTGGGTAGAGACTCCATGGAGGCAGTTGGGAGAGGAAGCCCTCAAAGCCAATCCACGGCGGGGGGGGTGGGGGGGGTGGCTGGGTGGCTCAATTGGTTAAATGACTGCCTTTGGCTCAGGTCATGATCCCGGAGTCCTGGGAGGGAGTCCCACATCGGGCTCCCAGCTCCATGGGGAGTCTGCTTCTCCCTCTGACCTCCCCTCTCATGCTCTCTCACTCTGTCTCTCTCGCAAATAAATAAATAAAGTCTTTAAAAAAAAAAAAGCCAATCCAGGGCATGACTTCAAGAGCACGGTTCAGATTCAACCAAGACTACTCAGAGATTATCTGTGTCTATCTTGTTGCCTCTCTCATTCTGCTACTGTTTGGGGCAAAGAAAGAATTTGAATTGGAGGGATTTATTGTAAAGGCTTCTGTTCCTAGAGAGCCCCAACTTTTCGACTTTGTCATTTCCTGTTCTGATGCTGGAGGGTTATCTGGTGTTCCGTTCACTTTTGGACATTTTTACTAATGCATCTTCAATACATGAGTTCAAAAATCCTACACAAAATTGACCTTGAGATTAATGCACCTGTACCTCTGATGATCAGAGGAGTTTCTTGAAAGCAAAAGGACAAAAAGTCTTAAGATAATTCTTCCTTCTGGCCTCTGGCTCGGTGGTCTGCCAGCAACTTTTAGGGCAACCAATTCCTTATGGTCTGGGAAGGTATTTTTAGAACAGACATAATCCTTGCTCCAAAGGACTTTATAACTCAGTTTAGGGGACATTCAACAAATAAAGTCTCGATTAAAGACTATTATATAACATGCTAAATTCAAATATCTGAATCACACAAGTATTTCTTTTTTTCTGGTAGAATTCGGAGCATGGCTATTTACACAGACCAAACATAGAATATGCCTCCTTGTTTCTCTCATTTTATTACAGGAACCAAGACAAATGTGATCTGTCCCCTTTGTGTGTGCATAGGACCCACAGCCTTCCTGAAGGGAGGATTCCTCCCTGAGGCAATGAGATGGTTCAAGGAGACACAGACGGAGTGTCACTCCTTCAGGACCACCTCCTCTCACATTTTTACAGAAGCATAACAAGCTTCAAGTGATAATATAGAAATCCAGAGACGAATAAGAGAAGTTAAGAAAAGGGTAACTTTTGTTCCTATACAAGGGACAAAAACCAAGCCCCCTAAATCCATAGTTATTCTGAACTCGTTAATATATACTCTTACTTGAACCAGGCGAATCATGGTTTTGCTGCTTCCTCTACCTTGTGTGGTCGTGACAGCAGCCCCAAAGGTAGAGCAGCGGGTGGACACCAGGCAGGTGGGGTCGGAGAAGTGACTTCAGAGTTTGGACAATGAAGCTGAGCGTTGCTCTCACTAGAAGAGTAGTTCCCCCCCAAAAAAGGAAAAAGAAAAATGTGTTTAGGTGATTATAACAGCAATTTGACATGAATATAACTAGTTGAGTACATATTATAGCCGAACCGGCACATAAGTGATTTTGAATTTGAGTCTGGCTGCCTAAAAGTAAATCTTTTATTACTTGGAATTAAGAAAGCCATTTCCTCCTCCAAACGATCTTGTTTAAAACGTATTTCAGGAATTGAAATCATCTCTATCTATTCCTATGCCCTTTTCAGTTTACTGGTTGTTATGGTTGGTCAAATCATTAACTTCTAACCCTTCAAGCAATCTCAGGGTTACTTGCGGTCTTATAAAGATCTGGAGGATGTGAGGCAAAGTCAACGAAGACCACCTTGAAGGCAAGTCATTCAATAACTTCCCCTGAGTGTAAGCTCCATGAAGGCAAGTAACTGGTTCCCAGTGCCTAGGACAAGGGAAGTGTAAAAATACTGGTGGGAGGAAGAACGAGGATAATTAGGCATTCCTCCAAGGGGTCAGGTTGCCAAATGCATGTGAAATTCACTGTGCCTCTCAAGGGGAGAATGAGAGAACTTGAGTGTGTCCTGAATGTGGCCTGCAGGAGGACTGTAAGGAAGGTGCAGAACAGGCCTTTAGACTTCTTCTGGGCTCTGTTTCTGCCCTAAGGGGTGTTCTGGGTAGGATCTGTTTTTCCTCTGATCCAACCCTGTCCTTCTCTGCTCCCAACCCCCTTACTTCCCCACTTTCCTCTGCTACCCCCATTTTGTTCCTCCCTTAAGCCAAGTTGAACTTCAATCTCAATGTAGTTCTTAAACAGTGCATACTCTTTCCTTCCCTGGAATAAAGTTTCTTATAGCCAGCAACAAAATCTTCTTTAGTCTGTGAAATGGAACTAAATCATGCAGACACAATGCATACAGGTGCATTTTTAGGTGTTAATGTATTTGTTTTTAGATTCTAAAACTAATGCTTATTTTAAAAAATAATTTAAAAAAAGGAAGTGTATAAAGCAGAAAATGAAAATACTCCTTCTCAATTTTCACTTTCAAAGTTAACGATTACCAGATACCTCCATATGTATACAGAATTTCCCTATGCACATATGTTTACATACATGAATTGTTTTTGATTTCTAAAAGTGAAATCAACTATTCATACTATATCAAATTTTGTTTTTTTCCAAGTTACTTAGACTCTCTGTGCCTCAATTTCCTCACCTGTGGAATGGACAAAGAGGCAGTACCTCTCTTGGGGTTGTTGTGAGGATTAAATCAGCTAATACATGTGAAGTACTTGGAATAGTGCCTGGCACGTAGTAAGTTCTCAATAAATGTTACCTTTTTCCCCTCTTTTTAAAAACACTTTTAACTTAAATTCAAGCTAGCTAACATATAGTGTATTACTAGTTTCAGAGGGAAAATTTAGTGATTTATCAGTCGCATATAATACCTAGTGCCCACCACATCACATGCCCTCCTTAAGTCCATCACCCAGTTACCCTATCCCCCCACCTTTCTCCCCTCCAGCAACTCTCAGTTGGTTCCCGTAGTTAAGAATCTCTTTTGGGGGTGGTGCCTGGGTGGCTCAGATGGTTAAGCCTCTGCCTTCGGCTTAGGTCATGATCCCCGGGTCCTGGGATCAAGTCCCGCATGGGGCTCCCTGCTCGGTGGCGAGCCTGCTTCTCCCTCTCCCTCTGCTGCTCCCCCTGCTTGTGCTCTCTCCCTGTCAAATAAATAAACAAAATCTTTAAAAAAGTAAACTCTTATGGTTTGCCTTCCTCTATCTTATTTTTCCTTCCCTTCATCTGTTCATTTGTTTTGTTTCTTAAATTTCACATATGAGTGAAGTCATATGGTATTTGTCTTTCTCTGACTGACTGACTTTATTTAGCGTAATAGCCTCTAGTTCCATCCACGTCGTTGTAGATGGCAAGGTTTTGTTTTTTCTTGGTGGCTGCACAGTACTCCACTGTATGTATATACTACATCTTCTTTATCCATTCACTTGTGAATGGACATCTAGGCTCTTTCCATAGTTTAGCTATTGTGGACATTGCTGCTATAACCATTGGGATACAGGTGTCCCTTTGAATCAGTATTTTTGTAATCTTTGAATAAATACCCAGTAGTGCGATTGCTGGGTCGCAGGGTAGCTCTATTTTCAACTCTCTGAGGAATCTCCATACTGTTTTCCAGAGTGGCTGCACCAGCTTGCATTCCCACCAACAGTGTAGGAGGGTTCCCCTTTCTCCGCATCCCTGCCAACACCTGTTGTTTCCTGACTTGTTAATTTCAGCCATTCTGACTGGCGTGAGGTGGTATCTCATCGTGGTTTTGATTTGTATTTCCCTGATGCCGAGTGATGTGGAGCATTTTTTCATGTGTCTGGTGGCCTTTTCATTATTGCTGTAAATGGTCCTCTATTAGCTCACATTCATTTGTTTTCCATTTTTCACTATTACAAACAATGCTGCGATGAAAACACTTAGGCTTTAATGCGGCCCAAGCAAGTATTTCTGTTGCACAAAATCTGAGAACTCTAATTTCTGGGTTGAAGGGTAAGCATGCTGTGAGGTGAGGTCCAACTCACTCACCTTCCAAAATGTGTGTGCCAACATGGCAAATCACGGACGAGGGAGTGTCTGCTCCCCACAGCCTACACCAACACTGCGTGTTATCCAAACTACCATTTTCAAATATGGGGGGGACAGTCCATAATTGGCATTTCTTGTTATTTTTTTTAAGATTTTATTTATTTATTTGACAGACAGAGATCACAAGTAGGCAGAGAAGCAGAGAGAGAGAAGAGGAAGCAGGCTCCCTCCTGAGCAGAGAGCCCGATGCAGGGCTCGATCCCAAGACCCTGAGATCATGCCTGAGTGAAGGCAGAGGCTTTAACCCACTGAGCCACCCAGGCACCCCGGCATTTCTTGTTATTTTGAGGTTTTTCCAACTAGCTATACATTTAGTGAATATTTGTATTTATTCTTCTGTCCTTTGACTATTTTCTATTAGGTTTTTGACTTATCAATTTAAAGAACTTAATTATATACAATGGATATTGACTATAAATGTCTAGCTTGTTACCTGTCCCTTCGATTTTGAGTATCCTGCTTCCTGGAGGACGGAAGTGCAACCTCCCAAGCCTCCTAGCTGGCATTTCTCTAGGCCATTCCATTGCCCTATCAGACGAGCCACGTCTCAGTGGTACAGATGTGATAGGACCAGTGGGTCGCGTGTCACACTCTCACCTCATTGTTGGAGCGCAGATGCCTTTGCTTGGCTGTAAACTGGTCTGATGCAGTGTTACATGGGGGACCTTACGAGGGTACACTTAGCACCGCACAGGCCCCTAGGTGGTGATGGCTCAGGCCATACAGGCAGACAAGGCAAACCTTTAACTAGAATGTGTATCTGTTTCTGTTAAGATAAAACACTGCTCCTTGCACAGTGGAGTTGTCAGTGTGCCCCCGGGCTGATTGGTCTCCTGGAAGGATGGTGCTATCTTGGAGGGCCAGTTCTGGTTTGGGTGGGGGCAGGTTGGACATGCAGCAGCTACATGGAGGGACAACACCCAGCATTGCCATCATGACTCTTCCCATGCTGTGTCAAGCAGTGGGGGGAGCAAGGGCAGAGAGGGCTAAGATCAATGCCATTTTGTGTATGTACTTGGTGTTCAGTGTCTCTTTCATGGTAGGAGATTTCAACTGGAACTGGGATTTCTGGGTGGGATTGCTGAGAGGCCCAACTAACTCACTTTCCAAATTGTATGTACTAGTCCAATGAGTCATGCACAGGAGAGTCTGTTTCTCTACAGCCGTCACCAACACGGTCTCAGGTGGAGACAGCAGCAAGTGCTTTCGGTACAACTTTGTGATGCCCAGCCGGTTATTTTGGCATGATGGCTCCTTCAGGGGAGTCAGATGAACTTGTTTTGTGAATGGAAGAAAGGTAGGCTTTCCCCATTGTTTTTTCTAAATTTATGTAGCAAACAGTTAACATTTCTAATGTGCAATATGAACGTTGTGCCCATTCCCATGTACCCATTCATGAGCCTCTTGTACCCCATCTTCCAGTTCCTGCCCAGCTGCCCAAACCATTTGCTGCCATGCATATATACCCTAACCTTGGGCCACTCTCTTTTCTACATAGAATGGATAATCAGGTGCAAAACACAAAACACTGCCCATTGGTAAAATATCCCCTAACCACCTTTGAGTGGGTCTGTAGTGCAGTGACTGCCCGTATCTGGCTTGTATGCACATACTGATTTGTGAATGAAGCTTGGACTTTCTCCAACCAACCCATTTGTGAGCCAAGATCAGACATTTTCCTTCTCCCTCAGCTTGTCGTAAGGGATCTCACACTCCACTGTGTAGCCGTGGATATAAAGTGCAGGAGAGAGGGTCATACAACAACAGCGGATAACTGGGTTCCTTCTGATCCTACTTGTGCTTGATTCTAGATGGACCACTTCCATCATACCTTCTTGCTTCTGGGATCCCTTGATTACATTTTAGCAACATCTTCAAGTTATTTGTGTGCATTTTAAATTTTAAGAAGCACTACATTGTTGCAGACAAAAGGAAGGATGGAAGTGACAGCACTTTTCAGGCAGAGGACCAAGGTTCCAGAGTAAGAAACAGAATGGGAAATTCTGATGATAAAAACAGGGGTCGTGAGACAACACTGAAGAGATGGTCTGAGGCCAGATCACAGAGGGAACATAGGCCATCTTGGAGACTTGGGATACTTTCTGGTGGAATGAATAGGAAGCCATTGAAGGGTTTTAAGTAAGGGTGAACATAATCTCATTGTATGTGTGTGTGTGAGTGTGTGTGTGTGTGTGTGTGTGTATCCATAAACTTATTTCTTGCACTTTAATCTGAAGAATAGTTTGGAAGGGAAGCAAAATGAATGTAGGACAGTAATAAGGAGACTACCACATGGGTTAGAAATAATGGTGGCTTGGAACAACACAGTAGCCGTGGGAATAAAGAGAGGGAGGCACAGATGTAGCTTTCTCTGAGGTGGACTGACGGGACTTCATACCTGAGCAGGTATGTGCACCCAGACAATGGAGCCTCTGGGACGACTCCCTCATTTCCAGCTTAGCATCTCGGGGGGGGTGCTGTACTGACAAGTCTGAGGTGTCTTTGAGACACATCCACCAAAAGTTCTTGAGTTGAGAGTGTAACAGGGAGATGGTGGCCATCCGTTAGTCTCTAGTATTTAATATTTCAGTGTAGATATTTTTTTTTCTGCCATGAATGCAAATGGAATTTTTCAGTGATTTTTGTCCTGCCGCTGAGCCCTCTTTGAGGTATTGTCACTGAAGGCCACTGGGATTAATTTCTTAAGATTGTCACAACTTCTCAATCTTGCCCACATTTTCTGTTTCTCTCCACATACGCTTTTTTAAAAATATTGAGATAAAATACATGCTTTTAATGTGTGTAATTCAGTGGTTTTTAGTATTTTCACAGCTTGTACAACTATCACTACTCTCTAATTCCAGAACATTTTCATCACCCCAAAAAGAAACCTTCTGTATCCATTAGCAATCACCTCCCTACCCTGGAAACTACTAATTGACTTTCTGTTCCTATGAATTTGCTTATTCTCAAAGTTTCATGTAGAGGGAATAATATAATATGTAGCCTTTGGTGTCTGGCTACTTTCACTGGCTACTTTCAACCATGTTGTAGAATATGTCAGTATTTCATTCTTTTGTATGGCTGAATAATATTCCTTTGTATGGATGTACTACCTATTGTGTAACATATTTTGTTATCAGTTGATACAGTTGAGTTGTTTCCACTTTTGGTTGTTAAGAATAATGCTATGAACATTTGTGTACAAGTCTGTGTGTGTACATATGTTTTCAATTCTCTTGGGTATATACTTAGGAGTAGTCATTTGGTAATTCCACGCTTAACTTTTTGAGGAACTGCCAATTTTTTTTTTCCAGTGTCTGCACCATTTTCATTCTTCCTGGCAATGGATAAGGGTTCAAATTTCTCCACATCCTTACCAACACTTAGTATTATCTGTCATTTTTATTATAGCCATCCTATTGGGAATGAAATGTTTTCCGTTTTGGTTTTCATTAGCATTTCCTTAATGACTATTGACTTCAAGCATCTTTTTATGTGCTTATTGGCCATTTATATATCTGCTTTGGGGAAATGTCTGTACAATTCCTTTGTCCATTTTTAAATTGTGTTATTTATCTTTTTATTGCTGAGTTGTAAGACTTTTAAAAATATATTCTGCATAATACATTTTTATTAAATATACGATTTGCAAATATTTTCTACCATTCTGTGGCTTGTCTTTCAATTTCTTGTAGAATCTTTGGAAGCAGAAAGTTTTTAGCTTTGATGAAGTCTAATTTATCCATTTTTTTTCTTTAGTCCCACAGACGCTTGGATATAGTGCCTAGATCCATTTTGACAATAAAAGGAGGCTGACAGCAGATGGGGACACGTGAGAAAATGACAACTTTATAGTTCACACTACTAATAAAATTATTTAGAAAATTGCCTTTCACTAGACAGTATAATTTCTGTTGGTGGATACAAGCCAAATATGAATCACATACAAATCATCATCTTCTATTCCATTCAGCTGGATGGATTTAAGAAACAGAGTAATGGAGAATATCATTATAGAGGAAACCAGTTAGTATTTGTGCTATTTAAAATATGATTTCTAAATTGCTTAAGCATATCCATCAAAAATCCAAATGGAACATTTAAAATCAGCCTCATATAAAAGCAGTACTCTGTGAAATGATTTCTAAACTGTGAGCATTTATCTTTCTGACCTAGCATCTTCAAGCATAAAGACTGGAGACACTGCTATGTTGGAAGAGGCGTCCCATTTTCCCGGAAGTTCGTACTGGATTCATATGGGTACATTCCAAGGAACATAGGATCCAGGTTTGTCTCTTGGGATCTGGAATAAAAGAATAAATGTGGATGTTTGCAATTTGGAAAACCTTTGTGATGGGTGAAAAATACCATAAAACAAAACGATGAAAACCAC
The DNA here is from genome assembly GCF_963455335.1 of Martes martes. Lineage (NCBI taxonomy): Eukaryota > Metazoa > Chordata > Mammalia > Carnivora > Mustelidae > Martes > Martes martes. The sequence goes on from NC_137890.1 coordinate 183,810,025, forward strand.
CCAGAGAGTGACCAGGACAAGGCAAGGTCTCAGAGCGACAGCATGAGAAGCGTGGGAGACTCTGGGACAGGACTACGAGTCAGGGCAAGGCAGCTACAAGAGTCGTCCGTTCACCCTTGAAGAGGGACAAATGAAAAGTGGAACTAGTCTCCGTGTCCCTCTGTAGTGGAGAGGTGACTCATGGGGCTTAGGACAAGCTGTAAGGGGGACCACACAGAGCCAGCACTGAGAGGAGGAAGAGGAGGGAGCTCTCCCCTCAATGTAAGTCAGGGGGTCACTGTCAATAGCATGACTTTAGTCCACAGCTAAAATATCATCACTGAACGTGACCGAGGAGAGCAGAGAGCAGGGGTGTTCATGCAGGACGGATTCTGCTCTTGGGCTTGGGCCAGAAAGGGCCCTTCCCACTCTACAGCTGAAATCGGGAATTACACGCACTTTCTCAAGTATCTGATCGGCTAGAGTGGGACAGACTGTTGGCGTGGCCCCTATTCTTGGCCTGGGTATCTCAGGTTCAGGGAAGAATTCCGGAGCTCCCGTTCCTGACCGATATGTCCTGGGAAGGGAACAGAGGAGCAGCCCGAAGCTGACGAAAGAGCAACGAACCTCTGTTTGTAAGTCGTGTGGAGCTGAGCCCGCCGAGGGGCGGGCAGGACCAGGCCGAGGAAAACCTGCCTTCTCGGGGCCCGTGGGCTCTTCCCAGGCCCAAGTGCCCTCAGGATTCCTGCCACCTTCTCTTCCATGGAAAGCCACCAGGGTGGGTTAATAAAACTTGACTCAAAGGACAGGGAACAAAAAGTCAGAATTTTCTGGGCAGATCGTACCATTTTTGTGAACTTATCCTCACAGGCCATTCGAATCTTCTCTGGGGTCAGCGGACTGTTGAGCTTTAACGGTCCAAACAGGCCTCTCTCCCGTCGTGCTGCGTTCACCGCGTCATGAATGGCAAAAAACACTGAACAGCCCAGGAATAGGCCAGACTCTCCTAGACCCTTGAAGGGAAAAAGTCAGCGAGATCATGACTCTCTCTTCGTATCTGTATGTATATATATATGTGCATCTGTAGGTAAACATGTGTAGGAATGCCCATGTGAAATACTATTTTAGGGAGTCTGTGCACCTGTGTGAGGGGGGAGGGGCAGAGAGAGAGAATCCTCAAGCAGTCTCTCCACCGGGGGCAGAGCCCAGTGGGGGGCTCAACCCCATAACCCAGGAGATCATGACCTAAGTCAGAACCAAGTATTGGACTCCCATCCAAGTACTAACCAGGCCCGACCCTGAGAACCAAGTATTGGATGCCCAACCTACTGAGCCACCCAGGTGTCCTTATGAGATATTATTACGTATGTAACGTTTTTCTTTTAAGAAAGTAATTTGATATTTTAACCTAGTATTCTCGTTCTCAGGATTCCTGCCTAAGGAAATGATGCCAAAGGAAGAAAGGAGATACAGGTACGAGGTGATTACTGCATAACGAAAAATCAGATACAACCTGATGGTAACAGGAGTCATGTTAGGCTTCAAAATTTAAAAAGAATTGTAACATTGTTAAACTAATTTATAATTAAAATGTTCAACAGGGCCTTTTCTTCTAGAAGTCTGGTAAAAACCCCAAACCGCCAAGAAATGAGGGCACCTGCCCCGGCCGCCTGCACAGGTACCACAAAGTCACATAAACTTGGACTTGTCTGCCAAGCACAGCTTACCTTTGAGGAATACAGGGTGTTTGAGCTTTGAGACGGGGGCAAGAAAGAAATGTGCAGCTCCGTGGGGATGTCGCAGAGGGCAGGGATTTTATACTGGTTTGGACCGCGAGTGTGCAGGACACCCTGAGGAGAATACTGCAGCTCCTCTATTGTATAAAGCCCCACGCCTTGAATAAACGCGCCTTCAATCTGGGAGGGAACGAAAGGAATTTCCATTTATGAGAAAATACAATCAACCGGAGTAATTCAACTTCATGCTGTTTATTTGAATTTTTAAAATCCAGTGTAAGAGGCGTTTTCGGCATGTCCTGGAAGATGTCTCTGAAGGTTTACTTAGAAGTTTACCTCAAAATATATCTAAGCGTCTTATTCAGTGTGAAGTACGAAGTCAAAGAACTTGACTTTGAATCTCAGTCTGGCAGTGACAGTACGGCTCTGGAGGGGGCCTCAAACAGCCTGTGCCCAGAGGCCCTCCTTTTTTCTGTCCGTGAGCCAGAAGGAACCCTCTTGCCTGATCTGTCTGTAGCCCCCAGCACACCGACAGGGCTCTGAGAGTCCCCTCATCCCATCTCACCATCCTCGCCCGTGAGTGGGTCTGGCTTCTCATTTCCGGACTCTGTTTCCTCGCTTGTCACGTGAACTGCGTGCGCCCAAAGCTTCATAGAGCTTTAGGACGCTCCAATTCTTAGATGTCAGCAGGTGGGCTAAACTGGCTCCCCCCACGTCTGACTTCTGGGTCTCCTCTGTGTGTCCCTCCTTGCTGTGGCCCTATTGTTTCCATCTCCCCCACCGCCCTTCCTTGTGCCTATTTGTGGGGAGAACCTTCTCAAACGCAGTGTTCTATGAATCTTCCTAAAAGCCTAGACTACACCCCAGGCCACGTCACCTCCACCCACTAGGGCAGGCGCCTGTCTTTGGGGCACCTCCTCCAAGCTGGCCCCTTTCCAGTCTCTGCCCAAGCTGCCCCTTCCACTCCACGGACACGGCCCCCCCCCGCCCCCCTGCCCGCCACTAGCCCTGAACACAAAGTTGGCTGGATTTCCTGTCTTTCTTTGGGTCCTCCACGCTTCTCCCACCCAGAATGCCTTTTCCCGTCCGTTCCTTGACGACTTCATCCTGAAGCCCGCGCTGATCTCCCCAACCCACACGTTCTTCCCCATTCTCCAGGGACACGAGTCATGATGGGAGAGGACCTCAGATTGTGTTGTGAACTGTGGCAGTAAGCTGGATTGCCCACAGGTAGGAGAAACGTAAAGAAAGTGAGTCAAGCTTCCGGGTGATCCTAAGTCCGGGAAATCCCAGAGTGCGCGCTTCTCTTAAAAAGGCAGCCGCGACTTTCCCTCCTGGAAATGCGGCGCCCGTGTTGAGAAAGTTTCTCTTTCCAAGAAACACTAGCCGCCCGAATACTTATGTAAGGCAGCTGGTGATCTCTTAATCTTGTCAGTTATTTCAAATTTAAATAAAAGGTGACTGTGGGCCAAAGAGGCTATGTGTCATTAACAGCGAGTGCCGTAACTATCTGGTGTCATCCCAACACGACTTTAAACTCCTCAAAGGGGGAGTCCATTGTAGGCCCCAGACGTCACGCTTCGCCTGCAGTCTACTTCTGATCCCAGGGGTATGGGGCGCATTCTGACCCCTCCAGGCTTGCCTCTTCTGCCTCCCTCAAGCTCCTCAGTCACAGACCGCTTGTCTCTTCTAAAACTACTCACAACATCTTTGTTTCCTTCCCTTTTTTTTTTTTTTTAAGATTTTATTTATTTATTTGACAGACAGAGACCACAAGTCGACAGAGAGGCAGGCAGAGAGAGAGGGGGAAGCAGGCTCCCTGCTAAGCAGAGAGCCTGATGCGGGGCTTGATCCCAGGACCCCAAGATCATGACCTGAGCTGAAGGCAGAGGCTTAACCCACTGAGCCACCCAGGTGCCCCTCCTTCCCTTTTTTTAAACAAAAAGAGATCTGAGTTTTGCGGCTGGCCTGGATAGACCGGTTCTGACCACAGGGGCAGAAAGCTAAGAGGACGAACAAGCTGGATGGGATGTTCTCCCCACAGACCCCCACGGTGGTTCTGGCCTTCACCAAGGGGGTTGACGCGAAGCAGGTACACGTACCTGGCCTATGTCAAGGGCTGGATTTATGCTGCAGCCGACATCCATGACAATGTCTGTTCTGATGTTCTGGTAATAAAAAAGAGCAAAATATTTTATTTTAATGAACACAGCTTAGGAGAGAAGGCTGAGAAACAGTTCTTGCCAGGATGCCATTGGCATAGAACCTTCTGGGGGGCCACAATATATTTCAGGAGAAAGAATCCACAGAGATTTTATTGGGTCACAAAGTCTATCATGTTTAACTTTCATGATGTACTCATCATGAAATGTACTCGAGCAGCTTAAGCACGGATTTTTTTTTTTCTTCAAGAACAACAGGAGAGGAAATTATTGATTTGACTGTTAGGGCTGAGTGACGTGACTTACTGAGTTCAATCCTGCACAGCAGACATAATCTGCGACACAGAAAATGTTTACAGCCCTCAGGATCCTTGTTGAAAAACCCTGAGGCTACCACACGACCCAACGCCCAGAGCCCAGCTGGCTGGGTGACACCGACGCATCAGCCAACAAAGTCTCCACTGTTATCTGCTGTTGTAGATGTTTCATTCTGGAGCAGAGGGAAGGTAGATCTAAAGCACAACTTGGTCACCAGAAGCTCCTGAGGAGCGAGGAATGAGGGCTACAGCGGGCCCGGCCGGGTTCCTGGGAACATCTCTGCTCTCCAGCAAGTCTGCACCTTCTTTTATGGGACGTCGTGACCTCTGCCATGACCAACAGATGCTACTTACAGCTATTAATGGGACAACGGAAACCCAAGAGTTCTCTTATTTGATTTGGGACTTTCATCTAACGTTTTTCTGAAGAAAATCAGAGAGGGACCCAGAACGTTTCATTATAATAAACTGAAACACCTCTGTTCTTTAAGGACACGATGAGATGTGAAGCTCTCTGTGACGGCACTGGCGAGGCTGGTCTGCCGGCAGCCCCGTGGCCTCCCTTCCTGGCGAGGGGAGGTGCTCTCAAGTCTGCAGCGCTAGCAAAGGCCTTGTTTCCAGAGCCACAGGCTTCCTGTTTGTCACTGTGTTCTGTTAGGGCTGAAGACCGTGGTCGTAGGTTGTGGCAGCCGGCCTCCAGGATGGCCTGCGATGATCCCCACAGGCTGGGTTTACCTCCTGACGGAGTCCTCTCCCACACTCTGCCACGGTTAGTTTGCGGCCGACAGGGTATGTGGAAGTGCTGGTAGCTCACCCCGAGCTGGGTAGAAAGGGCTGCGGCTGCTGTCTGGTGCTCTCATAAGCTCATACTCTCTTGTTCCTTTGCGTCAGTCCCTTTGGGTTTGGGGGGCAGCTTGTGTGCCCTGAAGACGCTGAGATAATCCATAGAGAGGTCCTTGTCATAAGGAATGGAAACTTCTGGCCAACAGCCAGTGAGGACCTGAGGCCTCCTGCCGACAAGCAGGTGATGGGACTTGGAATCAGATTTTCCAGCCGCCATTGAGCTCTGGGATGACCGCGGCCCTCCTTAACAACTTGATGGCAACCTTGTGGAAAACCCTGAGCCTCAATCACCCAGAGAAGCCACTCCCGGATTTCTGGCCCTCAGAATGCGGTCGGTTAATAAATATTTGTTATTTTCAGCTGCCAAATTTAAGGGAAATTTGTTACGCAGCAATAGAGAAGTACTATAGAGATGTAGGTTCGAAGTGAGGGAAATTTTGTAGGACTAAGGACAGTTCTAACAACACAAGGAGAATGACTGAGAAACAGGCCTCCACGGAGGGCCCCTGCTGGCATGTTGCATTAGAGCCCTTTACCTAGGGGTATACCTAACATGAGCCACAGAGCTCGCGTTTCTGAATGCATCTGATAAAAAGACTATTTAGTACATCTCTTGACATTGTTCAACTAAGTTATAAGAACACACCTTAGAATTTCATACTGAAGCTAATTATTACCTTATTCTCAGCTCTTAACAAGGCCAAGTCGTATACAGATAAAGAAAACCCAAGTGATTAAGATTTCACCAAATTTTTCTTTGAGGGAGAAGGTGATGCAGAAATCGGTTAGCGTAAGAGAACTTTCTAGTGAACTAAAAGAGGACAGCTACTCTAGCATGAAAACCATGCTTAGAATGATCATTGTTTTGTCTCAGTCCAAGGTACCCAAAAAGTGATCTGGTCTGAGTTAGATTCCAGACAAACCAGATACTTTACCCAGAAGCTTCAATAAAGGTGTATACAATTTCAAAGATCCGGTTGATTCTGGTTTTAAAAACATAGATGCTGGAGTCCTACTAAATGAAAAGTTACATCTTACCATAATCCAAGATAATAGCCACAAAGTAAGTTTGGAAATATCAAGACCTAGAGCTTGCTTCTGGGTAAATTTTGGGACAGATTATCACACGACAGTTGTGAGGGTATCACAGCCCCATTGAATGTATTAATGATCACTTATTATTATAAACAGCGACCAGTAAGTAGCTTCATTGACCCACAAGGACCCAGCTACAAGAGGAGAAACTCTCCTTGAAACACAAATGTGTATGTCTGTGTGTGTGTGTGTGTGAGTGTGTGAGAAAGAGAGAGAGAGAGAGAGAGAGACAAACTGTGTGCTTATCTCCTCACTGCATCCCTTAAAAGCATAAGGATGCCCTTAAACTGTCTAAAAAGAAGGATCCAGCTAGATAAAAGATATCAAAAGCTGGCCACTAACATCCCCAGGACAGCCCTTGGTGCTTGTTAGCACGTTATGGGTGCTCATGAATTCCTTCCAAAATGTCATATGATGGCATTTCCCATGAGAGGTCAGGACTGCTGGTTAGACCCACAGTCTACATGAAAGCTTTCTTTAAGCTGTGTTTCCTCCTTGAAGTGGTTTCTTTCCTGATTCCATTTAAAAGAGCCAGGAAAAGAAAGAAGGGAGGCCACCACTTGTTTTCCATGGAAGTGACCACAATACCAAGGCAATGGCTGAGCTTCTATTTTTTTCTGGTAACAGGGAAACCATCCTTAGCCAGATGCACGGTGCTTCCGTGGTGCCCAGACAGGGGTCATGTGTGCAGTTTAGGTCTATCTGACGTACAACCTGAAGACCTTCCCCACTGGTACTGACCTTATGAGCGCCCGTCAAGCAGTCTATTTCCACCTCGGAACAGGCAGCTCCATAAACAAAATAGTGGAAAGGATGGCCTTCGCCTGTCTCCCAGTTCATGTCGGACTCATAGCCCCTGCAGGAAAGAGAATCCGTGGGGAGCGCTGTTAAGTGACTTCGCACCCTAACTCAGGCCCCGGTGGTTAAACAGACCGACAGGAGGCTGGGTTCAGTTTGCTCGAACAGCAAACCAGAGGGACACGCTTGTGCAATGATGTGTCAGCATGGAACGCACGCAATAAATCTGCTGAATAAATATATACTTCTTTCTCATTAAACTTTTTTGTCTGATAAGAACATTCAATTGCTCCTCACCAATGAATGACTCTTTGTACCCGGAATTCAGGTGCTCACTCTTTGGTTCCCCAACCTATCACTTTTCATTAATGCTGAATCAGATTTGGGGAATTTCACCTGCATTTTGGACCAAACACTATTTCAAAGGCACATATTTGCCTGTCTGTCTGTCTTTCCGGCTCCAGGATTCAGCCTTCTGTTTGCAGGAGCAGGTGCCTGGCTCTCACTCTTTGCTACTTCTCTGCTCTCCATGCCTGTTCCGTTCTGACTCCTCCTTAAGGACACCAGCTGGGTGTCATGGTAGAAGAGGAGCACAGGCCAGCAGCTGGCGGGCACTTTCTCCCCTCCGCTTCTCCCAGCCTGGAGGTGGCCGTTAAAAATGCTTCTGATACTTATTCCTGGTAACCAGCCAGGGCCCTGGGACTCATAGGAGAACTAGCAACATGACAAAATCAGGCAAGACTTTCTGTATCGACCTGTTTTCTGATGGCTTTCATTTTCCAGTAAAGTAATCTGATAATTACTTCCAAATGAGCTGAGCGACAATGGTTTGCATCTTGACAGCATGTGCTTATCGTCACGTTCCTTCTTTTTTGCCAATCTAGAAGGTGTGAAATGGTGTTTATCTGATTATGGGTTTAGTTTGCATTCCCTTACCTTTGTCTCTTAAGGATACATTGAGTTTTCAACGAAAAACCGGCCACTGCGGTGGGTTCCAAGCACTAACCTCAGAGAACCCTCCAGTACCACTCAGAAGGACTCAAATCATCAGTTCCGCCGTATTTTATTTTATGTGACTATTTTTCCCAACAGAAGCCTCTCTGGGCATTTGGATGAATTAGCAGCTGAATGTTGTGCATAACAGTGGGTTAATAGAAGGTTACCAAAATCAATTTTTTTCAAAAAATTTTTTTTTTTCAAAACTCTTCCTCAAGCGACAGCTGTTAATATTCATAGCATGTGACCGAAAGGACTCTTTACCTGAAGTATCCAGTAGCTGAAAGGCTAATACTTTCATCAAAAGCAGCTTGTGCCTGGGAAACAAGAGGAAAGATGATGCAATGATGATGTTTAAAGACTCACTTGCGGCTTCAGTCTTGGTTCCACTATAGGGGAACGGCAGCTATCAGTACTAATAACCAGGGAGAACCAAGATTTCTGTATTTCCTTTCTGCATTCTCCAACTTCGCAAGCACTCGCGGTCGCTGCCGGTAGTAACCACGCGTGTCCGGTGCCCGGGACCGTCTCCCGTGACCGCCGAGGTAGGTCACCCCCATAGTCTGGGCTAGCGCGGCTAACAGGTGTTCTGCTGATGAAGAACCTCACTGGGTCTTCTGAAAAGACAGCCTATCCACAGGGGATGTTCCAGGAAATAATGGGTGGTTGGGGGGTTAATTTTAATACCAGACATTCATCGGTCTTAGGGTAGTGGCCTAGGGGCACCTGGGTGGCTCAGCTGGTTAAGCGATTGCCTTCAGCTCAGGTCATGATCCTGGAGTCCCAGGATCGAGTCCCACATCGGGCTCCCAGCTCCATGGGGGGTCTGCTTCTCCCCTCTGACCTTCTCAAGCTCTCTCCCTCTCTCTCTCAAATAAATAAATAAAATCTTTAAAAAAAAAAAAAGAAGAGAAAAGTGACCTAATTTTGGTAAACTGTACCACTGACATCCAAAGTTCTCCTGACTCTGCAGGGCACACAGCTGATTAATATCCCGAAAAGTGGGGGTTAGGTCCGAGTCCCCAAGTCTGAGAAAGAAAAAGGTGAGAAGCGCGGCATCTCCCGAGGGCGGAGGGCTGGCTGTCCCGTATCTCTCTTCAGTCAGGCTCTCTCTGCCTGTCTCTGGCTCAGGGAGCACAGGGCAGAGGGCAGAAATAAAGATGCCCCAGAAGGATTGAGAGCCCCCATAAATATGAATTATAGAATGAGTCCTAACTCTGTAGAAGAGCAGGAACCATTTCTAAGGAGGATTTCTAAGCTGTTTCCCCCGGGACCGATGCTTTTAATGTGACATCCCAGAGCAGTCGGCGTGACACATACTCTCAGCTTTTACTGACAGCCACTCCACACCATCTGGTACTTTATAACCTGTTACCTTAAAAGCCGCACTAGCTGACTCAGAATGTGCGTTTTCCCTTTCAACTAGGTTCTAAGTACATCTAAGGAAGCCGCTGAAATTTCCACTGCATTTAGTGCCTACCACCGGTTGAATACATACCCAGTGGCTTGGTTTCCTATTTCTAAATGAATGCTTATGTGATGTTTTACTTTTATAGAACGATTGTAGTGTTGTCTTTCCATTTAGGAACAGTGGAACCCAAAGAAGGAGAACAAATAGATGTACAGCTATTATCTAGAAAATACCTGGGATCCATCAGAAGAAACATTAATTAGCTCTGGCTTAAAAATAAGGGTTTTAGGTAGGAAAAACAGTCTTTTTCTCTAATGGAGGATTTTCCCAGATGCAAGAGTTGCTCTATCACATTACGATAACATTGCCATGTGCGGAGAGCCAAAAGACCTCTACTTATCTTTATGGAACTATGGTACCTTACCTTTATGGAACTATGGTATCTTTATGGAACTATGGAACCAAGTGCCATTGCAAGCGATATTTAATTCACACATTTCTCCTCCCTCCTTTTTCCCCCAATGTAAAACACAAAAGTGACAGTGATTCTCACCCAATCCTTCCAAGTGCCTTGAGGATTCTTGCTGATGATGGGTTCAAGGCGTTTTAGTAGAGTCTGACAAGCATCCTAGGGATTATTTTTTAATCAAAATTATTATCATAACTTCATGCAAACACTAATTTCAAAACCACAAGATATGTGCCACTGCAGAGGTTTGTTTAGGAGGCCCACGGGACACAGAGAAGGTGGAGACTGACCCTTTAAGAGGTGAGGGGGAAGGTTTCCCGGGGGGCGGGGAGCAGGCAGGGTTGAGGTGTGAGCTGGTTTTAAAGACAGACATTCTAGGGTGGGAGGTCTACAATCCAATGCTGAGGTCAGGACTTAAGGGACAGACTGCTGGCAAAGCCCCGACCGCTGTTTTTAAGCATGGCAGGTCAGATGTATTTGTGGAAAGCTCGCTCTGTCGACTTGAAGCCCGAGTAAAAGGCAGTGAAACTCAGGGGGAGGGACAGAGCCTTGTAATGGTCCTGGCAAGAGGTTCATGTCCAAATCCACGCAGCCATATTCCCGGAATGAGGACGTCCTACGCCGGGGGAAGGCAGGTTTTTACCAGGAGGGTGTGAGAAGGAGGTAAGAGTGGGATGAAAGCTCAGTGTCTTCTGAGCTCCGCCTGTGTGTCTGGCCTGGTGGGGCTGAGGGTCTGGGTGCCGCGGCAGTGATTTTTACCTTCACGGCCAGTCCGTTGAGATCGGCCACCACGGAACCTCCAGAGATGTTCGTGTTAGGGACGGTCTCTGTGCTCGTTCCGCGCAGGTGGATGTTAGACATCGGCATCCTTAGTTCACGACTGACCACCTGCATGTTAAAAGAGAGATTCTTTTCAAATACTTCGGTTCGTCACAGACCTGTGCGCGCAGCCACACGGAGCCCATGTAGCTCACATGTGTGAAACCCCCATGTGCAACAGGGACAGGGGGAGAGAAGCACGAATTCCTCCAGCCACGGAAAGTTCTTTTCTGAAAACCCTGTAGCTAGCCTAGACCCCAAATCCTGAGTACACCTTGTTGCCTTGACTTTCTTACATGCAAGAGCGTCAGGAAGAGGCGGCAAAGCCCCTGAGCTGACACAGAAGGGGAGGCTTCATGTCTTCATGATCACGAAATCAACGCCTTGAGGCCTTTCCTACCACCTCACTCTGCAAAATTCTAGCAAAGTCTCTATAACCAGAAAAATGCAAATCAAGGCAATGATGAGATATTATTGTTCACAACTATTAAATTATCTAAGGTTTTTAAAAAAGCTGGAACGTAGTTGTTAGTGGTATAATGAAATGGATACTTTCTGGAAAACAATTTGGTAGTAAGTGTTGGTGACTGAAGATACACTCTGTGACCCGGTAATTCATTTCTGGAAATCTATTTTAAGAAAATGATCATTGATTTGACCACAAGCTTATGTACAAAAATATTAATTGAAGTATTCAACAATTGGGGATGGTTAAATAAATTATACATACATCCACAAACAGCCATTAAAATCGTGACTGCAAAGAATTCTTTACCGCAGGAGGAAGTACTCACTCTATAACAGGATAGGTGAAAAAACAGAAACAAGCATGGGGAAAAAAAAGAGAGAGAGAGAGAGAAACCAAGAAGCAGACCCTTTTTTTCCCTTCTTTTAAAATTTTATTTTATTTTATTTTCAGTGTTCCAAAATTCATTGTTTATGCACCACACCCAGTGCTCCATGCAACTCTTAACTATAGAGCACTGGTGGTTATCAGAGGGGAGAGGGAGGGGGATGGGTGAAATGGGTGATGGGGATTAAGGAGGGCACTTGTCCTGATGGGCACCGGGTGATGTGTGGAATTGATGAATCACTGTATTGTACCCCTGAGGCTAACATAACACTGTATGTTAAACTGATGTAACTGTATGTTAAGTAACTGGAATTTAAATAAAAATTTAAAACACACATACAAAAAGCTAGGATATGAGAAATTATATAAACAGCATGTTAGCAATTTATCAAAAAGAAAAAAGAAACGGTGGAAAGACCTCCAAACGGGGCTTATTGCTAACTGGCGAAATTGTTCAGAGGCTTTTTAAAACACGTTTTTGCACCTTCCAAAGGTTTTATAATCCTTAACATTACTCTTATTCACAACATAGAAACAGAACCTAAAAATTCAGCTAAAGTGAATGAGTCAAAAAGCAGGTAGAATTTGATCGGAAATATCAAATGTGATTTATATTATCAATAGTTCAAAGTCTTAAAAAGGGCAAGAAATCATGCAACACATCAGAATCTACCCATCTTTGGATTGGCCAGCAAAGGTTCAAAAAAGACAGCTCACTTGCTAACACTGGTGTCCCCCTCTCGGCTTTCACAGAGCACCTACCTTTTACCTGCTTTTGCTGAAGAGGATTTTCACTGTTATGAAAAAAGGGTGAAAAGCCAAAAGAGCATTCAGTGTTTGCTTGGCAGCGAGTGTCGGTGGGGGCGGGGCTCACCGCAAGCAGGGAGAGCAGAACCCCAAGTCCTTCCCTGGGGCCACACTCTGCGTCTCGCGAGCTGCCCAGCTCTGGATTGTATCTGTCAGCCAATGTGCTTTATCTCCCTTTGTGTTGTGTGTCCAACAGCAAGTCAGAAAATACTGAGGGAGGTTATTTTGGGGGGGTCTGGAAATGACTCAAAAATATTTTCATCTAAATTAACGGTAATTACATCTCTGCTTTGTGGCATTTTGGTTTACAAAATGTTTCCAAGGAATGCTCTGCTTTCAGGTGGTGGGAGAGACCCATACACCTGAAGGAAAACAACAAAGACACAGTCTCCTGCAGCAGTAAGACAATCTGAGACGCTTCTGTGCATTCTTTTAGGACGCTCAGTTACAAAACCGGCTGGTTTACCCAGTTGCTGTTAACAGCTTAACAGTTTAAGCTGTCAAAGCTAAAATCTCGTATCTTCTTCATTTTGGAACAGAAAACACACAAGCATGGTTTCTCTCTCATACACTCAGCTAGCTTAATCCAACTAGCTGCAAACTCACCTGAATCATTTTAGTGTGGACCCCCTGACCCATTTCGATCCCACCGTGAGTCACCAGCACAGACCCGTCCAGGTAAATGTGAACCAAGGCAGCAGCCTAACCAGAAAAGATGACAAGAGTTCCCATGAGCTTTTGGACTGATATTATCACATGTCTCGTCAATCACGACACTCTCCCTGGAGAGTAACATACAGACGTGTTGGACACTATATGGACACCTGAAGCTAACACAACACTGTGCGTTAACTATACCGGAGTTAAAATGAAAAACATGTGCTCAACTGTTCTCAGTTCAAAGACATACAGAACATTCCAGGGCAGAACCCGACCCACTCTGTCGCTTGCCAGATTTAGTAGTTTAACGTTAAATGATAACCAGATGTCAGCGTAAAAATTGTCCTCAAAAACCAAATATGTGCTTCACATCAGTCTATTTTAGAAGGTATTAAAAAGTACCACATGAAAATAAATAAACAGAATAAAATATTTTCCCTGGAAATGATCGCCTCCTTTCCATTTCCTGCTGAAATACGCACACTTTCCCCACTGCCCGGAGACCAATGAGCAGAGCACGGCCAGGGCTGGGGCCGGAGCTGCCTCAGGATCGCTCCACGAGAAGCCAGGCTGGCAGGGACGGCTTTGAGGCTGGGGCAGGACAATGCTCCTTAAGCTGCTGTTTCTTCATGAGAACATTTGAGGATCTCCCTAATCCACAGGAGAACAACAGTCTAGGTTTGGGGTTTGTTTTTTGCGGGGGGTCAGTTGTAAAATGCCAAGTAGAGTGCAGATAGGTTGGGGCAGAGAGAATTGTTTCCATGAACATGTATTCCCGTAGTTGTAGGTGTGATAGAGAGAAGCAAAAACAAAAACCCAGATAAGATGGGACAGACAGACACTGTTTGCTACAAAAGGAGCCAAGCCTACCCCAAATTATCCTGGCACGGAATTACAGGGCTTTTGTTAGAAGGGAACTTGCAAGTAATCTTAGCTAACCGTACAGCTCCCCTTGGGGACCCAGAAAGAACCAAACTGCTAACATAGAATTAAAGGCTGCTATAATCAGAAACACCAGGACTTCAGCTAAACATGTTTTATAATCAACATGAATGTGCCTTCTTGCAATTTTGTCCACACTCGACTAAGGGGGATGGCGCTATCCCAGAAGGCTGCAGAAAACAAGGATGGCCTTTTCACCGTGCGTCTCTAGCGTGAGAGCATTAGTAGCAGCATGTGGTCCCAGGGAAAATGGTTCCCGTGGTTCCACTGTGGTTGGGAAGCCCTGCAAGACACACCTCTGTAGCCGTTCCGCTGGGAGATGCCAACCTCACCGGTGCGGTCCGGGCCAGCGACGGGTGACTTCACACTGTGTCAGCTAGTTCCTTAGTATCTAAGCTTCTGGGCAGTGTGGCGCAAAAATCTAGGATTTGTGAAGGCAGGGTCTTCTTGTGGTTCCGCGGATTCCCAACATGTCTCTGCCAGGGCAGCACTGGAGTTTCTGCGCAGTGGCGGGCGCCGTGCTAAGGTACTGGGGACGCGGACGCTCACCGGGTCCTGGCTGCTCCTGCGTGTCCACAGGCTGGTCCTCAAGTACACCGGCCGGGAGGTAGGTGTGAGCCCCTCGGCTGTCGCGGCACAGGGTTGCCTCTGCTCAGGCGGATGCCCGGGGTGATGGGGACACACGACCCGACCCGACCGTCTCCAGGCCCACTCCTCCTTCTGTCACGCGACAGCTGGATGTCCTTGGGCCAGAGAGCGAAGGCCTGCGGGCTGTGGTTTCTCCTTCTACGACACAGAATCCCACCTACCCGGCGACGGTGAAGTGGGCCGTGACGAATCCCCCAGCCTTGGGCCTTATCATGTCCTTCCTCGTTCCTTCCCTCCTCCATCTGATTTGTTTCGGGATCACCCCTCGGCACGCGGCGTCCAGGAAGCAGCTCGCCCGATCTCGGACTCCTCGACTGGGTCCCACGCCGACGTTTCCAGCATGGCAGCGGGTCTCCAGGGGGAGATGGGTAGGGCTGGGGGTCTGACAATGAAGTCGTACTGCTGGCTGTGCTCTGTTTGCTCCCGGCTGAGCTGAACGCCACCTCGGTTCCCACCAGATGGTGCCAGGGAGAGGCAGCCGACGGGGCTGAGAAAACACGGCTCCCGCGGCCTCTCAGACCCGAGTCTCCAGCTCCTCTCCCCAGATGGGGGGCTTCAGACAAGTTGTTTTAGCTCCTGAAGCCTCCGTTGCCTCACCACTCAATGAGGCCTACAAATCTTACAGGTTGTCCTGAGGGTTGAATGAAATAAAATCTAAAAGGGGTACTGAGTAATTATCACTATTTCTTAGATAAAACATTTTTGAGAAATTTCTGATCTGGGAAATGGGCCAGGTCTGGCCTGCAGTGGAGACCGGATGTTAGGCAAGGGCAACGGTTGGGTAGAGACAGCCCACCACGTGGAGCACCGTTCTGCCCCAGGGCTGCGGGCAGATCTGCAAACAACACGGGCCGCTCTCCCCAGGGATGCTGGCTGGTCTGCTCAGAAACGGATGGACCAGACCGATGGCTTCCTTAGCCGCACGCTCATCGGTGTAACCCCCAAACCGCGGACTGAGATTCACCGCTCCCTAACCCTTTCCTGATGGTGGTTCCCCCTCTCCCCTCCTTCTGAATCATCTTGGTTTTGCCTTTATTTCTCGACCACCGCCTCCTGACTGTCCCCCTCATCGGGGGACACTGTGTCCAGATGACTCCATGTTTCTGGGTTGTTTCTACCACCACAAACAGGCGCAGAACGGGCCGGCTGCCGAAGACATCACCGCCATCACCGCCTGTATTGTCACACTGCTCCTCCGAGCTACCACCGGGCTAACCAAGCATGGGACACTCTCAAGATCACACCCACGCTGAGCCAGGAGGGTTAGGTGAATGGACCGGCATGGCAATGAAGGAAGAACCTTCTTGCTTTTTTTTTTTTTTTTTTGGATTCCTCCGCTCCCTCCACACGCAGCTGACTTACTAGTGCTCTTCACAGTGCCACTCCCACGTACCCCTACCCTGTCTTTACTCAAAGCACCTGCCGTTCTTTCTTCATGGCTCAGCCGAAACTGTGAATTCTGCAAAGGGAGTGACAACAGTGTTGAGGGCTCTGCCCCCTTCTCTACATATATGTATGTATACACAAACGCATGTGTAAGAACATAGATAACAAGTCCCACATCAGCGGCAGGAGTGAGCTAGAGCAGTGCAGACCACCAGCTGCTCAGGTATGTTTCATTCAGGAATGAGGGGCCAGAAGCAGCAAACAGAAACAAGCAGGGAATTTACTTCATCAATTGAAGAAACTATAAGAATAGATTTCTCATCCCTCCCTTCACATTTTTAATAGCTAAGAAGGGAGTAAACTTCTAAAATGCTTTTAAAAAATTATTTAAATGATTTTACTCTTCTGGGTTTAGTTTATCCCACCCCCCCAAAAAAAAACCCCAAATGCCATGCAGCTTCCGTTTCTATTTCACGGTCCAGCGACACAGCAGCACAGAGGAGCTGGAAGAGGAGTCTTGGCCGTCAACCATCCCACCATCTGGCCTCGTACTTGAGTGATCTGGGCCCAGAGCAAGTGGACTCAGTGCTAAGGTACTAATGCGAGGGCCAAAAGCAGATACCAGGTCTCCTGATTTCCCAGCAAGAATGCTTGTAGCTAACAGTGGGGATTCCTGCAAAGGAGCTCTTATCTCCTCTGGAGAAAAGCTAGCTCGACTGAGGACAACTTTGGGGAAGGTTTACAAACAGGCATTGCAACCCTATGGCTAATCCGCCTTCACAGAAAGTTTCCCCAAACCCCTCTGATTGGTTTGTTTGGAGAACTGACCTGACCAATAACGACTGAGCCAAGGCCAACAGGAAACTTCAGGGGGACCACAGCCAGCCCTTTTTTCTTCCAATAACTCTTTGAATTGAATTTTTCCACGGCCGCTTTCCTCAGGTTATAGGAAGACTTAGCCATACATTCTTTCCAACACTGAATCAGGTTCTCGGCGTTAATCTCTTGTTTGTAGGGTGTTTGATCGATTTCCTTGTACATGTTTATCATTCGGACCTATAAAAGAAAAGGACATCAAAATGGAGGAGAGGCAACTGATGTAGTCTCTTCCATCCACTGTCCTCCTAGTTAAGTTCTGCTCTTCCCATCAGGCCCAAACTGAGTTCCACTTACTCCTTGTTGAAGCCCTTCCTGAAGCCTTCTCTACCTGGAGCCTCCATCAGATAAGTTCGCACTTATATACTTTCTGTGCTTCTCTGGTGTAGTTCAAATGGAGGTGTCCTCTCCTTATATTTCTTACATGACTCAGTACAGTCCTGGGACATTGTAGATTCCTCTAATTCTAGCTGCATTTGTGAACATCTGTTGAGAGGTATTCCTGAATTTAACTTCCAAGCTACATGATCTACACAATTTGGATTGTTCAGAAGTCATGGCAAGAGAAGACGACACACTCTAGTTGTTGGTTATATTTAAACAAGCATATATATATATATATATATTTAAAATTATTTTTATTAACATATAATGTATTATTTGCTCCATGGGTACAGGTCTGTGAATCATCAGGCTTACACACTTCACAGCATTCACCATAGCACACGCCCTCCTCAACATCCATAATCCAGCCCCCCTAACCCTATCCCCCTCCCCCAGGCAACCCTCAGTTTGTTTTGTGAGTTTAAGAGTCTCTTATGGTTTGTCTCCCTCCTGGTCCCATCTTGTTTCATTTTTTCCTTCAACAAACTTTTATATTTGTTAAAATATAACTCGTAACTAGGATGAAGAACAAATTAAGATTCTTCTTCTTTTTTTTTTTTTTTTAAGATTTGCTTATTTATGAGAGAGAGAGAGAGAGCAAGTGAGCATGAACAGGAGGGATAGAGGGAGAGAGAATCTCAAGCAGACTCCATGCTGAGTGCAGAGCCTGACTTGGGGCTCGGTCTCTCGACCCTGAGGTCATGGCCTGAGCTGAAATCAAGAGTGGGATGCTTAACCAACTGAGCCATCCAGGTGCCCTGGGGAAGGCAGTGTTTTTAAGGGTGGCTGTTCCCTCCTCCGACTGCCCTGGTGGGGAGGGAGGTCATTATCTGATTTCCCCTATGCTACCAAATGCCACCGAACATCTGGGAAGGAGGCTATGATGAGAAGGGAGGGGCAGAGGCCCCCAGAAGTTCAAGAGACATAAAGAAAATGACTTCTGCCTAGGGCCACCTATTCTAGTATTGAACAGCAAGAAAGCAGGCAGATGAAGCGGGGGCCTGGGGCTTTCTAAGGTTTGCTGCAGCATGGGACAAAGAAATAATGGGAAACACCACCTGAGGTGCCCACTGAGGGCAGCTGGAAATCTAGCCCACCCTCACAGGGGACTGTCCATTTCTGAGAGAGAATTAGCAGAAATGGAGCCCACAGAAACATACTTGAAAAGTGGCTACATCTAAGCACGGAGGGGACAAGAGCTCGCGGGGCAGAGGCTGCTTCCTCTGGTCCCCCCTTCCCTCTCTGCCCCAACAGCACAGCAGGATGCCCAGAGTGGAAAAGGGGGAAAAGGAATGGACACCGTGTCTCCCCACCTAACTCTGCTCCAGGATTCTGAGGGCAAGAGGCACAGGGAGGGGGACAGAGCTTATCATGAATGAAATGACTACAAGAACAGAAAGGAAACTATTTTAGTAACTGAAATGACTGAAACTTTCTGACAGCTGCCTGAGATGTTCAAGGAGGAGAAAAAAGGGCTTGACAGAACTCGTTGGTTGGGAGCACTTATATCCCCAACTGATGGAGACTTCTCACGGAATGAGCCAGAGTCCGAAGCTCCCTCTTCAAGATCCTCTGTCTCCAGGATTCTGGGCAAAGAGCCCGAGTGAGACAAGGCTCACTGAACTTTGGAGTCCTGGCTCTGTCTTAACTAGTGAGCTGGGTTACCCTGGGCACTCCATTTAGCCCCTCTGGATCCAAATTCCTCAACCTGAATGACCCCCCCCCAGGGGTCCTCCCTGCTCTGGAACCTGATGTCTTGTGTGCAAGAGACTAGTTTAGCCTTACCTTCTCGGGGGCCAGACCACACCTGGCTGCAACTTCAGTGATACAGGACTCGGTGATGAGCCCCGCCTGAGGGAAGCCAAAGCCACGCAGAGCTGTGTTGGATGGAAGGTTGGTTCTGCACGCCCATGCCCGGCAGCGCAGGTTTGGAAACTTGTAAGCATTTTCCATTTTCAGAAGTCCCATTTCTACCACCTGGGGAGATCCAGAGTTGGTGTGATCAGATTCTCATCAGATTTTGTCCTCCTGAGACTGAAGACCAAAACCAAGCTGGAAATGACCAACCCTCTCTAACGTCACATCAAACATGCTAAGACAGACCCGTGTCCTAAATTAAAAGAATTTCTGCTATAATTTTTAAGGATTTGAATAATTTTTCTTTTGAAATCATCATTTTTTATGTTCATATTTCAGGATGAATGCATTCCCCACCCCCCCAGGTTTCAGACAACTGCAAAGACTTCGAAACATTCAGAGGCTCTAAACACGGGGTCTACAGAATGTAATGGGTCTACAGAATAAAATATCCTGCAAAGCATGAAAAAAAAAATTTTGGTGTTTGGTCTAATGCACTGGTTCTCAACCAAGGGTGATTTTGTCCTCTGTCTTCCCTGAATGTCTGGAGACACTTTTGGTTGTTGAGACCAGAGGATAGCTGGGCCACTGACATCTAGTCAGTAGAGGCCTAGAAAGTATGACCATAACCAAGAATGATCCAGGCCAGAATAGCAGCAGAGCTGTGGCTGAGGTCAAATGCTTGCCCTTGGGAAAAGAAGTCTCAGTACGGGAAACATGGACATAATATATAGACACAGACTTAGCCAGTATGTCTGGGCTCACTCTGGGGGCGCCAGTGACACATGGTTGTCCCTGCAGTGTGGGTCTTCATTTATTTATTTATTAAAAAGTTATTTAGCTATTGAACTTCCTCTGAATTTTATCATTTTATGTCATATTTCCTAGAATGTGAACTTGCTTCTTAAAGCACTTACAAGTAACGACTCGTCCAGGGAGGCACCCCCATTGGTATAATGCTCCATGTCCAGGGCCACGATTCTGCCGTCGTTCATGAACCCAGCCTAGGAAGAGAGAACTGACCTTGAATGCTGGGGCTGGGGACCATGTCTGTCTACATTTTACTTTGTCACTTGGAAGTCTTCCTCACACAGAAAAAAAGCTTCACGACATTGGTTTGGCAATGATCTCTTGGATAGGACACCGAAAGCATAGGAACAAAAGAAAAAAAAAATAGACCAACTCTACTACAGCAAAATTTAAAACTTCCATATACCAAAGGACACAATCAACAGAGTGAAAAGACAAACCAGAAGACAGAGAAAATTTTTCAAATCATAAATCTCATAAGGGATTCATATCCAGTGTGTTATGAACTCTTATAACTCAACAACAACAACAATAAAACCCAACGTGACTAAAAACATGGATGAAGGATTTGAATAGACATTTCTCCAAAGACGAGATTCAAATGTCCAGTCACCACAGGGAAAGATGCTCAACATGTCTAGTCATTAGGGAGATGCAAATCAAAATCACAAGAGACCACCTCACATCCATCAGAATGGCTACTATAAAGAAACAACCAACCAACCAACCAATAACAGAAAAGAGTCAGTGTAGGTGAGCATGTGGAAAAACTGGGCCCCCGTGCACCGTTGGTGGAAATGTGAAATGGTGGAGATGCTGAGGAAAACAGTATGGCGGTTCCTCAAAAAAATTAAAAATAGCAATATAATATAATCTAGTAAGCCCATTTTGGGGTATTTATCCGAAAGCACTAAAAGCAGGGTCCTGAAGAGCTATTTGTACATCCATGTTCACAGGAGCATTATTCACAATAGCCAAGGGCTAGAAGAAACCCAAGTGTCCATTAATGGGTGAATGGATCAACAAAATGTGGTACATACAACAGATTATTATTCAGCCTTAAAAAGGCAGGAAATTCTGACACGTACTATAACATGGATGGACTCTGAGGACATTATATTAAGTGAAATAAGCCAGTCACAAAAGGATAAATACTGTTTGATCCCATTTATATCAGGTACCTGGTGTACTCAGATTCCTAGCAAGTAGAATGGTGGTTTCTAGGGGGTTTTGGGGATGAAAGAAATGGGGACATATTGCTTAGTGGTTGCCGAGTTTCAGTTTTCCAGGATGAAAAGAATCCCAGAGATGGATGGTGATGATGGTTGCACAACAATATGAATGTACTTAATGCCAGCAAACTGTACACTTGAATGTGGCTGAGACAGCAAATGTTCTGTTGTGTGTAAAAAAGGGTAAAAAGGTAAGGAAAAAGGGTAGAGAAAGATATAACAGCAAAACAAACAAAAACCCCTCCTGGAATATTCATTACTACTGTTCAACCAACCCCGCTCTTGCCTCCTCAAGCAAACCAACCTCATCGTTCTCCACCTCCTTTTCTTGCAACAAGTCCTTGCATTCTGGCTCCACCTTTCTACCTGAACTCTCTCCCCTGAGGCCACCTCATCTTCTAATCTCCCAGTCTGGTGGCTGGCTCGCAATGGGCTCAGCACGTTTTTCTCAGTGGGCCCAGTTTGATGAAAACTCTCAGCACCATTGGGTGCTGCTAGAGGTCTTTTACAGAAATATCTTCCTTGTATTTCGTATGTATCCAATATCCCTGCTTCCATCTGCACTCTGCTTCAGTATCTCTGAACTTACTAGAGTTCACTTCGTGATTTTTGCTGAACGGAACCAGATTCAAACCAAAGTCGGTGTCAAGGGCACAGCCTGTGAATTCCAGAAGTTTGAGTCCTGGCTCTCCCACTTAACTGGTTCTGTGATCTCAGGCAATCTATAACCTCTCTATCTGTGAAATGGCAATAAATAAGGTAATGTGTAGGAAATTGTAGGTGGGTGACTGAAACACAGTAAGTGTTCTAAATATAAATTATTAATACTAGTATTCCAAGTGTTATCAATATCTCTTGTCTTCACTCTACATCGGAAGACGTAATTTTTTTCCATAATTATAATCACCCCTGTGCTTAAGGCTTCTGTAACTATAACAAGTCCTTTTTTAATAAGGTTCCATACCGGTGAAGGTCAAGGAACCCTGTCGGTGAAGGAACAAGCTCATCACTGTTCTTCCAGATTGGTTCCTCCTTCCAACTTCATGCTTTCTACTAGAAACCTCCAAGTCATGTTTGTGGTTTTATTCTCCCCTGGACTTTGCCAAGTTTGCCACCGACTCCTATTTTATTTTATACTACCACGGCTCTTGGACTCATTTCTTCAACATCTTACTATCACAGCTCAGACCCCAATACTTCATGTCTGAATGCTCCCTCTCTCCTCCCCAGGCCATTCTGCCCTGTGCCATCATATGGCCTTCTCCAATGCACCTGTGTTCGGTTATGACACTTGACTGATCAAGGATCTACTCAGTCCTACTCTTTCTTACAAGATCAAGTTTCAAGCCCAATCCTGAAACTCGAGACCTCACTCAATCTGGCATCATGTAACCTAACCAACCTTATTTCCCACCCCCCCTCAGTAATTAGTATGTGTTCTAATCCCCCCTCCCCTTACCACCACCCCATCAAACACGCCATGTTTATCCCTCCTCTGCATTCCCACCACCCACACGCCTTCTTTCTGCTCATCTGTCCTTGAAGGCCGTTTAACTTCTCGAAGATGTCTCATGTACGTACTGCAACTCATACTTTACCACGCGCATCTCATTTTTAACCCGACATTATGATGTTTTCATGATGACTTCATATGTGTATGTTTTATTTCCCCCTTAGCCCCTAAAATGTACTCTCTTTCAGAACAAAGTTCACTCTAATAAATCTTTGTTAAACTAAACCAAATTCTAAATACGGATCCGATGGAACGTGAGATGAAATAAACTCATCCCTTATCTCCTAAAAATATGGAGGCAAGTACACCAGTTGTGATGGAGATGACGCCGTGTTCAACAAATGCTGCTGTCTTCCATCCTGGGCACGTGGAAGGCTATGCTGCCCAGCTACCTTCATAGTCAGATGGCAAAGTCCTGGCTCATGACACGTGAATAGAAGGCCCGCACTTAACACGCCTGGTCCTAAAACACTTCCACATAACACTCTTCCTTGGGTTCTGTCCTCCGCAGAAGACCCAGCAGAGGACTCAGAGTCCCTAAGGTGGTGCTCTGCAATAGAACTTTCCAAGGTGATGGCAATGTTCCGTATCTACATGTCCAATATGGCAGCCACTGGCTACACGTAGGTACTGAGCACTTAAAGTACAGCTAACGCAACTGTGGAACTGAATTTTCCGTTTTATTTATTTTTAAATTTTTAAAAAAGATTTATTCGTCAGAGAGAGAGAGAGAGAGAGAGAGCATGTGCAAGCAGAGGGCGCAGCAGGCAGAGGAAGAAACAGGCTTCCCGCTGAGCAAGGAGCCCTACATGGGACTTGATCCCAGGACCCTTTGATTACAACCTGAACCGAAGGCAGATGCTTAACCGACTGAGCCACCCAGGCGCCCCTAAATTTTCTTATTTCATTTAGTTAATTTAAATGTACCCGTGAATAGCCATCTGAGCCTTGTGACTTCCATAGCACATGATGCAATTTGAGGGGATGATGGTGGCACTACTGGGTGGAAAAAGTTTAAATCCCTGAATAATTTTTCAGAGCAGCGTCCTCTCCTCTGTCCTTTCCCCTAACCCCTGCTGATTCTACTGAGCTGTTACTTGAGCAAGAAGTAACACAATACGGGTTTAAAGGCCCTGAGAGTTTTTAGTTGTTTATCATGGCAGTTAATCTATTCTGACAAGTTACTTTATTTCTTATAAAACCAAAAAATAATTATTTTCTGCTACAGAAATTTTTCTAGGAATTTCTGGGACAGAGTTTATAGAAATACCTTTGCTATACTGAAAGATGAGGAAGCTGTTGGCAAATAATTGTAATTTCACAGAACACTATTGGGAATTATTCTATTTTTAGAAAACGTGGAAGTCGTCTGGTATCAGATCTCCTTTCACAGATGTATATATATATATATATACTCACAGGCTTTCCAATCATTCACTCTATCAGCCAAATCCAGTTAGTACTTTTCCACAAACTGACATCTTCAAGTAAAGCAGGTGTGAACCAGCCGGTAGCCAGTGAGCACAAGGAACAGAAAGATAAGTAGAAGCCGGGTTTGCTGATTTGCTATTGTTAGTTCCCAGGAAAGAGCAGCCCAGCGCCGCCGCCCGCTGCCAGCAGGCAATGTCATCTCGGTGACATAAAGCCTTTCCATCCCCGCTCTTCTTCTACTCACTTTGTACTTTCCAAGGTAAGGGTGGCGGCCTCCAGTGATTAACATGTCTTCTCCCCGCTCCAGAACGCAGCGGACGGCTCGGCCGTGTCTAGAGCAGAGCGGTAAACTGTAGACCGAGGAGCTGCCACTCAGGGATGGTACTAACTCTTGGTGAGAGCTGGAGGGGCGTCCGTGCACGTCACAGGACGACGGAACTACTGCTCCTGGGCTGTTCTGATCTCAGGCGTGCACCGTGGCCTCCCCTTGCCTTGGGTCAGGGCACAGTGCCTGGCAGGTGCTACCTCTGCAAGGGAGGGTCTCGGGTGTCAGGGGCCCTAGGGTATTGCTTTGGGCGTATTTCCCACTGTGATAACAACCTCTGCTACAGGGAAATGGTCCCAGGGCCACATCATAGACTGGTTCCGAATGGAGGAACTCAGGTGGTGTCCGATTTCCAAGTGCTCTCAGAAAGGACAGACCTAGAATCAAGGTCATTTTGCTTCATGGGGTACAGGAACAGACTCATATCATTCAGCAAAGAAATTAAGCCTTCTGCATGTGTCTGCTCCAAAGACCATTTCCTATGGTAATGTTTTGGGATCCTTAAAGGAAAATGGTAATGTAAATAAATGTAAATATATAAATATTATATATATAATACAAGTATTATATATATATAATGTAAATATATATAATGTAAATAACTGTAAATATATATAACATATAATATTTACATATATATTTATATATTATATATAAAATGTAAATATATATAATGTAAATAAATAAATAAATGTAAATAAAGGTAAGCATCCCAAAAGCAAAAATTTCCATTTAAATCAAGAAAATATATGTAGGAACCCATATATTTATTTATATACATTTAATATATATTATATAGCATATATAATATGCTATATATAAATACACATAAAGGATTTTACATATATATTTATCACATATATTATATATATAATATATACATATGGTCATATATATATTATATATAATATATATGGTCATCTATATATATTATATATATGATTGAGCTTTTTTCAAATTGTTGAAGTGACCTATATACACATACAGGTGCTAAGACAAGTAACCAGCATCCATCTGGGACTTGTTTCTGTCTGCTCTTCAGGTATTTTTACTGTGGCTTTCATTCTTTTGGGTACTTGAGTCTCATTTTGGTTCTTAGTATCTGGTATGACAATATAAGATTAAAAAGTTGTAATAAAACGGCAGCTTTGTGTATTTGTATACCATATATGATTTTAAATAATCTTAACCCAAATTCTTCCTTCTGGACCTCAGTATTGAGAACACACAGCATGACTTCATTTTATTTTTAATCTAATGGAGCAGATTTTCTCCACTTACTTGTTGGCCGCAAATGCGGTAATGGCTGCCATGATGCCGGTTTTGAAAGTCTTCCCCCCAAAAGCCCCACCAACACGCTTGACATGACACATGACCTTGTTGGCTGGGAGCTTCAGGGTCGAAGCAACGATGTCCTGTGAATGATAATAGTTCCCATTAATCCGATCCATCTGCAGCAAGGGAGTGGGGCAGGACTTACTCGTTTTTGATTCCAAAATGTTACACACAATACAAAAACTGTGCAGCTACACTAAACAACAGGACAGCTTCCAATAACCTAAGCACACCCACAACTGATGTCAGTGGCATTTAGCTATTATGACATTGCAAGAACTATCATTAATATTAAGTAGTCCTTTCAGTATCAATGGAATATTTTTGTGCTAATAATTTCTTTTGAGAGAGAGAAAGCATGGCAGGGGGTGGGTGGGGACTGGGGGTGGGAGGAGCAGAGGGAGAGAGAGAATCTTAAGCAGGCTCCAAGCCCAGCATGGAGCCCAGTGCAAGGCTCAATCCCATGACCCTGAGATCATGACCTGACCTGAAACCGAGAGTTGGATGCTTAGCTGACTGAGCCACCCAGGTGCCCCTGTGCTAATAAATTTTTGAAAAATTTCCCCATGAACTATATCCAAAGTGTCCTTTCCATACTAATCCCTTGGGATAGGTTTCCTGAAGCAGTGAGATTTTGAGGCCTTGCAAACCTCTCTCAGCCTGACCTTTTCCCCACATTCTGCTGTCTCTACCAGAGACGTTTCTTGCCTACCATGTGGATTATTACTGAGTTGGTCTGTGGGTCCCTCCCTGGATGCAGGTCCTGCTCTTCCTTGCCGTCCTAGTGTTGGGAGGTCATTTAGTCTTACCCACTCATGTTTGTAGATGTGGAGCCCAAGAGGGATGAAGCGATGGGCCCAGCATCACACAGGGAATGAGGAGCAGACCGGACGGAAACAGCACTCGCCTGGCCCTTCTCAACGTTCCCGCTTCTAAAAGGCTTCAGCCTGCACATTCCCACATTCCCACCTGCTCTGGTAATAACACTGGCTTGTATGACCTACTGAGTCAACCCCTTAGCTTTGCCCCTCTTGCTTTCACCCTGATGCTTCAGCTAGCCTCTCCTAAACGTGTCCCTGATGCCCACCTGGGCAGTCTCTGTGTCATTTCTCCTTTCTTACATGCATGCTGCCTGGTATACAGGACAGAGGCAATATGTGTTTACAGAAGGAGTGAGTGGATGAATGAATGAATGAATGAATGGCATTTGATCTTGGTGTGGAATTGCTTAGAAGTAGTGTCTCTTCTCACCATCAAGACAAACCTCAAAATTAATTCTTCCAACTGTGTAAATTCTGACTTAGCTGATTAAGTATTTGGTTCCATTCTGTCCAATACCATTTCCTAACTGCTTCATGTGAGTCAGGTACTTAAAAGCTTTGGAGGGCAGACTTTCCTCTTTTTTCTTTCGCATTCTTAATAATGCCAAGAGTATAGTAAAAGAGGCCTGCTGACTCCATAACTGGTTCTGAAGTTATAAATCCACAAACAAAAGGTGCCGACTTTCATAACATTCTCTTAAAAGTTTTGAGCTATTAATAACCAAACGGATAGGGCTGTTAGTACTCCAAATTCCTTCAGTTCCTGCGGTGAATTTTTGTCTTTAATTGCTCTTGGTATGTTTTGCCAGCAGAAACCACTTAACTTAGCCACCTCCCCTCTGCAACAGCCCCACAGTTACCTGTACGTATTTGGGATACTGTGTAGAAACATAGACATCGATTTCTTGGTCCTCTCCTTTGGGAACAACAAGCATGCTCTGGGTTTCCATATAAAAATGTTCTTGACCTCCCATACGTATTTCACCTGTTATAGGAAAGTATCAGAGTCAAGGAGGCTTTTAGAAAGAACAGGTAGCATTCCCTAGCTGTTCTCCCATTATGGAGAAATTCCACCAACTGTGATATTGCTAGGACAGCAGGCTACACAGTTAAGGGCCATGAACACGTAGATTTCATTATATCTGCAGACTTGAAGAACAGTCCTGTATGGGTGTCTGTCAGGTCTCCCGATATGGTAGGTCACAGAGTCTAGGAAAAGGTGTGTGATGTTCTAGAGCCAGTCAAAACACTGTGGCAAGGAGATTTCTGGTCCAAGGTGAGATGGAGTACGTGCACTTCTCTTGGTTCCTTCTACTAAGTACAGCAAACAACTTTATTTATTTATATGCAAAAGAAATATAAGAAGACTCTGAAAGGTAGAGAGAAGGCAGACCAACTAGGCAGTTTGGGATCCAACGAAAGACACATGGTGAGTTCAGTGAGTTAAGTTCTTTGTTGTTGCTGTTTGCTTCATATATCCCAGACTTGGTACCAGAGAAGACAGCAATCCCAAAATACCAACAGGAAAACACAGAAAGAAAATCCCCAAGAAAAACCTATTTTCTCCATCTAAGGGACCAAGAGATGGGAAGCCTAGCCAGAAAACTTTTATACAATGACCACTCTACTCCAGTGAAAACACTGTGGCCCCATTCATATCTTCAAAAGGTGAGTAGAAAAATCTAGACTTCCACCCTTGTCGGGCTATAACGAGATGCCCCAAACCCTGTGTTGTGGTGGTATCACTGGAAACCACATGAGGAGGAATCTGGGCTTCCACCCTTCGCCCAGCAATAACCAGGCAGCAGCCCCCATTTCCCCACCAGCATGGGGTCAGAGGAGTTCTGGTAAAATAGATAATGTGAATAAGATCCAGAGTCTTAAAACATAATAGTCAAATGACCAGGATACAATTGAAAATCACTCATTATACCAAGAACTCAACTTGAATGAGAAAAGACAATCAACATGCCAACACTGCGATGACACAGATGTTAGAGTTATCTAACAAGGATTTTAAAGCAACCATCACAAAAATGCTTCAGCGAGCATTTACATAAACACTTATAACACATGGAAAAGTGGGAAATTGCGGCAAAGAAACAGAAGATACAAAAAGAGCCAAATGGAAATTTTAGAACTAAGAAATACAACAACCAAAATTTAAGAGGCTCATTGGAAAAGCTCAACAAGAGAATGGAGAGAACAGAGGAAATAACCAGTCATCAAGAACACAGAACAACAGAGCTGCCTAACCTGAACATCGGAAAGAAGAGACTGAAAAGACCAGAGCTTCGGGACCCTGTGTGGCTATAAAAAGATTGACCATCTGGGTCACTGACATCAAATACTTGAAGGGATAACGGCTGAAAATTTCCTAAACTTGGCAAAAGACATGAACCTACAGATTCGAGAAGCTGAGTGAATACTTGAAAATATGATAAATCCATAGAAATCCATGCCAAGACCCATCAGAAGCAAACTTCTGAAAAGTAAAAAAAGAAAATATCTTGGAAGCACTACCTTGCTATAGGGGGAGGATACCTCACAAGGCAGGTTCTCATCAGAAACCGTGGAGACCAGAGGAAAGGTCCAAGTCTTTCTTCAACTTCTAAAGGACCTGGAAACTCAAAAATCTATATCCAGCAAAAATATTCTCCAAGAATGAAAAAGAAATCAAGACAGTCTTCGATGAAGGAAACTAAGAATTTGTCTTAAACAGACTTATTCTAAAATAATGGCTAAAGACGGTTTTGAAGCAGACAAGAAAATGATTTTTTTAAATGTACTCTCAGAACATTTGGAAGGAGATAGAAAAACAGAAAGACTCCAAATACAGGTAAACACAATAGGCTTTCCTCCTCCTCTTCAATTTTACAAATTGCATTGAAAGCAAAATTATAACATTGATTCATGAAGTACTCAGAGTATAAAGAGGGAATTTTTTAGGACTATAATAAATGAGAGAGAGTAAAAGGATGTGAAGAAAGGTAAGATTTCTATGTACAAACTGAGAAAATGTTGCTACAAGATATATTATAATATGTATGTTACACATATATTACACATATTGTATGTTCTAGGTGTAAGATTTACACCTAGAACTACCACCAAAAAAACAAAACCAGAGATACACTGAGAAACACTACATATTCATCAACACGGAGTTCTGAAAAATCTTCAACTAAGCCATTGAAAGATGGGGGAAAAAGAGTAAACAGAAAAAAAACAGAATACAATTATGACCAACCATCATGTTAGGTGAAAGGGAGAACTTTAAAAAATTAAAAATGGATCCAATAACAGGGATTCGCAGATGGTTTAAGGGAGATTCCCAAGGAAATCTTTTGCATTGATGTCTGGATTTCCTCTCTTATCCAAACTCTGAATAAAGAAAAAAATACAGAAAAATGAGATTGTTTCATTTATAAAATACAAAAATTAAAATGTCAAAACTCAAATCTCAATTTTTTTTCCAAGATTTTATTTATTTGAGAGAGGGAGAGAGCGAGGTTGAGAGAGAGCACGAGTGGGTGAGGGGCAGAAAGAGAGCAGAGCAGGAAGCCGGACGTGGGACTCAGTCCCGGGACTCTGGGATCATCACCTGGGCTGAAGGCAGATGCTTAACAAACTGAGCCACCCAGGCACCCCTCAAATCTCAATTTTAATGTAAGGTTTTATCAAAGACTGCACATTAAAAATCCACCTGACAGTCGGCTCAAATTCACGGTTTACCATATTAGTGTCCCCATGATCCAATCAGAACTTATTTTGTTCAACACCTACTTCACTTCAAACATGAAAAGCTACCAACTATTAGAGCTGTTTTGCTCACACCTGGAAAGCGAGCCAACCCTGTTACATCGTGCGGTCCACCCTGCCGCCCTTCGCCCACGGCGGCGCCCTCCCTCTCTTCCTCTCCGGGTGTTGCTCTCAACTAATTTGATCAACTAATTTGATCACCTAATCCCTGAGATAAAATCTTATTCCACGGTGGGTTTAGGAGTGATTCCTCCGGGCACATTTCCATTTTAATAAGAAGCCCTTAAAGACTGAAAAGCCATCAGGCTACACAGGAGGCTACCTGTATTGTGCCCAGTAGGATGGGATGAGGGCAAGATAATCTCCGTTTCAGGGCTCCTAGATCCCTTGCAAATCCTGCTGTACAGACTGCCTTCTGTGCTCTCCAGCCATTTTTAAGGAGAGAAATGAGAAGTGGTTTCATGTAGAGAAAGATCTTCACCTCAGGGCCTCGGCTGGGGGGTTTCTAAGGCCCTCTCAGTGCTATGACATCAGGGCTAGGAAGGGGCTGAATGTATTTCCAGAGGATTAAAAACAAACCATGATCTCAGTCCCTTCAAGAACACAGTCTAAGACTTGATGTCGTTAGTGTTCTACATAGTTTATCTTTTAAATATTTGATTTTCTTACGGCAGCTATGTTCCTAAGGGACAAAGTGCTGTTATGACTATCATCACTTCCAGTTACCTCTCCCTGAAATAGTGGCCAAAAATTCTTCATTCAAATGATAATTGCATTGTAAGAAAAAAAAAATACCTCACACTAGTGAGTCAAGAAGGTGGAAATTTAAAATCAATATAAGTGTCCCTTTTAAAGCATCTTGTACCACTTTTGCATTTATCAGGAGGGTAAGGGGCAGGATACAAACTAAAATTCAAGTCAGAGACAGTCTGAATCAATTCCTTAATTAGATGATAAAATAAGATGTCAAAGGAAAGAATAACAACTGAATTCACACAAAAACACAGACGGCAAGAACATATGATGGTCCAAATGGAAGGACCCCCTTAAAAATGGGCATTTCCGAGATGCTCACACCATCATCTCTTCATGCTGAAAATGCTCCCTCCTTCTCTCCCAGAAAACAGACACATCCTTCAAGTGTTTGCCACATTTCACTAGTCCTAAGAATCGCCTGGGACACTGCGAACATTTGTCAAAAGCACATTCGTGCACTATCCTGGATCCTCCAATTCCAGAATTCCAGAATTCCAGAAAGGGGGCACGGGAGTCTCCAGGCAGGTCTCATAAGTGGCTCCCACTGGGAGGCACCGGGAAACACTGGGTGTGCTAAATGAGTGCCCACCAGTGTGTTAGCTCAGGAGACAGTGAAATAGTGTCCAGAGGACAACAGAAACATCTAAGCCTAGGAGTAATTATCGCTCATCATTACGGATGTGCCAAGCTCTATGCCAAGCACACTTCTGTTATCTCTTAGAACCCTCACAATGGATCTCTGAGATCAGGATTATTTTACTGATATAATTTTAAAGCAGGGGGATGGGTCCTGCCAAGTCCCACAGCTGATAAGACGGCATGCCAGGGAATACTGGAAGGGTGATGGCGCAAGGTGTCTTTGCTACGGCTTCCAGATGACGTCATCCAGGCAGCGCGTGACCACGTTCTGGTCTAACACAGCAGTGGAGTTAAGAAACACGATGGGCTTTGACCTCAAGTGGCTGGGTTGACACACCTGCCAGACCTCTGGCTGTGCACTCGAGGACGGTAGGCCTTAGGCCCCTTCTGAGCTTGGGCTCGGGGCTGGAGAGAAAAATTAGGGTGATGGTGGTTTCAAATACGCACTAGACGCCAATACCCCGGAAATTCACTTAAGACAGACAATGCCAAATGAGATACTCTCCGCCCTGAGATGTGGTTCAGAAAACCCATGCCCGCCCAGCAACACACCTGGGGCAATCAGCTCTTGCACAGCAGGGGTTAGGGACGGCTCTCTAGCAGGGGCCACGGCAGGGCACAGCGGGGAAAGTCTGTGTTCTTTAAGACCCATGGTACATTTTTCTTTTTTTTCTGAGACAAGTGGTAAAATCTGAATAAGGTCTGTTGTTAACGAACAGTACTGTGTCAATGTGTTCATTCTGATTTTCATAACTGTTTAAGGAAGATGATGTTCTGGCTGTAAGGAAACACACACTAGTATTTAGGGGTAAACGAGCATGTAACTTACTCTCAAATGGCTAAGAAAAAAATGTGTGTGTGTGTGTGTATGTGTGTGTGTGTACAGGAAGAGAGAATGATTAAGCCGGTGTAATAAAGTGTTAATAATTGGGGAATCTGAATAAAGAGTAACTGGGAGTTTCTTTAACATTATTGCAACTTTTCTGTAAATTTAAAATTATTTCAAAATAAAAAGTTAATAAAAATTTTATTGGAAAATTGTAATCAACTTTTCTAAGAGAGAAATTTCATTTTAATGACATATACACAATGGAAGGAAGTCTGGAAGGAAGGGAGAGAGATGTCAGAGAAAGGATGGAAAGGAAACATGGTTTTGGAAATCCTAAGAAAAGCTGTCAATTCAATTACCAGCTTTGTCACTTAGTAGCTGTTTTACGACTGTGTTCATACACTCCGAGCCTCAGTTACCTGATCTGCAGGGTGGTTATGAGCAGGAAAAGAGACGAGACGACATCGGATAAAAACTGGGGCCATGATGGGGCAGGTGGTCAGCGCACCATATAGGGGCTGGGCCTCCCACTTCGCTTCCCTGCCGTACTCTACACACACACACACACACAGCCCAGAGACAAAGGGAAATGCATGTGTGAATGAAGTGACGGCTCTCAGCTGATTCCTAGATGACTTCTGAAAGGCAAAGATGGCATTAAACTAGACGTGCTCACAAGCCTTCTGGGCTGCTTCCCCTCTCCTCACGTTTTTCAAAGAGCTTTACCTTCTAGAATTTGATCAACCACTTTAAATGCTTCATCGACATTTCCATATTCCAGTTTCCTCTCTGGTTCGAAGAAGGAGCTGTGTTGTATGGCTTCCTGGAAAGGAGAGAGAAGTGAGGCTCTGGGCCAGCCACCCTCACCGCGGCATCATCGGAGTCAGGGCAGCATGTCTCCTGCTCTGGAACCCCCTGCTCCTTCACTCAGCACAGTCCCAGCGACGAGCTAAGAACCAGCCTTCAGAGAGACCCCTCACAGAGCCAGGACAAATGTGCCCATCGAGTCAAAACGGAGGATGCTCAGTGAGAACCCCAGCACGGAAGGTGGTCCCGGAATGGAACTAATATTTTCCAGGAAGACTGTACTGTTCGTTCCACAACCCACTGCACAAAGCCAAGGCCACATAGCACATGGGTTTAGAGCTCAGGACTCTGGACCCAGTCAGAATCATGTCCGTTCTCTCCACTGACTACCTGTTGGGCTGTGGGTCTATTATCTCTTCTCTCTGAGCCTCATCTGTACGATGGAGACACAGTTGGGCACATAGCTCTGATGGAGTTGTGCAGATAAAATGAGATGAGACCGACAAAGAGCTTACATGGCATACAGTAAATGCTCAATAAATGCTAGCTAAAGGCATTCCAGTGACAAGGATCATGGTGGGCCTGGAGGGCTCATGCTCCTCTTTTAGGGAGGACGAGCACGGCATTTGCACAAGGCAGCAGAGCACCTGGGACTCTGGCCCCGGAAGTGAAATTCCAGTACAAGCCCAGTCTGGGTACCACAAACCCACTTACGTGCTGGGTCCCACTAGCTTCTCCTGGGTGCCCAGTGAAGGGAGACAACGCTGGGCACACATCATCAGGGATGCAGCTACAATCATCTAGGCTGGTTTTCTTAGCGTTTCTAGGAATTTCTCTTGCTGTAATCCCTGTGTCCCATGGAAAATGTGATGTGCCAGCTCCTGCCAGCATTACCTCCTGGGGATTATTGGTCACCCATGAAATCCCAGCCCCAGGCAGTTAGGATGATCCCAACTCTGGTTTCCTCCAGCCACTAGTAGATGTTTAGACCTATCAGGGTACCTTACAGAGCTGTTGTAGTGTGACCTGCCATTGCCTCCATTCAAAAAGTGGTTCCTTTGTTTTTACCACCATGGGAGCCGGGTTCCTTGACAGACGGTTTGTTCATTGTTTCTGTTTCTGACAAGCTGTGTGACTGTGTGGCCTGTCTTCCTGTTTCTTCAGCAGAATAAAGATAATAATGGTTTTTCCGCACAGGACTGTTGTGAGCTTTTAGGGAGTTAATGCATAAAACCTGCTTTGACCTAAGTGTTGTTGACCATGTTGTTGACCATGACGACTGATAGATTCTAGTGGGGGGCACGTTTTTCTCACTGTTGGTCATCAGCCTGATCCCCTGAGCTAAGAGTTTTGAAAGAGTTTCGCCATTCACACTATTAAACACTCTAGAAAGCATTAGCTTGGTTAAACCTCAGTGCTAGTAGCAGAGATACATTTATTTTTTTATGCTATTTAGATTGATAATACAGTTCCTTCTAGAATGAATTTTTCTGTCTTTCTTATTAATCTACAATTCAGATATTCCAGGTTGAAAACAGAAGTTTTATAAACCCTATTTTTTTAAAGTGTAATCTTTTTGCACTTTACTTGCTGCTTGCTTTTTGAGTAACTTTGAGACAATTTCCCAAATAATTCTTGGTCCAAAAAAGTGATTTAAAAAAAATTGTTATGTGTGTGGAGCTGGGCATATTTTCCTGCTAAAAATTTTGATTAAATCCACTCTGATCCAGTTGGTTGACCTTGGAGAGCTTGAACTCTGATAAAAATGTGAGTCAGTTCTCCTCCACACGTCAAAGTTTGGTGTTTGATGCTGGTATTCTCTCGCAAACAACGGGGGATCTGCCAGATGGAGTGAGGGAGGGCGCGGAGAGTGTGGCCTCTATTTGCTTGTTTAGAAATTTATTTGACTGGAAGGGGGGGGTGGGGAAGGGAAGACATTCAGCCACCAGTACTGGGCAAAGGACTGTCAACAAAATTTTGATGAAGTAGCATGTAAATAATTTCTTATGAAGAAGTCATTAAGGAATACTTTCTTATTTAGAAGTACCTCGAAAACAAAATGCTGGGGAATGAGCATATAAAGTAGACAAGTGCAGAGGCAACATCTGACTAGGAAGGGAAGAGAATGTTTGAATCTGAAACTGGCCAGGAAATTTAGGGAAGCTTTGTCACTCCCTGACTCCAGCTTAACTTCTGTATGTTTGTCTTCTTGACGTGATTTTATTTTCATTTTTAAAACACTGATGACACTGTCCATAAACAAACGCTATGCCCCTAAGGAATAAAGCAGCATGATAAGAAACACACCAAGGCCAAGTTCTTCTGGAGACACTAATCTGAGCCAAGTCAGTTTCTCGTTCTCCGCCACAGGGCACGCTAGTCACCTAGAGAACAAGTCATTCATTTCGATTTGAAGATAATGTATTCCCGGAGTCCACGGAGCCTGTCTGTGCCGCATCTAATCTATTCATGCTGCTTTCCCAACTTGCATGCTTTCATTATTCAGTAAATTACAGGAACCAATGAAATGGATACAGAACACCCTATCATTTCATGGAGATGAGTCTTGTATCTTTGTAAATCTCTAACTCCTTTCTAAAAAACAGGATAGAGAATGCAATACTCCAATTTGTTTAAGTGGCCAAAATACCGACAGGCTTCATAGGATTCCATTCCTCATACTCATCAGATATGCTCTAACGAATCTAAAAATAGTGTCTCCACTATTTGCTTCACAGAACGTCTTGCTGGTCCCTGCACACCCCTGAGAGAGTTAGGGTGCTGGTGAAGTCAGGGTCCGGGACACCACTGGCTGCCCACGCAGCCCTCCTCTCACCTGCCCCCTTCAGGGACCAGATTTCGGCTCACATCTCCATCCCCCCTCCCACCCCTCTGTAGCCCACACACTTCAAAGAAATCTAACCCCTCAGCAGTAACCAACAGGTCCGCCAAGCCTCTGGCTAATCATTTGTTCAGAGATGGGTGTGGGACCTTAGTGGCCTGATACGGCTGGACCTCAGGACTCCTGCTGGGAATCCTGGGACAACGCTGCTCTCTCCCTCCCCGGACACGGACCGGAAACCCCTGCTGCCATCCTGCGACTCCAGGGGAGGGGCTAAGGCCTGGGCTGTGGGCAGCAGAGAGGCAAGACATGGAACCAGGTTCTTTGCTGACACTGACAGCCTAGGGCCAACAAAGCCCCTCTGTGTGGGACACCACTTGGGGTCCGATTTTCTTTCCTGTCACTGTAGCCAAAAGCATTTTAATGGATCCATCGGTGAGATGTGCTCTTCTGACACCACCCTTGGACTCGTTACCTCGATTGTCAGGATCAGCGGCTGCAAATCTTCGTAGACAACCTTCACTCGCTTGGCTGCTCGCTTTGCCTGGACCTCGGACTCCGCGATCACGGCACAGACAAGCTGGCCCACACAGGACACCTGTGACACAGAGAGACTTCTGTCCGCAGGGAGCGCAGGTCCCAGGCCCTCTCCTTTCACTCCTTTTCGTCCTGCCCCCAGCACAGAGCTAGACACACAGTAACTAACCCCTTCACGTGTGCAGCACGGCTGGTAACAAGGGCTCTGGTGAGAAAGCGCCGTTGTCAGAGCCGGCCTGGCGACCCCACTGTTGGAGGAGGTCACTGACAGGACGGGATCCCGGTGGACCCTCGAGCTTGACCGAGGCACATGGAGGCTCCTCACTCCTTCCCTGTCTTTAGAATGTACAGTCTCCCCACTAGGAACTGGGGCCTGAGAGAGTAAGGTGTGGTGTAGACCATCTGGATGGCACACAGGACGGAACCCAGTTAAGGCCCCTACACGTGTGCACTTTTAAGATTCTGGCAGGTGGGTGCAGATGTCTCTCAGTCTCGTGGCTGCCCAAGATAAGACTCGAAAGTTCCCTTTCTTTCTTTCTTTCTTTTTTTTTTAAAGATTTTATTTATTTATTTTACCGAGAGAGACACACAGCGAGAGAGGGAACACAAGCAGGGGGAGCGGGAGAGGGAGAAGCAGGCTTCCTGCTAAGTAGGGAGCCTGATGCAGGGCTCGACCCCAGGACCCTGGGATCATGACCTGAGCCAAAGACAGACGCCTAACGACTGAGCCACCCAGGCGCCCTAGAAGTCCCCTTTCTTATTAAAACCACTACCTACCAATCTGGAGGGCTCTGCCTCTTTCAGTGGTTTCTTTTTGCCTTGTGTGTAGAGGAACCAACACCCAGGGACTAGGGGAGTTCGGGTCTTTGTGCGGCATCACTGGCAGAAGTGGCTGAGGTGGGGCGAGAGTGACTGTCACATAAAAACTCCAGGTCAGCACACTGGGGCTGTGGAGGGGTCAAGGAGAGCCAGTCACATAGCTCGACCTGTGCCTGCCACCATGATCAGGGCCATTCTGAGAGGAAGCTTCTAGAAAGGGAGGACCAGAAGGTCATAGCCCATCTGATCAGAGAAGACAGAGGGAGGAAATGAAAACAGCCTGCTAGTGAGCAATTGTGCATCCCAAACCCTGGTGGAGCACAGACTTTTCACTCAGAGACTGAGCCTGTGCTGGCCAAGACACAGGCAAGCACAGAGCGTCCCCGCCATCGTTCTGCCTGCAAGTGGGGCAGGTGGTCCAAGGGAAACACACAGGGAGCAGAGCAGAAAGTTGATGGGAATAAAACTAAGGCTCCAGAAAGGTAAAATAAGACTGGAAGAAGTCACCGTGACTGCTCCGTTGTCTCTCACCTTATACCACGATCACAATTCAAAGGTAATCACTCATTTAAAAATTGACTTTAAACTATTAAGTCTTTTCTACAATGAGCACATAGTTGTGTTGTCATCAGAAAAAAAAAGGTAATAAAAAAGATCTAGCATGCATGCGTGCACACACCCCCACAGCCACACCCAGAAGTATGTCTGTCGGGTGTGGGCGGGCGGGGACAGCGGGCGGTTATATGGTCGATGGTGAAATGCTGGCAACTGTTGGCGCCATGGTCGATGGGGATTCATTGCACTATTCTCTGTTTTTATATACGCTTAGAAGTTCTACAGTGAAAAGACTGTTTTAAAGGGGTAACTTAAAAAAGGGATTAAAGTAACAAAGGCACTCACGATGGCTCCCCGCTCTGCTCTGCATGGGTGCCTGGGTTTGCCGCCCCCAAGTGCCCCTGAGATGCTGGTCATCAACATGTGCACCCCTCCCGGAGGAAGCACTGTCCTGCAGCTCCGAAGGGTTTTGCTTGTTTACTTAATCACTGGCAAAGGCCACAATCCTCACTGTCTTCTGCCAGCCCCACACAGCCCTGCCTTGGGAGAGTTTCAACCTCCACTTAACACTCGGCCATCGAGCTTTCGTTTGTAGCCACTAAACCAGCCAGCGAGAGCTGGAAGTCGGGACTCTAGAAGGAGGAAGCGCTTTGGGGTCGACACTGAACTGAGAAGTCCGTCTTAGACAGAAAACTTGCTGAATGCCGCCCACGTTGCATTTTCTGGAAACTTAAGATGCGACAGCCCAATCAGTCTGAATCATCTGAAACCGTTAAGTGGCAACAGCCGCCGTCCGGTTCCTCCGCCCTGCCGCGTGGGAAGCCGCGTGCGGAACGTGCCAATGACTCAGACTCAGGGTCCCACTCAGGGGCTTTTACGAGGCAGGGGGGACACATAAGACAAAGGAGCAGGTAAGTAAGCTTAATACGAAGTAGGAAGTGCATTAAAGGTCCACTTCACCTTCTCCTCTGGACTTCACGCTCTGTGAGGGTAAGGACCACTTGGGTCTTACTCGGCAATGCGGCCAGCCACATTAGGTGCTCACTTAAAAGACCCTGGTAGAACACAGGGCTGTATACATGACTGAATTGGACTGAGTTCAGAGAGGGGGACAGAATTCTCGTATTAAAAGCTAAGAAAAGGGGCACCTGGGTGGCCCGGTCAGTTAAGCGTCCGACTCTTGATTTTGGCTCAGGTCATGAGCTCAGGGTCATGAGATCTAGTCCCACATCCAGCTCCATGCTGGGTGTGGAGTCTGCCTAGGATTCCTCTCTTTTCTCTCTCCCTCTGCCCCTCCCCTTCTAGTAGTAAGATTGCTAAGAAAATGGGAAAACACCAAGTTATCTTTTATAGAACTAGTCAGCTTCTCATGTGGAAAATGAATTTATTTGAATTCATTCACCATTAGAATATGGTGTTTTAAGGAATTAAAGAATCAAAGAATCCTTTATGATGTGCCAAATTTTATGCCATCTTTAAGAACATTAACTGAGGAAATTATTTTTGAAACAGAAAGCAAAAATGCCATACCTCCTTTGTCCTCAGAAGTTCCTCTGGTTCGGTTAAAATGGAGAAGGAGTTTACACCACAAAGATGTTCCTCAGTCACAATGTCCACCACACCAGGCAGGCTGAGAGCTTCTGACAGATCGATAGACCTAGATGAGAGCACACAGAGCAGGTCCTCAGAGAAGCCCCAGCCCGAAGACCATGGCAAACAAGCTTAATTGGAGAATAAGACGTCTGAGTGGTAAGGTACATCCAGCTCTAATAGTTCTCAGATGACCGGGAACAAATTCCCCGGACAACGAAGCCATTACTTGAACTTGAATGAAGCTGGCCTTGAGCAACGCAGGGGTTGGGGGTACTGATCCCCTACACAGTTGAAAATCTGCATATAAACTTTATTCCTCCAAAACTTAACTACTAATAGCCTACTGTTGACCAGAAGCCTCGTTAATAACATCAACAGTGAAAGAACACATATTTGCACGTTATATATATTATATACCGTATTTTTACAATAAGATAAGCTAGAGAAAAGAAAATGTTTCCATAGTACTAGCATTAAAAAAAAAAAACCCACATGTAAGTGGACCTGCGCAGTTCAAACTCGTGTTGTTCAAGGGGCAACTGTATATGGAGGGACAAATTGTAGTAAGTCCTACATTTTGATCTAATTTCCCTCCCAAACTGCACTGAATATTGACAATAAACAGCCTATCCTCTTTGCACCATTACTTACCACTTACGTGACTTAGACGAAAAGGCAATCATAATGTCTAATTAGGACTTTATCACTTACACAATCTTAGCATGAGCTCTTGAACTTGTTACAAAAGACAAGAAAAGTTCCTGGTCCACTGTAGGCATGTCGTCACAGTAGATGGCTTCACCCGTGGCATGCTTAATACCAGACAGGTGCATGATGGGATGGCCAATTGGGTCTTGAGGAAGCTGCTTGGAGTCTACACTCTGTTTAATCAAAACCCAACATATCATTTTTATAACAATTTTTATAATATTATGCACATCTCCTGTAAGAGGGTAGCTATATAATTTACATCCAAACCAGAACACTTTTGACACTGAAATAATAATAACACAAAGACAATAAGCCTGTTTCAGTAATACAGTAGGCAAACTGGGATGCATCGTCATGAAATTGTTCTAATTTTTTTCCCTACTTTTTCTGAATATAGAACACAACTATTTCTAATGCAAATTCCATTTATGTGAGTAAATGAATGTAAATATTTCTTTCTAAAAATGTAAAATTATATCATCCTGTTAATGCTCCCATATTTCTTTCAATTTTATTATAAAAATTATTTTACTGTTGTATCTAAGCAACAGCATATATGTTTTTCAGAAGAGCATGATGGTATCATGACTATGTTTCATAACATACTGAGGGCATGCTGTCCACAAGAAGAGCCCTTCTTGTCCTATTCCAAATGAGGAAGTTAAGAAATAACTGTTAAAATTTGTAACTTAGACAATCCTGATAAAGAATGAAGACAAAGGGACCTGCATTTTGAAGAATGATTTACTAATGTTACTCTTTCTTAGAGACCCATGGAATAAAACGTCTTGTTACCGGTTCTCTAAGTACCTTAAATATGTTTCATTAACCAAACAGACATTAAGAAACACGATGTCTTCCCAGTATTTCAAGTAGGAGGGAGTTGTTAGCTTTCCTGATTGGTTGGTTATTGGGAGAAGAAGAACTGGGTATATGAAGAAAGAGGGGTTAAGGGACAGGACAGAGACTAAGCTTAGAGCCCCACAGGAAGGCTACGGCTGCTAAGGGGGCTGGTGATGGGAGTGTGGGTGGTGGAAATTCCAGGACGAGGATACTGAAATGTACACTCGTCCGATGCTCTCTGCTGCTCATGGGACTCACGAAGAGTGGTCCTGGTTCACTGTCAACCTACTTGAGGGACCCAAAAACTAAACCTTTGGCCTGAGATAGATCGGAGGCTGTCCAGGCAGGGGGCAGGCCTAGAATAACGAGAGGGTA
Organism: Martes martes; assembly: GCF_963455335.1. Taxonomy (NCBI): domain Eukaryota; kingdom Metazoa; phylum Chordata; class Mammalia; order Carnivora; family Mustelidae; genus Martes; species Martes martes. The sequence continues at coordinate 183,851,598 of NC_137890.1, forward strand.
AAGGAGAGTGGCATGTGTAATTTGAAAACATGTTCAACATTTCTATTGGTTATAGGGAAAAAATAAAAACTTACTCTCTTCATAATATGAAAGACAGTAAAATGTCAGGCAAATGTTGACTGACAATTATATGCAGAAAGTAGAGTGATTTCTAAAATTGACTTGGCACACGACACATGTGTAGGATGCTATGAACTTACTCCTGGCTCACACAAAATTTACTGTTTTACAGTAAAATGTACACTTACTGATAGGCATTTTTTTGTTTTAGTGTCCATATTTGTTTCACTTAAATGTAAACTTCAATTTTGTAGTTACTAGAACATAATGCACAACTAGAAAGCAGAAGATTATGAAGAAAGACAATTTAGGACTTGACCCAGGCACCATTAAATAAAGATAGTCATTAGGCCATGAATGTAGGCAAAGAGGGAAACTGAGAGGAAATTTTACATGTGGGGGTTCAGGCATGGAAGGGGATCTGAGGCAGCTCCCACACACCAGCCCCAGAGACACGGCTCATCGCTCTGTCCTCAGGACCAAGTGCTCTCGTCAGGCCTTTGGTCTCTCTCCTTTGAGAAGCTGAGAAGATGATCAAGAGAAAAAAAAAAAAAACGTTCTGAGGACTCTCCCTCAAGTATGGTTTTTTGTGTCCTAGATCATAAGGGTCAACTCACTCTGTAAATATCCCAACTTGCTGTACTAGGATTCTTGGGGGGGGGGGCTTGCAACTTGAACATTTGAGTGAAAAATCACCCACTTTTAAAAAATCTTAACAGATTTTTTTCCATTATGAAGAGCAAAATTCCAGGTAATTCATAAGCTTAAATATTAAGGAAACACATCCTCAAGTACCTGTGGAGGTTCTGAGAGTTTTCTATTTTCTATGACATAATACTTTTTCTCGTCAATAATGAAACACATGAAAGTACTGGGGGAAAAAAACCACAACAACAAAACCTTTTGAAACCCTGCTGTGTGAGGCCGGCAAAAAAGACTGAAGAAAAATCCCCAAATACATCTTTTTCCTAGTCTATAATAAAAAATGCAGTCGATAGTTTTAGCTGAAGATACAACACTCTTTTTTTTTTTTTTGGTAGTTAGTTGGGCGAATCTACCAGTTAAAAAGACTGTACCCGACTCGTTACTTCTGCTTGTTATGTGGCTGAAGGGACCACCGGGGAACGAATTTGTCTCTTCAAACTGGTGACCTCCTGAAGCGCAAACGAACTGATTTGGGGAAAGATGTTTGTCACGAGTGCCAGAGATGCTCGAGCAAGACAAATACCTGTGTGTGTATCAAAAACCACAGGAAAACAAAAAGAAAACTCATCTGTGTGGGAGATGAACGACTTCCACAACTTGGCCTTGCAATCTGGAATAACGAGCTCCCTTTTACGACCGTCCGCTGCGTGAGGCCTGTCACCTCTCTTGGGACGGTCTGAATGCCCGTTACTGTGCTGGTGCTCCTTTCTGAGGTTTATTCCACTGTCAAGGTGACATTACGGTATTTATAAGCTGAAGGTTGCAGCTTCCATATTTTGCAGAACATTAGGAAAGATGACAGCTTTTTAAAACTTCCAATATCATCACTTTCCATGGGTTTTGGTGTCCTTGAATTTTTGAACATCCTGAACCTAAAACCTTAAGAGACAGGGAGCAACTGCAACCCTCCTGATGATGTACTGTCTGCTTTCACGACTAAATCCAACAATAGAGTCAATGAACTGATGCTTTCAAAAGCCTCGTCATGTTCTTGACTTAATGAAACTCTCAAGGTAAAGTTTCTTGATAATAATTTCAAGGAAAACCACATCCAATCGTATCCAGTTTACCAACAGGGTGACTTGGGGCGGTATTTTTACGATGTTGTGGTGGAAAACTCCATTTGAAAGTCGTGAGGAATTCTGTTCTAATAGTCGGCTTTCATTAGGAGAGCTTGAATAGCTCTTAGAATTTAGTTTGATTCAACTCTAAATACATTTAGAGATAGAAAAGATAGAAAAGATACCTGAAGAACAGAGACTGGGGAAGCAAACTTTTTTTTTAATTTAAATTCAATCAGCCAACATGTAGTACATCATTAGTCTCAGATGTCGTGTTCAACAATGTATCCGTGGTGTATAGAATTGCTTATTCAAAAACAAAGTAAATCAGCAACTTTGTAAAAAAAAAACCATGAATGCATTTTCACCAACCTCCAAGGGCTGTGTTTTCTGCTCCTCTCTAAATGAAATCAAAGCAGCCCGCGGCCTTGACACAGAATATGACCTTGGCTGCGCTCCGGCTTCCACAACGCCAAGGGCAGAAAGTGTGTGGCGAGCCAGCCACAGCTCATGCCTGTCAGTGGTTCAAGGCCACAGAGCAAAACACACAAACTTCAAGACCGAAACAGACATGTTTTAGAAAACTGCCATGGCTAGTTCTATCTTTTGTCAAAGTTTGTCACTGAATTTGAAATTACAATTAACACTGGAGAAGCCTGAGTTCACCAGAAGGGGAGCTACAGTTTAGAAAGCTTGAGAATCACTGTGAGGGAAGTGGGATGTCCAGGTGAAGGAATTACAGGCCAGGGCCTTTGAATTTAAAAAAAAAAAAAAAAAAGTCACCCACCTGGTACTTTAAGGTACTGGAGTGATGTCTGGAATGAAGGTCTTCTAAGGCACTCACGTCCTTGTCCGCAAGGCTAGGATAGTGAACAGGGTCCTGAAGGGCAGAGCCATAGCAGAGATTTAAAATAGGCCGGAACGGTCTTGGAAGGGAGGTTACCATGGTTCTTGACAAGCAGCTCTACTGGGAAGCCTACCATTCCGCAAGTGCTTGCTCTGTGCAGAACCCTGGGGGTAGCTGCAGCTCCCTGACCGCCAGGACACATGTTCTGGAAGGCCCATACATACTACTGCACATCATGAAGCGCCAACCGAATACAGACGACTGACCTCCAACGTCTTTAGGTTTCTTAGGATCCTCTCACACGCTTGCCTAAATGATCTGAGGACTTACAAACTAATAAAACAGGAAGACAGGAGCTAAGGAAATAAAATGGAAAGGAAGAGAATACTCAAGCAGGGAAAAGGTGAGAGCCAAAGCGAAGGAATGTCAGCTCTGTGTTGCACCACCTCGCCAACGGGGGAGGAAGGAAACTACAGCCGGCTCTCTGCCCGCCACAGCCCCACAGGAGCAAAGGGCCCAGAGCCCTAGGAGGGACACCTCTGAGAACTGAGAGGAACGGATCACTGCGTCCTTATACGAGACTTTAAACAGGACACCTAATGGTTAGTTTTTACAATTAAAAAAATTTTAATGTAAAATCAAAGCCAACAAAGGCCACTATTTTTAATAATAGAGCAATATTGATCGAGGAGTTTGAATGGAAAGCATGAGACTACAAGGTAGAAGCTTTAAGTGATATCACTTGATTCACCCAAGAAATTGTATTAGCTCGCTATTAACTGAAAGAGTCTACAGTTGGCTTTATTTTTCTTCTTTTGTTTGCCTGGTGAGTGTGTCACTTAGACATTGTCAGTCTTCCATTCTCAGAAACTGAATATAACCTTCTGGTTCTTAGTTGACTCCTTCCAAAATGAAAAAATACTCTCAGAAGCAGTATTAAGAGAAAATTTTGTGACTCTTATTAAAGTGATCATCCTAAGTTCTACACCACATGAAGAATGCTCTTGGCTTCTAGCCTAGTTTGATCAGCTGGATATAGCATGGGATTAATGAGGCCAGTATGCTTCAAGTTCCTTTAGGGTCTAGAAAATTTATTCGGGGAAATCCTTTTAGTTGCGTCCTCCCGAATCAACAACCTTGTAACTGTTTGGCACGAGGGAGACCAAGCAAAAGAATGCCCTGGGTGATCACTGCTATCACCAAGACGACTACAAGTCAGTCTTCCCATGTTCCTCAGAAGCACTAGGGTCCTACTGAGCCCTTTTCCTGTGAGGACCCATTTCACCATAACCTTGTGGAGTGGCCGCTATCATCATCTTATAGGTGAGAGAAATGAAGCTGAATCCAGAAAAGAGAGTCGAATGCATGAAGGTGACCCTTAATAAGTGGGAGAGATGCTCTGCTAAGGGGAAAATACATTCGACTCATGAACGAGCTTTCTGCACACCTCCTAGACCAACAAAAGTCAGAAACATGACGGCGGAGTAGTGTTAAACACAATCCTGCACAACTCTGCTCTACTTGCAAATCAAGTGCACCAGCCATCAACGGCCAGCCTGGAGGATGCCCAGCAAGGCCAAGTGTTTTAATTTGGGTTGTGTCCCCCTATTCCATAGCTGTTCCCCATGGGGCTGTTGCCTCTACTGTGGGTATCACAGCAGCCCTCAGTGCTGGGAAAGCTAACGTGGTCAGTTCCATTTACCATCCTCTTCAGAAACTGCGACACTTCCAGGTAGAACTTGAAGAGGAAGCTGATGATGAGGGTCCTCTTGAACTCCACCCTCCCGCCCGGAGCTGACCCTGGAAGGGTAACTTCGTCCAGAACCAGCCTGCAAGCCGCATCCAACATCTCTTCATTCCAGGGCCTATGGGAACCAAAGAGAAGACACTTAGCTGACAACACTCACTACCTCACAGGCTCAGCTCGCGTGTGAGACAAATAAGGACGGTGGAATGCCGGGAATAAGAGGACAAGCTCCACAGCTGGCCAACCCACATTCAAATCACAGTCCTTCACTCTCAAGGTGTCTGGCCCAGGCCCACCCTTTCTGCATCAGTAAAAGGAGAATGAGAGTAGAACTCACCTCCTGGAAGGGTCATGAGAAAGAAATGACAACTTGTGTTAAGTCCTTAGCCCCGCAGTAACCGACCCCTATATCACTAGAATGTTCACTGCATGCCTAGTCCTGTTGTAAGCACCTTGTTTGTAGTCACTCATTCAATCTTATGAGGTGGGGATCATTACCGCCCTTTGACAGATAAGGAAAGACCCTGAGGCTTAGTAAGCTGACTGAGATCACAGAGTTAATTGGGGTTGACTGAGTTCATACTTTTAACCATTCTTCTTTGTTGGTAATCATTTTACTTTTGTGAAATGGAAACTGATAACCTAGTAAATGCTCCAGAAATATCAGCTATCAGTATTATCTAGAGAAACAAAAGTCACGTAAGCAAATGACTTTAGCCATTTATTTTAAAACAAACTCCAAAGAGTCTATTTTTTTTTATCATGGTATATTATTCTCTCATGGTAGAAAATGAGTATTTTCTTATTTTGCTTACTGGTCTTAGTACTGGGAGATGGGTCTTTCTTTCCTTCTCCCTCTCCCTGCCCCCTGTCTCTCTCTCACACACACATACACCCGTGCGTGCACACATGCACACACGCACACAGGCTACATGATACCCACTTCAGAATGCACTATAATCAAGACACCGGAAATAATCATGAAATCTTACTGGAATTCCATGCCACTAAATAGGAAGGTAGTAAGCCTTTTTCTTCTCATAACCATGTGTCACCACGCAAAGAGCTGCTCCATTACTGGGATATAAGGACAGGATGCCATACCTTCCGATGAGTTTCTGGCAGGAATTCTTTGCACAGACAGTGGTTGGACCAACACCTCCATACGAGATGCGTAACTCTCTGATGATGCCATCTCCTTCTGCAAAAAAGACTCTCATTCCGGAATTGACTATGGCGAGTGCATTCTGTTGCCGCTGGGCTTGTCGGAAGCCTGACACAAATTCCCACTGAAGGCAAAAGGTAAGCAGCACATGTAGAACTACCGTGAGTGATAACAACGCACTAAATGGTTTACGTGCGCCGCCTCGCAGGCCCTTGTCAAACTCTGTTGTGGGCTGCACTGTGTCCCCCAAAACTGATATATTAAAGTCCTAACCCCCAGGACTTCCATATATGACAGTATTTGAAGATACGGTCTTTAAAGAGGTATTCAGATTAAAATGGGTTAATTAGCGTGGGCTCTCAGCTAACATGGCAGTGTCCTCGTAAGAGTTAATTTGGACATAAACAGAGGGAAAACCATGTGAAGCCACAGGGAGAAGACGGTCATCTGTGAGCCAGGCAGAGAAGCCTTTGAAGAAACCAATCTTGCTGACATCTTGATATCAGGCTTCTAGCCTTCAGAATTGTGAGAAAATAAAGTTCTATTGGTTAAGCCACTCAGCCTGTGCTTCCTTACGATGGCAGCCCTAGCAAACTAGTACGCCCTTCAAGGCAGGCGTGATTATTCCCATTTTACAGATGACAGATCTAAGCCTCAGCCTGATTCGGTGATAAGTTCAGGTCACAGGTCCTGAAACCAGGATTCAGCCATGAGTCTGAATTCACTTAGAGTCCAAAGTCCCTCTTTCTCCTAAGTTCTGTTGGCAATGTATTTTTTTTTTTTTTTAGCCTCTTTTTAACCCCAAGATACAGGTAGAGCGTATTTTCAAGTCTTTAGGGAAAAGCTTTATGGGTCAAAGAATTGATAAAGATCTACAGGGAGTAACTTTAGAGTTTAGGTTAGGTGGAGAAAGAGACAGAGAGAGACAGAGAGAGAATGGTAGAGACAAAGGTCTCCTGATTCTGGGAATGATCGGGGACTACATAACACAAGTAAAAGGTGACGACTCACGAGTACTGTAATCTCCCCTGTAAATAGTCAACACCTTTTTTTAGCTCACCTATGTTGGAATTAACAAGCTGCAGACTCATGGTAAAAGCAGGAGACTGAAAGAAGGTTCTCACCTTCCTTGAGTGGGGTATGTTCACGGAGATCAGGATCTCTTCAGGCTTCAGATCTGCACCGGGGCACCTTCTGAGAAACTCTTCGTTTAAAGGAACCTGTCGTTTTCCTTCTGTGGAAAGAAATGACACTTTCCCTGGAATCTGTTCTGTTAAACAATTAAACTTTGGAAATAATTCTACCAAATAATCTGATGAAACTGGTTGTTTGGGAAAGGAAGTGTTCTTTCTACGCTTAGCAAATCTTTCCCCCTACAATGGCATCTTGTGGTATTTCTTCCAGACTAGGTCCCACCTGTTTTGTTGTTGTTATTTTCATTTGCTTGTTTGCTTGCTTATAAATAAAAATATCTAGCAGAGTAGCCCAGAGGCCACACAGAACAGGACATGAACAGTCTTCTTCCCAGACAGCAAAATTCATTTTGAGTTCTGTAAGCAGGCTGTAGATATTAATATCCCTCTTGGTATTCTGATCAAGTCACTCAACAAACATGTATTGTTTATAACCAGGAAACTACTAGGTTCAGGAGCGAATAAATAAATTGCCTTTAATGAATGTGTGCTAGTGAGGTGCTGCCTTATTTTTTTTTATCTCTTTTTCCAGCACCCAAGGAATTTCTATTCTTCAATCAACACACTGGGGGAGGAACCACTTAAAGCTATAATGTAATAGGACTTTAGGATGGAAGCTAAGAAGCTTTTGATATTTACATTCACATCACAAGATATGTTTCTCATCATCTGATTGTTTTAAAGGGATGTTACTTAAACATACAACTCTGAATACTAACCTTCCTCCTTAAGATAATTTTGTAGGTATTTAATAATGCAGGTAATAGAAGGCTAATCCACATTTTTAAATGAAAATAAAAACAGACTTATAAGGGACCAATTAGCAATAACTATTAACCAAGTTGAAGTAAGAGAAATCTACTAAAAGCCCTGGAGTTGTTTCAAAAAACAAAACTCATATAAAACAGAATGGAGCCCCGCCATTTTCAACAAAAAAAGGTCCGTAGGCTTCCATCAATGAACAACGAAGTATGAGCACACAAGATGACAGGGGGTTCCATAACCCCCCTGTACCACCTGGAGAAAGTCTTCGACAAAGGGGCTCAGTAATTCTCAGCCACCTATAGTTCTCTCTACTACTCAGGCCACAGTGGGACACTAACCAACACAAGCATGGTTAATGTCGGGTGACCAGTACAGGAAAAGACCTAGTACACAGCCTCAAAAAGAAAGTGATGAAGACAGTGGACGTGTAGGGAATTAGGAACAGACTGGCCAAATTTCCCGCATTCAGAAAGGTGGGGAGAATTATTAATATTACAAAGAATAGTCATTTTCAAAACTGGACCTCCCGTCTCCCCAGACAGAAAAGCGGGTAAGAGGAGCAGGATGAATAATTTCCAAGAAGGAGCTGTCACTTACTTTTTGATAGCAAGCTGAGGGTACAGTTGCCCACGGCCAGGAGGGGATTCAGATCTGAATCTAGGTGCCTGCTCACGATATGGCCCCCTAAAGACTTTTTAAAATAATGGAATTATTTTCAATACCTGTTACAGAATTATAAAAACACAGGTGATAAAGTAAGGAGTAAGCAAGGTTTTGGAGAAGTACTATTTTTTGTCTGTTCTAAATGAACAAAAAATGTCATGATTTGTCAGAGACAGTCACCCGAGACATGTATGCCAGAGTTTACCATCATCAAATACATACAGCCATGTTCCTGATCTGAGATCCAGCCAGAGTTCGCAAATGCTTCAAGAGAGCTTGGTACATCCGTGTCTTCTCCTCTGGGAGGTTCTGGATTACTTCACCCAAGATGTACTTGACCTGAGTCAGGCTGAGGCCAGCACCTAAGGTCAGCTCTGAAATGAAATCATTTATAAATAATGCACTGTGATCACTGCTGACCTGGAAATGTCATTAGGCCAAAGTTGCAGACAGGGGTTCTCTTTCCCAATACTTGCTGCCCTGCATATTGATGGTAGTGGTGGTGGTGGTGAAGGAGGTGGTGGTGGAGATCAGGGAGGTGATGGTGGTGGTGGTGGAGGTGATGGAGATGGTGATGGAGCCGATGGGGGTGGTGGTGGTGATAGAGGTGGAAGTGGTGGTGGTGGTGGAGGCGATGGTTGTGATGGAGCTTGTGTGTTAATGGAGGTGATGGTGGGGGTGGTGATGGAGGTGGTGAGGAAGGTGTACTGGTGATGGTGGCAGTGGGAGTGCTAATGGTGGTGATGGTGGTGGCAAAGGTAGAGGTGGTAGTAGTGATGAAGGTGATGTAGGCTAAATGTTTCTACTACACTGAATGCTTCATAGAGTCTCCTTGACTCCTAAGAAATCTTTAAGAGAATAGCCCCATTTCACTGATGAAGAAACTGAGACTCAGAACTTGACTATGTTCTCAGAACTAATATGCGAAATAGTCAAGAATTAGACTCCAGGGCTAGACTCCAAACCCACATTTACATTACCTCTCATCATTGTCATTAAGTCAATTTCCTTTGTGGGATCAGAAGAGCCAGGCTGTAAGCTGCTCAATACATAAACTTACTCTCTTTCCTACTGTGCTTCTGGAGAGCAGAGACTGGGTTCTACTCATATTTATCTTCTATCCAGCACTAAGCACAATACTCTTCATTGAATAGTTGTTACATGTCTCTGATGTGGCAGAAGAAAGTTTTTCAGTAGACTCTGCAGACAATTAGTATTTCTTGTAACTATAGAGAATTCTTCCCTGGGTCTCCTCCAGAATGTTATCATTTTTATAAGGAGAGAATCTCTGTATATTATAATTAGGAATAATTCTTTTTCTGCTTGTCCACTGGACAAAGGACAAAAATCAATTACCGAATGCAAACTAAGAAAAGAGGGACCATAAGAACTCACCGTTATGTGAACAGTTTGCAAAATTCAGTTCTTCAATTCTGTCGGGAGAAATTATAACTGGGTGAAAGACACCCTTAAATTTCATTTCAGGCCCTAAAGGATTAGAAAAAAACAAATTTTGAAATTGGGATTAAAAGTGATTATCTTTGGGTACCTGGGTGCCTCAGTCAGTTAAGTGCCTGACTCTTGGCTTTGGCTCAGGTCACGATCTCAGGGTCGTGAGATCGAGCCCCATGTGGGACTCTGCGTTGGGCGTGGAGCCTGCTTAAGATTCTCTCTCTCCCTCTGCCCCTCCTCCCCTGCTCACACACTATCACTCTCTCTCTCTCTCAAAAGAAAAAAAAAAGTGATTATCTTTAAATATGTAAAAATTACATTATCTTTCCATTGGTCTGTTCATTGCCAAATCACCCAGAGACAGGCCAGATGGACTTCCACTGGACTCAAAGGCCTCTTTGAACTCGTCAGCTTGAAGTGTCAGCTGACTAGTGGGAGAAGACTTGTGGCGCACTCAAAATTCTCTTTGGGAGGACTCTGGGAGTCTCCTCAAAGAAGAATGCAGTCAAACTGAGTTCACGACAGACCCAATAGAAAGACCCTGTAACTGCAGTGTAAGAAAACCATTTCATATCTATCAGGATACCACCGAAAGAGGAAACAAAGAGTGACTTCAAATATGAGCCCAAGATCAGTCGCCACATGGAAAGAAAGGACAGCTGTCACCGGAACTGCTACTTCTGTGCTGTTATGAAGCCGATCTCCTGGGTGTAACTCTATGCACTGCTGTGATTCCGGGCAATAGGAATTTACTTGCGTAATTGAAGTTGGGAAAGTCTCTTGAGCAATCCCAAGAGTCAAGCCTAAACTATTAAAAGTGCTTTTTCAGACTGTTTTTCCTGAGAACATGAACATGAGGTTCTTTCCTCCAAAGTCCTTTTCCTCACTTCCCTCAGAAGAGGTCCCTGGGGTTCTACATACCTACAGAGGTGTTCCCCATGACAACAGGGGCCTGAGGGTAGTTGAATTTTGCTTCTAGAAGTTCCGTCAGGGTCGTTGGAGAAATCCATGTCATTCTATCACCAACAAAAATCCTGGTCCTTTGTGGTTGTTTCTCAGCCATTATCTGTTAAAACAGCAAGAGGGATTCGAGATCATCACATGACAACATTTCCACCTGTTTCTGCCCCATTTTGGTAGGGAACAGAGAAAGGAAATAGAGATATTTTTTAAAAAAGAAAATAAAAGTGACCTAAAAGTAAAGCTCTACTAAGCATTCAGAGTTCAGATTAAATATAAAAGTATTTTATTCCTTCTGGAGACTGTTCTCCTATATCTAACTTTGCTGCTTGTGTATCTTCAAGGAATTCATTTCAATGTTTAAAACTATTTTAATATGCTTAATTATGTCAAACCTTCATTCTATGGAAGAATAAACTTCAACAAAGCTAGAAGTAGAAAACATGTCTACATTTATAGAAGTTGTGATGACATTTTCTTATAGATACAATCTGCTACTTTTAGCCATCAACTATCTTTAGAGCTTGGGTTAAGAACGGCAGATGGATGTTACCTATTTGCCAATCAGCTTCCAAGAGGATCCATAAGCAAACACCCTTCCTAAATATCTCACCATGAATTCCTCTAGAATGAGTTCAACTTTGCCTTACCATTAGCTCTGGAGGAAATATCAATTCTTGAGTTGGATCCAATGGCAGAAACTCCTCTTCTGAGAAGAGTTTTGTACTTGTCTTAAAAAAAGAAAAAAAAGTAACAGGAGTTATTGTCATCAGGCAACTCTAACCTCTTTAAATCCTTTGTGGAATGAGCTGAGAAGAAGACATACAGCAGACAGAAACAAAGCCAAATGGCCAGCCACAGTCTCTGGGTTCTAAGTCAAGGGCTCTAACAAAGACCTAGTTATTAGCAACTCCGTGCAGATGCCAATGGTCCTCCGAAGCTCAACTTCCTGCATGTTCTCTTTGTGGTCTGGGAAAGCAGAGGAGGCACCAGCAGCTGAGAACAAGAGTGTTTCTCCAAATTCCCACCCATCACTTCTCCCTCTGCCAGTTCTTCCATTTCCCTAATGTCTTCACTTTGCTTGGCTAGTCCTTGAAAAAGGTTTTTAAAAAACTAAGAGACATTAAGGGATCAATACATTTTTTTCTCCTATGGATAGTTGTATTTGGACCAGAATAATATCTGGAATGAAGAATGAAGTTTAGGACAGCTTTTTGGGTTTTTTTTTTTTTTTTTGGATGAAGATGGAGAATGGAGGGGGGGCCATGTTGAAATCCCTCAAATGAGTCAACTTAGGCAGCCATTTATTCTTGGTTGGTTTCTGTTATTTTCTGTAAGTTGGTTTCTGTTCATGTCCTGAGGAAACTTTAATAAAAAATTTACAATTCACTGACCTTATTTCCTTCTTCAAATTCTGTTAATTCATTTATTCCTTGATCCAGACAGCAAACCCCATTTTCTTTACTTTGACAGCAGCCAGAAGTCTAGAGGGTAAAAAAAAAAAAAAAAAAAAAAAAAAAAAAAAAAAAAAATCAAGAATTTATTGCTGATCCTACTAAGTATTTTTTCAGCTTTCTTGAGATAAAACTGACAAATAAAATTGTATATTTAAAGTGCACAATATGGGGATGCCTGGGTGGCTCAGTTGGTTAAGCATCTGCCTTTGGCTCAGGTCATGACCCCCAGGTCCTGGAAACGACTTCCATGTCAGGATCCCTGCTCGATGGAGAGCCTGCTTCTCCCTCTCCTGCCACTCCCCCTGCTTGTGCACTCTCTCTCTCTCTCTCTGATAAATAAATAAATAAAATCTCTAAAAAAATAAAGCACATAATGTGATTGCTTTACATATGCATACTTTGTTAAATGATTACCACGATCAGTTTGATAAACACACCATCATCTCACATAGTTACCGTCTTGCGTGCATGTGTTGTAAGAATACTTAAGGTCAACTTTCTTAGCAAATTTCAGGTACACAACACAATTTTATTAACTATAGTCACTGTGCTGTAAATTAGATTCCCAGAGCTTACTCGTCTTATAACTGAAGGCTTTTGCCCTTTAACTAGCATTTCTCATTCTCCCAGTCCCTGCCCCTGGCAACCACAATTGTGCTCTGTTGCTCTGAGTTCAACTTTTTTCTTTTTTACTTTCTGCATATATGTGAGATCATACAGTATTTGTCTTCCTCTATCTGGCTAATTTCACTTAGTGTAATGTCCTCTAGATTCACCCATGTTCTTGCAAATGGCAGGATTTCCCACTTTCTCATGGCTGAATAATATTTGTGTGTGTGTACATTAATCTGTTGATGGGCACTTGGGTTATTTCCATTTAGGGAATAATGCTGCAATGAATATGGAAGTTCAGATATCTCTTTGAGGTACTAATTTCATTTCCTTTGGATATATACCCAGAAGTGGGATTGTTGGATCCTATGGTGGTTCTATATTTAATTTTTTGAGGAAATTCCATATTGTTTTCCATAGTGCCTATACCAATTTACTTTCCCATGAACAGTGAACAAGGATACCCTTTTCTTCATATCCTTGCCAACATTTAACTTTTGACGTTTTGATAACAGCCATCCTAACATGTATGATGTATCTCACTGTGGTTTTGATTTGCATTTTCCTGCTGACTAGTAATGTTGGGTACTTTTCAGGTACCTGTTGACCATCTGTATGTCTTTTTAAAAAAGATGTCTATTCAGATCTTTTGCCCATTTTTTAATCAAATTACTTTTTTTGCTACTGAATGCATTAGTTCCTTATATAATTGGATATTAACTCCCTATGGTTAATGGTTTGCAAATATCTTCTCCCATTGTGTAGGCTGCTTTTGCATTTAATTGATTGCTTCCTTCACTGTGCAGAAGATTTTCAGTTTGAGAGAATAACACTTGTTTATTTTTCCTTTTGTTGCCTGTGCTTTTGGTTTCATATCCAAAAAATCATTGCCAAGACCAATGTCAAGGAGTTTTTTCCCCTGTTTTATTCTAGGAGTTTTATGGTTTCAGGTCTTACAGTTAAGTCTTTAATACATTTTGAGTTCATCTATGAGTGGTATAAAGTAGAGGTGCAATTCATTCAGGTTTCCCCAAGCCATTTATTGAAGAAACTATCCTTTCATCATTGTGTTTCTGGCTTCACTGTCAAAGATTAGTTGACCATGTAGGCATGAGTTTATACCTGAGCTTTCAAATCTGTTCCACTGGCCTGTGGGTCTGTTTTATGTCAGTGCCATATTGTTTCAATCGTTATAGCTTTGTGAAATAGTTTGAAAACAGGATCTGTGATGCATCCAGTTTTGTTTTTTCTCAAAATTACCTTGCCAATTTAGGGTCTTTTTTGGTTACATGCAAATATTAGGATTTTTTTTTTCTATTTCTGTGAAAAATGCTAATGGAATTTTCTTAGGGATTGCATTGACTCTGTAGATTGCTTTGGTAGTATGGACATTTTAACAGTATTCATTCTTCCAATCCATGAACATGGGATATCTTTCCATTTATTTCTGTCTTCCTTAATTTCTTTCAACAATGTCTTATAGTTTTCAGTGTATAGAGCTTTCACTCCCTTGGTTAAATTTATTCTTAAGTATTTTATTGTTATCAGTGCTATTATAAATAGGATTGTTTTCTTAATCTTTCTGATAGCTTGTTAGTATATAGCAACACAACTGAGTTTTGTATGTTGATTTTATATCCTGCAACTTTACTGAATTCATTGATTATGTCTAACAATTTTTTTGGCGGAGTCTTCAGGGTTTTCTATATACAAAGTCATGTCATGTGCACAGAAAATTTTACTCCTTTCTTCCCAATTTGGATGCCTTTTATTTCTTTTTCTTGCCTAATTGTTTGGCTAGGACTTCTGGTACTATGTTAAACAGAAGTGGCAAGAGTGGGTATCCTTGTCTTGTTCTTGATTCCGTTCATTGTATTCTTCAGCTCCAGAATTTCTGCTTGCCTGTAATTATTTCTATCTCTCTGTCAAACTTCTCATTTAGTTCATGTGTTGTTTTCCTGACCTTGCTGAATTATCTTTCTGTGTTTTCTTGTTGCTCATGGTTAGTTGGATCTATGTTCTACTGATGCCCTCTCAGAGCCCTGGCTCCTCTCCTCCCACCCTTTCCTGCCCCCAGATTGTGCATCATTCCTCAGTATTCTGGATGGTCTGAGAAAGAAGTGGGCCTCTCTGGCAGTGTCCACACAGCTGGGGAAGCCAGATAGCCACTCACATGAGAACATAAGAACGTTCCCCTATAGGGTAAATCAGGAGCCAAGAAGGTCTGACTTGGCACTGAACTATGCCACCTTGTAGGAAGGATGATGTAGATAGAGTGAAACAGTTTCTTTCACTCTCTTCAATGTATATAGTCTTGGATTTATTGTTGTTGTTCCAATGGTGTGATGGGATTTCTCCACTGGACTCCTGGACTTATCCTTAAATCACTCTTATCCAGGAGTGAGTGTCAAAATTGGTATTCTTTGGGAACAAGAGAGTAGAAAACTCCTGTTTCACCGTGTTGCTGATGTTACTCCTCTATTGCCTAAATCTTGATTCAAGCTTGGTACCTGGTCCTCACCTAGATGGAAAAGCAGCTGGTCCAGCCTCAGGTGGAGCTGGTCTTCTGGGGTGAGTTGCTGAAGCTGGAGATGAAATGCAAACACTAGGCAGGAAGCAAAGTCCCCTCTACTAACAATTAAATAAAACAGGTGACTACCAGCTGAAACATAATACAGAATCAATACTGCTAAATGCTATGAAAAAAGAACCATGTGTATGTAAACATATCCATACCAACTTCTAATAAAAAAAAAGTCTAAGGTTTTGAGAAAATTTGAATAGTAGTGATTATTCAACAAGCTAAAATATGTAAAAATCTTATAACAAGGTCTGGCACTCAACAATAAATATTAACAATATTAATATTTAATATTTTATTAATGATAGATATTAACAATTATTATGGCTATCACTCGGTTCTTATTTATGACATATTGATTTTATAGTTGAGTCCAAAGGGCAATCTTCTGTCCCTCGTTTCCAGGTTGTTTGTTCACTTATTCGTGCAACAGATAGTGAACAAGTGGGCTATTCAATAGGTGCATGGGGCCTAGCCCTGCAGACACACAGACCCTGCTCTCAAGCAGCCCATTGTCTGATGGGAGATATGGGAAAGCAAACAGGAGTGAAACCAGGGTGTGACCACTGCTGTTCCAGGAGTATGTACAGAGGGCTGCAGGAGCAACAGGCGTGTGGGGGTGGGCAGGCACCTGACACAAACAGATAAGGGAAAACCCCTCAAAACAATGACCCACAGCCAGTATCAAAGTGCTTAGGTGCTCATTATGGGACTCTCCAGGCAAGCTCAATGGATGAGAGCAAACACCTGCCCAAGATCAAATAACAAAGAGCAATTACAGAGCCTGAGATAAGAAGGGGCCTTGTATTAGTAACAATGGCTGTTCCCCTAGTCACTTCTGGTAACCCCTGCGAAGGGCTCCACACTCAGTAGGAAGTCTGCTTAAGATTCTCTCTGTCTAAGAAGAAGAAAGGGAGAGATGGGAAGAAGGTATGCTGGAGCAAATTATAGCAGAGAATTTCCCTAATTTGGCAAAGGGAACAAGCATCAAAATTCAGGAGGCACAGAGAACCCCCCTCAAAATCAATAAAAATAGGTCAACACCCCATCATCTAATAGTAAAACTTACAAGTCTAAGTGACAAAGAGAAAATCCTGAAAGCAGCTCGGGACAAGAGGTCTGTAACCTACAACAGTAGAAATATTAGACTGGCAGCAGATCTATCCACAGAGACCTGGCAGGACAGAAAGGACTGGCATGATATATTCAGAGCACTAAACGAGAAAAATATGTAGCCAAGAATACTATATCCAGCTAGGCTGTCATTGAAAATAGGAGAAATAAAAAGATTCCAGAACAAACAAAAATGAAAGGAATTTGCAAACCAAATCAGTCCTATAGGAAGTATTTGAAAGGGGTCCTCTAAGCAAAGAGAGAGCCTAAAAGTAACAGACCAGAAAGGAACAGAGACAATATACAGTAACAGTCACCTTACAGACAATACAATGGCACTAAATCCATATCTTTCAATAGTTACCCTGAATGTAAATGGGCTAAGTGCCCCAATCAAAAGACACAGGGGTATCAGAATGGGTAAAAAAACAAGACCCATTGATATGCTGTTTACAAGAAACTAATTTTAGACCCAAAGACACCTCTAGATTTAAAGTGACAGGGTGAAAACAATTTACCATGCTAATAGACATCAAAAGAAAGCTGGAATGGCAATCCTTATATCAGATAAATTAGATTTTAAGCCGGAGACTATAATAAGAGATGAGAAAGGACATTATATCATACTTAAAGAGTCTGTCCAACAAGAAGATCTAACAATTTTAAATATCTATGCCCCTAACATGGGAGAAGCCTATTATATAAACCAGTTAATAACAAAATCAAAGAAACACATTGACAATAATACAATAATAGTAGGGGACTTTAACAGCCCCCCCCAACTGAGATGGACAGATCACCTAAGCAAAAGATCAGCAAGGAAATAAAGACTTTAAATGACACACTGGACCAGAAGGACGTCACAGATATATTCAGAACATTCCAACCCAAAGCAACAGAATACACATTCTTCTCTTGTGCACATGGAACATTCTCTGGAATAGATCACTTCCTAGGTCACAAATCAGGTCTCAACTGGTACCAAAATATTGGGATCATTCCCTGCATATTTTCAGACCACAGTGCTCTGAAACTAGAACTCAACCACAAGAGGAAAGTTGGAAAGAACTCAAATGCATGGAGGCTAAAGGGCATCCTACTAAAGAATGAATGGGTCAACCAGGAAGTTAAAGAATTTTAAAAATTCATGGAAACAAATGAAAATGAAAACACAACTGTTCAAAATCTTTATGATGCAGCAAATGTGGTCCTGAGACGAAAGTACATAACAATACAAGCCTTTCTCAAGAAACAAGAAAGGTCTCAAGTACATATCCTAACCCTATACCTAAAGGAGCTGGAGAAAGAAAAACAAAGAAAGCCGAAACTCAGCAGGAGAAGAGAAACTGTAAAGATCAAAGCAGAAATCAATGAAACAGAATCCAAAAGAATAGCAGAACAAATCAATGAAACTAGGAGCTGTTTCATTGAAAGAATTAATAAGAATGATAAACCCCTGGCCAGAATTATCAAAAAGAAAAGGGAAAGGACCCAAATAAATAAAATCATGAATGAAAGAGGAGAGATCACAACCAACACCAAAGAAATACAAACAATTATAAGAACATATTATGAGCAACTATACACCAGCAAATTTGACATTCTGGAAGAAATAGCTGCATTCCTAGAGACATATAAACTACCAAAACTGAACCAGGAAGAAACAGAAAACCTGAACAGACCCATAACCAGTAAGGGGAGATTGAAGCAGTCATCAAAAATCTCCCAACAAACAAGAGCCCAGGGCCTGACAGCTTCACAGGGGAATTCTACCAAACATTTAAAGAAGAATTAATACCTATTCTCCTGAAACTGTTTGAAAAAATAGAAATGGAAGGAAAACTTCCAAACTCATTTTATGAAGCCAGCATTACCTTGATCCCCAAACCAGACAAAGGCCCCATCAGAAAGGAGAATTACAGACCAATATCCTTGATGAACAAGGATGCAAAAATTCTCATCAAAATACTTTGGGGGAAATTGGAGGGGGAGACAAACCATGAGAGATTATGGACTCTGAAAAACAATCTGAGGTTTTGGAGGGGCGAGGGGGCGGGAGGTTGGGTAAGCCTGGTGGTGGGTATTATGGAGGGCATGTACTGCATGGAGCACTGGGTGTGGTGCATAAATAATGAATTCTGGAACACTGAAAATAAATTTAAAAAATAGAGGTGCCTGGGTGGCTCAGGGGGTTAAAGCCTCTGCCTTCAGCTCAGGTCATGATCCCAGGGTCCTGGGATCGAGTCCTGCATCAGGCTCTCTGCTCAGCGGGGAACTTGCTTCCCTTCCTCTCTCTCTGCCTGCCTCTCTGCCTACTTGTGATCTCTGTCTGTCAAATAAATAAATAAAATATTTAAAAATAAATAAATAAATAAGAATTTTTTTTAAAAAACTAAAAAAAAAAAAAAAAACACTAGCCAATAGGATTCAACAGTGCATCAAAAGGATTATTCACCATGACCAAGTGGGATTTATTCCTAGGCTGCAAGGTTAGTTCAACATCTGCAAATCAATCAATGTGATACAATTCATTAATAAAAGAAGGAACAAGAACCATATGATACTCTCAATAGATGCTGAAAAGGCATTTGACAAAGTACAACATCCTTTCTTGATCAAAACTCTTCACAGTGTAGGGATACAGGATACATACCTCAATATCATAAAAGTCATCTATGAAAAACCCACAGCGAATATCATTCTCAGTGGGGAGAAACTGAGAACTTTTCCCCTAACATCAGGAAAATGGCAAGGCTATTCACTATCACCACTGTTATTCAACATAGTACTAGAAGTCCTAGCCTCAGCAATCAGACAACAAAAAGAAATAAAAGGCATCTGAATCAGTAAAGAAGAAGTCAAAATCTCACTCTTTGCAGATGATATGATACTTTGTGTGGAAAACCCAAAAGACTCCACTCCAAAATTGCTAGAACTCATACAGGAATTCAGTAAAGTGCCAGGACATAAAATCAGTGCATGGAAATCAGTTGCATTTCTTTCCTTTTCTTTTTTTTTTTTTTAAGTATTTTATTTATTTGACAGAGAGAGAGATCACAAGTAGGTAGAGAGCCAGGTGTGGGGGAGGGGGGAGCAGACTCCCCGCTGAGGAGAAAGCCCGATATGGGGCTTGATCTCAGGACCTTGAGATCATGACCTGAGCCAAAGGCAGAGGCTAAACCCACTGAGCCACCCAGGTGCCCTCAGTTGCATTTCTATACACCAACAGCAAGACAGAAGAAAGAGAACTTAAAGAGTCGATCCCATTTATAATTGCACCCAAAACAGTAAGATACCTAGAATAAACCTAACCAAAGAGGCAAAGAATCTGTACTCAGAAAACTGTAAAGTACTCATGAAAGAAATTGAGGAAGACATAAAGAAATGGAAAAATGTTCCATGCTCATGAATTGGAAGAACAAATATTGTAAAAATGTCTATACTACCTAAAGCAATCTATACATTTAATGCAACCCTATCAAAATACCATCAATTTTTTTCAAAGAAATGGAACAAATAATCCTAAAATTTATATGGAACCAGAAAAGACCCTGAAGAGCCACAGGAACACTGAAAAAGAAAACCAAAGTTGGTGGCATCACAATTCCAGACTTCAAGCTCTATTACAAAGCTGTAATCATCATGACAGTATGGCACTGGCACAAAAACAGACACATAGATCAATGGAATAGAATAGAGAGGCCATAAATGGACCCTCAACTCTATGGTCAACTAATTTTCGACAAAGCAGGAAAGAATGTCCAATGGAAAAAAGACAGTCTCTTCAACAAATGGTGTTCGGAAAATTGGACAGCCACATGCAGAAGAATGAAACTGGACCATATCCTTACACCACACACAAAAACTGATTCTAAATGGATGAAAGACCTCAAGGTGAGACAGGAATCCATCAAAATCCTTGAGGAGAACACAGGCAAGCAACCTCTTTGACCTCAGCCATAGCAACTTCTTCCTAGAAACATCACCAAAGGCAAGGGAAGCAAGGGCAAAAATGAACTTTTGGGACTTCATCAAGATCAAAAGCTTTTGCACAGCAAAGGAAACAGTTAACAAAACCAAAAGACAACTGACAGAATGGGAGAAGATATTTGCAAACGACATATCAGATAAAGGGCTCATATCCAAAATCTATAAAGAGCTTAGCAAACTCAACACCCAAAGAACAAATAATCCAATCAAGAAATGGACAGAAGACATGAACAGACATTTCTGCAAAGAAGATATCCAAATGGCCAAGAGACTCATGAGAAAGTGCTCCTTATCACTCGGCATCAGGGAAATACAAACCAAAACTTCAATGAGATACACCTCACACTAGTCAGAATGGCTAAAATTAACAAATCAGGAAATGACAGATGTTGGAGAGGATGTGGAGAAAGGAGAACCCTCTTGCACTGTTGGTGGGAATGCAATCTGGTACAGCTACTCTGGAAAACAGTATGGAGGTTCCTCAAAAAGCTAAAAATAGAGCTACCCTATGACCCAGCAATCACACTACCGGATATTTACCCTAAAGATACAACTGTAGTGATCTGAAAGAGCACGTGCACCCGAATGTTTACAGCAGCAATGTCCACAATAGCCAAACTATGGAAAGAGCCTATATGTCCATTGACAGATGAATGGATAAAGAAGATGTGGTATATATATACATGGAATACTATGCAGCCATCAAAAATCGAAATCTTGCCATTTGCAATGACACGGAAAGAACTAGATGGTATTATGCTAAGCAAAATAAGTCAATCAGAGAAAGGCAATTATCATATTCTCTCTCTGGTATGAGGAAGTTAAGAGGCAAGGCGAGGTGTTGTGGGAGGTAGAGAGGGAAAAAAAATGAAACAAGATAGGACTGGGGAGGGAGCAAACCATAAGAGACTCTTAATCTCAGGAAACAAACTGAGGGTTGGTGGGGGGTGGGGGTGGGAGGAATAAGGTGCCTGGGTATGGACATTGGGGAGGATATGTGCTATGGTGAGTGCTGTGAAATGTGTAAGCTTGATGATTCACAGACCTGTACCCCTGGGGGAAATAATACATTATATGTTAATAATAAATACATAAATAAATAAATAAATAAATAAAAAGAGTCTCTCTGCCTTTCCCTTTGTCCTTCCCTCCTGCCACACTCAATCTCTCTCTCTCTCAAATAAATAAATAAATAAAATCTTCAAAAAAAAAATTCTTTCTACTTACTTTACAGAAAGTCTTGCATGCATCAATTATGGGCCTATATCCAGTGCAACGGCATAGGTTACCTGAAGGAGAAAAACTCAACTGTATTACTCAACTAACCTAGAGAGCGGCACAGTCTGCCAAGTGCATCACGAAAGTAAGAACCCCCATCTAAGAAGGCCCCGCTGGACATTTCAGTCTATGTAATGTACAAAGTCTGATTTTTCTCATCAGCAACTTGGGATATTAGGTTGAGGGTTCTGAAGTAGAGCTGAACAACCCAGTAATTTGTGTTTTCTCTCTGTAAACAGTTTCATATCTTCTGCTTACGATAGGTGATCAAGGAACACAGTGATTTCAAGCTAAAAACTTGGTCTACACAAGACCATTAGCACATTCAAGAGCTAAGCTTCAGCTGATAGGTCAAAGACTTTTTGTAGTAGCAAAGGCAATTATTAAACTTCGGAAACAACCAGGCACACATTTATAACAAATCATTAGGGCAGCATTTCTCTTACAGTGGTCCATAGCCCACATTCACCCCCACACCCACAAATCTGAAGTCTTATTAAAAAAATAAAGCCAATGTGAAGCAAGCTATCTGGGGTTTAATCCCATGAACCTTCACTCTTTACAAATTCCACCATGGAAGTCTTAAGCACTCTAAAACCTGAAACCCCCTTGTTCACATTATAAATAGCCGCGAGATCAAATGCATAACAGGATCTAAAGGAAATCAGGCAAGAGACAGTTCACGTGCTGCGTCTCTCCTTCCTACTTGCATTTGCTCTGGTCCTCCGTGTGCGCGGAAGAGCTACACTCACGAGCTCTACCCTCGTGTTCTCTGGCAGGGAATGGAAACAAGGTCCTTGGGAGGCAGGAGATGGACAGATAGATCCATGGACAGTTTCACCGGGATCTGGGAGGCTATTATTTTAAAAATTTGTTTAGAATCTTGTAAATGAAGACTTCCTGCATCTACACACACTGAGCTGCTGACTTGGTAAAATCACTCTAGACTGGACACAGTTATTTGAAATATGTATCACCAAAAGATCTCAATCTCTTTGATCTCATGGTGTATTCATCAGAGTCCTCTGATAGCTAACGGGATCCTGAGAGCACCCCCTCCCTGGGAGAGAGTGATGGGAGAGTGGCATGTGGAGAAAGCTGGACCCTTTCCAAGAGTAAATGAATAAACGGGCTTTGTCATGTTTGTAAAAATAAGCAAATAGGGGCACCTGGGTGGCTCAGTGGGTTGAGCATCTGCCTTCAGCTCAGGTCATGACCTCAGGGTCCTGGGATTGAGCCCCACGTCAGGCTCTCTGCTCAGCGGGGTGTCTCCCTTCTCCCTCTGTCTGCTTCTCCCTCTCCTTCTGCCACTCCCCCTGCTTGTGCTTTCTCTCTCTCTCAAATAAATAAATAAAATCTTAAAAAAATAAGAGAACAGTAAAAAAGGGAGGGAGGAGACTTTAAAAAAAAAGATTTTATTTATTTATTTGAAAGAAAGAGAGAGAGACAGAGAGAGTATGAGCAGGGGGACAGGAAAGACGGACTGAGCCACCCAGGCAGGGAGGAGACTTTTATAAATCAAGAGAGACAAGAAATATATCAGCCAAAGGAAATGCGTGGATCTTGTCTGAAACCTGATTCAGACAAAGCAATTCTTCCAGTTATTGGTGGTACAACTTTAAATAAATTCTTCTCTCTAAACCTCAGTTTCTCCATATAAGACGTGGGGATAGTAACAATGCCTACCTTGCACTGGTATCATGAAGAGTAAATGAGACAATCTTTGTACAGCATGAATACAGCACGTGGCACACGGTGAGTGTCTACCGTCACCTCTGACCATCGTCATTATTAAAACAAAAGCACATGTATATATAACCTACCACCAAGGGCTTCCGTTATCTGCTCCAGAGAAGGCTCTGGATGGTTCCTCAGCAATGTGTAGATGGACATCACCATTCCAGGGGTGCAGAACCCACACTGCGTGCCGTGACACTTGGCTATCCTCTCCTGGAAGCACAGCAAGATTAGAAATGCAGAATCGTGGGCCCTACCCCAGACCTACCAAATCAGAACCTGTACGCTGACAAGATCCCCGGGCAACCTGTCTGCACAAAAAACTGGAGAAGAGGTCCTGGAAAATCCTCCTCATCCCAGGTGTCTCCTTTTCTCAGACTGGGTGGCCGTGATTACTGGTCCTCGACTTTCATTAAGGGCTCTCAGCCTTTGGAATCACCAGGGGAATTTAAAATTTCCAAGGGCCAGGAAGCAGCCCAGACCAAGAGCACAGACCTGTATTTTTTAGATGCTCCCGTGGTTTTAATACATAATCCAGAATGGGAATCACGGACATAAGGCTCACCCCCTTTAAGTCCCTCAGAGAAGTGAAGCAGATTGCGCGCACGTTGAGAAAACCGAACCAAGCCAAATGCCCGAGTGCCTTGTAGCTGCCCACGATTACCCTATCGCTTCAGCACACAGGAGTTGGCAAAGTGCAGCCATTAATCCACAAATCAGTCAAGAAGGAAACACTGCCTCTTTCTCTACCAAACCTTTTCCCTCCCAGCATTTTCTCTTTGGAGTCTAAGTTCAAAGGTGCTGCCCCATGGTAGAAGCTGTCTTCTGGCTCCATTGCAACCCCAGGAGCTCAGCAGCACTAGATGAAATGTTGTCTCACAGCCGTGAACTGTCTCCTCTCACAGGAGCGTCCAGGCAGGACTTGCTCCCTCTAAGTAATGAGGTTTCACAGGACATAGACAGGACCCGACATTCCTCAAGCCCAGGGAACATGAGGTGTGGTTATTCTCTATGTTGCCCCTATCTTTCCCCTCTTCGGTCCTCTCCTCGTAAGTGACCTTCAGTAACCTAGACAAAAACAAGTAGCAACAGCTACTTTTTACGGGCAACATATAAATAATTGAAAGGGCCAGAGGTCTGAGGTGTCTCTTCCTTTGAGGTGGAGTTCCAACAAGGTGCTGCCTTAGGAGAAAAGTCTCCAAATTTATTAAAACCCCAACATCTGTCTTTTGAACGAGACCTACATTTAAAAAATCTTTTTTGGAGATGAGATTTTCATCCAGCTTTAAAATCAGGTTATTTTCCATTTTGTGGAGGGGGGAAAGGATGAAATTATAACCCTCAATACATACGGCCCTCATTTCTTTGAATTTGGAAGATGTAAAATGGATAGGTCCCATCCAGTTAGAACATGAAAACCAAACACAGCAATGTTGGGGTTTTCTTCCAAAAGAAAAATGCCTCTATTCTTCCAGAAGCATCTTTCTAAGAAATCAGTTGTAAAACACACACACACAGAGCAGGTGTCACTCCTGGCCTCGAGCTCGGTTCCATGTAGAGGCAGTGACCAAACAGCGGGGCTCAGACTGTCCTACCGCGTTAACCTCTGGGCCTTGCTGCACTTTCTGAAGCACTTTCTTCTGGGGAAGAAGCCCAGCCTTACCTGAACAGGATGAATCCTGGCCCTGGTGCTTCCTATGCCTTCTATTGTGGTGACAGCAGCCCCGTACAGGGAGCAGATGGGGATCAGACAGGCATTGGCGGCATGATGGCTTCAGAATGCAAAAGGGAAACGCAAAGTAAATTGTACCCAGTGGGAAACAGGCCTGAGCATTCACCCAGCACCTCCAATATGGCAGGTTTTGTACAACGTCTCAGGCATTGCAAATACTTTCTATCCTCAGCTCATGCCCAGGTTTTAGAACCAAAATATACAGGTTCCTAAACGGTACTGCATCCATACATATACACACACAAAAGAAAGATTGGAAGAATATTATTCATTTATGATTAAATGTAAATATTTATTGAGTGTCTACTATGTGCCAGGCAAAGTTCGAGGCACTAGGATTCATTGGTCAATAAGACATATAAAGCTCCTGTCCTTGTAGAGTATATATTCTAATTAAGGAAGATAGACAATACATATATATGTAGACCACACGTACACACATAAACTGAGAGAGGAAGAAGTCCTATGAATAAAGTGATACAGGTAAAGGGAATAAGGAGTTGCAGAGGTGAGGTGGGCACTGCTATTTATAAGTTGATCAAAGAGGGCTGACTGTGTAACATTTTTGCTGGAACCTGAGTGATTTGAAGGAGGCAGACATGAAGGTTTGGGAGCAAACATTCCAGGTAGAGGGACAACACATGCAAAGGCCCTGAGGCAGGAATGGGCTTGGGATGTTTAGGAACAGAAAGAAGGCCAGTGAGGTTGGAGCACAGTGTATACAGGAGAAATGGTGGGATTCCTGATTGAGAGACACACAAATTAGGTAATTGTAAGGCTTCATTTAGAAACTTGTAAGAGACCTTCACTCTCATTATAAAAACAAAACAAGCTGTATAAACTATATAATTATAGTTTTTTAAAAACTCATCAGATGCTGGGTATGTAAAGAAACTTAAAGGACCTAAACTCCATTAAGTACAATCCCTTTGTAAGACAAATGAGATGTAGCTGTCCCCATCTCTGACATGGATGGAGGGAACAGAATCTGCCTTAGACAGGAGTAAGGAGAAAGCATGCCAATTTTCAACATATTTTTAATGTGGGCTGATGCAACAAATTAAAATATAAAGATGGACTACACTGTCCCCAATCTCTTCCCCACCAAACTTCACTGAGTGCTGAGGGTAATACTCTAAAACTAGGGGTAGGGAAGGAGTGCTCCAAAACAAAAACAAAAACAATAAAACCACTCCATGCACACGGACTTATTTGAGGAAGTTGGGGGGGAAAACAGGAGAACCGACAGGAAACTGTAAGCACTCAGGCTTTGCAGAGTGTAGGGCAGTTGCCACCCTCCAGAGGCTGAAGACAGCGAGGCATGGCTATAAGAGATCTCCCAAAGCAGGGAAGTGAGATGGTAGAGCAAGAGAACTTCTTGGTGAGTCAGAAAATGGGCAGCCAGGCTCTAAAGCAGGGAGGGATCACCCAGAGTTCAGGAAGCAAGTGACCTGGCTGTGGAATACAGGTAGATCTCCGAAATCTTACCACTGCTCAGATCCTTAGCCCTCATCTGAGATCTGCAGAATGATGTAAAATGGTTTAAGATATGCATGGCTGGAGTCCAAAAGAGAGAAGTGGGGAGAGAGAGGAGGAAAGTGAAAGGAAGGGAGAGGAAAAAGAAGAGGAGAAGGAGGGAGAGTGAGGGAGGGAGGAGGAAGGGGGAAGGGAGGAAGGGAGAGAAAGAAAGATAGTAAATATTTGAAGAGATGATGGCTTGAGAAGTTTCCAAAGCTGATAGAAGACATCAACCCACAAATCCAAGAATCTTGGCAGACTTAAAGAAGGATAAAATTCAAACACAAAGAGAAGATGTTAAATGTAATGGGAAACCACTGGTGATTTTTAAAGTAGGAGAGTGTGATGATCTGATTTATGCTGAAAGTGATCTCTCTGACTGATGTATGGAATCATCATGGTGGGGGCAAGGGTGGGAGCAGGGACATTGGTCAGTAGGCTGTAATAGTAATATAAAAGTGTGATGATGCCGTCATTCTTCTCTGCAATTTCAGTCCTTCCTTCCTTCCCAGACAGCACAGGGAGTCAGAGAGCCTCTCCATTTTCAACAAGGGATTCTCTGACCATATGTTATCCTCGTTGATGGTACATTTTCCCCCTAACCCATTCACATTGTGGGGACCATGTCTCTCTTGTGCATCACTGTACTCCCAGTGCCGACCACAGTTCTTGTTGCATAGTAAATGCTCCTACATATTCATCAGGTGAAGGAATAAAACAAAGTTCAAGACTTCAAAAATACAACCATGTCTGGACTTTGCTGTAAGGTACCTTATCCTCTTGGTAGTGGGGGTGTATCGTGATATCATCACTGTGCAGGCACCACAGCCACCTGTTCCACAGCCGTACTTCGTTCCTGTGAGTCGAACTGGAAAAAGCGTGGTTAAAGATAATGTGTCTTCCAAAATTCTCTTCCTAGGATAGCTCTGACCTTAGAGGACAACATCATCAAAAATCTCTTGAACATACAGTTAAGTTCGAATGATGTCTTAGCTGCTATTATTCAGAATCTTGTAGAGTCCTGATTTCCATTTGTGTACTATATGTAGTCTCTTCCCTTTCAAAACAATTGGACATCATTTTACCAAAACAGGGCCAAACTGAAAAAAAAAAAGTCTGTACATATAAAGGCCTGAATATTTGAAAGTATGAGTATGTTGTACATTTATCTATATCCTTATCTGTATCTTTGATGACATACAAAGTAAAATGTTGAACTGTATATCATTCTTGGAATATTTGTGTGTTATTATCCATGTTGACCATATTTCTCTGCTTCCCAGTGGCAAAAACTGCTACTTGTGTATTCATATCTGTTCTCTCATTCTTTTTTGGTAAAACAAACTCCAATTTTTAGCCACACACATGGTTGCCCCCCCAAAAAAAATACATTTTCTCAGCCTCTTCTGCAGCTGGGTGGGGTTAATGACAATGCTGGCCAATGGGACGTAAGCATAATGCTGTGTATGACTTCCGGAACAAAATGTCCTCAAAAGGAGAGGGGTGCCGCCTTCTTCATCCCTTACTGCTTCTTATTTTCTGGAGTTCAGATATGATGGCTACACTTCAGTTAGCCGTCTCTGACCATGAGGAGAAAGCTGCCTGCTGAGGAGGGTGGGGCAGCAAGACACAAGGAGCTTGGCCCTCTAATGTGGTTGGGACATTGCTTCACTAGCCCTGATCCACCTACCTCTGGGATTCCTTTACGTTGAGCGCAACAGCCATGCGGACGTGTTTCACAGACCTCCTTCAACATGGAGGGTAAATGACCAAATGACCCAGCAGCTGCATTTTGTTTTCTCTCACCCCAGTTTTCATTGACTCCCATGACTCCCATGGGTTTCACTGACTCCCATGACAACCATGACCCCTATGGGTTGCTTCCCACCAATGGCTCAGTGCTATGGAGAGACATGGGAGTCCTTGTCAGCCACCCCTCAATGGCTTTGATGTACGTGCCTTAGACTGCCCAGCAACCTTAGACCCTCCCACTCAGCCTCCTCACCCACTCCTCTTTACGGTAGCACTTGCATTGTGGTCTAATGCCTCCCTGAGCCTTCTTTAGCTCCCTATTTCCTTATACTCAGGTATTTTCCTAATACAACCCTAGCACATTTAATCCCAGTTTTGATGTCTTCTTCCAAGAGAACTGAAACTAACACAATGAAAAAGGAATAAACTTTTAACTTCTATCTTATTTACTGCAATTTGGGATTTTCTGTAACTCACAAGTGAACCAAAACTTAAATATTACACATTAGTACCACAGATAACCGGAAGTAAGTGTTCATTGTTTTTCTGTCCAAAGATCTTGAATGACTTTCAGAACATTGTTATTGATGTTTTTTGAGTTGTGTACTCTTTGGGGTGTCTCTCTCCCTCTAGAAGGAATAAAAATGTACAAATTCCCATTGTCACATAATTCTGCATAAAATTTAGTGGGGGTCTATAGACATCAGGAAGCCCACTGGAATTCATGCATTGCAGGATAAGAATCCATTCCTCACATGATTTCATTTAGGAAGTTTTTCTAAGGTAACACTTTTAGGTTTAATTTCTCCATGGTTCTTTTATTTTCATTTCAGGAGATTTCTGTGCTCTTTTTTCCTAATGGGCATGATGATTAGTTCTTGAAGATAGAATGTCAATATTGTGACTCTTAATTCTAAAGGATGCTTAATTAAGCCCTTTTAAGATTTGCTTTAATTCCCACTGCTAGTTTCTCCATTTTATACTACGTATTTAGTGCCAAAACAGAGATTAGAAAGAATTTGGTTCTTCTGACAGCCACAACTGTGCACTGCCTACAAAACTGAAATGTGGGACTTTCTTTAAAAAGAACATAAAACCATAATGGTAGGGAATATGACTCACTGTGGCTCTAAAAAGATATTTGAAATCTCACCTGATGAGGATATCAGCACTATACAAACACACACACACACACACGCACACACTCAAAGCAAAGCAAAGGATACGCTTCTTCCTCAGATACGGTAACAGCATTGTTTCAGGATCAACATTTTCTTCTATTACCTGTACCAAAAGGAAAAGGAGAGTATTAGACATAAAATTGAGAGAGCTGGTGTGATATTTACATTGGCAAGCTCATGCTAATTTGATGGCAATGCACGTTAATTAAATCTTCTACTCATATCTTCAATTTGATTAATGTTTATGGAACACCTGTTATATACAAATCATCTCTCCTAAGTGTAAAGTCAAAATCTTGAACCCCAACACCTGTTTGCTGCTGTCCTTGGTCCTGAATCACCACTGTTTTCTACCGCCGTGGTTGTTCCTACCAGTAGCAACACTAGGGACTCCCGTCCAGCTTCTCCTAGAAAGTCTGATACAGGTCACTGGAAAGATATTAGCAGAACAGCATACGGAAGAAAGAGTCGTGGGTGACTGCCAGATCAAAGAAATAAAAGAGAAAAGTTATATGCCAAATAATACAAAGACATGCAAGAAAGGATACACTCAAGAAGCAAGTTTGTGTGGGCAGCCTGGCAGCACAGAAATAGCAACCAACAGAAGGCAGGACTGAAATGTCATGAATGGTTGTGTTTTCCAAAGTAATCATGTTTTCTCTTTTTTAAAAAAGATTTTATTTATTTATTTGACAGACAGAGATCACAAGTAGGCAGAGAGAGAGGAAGGGAAGCAGGCTCCCCACTGAGCAGACAGCCCGACACGGGGCTCAATCCCAGGGCCCTGAGATCATGACCCGAGCCGAAGGCAGAGGCTTAACCCACTGAGCCATCCAGGTGCCCCATGTTTTCTCTTTTTTGAATAAAACTTTGGATTTCTTTTAGAGTCACAGAACAAAGAGAACTATGCTTCGCTTCACAGTCTCAGAAGTAGAGTTCATCTTTCACCGTGTTATACTGCTACCCTTTTGGGAAGTAGGTGAGGAGGAGACATATGCTTACTCTATGGATGTCTCCTCACCCTCAGTTCTAAGTGACCATATGCCAGGCAAGGTGAACCATATGCCAATTACCAAGGTCAGATCTGTGTCCTAGAGGAATCTGCAATATAGTGAGAGGTGTGATTGTCTGTGTGTGTCAGGGGGGTACGCGTACCCATATTGTAATGCCAAAAAAAAAAAAATTGAAGTGCCCCTCCAGGCATCCCCAATTTAAGAGGCCCTCAAATGAAACTCTCTATTTCCCAAACTTACTCTTTCCCTTCTTTTCACTAACTTGTTTAATAGCCTCACCATCTGCTAAGTCATCCTAGCTTAAAAACTTGAGCTACTTTCAACTTTTTATTTCTTTCAATCCACCGCAATCAGTGTCACCAAGACCTGTCACTCACACTTCCGAAACGATTCTCTAAACAACCTTCACTTCTCCTGTCACTCGTCAGGATCAACACTTACTCCCTCTTGCCGGAATAATGATCAGAGCTGCCTAACGTTGTCTCCTGCCTCCATTCTTGGCACCCACACCACCACTCTTCATACCACTGCTGGAATGACCTCTCTAAAATCCAAGTCTGATCATCATCTGCATCTGCTTTAATTCAACACTGCCTCCTGGCCGCCGAGTCACCGTGCTGGGAATTCCTAAAACATTCAGGGCGCCTGTTAAGTGACATCCTTCTGGAATCCGAATTTCTGGGAGAAGGAACACGGAAAGGTGCATCATGGAAGAGCACACTGAATGGGTCTTTGGGAAATTTATATTCTAGGTTCCTGGAATACAAGAAGGAATTCAAACTCCACGGCAGAACCTACAAGGCCCTTTCGAAAGGCTGCCCATCTCCCGCCATCAACCCATGCGTCTTAAACACTGGTCACGTGGGAGCACGGGCTAGGCCAGCAGGACTTTCACCATTCACTACATTTGGATATAGGATTCCTTCAGAAAGTCCCCCCTATCTTCTTTACTTGGCAGAATTTTGGACATCATTCAAAGCCCTGCTCAAGTGTTCTCCTCTGCGGGGGTGCTGCCATTAAATATACCTTTCCTCTGCTCCAGGTAACCGGCTTCCCCGCGCTCCCATGGCCAATGTCCACATATCTGTCATAGAACTTTGGACTCCATGTGACATTGTGACTTATAATTAGGATTACATATTTTGTTTTCAGTCACTGTTCCTGGCACATAGCTCCTAAAATCCCTGGAATTTCCTGTATTGAGTGTGATCAAGGGGCCTGTGTTACGTTAATGGTGTACCTTTTGGAATTAACCTAATGGGAGCTTGTTGCCAGAAAAAAATAACCATGGAACTTTCAGTCCTGTCCCCTGATCTCCAGACAGGGAAGAGGGACAGACTGCAAGTTCAATCAGTTGCCAATGGCCAGTGATTCAATCAGTCATGCCTGTGTAAAATAAAAGCCCGTAAAAGCCCAAAAGGATAGGCTTAGAGCTTCCCGGTTGGTGAACCAGAACACATCCACATGCTACCTGTGCCAGACCCCAATTCCACGGGGTCAGAAGCTCCTTTGTTTGGACTCAACCTATACCTTCACCTGGCTGTTGATTCATATCCTTTAATACCCTTTGTAATAAACCAGTAATCAAGTGAGTAACTGGTTACCTGAGTTCTGTGAGCCCCTCTAGCAAATTAATCAAACCTAAGGAGGGGGTTGTGGGATCTGATTTGTAGTCAGTCCGTGAGAAGTACAGGTAACAACCCGGACTTGTGATTGGCATTTGAGGGCAGGGAGGGGCATTCTTGTGGGACTGAGCCCTTAATGGAACCTGATGGTATCTCTGGGGAGATAGTGTAAGAATTGAGTTGAATTGTAAAACATTCAGGGGTCAGGGGATTGCTTGGTGGTGTGGGGAAAAACCACCCACATGTTGGAACTGAGTGACAGCACTGTACCCTGCATCACAATTATCTGTGTGTGTCTAAGCCTCTCTTGACCCTGGAAGACACCACCTTCTGTTATTCTTCTTTGTGTCAAACACTGAGCGAGGTGCTGGGGATATACCATAGGGACATAATAAATGTTAACTGATTTTAATAAGTGATCGTGGTGTATACAATTTGCTATGGGAACACTGAGGAGAGAAGAAGGATTTCTCAGTCTTGGGGCATCTGAACAGAAGAAAAGAAAGAAAAACAGAGAAGTGCCAGGAATGATGGCAGAAACTCTTATTGTGTTTCTCAGCACACATTCTCCCTTTCTTTGTTCCTGCTGCCTGGAAAAGGGACGAAATGGCTAGAACTCCAGCAGCTATCTTAGACCATAAGGCACTATATATAACAACAGGAAAGGAAAACGAGAGAAGAAATCTGGGTCTCAGATGACATCATGAAGCGTCTGGACCAGGCCCAAAATATCTTTTTATGTAAAGTAAAAATGATTTGTATCTCGTTTGAACCACTGTTAGTTTTGAGTCTGTGCAATTCACAGCTGAAAGTAATCCTAGTTAATACATACGATGGCAAATTTTACAGAAGCCCGTTTTTAAAGACAAAACAGGACCTGAGTAGCTTAGATAACAAAAGAAGAGCATTTAAGTTTGAGGGATATTTGTGTATTTTTGGAAGGAATTAATGGAAGAAGCAGGCCTTGTTTGTTTG
The DNA here is from genome assembly GCF_963455335.1 of Martes martes. Lineage (NCBI taxonomy): Eukaryota > Metazoa > Chordata > Mammalia > Carnivora > Mustelidae > Martes > Martes martes. The sequence continues at coordinate 183,884,780 of NC_137890.1, forward strand.
GGTACTTGTTCTAAGAGATGTCTCAAGAGACTGGAGTCTGGTTCAAAGTGCCACTGGCTTGAAATGTGTTTATTTTTCTTGATTTGGTGGATGGCCTATTTGGAATGGGGAGAGAGGGAGAAGGGATATGGCATGTACCCTGTCCTGGTAGGTCTTGGAGTGAAACAGTGAGATCAGGGCCAAAGCTGGCGGCTGGGGGATGGGAAGGGAATGAGGAACAGAGTTACTATCACTGACTCTGGTTTTGGGAGATGATGCCAGTTCTTGGATCAGGGTCATGACATGTTCCTGGCTCAGTACAGCCTTGAGTGTTGTAAGGACAGAGTCTGTCCTTCTGTATCTCCACCAGCTCTCTGTGAGATTTCAAGTTCATACTGCACAAGATTGAGAAATCACTTTCCTCTGTGTCCGGCCGGTGACTAATTCCTGAGGCATCTTCACCACCTCCAAGACAAAGGCAGAAAGAAAAGGGAGACGAGGGGGGCTGAGAAAGTGGCGAAAGCCTGGAAACTAAGAAAGGGGAAGGGATATGTGTGAAAGGACAAGGCTGAGAAGTACAAGGAGAAGGAAGAAGAGATGTGTTTGTGGGACCCAGTAGAGAAGAGTAATAATCCGCCAGCGTCCTTACAACAGAGGAGGAGGCCAAGGGGACGGGCAGTGAGGACACTTCTGCCTGAGCTTCTGGTGGCTTTAAAATTCATTTTAATTGTTGGTTCTCCCTGCCCGAGCCACATCTACTCCCCTCCACTTTTCTCTGAATCATTATAACCATTCCAGAAATGTCCTCTCTCACCTCTGCAGACCAGGGACCCAAAGAAAGACTCACTAACGGACAGCTCTTTCCAGATTCCTATACTGATCTCAAGACCTTACGTTTTGTGGAGCAAATGCAGCTCAATGACTACTTTTCAGCCCCCGCCGGCACTTCCAGGCAGGTCCGGCTCTGCACATGAAGCAGATTATTTTCTGGTGCAAGTATTCATAATTACTTCTACATACTGACTACTTGCTGTGTGCCAAGTACCTTGCTAACCACTCTCTGTGGAATTTAGTCTTTACCTCAGTTCCATGAGAGATGTTACTGTTATTAGCCCCATTTTGCAGAGGCGAAAGCTGAGGCTCAGAGATATGAAGCAACTTGCCTGAGGCCACAGAGCGGCCACGTGGCAGAGCAGAGAGCACAGGGTTCAAACCCATGACTCACTAGTTCCAAAGGCTCACACCTTCACTCACTATGCCTCGCTGCCCTGTAGAATAACATGCTTTAGTTCCTGAGTTGTGTTAGAGAGTTGCATCTCGGGTATGACTTATTTATGGCTGCTTCTCCCCTCAAACTCTAGGCTAAGATGGTCACACGTTCTGGGGGTTCCTTGTGGAGCACGTAAAAATTCAGACATCTCTCTGCAACTGTATGTCTGACCAATATGCAGTGGCCTTCCCTCTCGATAGCCTCAGACCCTGTGTGGTGACAACTTTTGGTGATCTGAGGGGATTTTGCAAAAAAGCACAGACTGGAGGCTAATCATATAACCTAGAGTCTCCTAACCGGCTTCTATACAATTCTATACATTGCTCAGGGCTCACCAAATAAGTGTGGTCACCATCTGTCCCCATATAATGTTATTACAATATTACTGACCATATTGCCTACGCCGTACTTTTCATCTCCGTAACTTACTTATTAACTGTAAGTTTATACTTAATTTTCTTCACCTATTTTGCCAGTCCCTCCAACCCCCTCCCGTCTGGCAACCCCCAGTTTGTTCTCTACTTTATGATTCTGTTTCTGTTGCTGTTTGCTTTTTTTTTTTTTTATGATTCCACATGGTATTTGTCTTTCTCTATATGACTTATTTCAAAATAGCCAAAGCAATCTTGAGAAGAAAAAAACAAAGCTGGAGATATCACAATCCGAGGTTTCAAGAGATTCCACAAAGGTATAGCAATAAAAATACCAGGTAACTGGCACTAAACATACACACAGATCAGCAGAACAGAATAGAGAGCCCAGAAATAAGCTCATGCTTAGATGATCAGTGGAGCCAGGAGAAAGTGGGCCAGAATACGCAATGGGGAAAAGACAGTCTTTTCGGTAAATGGGGTTGGGGAAACTGGGCCACTTGTTACACCACACACAAACATAAATTCAAAATGGATAAAAGACCTAAATGCAAAACCTGAAACCATAAAACTCCTAGAAGAAAACATAGGCAGTAATCTCTTGGACATCTGTCTCAGCAGCATTTTTCTAGGTGTGTCTCCTCAAGTAGGAAAATAAAAGCAAAAATAAACTGCTGAGACTATACCAAAATTTAAAAAAAAAATAGCTTTTTTACAGCAAAGGAAACCATCAACAAAACAGAAAGGCCTCCGAGTGAATGAGAGAAAATATTTGTAAATGGTATATCTGATAAGGGATCGATATCCAAAATATATGAAGAACTTAATACAACTCAACACCAAAAGAACTCAGATTCAACTAAGAGGGCCTCGGAGGCAAGTTTTTAATCCCAGAGGTCGTGTTTGACCTTAGACCCCTCTTTCCTGGTGATTTCTCTCTCTCACTTTTCTCAACAGTTCCTCATCCTCTGAACCAGAAACTTTATTCTATCTATGGGGTGATCAGGATTGCTTGCCAGGAATGACACACACACCTAACAATCTGGAAGGGAGGAGAAGGAAAGGGAGAGACAGCATGATTACTTTTCAAAGAAAAATGTACTCCGTATCTTCAGAGTGTACTTTCCAAATGATCACAGGACATTTGACCCACAGATAAAAATGAGCCCCTAGATAAGAACCAGCTTATTTATTTTTAAAAAATCAATAGAGCACAAACTGTTGTTAGCCATTATGTTAAAAATCCCACTGGAGTTCATTTAGGGGCAGGGAAGGGAGGATGAGGAAGAAGCTAGACTCAAAAACCAGTTTCCTCATTCACCCAGAACCCTCACCATCACCCACAAAGCCGCAGCAACCTGGCCCCTGGCCACATCCCCGGCCCCACCACCCTCCTTGCTATCCCTTAGCATGCAGAAATCCCCATGCCCGAGGATCTCTGCAGCCCCATTCCCTCCCTCTGGGATGCGTCTCCCAGATGTTCCCTCCTCACTTCACACCTGTCACTGCCCAAATGTCGCTCTTTCAGAGAGACCTAAACATCCATCCCACTTAAAATATCAGCCCTGTTCACTCTCTGTCCCTTCACTTTGCTCTAGGTTCTGTCCTGACACTTAACCACCTTTCCACTTTGCTATGGGCTTGTCGCCTGCCTCCCTAGCACACTGTAAACTCCGTGCAAGCAGGGACTTTGTCATTTCTGTGCTCTGTTGCCTCCCCTGAGAACACCGGAACCCTGCCTTCTAGAGCAGACCCTTAACAAACAGATTAAACACACATGTATCCCCTTTTAAACGAGGACCTGGGGCTCTCAAAGTTTAGGGCATCCCAGTAAGAGAGCTGGAACTGAATCCTTGCTTGTAAAAAGGGCAGAGATTCGTTTGCTCTGCCCTTCAGTCATGCAAAGAAAGATGTAATGCGAACCCTTCACCCCACTGCCAATTTTTACCCTCAGAGTAGTCCTCTGAGGGGATCCCAAGAGCCCCACTACAGATCAGAAATAACAAGCTCATGTTATCTAGTGCGGAACTCAGGCAACAGGGTCAGAGGAAGGTTTTATGGAACCTAGAACTTGTACAATTTGGGGAGGGGTCTTCTTTTAAGAAAAACACTACAAAACGACAAATATAAAAATAGGATCAGGCCCTTAGAAGAGGCCTCCAGTGAGAGGCCGTGATGCCTGACCTCAGCCTCTTGGTGTGTCCCTCAGGCCATTTGGGAAACTGGACCCAGGAGCAGGGACCCCCCTTGGCTTTGAAGGGGCTGGCACTGCGGAAAGGCGGGTAGCACGGCCCTCGCTTGGTCATCTCTTAAGGAAGCCCTTTTACTTTCCTGCCTCAGTTTACCCCTTGCAAAATAGTGCCAATATGCTGGGACAGCGTTGAGTGAACGGGGTTCACGGCCCCGTCGGGGGAGAGGGGTGTTTTCAGGGATGCCCAGGGGCTTTGCTGCCCCGCAGGGTTGAGCACCGCCGGGACCTCTCGCCGAGGCTCTGCAGACCCAGCCGGGTTTCCGAGAGCACAGACGCCGCGTCACCGCGGACGGCGGGAGGACCTTCAAGACCCCAGAACCCGCTTCTGGCTTCAGCTCTGCCAGGAACTTGCTGTGACTTGAGGGGGTCACAACGGCCTCATCCGAGAAGCGATAGGGGCCGTTCGAGCGCGTCCGCCGTTCCGCTGTGACCCGCCCTCCGCTCCAGTCGCTCCCGAGCCCCGGCTATAGCTCGCTCCGCGTCCACGCGGACGTTCCGCTATCCGCGGGTTTGAGGGGAAGATGCGAGGAGGAAGAATAGCCATTTCTTTTCCTGTTTGCGGGGCGAGGCGGGGTGGTCGGGGGTCAGTCGGGGCGTCTCGGAAGCAGAAGCAAAAGGAACCCCGGCGAGTGGGCCCCCGAGCTCCGGGGCGGTCGGGAAAGCACGGCCGCACGTGCCGGGTGAGGGCGGAGGTGCGCGCGGGGGGCAAAGGCGCCCCCAGCCCAGAAGCGGCCCCGGGAGCGCTCACCTTGCGGCCGTTTACGTAGAAGAGCAGCTCCGCCGCCCGCTCCATGCTGGGGGGGGGGGGTGAGGGGGGCGGCACAGCCCCGCACCGCGCCCCGGGTCGCCGACTGCGCTGCCCGCCGATCCTCCCCGGCAGCCAAGCGCCAAGACAGAGAGTCCCGGGGCAGACCCAAAACGCCGCGCGCCTGGCGGGGGAACTTGCCGGGATCCCAGGACGTCACGCGAGCGCTCCGGCCGCTCCGAGATCATTGGCCGGACCGCCCCCCCCCTCCTCCGCCTCCTCGCGCCCACTCCCCGCGTCCGCGCCGGCTCTCCGCCCCCGGCAGGTGCCGCAGGTCCCGGGGCGTCTCTTTGGTCGCCTTTCCTTGGTGCATATATTTTTTTAAAGATTTTATTTATTTATTTGACAGACAGATCACAAGTAGGCAGAGAGGCAGGCAGAGAGAGAGGGGGAAGCAGGCTCCCTGCTGAGCAGAGAGCTCGATGCGGGGCTCGATCCCAGGACCCTGGGATCATGACCTGAGCCGGAGGCAGAGGCTTTAACCCACTGAGTCACCCAGGCGCCCCTCTTTGGTGCATATTTTAAGTGGGTTTCCAGCCAGATGCGCAGCTCGGGACCAAGTCGGTTTGGGCGCCGCTGCTCCCACCACGTTCCCACCACACCCGGTGCAGAACTAACAAAACATTCCCATTTGTTCCAACTTGGCAGGAGAGGAACTTAAGAACAACCAGCGGTTTTACAACTCAATCTTAACAGTTTTAGAAATAACTATCCAAGTTTATTTTTAAAATCAAGAGCTATCTTGATGTAAACTTTTTAAAAAAGCTTTATCATTATTCACAGTTTATCCGGTAAATAACAACAGTTTATCCGGTAAATATGAACAGAGATACAAACATCCTGGAAATTTTTTTTTAAAGCAACTTGGAAAACACTGAAAAGCATTAATATAAAAATTATCTGTAAGCCTACGACTTAGAATTTACCAGTATTAATTTTTGGATTTATCTTTATATTTTTGAAATCTGCCTGTAACTCCTTTTATTTTTTATTTTTTTTTAAAGGATTTTATTTATTTATTTGTCAGAGAGAGAGAGAGAGAGAGCGTGCACAGGCAGACAGAGTGGCAGAGGGAGAAGCAGGCTCCCTGCGGAGCAAGGAGCCCGATGCGGGACTCGCTCCCAGGACGCTGGGATCATGACCTGAGCCGAAGGCAGCTGCTTAACCAACTGAGCCACCCAGGCGTCCCTGTAACTCCTTTTAAAAACTCAGAGCCGAACTAGTTATTTTCCACATTTGTTTTCACTTAACAAATCTAGAACACAGGGGCGCCTGGGCGGCTCATTTGGTTAAGCCTCAAGACCTTAATTTCAGCTCTCCTCATCTCTGGCCTTCATCACAGTCGGCTTGTCCCTCTCTGTCTGCCCCTCCCCCACTTGCTCGTGCTCTCTCTCTCAAAAATAATTTTAAAAATCTTTAAAAAATGTATTTCTAGGGGCGCCTGGATGGCTCAGTGGGTTAAAGCCTCTGCCCTCGGCTCAGGTCATGATCTCAGGGTCTTGGGATCGAGCCCCACATCAGGCTCTCTGCTCCCTGCTTCCCTCTCTCTCTCTCTCTCTGCCTCTCTGCCTACTTGTGATCTCTGTCTGTCAAGAAAATAAATAAAATCTTTAAAAAATAAATAAATAAATAAGTAAAGAAAAATAAAAAATAATATTTCGAAAACACTTCCCCATGTCGTTTTGTTTATGTGAACACAAAATTTTGTGAAAATTTCCAAAGTGTGTACATAAAAGTGAGGGTAAAACTAGCATTGCCATATACCTCATTGAGCTCTGAGAATGGTCAATATTTTTCCATATTCACTTAACTTTTTCTAGAGTATTTTGAAGCCAATCTCATAAACATTAATTTACCCTTAGGTACTTTAGTATACATTTTTCAAAAAGACATTTCCTTATGTAAAGTGTCGCTTTTACACCTCACAAAATATTTTCTTAATATCCTCAAATTTCCCAGAATCCAAAATAGTTCTTTACACTTGATTTCTTTGAATAAAACAAAGGCTATTCAATATATTTGTTACTTTTCTCCTCAGTCTGTTTTAATCTAGAACAGTCCCCTCACCCAATCCTCCTTTTAATGCTATTAACATGTCCGGTCAGTTGTTCTCCAGAGCACACTACATTTTATCATGGCTGATTGCTTCTTTTGGTGTTCTTTGTTCTTCCATCCTACTTACTACCTACACTGTGCCCGATGAGGAAAACAAAGGCAAGAGAAATGTAGCCTCAATTATCTCTCCTTATAGTTGGCAGCACACTGATAGGTACCTAAAAACTCTCAGAGCCTGACTTTCCTCAAGAAATCATGGCAGCCTCAATGCCTCAATGTTTGTTTTATTAAAGACTAAAAGCAACTTTACCTTGAAGCTAGCTCAATCTTCAATGTTCTGTAGGACCTTGCTTCCAGCCTACAGAAATTCCTTAAAAACTTAATGTCACCTCACCTCCCTCCACAAACATAAAATGTATATAGCCAGTCACTCCTCACGCTCACAGGTCCAGCTCTCTCTGTCCATGGGTCCTGTCCCCATGCTATAATAAAATCACCTTTTTTGTATTAAAAGCATCTCAAGAATTATTTCCTGGTCATTTGCTATTGGACCCAAGCTTCAAATCACAGCATTCTGGCACCCGGTGTGAGGCTCACATCTTCTCATCTGGATTCCAAGCAAGAGGATAGACTGGGTAGGGGAGAAGAGACCATATGATCAACTTGATTAATAGAAGGAATTTAAAAAAGGGTTCTCTAAGCCTGTAAACTTTGATCAAATTCAGGAAGTGACTCAAGGAGCTGGTGAGAACCCAGCTCTATTTCAGGGTCATTTAATAGAAGCCATCCATAACTACACGAATCTGGACCCTGAGGGAACAACTATATTAAACGTGCAGTTTATAAGTCAGTCAGTACCTGGCACCTGCCGAAAACTGACTAGAATGGCTTTAGGCCCTCAAACTCGCGCCCAGAGCCTACTAGGGGGAGAGATGGGGGTGGGGCACCTGGGTGGCTCAGTGGGTTAAAGCCTCTGCCTTCGGCTCAGGTCATGATCTCAGTGTCCTGGGATTGAGCCCCGCATCGGGCTCTCTGCTCAGCAGGGCGCCTGCTCCCCTTCCTCTCTCTCTCTGCCTGCCTCTCCGCCTACTTGTGATCTCTGTCAAATAAATAAAATCTTCAAAAAAAAAAAAAATAGAGATGGGGCCTTAAAGCAAGGAAAGGACCAGAGAGTTGTACTGCAGGGTAAGACGCAGGCCCACATATCGGCCGGCGCCTTTGCAGACCCCCCACGACACCAGAGGAACCAGGGGCCAAAGGGAACCCGGTATCAGGCAAAGGACCAGGTAGGACCCTGTGCTATGGATGTGACCAGACCAGACACTGAAGCAAAGAATGTCCGAACAAAGGCTCTCCCCCCAGGTCCATGTCCTGTCTGTTAAAGAAAGGTGGGGGGATTGGAAGAGAGACTGACCTCATCTCCAGAGAGAGAGAGGAAGACAGGAACTCACTTCCCCACCAGAGAGCAGGAACCGTGATGGGGCCTTGAGGCTGGTCCAGCTCCCTGTGACATCAAGATGACCGAGCCCCGGGTTATCCTGGATGTGGAAGGTAAGTCTGTCCACTTTCTTATCCCCACAGGGGCCGCTGACTCTGCCTGTTCTCATTCAGCACTCTGGCCCAACTTGTCGTTCCAACCATAAAACTGTTGGCATAGAAGGGGAACCTAAAACATGCCTCTAGGCCATGTTTTAACCTGCGAATACAAAAGTCAGTTGGTTACTTGTGTTTTCCTGGTCCTTCTGTCTTGTCCCACTCCATTACTTGGATGAGATGTAATGTATAAACTGGGAAACAGGTTTGCTCTTACCAAAGAAGGGGATGGCTTGTTTTTTTTTAACACCTGGAGAACTAACACTTTACCCTGATACCTCTCCTAATATCCCTGACATCCTGGTATCTCTCCTAGTATCCACGATATCCCTCCTAATATCCCTGATATCTCTCTTAATATCCCTGATATCCCTCCTGATATCCCTGATATCCCTCCTAATATCTGGAAGAAAGTAAACACACAAGTGTGGGATGGCGATGTCCCAGGACGGGCTCATAAAGCCCAGCCAGTGAAAGTGACCTTGAAGGGCCGAGCCATTATTCTCAGAATAACCATTATCCTTTAAAACCTGTGGCAAAAGCTGGGTTACAACCACTTCTTGAGAAGCTTCTCAAACATGGCATTTTATTTAAAGTCTTGTCAATCTCCTTATAACACTCCAATTTTACCAGTAAACAAACCAAATGGGGAGTATCAGAGGGTACAAGACTGAAGAGCTGTAAATGAGGCAGTAAAGCCTATTCATCCCGCAGCGCCAAATCTGTACACTGTTCTCACCCAGGTCCCTGGTGATGCCAACTGGTTTTCGGTACTTGACTTAAAAGACACCTTCTTTTGCCTCCCTCTATGTGAGGAAACACAACCACTATTTGCCTTTGAATGAGCCTCACCTTTGAGCCCACCTGCTGCTTAATGAACTTGGACAGTCTTGCTAATGAACTTGGACAGTCTTGCTAATGAACTTGGACAGTCTTGCTGCAGGAATTTAGAGACAGTCCTCACTTGCTTGGGGCTGCCCTTAGTAAAGACCTCTGTGAGCTCTCCTCGCCTCAAGAGACTAAAATCCAACATGTGGACGACATTTTTATCTGTAGTTCCGCAAAAGAAATGTCTGAGAGTAATTGTATAACTTTACTCAATTTCTTGGCAGACAGAGGGTATCATGTCTCCCCTAAAAAGGGGCAAATATCTAAACAGAAAGTACAATATTTGGGATATGCGCTAACACCAGGTCATCGTACCCTGTCTATTGACAGGAAAAAAAAAAAAAAGCTTTGGACCCCCAGCTATAAAAAAAACAACTCCTGGGGCACCTGGGTGGCTCAGTGGGTTAAAGCCTCTGCCTTCGGCTTTAGGTCATGGTCTCAGGGTCCTGGGATTGAGCCCTGCATCGGGCTCTCTGCTCAGCAGGGAGCCTGCTTCCCCGCCCCCCGCCTGCCTCTTTGACTACTTGTGACCTCTGTCTGTCAAATAAATAAATAAAATCTTTGAAAACAACAACAACAACTCTATGCTTTCCTAGGTATGGCAGGCGTTTGCCTCTCCTGGATGTGGGCTCTTAGCCAAACCATTGTATGATTCAGCCGAAGGCCCTGATGAGGAAACTTTATTCGGGACTAAGACCCACCAGACAGCCCTTCGTGCGTTAAAAACTAAACTTTTGTCGGCGTCAGCACTGGCTTTACCAAATTTAGAAAAACCTTTCACTGTATCTGTTGCCATAAAACAGGGAGAAGCTTTGGGAGTTCTTACCCGGAAATTAGAAAATAAAACAAGAACAGTGGGCTATTGTTCAAAGTCACTAGGTGATATGACACAAGGCTGGCGTGTCCTCAGGTGGTGGCTGCAACAGCCCTTCTTCCTGGTGGAAGTAGTTTCCCAACTTACTCCGGGACAGGCCTTGGCACTGATGACTCCACAGTGTCGTCCACAGCCCAAAGAGCCCAAGGGCCACGAATGGATGGTGGGAGGCCAACTTACCAGACACCAGGCTGTATTTTAGACCCGAAATAATAGCTAAAACCTGCGAAACTTGAACCCCAGCCACTCGTATGCCTGGACCTGAGTTATAGGTCACACTTCTATGTTAGAACACGACTTCTCAGAGATTATCGATCTTGTTCATTCTAGCAGACCAGATTTAAAAACATTCGTCTATTGAAAATGCAGACGACAGTTGGTTTGCCGATGGTGGTAGTTTCCTGGATAAGGGAGAAAGGTAGCTTAATTAAGACCACTGAGGCAAAAGCCCTTCCAACAAATACTTCTGCTCAAAAGGCTGAATTAATAGCACTTATCTGTGCTCTTCAACTGGCAAAAGGCCTAAGAACTAATATTTATACTGACTCCAAATACGCTTTCCTGGTGCTCCTGCCCAATTTGGGAGGAAAGGGGGTTACTATCAAGTCCCAAGTCCCCAGATATGGGCCTAGAATGAAGCTGTACTCCTACCTAAGGAGGCTGCTGTCATTCTCCTCCGAGGACACTGAAAGGATATGACTTTAGAATCTAAAGGAAATAATTTGGCCGACCATGTAGCCAAGCAGGCAGCACAAACTAAACAAATATGCAGTCCTACACCAGGTTCAACTTCAATAAAGTCTATAACTCCTGGCTATTCAGACCAAGAAATTGACATAGCCCAAGAATGAGGATATTCAAAAAATACACAGGACTGGCTTATTCATGATGAGGGAAACATCTTTATTCCCCAAAATAGCCAATGGAAGGTGATACAGAATTTATACCAGGCAACTCCCTGGGTAAAAGTGCTTTAGGACATTTAATTTAAAAAAACATTTGCTGGAATGAACTTAACAGCTACAACAAAACAGGTTTGCCCATTCTGTATTGTTTGTGCACAAGTAAATCTGGAAGGTGCGGTTCCCCCCCTCCCCACCCCACTACTTTTAAAACCGGTCCAGAGGCATGGAACATCCAGTGAGGACGGGCAGCTTGACTGCACACAAATGCTCCCTTGCAAAGGCTATACATCCTACTAGTGTTTGTCAATACTTTCAATGGACAGGTCAAGGCCTTTTTCTGTAAAACTGAAGGGCCACGGAAGTAACCAAAGTTTTGTTCTGAGAAATTATTCCTAGATTTGGCTTTCCACAGTCCATTCAGAGTGATAATGGCTCTTCTTTCCCTGTACAAATAACCCAACAACTAGCACAAGCTTTGAAAATTAAATATTTTTTACCTTCAGCCTGGCATCCACAATCCTGAGAGGTAGGAAAAGCTAATCATCCTTTAAAACGGCCCCTAACTAAACTTGGTGCAGAGACCCAGGAACATTGGGTTACTCTCTTACCAGTAGGACTTCTCAGAATGAGAAGCTCCTAAACCACCTGTAAGAATTAGCTCTTTTATTATATGAAAAGCCATTTCTTACAGTGGACCTGTTATTAGATGAAGATTATATGCTCTATTAAATTATTCACTCAAGGCTGGTTTAATTTGTGAGTTACTTAATGAATATCCTGATCGCATATTCCCCAAACCTGATTTGACTAGAACTGGAAGTCTACCCCATGTAAGTCTTGGAGATATGGTTTATTTAAAAGACTGGAAGTCACATATGGCAGGGGACTTAAATCCCAAAGAGAAAGGTCCACATCAGGTCATATTATATATTGCCACTGCAGTAAAATTAGTAGGACACTCTTCTTGGGCTCACATAGCTAGAATAAAACCTGTACCTCCTTCACAGGAAACCCATGAGCAAACTCACATGCTTTCTTACTCCTGCAAACCTGTAAAAGATCTTAGACTCTTCTTCAAGGAACAATGAAGGTTGTTATGCTTTTTGTCTGTTTTCTGTTCACCTATCTTTAAAAAAAAAAAAAAAGATTTTATTATTTGTCAGAGAGAGCGAGTATAGGCAGGAGGAGCAGCAGAGGGAGAAGGAAAAGCAGGCTCCCCCCTAAGCAGGGAACCTGATCCGGGACTCGATCCCAGGACCCCGGGATCATGATCTGAGCAGAAGGCAGATGCTTAACTGACTTGAGCCAACCAGGTGACCCTCTGTTCACCTATCTTAAAGGATAATTCCTTTCTACAATGAGTACAGCATTATGCTGAACTACAGAATCAAACAGCTTATTGGATATGTGGGGTTTTGTCCATGTCAAGTACATTTGGGTTTCCCTAGTGGGTTTTTTCCTTTACAAGACATGGCAACTGGCAATCTCTATATATTTACGCTTCAGAAATAATATATAATGATACCATTTTGTGATAAATCTATCACTAATCAGAAGGTTTCTTCTTGGCCCATGATCAATGTGACATGGAATGTACCAGGATGTACCCAGACTATGTCATACCCTCAAACTACTAAAATATTAACTGACTTTACAAGCCAACAAACTGATGCCCACCAATGAGTGCCTGAGTTACAAAACCCTACTTACGCAATACTGAGGATGGTATATACCAAATCTGGGATACATGCTTATGGCTCACACCCACCATTGGACAGCTCAGTCAAAAAACAATTTTATTCTAGGGGCAAAAAAGTCATACAGATTCTACCTGGGCACATAGCACATGCCATTCAGGATGGCTATCATTAGAAACCTGTCCTCAAGCCATTGTACTGCAGGTTACCAACTGGTTTGCTGATTGGATAAGGCGACCTGGAATCAGATGGCGAGTCCCAGACAGAACCCACTGGTTATGTGGAACTAACCTATGCCCCTGGCTTCCTGTAGTGTGGACAGGTCGTTGCACCTTGGGTTTTGCCTGGACTAATGGGTTTGTTACCAAAACCATCACTACCCCCAGCTTATCTTCCCAATTTAAAACAGAGATGGACATGATCTGTTTTACATTGGTATGACCATCTGGCATCCACTTTTGTTCCATCTGTAGGGCTGGAAAGCGTAATTTGGCACATGGAAGCTCTTAATAAATACACCAAAAAGCTCTCAATGATTCACAAAGCAGCATCTCCTTACTTAATACTGAGGTCCCACAAATGCTCAAAGCGGTTCTACAAAATAGAATGGCTTTAGATGTCCTAACAGCAGCACAAGAAGGTAATGTGCCATTACTAAAACAGAATGCTGCTTATACACCCCAGATTATCATTAAAATGTCACAGGACTACTAGAAGATGCGAGTATTTCAATTGAGGCTCTACAAAAATCCTTCCCTCTCTTCCAACGATTGGTTAAGTTCCTGGTTTAGAGGGGGATTATGGTCAACTATTAAGGCTGTCTCTTTGTTAAAGCCATTTTAATTCTAACACATTTCGTTCTTCAGTGTTTTTTGTTTTTTGTTTTTTTGCTTGGTGCTGAGACTCCATCACTATGGTAACTGCACGTCGACAGATAATCCTTTTTACTCAGGGAGAGTCGTATATACGCTGTCTACCTTGGATTTGACTGCCTCTGCCGCTCACAACACCTACTTCCTCAACCGACCAATGTTGACCCACAGGTAGGGACATCTCTATGCCCGTCTTCAGCAGGAAGAAGTTACGGAAGGTATGACCTTCTACCCTCAACAACCTTAAAGACTGAAGGGTCAAAACTGTTCAGGGGGGAAATGGTGAGGAAAACAAAGGCAAGAGAAATGGAGCTTAAGTTAAATCTCCTTCCAACTTGCAGTACACGGATACCGGAAGACACTCAGAGCCCAACATTCCTCAAGGAATCATGGCGGCCTTAATGGCTCAATGTTTCTGTTTTATTAAAGAATGCAAGCAACTGAATCTTCAAGATTTCGTAGGACCTTGCTTTCAACCTACAGAAATTCCTTAAAGACTTAATGTTACCTCACTTCCCTCCACAAACTTAGAAATAACATAGTCACTCCTCACACGCAGATGCAGCTCTTTCTGCCCACGGGTCTCTGTCCTTGTGATATAATAAAATCACCTTTTTGTACATCAGAATTCTTTCCTGGTCATTTGCTACTGGACCCAAACTTCAAATCACATCATGTCTATCGATCTAAAGCCTTGATTAAATTCCAGTTGTGTTGGGGTTGGGAGAGGTCATGAGAAGGCTTCATGGGTGATGCCATACACTTGACATTGCAGCACATCAGGAGGCTCATGAGGTCTGGTCATCTCCTTCTTAATGCTGCCAAGATTGATCAGTGGCTTTAACAGGTTATCTCTTCATAATGAATTTCTCCATCAACATCTCACCTCATGGCTTCACCATATGTTGCTGACCACTATCTGAAGCAGTTATTCTATTAGGAGGTTGCAAAATGGTAATTTTCCTAATTCAAACACTCCTTCTGCATACTTCAACTGGGATTCTTTTGAACAGAACTGTCCCCACTCACTAGAGCTATTGACCATGCAAATAGGATTCATATCAGAAAGGCAAAATACATCTTTATTATTTCCTCTTAGAAATTTGAGAGCATCCAATGTTGTTCTCAAAAATTTTTCTCAAATATTTTGTTTCTCAAGAAATTTTCAGAGCATCCAATGTTTCTCTTTGTTTTTGGAGTATCATTATAAATTTGTGATTTTTTTTTTTTTGGTAGAACATGTTTTAATGTTACAATCTTTCATACCAATGTTGAGTTTGTCCCATCTTAGGCCAATGGAAACACCTTCAAATCAGAACTCATGTCCTTTAGATATGGTCACATTCATTTTTATTATTTTTTTATTTTATTATTATTTTTTTAGATGTGAGAACATTTATTGCTTAGATACAATGCTGAAGTATATTTTCAATTCAAAGTGAGTTATTACAAATAGACCAAGGAAGACAAGCCACAGACTGGGAGAAAATATTTGCAAAAAAGGTACCTGGCAAAGGACTATCATCC
The DNA here is from genome assembly GCF_963455335.1 of Martes martes. Taxonomy (NCBI): domain Eukaryota; kingdom Metazoa; phylum Chordata; class Mammalia; order Carnivora; family Mustelidae; genus Martes; species Martes martes. Next base: position 183,899,867 of record NC_137890.1, read on the forward strand.
AAAATATACAAAGAACTCTTAAAACTCAACAATAAGTAAATGAACAACTGACTTAAAAAATGGGCAGGGGCACCTGGGTGGCTCAGTTGGTGAAGCGTCTGTCTTCGTCTCAGGTCATGATCCCAGGTCCCGGGATCGAGGCTCACATCCAGCCCCCTGACCGGTGGGGAGCCCGCTTCTCCCTCTCCCTCTGCAGCTCCCCCTGATCATGGGCTTTCTTTCCCTCTCTCTCTGACTCCCTCTCTGTCAAACAAACAAACAAAATCTTTTTTAAAAATGGGCAAAAGACCACACACTTCACCAAAGACATAGATGGCAAATAAGCATATGAAAATATGCTCCACGCTTGTCATCAAGGAAATGAAAATTAAAACAATGAGATACCACTACACACCTATCAGAATGGTCAAAATCTGGAATCTTGACAAAACCAAATGCTGACGAAGATGCACAGAAGCTGGTGGGAATGGTTGGTGATAACGCAAAATGGTTTGGAAGAATGCTTTGGAAGAGTTTGCAGTTTCTTGTAAAACCAAACATACTCTTACTATATGATCCAGCTATCATGCTTGTTGGTATTTACCCAAAAGAGTTGGAAACTTATGTCCACACAAAATCCTGTATGTGGATGTTTATAGTAGCTTTATTCATAATTGCCAAAACTTGGAAACAACCAAGATTTCCCTCAGTGGTTGAATGGATAAATAAACTGTGGTACATCCAAACAATGGAATATTATTCAGCACTAAAAAAGTGAGCTTAAAAAATGATAAAATCACATTCATGTTTAATAATGTCCTTGTTTTCTGGAACAAGACAACCCAGCCTCACCTAGTTTATATCCTGTCCCAAACTTGGAATCAGCCATTTCTCCAAAGATCCCTGGTTTCTGTGATGGGAAATAGTATTTAGAAACCACAGTCTAGATGATAGAAGTACTCGTTGCTAGTCAGTCATCATTGTTTCTAGACATTTTTAGTGGAGAGAGCTAGAAAATACATAACTTTTTAAAAAGTGCAAAAAGCAGGAGTTCACACTAATATTTTTTTAAGATTTTATTATTTGAGAGAGAGAGAGAGAGACAGAGTGAGAGAGCATGAGAGGGGAGGTCAGAGGGAGAAACAGACTTCCCATGTTGCTGGGAGCCTGATGTGGGACTCGATCCCAGGACTCCGGGATCATGACCTGAGCTGAAGGCCGTCGCTTAAACAACTGAGCCACCCAGGGACCCCACACTAATATTTCTAAATTAAAATTTAAGATTGCAGAGTTTGATTCTGCAACCAAAGATTCTGAAGTTTCTGAAATCTAATTGCTTTAATCTGTCATTAGATCTATTTCATAATAGCTGCATTGATATTATATATACAATTATATATATATAAGAAGACTAGTAAATGAAAATTTAAGATTTTGTCATAGTTCTTTGTACCCTTAGAGTATACCCTAATAAAGATACAAATTCAAAATACCTTTTGTAAGATTGGTATCTGTCACCAACTTGATAGTTATTTTCATTCATTTCAGTTGGTTTTCAAGTTAGCTGTCCTCTACTGATGTTACGTAAGTTGTTCTTTTTCCATTTTTGCTGTTACAGACCATACCACAGTGAAATTTTTTAAAAAAGATTTATTTTAGAGAGAGAGAAAGTATGGGAGGAGGGCACAGGTAGTGGCAGAGAGACTCCCAAGCAGACTTCCCACTACACACGGAACCTCACAAGGGCCTTCATCCCAGGACCCTGAGATCATGACCTGACCCAAAATCAACAGTCAGACGCTCACCCGACTGAGCCATCCAGGCACGTCCCCAAAATTTTGGGGTTTTTTTGCAAGAGAACTTTCACTATAGTTTTCTAAAAGTGAGACTACTGGGTTGTATGACCGTATATTCTTATGTAACTTTGCTGGATATTGTCAAAATCTTTTTTCTATAAAGTTTGCATCATTTTGCATTCCCTCCACCAATGTACCCAAGGAACCAGCTGGGTAATAAAAGGAAGAGGCTGGGATATTAGAACTTAGGACCTCGGTGACTGAGGAGAGGGTCCTGCTCAGCCACTGCCTAATACCTCAGCAGCCAGGGAAGGGCTTCTGGGAGTCAGGACTCAGATCTCAAAGATGGCTCGTGGCACAGGTGGCTGGGCCTCCCCGGGAGCCTGAAGGAGGCTCCCAGAGGCGGTAGGCCTGAGGCCTGCGAGGGGCCCAGCCCAAGTAGTGCTGGTATCTCTACGGGGGCGTAATGAGGCCGGTTCTAGGAATGCTAACCCAGCTGGTGACAAACCGGCTCCTGAGCCCCAGAAAATGACCATCGTTGAGGGGACGCTGATAGAAAAAGCACGTGAACAAGAAGGAGCACGTCCTTTGTCCCTCTTCCTGATTTGGTCTCTTTCTATCACCCCCCCCCCCCCACCGTTGACAGGAGTTTTAAAAGTCAGCTAGCAAAGAGAAGAAAAACAAAAAACAAACAAACAAACAAAACACGTGATTTGAAGGGTTCCAGCATCACACAGCAAATTGTGGCTTGGAGGTGAGAGAGAATGGCCCGCACGTGCTAGAAGGTGGAATTTATTCCGTGAAAGTAAGAATGTTTCAATATCAACAAATCAGGGAATACAGTTTGTTATATTAATACTTCTAAGGAGAATCATCATATCCCTTTGTGCGGACTATTAAGCTATTATGTTTCAGCTTCAGATCCACACGTCTCACTGCACTATGTTAAGGCCAGGCCTTTGCAAAAGCCCATGTTTTCCTTTGCCAGGCTCCCTTTCGGTCTCTGGCAATAGGAGGAGATAGATGCAAACTGCAAGTATGGGGGAGGAAAAAGAAATTTGCTCCTTCCTGTTTGCTTCTTGTTCGGCATCATCACGGAAATTGCTCACCGCCCTGGCAGGAATAATGGACTTCAGAGCAACGGATGGTTCCAGTCTGCAGCATTTCCACACTCAGACCAGTCTTGTCACCGCCCGTCAGGGAAACAGCACTAACCCGTGCATACCTTCCCTAGAGTCCTGGAACTCTTCCTCCAAGCATTTAGGTTTCAATAATGCCATCCTTTTCTCTTCGATCCCCCAGGCCCAGAGGTACCTCCTGTAGTTACTTCCTCTATGACATTTCAGGCATCCCTTCTGCCTTTTCAGTTCTTGTTTAGTTCTGTACTATATGGCTAACGATTTATAAAATAATTGTGGTTTCTATCTCTTGGCTGGACCCTGACTCATACAATCTCTCTCTGTGCCAAAAGTCACTTGACAAAAATTCAACACTCATTCATGATTTTTTTAAAAAGCACTCAATAAAATAATTGATAGACAATGCTTTAATGTGATTATAAATTATACATAACAGCTCAAAACCCAGCATCTTACTTATTAGGGTAAAACCAGAGGCATTCCCATGAAAATCAGAACAATACAAGGATATCTATTCTTTTCACTACGATTTAACATTTTACTTAAGGTAGTAAGCAGCAGTACAATTAATTAGACAAAAGAAAGCAATGAGATGCATGAGATTTGGAAGGGGAAAAAATAGGTAAAGTTAACTTAGTTTTCAGGACATATGTCTGGAAAATACTACAATGAATGTTCAGTATTGAACATACAGAAATCAATAATGAACATATATATGCAAATAATAATTAGAAGACAGAATCAAAGGAAAGATCCCATTTATATTATCAAGAAAAAAATAAAATACTTAGGTGTAAATTTATTAAGAAATATGTAAAAGCTCTAAGAGGGAAACCTCGATACTCCCCCTAAAGTCAATGGATATGGTAGTGGGGCATAAACAGACACACAGACCAATACAACAGAAAACTTCAGTGCACATGGAAATACAACATAAAAAAGGGTGGCATTTCAAATCAGTACTGGAAAACATGGACCTTCTCATGTTTTGGGGGAGTCATTTGGAAAAAGGTCAAAACTGCATTCATATCTCATATGGTAGAAAAAATCCACATGAATCAGAAATTTAAATGTAAAACAAAATGAAACCACAGGTAACTGTCTTTATAAATCTGGAAGGAGGAAAATTCTTTATTGTTACCAAATTCCACCAGCAATAAAAGGTTAATAAATTTGACTACATAAACTGAAAAATAATTTACATGGGAAGGGAAAAAAAAGAAAAATCTCATAGAAAGGAGGAAGAATAGAAATAAGCAGGAGGGACAAAAATATAATACTGGAGACTGACTCTAGGAGGTCCATAGTCTCCAAGTAACAGGTGTATAGGAAAGAGAACAAAGACTGTCAGGGTGCCAAGCTCTTACTCATTGTGTAAACTATTCCTTTAATAAGGCCTCCATTCAACCGGCATTGTTATGAGTAAGTTCCGTGGGACTCTGTATTCCTACAGCAGTTCCTCAGAGTTTGGTCCTAGGACAGTATGCCCCAGAATGATCTGAAGTGTTTGTTAAAAACACTGAGTCCACCCTTTTATTTGTCAATTATTCTCTAAGCAAGCTTTTCCATCCAGGCAGAATAGAATTTGACTTGCCATTGAATACAATAAGCTATGTTCACTGATCTCAGACGTTCAAAGGATTTATTACTTTCTACTAGTAGTATAGTAAGGGTTCTTTAAAATAGTTATAAAAACCAAATTTAAAAGAACCTGAAAGTTAAGCCCCTCAGCCAAGTCATCGGGATTACACAGAATGGAAAAAATACAGAAACTGACATCTAACAGGTAAAACTGAGAGCGTAAGAATGAAGGGAGACAGAAAACTGGCCAAGGCAGAAGGCAACTTTTAAAATCTAGGTGATCAAATATATTGGATGGTTTTAAAAATAAAACAAAACAAGATAGCTTGGTATGCAGCAAGATAACCAATGCAAAAATATTTACAACACATTTTATTTGGTTAAAAGGTTAACAGCTTTTGCTTAGTTAAAGGCTGTTAGGTTGAAGAAGTTTACAAAACAGGAATGTAAGTCACAGGATGACCAAAACGATTTTAGAAGTTTAATATTACAAAATAGCTATTTCACACACACATATGTAAACATAAGAATAGATAAATTAATACTCATGGAAAGGTAGAGGGGGGAAATCCTTCAGCACGCATTTCATCTTTTGGATCCTTGTTATATCCTTGTTTTGACTTGGTATGGTTTGAGAATTCAAAAAAAACCACCCAGAATTCATAAGTTCACCTCATCTTCTCATCTTCCTGCAAAGTAGAAAAAACGGAAGATGAACAATATTAACAATTCAAAGCTGCTGCTTTTGCTATGAAGCATGGAGGAAAAAACTCCTGCATCATACATCTGGAATATTCTATAGTAGGAATTATAAAATTAGGCTTAAGAAAAATTGACCAACTTAGATTTCACACATTACCTGTTTGTATGTATTTCCTTTTTACTACGAATCTCAGCATACATAGAAGAATATATGAAAATGTACAACTTAAAACAATAAATAAATGTTGACATACCTACCACTCAGGTTAAGAAAGAAAATATTACCACACCTTAGAAGCCTCCAGTGTGTCCCTGTCTGATCACATCCCTGTCATCCCCCAAGAAGTAACCACTGTCCTGAACTGTGTTCATCTCTTCCTTGCTTGTCTTCACATTAAAGGTGTTTTTTCCAACATATTTATTCACTTCCAAGTCTCTCCTCCACTGAAACATTAAACATTCTTATTTCACATTCTGTACCAAATTCTGCTCTCAGTTGTTTCTGCTGGTACCTTGTTCCCTTGTGTATGTAGTGTTTAGGGTGAGCTAACTGTTTATTTCCCTTGGAATTTCATCTGTGGAAAATTTGTTGAGAACTGAGATGAGGGAGAGCGCTGGAAAACATTTGCATTTGCTTCTGACAGACGACAGGGGGCACTACAAGTCATGGACTAATACTAAATCTCAGCTTGAGATTTTCTGTGACTTCCAGATACTCTGAATTCCAGCGGCAATGCATGAGAGTTTGATTCTGGTTACGAATTCTCAGAAGATTTTTTTCCTCCTCAGTTCAGTACTAGAGTTATTTTCTGGGGCTTAAAAAAGCTGGTGGGAAGATTATTTTTAGTTTGCTCTCCTACTGAGAGAGTAGCTCAACTTTATTGAAGGTGATCTACTATTAGACTTTTCATTTTAGCTAAACCCGAGGATATGCCTTCTGTCCCCAGCCCCATAACACTGTAAATCCAACACTTAGGTTCACCTAGTTTGGTAAATATGTTCGGGCAAAAGCCAGTCTGAGTCTACCTACCTTTCTGGGTTCCTGCTCTCATTCAGTCAGTCTCTGATGCGAGCTTGCTTTCTTCTTCTCGTCTAGCTAATACACATGTTCAAGGGAGTTTTTGGTTTGGATTTTGTTTTTTAATATTTTACCTAGTAATTTTATTTTATTTTTAGTTTGATCATGCATCAAATATATCATGTTGCAATAAGTGGAGCTCTATTTATTCTCTACATGAGACACATGTTTTTTAGATGACATACATACACATGGTCCTCAATTACAAAGGTATAAATGCTTAGATAGCAAGTAAGGTCTCTTTCCCTCCTCTGTATTCCTCTGCAGAGCCAATGATACTATTGCCTTGGGTAATTAGATAGGGTTTAATTAATTCTTTTAGAAGAGCTACCTACTCTAAATACAGCAAAATGCTGTAATGAAATAGTATTCTATTTTAGTTTAGATCTATTGGGTGTACAGATTACTTGCTAAATGGTTTAGTTGGTAAATTTTTTAAAAGCAAATATCACAATGAACATTAGTATAAATACTAAGAATGATGACAACCCAGCTGCCTTTACTTTTTTTTTTTTTAACTTTTTGGATGGCATCCAGCAGATACATCACAGCTTCTGATAGGCCCCCAGTGAGAAGAGATCCTCAAGGACGCTGCTTGCAATGTGTTACAGAATGATCACCTTAGGCATTGAGATAGGCGTGGAAGAAGTTAACAAGAAGGTAATACAAATGTATTTTTTAAAGTCTTTATCTTTTAAGTCCCAAAGCACTGAATATGACAAAGGGGGCCATTTTTAATAGTAAAAGCCCGAATCTACAATGATTATATGGTAGTATATATAGTAATCACTACTATTACCATAGGAGTAAATAGTAATTAAGATATTTATGTACCAAATAGCAGAGCAACTACCTTTATGAAGCAAAAACTTCAGGAGATGCACGGAGACAGAAAGGAACACAATAGTAAGAGATTTTGATATTCAATACTCTCAGTGCAAGACAGATGAAGTGGGCAAAAAAATAAGGAGATACAAGATCTAAAGGAGGGGGTTAATCTTATGAATATATATCAAACTCTATACTCTGATAAAAGAGGGTACATATTCTTCTCAAGTATTCACAGCATAGTTACAAAAGCAAATCCAACAGTACATTATGAAAAACATATACCGTGACCAAGTGAGATTTATTCCAGGAATGCAAGTTTGGTTCAATATTAGAAAACCTATTATTGGGGTACCTGGGTGGCTCAGTGGGTTAAGGCCTCTGCCTTCGGCTCAGGTCATGATCTCAGGGTCCTGGGATCAAGCCCCGCATTGGGCTCTCTGCTCAGCCTGGACCCTGCTTCCCTTCCTCTCTCTCTGCCTGCCTCTCTGCCTACTTGTGATCTCTGTCTATCAAATAAATAAATAAGATCTTAAAAAAAAAAGAAAGAAAGAAAACCCATTATCATACATCATGACCTTGAGAGCAGATTCTCCCACAGTAAGGCCTCTAGATGAGAGCCATCTTGGACAACTTCTTAATAATTAGTTTTGTGAGACACTAAGTAGAGCACCTAATTCAGTGCTCTAGTCCAGATTCCTGGACCACAGAAATGGAAAGATAAGAAATTTATAGTGAAAAAAACCCAGCAGACACCACTGCAATCAACTGATCAAAATTAACATTCCTGGGACATACTGACAGGACAAACCCCTTAACTGATGCAATGCAAAGGACATACAATTTCTGCAGAATTCTTGCCAAAATGCTTAACTGCATTGTAATCACGAGAAAACATCAGACAAACCAAACTGAGGGACAGTCTACAAAATAACTGACCAATAGTCTTTAAAAGTGTGAAAGTCATAACAGGAAAGGAAGGAATGAGTAACTGTCATAGGCTGGAGGAGGCTAAGGAGAAACAGGGTGGGATCCTGGACAGGACTTTATCTAAAATAGCAAAGGATGTTCATGGACATCCAGGAGGGTTTAGTTGATAGTAATGTACCAATGCTAATTTTCTAATTTTGATCATTGTACTGTGGATAAGGTGTTAAAATTAGGGAAAGCAGGGGAAGGAAACTTTGTACTATTTTTATAACTCTTTGATAAGTCTAAAATTAGTTTAAAATAAGAAAGTCTAACTTGCAACTAAAAAAAAAAAAGGACAACTCAATTGAAAAAAGGGGAAAGATCTGAATAGACTTTTCTTTTTTTTTTAAAAGTAGGCTGCTTGCCAGCATGAAGCCCAATGTAGGACTTAAACTCACAACCCTGAGATCATGACCTGAGTTGAGGTCAAGAGAATTATTATATGATCTCACTCATTTGTGGAATTTAAGAAACAAAACAGAGGATCATAGGGGAAGGGAAGGAAAAATAAAACAAGATGAAATCAGAGAGGGAGACAAACCATAAGAGACCTTTAATCACAGGAAACAAACTGAGGGTTGCTGGAGGGGAGAGGGGTGGGGGGGAATGGTGTAACTGGGTGATGGACATTAAGGAGCACAAGTGATGTAATGAGCACTGGGTATATAAGACGGATGAATCACCGAACTCTACCTCTGAAATTAATAATATATTATATGTTTATTAAATTTAAAATTTAAAAAACCCAAATAAAAAAAATCAAGTGGAGGAAAAAAGAGCAAGGAAATAACTTTTCTATGATTACAACTTCGGATGTGCCTCATCTTAAATTGTGCTTGATACTCAATCCACAGTACTTGGAATAATTGTGTGTTTAATTTTTCCCACTGCCAAAAATGATATTGAGGTACTGGGGCCCTTTTATATAGCCCAATAATTTTCTGTAATGTGAATAATTTCACCCTCTAGTTTATTTGTGTTCAGTGTAGATATTTGAGAATTCATGTTAATTATTAAGTTTAATAATATAAACAGCTAATCCATGCGGTGCATGCTACAGCTCTAGAGAAAAAAAAAAAAATGGGACACCCAACCAACTGAGCCACCCAGGTGACCCTGAATAGACTTTTCTTTGACGAAGATAAAAAAGTGGCCAAAAGGCACATGAAAACACACTCAGTATCATCAGACAACAGAGAAACACATTTACAAATCAAAACCTTAATATGATACTACTTTACACCCACTACTACGGTTAGAATCATCAAAAAGCCAAATGATAAAAGTGCGTTGGCAAGGAAATGGGAGAAATCAGAACCCCCAGACATCACTGGTGGTGACATAAAATGGTGCAGCAGCTTCGGAAAATAGTCCAGCAGTTCCTCAAATGATTAAACAGCGTTACTACAGGACTCGGGAATTCCACAAGTAGGCATATATCCAAGAGTAAGGAAGCATATGGAGACACGTATTTCAAGACTTTCAAATGATATTTATAGCAGCATTATTCATAATAACCAAAAGATGGAAACAACCAAAAGTCTGTCGACAGACAAGTAGATAAACAAAATGTGGTATTATCTATAATGATAGATCTATATGATAGAGTATTATTCAGTCCTAAGACATACTATGACATAGGATGACATGGGATAAACCCAGAAACATGCTAAGTGCAAGAAGCAAGTCACAAAGACCACATATTACATGTTTCCATTCATATGAAAAATCCAGAACAGGGAAATCTATTGAGATATGAAGTAGGTGAATGGTGGCCTAGGGCTAGGGGCATGATGGGGGTGCGGTATGGGAATGATAGATGAAGGCCACGGGGTTTCTTTTTGAGGTGAAGAAACGTTCTAAAATTGATTGTGATGATGGTATGCATATCTGTGAATATACTAAAAACACACTGAATTGTATACCTTAAATGATGAGATGTATGGTATGTGAAATTATAGCTTGACTAAATTGTTTTTTTAAAAAACTGCTTGATTCTTTTTTTCTTTTACCCTCCCTTGTATTGCTACTATGTGTTGGTTATTGGGTTTTTTTTTTTAAGACTTTATTTTTTTAGAGCAGTTTCAGGTTTATAATAATATTGAGGGGAAGGTAGAGATTTCCCATATGCCCTCTGCCCTCACCTATGCTGTCCCCATTGTTAACATTACTCATAAACATTGTATATACCTTATCAATGACAAATCTGCACTAACATGTCATAATGTTAGTTGAAACCTATTGTCTATCTTAGGGTTCCCTTTTGGTGTTATACATTTTAAGGGTTTGGACAAACATGTAATGACAGCTATCATTAGAGTATCATTTAGAGTATTTTCAGTTGCCTAAAAACCCTCTTGTGTTCCACCTGTTCATCTGTCTCCCCGCCCCCCGCCCCTGACAACCACTGATCTTTTTTCTACTGTCTTCATACCTTTGCCTCTTCCAGAATGTCATATAGTGGGAATTATACAGTAAGTAGCCTTCTCAGATTGACTTCTTTCATTTAGTAAAATGCATTTATGGCTCTTCTTTGTCTTTTTTTTTTTTTTTTAAAGGTTTTTATTTATTTATTTATTTGACAGAGATCACAAGTAGGCAGAGAGGCAGGCAGAGAGAGAGAGAAGGGGAAGCAGGCTTCCTGCTGAGCAGAGAGCTCGATGCAGGGCTCAATCCCAGGACCCTGGGATCATGACCTGAGCCGAAGGCAGAGGCTTTAACCCACTGAGCCACCCAGGTGCCCCCTTCTTTGTCTTTTTAATGGCTTGAAACCTCATTTCTTTTTAGCACTGGGTAATATTCCACTGTCTAGATATACCATAGCTTATTTCTCCATTTACCTCCTGAAGGACATCTTGGTTGCGTCCTAGTTTTGGCAACGTGAACAAAGCTGCCATAAATATCCATGCGCAGATTTTTGTGTGGACATGTTTTCAACCCCTCTGGGTAAATACCAAGGAGTGTGATTAGAGGATCATACAGAAAGAGTATACGTTAAGTTTTCTAAGAAACCATCAAGCTTTCTAGCAAAACAGCTGTACCGTTTGGTTTTCCCACCAGCAGTGAACGAGAGCTTTTGCTCCACACCTGTTATTGTTTCAAAATACCTGTGAGAACCATCAACGCCTTTCATTTTATAAAAGAAGCAAATACCGAAACAATGCAAAGGATGAGAAAATTTAAGGATAGTTTTCTCTATCTTTTTGAAAATATGATCCCAAATATGATTGGGTTTTGCAAAATAGGCTACTTTATTTATCCTTTTAAAAAAGTGAGATTTTCCACAAAACACATGTAAAAGGCATTTGGACATTTTTTGAGATAATTAAGGGAATTTGAATAGGGATTGGTTGTTAGATGACAGTAAGAAATTGCTGCTAATTCCTATAGATAATTGCTGTGATCACTATTATTTAGTTTGTTAAAAGTTCATTTTTTTAAAGAGATATATACAGAAGTGGTTTTGGGATTAAATGACCTAATATTAGGAATTTGCTTTAAAAATACTACAACAAAAAAGGATAGATGAAATAAATAAGGCAAAATACTGATAACAATTGAAGCTGAAGAATGGTGGATAAGTACAGGGAGTACTAGCTTCCCTTTGTTGGGGTATGTTTTATATATTTTTAAAGATTTATTTATTTATTTATTTATTTGACATAGAGATGGAGAGAGCAGGGTAGGCATAGGAAGAAGCAAGCTCCTCACTAAGCAGGGATCCCAGGACCTGGGATCATGACCTGAGCTGAAGGTAGATGCTTAACCAACTGAGCCACCCAGGTGCCCCTATTTATTTTAGAGACAGAGCGAGACAGCGAGAGCAAGAGCGAGACAACATGTGCACAAATGGGCATGGGTAGGACAGAGGGAGAGGGAGAGAGAGAATCTCAAGCAGACTCCCTGCTGAGCACGGAGCCCAACTCAGAGCTTGATCTCACGACCCTGAGATCATGACCTGAGCCAAAATCAAGAGCTGGACGCTTAACTGACACAGCCACCCACATACCCTATGTTTGAAATTTTAAAAAATGAAAGAAAAACACTATTACTCTGTAAGGCTAAAGAATAAATAAGCCACTTGGAATTCCTCTAGGGAATAAGGTAGAACACAAATGAAAATAACAGACAAGGAAATAGTGATTTGCAAATCATAAGCAACAGGTTTTTTTTCAAAGAATAAAAGAAGACATTTCTTCAAATCTTACCCAGATCATACTATGATTATTATATCAAAAATATATTGATATTTAAAAGTGTTCAAATACTAACTCAGACAGGAATTTCTTTTAAAGCATATAGTTTATAATATCACACTGAAATGGCTTGAATATCACTGAGATACTTACCTTTTGAGATTTGGCTCCTTTAAATCGAGAGGAGTACACCTTCTTCTTCGACTTGGTAATTCTAAGGATGGATTTTCTGATTTATTTTCAGCTTTAGCAGTGTTATTTGAAAGAAAACTGGTATTTGTCAAGTCCTGTAGTGTTCTACCACCTGCAAAGAATAATTTGCACAAATATTTATATACATATATAAAGAAAAATGGGACATCTTCATATGGAAATAGATGTGCAATATTTAGTGGTTTGCAAATTACTAGCGACAAATTTTTAAACTTAGCAATAATCAAGTTATAATTTTAAATATTACAACGATAGCACTGAAATTATTTGTGAGTCAGTTTTTCTCCCAGCAATGAAGGGAAAATAGACTTAGAATTTGAAACAAACTACCAAAGTAGACCACAACATTTTTATTCTGAAATCACATATAGGCTGCTAAAAATTCTCCACAGGTCAACTCTACTCACAGAATCATACAAATTACTACACATTCATTCAACATTTGTTTATCAATTGCTTATTCCATGAAAAGTACCATGAAGAACACAGAGATGCAAGACGGTTCACCAGTGTTCTGTCATGGACTGTAAATCTAGATTTTTGTACTTCTTTTGTTTTAGTACTCCTTTCACCTGGAATAGCCTTACCCATCAAAATCCTAGTGTTCTTCAACTTGAAAAGATATCTGTACCCTCATGTTCATAGCAGCATTATGTATAACAGCCAAGACATAGAAACAACCGAAGTGTCCATTGATGGATGAATGGATAAAGTTGTGGCGGGTGCGTGCATGTATGTTAATATTATTTGCATATTACTCAGCTACAAAAAAATGAGGAAATCCTACCATCTGAGGTAACATATATGGACCTTGAAGGAATTATGCTAAGTGAAATAAGTCACACACAGAAAAACAAATAGTGTAGGATCTCACTTATAACAGGAATTAAAAAAAAAAAAAATCAAAACAAAAACCCAAAACCCAAACCCAGCAAGAGATCAGACTTGCAGTTACCAGAGGCAGCGGAGGGTGGACAGAGGGGGAAAGAGAGGAAGGCAGTCAAAAGGTGTAACTTCCAGTTGTAAAGTTAAAATAAGTACTAAGGATACAATGTACAGCCTGATGACTATAGCCAACATTGCTGTGTGGTATGTAAGAGGGGAGAGGGAGCGCCTGGGTGGCTCAGTTGGTTGGGCATCCGACTCGATTTTGGCTCAGGTCGTGATCTCAGGATTGTGAAATCAGGCTCTGCACTGGGCTCTGTACTGGGCGTGGAGCCTGCTTAAGATTCTCTCTCTCCCTCTCCCTCTGCTCCTCAATCCCACCCCACCCTCTCCAAAAAGAAAAAAAAAAAAGAAAGTTAAGAGAGTAAACCCTAAGAGTTCTAATCACAGGGAGAAAACTTTTCTTTTTTTCTTCTTTCTTTCCATTTACTGTATCCATTTGACATGATGGATGGGAGCCGACCTATCATGGTAACCATGTCACAGAACATGTGAAGCCAACCATCATGCTGCATGCCTTAGAGTTATACAGTGATGTCAATTATTTCTCAATAAAATGGGAAAAAATTTCTAGTATTCTATATACATACATATTCAAATGTTAGTCTCCCAGTAGTAAATTTTGATTGATATGGGAATGTCCAATGTCACAAAATTTCTAATAATGAAGGAACGTCGTTAGGATCCAATGTTTAAGGGGAAAAAATGGGATAACTAATGTCATATATAGCATGACTTCAGGTATACTTTTAAATTCCATAGAGTCAACTCAATGCACATGCCAGAATGCTGACTGCAATTCTTCTGGGTGACTGTTTTTCCTCCTATTTTTTGATTTTCTACTTTCAAATTTCTACAATGAGTATTCTTTTAATAACTGGGGGAAAACATAAAGTAAACACTAAAGATAAAAATCCTACCTATTCTTTACAGCCTAAAATGCCACCCATTTCATGTCTTTGCAGGTTCCTCTTGTCCAAATCACTCCCCATAATCTGTTAGCACACATGTGCTTTTACATTTTACATTAACCACTGTATTTCTTGTTATTTTTAGATACATGTATTCTGAGGAAAGGATTTGGTATTACTTATTTTTTAATCCTCTAAAACACCAAATAAGACAACTTTGTGGTAAAGGCCAAACTTTTTTTACATTATAAATATCCACGACACTACTCTGTCATCTTCCTAAAATATTACACTTTCTTTAAATTGCTTTATATTGTTTCTACAGTTCAGGCTGCACAGTTAAATACTGTTCTTAGCGCCACAAAAATATCAATTACAACAGAAAATACTTAACTGGTTAAGTGAAAAAGGACAGTACTTTCAAAACTTGGTCGCTTCAGCTACTGACCTACCTATGTCTGATTTTTGTGTTCTCTGGTTGAATTTCATCCCTTTCATCTTCTCACGTTCATCATCACTTCCTTGAAAGCTCGGTGAGCTCTCCAGGGCAAAATTTCCTTTTATCATCAGATTTTTACTAGGAGAAATACTCAGAGGTACTGAATCCTCACGCATATTCTTAAAGGAAGATTCTTGTATGTTAGGTGAATATACCTGAGATAGAGATTTAAATGCCTCTTTGTAAAAGTCTGGCTTCATTTTGACAAGTCTCTCATTTTCTGAATTTTTTTCCTCCACGGCTTGTCCAGAGTGAACTGGTATTTCTTGGTCAGTGTCAGATATCACCTGCATTACCTTATGGCTATCTGAAGAAGGATAGACGGTCCTCCTTTTCTTCAATTTACATGCTGTTTTGCTTCTTTTTCTGCTCTGGCACTCTCCTTCTTTTACCACCTCCACAAAAGGGGTATCTCTTTTTTCATTCAGAGTTGTAGAGCTTTCCTTCTGATTCTCCTGCAGGTCCATGTGCCTCCAAGGATCAGAATCTGCTTCATTAGGAACATATTTTAAACCTGATTCTAGGAAGACAGACGTGTATAAAGAATCTGGTAACTGTGAAATAGATTTGTTTTCACCTTTTGTGAAAATCTTTGCCTTGCCTGATGATTCTTTCCCGTGCTTTTTAACTAGTTTGTAAGGATTTGAAATTTGATCACAATTTTCCTTTTCAGTACTATCAATTTCCATAGAGTATCCACTGATGACACCTTGACATTCACGTCTTTGTTTAGATATATTTACTTGAAAAGCAAGATCTTTTATATAGCTTTCTTGATCATGCACGTCTTTATCATTACCCCCATGTATGTGGTACTTTTCAGAAATTATTTCTGTCTTCCGATTTACTTTCTGCTTAAGTTTCTTATTTATTTTGGATTCATTTTGCTGAGCAGGTTGTGTTTCAGTCACGGGTTTTTTCAAAGCCAACACATTCTGTGTCTCATAATCATAAAACTTTCCATTATTGTGGGTGGAAAGATAAGCTCTTTGTAATTCACTTGTGACTTCTAAGTTTTCAGAAATGGTTTCTTTACCTGTTTGGGCTAGGGAAAAGAAGTTACCTTCTTCTGGGTCATATATACCTTTTTTTTTAAACTCATTTACTTGGTTCATTTCCACAATTATTTCTGTCTTCCGACTTACCTTCTGCCTAGGCCTCTTATTTATTTTTGATTTATTTTGCTTTGTAGGTGGCATATCAGTTACATGCTTTTTCACTCCTAAAATGTTTTGAATCTCATAATGACATAAGTTCCTAACACCTCTGATGGAAGGATCAGCTATCTGAAACTCACTTGAGTCTTCTAGGTTTTCAGGGATGATTTCTTTTTCCTTTTGGGTTAGAGAAAGTAAGTTATCTTTTTCTGGGTCTTGTATGCTTTTGTCATCATTCTCATATACTTGGTTGATTTTAGAAATGATCTCTGTCTTCCGACACACCTTTTGCCTAAGTTTCTTATCTATTTTTGATTCATTTTGACAAGGAGGTTGCATATTTTGGATATGCTTTTCTACTCCCAGAGCCTTCTGAGTCTCATAATCATATAGGCTTCCACTATCTTTGGTAGAAAGGGCAAGTGTTTGGAATTCACTTGGGCCTTTTATATTTTCAGGGATGATTTCTTTATCCTTCTGGGCTAGGAAGAAAGAACTACCCTTTTCTGGGAAATACATATTCTTGTCATTATCTAAACGATTCACTTCAGAAATTATTTCTGTCTTCCGATTTACTTTCTGCCTAAGATTCTTATGAACTTTTGATTCATTTTGCTGAATAGGATACACATCAGTGATCTGCTTTTGCAAATCCAACACAGTTTGGATCTCACAATCACACAGGTTTCCATTATCAGTGGTGGAAAGAACACGTTTGTGAAACTCATCTGACACTTCAAGGTTTCCAGAGATGGTTTCTTTATCCTCCTGGGTTTGGAAGGAAAAGTCACATTTTCCTGGGCCATGCACATCTTTAGCAGTATCCCCATATACTTTGCTTGTTTCAGAAATTACTTCTGTCTTCCGATTTACTTTCTGTCTAAGCTTCTCATTTATTTTTGATTCATTTTGCTGGGCAGGCTGCATGTCAGTGACATGCTTTTTCAAATCCGACATATTCTGGGCCTCATAATCACATAAACTTTCATTATCTCTGGCGGAAAGATCAGCTGTTTGAAATTCACTTGTGACTTCTAGGTTCTCAGAAGTGGTTTCTTTATTCTTTTGGTTTGAGAATAAGTTAACTTTTTCTAACTTAGGAATCACAAATGTCTGTCTAGAAGCTTTACTTTTATGATAAGGTAAGGAACTCCGACCCACATCAAATTTATTCTCCTGCAGGAATTTATCTGAACTTTGGGGGAAAGAATATGCTTCCTCTTGCTCA
Organism: Martes martes; assembly: GCF_963455335.1. Taxonomy (NCBI): domain Eukaryota; kingdom Metazoa; phylum Chordata; class Mammalia; order Carnivora; family Mustelidae; genus Martes; species Martes martes. The sequence continues at coordinate 183,917,091 of NC_137890.1, forward strand.
TTTGTTACATGTATCCTTTTCTTTCTTTTATTACACTGTATAGTTTGTCTGTCCTCTTGATCAAAGCCATTATGAAGGGTTACTTTCTTCAGTATGTTCAAATGAGTCAGCTGCTCAGTATCGAAAATAAAATTCGTATCTTCTGAATCTCCCATGCCATTCAAGACAATTGATCTTTTTTCTGGTCCATTTTCAACCTTTTCCTCAATATTGATATCTGAACTATTTTTAAATTGTCTCTTTGATCTTTCTCTCTTTTTGTCAGAGCTTGAATCTTTCACTTTTCTGAAAGTTTTGATTCCACATTCATTTGATTTTTTATTGCTTTTATTTCTAGTCCTTGTTGAAACTGTAATAATTTTGCTTCCTTCACTAGCAGTTAAATCCATGTCAGCATCATACACAGTTTTCTGCAACGGAAAGTCATCACTGCCCTGAAATGGAGGCCTGTGCTCTGCAGTAGGTTCACTTGTAGACTCAGAGGAGTCAGGAAGGCACTGCATGTTTCCTTGCATTTTAATATTCTTTTCATCGGTATGATCATTTATTTCATTATTCCAATTTAATTCTGGACTTGAAATGTGTTGTTGATCTAAGTCTGCCCCACAAGAACTGTCAACAGAAGGATTAGTTGATTCCTGAGATGACAGACGTTTTTTCCTTTCCGTCACGTTACTGAGAGATAGTTCCTCCTTTCTGTGACTGACTGACTGGGCATTTTTCATCTCACTCACTGGAGAACTCATGGAATTTTGGTCTGAGTGGAAATGACTTTCTATAAAATAAAGGGAAAGAAAATTCAGAAATAAGCAATGACAAGGAATTTTTTATTTTAAACAAATAAGATTAAAAAAACCAAGCTGTTTCACAGAAAGGATTCTGACAATGTGTACTCTGTTCAGATACTTAGAATCTACACTGATAAAAATAAAGTAGAATGATCAGAATATTCAAAAGTCACATTTTACATTTATATCTGTGGAAAATACATACTGAGAATTCACTCTGTTTTGGTCCCAACAGCAGGTATAGCTGACGGTAGAGCCATTAACATATATTTCTACAGTGGGGGGAGGCCAGCAAATGAACTCAAATAACAGGGAGGACTCTGATAAGGATTACTAGCAAAAGGCTTTGATAGTAAACTATCAAAAGTTTATACAAATTATATATACACACATACATTTTTATAAAGGAAAAACAATTCTAAGCTCTAAATGAAATATATTTACAGTTCCATAATCCAATTTGCAAATCTATGATGAACACACCAGCCAGACTCCCCTGAAGGATTATTATTTTAGAAATAACCACGTAAATAAAACATAAGTGTCATAATTTTCTCTGGCTCAACCATTATACAGGCTCAAGTTTTTGCTCTGGCTCCGGTCTTGAAAAAGTCACAAAATCCATTTAGGCCCCTACTTTTTTTGTTTATGAAAAGGAGAGGATGAAACGAAATAAATATATGGTATCTTCCAATTTGTAAGATAATAAGATACCAAGGAAAGATCTTCAGGCTGACTCATTTCTAAATACTGCTTGCAGAATAACGGCATTAGACACTGTGGATCAGACATTTGTCAGCACGTTTACTTAAAAAATACATTTTTTGCCAGCAGTTTTAAACAGTGGAATTTAGCAAATCTATAACAGAAGAGATCTAACTTATTAAGTGTTTGTACACCATGGGCCTCAAGAAGTCTGATGAATGTAACTTTTTAATACTGATAATCAAAATTAATTTTAAAAATTTCACCTTTGGGAAGCATATTAACAATAGAAAAAGTATACCTGAATCATCTAAACCACACATATCATGATTATTTTCTTTAAGAAATAACAATTCAAAATTATACTGACTTGATAAAGGTTGTCTTGTTGATACCAAAGAGGGAACATCAGGTGATATCTTTGCTAGAATACTGTCATCATGTTGCATTTTCTCTTTATCATCATCATCATCATCATCATCATCATTTGAAGTTAATGGAACTCTAAGGGCAAGTGGAAATGAATGAGGAATTTTATATTCTATAAAAATTATTTAGAAAACAACATGGATAGTATATATATATATATATATGTGTGTGTGTGTGTGTGTGTGTAAAGTAGTCTTTTTATATTCCATTTATTTAAGATCCAACTACAAACCCACTCTGGTATCTTTTCATATTCAATTAAGACAATTATAGGTAGGAAAGAGATAGTTTCTGATAGTATAGGACCTGAAATAAAACAGGAATGCTTCTTACCCCCATAGCCCAGTGGCCTCAAAAAGGGGCTAATCACTGGTTGGTCTATTAGGATAATAGTACTAATGAAATGAATAAACTTCAAACATACTTACAAATACTCATATATAATACTTAGAGCATTCTTACAGTTAGTTCTGTGGAATACCCAAAACTCTTTCTCTAGTTTCAAACAAGTACAATTGTATATAAAGTTATATGTGAATTAAAGTTTGCTGTTTCCAAAAGGTATCCATGGAAACTAAAGCCATATTCCTAGAGGAGGTAAATCTACTCTAATCTAAAAGGAGGGGGAGGGGTAGATATAGAAACCCATAGAAATAATTACATAAACTGACCTTGAATTCAAAGAATGAGAGTTAATATTCCTGAATGTTAAAGATTTTGCCCTGAATGCCAAACACATCACAGATATTTAAAAATTATTGATAATGATAATAATAAATATTGACAAATATTTGTTAAAAATTTAAAGGCAACTATTAGTAGACTAGCCATTGGGAGGAAATTTCACTGCCACTTGAAACAAATTAACAAAAATAAACAGGAGAGAGGTTTTGTTTCTGGTAGTGGACAAATAGCTATTTTTTAAAAAATATTTTATTTATTTATTTGAGAGAGAGACAGTGAGAGAGAGTATGAGCGAGGAGGTCAGAAGGAGAAACAGACTACCCGTGGAGCTGGGAGCCCGATGCAGGACTCGATCCTGGGACTCCAGGATCATGACCTGAGCTGAAGGCAATCGCTTAACCAACTGAGCCACCCAGGCGCCCGACAAATAGCTATTTTTGAATCAACCCTATCAAACATAATGACGATAAATTCTGGATAAAATATTTTTTAAAATTACCTGAAGTAACTGAAGAGTAAACAAAAAGCAAGTAGATAATAAAAAGGGGGGTTAATACTTTAGAAAAGGTGAATTTACGACCTCAGCCATGCCACATTTTTAAAAAGCTAGAAATCTATATTCTTATTGATTCAAGGTAAGAATTAAGGACAATTAAAACAGCTGCAGGGGGCGCCTGGGTGGCTCAGTGGGTTAAAGCCTCTGCCTTCGGCTCAGGTCAGGATCCCAGGGTCCTGGGATCGAGCCCCCATCAGGCTCTCTGCTCGGTGGGGAGCCTGCTTCCTCCTCTCTCTGCCTGTCTCTCTGCCTACTTGTGATCTCTGTCTGTCAAATAAATAAATAAAATCTTTAAAAAACAAACAAACACACAAAAAGAGCTGTAGAAACCTAATCAGAAAGGATGAATACCCAACTTTTGTATCAACATGGACAGGACTGGAAGAGATTATGCTGAGTGAAATAAATCAATCAGAGAGAGTCAATCATCATGTGGTTTCATTAATTTGTGGAGCATAACAAATAGCAAGGAGGACATAGGGAGAAGGGAGTTGAGGGAAATTGGGAGGGGAGATGAACCCTGAGAGACTATGGACTCTGAAAAACAATCTGAGGGTTTTGAAGGGGTGGGGGAGGGGTAGGAGGTTGGGGGAGCCAGGTGGTGGGTATTATGGAGGGCACGTAAGGCATGGAGCACTGGGTGTGGTGCATAAACAATGAATTCTGTTACGGTGAAAAGAAATTAATAATAATAAAAAAAAAAATCTAAGGATGAATGTTGCTATCACCAGAGTAGGAAGAGTAGAAGAAAACAAGTTAACAGATAAAAAAATTAAATAATGGTAAGTATTTTATTTAGAGAATAAAGAATATAAAACAAATTGCTCAAATAGAAAATAGCTAGATGGCAGGTATAAACCCAATTATATTGTCAATGATATTAAATGCAAACATACTAAATATTCTAATTAAAAGAGATGTTACAATGAACTATTTTTTTAAAAAAAAAAAGAACTTATATGCATTTTAAATATAACAGTTTGAAAGTAAAGTTATAGAAAAAGGTAAAGCAGGGAAATGTTATATCAGACAAACAGACTTTAAAGCAAGAATCATTTCTAGAAATAATTCATACTGATAAACAAGTCATCAGGAAAACAAATCAATCCTAAACTTATATACATCTACTAACAACTTAAAAATACGTAACACAAAAATTGACAAAACTAAGAGAAGAAATAGATGAATCCATAATCAGAGCAGGAGACTTGAATGCGTTTCTCTCAGGAGCTGATAGAATAGATAAGAGAAGCAAGAAGATATGGAAGTTCTGAACAATATAATCAATAAACTTGACACAACTAAAATATATCAAGTACTGCATCTAGCAACCACAAAATATACATTTTTTATGTGCACCCAAAGTATTTACCAAATTAGACCAAGTTGTGTCCTTATGCAAGTGTTAATATATTTCAAAAGACTAAAATCATTTGATCTATGTTTTGTAACTATAATGGAAATCAGCTAGAAATAAAAAACAAAAAGTAATTAGAGAAAAAAATACCAAGGAGATTAGAAATTTAATATGCTCGTTAATCATCTATGGGTTAAAGAACATATCAGAATAGAGAGTAGAAAATATTCTGAGGTTTATGATAAAAAGGATATGACATATCAAAAATTGTGGGGTACAGCTAAAGCAGTACTTACACAAAAGCCTTAAATGCATATTTTTTAAAAGCAAGTCTGAAAATTAATAATCTAAACTAGCTCAAGAAACAAAAACAGTAATAATAAAAGTTTTAAATTGAAAAGAAAGAATAAAGATAAATTTTAAAAAAGAAAAAGCAAAATAGTAAGAAGAAAAGAAATAAGGAGCAAACTAAATCCAACAGGAAGTAAATATACTAAAAAGAAAGATCAACATAGCCCAAAAGAAAATTCATTTAGCAAAGATAAATAAAATTGATAAATCCCTAGATTAAAACTAATCAAGAAAAAATTTATAAAACACAAATAGTCAATATTAAGAAAGAGAAAGAGAACATTACTGCATACCCTACAAACATTAAACATGTAACTAGAGCTATTATGAACAACTATATGCCAATAATTTGGTATTTTAGATAAAATGGACAAACTTTATGAAAATGTAACAAAGCTGACATAAGAAAAAATAGAAAATCTGAATATTCCTTGTATCTATTAAAATGGAATGTTATCAAAAACCTTTCCACAAGAAAACTGCAGGTCCCAGATAACTTCTCCCAAACATTAAAAGGAAAAAAAAAATATTTACATAAATACTTATAGAAAACAAAAAAATTAGCGCACTATCAATTCACTTACCATAACCAGCATAATATAAATACCAGAACTTGAAAAATTATTAGAAAAAAAAATACAAAGCATCTTTATTATTAACATACAAGGAAAAATCCTTTAAAAAATTAGCAAGTAAAATTCAGTGATACATCAAAAGGATGTATCATTAGGAGCAGTTCATTGCAGAATTGTAATGGTGATTTAACATTCAAATACTAATCCTTAAAATTCATTACATTAATAGAAAAAAATATTAAAATTACATTAATAGAAAAAAAGAAAATAGTAATATATTTTTGACAGTGACATAAAAAGCATTTGATAAAATTAAAAAGCCATTCATGAGAATCAGGAGTGCAAAGGAACTTTTTATCTGTTAAGGAGAATCTATAAGAACCCTAAAGCAAACATATTAAATAATAAAAACATAATAAGAATGTCCACCATTAGTACTTTTATTAATTATTGAACAAAAAGTCACTGCAACAAGATAAGAAAAAAATTAAAGGCCTACAAACTGAAGGGGAGAAGGACAAACTGTCCCTATTTGTAAATAATAAAATTATACTCATAGAAAATGAAAAAAACCCCTACAGATTAACTATTAAAATTAATAGCAAGGTCACTGGAAACAAGGTCAATATTCAAAAATTAGCTGTTATTTCTATATATTAGCATCAAGAAGAAAATGAAATTTAAAAACAGTAACATTCAGAATACCACTAAATATCTAATAAGTAGAAAAAATCTAAGATGTGGAATAACTATTCAAGAAATTACAAAATTGAGAGAAAATACATAATATCTAAATAAATTATGATATACCATGTTTGCAGATAGAACGCTCAATTTTATTAAGTGTCCATTTTCCCCAAACTGAATTACACGTAATCCTAATCAAAATTCCAAAAGAGAGAGAGAGAATGTGTTTGTGTGTGTTTAAGTGCGTGTGTGTATAAACTGGCAAGTTAAGTATAAAATTCACTTGGAAATGCAAAGGGGCCAAAAGAGTCAAGATAATATTCAAGAATAAAGACATAAATAAATACAATGGAGACCCACACTATCAAATATTGACTCATGATAAAGCTAGTAACTAAGATGATTTGTACTGACAAAACAACTCATGTACTAGGATAGTGAGTTCAGAAACAGATCCATATACACATCCAGTCATACAAAGTCAACAGGATTTTCATATGAAACAAATAAATTATGACCCTTCCCTTACAACATACCCCAAATTCTAGGTAGACTGAAGATCTAAATGTAAAAGGGAAAATACTAAAGCTTGCTATGGATTGATTCATTTATATTCTTCACGGTATAATTAAGTTTTTAAAAGAAAATGTAAGGGAATGCCTCATGGCCTTCTAACCGGTGAAGATTTTCTAAAAGGCCACAGAAAGCAACCATGGGGGGGAAAAACAGATGAAGATATATGGATACATACATTAGATTTTTATAAAGAACTTCTGTTCATCTAAAGACGCCATTGAGACTGACGAGGCAAGTCAAAGAATAAAAGATAATGTACAAAGAATTTATACACAATGCATGGAAAGAACTGCAAATCTGTAAAAAAAAAAAAGACAACCTAATAAAAAGAAAATAAGCACATATAAGCAGGTGCTTAACTTCATTAATTATCACAGAAATAAATTTAAAACCCCCACGTAATACTCTTCAGTATGGCTAACCTGAAAAAGACAGACAATAACAAGTGTTGCTGGAGATAGAGCAGAGCAGGAATTCTCATATCTGGCAGTACGCAAGATAATGAAGATAGAAATAGTCATCAGATTTACCCAGCAAACGACATGATGCCAGTGGGGACCTAGGGGAAAAGAAAAGAACCACAGAGCAGCAGGATACTACAGATGCTCGTGGTTACTCCATTGATGGGTTGATCTTCTTGCAGCCCTGGAGATACAACCTATAGCAGGAAACTACAGACCATCTCATTCCTACATTACTCATTGATGACACCCAAACACTGAATAACACACACAAACACTGAATTGTGCTACGTAAAAATCTAAACACTCTGAACCAGTATAATTCAAGCCCATGAAACTGAAGGTTCACCTTTGCCTCTTCTGTAAAGTCTGTGGGAAGCTGAGTATTATTTTAGCTCTATTAGGTTATGCCTTCAATTTCTTTAACTGGTACAGTGTTAACAAGCATTTCGTTATTTATTTTAAAATGTTTTCCTATGTTTCGAGAAAGAAAAGAAGTAAAAACTAGTCAAAGTCTTATCTAGCTAGAAGTGTGCAAGTATTTAACCAAGTTTGAAGCAATTACCTTGCAAATGGAAGACGCGTCAATGTGCCCTGTTTACTGACCCGTTTCTTCTTGCTAGTTGACAGTAGAAAGGGACTCTGATGAAACTATTTTTGAAAAGGAAAAATAATTTCTAATCTCATTAAATATTGTTATTAAAGCACCAAATTATACAAGTATACCAATAGTAATACAACAATTCTGGCATTAGTCTTTAATAGTTGAATGAGAATAGTGTGCTAAGGTTAAAACATAGTTCATCCTTTATCATGCCCCCCAAAATAATCATTACTAATATTGTGGTATATAAACTCCCAAACTGTCTTCTCTGCATATGAATAAATACATGTTATGTATACCCTACATGTGGTATCTCTACATAAACATGCAATATGCTCATGTCTACATATGTATTATATAACATACTACTGCATTTTATAATCTACATTTTTAATTATCTTTTAAAATTAGCAGTCTGGGGGATTTTAATGAATCTTTTAAGTTTTCACTTATCTATATTTTCTAAATTTTCTCACACATTTTTTTGAACATGTTTTAATTATTTATTGATTTATTTAAATTTTTTTTAATTTTTTAGATTTTATTTATTTATTTGACAGACAGCGAGCACAAGTAGGCAGAGAGGCAGGCAGAGAGAGAGGAGGAAGCAGGCTCCCCACTGAGCAGAGAGCCCAATGCGGGGTTCGATCCCAGGACCCTGGGATCATGACCCGAGCCGAAGGCAGAGGCTTTAACCCACTGAGCCACCCAGTCGCCCCATGTTTTAATTATTTAATAAAGACCGTAAAATTACACAACCCACAACCATGTCTATTACAGTGATAACCTATAATAGAAACAAGAGTATGGCCAAAGTGACAAGCTAATTTTAAATTCACATGGAAATGCAAAGGATGCAGAATACTTAAAACAACTTTGAAAAAGGCGAATGAAGTTGGAGGGCTATGATAATTGAGATAGTATAGTATTAGCCTATAGACAGACAAACAGATCAATGAAATACAACAGAGTCCAGAACAGACCCACACACATTGGCTTAATTTTTTTTTCTTTTTTATTTATTTGACAGAATGAGAGACAGGAACACAAGCAGGGGATATGGGAGAAGCAGGCTCCCCAACGAGCAGGAAGCCCAATGCCGGGCTCGATCCCCGGATCCTGGGATCATGACCTGAGCCGAAGCCAGACGCTTAACGACTGAGCCACCCAGGCGCCCCGGGTCAATTAACTTTTGACAAAGGTGTAAAGGCCAAATGGGGAGCCTAGACTTCCATATGAACCAGGCTATTAACAAGGCCAACTCTCCTCCAGACCAGTGGTACTGTTCGAAAAGGTCAAGAAGAGAGGGAGGACAGTCCAGTAGTAATGAGGACACCCCCTGCACCAACAATGTCTGTGGAGAACACATAGGGACTCCAGACTAACAAGGAGCCCCTCTTCCTCTCCTCTAAGGTGGTGACAGAAGAGGTCTGGTACAAAGTCAGCATTTTCACCACTCTGCAGTTGTAACAACCTCCCCCTTCATAACTCCTGCAATCCTGCTGTCAGTGGAGGCCAGAAAGTCATGGGGCACTCCCCTCTGTCCCAGCCAGGGTGGTGTCAGCCGGAACTCCCAGCTCCCATCCATCAATCAGGAGACACCCCTCCCGGGGTGACAATAGAAGTTGAGTAAAGAAACTAAACTTTGACCCCCTCCAACTTGGCAGTAGGGGGCACTTTACCACAGGCGTGATGTCAGAGGGAGCCTGCTAAAATAGAAGGTTTAAATAAGAGCTGGAGATTCTTAATTCAATACCCAAATGTCCAAGATATAATATAAAATAACTTACCACACCAAGAATTAGGAAAAGGCCTAAATTTGAAAATACTAAATGTGAACATGAAAAGACAATCACGACACCAACACCAAGATGACACTGACGCTGGAATTCCCTAACAAGGATTGAAAGCGGCCATCATAAAAATGCTGTAATAAGCAATCTCTAACATGCTTAAATGAAAAAACAGAAAATCGCAGCAAAGAAACAGAAAGTCTCACCAAATAAAGAGAAGACATAAAGAGGAACCAAATGGGAATTTAGAACTGAAAAATAAAATAACCAAAATAAAGTAAATTAAAAATTGCATCAACATGGATGGGACTAGAGGAAATTATGCTGAGTGAAGTAAGTCAAACAGAGAAAGTCAATTATATGGTTTCACTTATTTGTGGAACATAAGGAATAGAATGGAGGACATTAGGAAAAGGAAGGGGAAAAGAAGGGGTTGGAAATCAGAGGGGAGGCGAACCATGAGAAACCGTGTACTCTGAGAAACAAACTGAGGGTTTTGAGGAGAGAGGGGTAGGGGTATGGGTTGGCCCGGTGATGGGTATTAAGGAAGGCACATATTGCATGGAGCACTGGGTATTATACGTAAAATATGAATCTTGGAACACTACATCAAAAACTAATGACATACTGTATGGTGACTAACATAAAAAAACAAAATAAAACAAAACAAAGCTCAATGGACTCAAAAACAAAGGTGGAGGAAATATGTGAACTTGAAGATAAAGCAACAGAATGCACTAATCTGAGCAAGAGAGAAGAGACTGAAAAATAATTAAGAGGTTCAAGGATTTATGGGACCATAACAAATGAGACAACACTCATGTCATTGAAGTCCCAGAAGAGAAAGAGGGCAGAACTGAAGGAATTTTAGAGAAATAATGGCTGAAAATGCCCCAAACTTGGCAAAAGAAACCAATCTGCATATTCAAGCTGAGTTAAACCCAAAAAGGATAAACTCCAAGAAATCCATGCTAGGATACATCAGGGTCAACTTTACCAAAACTAAAATCATAAATCTTCCACGTAGTATCAAAAATGGTATACCTTCCTATAGAGTTAGGAATTAAGAAAATAAAGTAGGGACCTACCTCAGTTAAAGAAGTAACAATAAAATAAACCACAGGAAAGAAAAAATGACTTATTACTAAAGAAAGAAGCAAAAACTAATTAAGTTTGAAACACCAAAATGGTAGAATTGAAAATTTAAAAAAAATTAACCCAGAAAACGGTTCTTTTAAAGGGGGAAAAAAAAATGAAAAACCACAGCTACCTAATCTACTGGGGCAAAAAAATCAAGGTAAAGCCCAAGTACAAAAAAAATTAGTCAACTGGAAAAATAAAACACAAAGTTTAAAAATGACAGAGTATTTTGGCCAACTCTGTGCAAATTAATTTGAAAACATGAATGAAATAATAATTTTCTAAGGAAATATAATTCAATAAAACTGATCACAAAATAGAGAAATTTTCCCAAGAAAACCAATATCCATAGAAGAAATAAAGTGAACAAAGAACAACCTATCCTACAAAGACAGACCCAGGTTTCACAGAGGAGTTCTAAAAAGCATTTAAGAAAAAATAATTCTAATACTGTATCATTTTCATAGATCACAGGGAAAGGAAACATCCAAATTCTTTTCCTGAGTTCAGTATCTATAATATTTTTTATCAATGTCTAAAGACTGTAAGAAGAAAACCTTACTTATGAATAGCAATTAAAAAATTCCTAACAAAATACTGGCAAAAGGAATTTAGGAACACAGTAACAAACCATTTTTGAAATTTATTCCAGAATTGCAAAACTAGGAAAGCTATTAAAATAAGGCATCATATTGGGGTGCCTGGGTGGCTCAGTGGGTTAAGGCCGCTGCCTTCGGCTCAGGTCATGATCCCAGCGTCCTGGGATCGAGCCCCGTATCGGGCTCTCTGCTCAGCAGGGAGCCTGCTTCCTCCCTTCTCTCTCTGCCTGCCTCTCTGCCTGCTTGTGATCTGTCTGTCAAATAAATAAATAAATAATCTTAAAAAAAAAAAAAAATAAGGCATCATATTAATACATCTAAAAAGAAAGATCATATGATTATTACTATAGATGCTAAAAAAGCAATTTAAATATTATTTTTTTATTTAAAAAGCTAAATAACAGAAATATTAAAATATGTACATTAGCCTTAAAAAAAGGATCATTCTTAATGGGGAAGCACTATCCAACATTTTATTAAAATTTATTGCATTCTAGTATGTTCTAGACATTGCTGTGGTACAGATAAAAATCCTATACTTAAGAACCTTATGTTCTGGAGAGATGAATAATAAAATTAATGAGTAAAACTATACATCATATAGTGTTAAGTGATAAGGAGAAAAATGAAGGCAAGAAAAGCAGAACATGAAATGTTGGGGCAGGGGTGGGGAAGGATTCAGATTTATTTAGCGTTGCCTGGGATGGCTTGACTGAAGTCACTTTTGAGTCAAGATCTGAAGTAAGGGAGAGGCCATGTGAAGGAAGAACAAGTTGAAAGCCCATGAGGTGGCAGCTTGCCTGTGTTTGAGGAGTAGGAGGAGGTCTGCGGATCGAAGGTGTTAGAATGGAAGGAGTTGAGTAGTCAATGAAGTGAGAGAAAGAACACGAGTTTCAATTTTCAGGCAATAATGGGCAGTAGATGACAGGGGAAGCCACTGGAAAGTTTTTAGCAGAGACTAATGTTTTAATGGGGTCTCTCTGGCTGCTATGCTGGGAAGAGAATATAGAGTCAAGGGCATGAGCAAGAAGCCCACGCTGGGATGCCACTCAAAAAACTTGGGTAAGAGGAAACCATGGCTTTGTATGGGTGGTCAAAGTCAGGGTTATGAGAAGTGGTAACACTCTGGACTGATTTTTAGGGCAGCACTAGAAGGATTTGCTGAAGGATCCAATATGGGGTGTGAGGAAAATATAGGAAAACAAAATTGCAATTACCTGAGATGAAGTCCCCAAAGGAACTGGTTTGGTGGCAAATGTAAAATTTAAGATGCCTCTTAGATATCCAAAGAGAAATGCCAAATAGGTAGTTGGCTATGTATTGTCTGGAGTTCAAAGGAGATGGCCAGGCTACAGGTACAAATCTGAGAGTCATGAGTATTTAACAACAATTAAACCCACGAGAATGGATGAATCATTTAGGAAACAAGCGTAGCTAGAAGAGAGAAGTACAAGAACTGAGTTCTGGGGTACCCAAAATCTAGCAGTCGGGAAAATAAAGAGGAACCAGCAAACAGATTGAAAAAGAACAATCAGAGAGGTAGGAAGAAACTTAGGAGAACGTAGTATTGTAAAAGTCACATGAAGGCCAACATAAGGACCAAGAAATATCTAGAGATTTTGGTAATGTGGAGATCAATTTTCAGAAGAGCACCTTCAGAAAAGTGGTGGTGAAAGCCCAGTTGGTATGGATTCAGGGGAAACTGGAGACAGTGGAAACAATTCTTTCAAAGAGTTTTGCTATAAAGGAGAAAAATGAGAGTAGCTAGGGGTAGGGGATCTGAGTAAAAGGGTTTTTTGTTTTTGGTTTTAAAGATGGGAGATAAGAGATAACGTTTTTGCATCCGGATGGGAATAATCCAGAAGAGAGGGAAAAATTAATAATGTAAGAGGAAAAGGCTTTCTACACTAATGTCAAGCCAAGAGCAAGAGACAACCCAAGTGTCCAACCCAGAGCTTAGTTAAATAGATTAGTCCATTCTAGATCTATCCTAAGCAGCACTAAAAAAAGAATGAGGAAGCATTCCTGGTAATCATATGGAGAGATCTTCAAGATACGTCACATTAAAAAAAGTAAGGCATGGTACAATTAGGGCTAGTATGTTACCTTTTGTGTAAGAAAGAATATATTTAATGTTTTTGTTTTAATATAAAGAAATAAAGCAGTTGCCCGTATGAGGTGTGGGGAGTAGAAAGGATAAAGAGGAAAGTAGCTGAGGGGCACCTGGGTGGCCCAGTGGGTTAAAGCCTCTGCTTTCGGCTCAGGTCATGGTCCCAGGGTCCTGGGATTGAGCCCCACATCGGGCTCTCTGCTCAGCAGGGAGCCTGCTTCCCTCCCTCTATGCCTGCCTCTCTGCCTACTTGTGATCTCTGTCAAATAAATAAAAACTTTAAAAAAAAAAAAAAAGAGGAAAGTAGCTGAAAGCAGAACAGAAGCACAGATGAGCCTTCCTTCTATACTTGGCTATATTGTTCTGGTATTAAAATGTCTACATTCCCCAGCATCCCCTCCCCCAACTAAGAAGAAAAGGAACTGCAAAACTCGAACCACGATATGCGAAAGTTAGTCTGTCCAATAAGAGAGCAGACACCAAAGTGGCATGCTGTCCCTTCGCCATCCAGCTTCTGCATCTACTCTCTTGTCCTTCTCAATCCAGACGCTGATCTCAGTCCTCTCGAGTTCTCCAAAGAGAACCACACAAAAAGCATCTGGGAACAATGCTGACCTTACTAAAGACTTTTCCTTAAAGAGGCAGTGGAAGGAAGGAGCTTCTTATCACGTAACTAGTAACAAACAGTTGAGCGATGTTTTTAGGGCTAAGTGTTCTCCACAGTTCTTCCAGGTCTTGCTAATTAATTAGCTTCTTTGTCTTACTCCCCAAGTCAATTCCTGTACTAACTCTACACTCCCCACAGCTATGTCTGATTCTAGTCTTAGTAATTTATTCAGGGCAATTCAATTCAGCCCTGCAAGCTGATCAGCAAAACAGGGCTCCTTCCCTGACCTTCCCCACCCAGTGAATGGCATCTCTTCTCCTTAGAGGATACTAAATGTATAAGGCACATCTCTGCTCACTGGTTGTACTAGGTATCAAATTTATAATAACGCTAGGAGCCGTATGTCTTGTGAGCATTAATCTACAGGAACATTTATACAAATCCTTTCCTTATCCAAATGTGGATTAAGCTGGGTGATAAAGTACGCACTCTTTGGTGAGTTTTTATAAAACTGACAAAGGAGCTAAACATTGATCACATGGGTTGAGTTTCTATTCTTTTTACTACAAAAACTATGTATTTAAGAGCCCTAAAAATGACTTTTAAAAAGTTTTTAAAAGGAGAGATTTGCAGAAAATTTAGAAAACACAGGAAGACATAGACACAATAATAAAAAAGGAATGACAGCTAACATTCACTGCATTCTTCCTATTGCCAGGACACACGCTCACCACATTTAACAATTACAGTAATTCTTTGTAGATATACTACCATTATCTACATCATGCAGAAGAGGACACTTACGGTTCAAAGAGTTAAAGGCCAAGGTCACAGGACCAGGAAGTAACAGAGTTGGGATCTAAACACAGGCAATCCCATTAAAAGCTGCCCTCTAAAGCCCTAACCTACCTCTAGAATCTATTTAATTTACCTAAAATTAACCTAAAATTGGGACTCCACTAACCTTTCTTCAGTTTATTAGGTATATTTTGCCTTCTCATTCGTTATTAATTCCTAGCATTTACTTTCCCTATTTAGATAATTGAATCAATTTCACTAATATTTGGCCCTTTCCTCTTCTTGATTTTTCTAGTGATTTGATTTTCCTTGTGATAGATTATAAGAGCTATTTAATCATTAATATTAATGCCTTATCTGCTATTTAATTTTCCCAGTCTGCCATTAGGCTTTAATTTTCATGATTTTTAGCCTTCTAAAAAAAAAATTTTTTTTTAAGAAAATCCACCAATAGCTTCCTTTATGGCTTCAATCTTTCTATCTTTATTTCTAGGTATAGAAAGTCCTCTCCCATCTAACATGAATTTATTTGAATTTCTTCTTACTTTATATGTCCCCTTTTTTATTTAAATCCATCGAAAGCATCTGGTAGGTGTCTGGTAGGATCTCCCTCTATTATTTTTTCCCCAAATAGTTTTTCAATTGTACCCATCCTTTTTTTAGCAATACAAACTCTTTCCTAATTTGAAATACTACCTTTCTATGAATGTCTTCCATGTTTTTTAGTGGTTTAGAGGCCATTATCTTCCACTGAACTGTCTAATCCTGTGTTCTAATCAAAACCTAATTTTTACATAAAAATTTCAATAACCAATTATACCAAATGATAATGTGCCATTAGCCAATTAAAATCAATATTATCATCCTTTCTTTGCACAAAGTTTAAAATATGAATCTCCAACCTTGATGCTACTGAATCTCGACAATCCTCAGTAATGCTTAAAAAAATCACACCACTTACACATAAACTCGACTTACCTCAGAAAGCGTGCTCATTTCAATTGCAGTTATCAAGTTATTGTTCATGAGTGCTTCTATTTCTATAAGTTTCTTATTCTGTATGTATAAAATAAAGACCTCTTTTAATCAATTAAGATTCATACATTTATGGAGATATCATCAGCTGAGAAGACTTAAAAAATAATTGAGATCATATTGAGCTAAAAAGGTGCTATATTCTACAGTTCAAAAAGCCCCCGCAGCACACACACATACACACACACTCACCCCTTGATTGCTTTTGAGCTCTCAATTATAAATTTTCCTACAAACATTTCTCTATCTTCTCGTAACAATAATACATCCCATGGAAAATGAACACAGTTTGTCAGACAATTTAACACTCACGAATAAATCAATTTTTCCACTAAAAATTAATTTCTGCTCATTTCAGAGTTAGAACTATAGTTGCAGCCTAGCTGACCATTGGCTCTTGCTGACCCGTCTGTGGACAGAGTTGGAAGTTGGAAGGGAAAGCGATGACTACAGTATTCATGCTATTTGGTGGGTAGCCAGGGGAATGCTGAGGTTAAAAGAGAGTACAAACACTCTGGGAACTCCCCTCCTTTCATTGGAAGAATTATGTCCACCTTCTTAAAATATATTAATGCATCAAGCTTTGCTAATGATAAACAATCCAAAGTTGATCAAGGTATTATACTGGCTTGCAGCACCCAAGTGCACAGTCAGAATGTAGACTTAAGACACCTATTTCACTACCCATTAACAGTTCGTTCATTAATATGGCATACTCTTTCAATAATTTTTATAATGATTGGAGATTTGAAAAACATTTTCACAGCTTCGATAATAATATAGTTAATAATTAGCCTATAATTCAGAATTCAAATACAATATAGTTTCCATACCAAATTATTTAGTTTTAGGCGAAGAAACGTGTTCTCAAAATTCAGTTTCTCCACTTCTTTTTGCAATAGCGTCCTTTCAGTTGTAATTCTTCGAGAATTCTCTTTCTCTCTACTAAGAGCCTGAGCTAATGCCCTGTTGTTGTGCTTTAAAGAAATTTTGAAAATAGAAGAATTGTCTGTAAAAAAATTTTTAAAAAGTTAATATTGAACTTACAGCTTCATAAGTTTTTATATCCTTAATGAAACTATTTTAGGCACAGTATATTGTAAGTTTTAACTAAAGGTTGGAAAACAATAGAATGATGGTATAGATGTAGTTTTGGGGGGGAAAAAAAAATGTATCCAGAGTTTGGATCTGCAGAAATAAAAGCTAGACAGAAGATGAAGAATAAAAGGGCTATGAGGAATGCAGACTGCTGTGAATACAGAATTAGGGATAAAAGATGTCAAGGACAGACACAGTATCCTAGATATTTCGACCAGTCACAAAAACTCAACCTTGACACCCATTGCCCTACCTGCCTTCCTACTTGGACTAGGAGATAGAATGGAGAAGCTGATTCTGAAGCTCTAACTGGAGGTATCCCATAGGTACTAGGGTAGCCAATCTGTTAAAAATTTTAAGCCGCTTTCTGTGACTCCAGAAAATTAACAAATTAAAATTATCAGTTAATGCTCCTGAAGTCCATTTTTCAAAGGCTTGAGTGAAACGGAGCATACTTACTGTAAGGCTGGACAGATCATCTAAACCCTGTGGGATCTTCTATCTCTACCCTAAATATCCAACTCATTTCTAGGCATTTACTGCAATCTAAACTTGACCCCTTCTCTTACCAAATATTATGTAAATATAATTTATATCAGAAATGTTTCTGTGTTGTTAGCAGAGAAATTTAATTGTGAATTCCTTGGTGAAGTCCACCTTAAATATAGTATCTTCCCTCAGTATACAGACACCATACTTATATTTTCATAATTTTTATTTGAATGCCACTATTCAATACATATCCCACTGAATAGAAATATAGTATCTTTAAGATACGCTTGTGAAAGTAATAATATTTTTTAAACACTCAGGGAATGTCTGGGCACCAAAAAAGTATTTTATCTTTGGTATAGAGAAAGCAGTTTCAGATAGCCACCTCTGACACAAAAATAGATTAGAACTGGTTTTGGATTTCCAGAGCTAAAGGGTAATAATATTTTCCTGCTGCACTCCTCACACACAGCATGTTCCTTCATAATAACGGGTGTCCAATAGTCCTGCCAAACAGAAGAAGAAATAGCCACTGTATGAGGGAGCCTAATATACCGCAGGACCCTAGACAGCTGGGTAGGAGAAACATTAAGATTTAAAGATACTCAGAAGTTTTAGCTATTTCACAGGGCATGCACGATTACCCTTCACAGGGGCTATACCAGCAGGAAACCTCTCCCCCTCCTGCTATGATACATACGAACCACTGAGATAATTTTCAGAAGTGATGAGAATTTATCTTGGCAGTTTCTCCCACTTCTTCTTCTTCTTTTTTTTCTTCCCCTTCTAAAATCTTAGTTCCACAATCCATGAAACCCTGTCTCCAAAGGCTCAGCACCCTCATGAGCTTCGGCTCATGAAAACCACCCACTACAACACTCTATCTGGGCCAACCACGTCTAGATCATCCATCATCCTCTTGCTACAGCATGCAAGCACAATGTGTCACTTTTTTTAGCTCTTTTCCAGAATGTCACATTGGTATTTTCTTTGCTGTGTAGGAGGTAGCTGCCTTAGGCTACCCCATCCTTACTGCTGAAAATTCTGCTGTCACCACTGAGAGTAAATCATCATAACCACTCAGCTCAACAGGAGTTGAAGGATACAGGAAGGATTGAATGGACAAAACGTATCAGTTAACAAAAATAGTCATTTTAGTCGCTTCTATACTTAATAAAATAAAGTACCAAATACTATATCAATTCTCCAAGGGAAAGTAAAAATGTGAGCAAACTTTAAAACTAATGGCACTTACTTAATATTTTCGTTTTGATTTTTGAAGCAAGGGAAACATTCAGCTTCCCCGTCTTTGAAATTCTTTTGTCTTTCACATGTCTCGTAATTCCTGAAGTAAGAAATGAGCCAGTGTCTATCACCGGGTGCTCCATCACTGAAGTAAAAACAAAAAAGAAAGAATTCAGAGTACTGATTAATAAAAGAAAAAAGGATAACTGATAAATATTCTAAAAAGTAACAATCATGACTTAGGTGATATAATTTGCTTGTATATAAGTATTTGCAAAACCCTTTGTACAAATCTGAAAGTATGCATATAGTTACAAATGGTTTAAAGTAGTAGGTTTTTCACTCAAACCTATATTATTATATCTATGCCCCAGGAGCTAGGTTAGGCACTGGGGACAGAAACCAGGATATGGTTGTATGGGAATGCACAGTCATGGAATGCAGAGTCTGCTGTGAGTACAGATCCAATTTCGATACAATGTAGGAAGTGTAACCTTAGAAAATGCTCAGAACGGATAAACCTAATCTTAGGAGGTCAGGGGCTAGCTGTTTTGGAGGAGCAAGCAGGAAATCTTGAATGTGTCTCCTCGTCCATTAGAGTAACGGCCTATTAGACTCTAAAGTCTATGGGACCACTATGGGACCACTCTAAGGTCTAACAGTGGAAAGAAGATGATAATCGTATTATACTATGACAAGAAAAACTGATATAATACACAATGCATAAAAGTAATTAACTGGGCAGAGGAGAAGGATCAGAAAAGGTTTTACTGAGAAGACAGCTGAGCTATGTACTTAGATCTGATCAACCTCTCAAAACTCCCATCCCTTCCCCAAACCTCCTTGCCTCTAGCTTCAGAGATCTAGAAGAAATGCTGTTACCTGTGCCTGCCTACCTCCTAATACTCAGCCTCTCCCCATTACCTGCCTTAAGTCCACAGGACTAACCTCACTATCCTCTCTGGATCAATCACAGACTCTCCAGGCTCCCAGGTTACTTCCAGCTTCCTCATCCTAATCCTCCTCCAGCTCTGCAGCAGGCTAAAAATGGTCTCCCAAAGACATCAGGTCCCGATCCCTATCATTCTGAACCTTATGTGGAAAAGGAGTCTTTACAGATGTGATTAAGTTGAGGATCTTGTGATGGGGACACTGTCCTGGATTATATCTAGTTAAGCCCCCCACTGCCCTCACTAGTGTCCATATACTAAGTAATACCACTTGAACAACTAAACAGGGCATATCAAACTTAACCTGCCCAAACCTGTTTCGCTCCGAGCCTTCTCTGTTTCAGTTAATGGCAACTCCATCCCAGTTGCTCTGGCCAAAAATCCCTCATATCCCAATCAACCTTCACAGTACATTAGAATCTGATCGCTTCTTACTACCTCCACTACTATCAGCCTAGATGAAGGTGCAGACACGTCTCACCTGAATTCTTGTAATAGCCTCTTGTCCTACTTCCACTGCTGTCCTCTCTACAGTGTGTTTATTAGTCTATACAATCTAAAATTCTCCAATGGTTCCCATTTCTCTCAGAATAAAAGCTGAAATTCTTCAGTGGTCAAGAAGTCCCCCCATTATCTGTCCTTTTCCATTTCTTCCATTTGAACTCTTCCTTCCGTCCCCTAGTCTATTCTTTCCAGGCCACACTGGCCACCAAGCTCTAAATGCTTGGCAAACGGCAGCCATTCTTCAGCCTCAGGTCCTTTGCACTGGTCATTCTCTCTATTGAGAAACCTCCTCCTCCAGATACAGAAATGGCTCATTCACTCTCCTCCAAGTCTTTGCAAAGATGTCACCTTCTCAATGAGGCCTTTCAAAACTGTAGCTCCTTTCCTCAGCATGTCTGATTATTCTTACTCTTCTCTATTTTTTCCATAACATTTAAATCACTATCTAACATAGTACAGAACTGACTTATTTTCTATCAACTAGAATTTAAGTTCCACAAAGTCATGGATTTTTGTTTTATTCACTGACATAATTTGCAGCTCACAGACCAGTGCCTGACAAGTAATATGAACATCATAAATATTTATTGAATGAATAAATAAGTCTTAAAAACAAAGAATTTGTCAGGTATGAAGATTTGAAAGGGTATTCCAGGAAGAAGGAATGGCACATGTAAATGCATGAGAATGGAACATTTAAGATACCAGTGATCTCTTGATGCTAGAATGTTATTACCCTACCTGTTTCTCTTAACAGCAAACTCTACTTTAAAGAGTTGTCCATACTTGCTGTCTCCAACTCATCCCCTCCCATTCCCTCTCGATCTACTCTAATCAAGTTGTTGCTCTCACCACTACCACATGGAAATTGATCATTAAAGTCATTAAACTGCAATGATGCTAAATCAGATATAGTAGTGAAGATCAAGTTCTCAACTGATCTATGATTTTAATCATAGTATTTGACATCAGGTCATTCTCCCTGAAAAATACCTTTAGTGGGTTTCCAAAATATCCCATTCTCCTGGATTTTTCTGCCTCACTGCCACTTCTAAGTCTCTTCTGCTGATTATTCTTTTTCTCCCTAACCTCTTACCATTGGACATTGGAGGGCACCACATCTCCATCCTTGGGTCTCATCCATTTCCTATGTACACATACTCCTGCGAGGGTATCATCTAGTGCTCCGGCTTTTAAACCTAAAGGCCAATGACTCGCAAATTGATATCCCAAATCAACTCCAGACTTATTTACCCAACCGCCTACTCCTCCTCTCTAACTTAGATGTCTAATATGTACCTCAAACTTAACATGTCATAAACTCACCCCACCCAAACCTGCTCCACTGTGTCCATCTCCATCTCATTTAACAGCAATTCCATCCTTCCACTTGCTCAGCTTGGAAACATCTTTCTCTCACATTCTACATCCACTCTACCATCAGTCATGCTGGCCTGACTTTCACAACATGTCCTCAGAGGCCACCTACCACTATCACTCTGATCCAAGCTGCCATTCTCTCTCGTGTACATTATTGCTACAACTACCTAAATGGTGTCCCTGTTTCCACATTCTCCACATTCTTCCCCACTATCAATTCTCAGCCTACTAACCAAAATGATCCCTTTAAAACTTCAGTAATTTCATGTCACTCCTCTGTTAAAAATTCTCCAGTGGCTTTCCCTCTCAATGGAGTAAAGTCATAATCCTTGCAATGGCCTATAAGGTACTACACAATTTGACACTCCCCCCCCACCCCAATTCCCCATTCAGTACCCCTCTGACCTCTTCATCACTCTTCCATTGCTCACTAAGCTCCAGCCACACTAACTGCCTTAGCATCCTCCCACTGCAGAACTTTTATATTCCTTTCTTTGCCCTTTGTATCAACTCTTCTCCAAATAATCAAAGGGTTTACTCACTGTCTTTAGTCAGATGTCACTTTCTTAGCCTTTCCAGAGGAAACGTGGCCCATTTCACTTCCTATATTTTTTTGCCATTGATTTATCAGTGTCTAATCTAAGGTCACATAATTTCCTTATTTAATTGTCTGTCTTCTCCTACTACAATGTGTTTCACGAGGGTATGGATTTTTGTCCAGTTTGTTTGCTGCTGTACCCTTAGCCAGGAGTGCCTAGCACACAGCAGCTACTGTACAAACATTTGTTGACGAAAACAACTAAGGATAAATGGAAAAAGTCTCAAATACTCAGAACTGACCAATATTGGGATGAGTCTCCTTTGCAAATGCTGAGCGGATGTTGGGAGATGTCAAGCAAATAACGGGAAGACGGTTTTAGAAGAATTTTCTGCAATGGGGAAGAAGTTTAACTAGGAACCTTACAACATTAAGGCTCAATGTTTCTTCCTAAAGTTTTGCCAAAAAGAGAAAAAAGTAAAATCAAAGATCACCAACTATTCCAGGGATAGAACATAGGAATGTACAGAAACTCAAGACAAATGGTTGCATCTCACACCGTTGAAGGGATACTAACATAGAAATCTTGTCCATCTCCCAAAAAAATCCAGTCAGAAGGATCAAATCTCATTTTGTTAATCAGGAAACCACTGCTGAACTGTCCTCCTCAGTAAGTTGGTTCTTGGTTCCCTAACTTAATAAATAGCACAAGCACTCACTCACCCTAACACTCAAGCCAGAAATCAGAGTCTTCCTTTTAACACCGCTCTGTCACCCTCCACATTAACAACCTTGCCAGGTAACACTTGAGGAACCTAAGCCAGCCACGGGAGTACCATTCAAGGGTGACTTACCATACAGAGTGAAGTATTTTAAACTAAAGCGGTCGGGACTGCGTTGAGCATCTGAGTTTCAACATTTCCTTGCTATGTCATCTTAACAACTCTAGGTCTCAACTTTCAGACTTACCAAGTTAGAGAAAAGAAGGGCATCTCGTTGTAGGGACTAACTGAACCAATGTATGTACAGTGCCTCGTACAGGACTTGGCGGGTAGCATTCACTGATACGAGTTATTTATTATATATTCTGCAGCTCTTGTCTGGGATGATCCCGGCTAACTCCAAATCAGAAATACTAAATTCCAAATCCGGTTCTCCTGAATTGGGTCCGTCATCTAAAAAAATCATCGTCCCTATTCCCTACCGAAATCCTACCTGCACATCAAGACCCAGTTCCAGTTCTAAGTTTTTCCCAGTCTTCCATCACCCCTTCGCCTTCAGCCAGCCCTTCCTTCTAAAAGAGAGATCCGAAGGAGGAGGCTCCTTCAAGAACTCGGGTAAGCAGTCTCGTAACGTTCATCCCGCGGATATGTATGAAGGGCTCACAGTGAGGTAGAAAATGTTCTCAAAAAGCAGGGAGTGGTGCAGTCACACAGAAATCCCTACTTTCAAGGAGCTGACCCAACTGGCCGCTCGCCCCCTTCACGCAGCCGGGCGCAAAATCGAAGGGACGACAGGCAGCCAGTTAAACCCAAACCATGGCCTCCCCCAACGAGCCCCTCCGAGCGGGCGCAAAGGCCGCAGCCGGAGATACCCGAGCGTAGGGTGGGCGGGACGACCGGCCGCGCGGGGCTCGCTGGACAGAAGGCTCCGGAGAGTAGCGCCGGGAAGCTTCGGCCGGGAAAGGCACGGATCTCCTCAGAGTGCGGGGCGGCAACGCCAAAGGGCCCTCACTTACCGTTCTTTCAGCGTGGGGGCGACGACCACCCAGCTCCTGGAGCTCCGCGGCGCGGGGGGGCTAGGGCTTCGGTTTAAACTCCGCAGCCGTTGGCGGTTGACACATCAGCCAATCAGATCCCGAGGAGGCCGCGCAGAGGAGGGCGGTTACCAGGAAGTGGGAGGTGGAAGGGGCGGGACCTCGAGGTGAGGGACAGAGGGGCGTGGCCAGGAGAGCTTGGGGGAAATTCGAAAGAAAAGAAATTGGTGGCTTGGGCCTTGAGTTGGTGGGGTTGTACTGCCTTCCGATGCCTTGACGCAAAAGGAAAGGTTCCTTTAACAAAAGTACCTTTTTTGGATTTCTAAAATTCTTGACAGTCATCGTTGCATTATGATGCCAGGATGTTTATTTAGTTTTCACTTAAAAGCACACCCCATGTTTCTTTCAACTTGCTCAAGGAAAAGCGGCA
The DNA here is from genome assembly GCF_963455335.1 of Martes martes. Classification (NCBI taxonomy): domain Eukaryota; kingdom Metazoa; phylum Chordata; class Mammalia; order Carnivora; family Mustelidae; genus Martes; species Martes martes. Next base: position 183,941,339 of record NC_137890.1, read on the forward strand.
AAATTTCTTTGAAAACCCTGCATCTCATTTAGGTCTTATACAAATGGTTTGGTCCAGCTAAATGTACAAGATTGGTATTTTCCGTTATACACAATTACATTAAAATATATGTATTATTCTGCTTATGTTCCAAGTCGATTAGCTTAGTTTTCCTCTTACAAGTGACTTTCATAATCTATGGAAAAACTACACTGAGAATAAAATTTCCTCTTTGTATGACATTAGACTGAAAAAACTGAAACTGAAAATAGCTTCTTGAATCTAGATTTTAATAATTGGTTTTATAGTGATGAAGTCGACTTCGTATTCATGTCAATGTTTTGTTCATCCGGGGACATTTGAGAATTAAAAATTTCCATTGTACTTGAGAGAATCCAGAAAAAGTATGTAATCTATGATTCTGAGTTAGATCTTTTAGTCTAATATATTTCAAAATCGGTGACCAAGGAGATATGGCTACATGAATCTTGTGTAAGTATAAGAGTATTTATTGATTGGCCGGCTGCTAAAATTACAGTTTATGGTTCAGTAAGATCTTCCATAAAAGTGGTTTAGAACATATTATACTGGTTATAAAAATTTCTGGTTTATTTAGGGATTAACTAGCTCTATGTCTTGTTTACCCAGCCTGACACATTAAATGCTCAATATATGTTATGTTTTTTAAATGAACCATGTCATGGCTCTGCCATTTAGTGCTTATTTAATCTTGGCCAAGTCACATAATCTCTTTGAGCTTCTGTTTCTTCATTTGTAATATGGAGGTTAATAACAACATCCAATATATTTTTATGATGGTTCCAATCAGCAGACCATTTTGTTCAAATACACTAATATCACTTTCCTCTTGACTTATTTTGTAGCTCCAGCTTCAAAACCAAAACAAATAGAAAAGGGAGAGCAGTCAGAGGTAAAAGAAATGTTACAAACCTTTTCAAGACAAATACCAATACCGCTTTTTTTAAAAAAAGATTTTATTTACTTACTTGAGAGAGAGAGAGAGAAATTGAATGAGAGAGAGAGCATGAGAGGAGAGAGGTCAGCGGGAGAAACAGACTCCCTGGTGATCAAAGAGCCGATGTGGGACTCGATCCCGGGACTCCAGGATTATTACCTGAGCAGAAGGCAATTGCTTAACCAACTGAGCCACCCAGGTGCCCCCCAATACCACTTTTTAAAAAAGTGATGATTCTCTTATTTCAGAACAGTTGAGGTAATTTAATGAATCATTGTTTTGTAAATTATAAAAAGCTCTTGAAAATGTAAATTGTTTTCAAACACAACCGTAAACTTAAAAGGTATAATTAATTGAACTGGATGTAACCTGATCTGAGCTTGCTTTTAGGTCATTTGCCTCGTGGTAGAATGGAGAGAGGCAGGAGCCCTGAACTAAGAGCGTGAAGATACAGTTAGTTTTATCTTGAACATACATTAGCCGTGTGTTCTTTGTTTTGGGCTCCTTATGTGTAAAGTAAACCAGTTAAATTAAATAAGCTCTCAGTTCTGTTATGATACTCTCCTGTACAAGGCACTGATTTTGCTCCCTCCCTCCATTTTCCTTTATTCCTACATTCATTAGTTGCCTGATTTTCTCCACCTCAGCGTAGATTCCAGCCAAATAAAATTTGGTTGTCCTGCCCCCTGACACACACACACACCATAAAATCATCTAAGAAAAACAGTCCCTGAATAGGAGCCGAGTAGAAGACACCGAAAATCAACAAACCAATAAAACAAAGTAGAAATAGTGTACTTCCATTTTATTAAACCGTTTGATCTGATCATCTCTATCAATCTGGCAGGTTGAATTACACCAAGAAAAACTAACCCAGGCTGGCAGAAGCGGAAAAGGACATTGGGTGGTTTAAAGCACTTTCGGAGAGGATAGAGATATGGGCTCGAAAACAGGAACCAGAGGGCCTTGGCAACAAAGACCCATCACATGCTACCAGCACGGTTTGCAGGGACATCCCTGATCTTCCATAGGCCTCAGGGGCCCTGCCGGCTACCCCTGGAACCTTCGCTGCTGCGCATCTCTGGAAAAAGTGGGCATGACTGTGCTACAATCGCTACAATCCCCATCCCTTCCGCCTGGCACCACCAGCCCCGGTTGCGAGGCCTGAGCTGAGTGTGTCTGACTGGTCAAGCCTGAATCATAGGCTACAAACTCTAGCTGGAACGGAGTCCTGAACATTCAGCCTGGGTCTGGCTTTTTTTTTTTTTTTTTTTTTCAGTGAGAGGCCATCCCTGCCTCCCCACTAGTCTCGGGAAGGGCCCTTGAGCTGGGCAGCCAACAGAATGCGAAAGGTTCATTTCAGTATTTCCCGCTACTGCGTTACAATAACTATTTCTATTTTCTTCACTGAAGACTTCCTGTTGCGCCGGGCTAGGGATAGGTAATAATCCTAACAGCGGCAGGGAACACTGACCAAGCTTTTTCTATGTCTTGGGCACTGTGTCCAGTCCTTTACACGCCTTTTCAGTTCTCACAGTGATCCTATGTGGTAGGTACGATTATTTCCTTTTTATAGTTGAGGAAATGGAAACACAAAAAAATCTAAGTAATTTCTGCGAAAACTTGGTTGTGTGGTACAGATGGAATTTGAACCGAGGCGGTCCGGCCTGGGCCATTCTGAGATGGCGGAAGAAGTGGCTGGTCATCTGTCACTTAGTTTCAAGGGATGGCCTTTATCCCGCAAACTTACCCGTGTTACCTGCTTACCAGCCTCCTCTTTTTCTTCAATTAACTTTTTTTTTAAGTCCCTTTCGTCCCTGGCATTATACTAGGGGTGGGGATGGATGAGGCCAATCCTCTTTCCTTAAGGGATAAGGCAGACAAGTGAACAATCCATTCCAATACAATTATGATAAGTAGAGATTTAAGACGTTTAAGATGTTTCTCTGGTTTTGGCAGGGGCAGGGGGTATGTAACAGGGGTGCTAAGCATTATTATCTCTGCGCTAGGTGCATGTGTGTGTGGCAGGGAGGCTTCTCTGGGGGAGGGATAAAATTACTAGAGCTTTTGGTCTAAGCCGCTCTCTGGCTGGACGGCCCTCAGCCGTTCTCACTGGGGCTCACTCACTGCCTCTGCCCTGGTCCACATGCTGGACTGTCCCGAGAGACAGAGGTTGGGTCTGCTTCCCCATCTCTATCCTGTGCTTCCACGGGTTTTTCCAAAAAGGATCCAACATTTCTCTACTCAAGATTTCCTGCGGTGAAATTCACAGCACACAACCTGGAGGCTTGGGGAAGGCTTGAGAAGTCAGCTGTCGTGCTCACTAGCTTTACCGACAGCCTGACAGTAGCATGTCCCATCCAGCAGGGCAGGGCCCTCGAGCCCACCTCTCCAGGGTTCTCTCCACACGGACGTTCCGCTGGCTGCTGGGGAGAGTCCCAAGAGCCCTCCCTCCACACCCTTCCTCAACACCCCCTTTCTTCCTTCTGTTCCTCACGGCAAATGCAAAGGAATGGCGGTTGTGGACAATAATGAATTCTGTTTGAAGTCCCCTGGGGATAGCTAGGTGGACATGTCCAGCAGGCACACAGATATAAAATGTGGAACTCAAAAGAGATATCTGGACTTGGCAGTAGAAATTGCTGGGATTGATTAAGTTCTGGGGGGAGGTGCATAGAGGCACGAGGAGGGTAGAAGGCAGAGCCCCGGTGAACATCAACATGGAGAAAGATGAAAGGGCAGCCAGGGAGGCAGTGAGGGGTCGGAGGAGACACGGGCCTCCTGAAAGCCAAGGCAAGAGCTCACTGCCGAAGGTACAGGCTGCCTTGTCTTACCCCACAGGAAGAGAACAGCCCTGGGGGTGAACAGTCAGGAAGTCATTCATTTCCCATCATCAGAGATGATGCAGGGATGGGGGCAGACAATGCCTTTTTTTTTTTTCTTTTTTAAGACTTTATTTATTTATTTAAGAGAGAGAGAGAGAGAGAGAGAGAGAGCGCGCGCACAAGCAGAGGAAATGGGGGAGGGAGAAGCAGGCTCCTGCGGGGCAGGGAGCCCGATGTGGGGTTCGATCCCAGGACCCTAGGATCACGACCAGAGCCGAGGCGAAGGTAGACACCCAATCGAGAGAGCCACCCAGGCACCCGCAAGGATTCTTTGTGGATTAAAAGGGAAGTGACAAAAACATCAGGGGAATCCAGGGTGGAGGGAGGAGCTGGTGGAGCGGGAGGGTGAATGACCCGGGAAAGAGGTGGAGAGGAGTGGAGCGGAATTCTGCGGATCCAGAGGTTGGAACAAGGGCTAAGCCACGGGCTGAAGGGTCACCTCTGGCTCCGAGGCCGGAAGAAGAGGCGAAATACCAGACATTGTAGACATAGATGAGTTCGCTAGCAGAAGTGCTCTGTAAGTTTCAAATTCCTACCAAAGTAGGACTATGAACTACTATTTTATTTAAAACATTTGTTTCCTTTTGAAAAAAGCCATCTCTACATTTAAAATATTTTGGTACTTCTCCTATAAATAGTTTCTGTAACAGGATGAAAAGAAATAATTAGTTTGTGCCTAAGACTCTCAGCAGCCACTACACACAGGAAGGGCCTCTTAGGATACTGTTAGTCAGAGAAAGAAAAATAAAAAGCATGGGTTTCAAATGACTAAAGCACCACAGAATTTAAGAGGGAAAAGATAAATACAATGGCAGATTCCTCCCAATGTAAAAGTTTCAACAATGAATCTAAATAAGCCCAAACAAATATGTTCACCAAACCAAACTGCATTCAACCAAGCCAGCACCAGTAAGTAGCTAAATCTTTATCATAACAGTTGGTTGTAGAAAACTTTGCGAAGTTCACCCTTAAAGCAAATGTGAAATACTTTTCTCCATAAGAGGATAATTAGGAATATTTTAAACTCACAGAATATCATGTATCTTCTCCATCATCTTAGTCTTATTAAGATGGTTTTCTTAAGATCATATTTGCCATTTTTTGTAAGTAATAAACCATATAGTGAGAGAAATTCTTTTTAAAGATTTTATTTATTTATTTGACAGAGAGAGAGAGAGAGATCACAAGCAGGCAGAGAGAGAGGGGGAAGCAGGCTCCCCGCTGAGTAGAAAGCCCTATGCGGGGCTCGATCCCAGGACCCTGAGATCATGACCTGAGCCAAAAGCAGAGGCTTTAACCCACTGAGCCACCCAGGTGCCCCAGTGAGTGAAATTATTTAGATAAAAGGATTAACAGCTAATAGGTTAAGAGGTTACACTGATGGAAAGTGGGTGGTGTCAAAGAATTGCAGAGACCAGTACATCTGACACATCATTGTAGCAATATAAGGTGGTCCACGTTCATTGTCACAGTAGCAGCAGAGGGCAAAGAGATTCCTGTTTGGTTGTAGATCCGGGAGGCCAACACAGGACAGTTCATGTGACCCTAAGGGTCTGTGGTAGGTTGCAAAATTCCTAATACCTCGAACTTGTGAAAATTACTTTATAGGGCAAAACCATGGATATTACCTTATTTCGAAAAAGAGTCCTTGAAGGGGCACCTGGGTGGCTCAGTGGGTTAAAGCCTCTGCCTTCGGCACAGGTCATGATCCCAGGGTCCTAGAATCGAGCCCTGCATCGGGCTCTCTGTGAAGCTGCGAGCCTACTTCCCCCCTCTCTCTCTGCCTACTTGTGATCTCTGGCCGTCAAATAAATAAATAAGATCTTAAAAAAAAAAAAAAAAGAGTCCTTGAAGATTTCATTATGTTGAGGATTTGGAGATGAGGAAATTATCCTGGACTATCCAGGTGAGCTCGAAATGTCATCACAAGTGTTCTTGAGAGAGGCAGAGAGAGGTGAGATGCAGAGATTCAAAGAGAAGGGAGGAGCAGAGAGAGATGCCCCCACACACTCAGCAATGTCAACAGTCACCAGAAGCTACAAGAGCCAAAGGTCAAATTCCCCCTAGAGCCTTCCGACGGAGTGCAGTCATGCTGGTACCTCGATTTTAGGTTTCTGGCCACCAGAATTGTCAGAGAATACATTTCTGTTGTTCTAAGCCACCCAGTTTGGGGGACTCTGTTGCAGTAGCCTCAGGAAAGTAGTACAGGGCTTGTAAAAGATGCGTAGGGTTTCACCAGATGAGAGCTGCATTGTATGGAAAGGGGCATTTTATACTGAGAGAAAAAAGGCAGAACAAAGGCAATAAAATGTCAAAAAATGAATAAATTTTCTAATGAGTAGTCCAGTTCAGATATAATGTAAATATTAAGGGCTAGGTAGAAAAGGAGGGAGTAATTTCAGAATTGCCAACCCATAACTGAAAACTCGACTGACTAGAGTTGAATATTTGTTTACCACTCTTGTTCTTATCTTTTGCTTAAGGCAAGGTGGTCAAATACTGTGATCTAAAGTTACTTGGATTCATTTCTCCCCTCTATTCAGGGTGACTGACTCCATTATTCACTTGAATTATGGCTAGGTTTGCTTAAGTCTATTTGTATATAGTTTTATTTTTTCCCTATCTTTATATGCATGTATGTTTATGTTTATATATGCATCTTAGTATGTGAAGCATTAACTACTTTCAAAATCAGAACTTTATTCACTCTTCCTTTCTTCTATCCCTTTCTCACTCCTACTTCCTTACTGCCTGTATTAGTTTCCTACGGCTGCTGTAACAAATCACCACAAATTTAATAGTTTAAAATGACTGGAGGCCAGAAGTCTGAGACAAATCTTAGGGGGCTAAAATGAGTATGTCAGTGAGGGCGTGTTCCCTCTGGAAGCTCATGGGGAAAATCTGTTCCCTTGCCTTTTCCAGCATCCAGAGCTGCATTCCTTATGTTCTTTGACCCAGGGCACCTCCCCCCTTTTTCAAAACCAGTAGCATCACATCTTGTGCTTCTGACTTCCCATTTCCATCACAAAGCCTTCTCTTCTGTTTATAGTCAAACCTCCCTCTGCCTGCCTCTTATAAGGATACTTGTGACTACAGTTTAGTACCCACCTTGAAAATCCCAGATAATCTCTCCATCTCAAGATATTTATTCATGTTTTAAAAGATTGCATTTATTAACTGAGGGTTTTGGAGGGGAGGAGGATGGGGGTTGGGTGAGCCTGGCGGTGGGTATTTTGGAGGGCACGTATTGCATGGAGCACTAGGTATGGTGCATAAACAATGAATTCTGGAACACTGAAAAGAAATAAAATCAGGGGCGCCTGGGTGGCTCAGTGGGTTAAAGCCTCTGCCTTCGGCTCAGGTCATGATCCCAGGGTCCTGGGATCGAGCCCTGCATCAGGCTCTCTGTGAAGCTGCGAGCCTGCTTCCCTTCCTCTTTCTCTGCCTGCCTTTCTGCCTACTTGTGATCTCTGTCTGTCAAATAAATAAATAAAATATTTAAAAAAAAGAAAATTAAACTAAATTTTAAAAAAAGATTGCATTTATTTATTTGATACAGGGAGAGAGAGAGAGAGAGAGAGAGAATACAAGCAGGCTGAGCAGGAGGCAGAGGGAGAGGGAGAAGCAGGCTCCCCACAGAGAAGGGAGCCCGATGCAGGGGTCAATCCCAGGACACTGGGATCATGACCTGAGCTGAAGGCAGATGCTTAACCAACTGAGCCACCCAGGTGCCCCTTTTTTCTTTTTAATTGCAGCTTGTCTCTTCCTAGAGGGTCTGCTTCCTCTGCAGCCCTCTCAAGTAGTGACTGCTTTTCCTTCCACTCTCTGCATACATCAGGGTATGTATTACTATTAACAAACATTTTTTCTTCTTTCCTTTCTCTAAGTCCTAGTTAATCAGAACTGTGTGCCATCTGGATATAGGATCTCTCCTTGTCTCCTCAATGTCATCTTCTAAGGTTCTTCTAATCATCCATTGTTGATGACATTGGCTTCTGTTTCATCTTCTTTCTTTCCACTCTTGTTGACTTTACTACTTATGGGGATAGCTCATCTGAAAATAATCATTTCTTCCATCCCATCTCAGCCTGGAACCTATCATTACAGTCATTGTAATGATAATACCTTTGAAATCTTGAAATCGAGTATGATACTCTCGGACAAGACAAGGTTGTCCACTCTCACCACTTTTATTCAACACAGTACAGGAAGTCCTAGTTGCAGCAATCAGACATCCAAAGGGCATCCAGATTGTGAGGAAGAAGTAAAACCATCACTATTCACAGATGACATGATACCATATATATAGAAAACCCTATATATAGAAAACATCAAAAAATTATTAGAACTGATAAATGACATCAGTAAAGTGGCAGAGTACAAAATCAATATACAGAAATCTGTTGTATTTCTCTCCACTGACAATGAAGTCGCAGAAGGAGAAATTAAGAACACAGTGCCATTTATAATTGCACCAAGAGCAAAATAGCTAAAAATAAATTTAACCAAGGAGGTAAAAGACCTATACTCTGAAACTTGTAAGACATTGAAGAAGGAAACTGAAGACAATACAAATAAATGGAAAGATATACCATGTTCATGGATTCAAAGAATTAAAATTGTTAGAGTGTGCATACTATACAAAGCAGTCTACAAATTCAATGCAATCCCTATCAGAATACCAGTAGCATTTTTCACAGAACTAGAACAAATAATCCTAAGATTTGCATGGAAGCACAAAGGGCCTTGAATAGCCAAAGCTATTTATCAAGCTTCTTGAGAAAGAAGAACAAAGCTGGAGGTATCAAAATCCCAGATTTCAAGATATACTACAAAGCTATAGTAATTAAAATAGCATGGTATTGGCACAAAAATAGACATATAGATCAATAGGAAGAATAGGGAGCCCCAAAACAAACCCGTGTTTGATCAATTAATCTATGACAAAGGAGACAAGAATATATAATGGGAAAAGACAGCCTCTTCAATAAATGGTGTTGGGAAAACTGAACAGCAGCATGCAAAAAAATGAAATGAAACCACTTTTTTACACCATACACAAAAATAAACTCAAAGTGGATTAAAACTCCAAATGTGAGACCTGAAACCATAAAACTTTTTTTTTTTTGAAACCATAAAACTCTTAAAAGAAAACATAGGCAGTAATCTTTTGGACATCTGCCTTAAAAATACGTTTATGGATCTGTCTCCCCAGGCATGGGGGAAAAAAAGTAAAAATAAACTACTGGGACTGCACCAAAATCAAAAGCTTTTGTGCAGCAAAGGGAGCCATTAACAAAACAAAAAGGCAACCTAGTGAATGGGAGAAGATATTTGCAAATGATATATCTGATAAGGGGTTGATATCCAAAATACATAAAGAAGTTATACTACTCAACTCAACACCAAAAAACCCCCAGTCCATTTAAAAAATGGGCAAAGGAAAAATAGACATTTTTCCAAAAAAGACATACAGATGACCAATAGATACATGGAAAGATGCTCAACATCTTTGTATGTATGTACACATACATATACATACACACATACATATACACATAATGGAAACTTACTCATAAAATGAATAAAAATGAAAATAATAATGAATAAAATCTTGCCAGTTGTGACAACGTGGATGGATCTAGAGGTTATTATGGTAGATGAAACAAGTCAAACAGAGAAAGGAAAATGTCATCTGATTTCACTTACATGTGGAATCTAAAAAATAAACAAAAAGAAATGAACAGACTCCTAAACACAGAGAACAAATTGGTGGTTGTCAGAGGGAAAGTGGGTGAGGGATGGGCAAAATAGAGGAACGGTATTAAGATGTACAAACTTGCAGTATAAAATAAAGAAGTCAAAGAGATGGAAAGTATAGCATAGGGAATACAGTCAATAATATTGTAATAAAACATTGTGCAGTGACAGATAGTGACTGTACTTATAGCGATAAGCACTGAGTAATGTATAGAATTGTCTAATCAGTATATTATACCCCGAAATGTAATACTGTACATCAATTACACTTCAATAAAATAAAATAAAGTTTAAAAAGTACGATATTCTCAAGGCATCCTGGGTGGCTCAATCAGTTAAACATCTGACTCTTGATTTCAATTCAGGTCATGACCTCAGGGTCATGAGATTGAGCACTGTGTTGGGCTCTGTGCTGGGTGTAGAGCTTGGTTAAGATTCCCTTTCTCCCTTTGTCTCTCCTTGCGCGCGCTCTCTCTCTCTCTCTCTCTCACACACACACACACACACACACACACACACAGAGTATGATAGTCTCTAATCACTGCCTCCAATCCTTCCAGGTCACTTCACTCTAATACTCCTATTTAAATCATTTCTCAATTTCACTAAGATTTCCAATCCATTAACCTCACTTTTTTTTCACTACCCACCACCACCTCTATATAGTTACTTCTCTCCTTTCCAGCGTAGAGTCCCTTCATTAGGGGAAAAAATCACGTATCAACTCTCTTGCCCCTCTCTCCTTGTATTATATTTCAACCCTAGTTGAGTCCCATTATCAGCTCCTACAATGAAGTGGTTGAATGTTCCTGGATAAAAGTCACATAACTGGGATGACTGACTTATCATCCATGTTACAATGATTATAATCTTCCAATAGGTTCTCATTTCTTCTTGGCAATCCTAGAATGTTTCTATAGAAAGTTTGATTTTTCAATTTCTGAAGATAAATAGTTTGTATTTTATCTTCCTTCCTCAAACCTTGTCCATACCTCATCTTCTTTACTCTCAGCCTCTGATCTTGGTTTAAATTTAGTAGAAAAAGTAGAAGCCATTCCATCAGAATTTCCTCATTTATTCACTGTGAATTTTACCAGTTTATCAGAACTTAATCTGTCTTCTCTGTTTTATCTCCCATCTCTGCTCTTGTCCAAAAGAAATTCCTCCGTTTGTGGAATATTACTCAGCCATAAAAAAGAATGAAATCTTATCATTTGGAATGACATGGATAGGACTAGAGAGTATTATGCTAAGGGAAATAAGTCAGTCAGAGAAAGGTAAATATCATATGATTTCACTCGTGTGTAGAATTTAAGAAACAAAACAAATGAGCAAAGGGAACAAGAGAGAGAGAGAAGAGAGAGAGAGAAACCAATACACAGACTCTTAACTACAGAGAACAAACTGATGGTCAGAGGGGAGGTGGGTAGGGAGGGGTGAAGCAGGTGATGGGATTACAGAGTACATTTGTGATGAGCACTGGGTGTTGTATGGAATTGTTGAATCACTATATTGCACCCCTGAAACTAATATCACACTGTATGTTAACTAACTGGAATTAAATTAAAAACTTAAAAATAAAGGAAAATCCTCCATTTGTGATCTGGTTCCAGTACTCTTTTGCCTTCCCAAGTTCTTATTCCGTCAGTGGTCCCCACTCTCCCTCCTGCATCGCCAATCTCGACCTTTCCACTGAATCATTCCATCAGCATAACCTGCTCTAGTAATTTTCATCCTAGAGCTTCTTTCCTTGATCCTGTATCCCACCTTAACTACAGCTCCACTTCTCTTGCGTTCTCTTTACCATAGGTCTTCTCCAGCTTTACAACCAGTTTCCCATCTCACAGTTACTCGTTGGCCCAGTTTTATCTGGGCTTGCCTCTTCATCATAGCCTTGAAACTGCTTTTGTCAAGGTCACCAAGAATGCCCATGTTATCCAACCCAATGGACTCTTGATCTCTGAGCAGCATTGGACAGAAATGACATTTTCCTCTCTGTAGCTCCATACTCTCCTCCCCTCTGGCTTTTTCTTCTAAGCCTGAACTCTAAATATTGGAGGCAATGCTCCATCCCACTTCTCATTTACCTGTTCTTTGCACAGGTGATTTTATCCAGTTCCATGGCTTTTAATGCTGATGCCTTCCAAATTCAAACCTTTAGCACAGAACTTCACTCCTGAGTTCCAAATTTATTCACCAGCTACTCAATCTCTAGTTGGATGCCTATTAAACATCTTAATCATTATAGTCCTAAACACAGCTTCTGATCTCTCCCATAAGTCACCATTTCAGTAAATGGTGCCAGCATCCAGTTTTCAAGCCAACATTTTGGAAGTGACCCTGCAAGTTTCCTTTCCCGTATTTCCCATATGTGGCAGCCATGAAAACACACTGCTCCGAACTCTGATCACAGGGAGCATTACTGGCTGGTGGCCCCAGTTGCTGTGCTCTGAAATCTATCACCATGATCCAGGCTGTACTTCCCCTGGATTGCTCTGAGCCAGTGACTGAGTGAGGCAGGGTCGGTAAGGCAGGCCCATTCCTGGGAGACATAGGACTCCTCTGATGGGGGGCATTGGTTTGCGGACTCCCCATTGGCTTTCTTGGGGAGCATCTTGCATCATATTTACAACTTTTCCTACCTGTTTTTTTTTTTTTTCCTGTCCTCCACAAGAGTTGACTCACCATCCAGTCTAAAGGTTTTCCCAGCCCCCTTCAGAGCCCTCCTTGTTTTTCCTTCACAGATGTCTTCTCCAATAAGTTTTCAGCATGTTTAATCTAACTTTATGGGCTGTTTCTCAAAGAACCTGAGCTAACACACCACAGCTGAACATTCAGCAATGTTATATAATTTCTGTTTCCTAAATACATCTCTCGCAGTCATCCAGTTCTCTCTGTTGCCATCATCACTGAGTAGAAACTATGCCATTTCTCCCCTGGATTATTCCAATGACTGCCTACTCTCCAAACCATTCTGAACATAGTAGCCAGAGTGATTTTTTTTTAATAGTAAATCAATCATGCCACTTTCCTGCTTACAACCTTTCGATGGTTTTCCATTATACCTAGGGTAAAATTTAAACTCCTATGACCACCACAAGGTACTTTAAAACCTGGCTCTTGCCTATCTTTTTAGCTTCATCTTATATCACCTTCCTCCTTAGCCCCACGCTTACCAAGCTCCAGCCCTACTAGTGTCTTTTCTCTTCTTACAAACTGTCAAATCCTTTCCGGCCTTCGGGCCTTTCGGGCCTTTCTGCTTGCTCTCTCTTCTCCATAATTACTCTTCCCCCATTTCTTCAGAGGGTGGGCTCATTTTCATCCTTCATGCTCAACTTAAATGCCCCCTCATCAGCAGGGCCTTCTCTACGCCAGCCATCATCTCCACCCAACATGATCCCATTTCCTCTCAAGCAGTTCCCACTAACCGTAACCACTTCGCTTAGTGTTTGTTTCTCCCACTTGAACAGGAGTAGGCAAATTATGACCCACAGGCAGCCAACTGTCTTTGTATGGCCGGGATCGAAGAATGGTTTTTACAAATTTAAGTGTTTGAAAAAATTTCCTTAAGAATATTTCACAACACAGGAATATTATGTGACATTCAAATTCCAAAGTCCACAAATAGAGCTGGAACACAGTCACTCTCATTTAGGTATTAACTATGGCTGCTTTAACATCACAACAGCAAAGCTGAGCAGCTGCATGCGGCCCACAAAGCCTAGAACATTTACAGAAAAAGTTTTTTTTTTTTTCCTAAACTGTTATTTATTAAGTAATCTCTACCCCCAACATGGGGCTCAGGCTCATAACCCCAAGATAAAGAATCACGTGCTGTAGCAACAGAGCCTGCCAGGCACACCCACTAAAGTTTCCACACCACTGCACTAGAATGTGGGTGCCATGGGTCAGGGGCACTGCTTGTCTTATTCAGTCCTTCCCTCCTAGTGCCTGGTCCACAGCTAATGCTCAATTTATGGAACGAATCAGTCTTACCACTCTCCAGGGACTACTACTGTCTGAGGGGGTAGGTGGGTGTAGGTCTCATTGGCTTCTTCCCTTCTAAGACCCAGGCAGAGGAACTGGGAACCAATTACTATTGGCTCTAGAAATAGTACCTTGAAATAGTATCTTGAAAACAGGACTGGGTTTTATTCATCTTGAAATATCTAGCAAAGTCTTTCGAACAAGGTAAGGTGCTGCTGGAAGCTGGAAAAACTCTTTTGGGGGTGTAGTTAAGATAAAATGAAATAGGGGCCCCTGGGTGGCTCAGTGGGTTAAAGCCTCTGCCTCCGGCTCAGGTCATGATCCCAGGGTCCTCCGATTCAGCCCCGCATCAGGCTCTCTGCTCCGCGGGGAGCCTGCTTCTCCCTCTCCCTCTGCCTGCCTGACTATTTGTGATCTCTGTCTGTCAAATAAATAAATAAAATCTTTAAAAAAAAAGATAAAATGAAATAATCATGCAACGGGCTCAGCATAATGTCAGATGGACATTAGTGTTCACTAAAAGATCGCTCCTGCCTCAATTTTCTTTGCTGTGATGGGAATAAAAATATGCGGCAGTACAACAGACTAAATTAAACAAGAATGCTCTTCGTGAAACAGCTTTGTAAACTACAGACACTCTCCGAAAGGACTTATCCAAGTGCATGCGGTATATTACTAAACTTGGCATTGGGCCGCCCAGTTTGGAGGGAAGGGCCCTCACCTGGGAGTAAGAAGACGTAACTCTTCCTAACTCTTACCACTTAACTGACCAGGAACAATCAGAACATCGGTGTTGTTTCTTTTCTTCTCGTGTAAAAGCAGCCTCTGCACAGACACGACATTCCCCTAGGGTTCAGCCGTTGTCTCTCTGCCGGGTCTTGCCTTTTCCTGCAGGTACGGAGCCCTCCCACTCTCGCCCTACCAGAGCCCGCAGGTTGAGGCGGGCTGAGGGGCGGGGCCAGTCCGGGGGCGGTGCGGGGCGGGGCGTGTCTGGGCGGGGCCGCCCTCTTTCCGGGTGTAGTCGCCGCCGGGCCGGGCCACACGGGGGCGCCGCTGGGGCCGCGCTGCTCCACGAGTTGCCGAGCAGCCGAGGAGGCCCTCACTTCCGCGTCGGGCCCCGCGGCGTCCGGCGTCCGAGCCGAGGGCTGGGCGGGCCGCAGGTCAGTCGAGGAGGCCGCCTACCCGGCCCCGCCCGTGCAGAGGACCCGGGCGCCGGGTGGGCCGCGGGCCCGGGAGGCAGCGGGGCGCCCCGAGGAAGGGCCCGGATCGCGCCGATATCACGGGCGACCCGGGCTGCAGGCTCGGGCTTCGGGCCGATTCGGGGGCCCCCGGGCAGCCGGGAGACCCTGGCGGGGCTTTCTGGTGTCCCAGCCCCTCCCCCTCTCGTCCCGCATCGCGGGAGAAGTGCGAATCCCCCGAGCAGCGTTTCTCAAAGTGGGGTCCGCGGGCGGCCTCCCGACCCCACCTCAGACTTTCTGATCCGGACTCTGTGGTGTGGCCCGGGAATCTGAATTGACAGCAAGCGTCTCTGATTGTTTTGAGGCAGGGGGTCCGAGAGCCTCATTTTGGGGGCAGTTCTACGGAGGGCAGGGCACTTCCGACACAGCCAGTGTTTAAGCGGGTGCATTTGAGGATGGGGCCCGTGACTGGCCTTGAAACGGTGACGGATGGTTCTCTGCCATAGGAGAACCGGCCTGAGGCAGGGGTGGCTCTTAAATCCTTGCACTCGGGGTGCTGCCGTGTTCCTTCTGTCACAGCAGAAGTCTGCAGATGGACAGATGCTTAGTGAGCGGAGTGCCCGGGTCAGGGGCCTTGCGGATGAGCAGATGCTGAAGTAGGCAGTGCGGGGTGCAGCGACAGTGTGGGGTGCAGCGAAAGAACTTGCAGCTGGTCCTGCTGACCCGGATTGGGGCCGACCCCACCACTTACCGGCGGCGGAGCCCTACTGTGGACCCTGCTCACCTCCCTCTATGTCTTTTTCCAGGGTCCTCATCTGTCTATAGGGACAGTAATTCCGATCCAGTGGGGCTTTGTGAATTAGATAATGTCTGCCACGTGTTTCCTGCAGTAACGGAAACCCCATACGCATTGAGTAAATGGGAATTATTAAGAGTGATGTAGAGTCTGCCTTCCTAGGGCTTATGGTCCCCCCCCTCCCCAATTAGGGATTAAATAAGTGAGATAAAACGTGTAGAGAGGTACAAAGTATATTTGGTGGTCTTCGCACGGATTCTAACTGGGGGGTGAGTGGGAAGCTCATGCAAGTGGTGTGGTTTGCCTGAGGCTGTTGAGAAGGATTTCAGGGGGCTGGTGGCTGGGGCGGCAGGAGCCCATTCCCTCCCACGCTTCACACGCGGTTCTCCCACTTGGATCATGGCCCGGTTGCTCCTCCGACTTCCAGGCAGCCAAAGAAGTCACACTGATGAGTGGCGTTGGAAAGCTGGACCATGGGTCCGTGAGAGTGTCTGTCTACTGACCACGTTTGACGCCCAGTGTTTTCTTTCGTCAGACATCAGTGGTCTCCTTTCCCTGATGCATTAGAGACTGGCCAGACTGGAGCATCTCGGAGAGGATGCTCGCAGTACATGTGAGTTGCCAGGCCTGAGCCTCTAGACAGCCGTTTTACAGGTGCTGTGGAATGTGCAGTTATATCAGGAGAAGCTTTTTCATCACCGTGTTGTTTCCGGTTCCATAGAAACCCCACAGTCATCTGGGGTCATCCATCTCCGGAGAGGATTAGCACATCAGATCCTTAAAACTTCCCCAAAGCTTCAGCCACTTTTGACTGGAGAAGCCATATGATGTAGAGGTGTTATTTGTTGCTTTCTGGACCGGTCTGGCTACTGGTATACATAAAATCCTGATCTCAGTTGATAAATGACATGTGTTCCTTAGTGACCTAACCTGGGAACTGCAGTGACCATTGTTAATACTTTCTGCTCTTACGTCTCCTTAAATCTCCGGAGCCAATATCAGTCCCTCAGTATTCACCTTATCATGAAATTTATATCATTATAGATAATATTTATCACTTACCAAGTACTTACTCTGAGCCGGAGACTGTCCTGTATGTTCTGTCAGCTTATCTTAGCTTTTTATATGTCCTGTCGGTCCTTCCTCTGATAGTCCTTTGAGGTGGGCACCATCCCTGGGTCCATTTTATAGATGAGGAAATAGGCAGGGGGAGATAAGTACTTGTCCCACCCTAGTAAGTGGTAGAGCCTCGTAGCCTAATCCCACACTACATGCTGACCCTCTCTGTGGTCTAGACAGCTCAGACTCTCTTATGTGAGTACCAGAGAACATAAGCAAACCTCACCTTTGCTTTATATGTGACATTCAGTGCATTATTTGAATTCTTTACACAGTCATTTCAATAGCTGTGATTTGGTTGGTGACAGTTTATCATTTGCAAATGCTCTGAGCCAACGTTTTCCAGCTTCCCAGCATATCTCGGACTTCTTTAATATGATATAAAGCCCTTCAGTATTGTCAGAGCTGAGGAATTTGAGTCACATTAAAATGCGTTTATTTCATTATCTACTTAGTGCATTGTAGGACGTGTCAGCCGTGGTTGTTCTTTGTTTTCACAGAGGTGGAACAGGACCGCCCTTACTTTGCAGTTTCTGAAAGCGTTTGAAGGCAAAAATTCAGGTGTTGCTGGGAGCAATGGAAGGTCACAAGGCAGAAGAAAAGGTGTTAGATGTTCTTCGACTGAATGTGGGTGGCTGTATTTACACAGCCAGACGTGAGTCCTTGTGCCGCTTTAAAGACTCGATGCTGGCATCCATGTTCAGTGGTCGTTTTCCTCTAAAAACAGATGAATCGGGTAAATACCTAAAGTCTGTAAGCATGGTCATCAGTATGCATTAAAATAGTCTAGTTTGAATTCCCTTTGGTTTTCGTAATTACAAAAGAATGTATTCGACCAGTATACTAATTATTGAGACCATTAGGGCTGAATGGCGATTTATTAAATACATGGAGAAATGAAATATGAGTTTCCAGAGTCCGTGACACTGTCACTACAAGTTGACAAGAAGACGAATGCGTGTAAAGGCCAACCGTGACCTCATTATGGGGATTGATTGTATTTGGAAAGTTGTTCCATCCACGTAACTCCACGGATGAAGGTGTTGAGGCGTCCCTCTGTGTTTTGCAGATTAAAACACCGATTTCTCTGGAGAAAGCAGCCGTCCTCCTAGTTCACAGGGCAGTCAGTGGTAGTGTTGAATTAGCATGAAACTTGCCACCTCTAGCTGCGTAGCCTTGTGTGGGCTGACATGTACACACGAGAAAATGTCAGTCACCTAGTCGGGGGGAGGACTGAACATTGGGGTTCCAGAAGGGACTGTAAAACACAAGGGTAGGGATCTGGGCTGCTCTCCCTGCTTGGAGTTCTCTGGCATTTACTGAACCGACTACTGGTTGTCAAGCAACTTCGGCCGCGGGAGTAAGGCATTTTGCCCCTCCTCGGTGCTCTGGGGCTCAGAGAACCCACTCTTGCTTTTGTGTCAGAAGAGAGGGAGAGAGGAGTCTTGAGCACGAGGGACTGTTGGTAACCCTGGGTCTTAGGAGAGTGGTTTGCCAGCCGGAGGGCAGTTGAATGAATGGGAAACACCAGTGGCTGGTGGCCAGCGCTCAATGGCTACGTGGGCAGGAAGATTGTTGGTGAAAGATGGTAAGCAGCGATTGTGGGTCCCCCCCCCCCAGGTTTTAGCTTCTTAATCCCCTCTATTCTAAGCTACTCAAGGGAGAAAAGGAATTACTGAGTAACCTTCCATCAAGTTTGCTAAATTGTCATAAAATAGTACCAGCATAGCATCAGGAGCCCTGGGTTTATATGTCAGTGACACTGGCAGCTGGCTTAGAGCCAAACATGACATGTTAAGGGCACGCCCTCATTAGGGAGGAGCTCCATACGTCCTCCCTGGCTGGGCAGGGTTGAGGTTAGGGGTAAATTTCCATCTCAGGAGCAGTCTGGGGTCTCCATGGCTTTTAAAGGGCCACAGCGGGAATATGGTCATTGCATCCAAAATCCCAAATGGAGCTTGGGATACATTTTCCTGTACGGTTGGTGAATACAGAGAATCACCAAATCTGACTAACCCCATTTGAACTGTAGCTACTAAGTTTCTCATTGTAGAGGTCTTCAGTCTGATTTCAGTTGGACGTGTTGAAATTTTATCTATGGTCATGTGTATCTATGCAATGATTTTTGAACTGAATGTTTTCTAGGGGCTTGCGTTATTGACCGTGATGGACATCTGTTTAAATACCTTTTGGATTATCTTCATGGAGAAGTTCACATTCCCGCAGATGAGCACACCCGAGTTGCTCTCCAGGAAGAGGCTGATTACTTTGGCATCCCTTATCCGTACAGCCTGTCTGACCACTTGGCCAATGAAATGGAGACATACTCTTTAAGGTCAAATATAGAACTTAAAAAGGTCTTGGCATTTTCTTAAGTTTTAAAAAATATATATGTGTATATATTTTTACATTTTTATACACAAAGTAATGTGTGTTATTTTGCATAGCCTGTGTTGCCACATAAGCCAAACATGGGAAAGTTTTACTTTTTCTAATATTTGAAGACACTTTTCTTAATTACTATTAATTTTTTTTAGAGATTTTATTTATTTATTTGACAGACAGAGATCACAAGTAGGCAGAGGCAGGCAGAGAGAGAGGAAGGGAAGCAGACTCCCCGCTGAGCAGAGAGCCCGATGCGGGGCTCGATCCCAGGACCCTGGGATCATGACCCGAGCCGAAGGCAGAGGCTTTAACCCACTGAACCACCCAGGCGCCCCTATTAATTTCTTTAAGGCCAAAATTCTATGGTCTAGGAAAGTGTATTATATTGCCACTCAGGTTTCTGGAGTTTGTCTCTCTCATTGAAGATTTAATATCTTTTGATGGCTTTTTAAAAGTATTCCGGTCTTTAGGTTCTTTGTAAATTAACAGCAATACTGTAGTATATAAGGGTATGGTGGTATTATTTTATTTACTGAAATGACTTTTTAAAAGAATGGTCATGATGAATAAAAGATTGTATAAAATCTCCTACCTGATTTAGTGAATGTAGCAGTTTGTTACTAAGTTAAAACATTGCTTTGATTAATTTACTTTGGGATTAGTAAATCCTTTTTTAAAGATGCTTCTCCTTTAAATCACATTTTAAAGATCTTTACGTGACTTGAAAAGCGTCATTACCTGTTTTTGTCATATCGATAAGTATTATATTTACTTTTAACACCTTTGGGGATCTAAAAGGAAAATACTTTTCCTAGATAATTAATAATAGTGAAAACTGATCTCAATTGGTTTAATTTGGACATTGGCTTAGGAGAGCAAGCTGACGGTCCGGTTATTAGGAGTGTAGCATGAAGAGAAAGGTGATTTGGTTCCAGATCCCCTTCAGGAATTTGCGTGGTTGTGTGGGTTCTGCTACTGAAGTTACTTAGAAGTTATTGGGTGCTGTTTGCCACATCTGCAGAATGGGGCTAAAACACCTGACTGGAAAGTTGGGGTGGGCTGACATTCATCTTCTGAAGTCTCAACTCGATAGTCTTTTATTTCTGATTTGTATGCAAAAAGGACATTCACCATGTCAGCCAACACATACTTACCTCCGATGTCTTAGGTGTATAGAGCACTGCTCTAGGGACTGTGTGGGACACAAAGAAATACAACATACAGGTAGATAGCAATAGTAAATGAAACTCTAAGACATGTTAGGGTCCTATTTTCATTCACTGGAGTCCATAAATACAAACATCTTCTTTGCATCAGGCAGGATTCCAGGCACTTGGGATACTAGACAAAGCAGACAAAAGTGCCGGTCCTCAGGGCGCTCAGAAGAGTAACGCGGTTTCTCCCAGGGAAGGCCTTTGCCACTCCAGTGGGCGAAGTCCTACTGCTCTGTGTCCCTTCGAGTGACATCGGCTCACCTGGTCGCACTTACACTGTGTGCTGATGGCTTGCTGACTGTCTTGTCTTTTACCTTAGCTATAAACTCAAGGAGGGTTGGGATGCTGTGTCCAGGACGTTAGACACCATTCATCACATGAGTAGCTTCTTAATATTCAAGTGAATGAATGAATAGATAGATAAATGCCAAAGGAGTTCTTACAGTTTGCATGGGGTTCATGTATCCCTATCTTTCAGTGGAGAAGAATAAGTTAATCTGCTTAATTCATGATTGGACTTGGAGTTAAAAATAAGTACATCAACCACGAGGCTTAGTCAGTAGAAGGTGAAAGGAAGACTGAGTCAATGGGGAAATTGGGCGAATAAAGGGAAAAGAAGAAGGTCTTTTGTCATATGAAGATTTTAAAATTAAAAATAATGTTGGTAGTGAGGCTAAAGGAGGGGGGAAAGGAAAATACAATTTCTCTGTGGGAAATTGTACAAATTCTCTGTGGGATTCGGTAGAGGAAAAGGTGTTGGGATTTTGGGTGGTGCCTTTTGTGATTTGCCCCACACTCACCCCAAATTCAACAAAAGTGTGTTTGCTTTTTCAAGGCATAAAGACTAGGTCGAAATTTATAATGTTTTTATTTCCTGTATGACCAACTAAAATGCCGCTTTACATGAAATAGAGCACATTCATTTTTACTTTACTCCAGAATTAAATTCAAATTTTGTATATTTTTTTTGCTCCAGGCTCTAACAGACTTCTGTGATTCATATGGTTTGGTTTGCAATAAGCCAACAGTTTGGGTTCTCCACTATCTTAACACATCAGGTGCAAGCTGTGAGAGTAGAATTATCGGTGTATATTCCACAAAAACGGATGGAACAGATGCTATTGATAAGCAGCTGGGAGGAAGAATTCACAGTAAAAGCATTTTTAAAAGGTATGTCCAAATTTAAATAGGAAAAGGAACAAAATAAAGTCTTGGTGTCTTGTAAGAGGTGTTACTGGTTGGAGTATGTGGTTGACTAGAGGAGATCATCGACACTGGGCAGCGCGCAGCGTGAGCCCTGGCTGGCAAGACCGGCCTGCTTCTTGATGTGCATGTAGGCCACAGGACAACCACAGTGGTCTAGTCTATTGCCTCACAACTGGGAGTGGGCATCAGAATCCCCCGAGACTTTAGAAAAAAAGAAAAGAAAGAAAAGCAAAGCCACCTGCTTGCCTGGCTCTCTCCCCTGGACCATACATAGTCCAGCAGCAGAAGCACTGCTTAGAAGTCAGCAGGCCCACTGAGTGACCCAGGACTGGCCTGTGCCTTGGTGACCTATTCTGAGAAATAACAAAGGACTTCCTTGGTCCCTCCCAGCCTTGAAATTCTATGACTCAAACATGTCAAATTCTTAAGGGTTATTCTCTTAATACTCTTTCTGTAAATTTACTTAACATTGGTCAGTTCACTTAGCAGTCCTGTTTTTTGTTGTTGTTATTTGTTTAATTCTCTGGGTGGCTGGATTGGGTCACATATTAGTGACTAATGAATGACCCCATGACTTGCTTATTAGGTGATTAAATGTGTCATCATTTTCTGAATTCTTTCCAGGATGTTTATCTAAGATATGTGAGTGCTTGGCTTAATGCTATGCAAGTTTTAGTCAAAGGTGAATCTTTTAAAATTTTCCTGGGGTTAGGTAATTTTTTAGAAAACTTATTTTTAAAGATTTGTTGATTTGTCTGCACAGTCTATATTGTGGAATTAACAAGTACTTTACCACAGTAAAAAGAGATCAAATGTGGTTTAGCACGAGTATAGCATATTATACCCATAGTATATAATACATAATAAATATATTATCTATATACTTAAGGGAGGGTCACAGAAGAAATGTTATTCAATACCAACATATTTTTCCCCTTAATTAACAAATACTTGGTGAGTTTCTAGTTTTTTGTGTGTGTGTGTGTATACATGCACACATTCATACTTAGGTAGTATGTTTTCATCATCTTTTGCAATATTTCTAGAGAGGCGGGAAATAATGTTCAGTACATTTGGAGCTATTATTCAGTAGCTGAACTGAAGAAAATGATGGATGCCTTTGATGCCTGGGAAGGAAAAGGTATAGTACAATTCTTTTATTTCATGGCAAAAGGTGGACCTTTCCTTAATAAAACAAAGTAAGCTCAAATGCTACATTTCTCTTTTTGAGAAAGTATTTCTTTGTATAGGTCAAGTATGTCTTTGTATATTTGTCACCTCATAGTATCATTGATTGAGGCAGTTTACTTAAAAGTCTTGAGACCTCTTGGGGTGCCTCAGTGGCATCGTTGGTTAAGGATCTGACTCTTGGTTTCAGCTCAGGTCCTGATCTCAGGGTCACGAGATCGAGCCCCTAGTCAGGCTCCATGCTTAGCACAGAGTCTGCTTGGGACACTCTCCCTTTCCCTTTGCCCTTTCCCCCTGCTCTCTCTCTCTAAAATAAATAAATCTTAAAAAAAAAAATCTTTAGATTCCTGAGTTGCTAGATATTACTAATTGTTTATAATTAGTAATCTAAAAAAATAGTTTATAATTTCACCATCTGGTTATGCTTATTTAGTTCAATTAAACAACAGTTTATTTAGCACCTACTGTGCACCTAGCTTTGTTCCCAGGAAGTATACGTTTAAATTAAGCATGCAGTATACAATCAAAAGAAAAAAGGAGGGGTGCCTGGCTGGCTTGGTCCGTGGAATGAATGTGCAACTCCTGATCTCGGGGTTGTGAGTTCCAGCCCCATGTTAGGTGTAGAGATTACTTAAAAGTAAAATCTTAAAAAAAAAAAAAAAAAGGAAAAATTAAAAAAAGAGAAAATGAAAATAATACCACAGAAGATATCTGAAGAACACTTAGGAAATAATCATCTTTAAATACACACTTTGAAATTTGACCATTTTTACCAACCGCTCATATCATTTGATAATAATAATGCTGTTTAGTATCCAGTGTGGTAAGTGGCTTACATTCAGTGCCTCTTAGTCTTAAAACAATTCTGGATGCTGTTTACCATTGTACTGATGAGAAAACGGAGTCTCCGAGAGGCCCTGCCACTTGTAAGGATCACAGAGGGTTAACTGTTCTATGTCTAAGTTTTTTTCTTAATTAACAAGTATGTATTGAATGTCTCTTAGGTGCAAACCCTGTAAGAAGCCCTAAAGTTGGGTCCACAGATAAATAAGACACATCTTGGTCCTCAAATGATCTTAAAAGCTGGTAGAGACAGACATTGCAAGTCACATAAGTTGGAATAAAAGGAGAGGAGGAGGAGACTTTTAAAAAACTCTCCCACCACCCGTTTTTCTTTTGGGTGGGTTGCTAGTGCCAATCCTTCTTCCTTTCCTCGACTTTGTCCCCCTCACTTTTCCTCCTTTATTTATTTATTTATTTATTTATTTATTTTTCCTAAATCATACGCCTCAAGCAGATAGAAAAAAAAAAAGTGCTATTCTCTTTAAGCTTTTAATTTTAGATTTAATTGACTTTGAGACACTTAGGCTTAAGTTGAGGAACAACACCCCCCCCCCCCGCCCACTCTGTGTTCTCTGTGTCTCCTGTTGTGGCTCCGGACTGGCCGACGGCCTGGGAGCCTTCGGGAGGGCCCTGGCCGGGCTTCTCTCTCCTCTGACTCAGGAAGCTGAAGTGGAGAGCTGACGGCCCTGATTGACAGGGTGTAAGACTGATTTTAACTTTTTCGAGGTATTTAACACCATTCCGGAAGGCCTGTGGAAAGCCATCAGATAGGATACAGAAGTAGGATAAAGAATTATTGGAAGGAAGAAGACACTTATTATTTGGGGACAGTATGTCCTTTAAGAAAACCCAAAGGAATCAGCTAAAGGCATTTTAAACGATGAGTTTAGTAGACCAAACTATATAAGTAAACAGAGACCAGCTTACTTATGATAGATTAGTTAGAAATCACAGCGGAAAAATCCCACTCACAATAGCAATAAACAACAAAATAACTAGGACTGACCTATCAGGAAATGCTTTTGTGAAAAAAAAAATGCTTTTGTGGAGTCTTTTGTGAAGGAAACTGCTAAAATATGTTTATTCATCCATCAATTTATCCATCCACCTATTAAAAAAAAAGAAGATAAAGATTATGGTGAGACATACCATGCTCCCGAATGGAAAGTCTGTTCAGATAGATTTTATAATATTCATCATAATATAATATTCTATATTCTACATATATAATATAATATTTATAATATTCATCATAAAGACATTAGTACTTCTCAGATTAAGTTACAGGTTTAACGCAGTTCCTACCAAAATACACCAATTGAATATTGGTGTAAAAGATAGATGATTTAATAAGTAATTGAGAAATATGCTTGGGAGAAAACAACCTTAGCCTCATGTCCTGTATCAAAGTAATCCCAGGTGAATTATGGATGAAAAATGAAGCTGTAATAAACTATAATGAAACTTAAGCAAATAACTGTTTTCTTAATTGGAAAATAAATCATAAAGACAAAGATGAATAAATTTGATTACATAATATTTAATACATTAACTTTAAAATGAAAATTTGTAAATAAAATTAAAAGGCTAATAAAAACTTAGATTAAAAATATTACACTAATTGGACAAAGAATATCCTTAAAATAGAGTGGATTTATTTACATGGATTAGAAAGTCAATTCAACCCCTATTGTAAATAAATGTGCAGAGTTCATGACCACAAAATTTCTGGGAAAGGAGATAAACATGTGGCAAGAGGTTCACACTTATTATTTATCAATGACATACATATTAAATGAGACTTATTTTTTTATACCAGATTAGTAGAGATCTATGAATTCTTGGCAGGAGTAAAAATTAATATCACTTTATTGGGAAATAATTTATCCTTATATATCAATAA
This sequence comes from Martes martes, assembly GCF_963455335.1. NCBI lineage: Eukaryota > Metazoa > Chordata > Mammalia > Carnivora > Mustelidae > Martes > Martes martes. The sequence continues at coordinate 183,966,758 of NC_137890.1, forward strand.
CATCAAAAATTTTCATATTCTTTGACTCGATTATTCTACTTTTAGGTATCTACCCTAAGGTTATATACAAATGCAGACAAAGGCTTATGAACAGAGTGTTCAATGAAGCATTATTCATAACAGAAAAAATAAAAACAATATAAATGACTATAATAGAGGATTAAATACATATTGGTACATCTATGGGATATAGTTGAGCTATAGCTATTAAAATTATTTTGAATAATTTAAAAAAAATAACCATTAGCTTTTCAAAAAAAAAAAACGATTTTATTTATTTATTTGACAGAGCACACAAGCAGCAGAGCAGCAGGCAGAGGGAGAGGGAGAAGCTGGCTTCCCACTGAGCAGGGAGCCCGATGGGGGCCTCAATCCCAGGACCCTGGGATCAAGACCTGAGCCGAAGGCAGATGCTTAACCGACTGAGCCACCCAGGCACCCCTATTTTGAACAATTTTTTACATAGGTGAATGCCCATGATAAAATAAGCTATCATGGAATGATCAAAAGCAGGAAACAAAATGAAATATAAAGTATGTTCAATTATGTGCCTATCATATGAATAAGAAAAAGACTGGAATCAGATTCATCAAAGTGTCATGAACCATGTTTTCTAGTTTTAGGATTAGAAGTGATCTTGATTTTTTTTTTTTTTTTAAAGATTTTATCCATTTATTTGACAGAGATCACAAGTAGGCAGAGAGGCAGGCAGAGAGGGAGAGAGGAGGAAGCAGGCTCCCCGCCAAGCAGGGAGCCCGATGCGGGGCTCAATCCCAGGACCCTGAGATCATGACCTGAGCCGAAGGCAGAGGCTTTAAACCACTGAGCCACCCAGGCGCCCCTTGATTTTTTTTAATATATACTTTTCTATAAAATCCAAATTCTGTACAAAGGAAGTGAATTACTTTATAGGGAGGAAAAAAAATAAAAGTTTTTAAATTGTGGTATATCCATATAATGGAATATAAGCAATAAAAAGAAATGATCATTAATGTATATAGCAACATGGATGAATCTTGAAAGCATCATGCTAAAGAAGCTAGCCATTTATGTGCCACCCCTGAAGAGGTAACACTAGGGAATGGAGGGGAGGCACTGGTTGCAGAGGGGTACAAGGGAGCTTTTGGGGATAACAGAAATGTTCTATGTCTTGACTGTAGCTTTGATTACAAGACTATACATTTGTCGGGGCGCCTGGGTGGCTCAGTGGGTTAAGCCCCTGCCTTGGGCTCAGGTCGTAATCTCAGGGTCCTAGGATTGAGCCCCGCATCTGCTTTCTGCTTGGCGGGGAGCCTGCTTCCCCCCACCCCCTCCCCCTGCCTCTCTGCCAACTTGTGATCTCTGTCTGTCAAATAAATAAATAAAATCTTTAAAAACAAACAAACCCCCCAAAAAAACCAAACCCTATACATTTGTCAAAACTCATTGAACCGAGTACTTTAAAAGGGTGAATTTTATTTTATACAAATTATATCTCAATAAACCTGACTTTAAAAAAGTCTTAATGGTTGAGATTTGGGAATATTTTTGTAGCGTAAGTAGGTTTGGGAGCATGATGAAGCAGTTCCAGAAAATTACTGTCTTAAAATGAGGTCCATAGGCGTCTGTGAATACTGGATATATCTATTATATATAATAACTTATATGCCCAACTTGCTAAGTTGGTTAATATGTATTACTAAATCTTTAATGATTAAAAAAACAAGACACCAGGGGTGCCTGAGCGGCACAGTCAGTTGAGCATCGGACTGTCAGTTTTGGCTCAGGATGGGGTCATGGGATCGAGCCCCACGTTGGGCTCCGCATTTCGTGTGGAATCTGCTTGAGATTCTCTTTCTGCCCCTCTCTCTGCCCCTCCTGCTCACGCTCTCCCTCTCTCGCTCTCATAAATAAATCTTAAAAAAACAAACAAGAAAACAGGACACCATTTCCATTCCTGGGACTTCAAAATTACTTTAAAAAAGAAAAGTCACTTTTTATCTAATGTCATTTTTAAAGTCTTTTTAAAATGCATCTTTATGTATTTTTTTGTGATTCTTTTTTAAAAATTGAGGTGAAATTCACATAACATAAAATCAAAGCATATACTTCAGTGGCATTTACTACGTCAACAATGTTGTATAACCACCATCTCCATCTAGTTGCAAAACATTTTTATCACCCCAAAAGGAAAGGCAGTACCTGTAAGCAGTTACTCCCCATTCTCTTCTGTCTTCAGCCTCTGGCCGCCACCAGTCTGTTTTCTGTGTCAATGCATTTGCCTGTTCTGGATATTTCCTGTAATTGAGATCGTACAATATGTGACCTTTTGTGTTTGTCTCTTTTCACTCAGCATAATGTTTTTGAGGTTCATAAAAATACATTTCCAACTTCCATTCAGAAACCTAACCAGATTGAAAAATTAAAATTTGACCACAATCTTGACCTAACACGTTAACTCTGATTATTCTTGTTTGAAAAGGTGCTTGTAGGATAGTGATAGCTCATATTTTTATAGTGGTTGCCTCTTATAGAGTGGTTCACAAAATTTAACCTGATTTGATGATTACTGCAACCCAATGAGGTAGATAGGGCGGCAGTTAGAACCCTCACTGTCCAATCTTTACATGACTGTCAATGCTATGATTTATAAAATAAAGGCACCTAATAAAGAGACCTAATGTCTCTTAAGTGTTCAGGTGCCAGTACATATACTAAGCATTTTGCATTTATTGACTCATTTAATCATCACAACCAACCTATGAAGTATGTACCATTGCTGTCATTTCACAGATGAGAAAATTTAGGCACAGAAAAGTAACTTTCCCAAGGTTGCATGGTCAGTGAGTGACAGACATGGCATTCAGACCAAGGCAGTCTTGGCCCCAGAGCCCGCGCCTTTAACAGCGCACGCCCTCCTGTGCAGGACCCGTATGAGCACCTGCGGAACATCACTGGTGGAGCTGGGGCTGGTGGCCCCATTCCTAGACCTGAGCTGGGCGGCTCTTACCTTGGCTCTTCTCGGGGACACTTCCGGTGTACACCTACCTTCTTCAGATGAGAGGCCTGAATTTCAAACTCTTTCTGCCAAACTCTTCCGGTGTACACCTACCTTCTTCAGATGAGAGGCCTGAATTTCAAACAGTGCTGCTGAACCTTTTGCAGGGGATGGTGGCTCTCTTAATTATGCCTTTTTATCTTCCAGGTGTTAGCTACTGGCGGGTCCCTCATGAGCTCATAGAATGTTGGACTCTGGAAGAGCGGCCCTTACTTGGAAGCCTCCGTCACATGGCCCCGATTCGGAAGAGGTTATCTGTGCTTTCTTGATCCTGTTTTTCACTTTATGAATTTGAACCTGTATTTTTACTGCTTTTACTGGGGAAATGAGTAATGGTTCTTGACCTTACCAAACTTACTAATCACCAGGCTAAGTGCTTTGCCTTACCATCAAAATATAAATCATGGTAAATTCAAAATCATCAAAACTATCTGAACATTGGAAATAATTCTCTAAAACTGACTTACAGTATGCCCTTTTTGGGAGAGTGTGTTTTTACGAATGCTACTGGATACAGTGAGACTGCTGTGGTATTTTTCCCTATAAGAGTGAAATCCTAGGCTTTATTGGCAGTAGTCAAAAACTTATTTCTTAGACTTAATATTTGAAAACTTCTGACTTACTCTGAATTCCTTTCTCCTTCCTGTTACCACAAATAGCATTTTAATTTAATGGTATTTCTTATAATTCTATGAAATTATTAGCATTAACTTCACTCCACATCTGTGCTTTTCACTTTAAATACATTTGAAATCATATTTTTCACTGGGTATTATTCATGGTTTTCAGATGTTCTGATTTCTTGATCATCTGTTCTAGAATTTGATTCAGTGCCCCTATAGAATCTCTGACTGTTTTCTGTTTTTTTTCTTCCCCTTTGGATCTTCCACAGAAATGCAGAGAGTTTTATTCAGTTTTTAGTAGTTCATTATCTCTTGTTAAGTGATCTTTTTTCTTAAGGACTCTCCTTTTATTATCATTATTTATTTTGCTTTTTGGGCTTACAGTTAGCAAATATTGTTTGTTTTGGGTCTAGAGCAGTGGTTCTCAAATGGAGGCACTTTTTTTTCTTTTTCTTAAATGGAGGCAGTTTTGTCCCACAGGGCATATTTGGCAACGTTCAGAGACACAGTCGGGTGGGAGATGCTACTGCGACCTAGTAAGTGAGGCCAGGGACACTGCTAAACATCTTAAAATGCGCTGGGCAGTGCCCACAACAAAGATTTATCCAGCCATAAATGGCAATAATGCTAAGGTTGAGAACACTTGGTCAAGAGTCTAGTGGAAGTTGGGGACAGAAAAAAACAAGCAGGAATGGTTTTATGGAGATTCTCCTCTGTGTTGTCTTACCTCTGGTTTATAAAGCATGGTTTTTGATTCATGGATAAGATAATGATATTGATGACTTAGAAGCAACTTCGAGGTCCCAAAGAATCACTTGATTCACTTAACTAAACTTAATTATGTTTAGTAGTTTTAGGGTTGAATATGTTTGCATTCTTTACTACATGTCAGTGTTCAGATCACCGTGCCATTATCATCCTATTTCCAGGATCAAAGTTCATTTATTTGCCTCTGAAAACACATCAGTGCTGATAAGAGGGAGAAGACTAGGGGAATTGCCATTACACTTCCTGTTCAGGGGCGATCTTCGTGAAATGAAACTGATGCAAGCAGTAGAAGGAGCAGGCAGGGTTTCAACAGTGGTTGTTTGACAGTTTTAAGGTCATTTCAGACAATATTCCCTCTGATTTTTCCTTCATTTTGGTAATGCGGTATATCACATTGACTGGCTTACAGATGTTGAACCATCCTCGCGTCCCTGGAATAAATCCTGCTTGTCTTGGTATATGATCCTTTTAATGTATTGTTGAATATGGTTTGCTAATATTTTGTTGAGTATTATTGCATTTATGTTCACCAGGGATATTGGCCTATAATTTTCTTGTCTGGTTTTCGTATCAGGGTTCTCCTGGCCTCATAAAAAGAATTTGGGAGAGTTCCCTCATCTTCTGTTATTTGGAAAAGTTTGAGAAGGATTGGTATTAAATCTTCAAATGTTTGGTAGAATTTACCAGTGAAACCATCTGGTCCTGGACTTTTGTTTGTTGGGAGTATTTTTGTTTTGTTTTGTTTTTGTTTTTAAATAAGCTCCAGGCCCTATGTGGGGCTTGAACTCATGTCCCCAAGATCAGGAGTCACATGCTCCACTGATTGAGCCAGCCAGGTGCCCTGGTTGCTTTTTGATTACTGATTCATTCTCTTTACTAGTAGTTGGTCTGTTCATATTGCCAATTTCATCATGAGTCAGTCTTGGTAGGTTGTATGTTTCTAGGAATTTTTAAAAATTTATTTATTTACTTATTTCCTTTTTTAAAAAAACACTGTAGTATAGTTGACATACAATGTTATATTAGTTTCAGGTGTAAAATAGTGAATCAACAATTCTCTGCATTATGCATTGCTCACCATGCTAAGTCTCCTTACCATCTGTCACCATACAATGTTATATAATATTATTGACAGTATTCCCTTAGGCTATACTTTTCATCCCCATGACTTATTTATCACTAGAAGCTTGTACCTCTTAATCACTTAGGAATTTATCTATCTCTTCTAGGTTGTCCAATTTTTTGGTATGTAAATTATTCATAGGAAGTTCTTATGATCCTTTGTATCTCCATGGTATCAGTTGTAACATCTGTTCATTTCTGATTTTACTTATTTGAGTCCTTTCTCTTTTTTCTTGGTGAGTCTAGCGAAAGGTTGGTCAATTTTGTTTATCTTTTTAAAGAACCAGCTCTTAGTTTCATTGATCTTTTCTATTGTCTTCATAGTCTCTATTTCATTTACTTCTGCTCTAATATTTATTTCCTTTCTTCTACAAATAATGTGTAGCTGTCACTCAGCTATTCTTTAGGATTTTATTTTTTAAGAGGAAATGGTTCTGTATATAGATGTAAACTCAGTGTATCCATGGGAGGAGGTAAATTCAAGATTTTCCAACATCACTATTGTGAACTGAAACAAATGTCTCATCAGGTTTTGATATCATCTCAAAAATCATGTGATCATCTCAATAGATACAGAAAAAGCACTTGACAAAATTCAACAACAGTTTATGATAAAAACTCACAACAAAGTGGGACTAGAGGGATTATACGTCAACATAATAAAGGCCGTATATGACAAGGCCACAGCTAGCAACCTAATCAATGGTGAAAGGCTGATAGCTTTTCCTTTAAGGTCAGGAATAAGACAAGGATGCCCACTCTTGCCACTTTTATTCAACATGGTACTGGAAGTCCTAGCCAGAGCGTTTAGGCAAGAAGAAGAAATAAAGGGCATCCAAATTAGAAAGGAAGAAGTAAAACTGGCACTATTTGCAGTTGGCATATTATACATAGAAAACGTTAAAACCATCAGTACTATTAGAGAAAACAAACAAATTCAGTAAATTTGCAGGATACAAAATTAATACACAAAAATCTTTATTTTTATACACTAATGATGAATTATCAGAAAGATTAAGAAAAAAATCCCATTTGCAATTGTACCAAAAAAGAATAAAATATCTAGAAATAAATTTAACCAAGGAGGTGAAAGACCTGTTTACTGAAAACTGTAAGATATTAAAGAAATGAAAGAAACTGAAGAAAACATAAATAAATGGAAAGATATTCTGTTCTTATGGATTGGAAGAATACTGTAAAAATGTCCATACTACCCAAAGCAATCTACAGATTTAGTGCAATCCCTATCAAAATTCCAATGGCATTTTTTTTATGGAAATAGAACAAACAGTCCTCAGATTTGTATGGAACCACAAAACATCACGAATAGCCACAGCAATCCTGAGAAAGAAGATTTGACAAAGCTGGAAACCTCATGGTCCCTGATTTCAAATTAGCACAGTCCCCTCCCCTCCTTTTCCACAGGGCATATGTTCCAAGACCCCCAGTGGATGCCTGAAACCACGGGTAGTACTGAACTGTATATGTACTATGTTTTTTCCTATACGTACATACCTGTGATAAAGTTTAGTTTATAAATTAGGCACAGGATTAGTAACAATAACTAATAAAATAGAACAATTATAACAATATACTGTAATAAACGTTATCTGAATGGGATCTCTTAAAATATCTTATTGTACATCACCCTTCTTGTGATGATGTGAGATGATAAAATGCGTATTGATGAGATGAAGTGAAGGACATAGACATAGCATTAGGCTAGTAGTCATAGTATGAGTGACATTGTGACATGGTGTTAGGCTAGTACTGACATTCTGATTATAGTCAGAAGGAGGATCATCTGCTTCCAGACCGTGGTTGACTGTGGGTAATTTAAACTGCAGAAACTGCAGAAAGGGCAGACTACTGTATATTACAGAACTATAATAATTAAAACAGTATGGTATTGGCGTAAAACCAGACACATAGATCAGAGGAACAGAATAGAAAGCCCAGAAATAAAGATACCTATAAAGAACAGTCTCTTTAGTACATGGTGTTGGGGAATATTGGACATTCACATTGCAAAAGAATGAAACCGGATCTCTATCTTGCACCATACACAAAAATTAACTCAAAAAGATTAAAGACTTGAACATAAGATCTGAAGTCATTAAACTCCTGGAAGAAAAACAGAGGTAGTAAGTAACTTGACATAGGCCTTGGCAATGATTTTTTTTTTTTAATATCTGACACCAAAAGCAAAAACAACAAAGGCAAAAATAAACAAGTGGGACTATATCAAACTAAAAAATTTCTGCACAGCAAAGGAAACTATCAAAATCAAGACTATCTGCTGAATGGGAGAAATATTTGCAAATCATATATCTGATAAGGAGCTAATATCTAAAATATATAAGGAACTCATACAACTCAATAGCAAAAAAAAAAAAAAAAAAAATTAAAAAATGAGCAGAAAATCCAAATAGACATTTTTCCAAAGAAGACATACAGATTGCTGAGAGGTACATGAAAAGATGCTCAACATCAGTAATCATCAGGGAAATGCAAATCAAAACCACAATAAGATACCACCTCAGATCTGTTAGGATGGCTATTATCAGATAGGAAGAGATAACAAATGTTGGCAAGGATGTGGAGAGAAGGAAACCCTTATGCACTTATGGTGGGAATGTTAAACTGGTGCAGCCACTATGGAAAATAGTATGGAGGTTCTTCAAAAAATTAAAGGTAGAACTACCATATGATCCAGAAATTCCACTTCTGGGTATTTATCTGAAGAAAATGCAAAGAGTAACTTGAAAAGATATATGCATCCCTACATTCATTGCAATATTGTTTACAATATGGAAAAACCCAAGTGTCAATTGATGGATAGAAAAAGAAGATGAGTGTGTATATAAGTGTCACACACACACACACACACACACACACACACACACACACACACACAGTGGAATATTATTCAGCCATAAAAAAGAATGAAATCTTGCCATTTGTGACAACATGGATGGACCTTGAGGGAAATAAGTGAAATAAGTCAAAGACAAATACCGTGTGATCTAATATGTGGACCCCCCCCCCAAATTCCAAGCTGATAGATACAAAGAACTAATCCATAGTGGTTGCCAAAGGCAAGGGGTGGGGGAGGGAAGAAATGGGTAAACTAGGGTGGGTTTTTTGTTTACTAAAAATTAAATAAAACACTGCTCTGCCTTCAGACTTCTTATAAGGAATGGCAGACTCTATTCAGGTATCTTTGAAGGTTTGTCCAGTACCTCAAAAGCATCCAACTATACCAAGGGTTTGACCATACCAGCAGCTCCCCAAATGCATTTCAAAAAATGCTAATTTTACTGGGTGCCAATGTTGCATTGCAGAATTATTGGGAAATACGGATACAACAAATTTGAACAGTTGCCTTTAGACCTCAGAAACTTTGTTAAATTAGAGTGTAGTTTCAAGAGGAGAGTAAAATATGCAGTAGCATTTCTCAAGGAGTTTACTGGACTGTGAAACAGTAAATTTCCTCAGTAACTCTCTTAAAAAACTGTTGTTCTGGGAAAATAAAACAACTTGGGATCATCCTGGTTATCCTCCGGACCACTTGAGGATTCTTAGGAACCAAGTGATGTAATTCTAGTGTAACACAGTAAATTTTAAGTTGTCGTTCTTATTAACATTACGGTGATTTCAAAGAGTGTGTTTTCAAGTAGAAACAATCTCATGTAAACTTGGTGATTTATTTATTGAACTTGGTGGGAGAGGAGATGAGGTAGGCTGATGCCTCCGAACCTCTTGACTCAAATTCTCGAGGAAAACGATTCTGGCCCTGAAGACAGAACTTTGGAGACGCGTCCCCGGGTCACCCAGCCCTGGAAACGCTGACCATGACATGCTTCTGTGTTCACAGGCGACTGACGGCGTTCAGTGACGAGGAGGACGAAGGTGTGAACGGTAAGACTGGTCCCAAGCCGGTCAGATTCCTGGGCCCTTCCACCAGCACCCAAATTAAAGTCAAGAACTCGGCGTCGGTCAGGGTGTCCCCGGCCGGCGCCCTCCAGTCTGCAGGCGGGAAGGCAGCGCCGCGCTCTGCGCCGCCGAAGGCTCCGTCCCCGTCCCGGGCGGGCCCTGCGCCCCCGGGGCAGCCCCAGGCTCCTCGTGGGGCCGGGAGCGCGGAGAACGGAGCCGCGCACCCGCCTCCCGCCAAGGTCCTGCTCTCCGACACGAAGGCCACCCCGCCCCGCGTGATAAAACTGAAACGGACCCCGCTGTGCGCCGCCGGCCCGCCCCCGTCCGCCGGCGCAACACCCAGGCCCGCGGAGAACGCCGCGCCGGCTCCGGAAGGCCCCGGCGCCCATGCGCGGACTGAAAATGGGCGGGGCCAGGCTGATTGACGGAAGCGTCCCGCTCACCTCCCGGAGTGGCAGAGCGTGCACTGCTCTTCCGTGGCGCTGTTTCGTGGTGCAGTAGGGCTGGAAACCTGAGTTTCTCTTTAGGATCATTACGGGAAAAATGAATTGTGTCAAGTAGGAATGGAAGAAGGAGACATTAATGGTTGGGTCTATCTTGCCTCAACTTGGAAATGTTGTCTACTGACGGTTTGAATTTCAGGTTTTTAATTTTTTTTTTAAATTTTTATTTTTTGGATGGTTCACTGGTCTTAAGGCAACAAGACAGTACAGTAAAATCATCAGTACAGAAGTACACTTTGTTGCTGAATAATTAAAGACTTTAGGCACTTTTGTAATGTTACTCATTGCTGCCCAGGGCCGAATGGGGTTAGATATTACTGTCTGGTGAAATAGGGTGACATTAGTGTTTCCCTGCGCTGTGTCACAGCCAAGAGATTTCAGAGAAAATTCAGACCCAGGTGAGCTCCCTGCGGGTTTCTTTCAGTCTCAGAAGGCTTCGTGAAAAGAAATGATGAGGGGGGAAAAATAGTAATTTAAGATCACACTTTGACTCTGACTCAATTGAACTATTTTCTTTTCCTAGATTGTTTTTTTTTCCTACCCTTTTTTGCTAGCAGATTTATTTATACATCATAAGAAGATGTCTTGGGATGAGAACTATGTAACATGTCTTCAGAATGAATTGTTAAAATATTTTACTTTGAGCAGTGCAGTTCTGAAAGTACTTTGAAAAGGAAGTTAAGCATTAACTTTTAACTAAAGTTACTACTTGTTTCTCAGGAATGACCAATGAGAAGTCATTCTAATTATACAATATGATTTTTATGCATAAAATTCCCATTTACCTTGAACTTAATATTTTTAAACAGAATATTTTGATTAATCCTCTATTTTTTCACAACTATTCAGTTGTATGTGTCTACTCTTACATGTTAAGTTTTATAATTGGATCCCACATTTCTACCTTCAGTAAGCAGTATGCCTTCAGTGTATTAAAAATAAGTTCATAAAGCAGGGTACTTTTTACTCTGTGCTTATCATTGTACTTGCATTACTTTGAAAGGGTAGAGTAAATATACTCAAAGCATTACTTTTTACAAAATAAATTAAAACTTTTCCATAAAAAGTAACATTTTCCATGACTGTGCTTATTTTTAAGCCTTAGAGCCCTTTGGGAGTCTGCGAGGTTGTTTGTTTAATGCTTTATCTATTTCTGGTTACAAAATTGCTTTCTTGTCTAGATAATGTATGAAATAATTAAGCCGATTTTGGATAGCTAGCCAGATACCAGCAGCCTTTTAAAATAGGTGTTTTATTTGGCTAGAAAAAAGCAAATATTCAACTGATGGTCCATGAGTGACATTTCCCTATAGAATATAAAAAATATTTAGTCGCCTTGAAAAATACTATTGTAAAGAATCCAAGCGTTCTGAAAATCAAAGATCACAGTGAATTTTGGGAACTTCCATGTCAGACGTTGCTAGTATTGCTGGATCTAGGGCATTTTGAATTGCTGATTCACATAAGAATATTTTATACCCGTAGACTTGCTTGGGGCAGGGTTGCCACAAAACCTTCCATCTGTAAGAAGTGCACCATCTATGCAGCACAATAAAGTAAAGTGCAATTAAACGAGGTGTGCCTGTGCTCCTGGGTGATTCTGTGAGCAGCCTGCCCTTCTTTGCCACGAACAGTTTAAAGGAAATCTATTTAGCACATCTTTATAAGCAGAGTTTTTGGAATAGCTACCAGGCCGTGGTGCCGCTGAGGTAGAAAGGAACAAGTGGCCCCTTTTGGGTGTCAGGAGTCAAGGTCAAATTCCGAATGCTCAAGTAACTTGAACATTAGTTGGAGTGGTTCCCTGGGGATTAGGAATTTTTGCATGAAAACACATTTCTCAAGATTCTGCAGACACAAAGGAATAACTTATCATAGCCCACTGTTCTTCCTGGAAAATGAAAAATAAGAAATGGGAAAGTATGCTTTATAAATAACGGTTCAGTGTCATTACTTTGGGAATATAGTTTTGTGCTGTTCTTGGGTCAGAGGACACAATAGAAATTTTTAATGGTGAGTGAAGGATATTTAGTTACTGCTCATATCAAAAAAAGACATTTGACTACGATGCCTTTACAGGTAATCTTTGTTGAAAACTGGTTTGGCCTGATTAAAATTGGTTAGTTATATCATGGAGAGCCTAAGGCTGACAATTTATGTTTCATATTTGTAAATAGTAAGTTTTTGATTCACTATTGCCTTACACTACAGTTTTATAAAGTATTCTCATATATTCTATTTGATTGTGTTCATTTTGCTTGTTAGTTTCAGAACAGCAACATAATGAAGGTCATCTTTCCCAGTTCTTTCAAGGTCAAGAAAAAAAAGAGGTTGAACAAAATAAAGGCTATACGATGGTGACACCCCCTCCCCTCAACCTCAACCCCACGTTTTAGGCCCATAATCTGATAACCACAGACTAACACAACATCACCGACCAAAGGAAACGGTAGATGGAGGAAGGAGACTAAAAATGTGAACTTGTTTAATACTTAAAGTTTTTGAGCAGGAAAGTATTAATATTATATTTGGATTACGTGTCTGTTACACTCTGTTGCCTCTCTATGTGCAATGCCTGGTACATAGTAGTCCTTCAGTCAAATTTTTTTTTAATGATTTTATTTATTTATTTGATAGAGACATAGCAAGACAGGGAACACTAGCAGGGGGAGTGAGAGAAGGAGAAGCAGGCTTCCCGCTGAGCAGGGAGCCTGATGTGGGGCTGGATCCCAGGACCCGGGGATCAGGACTTGAGCCGAAGGCAGACGCTTAAGGGCTGAGCCACCCAGGCGCCCCCTTCAGTAAATTTCTGAACAGTGAAAGCAATCCCTCACTCTCTCCCCCCATATTTATTTTTAAAAACGTGTCTGGTAGCAATCTTCAGGAGCTGTGGAAACTGATTTCCGACCTTGCAGAGTATATCCTGTCAGAACGGAAGAAGTGGTAGTGGAAGTTCCTTCGTAGGGTGATTATTGCTAATGACCAAAATTACCGTCAGGAATGACCAGAACAGTTATAGGACTTGTCAAGTTGTTTAAAGTAATCCAGAGCCACGGATCACGAGATCTCAGGGAGGTCGATGCCAGTGCTGTCTGACTTCTGAGAAAGGAAAAAAAGTCTGGCCTCTCTCCTCCGGCTTCATTGTTTCTGCTAGAATTGCTGATGCAATTTCTTTTTCATTCACAGACTTAATCCTATTCAAGTGCTAACACTGAAAAAATTGTTGACTCACTTCCCAGTCTGTGGTTAAATATAGTATAATTATCCAGCTAGTTCTTGATTTTTAAAGAAGGAATTAACATGCAAGCATATTTGACTTTACCTGAGAAATTGTTCATAGAACATTTTTGATTTAAATAACATTTTGAGGGGCACCCGGGTGGCTCAGTGGGTTCAAGCCTCTGCCTTCGGCTTGGGTCATGATCTCAGTGTCCTGGGATCGAGCCCTGCATCGGGCTCTCTGCTCGGCAGGGAGCCTGCTTCCTCCTCCCTCTCTGCCTGCCTCTCTGCCTACTTGTGATCTCTGTCTGTCAAATAAATAAATAAAATCTTAAAAAAGAATAACAACATTTTGAATGTGCACGAATACTTGTGGTAGTAAATCGTTCTGTAAAGGGGCGGTTGCTAATATTTGTATGAAGATGAGGTTACCGCAGAAAGGGTCGCCTTCTATCTGCAATTCCTTTGGATAGCTTCAGTTTATACCTGGTAGGATGTTGGTTAGAGACAAAGTGGAAAGTACAAAGTTGATAAAATGAAGGGAAAGAACTTCTACTATAGCAAATGGAAAGTATTTTCAAATTATTTACATCTGTGTATTCCTAAAGTAACTAGGAACTTTCTACTGATGGAAAGTACTGTCCTTTTGCTATATGTGGAAACTCCCTTGAAAACTGTCAACAAGTTGCTGATTCCTCCCTGAAGAGTGGATGAGGCATTCTTTGTCGAGGGCTGCAGTTAGTATGCAGGATTTCAGGCATGTAGTGCAGCCAAAAAAGCAAACACGAATAGCTAACAGGGGGAAAGAAAAAAAACATTGGTTTCCAGCTGTTTTCAGAATTTCCTATTCATGGAATTTGGTTGGTGGTGCAGCCTCAGAAGGGCCATTTTCACTTACAGTCCTGTCAACCTCGTGAGACACACATGGCTCACACATTGTTCCAGAAAAGCTAATTTTTCTTTGTTCACATGTGTTGCCCGAGACAGCCCAGAGACAGTTCATATCCACGAGCTAGACGGTTCCTGAGGTAGGCGGTAACCAAGATAAATCGAATTGTACAGTAACTGGCAGTCAGTATTCAGCCCGACTTGTTTATTTAACAACTTCTCCTTCTGTACTGTTGCGTCTCGTACTTTTGATTTCCTTCCTTTACCCTGAAGCCCTCATTACCTTGGTAAGATTTTGCCCAGCTACAGGGCTGAACCGGGGGCCTGGAGCGTAGAAGAGAAGCCTGTTTTAAACTGAGAGCACGTTACAGAAAGCAAAAGGTAGTGTATTTGCTGAGGTTGGGAAAAGGCAAATATTGCTGCCATCTGCCAAGATTTCTTCAAACTTTGGACATTCTGCTTCAATAACAGCTCTTTCAAGAACTCATCCCCTAAATTCTTGGTTTGGAAGATGTGGAAACTCGACTTTGATGTAGATGACAAGTGGGTCAGACGATCTGGATGTTAACTGGTAAGCGAGGCCAAACCGGTCAAGAGCCCAGCGTAGCTGGGGGAGTAAGACAACATGTACCTTCTCACCAGCTCTGTCTCTGTTCCCTTTCTGCAAATCCCTTGTTCCCTCCAGATGAGGATTTTTCGGCATCGACAGCATTGACATCTTGGGTCATTCTGTGTGGTGGGTAACTGTGCCAGCATCCCTGGCCAGTGACCCCTGCCCCGGTTCTTGTCATCAAAATGCCTCCAGACTTTTCCAAGTGTCTTCTTTGGGTGAGGGGTGGGCACACAGTTGATTATCCCCAGTTGAGAACCATTGTTTTAGTTGGGTGTCTTAACCTGAGCAAAATAATTTGTCCCCAAATTGGGGGCCCTGGGTATGTGAAGAAACATCCCTGCTGTCAATCACAGCCTTGGGGATTAAGGGAGGGGATGATACCAAAGAAGGGGTGTCTCATGCCTGCCAATTAAAACATATATCCTGTTAGCTTCCACTTCCATTTTTGGTTTTGGTATTGTAGCTGCCTCAAGATGGGCTACTTGGGCACGAAGATTATTTTGAGTTGAAAGCAATCAAAGCCCAGCAGAGTCAGAAAAAGCTCTTTTCTTCCCCCTCAATGGCCTAACCATAATGTAGATAGAGGACCTGCTCCAAGAAGAGCCACCAGGGGGGCCTGAGTGAACAGGGGTAGGAAGCTTGCCCAAACTTGTTTTTTTCCTTGGACACTGGTCTCTACTGCAGTGGTAATTGTTCCTCTATCTGCTATTCTTGCATTCTTTCATAGCTAACCCCTTGTTACTAATTATTTCTTCTCTCAATTATAAACATGTATAGACACACATAAAAAAGAACATACATATGAAGTTTCCACACACACATTCATAAACCTTCCCCATTTAAATTACTTTGTGGTTACTATCCCCTAATTGGAACCTGATACGTACAAACTGCCAGAAACTATTCCAAGTCGTTTGCAAAGATGAACTTATTCAATCCTTATATCAAACCTTCAAGGTTTGTTATAGGTGTGGTTATCAGCCCACAGAGGAACTGAGGCAGGGAGATGTTTGGAAACATACCCAAGTTTCCACAGCAGGGCCGTGGTGAGGCCTAGAGGCGAATCTAGGCAGTCTGCCACCACGGACAGCATTTTGTTGCTCTGCTGTCTTCCCATCTTCTCTAGAATTGACTTACTGGATTATTTTGCATAAAGCCATTTAGGCTCCAGAATTTTCTAGGGGTATTGGAGTTGACCACTCTTTCCTATCTGCTCTCTTGTATTTCTTGAGTTCCTACTGTGTGTCAGGCATTGACAGAGGGGTAATAATAATATTAGCCAACTCGGTACAGAGTGATGGTAATTTATAGAATGTGAGGTCTCACAAAGGACTAGAAACAGGCAAATCTATTTCAAACTTAAGCATCTGAAGTTAAAAAATAGGATAGTTTTCTGTTTTTGACGGGAGGTACTTTCTACATTCATTTTCTATAGAAATTCTTTAGTCATTGTTGCACACGTGGTTCTGAAATATTTTTCTGTGAGAAATCTACATATTTTCTCAAGCAGAGTAAAGTATTTGCTTACAATTTACTTATTCCCTAAAAACTGTGTGTGACGATGTCACCTGTGAGACTTGAACTTAGCAGTGGCACCCAAAGCTCTTGTGAGCTGTGAGAAGAGGCAGAGTTCACAAACAAGGGGGCCTCTGAAAATCAACCCCCGAAAATAATTTAGAAGAACCTGCTTGGGGAGCGCAACATTGTGTGTTTCTCAGATAGCAGGACGAAATCCAGACCAGAGTGCCTTTGCTCAAGGGGCCACTGTATTGGGATTAAACACTGGTTTGGGCTGATCTACTGCCAAGGACTGGGGACCTGGTTCTTTGATACTAAGAACAGACCGAGAACTTGCTTAGGATTTAGAAAGACTTGTTAGAAAAAGCAAGAGGCTGAAAAAAAAAATTCCTTGTAATAGCTTGCAATGAATAGTATTAAAATTGTGCTCCAAATTCTGAGGTAAGAAGAGAATCTGGGACTTAGCAACACTTCATATTTTTTTCTCACCAGATTTGAGCAGTTACGATGGCTCAGTACTTTCGGAAAAATGCTGGAGCAGTGTATTAGCCAGCTGAATAATTTAGATGGGAGGTGATGAGTTTGCTTACGAAATGTGGGAGCATTTTGGTGTCTGCGGGGAAATCTGGAGTCCTAGCCCAACTGTGCCAGAATTTTAGGGAAGGCCTCTGAAGCCGGTGGAGTAACGAAGGTGCCATTGCCTAGCTCATGGATGCTATCATGAGCGACAGTGGAGAAGTGAAGATCTTACCATCTCTAGACACAAGAGGGCACTCGAAACAGACAGGGTGGGGGACAGTGCAAAAAGGGAGGGAGGAAAAGAGCCAGGGTCAAGCTCTCAGTCAAAGGCGATGTTGAATTTAGGCATGGGGGTCGGGTCGGGTCACTTTCTCAGCTCCACCTTCTCCACCGGCACCCCAGTTGCCCCAGGAAAGAGAACTGACCAGGTCCTAGATTCCCTCTCCTCATGATTAAATTGAAACCAAGGCCCAGATCTAGGCTTTCAGAGTCAGGATTCCCAAATCTCCTACTTTGGCAAAAATCTGCAGGTCGCTGTTGGTCTGGCAACTTTTCCCATTAACCTCATTTGATGTCGCTTCCCTAGGAATATTTAATTAGAATCTCTTTTTCTGATGCCAGCAGCATTGAACTACTTGTGAACTGAGCTTTAAAGCAGATACGTTACGTTTCTAGTTTCTTCCCTCCAACTCCTCTGCATCTTTTATTGAGGGTGAATTTTGTATGACTTGTGTTTAACTCTCTAAGCCTTGCTGTATTCAGCACCCCTTGGAG
This sequence comes from Martes martes, assembly GCF_963455335.1. Taxonomy (NCBI): domain Eukaryota; kingdom Metazoa; phylum Chordata; class Mammalia; order Carnivora; family Mustelidae; genus Martes; species Martes martes. The sequence continues at coordinate 183,984,275 of NC_137890.1, forward strand.
AGGCTCAACACGACCGAGTTGGAGTAGGCAGACACTCTCAAATGGAATGTAAATTTGGAATGTAATGGGAACCCAACAGGGAGGTTGCATTTCACAGATGGAGTCTTGGTACAATGTAGGTGAGTTTTGAAGTGATTCAATCTTCATGGGTATTAAAATGCTTTAACCTCCACCAGAGACGTGTTTAAGAGTGAGGAATCTATTCTTCGGGTTCTTGTGCATTAAGCAGAGACATGAAAGTGCTCGTGACTGTGGATTTTTTAAAAGGAATTTAAAACATTTTAAAAGAATGGCGGTCTACTACCCAGCTAAGATCACAATGGTTCTACCTGAGTAGATGTCATATAGTATTCAAATGGCCTGACAGTGGCACTCTAATATTGAAATTACCATTTCAAACACACGAATTAGTAAAGGCTCCCATGCCCTGGGTTCTCCTAAGAAAGGCAAAATCTAGGAAAAGCCAAAATTAGGTCTGAACACGTTTTAGCACTCTTTTTGGTTTCTTTTCTGTGACCTGGGCGCATTTGCATTGTGCTTGGCGATGTGTTTGAGCTGCCTTCACGCTGAGAGCGACAGGAGCTGGTGAGTCAGTCCAGGCTGAGAGCGGTGGGGCCAGCGCAGCCCACAAAGGAAGGCGCACCCCTGATCTGGAAAACCCGTTGTTTGTCTGCTGCAAGAATTATTTGACTCATCTTTAAAGCTGTCACATATACACTGACATTTCTCAGTGGCAGGCCAAACCTCGCTACACAAAATTTGTGCTTCGTCCTTCTGTCTTGTAAAATATAAATTCAGGGCCTCAGATGGAGGAAATGGGGATCTCAATCCTGACCATTTATCTTTCTTATTTGAACGAGCAAACTCTTCCTTCCTTCCTGGAATGTGACTTAACATTTAAAATTCCTATTAAATCTCTGGTACATCCAGAGACCTCAGAAAGCTCTCTCCGGAGAAAGCAAACATCCTCCTGCTCTTGGCCAAAGAAACGGATGCTCGCGTGGCCTGTAGGCTCAGCTGCTCGGGGCTGCTCGGTGCAAGAGAACCGCTCGAGCTGTGTTGCCAGGAAAAACGTTAACGTTGAGCTGGAAGTCAGCGTGTGCACTTGAGAGAGGCCAACCAGTCTGTAGGACAGGAGGAAGCTGTTGCAAGCAGGGCCCACACTGAGCTGCCCTGAAGTCAAAGATAGGGGACTTGAGGCTCTTTGGGGCTTGGGCTCCCCAGTGTCCACTCTCCCTTCCTGAGGAACCCATAGCCCTTCCCACAGGCCCCTGTGCTTCTGGGGAACTGGCCACACCCCAGCTCCGAGGCTGGGATCCGATCAGTTTTTATTAATTAGTAAATCTTCTTTGCTGTCCCCTCCCCCACTTTGCTGATTGGTTGAGTGACCGGCCTACCAGCAATCTGGGCCAACGATTTTCCTCGCAGACTTCTGACAAGGACACGTGCTCCACGTGGATGCGACCAGGACAGCGTCTCTTTTCTTCTGGACAGTGCAGGGGATGGACTTGAACCCTAGGAGCAAAGTAGCTATTTGCCACCCCTCTGAACACAGTGTCAGCCCAAGGAGGAAGGATTGCTGAGCTGATGAAGAGAAATGAGCTGGAGTCCGGACCAACCTGGACCCAAGGCATATGTTGTTGCTGGACTTTTCGGTCACTGAACCAATAAATTGTCTTTACTGTTTCAATGAGGCTGAGCCAAGGTCTATGTTTCTTGCGATCAAGGCTTCCGAATTACCACATGGTATCTAAGATGATTGGGGTGCATACCCATTTATATGTGGGGCAACAGACTGGCCGGGGCCATTGTGATTGTTTTTTTCTGAAAAGGTACTTGTCCTAAGAGCAACAGTACTGGGGAGAGCTCTGAGCCACACTCCCTCCAGTTTCCTCGGAGGTCCTACATTGAAAAACAAAGTGGGCATCAATAAAAAAAAAAAAGAAAAAAAAAAGCCAGCCAGGTGTCAAATGCAGCATATTTTAATTTGTTTCAAATAAAGCAATATATGTATATATATATATATTTTTTTTTCCAGAAAAACACCAGGTGTTAAATTCTACAAAAGCGCATGTGTCTTCAGCAGATCATGGTTGTCTGATCGGTAAGATTTTTTTTTTTTCCCCCAACATTAACTCTCTAAAGACAATCAATGGACTGACATCACTGCTACAACACAGGTTGCTACTGAGCCTCTGATCTGTAGCCACATCTTGATTTTCCTAACAAACGAGTAAATACTGCCGGGCTAAAATGCTGCGATGTCTTGATGAGAAAAAGCGTCAACAGATCAAGCAAAGCCATGAAAGTTATGAAAGCAAGCTAGAGCTGATTATTAGAATTAGTAAAAATGATTAAGAGAGGATGACACAACCATATAGGGTCTGTATATTCTGATTGACTCTCTTTTGGCAGCGAATTGGGTCAGCACCTCGGGCAGGGAACCAAAACTGAGTGAAAACTGCTTTTTTTTTTTTCCTCCTCCTCCTCACTCAGGCCACCAACGTCACCGCTGGGACTGAGAGGACCGTGGCGTCTGTGGAAACTTCTATTCTCGTGGGGCAGAGATTGCACTGTGAAACCCTAGCGACGTTCCCCCGGAACGGCCTGGCCTCCGAGTTGTCTACGGCGTGCTGCCTTCGCCGGGGCTTCTCCGAATGGGCTGGGGCCTCGGGGGTCTTTATCCCCAAGGGGGCTTCTTGGTTTTTGGCGCCGCCTTTGTTTTTGGGGCGGAAGCCATTGTGCGGCTGTCTTCTGTGTTCATGGCGGTTGTTGCCCTTCGTCATCAAATCAGCTTCACTTCCACCGGCCTGTGGCTTGGCAGAGCCATTCAGCCTGTTGTTATGGTACTGGGGATTAAATCTTCGTCTTTGGCTAGAAGACCCATTCTGCCAAAAAAAAAAAAAAAGAAAAAGAAAAGAAAAGAGATGGGTATTAGATGCCAACAAACTCCAGATGACATCAGGGAAACCAAACCTCTAAGCCACAGGTAACCTTTTTCACACCCTAGAGGACGATGACAACATGCAAATGGGGTCAAGCTGATACAATCCTCAAGCTTAAAAGAATAGCGGACTGTCTTGTGAGTGGAACTCCAAGAAAATGACTGATGTTGGAAGAGAGGTTTCAGAAGTCTAAGAGAGACAATGCCAGAACCAACAAAACCCCATAAAATACACTTAAAATATCATGGAATGAAATGTTAACACAGAGGCAGGACAATGATAATTCTCTACCGTGAAAATTTCTTGGACCTTCTAAATGGATTAGGTATAGGAATTCTCATTAAATATAGAAGCAAAATGTAAAATTCTGCTTAAAATTCAGTTTGTAAGTTTTCTTCTCTAAAGCAGCTTTTTAATTTTTATCTCGAAACAACTATCATAGCTTAGAAACATCATCTTGGGTAAACACAGGGCTGAGGTCTATCTGGTAGACCTTGGCAGGGTATAGAGGTGACGTGAATTTTCCTACAGGTGATTCGTTCTTCTAATAAACTTTTCGGAGTTCTCAGCCAACACGAGTTCTGAAGCATCATACTGGAAAACTGGCACCCTTCAACAAATCAGCAGCCACAAACGTAAATGGAAGAGTAGAGAGGAAGCAACGGTCCGTGTGTCCCTGTACAAGGGAAGGATTTCTGAACTCCTTGAGGTCAGTAACAGCCAACATTCACTGAGCGCTTGTAGCATGCCGGGCCTCACGCAAGGGACCGTCTCGTGTATCCTCACACTGACCCTTTAAGGTAGTTGTTGTTACTTGCTTCATTTTACAGATGAGGATAATGAATTTAAGAGACTTGCCCAAGGTCTACAGTTAGAAAACGATAGAGACATTCCCATTTCGCATATGGTCTTCCTGACAAGATCCACAAGTAGTTTGTTCCATGAACAGAGACCTTTACTGAAAATCAAACTTCTATTATTAAAATGTATGATTTTATGGCTTATAAAGATACAAAGTTCTAAATATGTAGGCGGTGACTGGACGGTATAGGTTTAGGGCAGACGCACCCCTCGTCATGTAGGACCCAGGGCGGGAGTACGAAGGCGGGCCCATATAACCGCGTGAGTGAATATTATCTCTTCGCTGCTCTGACTCTTTCCCACGTGGTAAGGGGGCCTTGCACGCATGCATGTGGGCACTCCAGCCTGCACGCTTCAGCTTCGTCCTCACCCCCGACAAATAACCCTGCTCTGGACCTAGGGGTGTGCACACCGGCGGTATGGTTGGCTCTCAGGGTGCCCTATCCAGGAAAGCGGTCCAAACAGACCCTAAGAGCAGGCTTGGGGCCATTTTGGGACTAGAATTCAGGATCTGGAGTATTTGGAGCACTTTCCAGAAGGGAGAGTACAGATTCTGAGTCCTGGCATCTCCTCGGTCTTGCTCTATAGGGAGGTCCATGGCTGGGAGAGGGCCAGGAGGGGTGACTCCCAAGTGCAGGGCCTGGCCCGAGGGCCCTTCTTGCCTAGGTCTGCAGTGTTCTGGCTTCCCTATGGAAGAATATTTCAGCTTAAATGAGCCATCGCCTAAAATGTTTTACTGGAAATGGTAACAGTGAGCTGAAAAAGTATCTATGTCACTCGCATTTAATTTGGCTTCCTTTGTTTTTAGAAAAGTGAAAGGGAAACCCAGCCTAAATTTTAGACTTACTTTACATATGGGGTTTAATAATGACCAAAGAACAAAAGGTGTGAAGATGTGTTTAGATGACAAGTAAAACAGACCCGATAATGATCTTTGGCCCGTGAATATATGAAACGCCCCTTGTCAAAGTGCTCTTTTGATGTTGGGAAAGACGTCTGGGCCCAGAGAAATGCCTGTCAGTGTCGTTTATGAGAATGCTAAAAACCCTAGACCACAGACTCCAACAGGGCACCTGCTGGAAAACCAGGATTTTGGAATGCTTTAAAAAAGTCTCTTTACTTGTGCTCTCTTTCTTAGAGACTATGAAAGCTGTCTTTATAGCATGCCCCACGTCTGTATCATCAAATCCCGTGTCTTGTTCGTCCTCTAATGACCAGGGGGAAATCACTTCTTAGGCATACAGTGGAGGAGCAGAAGGAAAGAAGGAAGACTGACCTTTGCACGCTTATATTTTTAGGAGCCATGACAGAGAGGAATTAATAATGTCATTTTGAAAGATATTTCCCGAAAGCCCAAAAGAAGACAGGGAAGTTTGAACTGACTTTGGCCTTGTACTGAAAAACTACACATAATTGGGAATTCAAGGAACTTACAAAACAGATGCCAGATTTCCTTTCATCAGTAGTGTCAGTGAGCAGGTACAGAATCTTATTCCCATGTCCCGGGCTTGGCGGAGGGTGTGGGGGTGTGGGGGGGATGTGGGGGGTGTGAGGGGGTTTGGGGGGTGTGGCTTCAAGGGCACAAGAAGGGCTGGCTCCTTCAGGCACATGCAGGCCACCTCATCCGCCTGGACAAGGGCCCGTGGAGTGTGCGCGGACGGACCAGGGGAATTCAGGGAGGCCCCCCGGCGGCCAGAGGCCTCCCCAGCCCGGCAGGTAGTTTCCTCCTGGCACCAGGGTCTGCGGGACCCCCGGGGGCAGCGCACGCTGGCCTCCCTACACAGGCTCACCTGCTTATTAGCTGGCACGGCCTGGGGAGAGCTGTCGGCAGCGCTGGGAAGGTTGCTGGCCATTTTGGGGGTTGCGGCTTTACCCTCCGAGGGCTTGTTGTGATTGGTCGATTTTCGGGTAAAGTGACTCTGTTTTCCAGAGGCTGCTGCGTGGGCGTTCAGCAGGGGCAGCAGGGAGCTGCAGGGCGTTCTTGAGGAATAGCTGTTCTTTGGGTGTGTGACTGCAACGAGAAAGCACCTGGGTTACGGGCTGCGCCATGACCCCTCCCGCCTCGGGACGCCCGTTGCAGATGGGAGACACTGGCAGGAGCTTCAAAAAACATATATTTATATATGCGGTGCCTGGGTGGCTCAGTGGGTTAAGCCTCTGCTTTTGGCTCAGGTCATGATCTCGGGGTCCTGGGATCCAGCCCCACATCAGGCTCTCTGCTCAGCAGGGAGCCTGCTCCCCCCTACCCACCTGCCTCTCTGCCTACTTGTGATCTCTGTCTGTCAAATAAATAAATAAAATCTTTAAAATATATACACACACACGCATACATATATGTATATATATACACACACAGGAGTTTCAAAAACATGTATATGTATATGTATATATATTTAAAGATGTCATCTGAAAGGGCACTTTCATGTTTGGGAGACCAGCAAAGTTCTGTGAGAGTCACTGGACGGTGATGACAGCTTCATCATACAAGTTGGGAAACACTTGTCGGCAAGAAGACATGTCTGAGCGACTATAGTGTTATTCCTTAGGTTAGGAACCGCAGAAGGAAGAGAGACAGTGGAGTCTCGAAGTACCCTCTCGTGCCTGTGCACAAGGGTGTTCTGCCTCTAGGCTCCCCTGTTCCCAAGCCCGGGCCTGCCGACCGCTCGCTAGACCAGTGGGGGCTGCGGAGACACAGGAGGACCAGGAGGCACGTGGACACGCAGATGTTCTGCTGGGTGTCAGGAATTTTGTCACCCTGGGTCATGCACATTCTGTGATGACGGAGCCAGGCCTGCCGGCCCAAACAGGCCCTAAAGTACTACTGTTCATATCCCACGAGAGCCATATGACCCGGCCTCTTTCCCGATGCCATTTTCTACAGCTCATCTGCAGATGGGTACCGACTCAAAGCTCAAGTCAGTGCGCCTAATCACACAGATCCCAGCAGGCTGGGCTCTTCAATGTTCGTGATCCCCAGCCCCGCCGGTTTTGGAATGAGGTGGTTTGGGATGGGATGATTTCTGTGTGATGATGCTGAGTCAGGGCTGGAGGGAACCACTCAAGGATGAAGTTATGACCTCCCTCTCACCCTTCACCAGAATGTGACTGCCATGCCGGACAATCAGACCTTTGAATCTTAAAATTGTCAACAATTTTTTAAAGGCAACGTTCTCTGCTACCTGTGTTGGATCGGACTTCATCCTTGGGTTTTTCCAGAGGATCAGCGGTGACTAGTAGGGATCACAGAACATTAGAAATGGGAAGGACAGGGATGCATCTCTAGTCCCCTTATTTATAAGTAAGGTGTGACAGCCCATTGGGGACTGTCCCAACATGACCAGGGGATTTCAGTGGCTCTTGTGTTCACTAGATAAAGTTTCAGGGGGGTGGGGGGCGGTCATTATTTCCTACAGCTCAGGGATGACTCCGGTTCATTAGCTGTGGGTGTCCAGTGTGCTCTCGACAAAGCTGAGCTGGAAAGAGTCCTCCGTTGGACGACTACTGTCTCCAACAGGGGAGGTTGTCTCTCGTGTGGACACTTGCTGTATGGTACGGGGTGGTTCCTCCCACGAGATGGCCCTGGAAGTGCTCTGGAGGAAAGCGGGTGAGGCTGCACCAACCACCCCACCCTCAGACGGGGCAGTCACTTGGCCTCAGGGTCCCACTCATCACCAGGCTGAAGTGGGAACTTGCATGGACAGTTGAATGGCCAACTGTGAACCCGCTCGTTTGTTTTTCAGATGGGGCAAATGCAGGGGTAGAGAATGATAAATGGGTAGATTATGACACGAGGGAAGGAACACATAGAAAAAAAAAAGGGAAATAATTGAAAAGAAATGCATAGTGGCGGCGGGGGCATGCTGTGCCTGGATGGCTCAGTGGGTACAGGGTGTGACTCTTGATCTTGGGGTTGTGAGTTCAAGCCCATGTTGTCTGTAAAGAGTTCTCAAAAATAAAATCTTAAAAAAAAAAAAAGGCATTCAGTCAGGAAATCAGATAACTGCCAAAGATAGGTGAAGAAGGATGCTCACAGTGCTGTTATTTTAACGGTGAAAAAGTTGGTAGCAACCTGAATGTCCACAATCAGGGGACTGGTTGTGTCCATTATATTCATATAAATTATGAGTTAAACATGTTAACATGGAAAAATCTCAACCATATGTTGTGAAATGATAAAAACGAATCAATTACTTTGTATTATGTAGTATAGTATAATAAATTATAACATGCAGTATCATGAGAGATGTAGTATATGACTTACACAAATGAAACGTGCATAAAAAGTGTGAGGGAGGGGCGCTGGGTGGCTCAGTGGGTTAAGCCTCTGCCTTCAGCTCAGGTCATGATCCCAGGGTCCTGGGATTGAGCCCCACAACGGGCTCTCTGCTCGGCGGGGAGCCTGCTTCCCTTCCTCTCTCTCTGCCTGCCTCTCTGCCTACTTGTGATCTCTGTCAAATAAATAATAAATAAAATCTTAAAAAAAATGTGAGGGATACATAAAAGTAATGGCATGTTCTATTTAATACAGTTCTCAAATTTTTAGATCAAGCTTCTATTTTTTAATACTTGGGGGAAAAAAAAAGCACTTTCGACTTTGAAAACAAAAGTGCAGCCACATCGCAAATTTCCAGCTGACTCTGAGGTTGTGGGGAATCCACGTCCCTCGCCAGTCCTTCCTTTCCTCCTTGTTCCCGTCCTTAACGCCACCTCACTGTTCGTTCCCGCCCCCCCCATGGGTGGGCTAGAGTAGGAGAAAAAAAGATCAGCCAATTTTGTTGCACATTAACTGCTCTAATTAAGGCTTAATAGCGAACAAGCCTAAAGCTAATGGTTGAAGTGAAGTCCTTCATTATCTGCAGACTTCCCCCGGCAAGCACACAGACCCGGCCAGCGGGAGAGAGTCAGGGCGCCGCGAGCCGTTCGCAGACAACAGCTGGGCCCTTCAGGACAAGAGCCGATTGTCCCCAGACTTGTTAGGGAGACCGGCTCTCGGGGGTAACAGGTCTCTGCGGGACCAGGCGGTTGGAAATCAGAGAGGCAGTTTATCCGGCGGTGCTTAAGAAAAGTTTGCAAAAGATAGAGACTAGCTGACCCGTTCTGTTCTGCTTCATAAATCCCGGGGATTTACGGACGGGCAGTGGCATTTGAAGATTCTAAGTTCAAATCTTGACATTTCTAGTGACTTGTGTTGTGACCTTAGATCATTAAATCTCTTTAGACCTCGCTTTAACCCCCCTGGGGGACCGCACACCTGACATTTCCGGTATCAACTCCAAATAGCACCAAGCTTAACTCACACAGAATTATTTAGCAAGTACGCAAAACTCACTTTCTCCGCAGAGCATGATTTGGGCCTTTAGCTGCTCGATGTCGCAGGAGAACCGGGCGGCTCTCCCGAGCTCTTCGTCGTACTTCCGCTCGCTGACGAAGTGCTGGAGGAGACAAGAGCCCCACGGTTACAGGAGTGACCCAGGCACTCAGCGGCCGCTGTCCCTTCTAACCAGGAGGCCGGGCATGCCAGCTCTGCCCCTGGGAGGCTCCGTCAAACCAGGCCTGGTCTGACCTGCCTGGAGAAACATCCATCACCTTCTCCTTCCGGGACTCTGTGAGGGTCTTGCCTTTCCCCTGCCCAGACCTGGAGAAAACTGTGATCGGGCAAAATGTGCGTCTGGACTCCCGTGTTTAACCCTCAGCACCCCTCGCCCTCCTTCTAGCATGTTCTGTCCCGTTACAGATTTTGGGATTGCAGGATTGCATTCTGGCAGTCTTTCTAATTTGGCCAGTGACTTGCTAAGGTGTTACCCACTCTTGAAAGAAGACACATTATCCTTCCCCATCCTAACAGGGAAGCAGGACACTCAAAAAGCCTTTAGTAACTAGAAAACGTTATCTTGAATGGTAGAATTTCAAGTGTTGTTAAAGGAAGTGGGAAAGAGATTGCTTTTCAATTCATTTAAAATTAAGATCTGTGTGTAGATGACAGAGTGAGAAATACAGAAATAACTATGACTCAGTCCCTCCTGAATTTGCCAGGGAGTTTACCACAAGACAAGGGAAACAGATACCACAATACGAGGTAGAATGTGGTAGGTGCTTGAGGAATACAAAAGAGGAAGAATGATTTCCTCCCAAGGGGCATAGGGGAAGTGTTATGTGAGAGGGAGCATTTGTGCTGGAACATTAAAAGAAATATATTGATCATTTACCAGACGCGGACCAAATTCTTAACAGATAATCTCATTTTCATCTGATCGCATTATTATGAAGTCAGTTCTGTTATTATCTCTATTTTATAGAGAGGGAATCAAGGTTCTAGGAATCTGAGAGGAATTTAATTTACCCAAGTCACAGGAGCTGGACTGTTTCAGCCTAAAGCCTGTGCCGTTAACCATTTTTTGATGAGTGGCATCTGGATAGGCAGAAATGAAACTTGGAAAGTAAGTAGATGACACAGACCCGGAGCTGGCAACTTCACCTTCCTTACTGGATGTTCTAACCTGGCAGGGCACAGAGCTCAGAATATATATATATGTGTGTGTGTGTATGTATACATATATTTATATATAATGGAGTCCAGCTGTGGATTTCATTCTGAGGGAAAGGGGAGGCCATAATGCGGGAGGCCAGATCTGCTCTGGACTATGACTCTGGTCTTAGGGTGGATGACCAGGCTGGAGGGAGACAGTGGAGGCAGAAAGGCTGGGTAGGAGGCCATTGCAAGTGACTGGTTGGCAACAACAAAGACCAGACGAGAAGGGAAAGACCATTAGGACTTCTCAGGACCCTCAGAGGAGGTCCTTATTCCCAAGGGGCTCCCTTTCATGCTTAACCAGGGCAGAGGGGACTGAAGGCGCTTGCCACTTTCTGCCACCCCAACAACTTTTATGCCTGGATGAGCAGACAGTCCTACTTAGAAAGTGAGTAGCAACTGTGTCCTCAAAGCAATCTAGACCTTAGAAGCTGGGCAGACGCTGAGCCCATGTGTATACGTGTGTATGGTCAGGGCACTGGGGAAAAAGAAGAGGATAATGGAAAATGTATAAACTGTAAGTTCCCGTTTTGTTGTAGACACCTGTTTTTGTCCTTCGGGTAACCTCTCTCCTCCTGATAACCGTATCCCAATGTGGTTTCAAAGATCCCCAGTGTTGGTGGGTCTGTCAGTCAAGGCCTCCCTTAGCCCAGTGGTGTCTGTGATTCAGGCTGAGGCCAATCAGAATCTCTTTCTTTGGGACGTGAATCGGGTGGGGTGGCACAAAGGCTGATGGCATCTGAAGGTCCCCCACTCTGACGGTGCCCTGAAGAGAGTCTGGTAATTACAGCTGTCTATGTCACCCGGGAGGCTGCCTGGGTTTCTGCCCAAGTGTAGCCTGGAGTCCTCCGATCACACTTCGCTGAGCTGCACTCATTTTCTTTCCACTTCCTCTTATTCTCGAGGTTAGCCAGGGTCAGCTTCTATCGCTTGCCACTATAGAGATCCAATAAATACATATCTGTGGGTGGTCTTCTTAATAAAAGGGCAAGTCAGCTAGAAAAGGATACAAGAAAGAAGTCGCTGTGTATTATGTAAGCTTTAGCATCCTTACTGTTCTACCAGGTTCACACTCGCCGTGTGTTCCCACGTCTGAGTGCTTATATACATACACCCGAATTACATATGGTGAAAATAATATCCCCCATTCCAGCTCTAATTCGTGGTTGAGTACATTTTATTTGGGTCAGTCTCTACCGACTAAGAAAAGAGCTCGTACTTCTCCTCCGTAATAATATATCCCTGCAAACCATAGTAGACTTAAATACAGTGATTAGTGGGTTCTTTGCCCTTCTGTAGTCTCTAGTTCAGCACTGGGAAAGAGCATTAAAGCTGGGTGCGTTACATCAGATCCTCAGACAGCCGCACTCTTATCGATGCAAAACAAACGTAATGGGGATCAGATCTCTGGCTCCGGGTTCAGGCTGTGATATTTTAGAACTGACCTTAATTTCTGCCCTGAGTTCAGCCAGCTGCATCTCCGCCATCTGACTGGCCAGATCCGTCAGTCTCTTTAGTTCTTCCGCTTTCTTCTGACGAGCAGTCAGGATTTCCACTGCCAAATAAGAAAGAATAATGCGTTAGGGCCAGCGATCTAAACATATTAAATGACCTATTTCATGGGATCGGTTCTCCCTCCACGTACTGATCGCTCTGTTGGACCATGACGAGGTTTTCCGAGTTGGTTACTGAGGTGGGTTGGCCCTCGGTGCTCGGGACTGATCATTTCCGTATGTCCTTATCCACCAACTCCTAAATCAAACACGGTCCCTTTGGATTCACTGTACACCCACGGTCTTCTTCGCTTTCCTCACTGCCGTCTGATCTCACTTCCTTAATTTAGTCTTTGCAACTTGTGCGTTACTCAGAACCACTATCACCAAAAAAAGACACTTGGTGAAATCCTGTCTGAATGATATCACAAAGATAGGGAGGCCACTAAGCAAAAACCGTTCTCCTGGATGTGCCAGACTATTAAATTCTAACAGCATCAGACCTTCTGAACTTTACCACTTACTCATTTAGAGCCACTCGCTGTATCATTGGAATGTGACATCGAAGTTTTATTTTATTAGCTTTTTGTGAGCTAAAAAATGCCTCTGCTTTTGATACTCTGCAGATCTGTTGCCATTTTTGCAACCAAAGAGAAGTTCTAGACCAGAGTGCCTTGTTTTAAGCGTCCCCCATGGAAAAATGTCCAGGGTGAGTCACAACCCGCTTGGACTGGATTTGTGTATCCTCTTTAGCATCCGCACAGAAGACACCAGGGAGTTTTCTGGTGCCACATTTCACACGTCTGTCGGATGGCCTGAAGGTTCAAGCAGAGGTAGCAGTCCACAGGTGAACTTGTGGCACGTGTCTGTGTTTCCCAAAAGATTCTACCGCTAGCTCAAAAGCAATGCATACAATCACATAGAGTGAGATTGAAATATAAAATTTCCTCTTCCAAGAGATAGTTTGTTGTTCTCTAATTTGAAGTCAAAGACGAACTGCCTTCATTTCTTTTGGACAAGCATTTTGAGTTATGAGAAGAAAGAAGTCCACCCAATGAAGATGCTACACATGTTGGAGTCACATTCCTTTCTTGGCTGAACAAAAGTCTACTGCTTTATTAGACCAGATTCACAGCATACACGCAGAGCCGAACAATGATTTCTCACCGTAAAGTTCTTAATGTATAAATGTCAAAAACAGCCACTTCAAAACCCCTCGAAAAGTTGAAAAGCAATCAAGGGTTAAGATTTCCTGCAAACTATAATCCATGCTGCAGACAGACTGAGAAACATTATCTTTAATGCTGATACAAATGTTGAGATGTCGATAGAATCAGTAATCTATGACTCACAAGGCCTAATTGTTTGCTAAACTCCTCTAATCATGCTCTGATTACCCACCAGGACTCCCCTTGCCTCCCATTTACAAACCCATGTAGCTGAGTGGATGGAGGCTGATGTGTGCCCGTAGTCTTTCAGGACATAGGGGAGCTAGCGGAAAACGAGTTCCCATGATGGTTGTGCAAAGAATCCATCCGAGTACAGACCGTGTATTACTGAATGATGTCCCAGTTATCCAGTCACACAAAGAGGGCACACAGAGGTGGCCTACTCTCATGTGTGGCCACAGAGTACGTTATGTTTTGTTTGGTCCACATTTTACTTATACAAATGAATTGTCCGCATTGAAAATTAGGAGATTTCACTCAGAAGCTGGATTTCTGGCTTCTCCTAAAATATTAGAATTTCTGGCCACAGTTGGCCAACATCCCCATGTGGCAACAACTGGCTACCCTTGAGTTGTTGCCCTTTATGGATGGAGCGTGGCGCCCATCGTGCCGTCGTCACTCCCTGCCCTGCCTGGCTCATTAATGATCCCAGCCTGGCGCTTGGAGGCATCTCCAATCATGGCAGAGGCTACACTTAACAGTTTTTCGTGTCCACATTGCCCAGGGCCTGGTACAAAGTGGGTGCCCAGTATGTACATTTGCTGAATGAAGGGCTGAATGAACGCATCAATCCATTATTTAAAAGCAGTATGCGGGGGCGCCTGTGTGGCTCAGTGGGTTAAAGCCTCTGCCTTTGGCTCAGGTCATGATCCCAGGGTCCTGGGATCGAGCCCTGCGCTGGGCTCTCTGCTCAGCAGGGAGCCTGCTTCCCTTCCTCTCTCTCTGCCTGCCTCTGTGCCCACTTGTGATCTCTGTCAAATAAATAAATAAAATCTTTTTAAAAATTTTAAGAAAACACTTATTGAAAAAAAAAAAAAAAGCAATATGCGAGGTGCTTGGGTGCCGCAGGCGCTTAAGTGTCCGACTCTTGGTTTTGGCTCAGGTCATGATCTTGGGGTCATAAGATCGAGCCCCGTGTCAGGCTCTGGGCTTAGCACAGAGTCTGCTTAAGAGTCTCGTTCTCCCTCTGGCCTTCCCCTCCATGAGTGCGCTCTCTCTCAAACATAAATAAATCTTGAAAAAAAAAAAAAAAGAATACACAAATAAGGACAGTTCTTTTTCTAGAAGGACCACTGAGGCATGTTTAACATGTATACCTTTGATTATTTATATATTTGCCATAATTCAACATAGGAATGAGACTAAGTCTGTAGCATGAAAAAACGATTCTTGAGCAGGGAGTTGAAGCAAAGTGCTTTGCTCTTGCAAAGATTAAAAAAAGAAATTCCGAAGGCCTAGACTTGGTGAGCCGAGAGTAAAGGGGTCAGCAGAACCTGAATGACTACAGTTAAACAGATCTGACTTTTCTTAATGGATCATTTGTGGGACTGGTGACAATTAGGGATAATCGTACTTTTTGAGAAGAATTTGGGCATTCGCACAAAAGATTTTGTAGAAATAGATATAAATGGGTCCTGAAATAGGAATGCGGGTGCAAAATCACCAATAAATTCTGAGTTTACCCGCATGCAAATGTGCATGAAAATGAATACTTTTGCCTCAGCCAGTGTTGGGATGAATTTTACATACAGTCTCATTAACATCTCAAAGCCCTTCATTATGGAAAAGCCTTAAAACTGGAGATCTAAAGCCAATATTCTGTGGGGACACTAACAGGTTCACCTCAAAAACATCAATCACAGAAACAAAAAGCAAAAACAAAACCAGACCAGATCCTAAGACTCACTGATCCTCAAATTTAAAATAGAATAATAAGGAATGTTTTGAAAGCAACATCCTTTTGGAAATCTGTAGAGAGACAGTTTCATGCAGCTTTCATTTTCACTGCATTCGGGACTTCATTAGTATTATTGAGGTACTTTTATAAACAGTATCTGGTAGGCTGAAATCCACTTTCACAATAGGATTTATGAATGCCTTCAAGTTTTTGGAACACACTGGAAACTGGCTCTTGTTGCATGAACCATGGAAAATTTTAGGGCTTCTCAAATAATACTCTTTAGCAGAGGGTGGGCTTGAAATCCGGGGGGGGAGGAGCTGGGACACAAAGCTTGTTTCAAGCACGAAGATTCTTTGATACTTTTACCCTTTTACTCTTGTGAGTTCTTCCTTCACCTCCCAAGAGATGTGCACTCCTGTTAATGTTTTCTTCCCGTATCTCCAATAAATTTGATGCTCCAAGAACACACCTATTTTGATCTTCAGTTCTTTCAAACAGAGTCTGAGACCACAACACTACAACATGTTTTGCTTCTTCATCTAATAAACATAATAATCATATTATTTTTAGGGCTACTGTGGAACTAAATGAAATAACCTATGCGACATGTTTAGTATCATACACTAAAAAAATGCTAGCCTCAAATATTCATAAAGTGAGATATGTTCATCTAGAATATACTTCCTTTTTTTTTTTTGCTATTACTAATATTGGATCCCACAGCCTACAGATACTGAATTAATTACAATAATTCACTTAACAGATATTATGAAGTACCTACAGTCTTCTCAGCACTACGTCAGGTGCCATGACGGACAGAGGGGCTTATGTTACAACTGAGGAAATAAGGTGTGTAACATGTGCAGCAAATGGAAAATGTGGAAAGGACTCCGGAGACCATAGATGAGCCATCTCAAGACAGTGGTTGGAAAGACGGTTCAGTTCTTAGTGGAGGGAAATCCAGTGGTTCCCTCTGCCTGTGGAGACACGCCTGTGGCACCTGAGAGACGCTGCCGAGCTCGGTCGGCCTCCATTTTCTGGCGGTCATGTGAGGAGGCTGGACTGACCCCTTCCCTAGTGAGTGCTTTTCCCTTTTTGTGCACAGACTGGGTCAGGCACTGCGCTAAGTGCCTGGCATATATACTTTCCCCTTTTATCTTTACAGTAACTATTTGAGATGATACTATTCTTATTCCGCCTCTTCTGAGAAGTAAGTGTGGATGTTGAGGAGTTTAACAAATGGCTCAAAGGCACACAGCCAGTAAATAGGTGGAACGTGGATTTGAACTCAGTCTTGCTTGTCCCCAGCACAAGCAAAATGGCTTCCCAGGGGCTCTGGGCAGTTCTCAAACTAGGAGCCTTGGCACCAATGACTGAATGAAGTTAGGCAAACCCTACCAACCAATCTCACGCTTTTAGCTAGGCTGAGAATTCTGTGTGTGCAGGTCCCAGAGTTTGCTGTTTGCTGTCACACCCGGTTTGTGATAGTGCGTAACACATACGCGAGCGCACAGTAAATGTTTATTAATTGAGTGAATTTTAAAAATGGGGAAGCTCTCCAGAGATGCTCCAAATCCCACAGGTCTTGGATCCTAATATTATTCTCTCAAGAAGATAGAATGAGGGGCGCCTGGGTGGCCCAGTGGGTTAAAGCCTCTGCCTTCGGCTCAGGTCATGATCTCAGGGTCCTGGGATCGAGCCCTGCATCGGGCTCTCTGCTCAGCGGGGAGCCTGCTTCCCCCCTCTCTCTCTCTGCCTGCCTCTCTGCCTACTTGTGATCTCTCTCTGTCAAATAAATAAATAAAATCTTAAAGAAAGAAGAAGAAGATAGAATGAGCACGTGATATCTGAGGTCTACTGTTAACCTCTTAGGAGGGGATGTGCTAGTAACTTTGTATTTTGGTGCTAGAGACCCGTTTGTGTCTGTGTTGGCTGCTCACATTGTTATCAATAGGACATGAAACTAACAAGAAAGAATAAGCTATACCTAGGAAATGGGGGATATCCCGGATCATGTGGAAAGCAACTTTACTGAAGAAATGAACAAAGTTCATAAGAATAAAATAATATTTATTTTATAAAATAAAAACATTTTATAAAATAAAATAATTTCACATTCAAAGGGATTGTGTAACTGCCTAAATATTCCATAGCTGAACCCTGGATCACATTTCGTCTTATTTCATAAAACTTGCTGTTATTTGAAATTCTCGGACGTTGCTTAAAATCATTTTTTAAAAATTGTGTAACAAAAATACCAATCGTTACTTTTCACAAAGTGACTACTGAATTACGACCAAGGGCCAGACAAGAAAAATAGAAAAAGAATGAAGAATTTGGTCGGATCCTTCATTCTGGTAAAAAGAAAGACACCGCTGTCGAAGTGGGTTAAAGCCTCTGCCTTCGGCTCAGGTCATGATCTCAGGGTCCTGGGATCTCAGGGTCCCTGCACTGGGCTCTCTGCTCAGCAGGGAGCCTGCTTCCCCCTCTCTCTGCCTGCCTCTCAGCCGACCTGTGATCTCTGTCAGTCAAATAAATAAACAAAATCTTTTTAAAAAATAAAAAAATAAATAAAATGCACAGGAGATAAGAATTGTAAGCCCAGATCCCAGGTGAAAACTATGGTTTTAGGCTTCTCATCAATGACAGGGGACTGCATTTGATCCTAAGAGAGGGCTTAGCAGCCCCACCTGGGGCTTGCTATTGTCGCTGACAAAGCAATCTGGTCTCACAATGTCCCCTCGCCCCCCGCTCTCCCCCCCCCCCCCCCCCCGTGAACCCCAGCCTGTTTGTGGGAGTTTAAATCTGTCCTACTATCTGTTGAATAGTTTTATGACCATTGGACAAACTGAGAACTAGAAATAAGTATAAAGATAATACAATAAATCCAACCCAGTGTATACGAATATTTTAAGATTGTCTGAGGGTGTTTATTATTTAAACAGGGTATTTGGGACATTAAATAGTCTCATTTGTGATTTCAACTTAAAACCTGTCATTGATTTTCTTGTGAGGTGTTAAGCTGGCAGCTGGCAGCAGATATGACTGAGTTTGTAAACAGAACTGGGAGTGTTTTAAGAAAACTTCACTTAGTACATCTCTACGTTTGAATTATTAATCTTATAAGAGCTGTTTAAAAGCTTGGAACATGTTGCTTTTAGGCTGGTGAGTTTGCCTTGCCCGGCATCCGAAGTGCTCGGAAAAAAAGGCAGACGTTTAATTTATAGATGTGATTCAAAATGTTAAGGGGAATTTAAGTAAAGTTTCAAATGGACAGTTTTCTTAGAGGAATGTGATGTGTCAAACTTGAGGTAGCTGAACCTAAGAAAGAACAAGGGAAACATATCCTTTTAAGTCACATAGCCAGATATGGAAGTTGCAAAAGCATAAAACCGATGTTTGAAAATTTAATTTTAAATTCGATGTCATTTTAAACCTGATTACCTGTAAGTACCCCTTTATATGCCCCCAATTTTAAGTAACTCAGCCGGACACCTACTCTTTGCTGAGTACCTGCTCTGCTGTGCGCTCCTGGGGCCGCACCCACACGAGGTTCCCCAGGTCTCCAGGGGCTACGTGACTCGCCCGAGGTCCCAGAGCTCATTAGCCAGGATCTCGGTGTGAATTTTAGGACCTTTCTCAGAATCCATATCACTGCCAGTGGACCTACGGATTGCTTCAGACTAGGAGGCGCCTAACCAAACAACCGTGTGTCTACTTACTGGCTTCTTCTTTAACTTTATCCATTTCTGCCATTAACGAAACTTCTTTGTCAATGATGCTGAGAGGGGAAAAACAGAAACAAAAGCAAAGAATGCTTAGTCAAAGAGAAACCTTTAATAAGCACTGGAAGCACAAGAAAAATTATTTTCATTAAACAAAATACAAAATTACCATAAATATTTCTATGTTACAATGCCAGCAGCACCCTCTGCCTTTCCAAAAATGAGGCAACACGGAAGGGTTGCTCCCAAGTATTTCATAGTGACATCTGCTGATTAAATCATTGTCAGCAAATCTAAAAAAAAAAAAAAAAAAAGCCTTTTCCGACTTTCAGAATTGTGCTGCTTTGAATTTAAACTTGGCAGTACTTTTGCCCTATGAATTCTGAAGTTCCACGACCATATGAAGAGTATTTGAAAAGCCAGGGTTCAGGGGATCTAGGCCTGTAGTTTTCACATGCTTCTGTGCGTCGCTCCCCTAGATACTGGCTGGGGGGCGGGGAGGTGGGCGCATCTCTGATGCAGATGGCCCTGGGACCTGCTTTGGGAAGTAGAGCCTGGATCAATCCATCTACGTGTTCTGTAATAGGACTCTACGCGTTCTCATTCCCCCAAAGAAGCATTTCAAGTTCAAATTAACTTTTCCCCCACACTATATTACTTTTTGGTTAGTTCTTTGCATAAATAATAATCTGTCCAATAGTTCACTTCTCTCCCATCCTGACTGCTAGTTCCCCTCACAACAGAACACAGCATCAGAATCCCCTCATCCAGGTGACTCTCGAACACCACCTTGAACTCTGCAGGTCCTCTTACACACGTGTTGTTTTGGGTAAACACAATACAATACCGCAAGTGTATTCTCCTTATGACTTTTGCAATAACATTTTCGCTTCTCTAGCTTCCTTTATTGCAAGAACATACTATGTAATACATATAACATACGAGATGTGTGAATGGACCCTTTATGGTATTAGTAAGGCTTCTGGTCAGTCAGAGGTTATAAGTTAAGTTTTGGGGGAGTCAAAAAGGTTATACGCAGACTTTAGACTGTGTGGGGGGTGGGCACCCCAACTGTCTCCCCTCCATTGCTTAAGGGTCAGCTGTATATCCTTTCACAGATTTTCATGTATATGTAAGTGTAGATGCGAGGTATTTTAAAATTTTCATTTCAACCATAAATACTTCAATATATATCTCACAAAGATAATGACTTGTTGGGACTATAACCATAGAATTACTAGAATACCTACAAACATTAACAATAATTTAATATTATCAGGTATCTACTCAATGTCCAAATTTCCCTAATTGTTCCCTACTAATTTGTTAACAGTTTGTTTGAGCCAGGATCTAGGTAAGTCCAGCCATTGCAATTGGGCGATTGTCTAGGAAATCTGTTTTTAATCTCTCCACACCCTGTTTGCAACTCATCTGTTGAAGAAAGCAAGTTGTTTGTTCTGTTAAGTTGTCCAAGGTCTTAATTTTGCTGATTGTACTGCATGTTATTATTTAACCCATTCTTTTAATTTTCCTATGAATATGGTATGAGATATATAAATCTGATTAGATTCAGATTTGTTTTTATTCCAGGAAGGATACCTTATGTTATCTACTTCCATCAGCAGACATATAATGACCCAACGCAGTTATAAATATTCCTCTGAGAAAAAAACCAAACCTGAATGTATTCAAATTCTTATATCTCATAACAAATTTGTAGGAAATACAAAGGGCATCTCTATTTTTTACGATTATCAGCAGTCCCTGATGATGGTTACCTGGATAAATAGGGTTTTAAAAACGGGGCTATTCAAATTCTACTACTCCTTATTCACTTATTTACCTTGAAGTCTTGCACAAAGAGAAACTTTCCCTTACCAACTCTTTGGGTTAACATGTAGTACAATTTATATAGGTAAGCAGGATAAATGCTGGTAGATCCGTTTTCAAAACGATAGTTGGTTCCCTAGCATCCCTCCGAAGAAACCAATGAGATTTTTTTGCTTGTTTGTATAGTTTGTGAACTCATAATTAACGTGCTTCAATACACGGCAGTAAGCATCCGTAGTTATTACCTCTCTGTTCCAACCAATGTATTTTTTACCCCTATCAGGTGTACTTTTAAAACTTAAAGTGTATTTAAAATTTATTTCCTCTTAGGAGGAATATTTTGTAATATTTGTCAAGGTAAGAAGTGTCTTCGGGATATGTCTATAGGAGTTTTGGGGCTCCTCACCCAGACGATGGAACCTGAACACTTGGCGAGTCAGGACTTGAGCTGAGCAGCGCGGCTCGTTCCAATGAGGAAATCCTAAGGGAAAGAACTGACGTGTCCAGTGAGTGGCGAACTCTCCAGAACTGGGCGCTAAGCCTAATCCATCAAGTGTAGATATCAACTGTCCCCATGTCGCATACGGCTTAGGGTCACTGGATATGATCATGCTGGTGTGACCAGCACACCAGGATACCCGCAAGTTCTTTACTGACATTAAATAAGTATGATGTCAGTGTGTTTTAAATAGAGGAAGTACAGAAGAGAGTCTTCATCCCCCCTCTGTCCCCGTGTATTTGGCTCCCTTCCCTGCGGGTCTCCATCAACACCAGCTTCTTGCATTTCTTTCCAGAGACTATCTACTCATAAACCAGCATATGTGTCTTAATCATATGAAATGCTGAGTTAAGTCAAAAGAGGCTTGTGCGCCTGTGATTATGAGGTATATTTAGCTTCTCTGTCAAGTTCACACATGCAGCCAATATGGGCCAAGCAATTTTTTGTGTTTGTGTTTAACAGCTCACCCGGAGAGGGCAGTTCTACGTTTGCTTAGGAAAAGGAGGCTCACGGATGAGCTGTTAGAGAGACAAGGTGAGAACCTAGAAATCTGGAGTCAGGAGCCCCAGTCACAACGGTACGACTCAGCTTCTCTGCCTGAGGACACGTTTTGAATTTTTATCCCCTACAGAAAGAGAGGCAGAAGAGGGAGGGAGAAGAGTCAGCAAGAAGGGTGGGGACGGTGCGGGGTGAAGAGCCAGGAAGAGACCTCAGCGGTGGGGAGGGCACAGGAACTTCCAGGAGCCACAAGGCCGAAAGGGTACACGGCCAGGAGTGTGATGTGAGCCTTCCGGATTGTCCCTGTGCGGGAGCGGATGGTCTGAACGCGAGCAGGTGCGCACACAGACACCGAGGAGGGGGACGCCTTCCACGTTTGGGTCAGTATGAGGCTGAACAGATAGAAGGCGACTGAGCGCGAGAATATCCGGCCCACCTTCCCCCCTGGATCGGACACAAATCTTAGCGAGAGTTTGAATTCCACTGGACACCAACAGGAGTCCGCAGAACTAGGGGACAGGGATACTGCGGAGGAATCGCGAGAGCCCGGCAGCTAACACGAGCTCCCCTGTCCACCTGCGGGCTGCAGCAGGGCGCTCGGGCTTAGGCCACAGCGAGCACGGGAAATGCGGAGACTTACAGAATATTCAGCCATGGCACAAGCACTTGCTGAGTGCCTGCCCTGTGCCGGCAAGGGTGTTGGGGCAGGGCAATGCAGCTGGGGAGGAAGGTGAGAGGACCCGCCGAACTTACTGGAGAAAAAGCCAAAAACCAGATGGAAAGGGAAGACAATGATGACGGCAAGAAGAAATACCTCCACCCCCCCCCCCCCCACGCCGCCCACCCAGTAGGCTTCTAATTAGAGTCTCTGGGATCCGAGAGCATGCAAGGGACGAACCAAAGGAAATTCATGCCCAGGGTACAAGAGTAGGTGTGGTCAGGCTTCCGGAGGGCGGGTGCCAGGGCAGCCTCCCGTGGTCCTCCCACCCACCCAGCTCCCAAACAAGGCCCTGGAGCGTGGAGGCTGGGAGCCCCGCCGCCTGTGTGCGTTGGGAGGGGAGAATGGTGGAGGCAGGGGCCTTTGCTAATTTCTTTGCCAGCTGCAAGATTGGGGTAAATTCTTGTTGATTAAATTTGTTCACATAATTATGTGCCTAGAGAGTTTACAAATGGACATCAGGGGCATAAGACCTACCCCCAGGCCCAACACATCCTCAACAAAGCTGGATATTGACACAATGGTTAGTTTGGGCCTTCCGGGCCAGCAACAGGAGGGAAGAAGGTTTTCACAGTAAACTGTTAATCTGCTTAATGACCACTTGAGGATGTGAAGGAGTCCGTGAAGCTGGCATCGAACCGTGCTTCCATTCCACTGGGTATTTCAACAAACGACTGTCCTCAAGCATCTCCGTAATTCCAGCACTGCTAGGTCTGACTACTTTCAAAACTCATGTGCATGAAGGCAAGCCAGGGATCCCTGCTGAATCCGGACCCTGCGCAGAACCCACGACTGGAACGCAGATCAGGGTTCGGGGCCAGCGGAAGCAGCGCCTTCCGATCCTCCCTCCGGGATCTCAGTAGGGTACGCCTGAGGGTCTCTTTGGGCTTCACTTTCAAGGCGGCAGGACTGTGGAAGGGAAGGACATCGCGGGAAGTAGATAGGGAGGATGAAGAGGCGGTAGTAGGAAAGGCCAGTAGTAAAGGTCGGACAGCGAGGAGCCAGACCAAAGGAGGAAAAGAGGAAAGGCTGCGTCCAACACCTTCCAGGGCCTGGTGTCATATCCAGCTCCATGAGCACATGCCTCAGCGCCATGTGTGAGCCCTGCTGGATCTCCTTAGGGGTCCCGGGACAGATGCATACACCGAGTGCGCCTCATGAAACACTCTGCAGGCTGGCAAGGACAGAGCGTGCTGGGCAAAGCCCTGGGACGGGGTTAGCAGATACAGAGGCAGGGAGGGAGGGTCTTGAGAGGAATGACATCAGAGAGTTGAAGAGTCACAGAGAAATCACAGGCAGTGTCACAGACCACATTCCTACTGAGGAGCAGAAAGGTCACGTGTTTGCTTTTTAGGTACACCTCTGCAGACAGATGTTAGCCCTGAGGTGCTTCAGAATGAGAGCTGATCATAACTAACACAACCTGAGTGCCTACTGTGTGCTGGGCACCAGCTTCATGAAACCCCGCAAGGTCTCTGCTCTGCTCTCTCCTCACCACAGGGCCTTGGCACATGCCCTTCCCGCTGCTGGAAGACAACTTTCCTCCCCAGCCCTGCTGTTCTTTATTTCATTAACTGTGAGTCTTTGTTCAGGTCTCCACTAAGTCATCACTTTTTCAGGGAGAAACTCTGAGTTTTAAAAACTTCTGTTCAACTTTATGGACTTAGACTGTTACGGGTTGCTCAACAACAAACTGCTCAGTAGTAACAATACCCGGAGTATGGAAAGAGCTCAAATGTCCATCGACTGATGAATGAATTAAGGAAGATGTGGGGTGTGTGGGTGTGTGCGCGCACGCATGTGCACGCACACACACACACAATATTATCCAGCCATCAGAAAGAATGAAATCTTACCATTTGCAACAACGTGGATGGAGCTAGAGAGTATAATGCTAAGAAAAATAAGTCAGGCAGAGAAAGACAAGAAACATATGATTTCACTCATATGTGGAATTTAAGAAACAAAACAGATGACCACAGGGGAAGAGGGAAAAAGAAAAGGGAGAGGGAAACAAACCATAAGAAATTCTTAACTACAGAGAACAAACTGAGGGTTGCTGGAGGGGAGGTGGGCAGGCGATGGGCTAAATGGGTGACGGGCACTTGGGATGAGCACTGGGTGTCATAGGTAAGTGATGAAATTCTACTGCTGAAACTAACATGACACTATATATCAACTAACTGGAATTTAAATAAAAACTTGAAGAAACTGCCCAACAGTGATGAGCAGGAGAGACAATGTATTCATTTTTCTGTGGGATAACAATAATGAAACTTCTTAATCCGTCTACTGTAGTGCTTGCATATAAATCACGTTTAAGCAAAAATTTATATAATTTTTACCACTGATGGAATCTAATCATTTGAGACCTTATGAATAAAAGTGCAATGATAATCACCGAACCACACAGGGTTTGGCTCAGAATCAAAACACACAGTTGATGTTTCTGTATGCAAATTAGGGTGGTAATAAATTATTGAAATTTGTGCTTTCCCCCACTGATCGTCTGTAACTCCTGCTTTTGAACATTTTTGCTTTGAAATAGTAATCCTCTGTACTTGACAGAAATACAGAACTCTTTAACCAGCCTTTCACTGACCACTATAAGTTCTCTTTTTTAGAATTCACAGTTCTTTATTTGCTTATCTGAGAGAGAGAGAGAGAGACAGACCACGCTCAGGAGCAGAGGTAGGGGCAGAGGGGGAGGGAGGAGGACAAGCCGACTTCCTGCTGAGCACGCAGGGCTCCATCTCAGGACCCTGAGATCCAGACCTGAGCCGAAATCAAGAGTCTGATGTTCAGTGAACTGAGCCACCAAGGCACCCCCCCCGGATATTCTTTAAATGGTTGGATAAAGTCCTCCGGAGGGCACCAGACTCAAGACACATCGAACACGTTCTATATCAACTGAGCTCACATAAAACCTATGCTGACCTCACATGTTTCAGATGTGCCCTTTATCCTTCCCGAAACACATCTTCTCATTTTATCTAAACTGTCTGGATAGTAAAATTTTATTCTATTGCCATAAAAAAGCTTTTATTATTAAAGCAATAAGGTGTAAGGAGGAGATTACCATGGCAAAGCCTTTACGGTTTATTATATAGTTAATCACAGAGATAAAGTGTCATTTAATAAAAATGTTTCTACTGTCTTGCTTCTTTTCTACAGAGGAGTTATAATAACAATAATAAAAAGAATCAGAAAGGCACTTTAGCAGGAAGAGATTTATCATTTCCTGCTCTTGAGAGATTTTTCCTTAAACCTGGAGACGAAAACACTGAGGGACAAAACTGCTTCCTTTGGAAGCAGGGGTGAGCCACATCGAGTCCGGTGTCCCTCATAAATAAAGATGCTGGGCTAGGGAGCAGCCCCGGGACTGTCAGTGGTTGATAAGCCGGCGAGCAGAACCTGCTCGTGGGTACCGAGGAATGAAAGCAGAATTTCAAAGGGAATTTCAAGAAATCAATCTGCAGCGGCAGCCAGATTCGATGTTAAAAACAGTTAAAACTAGACCACATTTCATCTCGGTGAGTTTGCCTCAGGGAGGCTGCAGTGAGAGAAGCTGCCGGCGACCATCTGATCCCAGACAATCTGGCTTCAGGACCTTCTCGTGGACGAAGAGCTTCCGCTCAGAGCCTCCTTAACTCCTCAGCTGCCAAGCAGGGCAAAGCAGGTGGAGTGGAGGGGGCGAGGCCAGCACGTGCTGTCCCCCAGCCCCGCAGAGGACGAGAGCACGGGAATGGATGGGGAGAAAGGATGCCCGCGAGCTCGGAGGTGATGCTCCGGTCCTTCTGGCCTGTACCGAAGAGCGTGAAGCAGGCAAATGAATGGCAAGCCATAAAGCCAGATTTCCTGTATTAAGACTTTCTCGTTCCTTCACTAAGAGAAAGAGTAAGGTAAAATCATTGCCCCCGCTGTGGGCTGCGCTCCTGCCCATGGCATCAGGGAAGGACTGTGAAGGCCCGGAGGAGAGCCGGCTGGGCTGCCGGCAGCCTCAGGGCCCAGTGGGCCTCGAGCTGAGGAGCCCCGGCTGATGGAAGAGGCAGCCTGTCCGCCCAGCAGGTGGATGGCAGGAAAACTCCCTTTATTAAACATTTAAGGGGTACCATCCTGTTGTATGGGTGCCATTCTAGTCCAACTTCCCGAATACTCGTGGACCCAGGGAATTCGCGGGCCCAGGGTAAAACCCATTTCTCAACTGTTGCTGTGGTCAACAGAGCTTCCGTCCTGGGCCCGACAGGCACAGGGGCAGTGAGACCGCGGGTGCTTTCCTCGTCCTTGGGTCAGAGGATTGGCAGCTCGACCGCTTACAACAGGTGCACGCGAACAGCGCCCGTGATCTCGCGTGCTGCCCGTTCCCCACTCCTGCTCTCTCTGCTCGCAGAATTCGGCCCCCACCCTCAAATACAGAACTGCGGTGTACGGATCATCGCGAGCTGCAGGCACTTGAAAAACAGCCAATGCAGGGAGAGGAGGTATTTGAACTCCCCTCATCTGCCTGAAGACAGAGCCTCCAAGGAACTCAGTTGTCATAAATCCCCCCCCACCCCGGAGGGTTCTGTCAACCCGGTGAGACTGCTGCCTTCTGTTACAGGAGAAGAGCCTAGAAGTGGACGCCACACTCAGACACGCTGTTACAAGTGATCACACCTCCCGTCTGCCCTTCTGAGGGTCTCTCATCTTTTCCAGAATCATTTACTCTCCTCTGAGAGGCCTACACCCACCCCCCCACCTTGCCCCCATCCCTGCTGAAACGACATTTAATTCTGAATCCTGAGCCCCCTAGGGAGCTTCCTGACTTTTCCCTGGGTCTCTCCCGTGTATACATGAGGTACACACGTTAATAAGCTTTTGTTCATGTTTCTTTTGTTAATCTGTCTTTAAACAGGGGTCTTGGCCCAAACCCGGGAGGGTGGACGGGAAGCTCTCTGTCCTGCCGTCCATCCCCATCTCGTCCCCTCTCCTGTAGCCTGTCTGCTGGTTACTGGTATCATGTGATCTGTGGGACTCCTTTTCCTTCACTTCCCACGTGATCACGGCCTCCAAAGTCTACCGCAGACAGGTCTCTCCTACCCTTCTCCTACCCGCTCTGGCTAGTTTCACTCCCCGCTCATTATGAAGTAGTTGGCTGTGTTTCATTCTGTGGTTTTGTGGGGATTCCTGGGTCTGTCGCCCTCTACTCTGTACCTTTTTCCATTCGATTTTACCAACCCCTGGCTTCTTTTTTATAATTGGAACCCTTCTTTTCTGCATGCAGCTGTGGTGACAAACTGATCTTTCTAAACGTCTCCTGAATTCCACACGGTTATTTGGCAAACATGGCAAAACGCAACATACATGCCTATGGCAGGTAGACCGGGGTTGGGATACAGCCCTTCAGTGGGGTGCCTCGTGATCGCGACTATCGGGGAAACAAAGCGGCAGCGCCTCGGAGCATGAATCATGCTTAAACTACAAAGCAGTCAAAATCCCTCTAGCTGTCGAAGAACGCAACAGCCGCACTCCATTTGCCAATCAGGCTGGGCCTGTTTTATTTCTCTTTTATCTGAAGTAATATCATCTGTTAACGTTAGTATCTCTTGGTTGCGTATCTCATATTGGAATCCTACAATAATTTAAATCACAGTCAATGAATATTTCATCGCACTGTCTGAGGGGCACTTCTGGAGTGAGGCTCATGCAGATTCAGCATAAGGACTGACGCCCAATACTTCTAATCCAGAAGGTCCTTAAGAAGCAAATAGTTAATTGAAAAAAAAAAACAACAACAGGGGTTCTTTCTCTTCTTGGAGTTTAAAAAGTGATATCAGAGTCGCACAATCCTACAAATTCTACAAATCTCACAATACCACATGCTCAGCTGAAAAATCTATCCTCCTTGTATACCTCCCTTTAGAATTTTACGTATGATTTCACTTAATAATATAATTTCTTGTCTTTACTAATTACTTCTTAGTTTTGTTTCTTTCCATGGAGATCACTAATCAGGGAAAGTAACTTAATGGTACTTCAATTTCTATAGCTATAAACATTATATCATTTACTCCCACCCCCTGAAAACAAACCCCCAAACTAATACCACCACTATGAAGGCAGACTCATATCTGTGGACGTTAATAGTCTTACAGCACAAGGGTGCCATTTAAGGCACTGACTTCACATTCTTCACATTTTTATTTCATGTTACATGCTCATTAAAAAAGCGGGAAAATATAGAAAGCAGGATAAAATAAAACCAACTTCAAAATGAAACAAGGCAAAGTATCTCTTTGTTTCATACCCCAAATAGAGTCAAGCGCTCAGAACACTGTGGCATTTCTCTCTAATTTGAGCGGGGAGGGGAGGTGTCTATGCAGAAGCCATCCCGGTTGCTGAACACAAGGAAGACAAACGGAAGCTGGAAAGGACGGGGGCGGCACAAGGAGTCCCAGCGAGGCTGGCCCACGTCCAGCCCAATGTCCTGGACTCGGGGAGCCTGCTCCCGGCCTCCTGATGGGCTCTTGTGTGAGAAGGGCCTGAGCTTCCTGGCTTGGGCCCCGAGGCTCCTCCCCACCCACCATCTCCAGGCTCGCTACTGCCACTCCTGCTGGGCACCTGCCCTAGTCCGCTGGTTTCCCAAGGGGAGTGGGGGGGGGGGCAGATGAAATACTGAGCTTCATGTATTTACTCTTTATTTAAGAAAGCAGACTTTCCTAATTTCCAGGATACAGATTAATAGCGGTATACCTATGTGACCTATAAACGAGTTTTCTGGTTTGAGAGGGATGTGTTCACAACTCATTTATTAATGGCATGAGACCCAGGGAACGTACTCCTCCCAGAGTGCACTGTGGTCTTTCTGCTTCGGGTTCCTCGTGTTGTTCCTCCTGCCGGCACCCTCTCCCTCCCTTCTCAGTCTGCCAATTCCTAGCCTCGCTTCGAGTGCCAGTCCAATGTCACCTCTGCGATGGGCTCTTTTCCTGCCGGCCCTCAACCCTCCCCAACGTGCGCTCCCTTTCCTGGTTTTCGCCATACCGCATTACACACCTTTCTGTCTACTCCCGCTAGACCTTGGACGTTTTTCGGAAGGACACCGTCTTTTATCTTTCAGTATTTCTAGCAGTGCTTCTTCAAGTGTGGTCCTCAGAGCATGTACACTGGTCCTCATGACCCCCCACTGTCTTCATGACACGTACGTTCCTGGGCTCCCCCTGCACCCACAGAATCAGAGCCTCTGGGAATGACGTCCAGGTGCTCCCTGTGCATCCCAAAGTCTGAGAAGCACCAGCTCATGACATGTTCATCTCCCTCCTGGAGGGTTGGATGGAAAAGGGAGAAGAGAAGGCAGAAAGAGGGCATGACAAGATGTGAGAGGGGAAGGAAGGTTGATCTGGTGACCACGGTGGCCATTCAGAATCAGGGTCCTTTTGCCTCACTTCTCTCTCCATCAAGCAATGAACAGTAAAACCGCGTGATGAGACATTCGCACCCCAAAGCTGGGATCCTCTGCATGCTAAATAGAAAAGTGGAGAAAGAGAATTTCTTCCCTTTGTCTTGGTACAGAGAGAATAAAATTGACTAAATACTTACCTGGAAGAGAAGAGAACCAACCTAGATGGGTCAGGCTAGAGATTTTCTAGAACACTCTGAACAGTGCATATCTTGCACACAAAATCTTCATAAAACCCCTTGACAGTAGTACCCCTTTTTGTAGCAGAGTGGAAGTAAGAAACTCAACCATCTTCAGAGCTAGAATATGTGAAGATGAGATTTAAACCCTATTCTAACTCTACGCATCACGCCTCCTAATTATGTGGTTAATAAACCTTGGAAGGGGCACCCGAGTGGCTCAGTGGGTTAAACCTCTGCCTTCAGCTCAGATCATGATCTCAGGGTCCTGGGATCAAGCCCCACATCTGGCTCTCTGCTTAGTGGGGAGCCTGCTTCCCTCTCTCTCTGCCTGCCTCTCTGCCTACTTGTGATCTCTCTGTTAAATAAATAAATAATTAAAAAAAAAATAAACCTTGGAAGATGTGACTTTTGTGAGAATATGGCTACAGTCACCGGAAGAACAGTGTAACTGACATAAGAAGGAATTCTGTTCTACGGACAGGCACGGTCTGTTATAGGATTTCTTGCTGTCCTAGCTGACAAATTGCCCAAAATGACTCCTTCGTCTCACCCCGAGAGAGTACAGGGTCTCCCTCTGTATCAGTGTCATCAACAGAAATAAGTCCTAAGACCCATTCTGAAGTTGTGACCAAGGATATCCCAGTTTGGAAACTATAATGTATTTTAGACTTACAGTAATATATGGGAGCAAATTTGTCTTATATTCCCAGTGAAAATGGATTATACTATAAATTAAAACACACACACACACACACACACACACACACACACCCCACATACTCTCCATCTGGGATAGTACAGATAAGAACAATTTGCTTCATTCCTTTTTATATCTCTATTCTATCAGGCAAACCAACCCTATTCAGGAGCGTGCTGCTAAGCTGGTGGGACGGGTAGCCTTCATTTGCTGAAAAGATTCAGAGATCTTTTCAGATTTCAAGCTGAAATCACGATCAGCGTCTTGTCCTCCAGCTCCTGTTGTGGGTCTGCGGTGAAAGCAAAGCTGACCTCCAGCGCCAAGTGTATGACGGACGTAACGTATGGAGGTAATCACACCCGGAGCTCGGCGAGGCTATTAATACAAGGTGCTATTTATGTTGGTTTCCTGGGGACTCTACCCAGCCGAAAAGGCCAGTTCGGTACTTTTTGTGTTTATCAACCTGCTCTTCCTTCACGTCGACTCATTCTCTGAGTCCTTGTGGCGGCCCGAGGGAAACATCTAATGCACGGAAAAACCTTGGGGAGGAGAGAAAATAGGAAAAGAGAAGCTTTCACCTCCAAAGAGGGAGCTACGCCTATTCAGAATGACACATATTCACGAACGAGGCAAGATTTGAAATACAGTGTACCGCGGGGACTCGCCGGAGTCACAAAGTCGCAGGAACCTTGAGTTTCTCCGTGGTTTATGGTATTTACCCTTTTCACAATTCAGAATGGATCCCGGAGCTTATTTCTATTTATTGGACTGGTGCAGAGTGAGGAAAAGGAGTCATTTTGGGCAATCTGTCAGCGAGGACAGCGACAGAAACCATACATAGGGCTCTCCTGAGGCATAAATATATTTATTAGCCTCCTCTGTCATTGCCTCTTGATATCCTCTGCAGGTGAAGTTCATCTCCATACTGTGAGTTCCTTAAATATGCTGGCAGAGTCTCGAATGTCGGGCGTGGGGAGAAGGTACAGGTTTGTTTGATTTCCGTCGTCTAGCTCTTTGTGCAAGTCACAAGCAGGTGGGCACTCAGAAAAGCCATTTAATGAGAAGGAAAGAGGTTAGTGGGAAAGTCTTTGTTAGTGCGGCTTTTGATCAAGGGGAGGATTATATTTATTTCCAAAGCAGAAGGACAGGGAGGCCTTTTATAAAATTTCATTCTAAAACTATAAAAAAGGACAAAGCAAACCCCTGATTTTGTCTTCATTACACATTTAATCTAAGGAGCTGGCAAAATTTAGCTACCACTCAACACGCTGCTGCCATTTAACAGGGAACCAGAGTCTGTACGGCATCACGTAGCAACGCCAAGTGGCTGCAAAGGTTCCCCATGTCAGCTCTCCCACAGGTAATCCCACTGCGAGCAACCCCTGTCGAACGGCCTAGAGAAAAGCATCACTCCGTTCATGGACGACACACTCCTCCAGAACTCATCATGTGCGCGGGCGCACGAGGAACGAGGACCATTTCAGCCATGGTTTTAAAATGGAGGGGCGCCTGGGTGACTCAGCTGGTCGGGCAACTGCCTTCGGCTCGGGTTATGATCCCAGAGTCCCGGGATCGAGTCCCGTGTCGGGCTCCCAGCTCCACGGGGAGTCTGCTTCTCCCTCCGACCTTCTCCCTTCTCATGCTCTCTCTCACTCTCTCTCTCTCAAATAAATAAATAAAATCTTAAAAAAAAAAATGGAGTCTCTGCTCATTATCTGGGCTTATGTCAATGTTTCCACGTGACTGAACTTGAAAACCAAGTTGGCTTGTTGTCACGGCATCTACTCTGATTCTAGAAACCACTTCAACGAATACATATTTTCCCTGTACTCAGCTATCGAGGTGCACACAGCGCCACAGTGTCCATGATTCACTAAACTAGATGCTCACCAAGATTTGCTCCACCATGACCGCACCACAAGGGACAGAGAGACCTGTCTTCCTTCAGCTTAAGTAGCTCAAGGGCCGGCATGGCTGCCGAGGTCACCAGCGTGACAGCAGCTGGACACAGGCCACGTGAGCCCAGAAGCAACAAGGACTATTGCCGCCTGGCCGAAGCCAAACAGAAATAATGATCCTCTAAACAGACACTCGGTGAGACAACTCTTTTCTGTATTTTTCTTTACATACCTCATCCTAACCCTAGGCCCCCTGTGATATTTGGTTTTACTGCAGAATGAGAAAAAGACAGGTAGAGACGGAAGGGTTAATGAGAGTGCTTGTCTGGTGCTAGCAACAACCTCCGGGTCTTCATTTTTCCCTTTTCTCCCCAGCACTGAGTTGACTTCTGCCATGTCAAATAGGCAAAAACCGCCAAGCCCTCAAATTTGCTACACTTCCACATAATTGTTTGTCTGGTCTTGAGGAGGCAAAAATGTAATGTAATGTAGCCAGAAAGTTTAGGTTTAAAATTTCCTACAGCACTGATAAGAGGACAGTGTGGTTATGTTTTTTGGGGTACGGAGCTGACTGGAAAGGACAGGTCCTCTCCTGTGTTTCCGGCCATGGGTTAGGAGGGCCACTGGGGGAGGGGCAGACAGGACTCAGAAGTGCTGCCAAGTACTTGGGGATCTTGGGGATCCCTCCCTCAAGGAGCTACGGCAGAAGGACGGATGGACCCTCTCACTCTCTTACTCCTCTCACTCTCCTCAGGCCAGGCTTTCCCAGGGTTATTGTTGTCCTGGGACAGACAGTGTTTTGTGATGGGCGGTGGGGGAGGGCTGTCCTGGGCATTCTAGCACATGTTGGGCTATGCCTGGCTTCTACCTACTAGGGGCCAGCACTTGTGACAACCAAAAATATTTCCAGACATGTCAACTGTCTCCTGGGGGTGAACAGTGCGCTAGCTCCAGACGTGGCACTCCCTTTGGAGGGCTCTCGGAGAGTGGCTTTCAACCACAGATGCACAAAAGAATCACCTGGAGTTCTTAAAAAAAAAAAAAACAAAACCCACCTATTCCTGACCTCCTCGCAGACCAGTAGCGTCTGCCTTTCTGTCAGTGCTACTTCGGCAAAGCTCTAGGGTTTTTTAATTCTAGTGGACCACATGGCCTTGGGTATGGAGAGAAGTAAATATTAATTTACAAGCACTGTCTTTCAGTCAATGGGACGTTACTCACAAAGAGAACACATTAAAAAACTCCAAGAGCACAGGAAAACCGGTCTTCTAGCATGAAATGGAAAGCCACGTATTCACCAAAAATCAGCGAAAAGTTTGGGGAATATTGGTGGGGGGGTGGGGGACGGGGTGAGAACCAACCCAAGAGGAAAGAATCCTGCTGTGTGATAAACCTGCTAGGAAAGAAAAATGGTTTCACTTGGACTTGAACGGAAGTCGGTCCGAGCCTTGTATGCTCCGAGATTTGTACCTGAGTTGAGCGCCCGACGAGCAGCGGACTGGGACTGTGGGACACAGGGCTGCCTCGCGTGCTCTGAAAGGCCCCACACTGGCCATTTCCCCTTTGGGAGGCCTTCTCAGAAAAAGGACACAATGTTTAAAATGTCACAGGGAGGCTCTCTGGTTGGTGTGGGGTCACCATGCTGACTACCCTGGTGGTCCGGGCATGGTTACCTCCGAAGCTTCCAGGGCAGGCGAGAGGCCCACTTCGGGGTGGGATCTGAGGAATGCTGGGAGAAGACAGGCTTTTCTGCAGCCTCAAATTCTCCCTTGTAGGGTTATGCTTTTGGCTGATGGAGAGCGTCTCAACACTGTTAACATCTGAATTAAATAGGACACTTTGGGAAGGAGGACCCACGGCCATCAGCAGGATGAGGTTATCAGTGACACAAGAATGAGTGTCAGTCATTAATGAGGAAAAAAGGAAAGTGCTATGGGGATCCAGTGCAAGCTTATCTTGTAGTAGTGAGTGGTGCTATGGGGAGGAGCCCCTGGGATGTAGGGAGCACCTGTCTTTGCTCTGGGGGAGGAAACTCCAAGGTGCAAGGAAAGAGGAAAGCAAGGGCTGGCGGGGGAGTGGGGGATGGGGGGGAGGGGAGGCGGGCAGGGCAGGGCCTGGAACTCCTGACCTACTCCAAATTCCGCTGAAGTAAGACCTGGCGGCGCTTCAGGAAAAAATAAACATGAGGTATAAGGACGCAGGCTTGGACTGATTTCCCTTTCCTACACGAAAGCAAAGCAGCCT
Source organism: Martes martes (assembly GCF_963455335.1). NCBI lineage: Eukaryota > Metazoa > Chordata > Mammalia > Carnivora > Mustelidae > Martes > Martes martes. Next base: position 184,018,958 of record NC_137890.1, read on the forward strand.
AAAAATATTGTCTCTCCCAGCCTCCATTCTCTATGACCCTGTTACCCCATCCCCAGCACAAGCTCTACCCTCTGGCTCATTACCATCTTCCATTTCCTTTAGGAGTGCTTTTAATTAGATGTTAAATTGACAATGGCACCTAGCAATTTTTACAGCTCGCTTTTGGAATCCTTCCTCCCCCGGCATATGGCAGAGCGATCAAGTACTATTCTCCTTCCTTAATGTTTTTTGAATTTAATGTTTATTGTTCATTTTAAGCCTGCACCATCAGCTTGGACACACACACACACACATACACACACACACACATTTGTGATGAGAAGCTAGACTAGTTTGCACACAAAGCAATTAAATCTGGCAGCTAGGATTCCAAAGGATGAATATTTTCCACTTGTGGTAGGGGGCCAATCATATAGAAAGGAAACCAGCTGTTTCATGTTAGTTCCTGATGTGACTTTTCACACAGACACTCATGTTGCAAAATTTATTTTCTGCTAAGACGGCGTGAGAGCATCGTGTCATCTCTGCTGCCCTCTCGGATCCCCAGTTCTTTATAGGCAAATGAGATTGATCCATTAATGGCCATTTAGTCTTATGTAACTGTGTCCTGGTCGCAGGCCAGCTTTGAGCCACTTCACGGTTTTCCTTAGGAACTGGATTGAACAAAGCGTTCTTCACTGCCAGACCGGGTCGGAAAAGCACTGGGTTCATTTCACCCAGATATGCACTCGCTGGGGGCTGGGCGTGTGCAAGCAAGTGCTTTCTCCCCGCCTCCCCAAATCTTCGTTCCCCCGCGTATCCCAGCGGGCTTGTGGAGAACTGGATCGGGCAGGATTCACCTCCTGAAGCCCGGTAGCCAGCTGAATGTTTAGAATGTCTGACCTGAGAGTTTCTGTTTATTTCTAAGCTACACCCAAAGCCTGTTGAAGGGTCTGGTGAGGGCGCCGGCTGGCCTGAAGCTAGGAGAGCAGAGTCAGGAGAACAATGAGGCCTGTGCACCAGGTAAACATGTCTCAGGACCATCCCTCCTTTGGGAAATCTCCAGAGATTTGTCCCACGTGGTCCACATCTGGATATGCCTTCCAACGTAACCCCGAGGCTCTGATTCTATTCAGTGAGTGGCGCTGCATTCGCAATTTTCTCCAGTGCCTGGAGCCCGCCACGTCACCCCCAAGAGGAAAGCTTCATTTTTGAAAATGTGTAAGCTGCCCTCCTCCGTTCTGTGACCTGTTATTTTTTTAGGAGCAGCCCGATCCCTAAAATTCATCGGTTTCTCCCCCTCAGAAGACGAGAGGAAGACTTTATCCAAGTACATCAATCACCATGCTGGCGAGGCTGCAGGCTCGTTTGGAACAGAGAGGTAACGTTTTCTCGTTTGGCAGAAATGCCTGCTGACGGCTGATGAGAAAGAATTCCTTTTGTTTTATTTTCAAGTTGACACGAATGTCCTTATTTGGGGATCATTTTTAGCAAAGGTTAGATCAGAAAACAAGCGCCGGTGTTTACGCGTTTGGTAGCAACAGCACATAAAAAATGGTTAATCTATACTTAATTCTATACTTAATTCTTCTTCTGTAAGGAGGAAAGGTGCCATTCGTTACGGGGTGACTTTTAAACAGCGGTCCTGCTTGGCAGAGCTCACTCAGAGGCGATCTTACCCATCAGTTTAAAACTGAGTGTGACACACAAGCAGAGAAAAGATACACAACCCGACTTCCCTGGTCCACACTTCAGCTCTTGAGGAGTGAAACACTCAGAGAGTCTGTTATAAATCTCCAGATGTTTCGTGACCCATGTGGTGTTCATTTTACTAAGGAAATAAAAAAAAAAAAAAAAAAAAAGGACTCCGAGCAGCTGGAGGAGAGAGGTAACTTGAGGTCAGTGCTACACTTTGTCAATTAGTGTGTGAGTCACTCGGAGGGAAGGTATCACACAGAGGCCCCAGAGGAGGAGTTGACTCTAAAATGCCACACAAGAGAGTGAGACAGAGTGGTCTCCTCTGAGCAGTTGACTAGTCCCTCCAGAGACTAGGAACCTGTGACCCCCACGAGCCGAATCAGGCCCACTGCTTCTCTGCATTTCTCTGGCTTTCGTGCCCGAACAGTAGAGCTGAGTAGTTGCAACAGAGACACGACTGACTCTAAAACTCAAAATATTTACTAGCTGGCATTTTATAGATAAAGGTTGCTGTTTCTGGCTCTGGAGAACAGGCCTGGAAGTTGAGTGTGCATATATATATATATAGGTAACAAGGATAGATTTAAAAAATCATAGAACTATAAGATTTAAAAATCAGTGATACTACTAACACCTTTCGTTTATATAGCATCTTCATCTTCTCTAAGTACTTTCAAACATATTCCTGCAGTTTACTTTGAACGATTAGTTAAGCGTCTGACCAGGCAGAGAAGAGTTCCACTAAGGTGAAGACGACATGACCAGGGGGAGGGAAGAGGGTCCCTCCCTGAATGATCAGTGATGGAGACAGTTTCCTTTCAAGTCTCTGACAGCTTATGCACACTGGGATCTTATATGTAGCAGATGGTTGAAAATTCAAGACTTCTAGATTATGTCAAGCGTAATCCTTGGTTTTATACAACTCTCTAGTCTGCTGAAAAGCACATCTGTGTCAAAGAAAGGACTTGGAAAGGAAAGCTATGCAAAACATGGGATCGAATTCTAGAATCATGGAGAGCCAGTGAGACACAGAGAACACATGTGAGCCTGGGCACTGTAGATATGTTCTCTTTGTCTTTATATTTTTTTCTCTTTAGCACCCGGACCTTCCTTCGAGAAACCACGGCTCTTTAACTCTCAGTCTGTGGGATTCAGATGGGGCTCACCCGACCACTAACTCTGTGGTGGGCACATGGCCCTGGCCTGGCTAGCAGAGAGACTGTCCCGCTTGCCACAGTGACTGGTTTAGGGACAGATATGTGACCCAGCCCCGCCAATGCAAATTAGCCCTTGGACTTTCTCTGGAAGTGTTGGAGACAAAGCTCTCTCTCAGATCACAGGGACTAAGGATTATGTAAGCTGGGAGCTGCTAGGGGGCCATCTTTGCTACCTAAGATCATACCTAAGAATCAAGCCAAGAATAAGCAGAGCCAGGAGACTGTAGGAGACGCTGAGAGAGGACAGGAGGGAGAGACGGAGAAAAGGAGAAGGGGAGGGAGAGAGAAACTGAATTCTCAGAACACAATTTAGGCTTAGAACCAAATTTGCCCAAAGGAATGTTCTGGATTTTTCATGTACATCAGCCAGTGAACTATCCTTTGTCGTGAACTAGTGTGACTTGGGTTTCTGTCACATGAAGCTGGAAGGGTCTTGACGGATACACCGAGAACTTTTTCTACGGATAATAACCTTCACCAGTAGAGACCTCATCTCAGTTGTGCATGTAAGCCCGTATGCACAGCTCAAAGAAATGTCTCCCATCAACATCAGTTGCAGAGCAGGGCAGGGCAGGACCCAAACCATACCAGCGAACCATTCCTAAATTCCAGTCCTCAAAACACCACCCAAGGATGGGATTCCATCACTAAGCTTGCCTAAGATGTTTCTGAGTTTTGTTAAGGGAGTCTTACTTATTTTACAATGATAAGGCTGGAAAATATTTTTGTCTCAGTAGCATTCATGATATCAGCCTTCCAGGGATTTGTCAAAAATATCATTTGTTGAGGTTGTGTTCTACATCACTCATATACTTTGGGGCCAACTTCAAACTCCAATGAATTATGTGTATCAGGTTTCTTCTTATTCAAACATTTTCCCTTCTTTTTTTATTCCCAAGATATAGGCCTCTGCCTGCAGGACTTAAAAAAATTTGCCAAGGAGTTGTTCTGTGATGTTTATGTATTAAATAAACAACATATCCCATCAGATGCTTTTACCTGTAGGAACAGCTCAGGTGCCGTAAGTTTATAGTTTCTAAGTTGAATTACTCACCAGTTGTGTAATTCAGCAAAGGCAGCTTTGATCTTCTTCACTGAACTATCCACTTCCTCCTTGATCATGACACGATATCTCGTTAGAGACACAGTGCAGCGTTGCAAATCCTTCACGGATTTCTCAATGTTTGGGCCTAAAAGTAATGTCATGGAAAAAATGTTAAATTGAACACTTAATCTTTTTACATCTGAGCTAAACAACGACAACAACAAAAGCAGCGATCTCCCCTACCCCTAATAAAAAGAGAGAGATTTATCTTTTGTTTCTCAATGGGGAAAAAAAAAAGGTCCGTCAAGAAGATGTTTGTGTGTTTATAACCCAGAGTTGTAAAAATCCACAGTGGGTGACTGGTGTGGCCCCTGGGACTGCTGGGATTTGACCAGGGGCTCTGTGGGTGGGCCATTTGGGGCACCCACGCCTCCTTTGCGCTTTGGAAAGAGGCTGTGGTCATAATGTTCTATTGCAAACTCCAGTTTCGAAGAATCTGATATGTCTGAAGACTGTTTGTGTGCTGCTGGCTCTCACCACTCTGCGTGGTTAAAAGCCAGCGGGGCTTTTGGATGAAGAAAAGGCCATAGAGCTTGGGAGAGGAACAAATGAGCTCGAGAGAGGAGGGAGCTCTGGTGCCAGGTACGTTGGCTCCCGCCCCAGCGGTCCTGAGCCAGGCCTGTAATTAGAGCAGCAGCACTTAGAGCTGCTCGAAGGCGGCCAGTCTCGCCTGATTTCCTGAAACCGTCACCAAGGTACACAGATAGGGCAGAGCAAATGGGCCAATTGTACTGATCCCAACAAGGCCATGTTTCTTAGAAGAAAGAACCCTCCCTCAAGAGAAGTAAGAAAGTCTATCAAACCAAAGCCAAGGAAATCCGATACAACCGAGGCTGAATGCGAAGAATATCACGGATTTCATCCTCTGGGAACCAGAAAGGAAGCGATTTAGCCCCTTTCGTGTTTAATACCAGTTAAGTGTAAAGTATGACAAAGCTCAAAAACTAGTAAAAACATAGTGTGTCAAATATAAAATCCTCTTTCGGGGTTACAGTGTCTGCAAGTTCTAGCACAGAACTGAGGTTCCGTGAGGAAGGTCGCATCTGAAGAAGACGGATCAGCCTCTAGGATCATCTTCATTCAGGGCGAGGGGAGAACTTGCGGGCCAGGGAATCAGTCGGCATTCCCTCTGCTAAAAGGGCTCCCGCGTTAACGTTAGCTTCATGAAACACGAGGGTAGAAAGCACTCGTGGGGCCGGTTTGTCCACGCCTACGAAGAGCGGAATGACCACAGAGGGGCAGAGAAAGGAGAGGTGATTCCTCGTCAACATTCGAGACCTTTGGTTCACATGGGAGGAATCACATCTACTTTTCCATCTGTGTGGGTCACCGAGAGAAATGCAATTACATGTGCATCTCTCTTCACTAAGCAGCATCCTTTGGAATGGTCTAGCATTCTGGCACTTCTCCGGGTGTGCAAAATGTGTTGAATCATTTGTGCAAAAGAAATCACTTTACCTCTTTTCTTTGCCAGCTCATCTGGCTTTATTTCAAGATGAGCTGCGGGGGTATTGGACTTAACAGGAGATGTTTTTGTCTTAGGCTTGCTTGGGTTACAAGGCTGCTCAGCTGACCACTGTAGGCCATCTGACCTCTCTGGTGTTCCATGTATAGGTTTGGGGTTCCCATCTAAGGATAGTTTCTGTTGCAGTGGTCTGTTGCCTTCTGTAAGAAAACACCAAATAATGACTGTGAAGTGATACACTGAAAACACTGATGAGAAAGTGATGGGGAAATGCCAAGAGTTTTGCTTTTGTTTCCGTGTTGGCAATAATGCCCTTCGTTGCGAACAGTGAAGAAACTGCTTTAATAGAATCTCTAGAAGATTTGAGGATATCCTAGAAATAGAGCCCTGCACTGGGAGTTGGAAGACCCGGGTGGGCGTTTTGGCTCTGGTAGTTACTTATACGGTGGCCCTGGGCAAGTCACTTCGCATCTCTGAGCCTTGGTTTCCTCAGTCAGGATGAAGGTTATTAGGAGACGAAGAGGTTTTTGGGTTTTTTCCCCCCCTCATTCAGTAAAGGTATAAGCATCTTTAAGTATGGTTTCATATTGAGGCTATAAAAATACAGCCTTCCTATCTCCAAGTGCTACATTAATGTCTTGTGGTATTTTATTCTGAATTAATGAAGGCAGAAGAGTGACTGGAGATAGGGCAAGAATGAAGTGACAACAGGTACTATAATCATTTCACTTAATTTATGGAGGGATTAAATCAGGAAACATAATATCTCTACTATATTTAAAATCTAGGGAGTCAAATTCTCTCTAGAGCTTTAATAGATGTGGCAATAAATTAGCAGCACATTGCTCTCAGCATCTTTTAAAGGTAGGTTTCTATTTAGTTATTGCTGGAGTGAATTAAATGGCACCTTAGTGGCCGGAAAAGGAAATGTATCACCCTTAACATCTTACTCACAACTAGAGAGAGCTTTGGGTGTAAAAAAAGGGAAGCCAGTGTGCTATTGAAGGCCAGGTTCTTAGAGAAAGCTGAGTGTAGTAGAGAGAGGGCAGGTGGGGATCCAGGATCCCATGTTCTGAGCCTGTGTCCTGGGCGAGCCTGTAGGAATGACTCCACATTTCTGGCTGCCTGTGGCTCACACTCAAACAGAGCACAGCATCGTCTCTATGAACCCCAGACCCTTTGAGGCCTGCCTTCCTTCTCTCTACTCCTAGGGTGCCTCATAAAAATTTACTGCATTATATTTGAACACAAGACTTATGTGTCTGCCCCTCACCCCTGCCCTGAGAAGGCTAGAACTCCCTTGAAGTTTGATTCATTTGTGAAGCCCTGGTACTTGGGTCTGGCTTGATAGCTATCTGTGAAATTGTGACTGAATTAAAGTACTCTTAAAATGATCTCATAGGAAAATGAAGAGCCTTTCTTAACATTTGCCACAAACATTATGGAGACTATACTTGGAAGGTGCAAAGGACTACAGCCTGGGTCCTAGTCAGTCTGATTTTAGACATTTACGAGAAGTGTAAATTTGACTTTGGTTGAATCCATCGTTCATAACTTATACATCAAGAAAGCACAGGGGTGGCTGGGTGGCTGTCTGTTGAGTGTCTGACTCCTGATTTTGGCTCAGGTCATAATCTCAGGGTCATGAGATTGAGCCCTGCATCAGGCTCCAGGCTGAGCAGGGAATGTGCTTGAATTCTCCCTCTCCCTCTGCTCCTTCCTGCTGTGCTCCCTCTCTCTAAAATAAACAAACAAATAAATCTCAAAAAAAAAAAAAAAGAAAAGAAAAGAAAGAAAGAAAACACAGCGTACAGTTTATGGGCTGAATGATGAATACTCTCTAAAGGGAAATTACAATACACAGTGAAATGGTCAACAAAGGTAGTGAACAAATTAAGTACTGAAAACAGCATTTCCTCCAGTGGTGAAACAGATTTAAATGGTAGAATGTGATTTTATCTTTAGGGATACTGATGTGGAACTTTAGGGCAGTGGTTGTCAAGATTTAGTGTGATCAAGCTCTCCCTTAGTACTTGTTACAAATGCAGATTCCCAGACAACACTCCGGGGATTTTGAATCAGCAGTGGGCCCAGGATTCTACCTGCCAGGTGGTTCTGCTGGGGTGAAGACGGATGGCCCACCCAGCTAAAGAAGCTCTACTGCATAAGATGAAAAACTGATTTTTTGATGAGTCAGTGAATGTTTTGTTAAAATAGTGATTAAGTACAGGCTGAATCCAACTCACTCCCTCTCTAAATCATAGTGAAGATTCAGCCTGGATGAAATATTATAAATCGAGCATCTAAAGTAGAGATCGCTGTGCACAGTGTAGTGAATTAGTCTTATTCTTGAAAATAAGGGGGTTTATATTACAGCCTAATGGAAATAATGACCTTAGAATGAAGGGAAAGCATTATTCTTTGGATGCATAAGAATTTTAAATGGAAGGCAAGCATGCAAATGAGCATGGGTTCATTAACCTAGAGCTGAAAATATTTTGTGTCTCAGAGAACTGGTATGTGGGCTATTGGTTCATTTCATCATTCATCCAACAAAAATTCATTGAGAAATATGAATAGCAGGGTTTTTTTTTTTTAGGGCCCTAAAAAGCTGTCTTATTGGTGGAAATCACTGCACACTGGAAAGATCTGAAATTCTCAAAGATGGCTTGGATATATTTGCACATTAGCTGTACAGATCTGTCTCCAAATATAGTAAAACTCTGGGGCTCTTTCAGAAGAAAGCTGGTGGAGTTATTCAGCTACAACAGAGTTAGGCTCATCTTAACCACAAATCCTGATATTTCTAGCAACAGAATAATGGGGGTTCTTGCCTGGATACAGCGATTTCCCTCTAACGTTACGGCCAGAAGTACCATCAGTTCTCTATCTTTCTGGAATCTACTTACAAACTTCAACAGACTGTAGCTGACTCAGATTTGATTCCTATCTCTGTCCAATAAGGTAGCCACTAGCTACACTCAACACTTGAAATATGGCTTGACTAAATTGAGATGTGCTGTAAGTGTAAAATATACACTGAGATTTGAAGTCTTCGTACAAAAAAAAAAGAATTAAAAATATTACTTTGATAATTAAAAAAAATACTGATATGTCAAAATAATATTTTGTGTGTATTAAGTTAGAAAAAAATATATTAACCAATCTAATTCATCTGTTTCTTTTTACTTTTTTAATGTGGCTACTAGGAATATTATTTATTTATTTATTTTGCTACTAGAAATTTTAAAATTATACATGTAGCTCACATTATATTTCTACTGGGTAGCACTACTATAAATCAGAAGGAGCATGAGATTATTGATCTAAAACCTGCCATCACTACTAATTTATGTTCTAGACTAAAAGAGTACTGATTTTAGTGAAACCTTAAAATAGCCACTGCATTTCTACATGAGAAAAGCGGTGACAGAGTTATGTATGTCTTGTTCAACACTATATGCTTGGTGCCTATTAAGTACGTGATGACTACTGAACGAACGAATGAACGAACAAATGAATGAATGAATGAATCAGCATTACTCTGGTACTTTCTGCACCGGGGGCCTTCTTGTTATAGGGAGCCTAGTTTGATACGGGTCTCTGGCTGTGTCTTTATCCAATATTCATCAAATACTTGAATCAAAGTAGTTATATCTTGGACACACCTCATCTGCCCACATTTCAATGAATACTACATAAATTTTAATTTATACACATTTTAACTTAATCCTAAAATGGCTCCTAGAAGGGTAAATGTTTTTGAATTTAACTATTACCTGAGTCTTCCCTTTGTTTAAAATACTTATCAAATCCCAACATAGATGGTATATATCTTCCTGAGTACCATTCTGATTTCTGACTCAACAGATACATATGGAGTGCCCAGTATGTGCTAGCCTGGGCTTATTCATAGGAGATAAATGGGACAGTCTTGCTGCCCTTAACAACTAATATGTAAAATGTGAAAAAGTAACAGACCATAGCAGTAAATCTGAGTTCACCTTTCCCCACTGAATTATGTATGCTCGCACCTTTGTTGAAAATCAATTGACTATATATGTGTGGCCTATTTTTGGACTATATTCTATTCCACTGATGTAGTTGTCTATCCTCACCCCTAACACCACACTTTTTTACTGCAACTATATAATGAGTCTTAATATCAGATAATACATGTCCTCCAACTTTGCTCTTCCTTTTCAGGATTGTTTTGGCTAACTTAGGTTCTTTGCATTTCAATGTAAATTGAAGAATCAGCTTATTTTTACAAAAACAATCAGTGTATTTCTACAGAAAATTTGGTTAGGCTTGAGTTGAATCTCGAGTTGAATCTCTAATTCAATTTGGAAATATTTAGTATCTTAACAATACTGCATACTTTGATCTTCGAACATGATACATCATGCCATTTATTTAGCTTCTCTTTAATTGGCCTCAGCACTGTTTTACAGTTCATAGTGTCTTGGGCATCTTTAGTTAAATTTATTCCTGGGTATTTTAGATGTCTTAGGCTATTATATATAATGTTTTTAAAAACTTCATTTGCCAATTGTTGGCTGCTAGAATGCAGATATACAACTGCCTTTTTATATATTTAGCTACCTTGCTAATTTCCTTTTTTTGTCTTTGTAGGTTTTTAAAAATTTTCTATGTAGGCAATAATGACATGTGTAAATACATCTAGCGTCTTTCTTTCCAGTCTTTCCTTGCCTTATTAAACTGGTTAGAAACCCTAGTACAATGCAGAATAATACAATCTTGATCTTAGGCAAACTGTATCCAATATTTATTATTAACTATGATATTAATGGTACAGCAGGTTTTTTGTATGTTTATTAGGAAATTCTCTGTATTCCTACTTTTCTGGGAGTTTTTCTTATTTTGCCAAGTGACTTTATTTGGCCTCACTTATTGAGATAATCATATTTTATTAGTATAGCAAATTACATTAATCAGTTTTGACCTGTTAAGCCAAAGTTGCATTCTTGGGAAAAGCACACTCGGTCATAGTGCATTATCTTTTTATAAAAAGATAAAATTGCTTACTCCAACCTGCTAATATTTTGTGGAATATTCTGCTTCTTCAATCATGAGTGATATTGTTCTGCTTCTAACGACTAATCTTTCTCTTCACTATAGGTCATATTTGATTGCATCTTGTGTGGATTTATTTTACACAGCAAAACAGAAACTGTGGCGGTTGTTTTTTGTTAACAGTACCAAAAAAACCAAAATCTTCATCTTGGGAGAAATAAAGGACTAGGATTCAGAGATTTTCATAATATATGTACAGTCATGTATGTGTTCAGACTTGAAAGTTTCTGAAAACTCTTTTTTCTTGTTAGATTTTACTTTCCAGTGAAAGCTTTATGTATTTATAACCAGACTGAAGGAAGTATACATGGAATTCAAATCTAAGTTTAAGAAATGTGTTATATATAAGAGCAGGTCTAAAAAATTATTTTAACCCATTAAGTTCCTATTATACACAGTAAAACACCGACTCCTATACATAGTAAAACAGTTGTCTGATGATTAATATGGTATTATGAAGTAGTTCTACTTAGAAAAAACTGGAAAGGAGGGGCACCTGGGTCGCTCAGTAGGTTGGGCCTCTGCCTTCAGCTAAGGTCATGACCCCAGGGTCCTGGGATGGAGCCCCAAATTGGGCTCTCTGCTCTGAGGGGAGCCTGCTTCCCCCACTCTCTCTGCCTTCTTTTCTGCCTACTTGTGATCTCTCTCTCTGTCAAATAAATAAATAAAATCTTTTTTAAAAAAATTAAAAAAAAAGAAAAAACTGGAAAGAAAACAAACTATAATTTTGTTATAAAATTCTGCCTAAAATTGCTAATGTCTGTGTTACTAAAAATGTGTTACATTCACTTAAAAGTAATTAAGTCAGTATGTTAGTGTTTAATGATACCTGATAATAATAATAGTTCTTTGATCATAATCTTAGTGTTCTTAAGTATTCACAAAAAGAGAAATGCAAATGGAAATGAAACATCTTAAAGTGTGCCATTGCCCTACTAATCAGTTTTACAAATAGAAACAATGTGATAAGCACAATCTTTCTGGACAACAATATATTAAGAATTTCAGAAATATTCATACTCTTTGAACCTTAAAATACCATTTCTAAGAAAATGTGCCAAGGAAATCATAGTTGTTTATAAAGATTTATACATAAGAAATGTTCACTAGAGCATTATTTACAAGAGCAAACAAATGGAAACAATCCACATGGACAATAGTTTGGGAATAATTAAAAATATGTCAAATTCATAAAAACACAAGGTGGCCATTAAAATCATGTTTTTAAAGAAACGAGGTAATGTTTATAATGTCACCTTAAGTAAAAAGAATACAAAAGTTCACATGCTATCTAATAGGATATTTGCTTTTAAAAATCCCATACATCTGTGCAGTTAAGAAATTCTGAAATTAAGTTTAATAGTGGTTGTTTTGGGGAGGTAGGATTTTTTGATCCCTTAAAACTTACTTCATTTTTCAAATTTCTTCATTAGTATAAATTTCTTTTAAAATAAGAAATACAAAGTTCATAATTGTCTTTAAAAAGCAGCATAGTGACTTAACAAAATTTAACCTACACTTCTTTACATATTCTATCACTAATACTTCAACAGAAAAAGGCTTGTTTGTCTGAGCGCCTCTAACGTCCAGTTACTGTTTTAGGCCCCAGAACTACAAGGGTGATCAAAGACAGATGTGCTCTCAGTCTTTCCAGAACTTTCTGGGTGTTACGAAGACATATAAGTCAAATGGCCACACACACAAATGTGGAATTATAACTGTGATAAGTGTTACGAAAGAGAAGTGCACAGTGTTTTGAAATCTGCCACTGGCGTAGCTGACTTGATGCTAGTAATTCCCCAGCCATCACCTCCGGTCACTTGAAAGCCCATGAACTACCCAATCAGGTAAGGAAGCCAATCAGTGCAGTCCAGCAAAGAAAGCTTTTGAGGCAGGAGGAAGCATCGTGTGCCAACTACCAAGTTACTGTCTCTTGGTTCAAATCTCCCCTTCTTTGTCTCACTTTGTGTTGCTGGAGCTGGTGGCCCTGTTTTGCCTGCTGGCAGAAAGTTCGCTTTAGCGGGGGAGGGCCGTGAGGTGACCATGCGGGGCTAAAAGGGCAGGCATACCCCTCTCTTCCACGTCTCGTTCTTTGTTATGCTTGTTCGTCACGGGAGCTCCTGGGCCGCACCCCCCGCCGTGTTCTCCAGTTGCTCCAGTCCCCTGTGACTCTGAGCAGTGCCAGTCTGCCTACGCCCTCTGGCTCTGGTAACGGTCTACAGAGCAGCCTGGTCCTGGCTCCGCAAGGTTGTTGTTTGGTCACCACAAGGCTGCGTGTTCCTCTGAGGGCCACATACCTTTGACAGGATTAGAATCTCAGTCTTGGACTGGACGGCTCTTGAGTGTCCAACCTTCCTGGAGACAGTAACTGCTCTCTTGCGTGTCTGGATCCCTCAGAGTCCTCATTTATCCCTTTTAGTAATTAACCACCTCCTGGTGTTTCTAGTGTTTTAGTAATTCTCTGTATTACCTTCCTCCCATTCAAATAAACTGTGGCTTCTGTCTCCAGACTTGAACCTGACTGATACACGCAGCCAGCATGAGGGACTGAGAGAGGACCAGGATGGCTGAGTAGAGACAGTAAGAAAGAGTAGGCCATACAACGAGGCTGGAGCGACACACAGGGGCCAGATCATGCTGAGCCTGCAGGCCATGGTGAGACTTTTGGTTTTTATCTTAAGAGTTCAGAGTTGTGGTTTTGAAAAGATTTCAGGATACGGATTGACTTAGAGGGGAACAATGTAAATGCTAGGAGACTAATCAATGGACCCCTACAGCAACACAAGCAAAAGAGGATGATGGCTTTGGTGGGAAGGCACAGGTAGAGACAGTGAGAAATGGATGAATTCTAGGAATATTTGGAAAAGAAAATCAACAGGACTTGTTGATGGATTGGATGTGGAAGGTGAGAGAGGGGAAGATGTCAGGACTGATGCCTAGATTTCTGGCTTGCACATCAAATACAGAGAACACTAAGATCAGGAACACTATAAGAAAGCTGAGACTGGGACGGAGATCATGAGTCTGCTTTAAGGATGTTGTTGAAGTGCTTTGAACTGTTAGAGCGAAAATGTCCAGTTTAAGAGCCTGGAAGACAGAGAGTTGCCGGGACTGGGAAGATGAACTTGTGAGCCAGCTTACATAATTAAAACTCAGGCATGGTTGAAATGATCTAAGAAGATGGTATGGTTTTATATGAGGAAGGACCTGGAACCAACCAAACCTTGTCAAGCTCTACCGGTTAACAGCCCAGTAGAGAAGAGGGACCCTCAAAGGAAACAGGAGAAATGAAGATGGAGGGGGATCAGGAGTGTCATGTCCCAGGCGCCGAAAAGGAGACCCAGAGTAGTTAAGGACAAAGTGATCAACAGCACTGAATGTTGCAGAAGGAAAAAAAGACGAAGGATTGAAAACGCCTGCTAGACTCAACACAGGGAAGCCACTGATTCACTTAGTGGGAGCAACGTCTTCGGCGTGACGGGGCCGTAAGGCACAACGAGTAGGCGGATAACCGAGAGGCAGAGGCGAAGACATGGAGACAGTGAGTAAAGATAATCCTTTCAGATGTTACAGAATGACGGTCTAGTGATGATGCCCCGAGAAAACTCTTCACAGGACAGTGATGGGTGCCCCTGGATCTGCACGTTCCATCATTCTTCTGTCACTGCTCGACAGGGGAATGAGCAGAGAGTCAGAGGAACCCATAACTTTGAAACGGAGACCCGAACACACAGGTTGATTTCGAAGACACAGTGTCAGTAAGTTCTGCCTTCTCGTAACTTCTTTATCAAAGACAGATGGACTTTATTATTTCAAGTCCTATGAAACTTCATCAGTTCAGTGGGCAAAAGGCTTGTAACTTTTCAGATTGGAAAGAAACCTTTTGGTTTTATTTACATGACCTTTCAAGGTCTCATATGTCATTAATACCTTTACAGGTTTATTTATATTAAAAGATAATAGATAATAGGGGCGCTGGGGTGGCTCACTGGGTTCAGTGTCTGCCTTCAGCGCAGGTCATGATCCTGGGGTCCTGGGATCGAGCCCCGCATCAGGCTCCCTGCTTGGCGGGGCGTTTGCTTCTCCTTCTCCCTCTGTCCCTCCTTTCTTTCATGCTCTCTCTTTTTCTCAAATAGATAAATAAAATCTTAAAGAAAAAGATAATAGATAATAAAGTCAATGCGCTAAGCTGTCAGTGGCACAGATGGACGTGTTTCCTTCATTTGTTTCACTGACTTATTTCACTGCAAAACAGGCTCAATTCTCATTGCATTGGGATAGAGCCATTTAAATCTTTGTTTGAAAATTTTTTAAAAAATTGGCTTTTCGGGAGGCCTTTTGTTCTTTGCAAGGAGTGCATTCCATTCAATTAGGTCTGCTTGTAACGGAAATCCCCTAACAAAGTATGGACGGGAAGTTAGGAAGGTATCAGCTCTTGAGCGAGGAGTCGTTTTGTGTTTCTGCTGCGGGCTTGCAGCAAAAGGCGTTTTCAAATGAGAAGGGAATGGAGACAGCTCTGGATTTCAGTCTACCCAGGTGACAGAAAAATACCCGAGGGGTTTTGCATTTCCTGTGCCCTGGTGTCCCTACATCCTGGGTGTGTCTGTCTCTTTCTGCTGTTTCGTTACCCAGAGAAGGAAGCAAGGTCCCGGTCTCGGAAGACGCGGTCGCAGGCCTCCCCTGGCGACCAGAACAGCTCGGACACAGTGCTGCTGGGAGCCGAGGGGCCCGCTGAACAGCTCCCAACTAGACCAGGAGCTAACCCTACGTATTCAGATGCTAAGAGAATAATTAAGGCGGGGTGACAGTCACGATAAACGTGCTTTAAAGTGTAAACTTTCAAAAATGCATGTTCTTAGATCAGTACCCAAGATCAACCGAATAGATTAATAAAGTGCAGCATCTTTAATTCAAAAAAAGGGTAAAAACCTATGGTTATAAGTCTGCGAGGGTTTCAGCTCAAGTCCTTAATTAAGGTTTAAATAAAACATGGGCTGCTCAGGCCACGGCAAGCTGGCGTGAGAGCAGGCGCTTCAGGGCGTCTGGGCCTCGGCCCCCGTGTCTCCTCTTCAATCACTCGCCTGACACTATGGCTTTCTCTCATGTCGCCACGCACGCCCTCGACCCCTGGCCTGGTCTCTCTCCTGCTCACTGTCCCCACGGCATTGATGACAATCCAGAATTCTCTCGGTAACTTGGCTCTGCTCTGGTTTAGCAGGTATCTCTTCTCCTCCCTTCAAACATGTACACAAACCCCATGAGGGCAGAGACCGTGCTGTCCTGTTCACTTCCTCTCGAAGAATTCCTGGCCCACGGCAGGGCGCTTAAAAAGGCTCACGAGGCAGATAAACGATTTGTGGGTTTACTCCATGCCAGATGCTGTGCGAATCACCACCGCTGCCCACACGCTCTTGTAAAGTGAAGTTCTATTTTCTATTTTGCAGGTGAGGTCACTGAGACGCAGACTGGTTAACCTGTGCGGGGTCACACACCTAGTAAGCGACCAGGCAATGACCTGAGTCCAGACAGCCCCAGGGCTAAAGCCTGGTCTTCGCTACAATCTGACTCTGCTTCCGTTTGAGAGCTGGCTCTGCCGAAATCCTGGAATATACACACTTGGCTTTACTGTTAACGTTCTGGGCAAGCTGCTTTCATCTTGTTGATCTTTTCTAATCCTCTGGTCCAATATAGGGCTTAGAGAAGCCGGGGAGATAATCTTGAGGCTAGGACCAACAGCAGCATAAAAAAAAAAAAAACAACAAAAACAAACCTGGTTGAAAAATCCTATAGGGAACCTCACAGCATAAAAATACTGTGAAATAGTCTGGTGAGATGTGTGTGTGTGTGTGTGTGTGTGTGTGTGTGTTTAACAAGAAGCACAGATGAGAGACAAGCAGCCAACTTTTGAAAATAACAGGACCCTTTCTGTCACATTTGCTTCCGTTCACTCTGAGAATGAGAAAGCAGTTCTGCGCCAGGCCCATGGCAAAACAGAGAATCCGCATCGTCCCGGCAAAAGCGACGGGGCTGCTCCTGGTCTAGGATACAAACCTCCCGGTCTGTGGAGGTCAGTGAACACAGCGTGGAGCCTTCTGTTGGAGACAGGTAACAAGTAACAGGGGAGCTGGGTCCCCGGGACACTTAGCAAGATGAAGGGACATAAAGGAAGCCGGCCAGCCAGCGAGACAGGCTGGAGCCAAGGAAAGCCCCGCCCCAAAGTTTTTGTCACTGGAGCCAGTCGGTGGCCCATAATCTTGCTCTTTTCCTATTCAGTGGGAATTGTGTCCAGTGGGAGGAAGATGACAGAGAAATCCCAAGTCCTGTTCAGGCCTACACGGTGATAAGCATCTAAATATTTCAGCAACTGGGAGCCTTGGGGAAAGTAAAGCAGGAAGAATACTTAGGAAATTCAAGCCCCTAAAGTCATAATGTGCTTTAGACATTTAGATGGGCCTCAGGATTAAAAATGATCCTTGGCATTACTTTTGGTAAAAATAAATCTCAATCTACTCCTTGTCTGACTTTGTACTTGGACGCAGAATGGTCTTGATTGGATTATGTAAAAGATCTAATTTGAGCTGTTATTAAAAATTCTGAAATACAGAAAAAAAACTACTCCACAGCTTAAAGAAGTAATTTTGTACTAAGTTTAAATCAAGCTCCCAAACTTCTAAGCCACAGGCTGACAGGCCGCGTTGTCCCACACGACGGTGCTATATTTACAGCCTGAAACGATGATGCTTTTGGTGGCGGGTTTTCATGTAGGAAGTCACACCAACACCCCTGGACCACCTGGATACATCTTCGAGCTCACTTCTCCCCTCCCAGAAAATGATTCTGTTTAAAAATTTTTTAAGAGAGAGAGATCTTGAGTGTCAAGGTGTTATAAAAAGATAAAACATGCGTTGCACGTGTTCACAGCCTGCCGCTCAGCTGGGCAGTCGGGGCAAGCTTCCCTGAGCCAGTTTCATTATTGGAGAGATTGATAAACGCTCTGCTGCCAAGCAGCCTGGAGATTTCTTTTCCGCTCATACTTCGAACCCACTCAAGTACAGAATATCATTATATGGCTTTGTTATGATCCCTTTTTCCTAATTTTTCAATTATACATCTTTTCGGAGTCGGGGAGCCTGTGGTTTCAGCGGCAGCTCTCCAATGCATGCATTAAATCGCACAGACCCAAGTCAGGCTTTTGCAAAGCAGTAGGAGTTACCCCAGGGGGTGTGGGTTCTCTTCTTGTCTTCTCAACCCAGGGCGGGGGCGTGGATAGGGGGCTTCGGCTTCCTCCAGTTCAGTGAGGGGATGGTGTTAAAGGGTCACTACTGCCCACCTTTCCAGTTCCAAGGCTCTGCTCATAATGGGCTGCAGAACGTCCAAGACCTAACACTCGTCTGTGAAATACCTGGTTCGAGGCCTTAGGGTTGCCGACGGATCGGATGGGCATTTCAAAGCTGTTTCCCAGTCTCGGCACCACCCTCCTGGTGAACTTTCACTGTCTTTGGGAAGGAAAACCTAACCAGTTACAAACTCATTTTTAAATGTATGATCATAGCACGTGAGCCATTGATGAGTTAATGGTCAACCAGGAGGACTCCTTTCCTTTTGCGAAAATATCTAATGACCTCCCAAGATCATCATTTATTCTTTAACAGGAAAATTGACGTGAGGCATGGATTTGTACTGAACCAGCAACATTAACAGGCAACACTGACGTACTTCGATGCCTTAGTGCCGAACGTAACAAAACCAAAAGGATCCTAGGATGGCTTTTTGTGCAATAAAGGAGGCTTCACAGAAAGTTTCATGTCAGAGTCGACAAAAGCCGCCTCATACAGAGAACTCCTCTAGCGCGTACTTAACTTTCAAGGCAGCTAGCCACTGTGACATGAAGCGCTTCAATATTGAATTTGTCCTAACGTCATATACTTGACAGAGCCACCGAAATTGTTTTAGGAAAGAAGGTATAAATTATAAGTAAATGAACGAATATACGTGCTAGGCTTTTAGTCTATGATTGATATCAAAACGGCAACTTGAGTAATTAGATGTTGAAACTAATTCATGGGAAAGCAGTAACAAGCCAGCTTGGGAATCTGCCACCCAATTATTTCATTTCTTTCTCCTGCCCTTACTATAAATCAAAACATTCTCAAAATCGTAGGCATGGTAAAAACGGAATTTAAGAATTCCTGGAAAATTTAGATTCCAAATGGAAATGAGCTGTTGTTTGTTTGGTTTTAAGGAAGTGCTGTTCAGGGAGGCTCTCCTGATTTACTGCTCGCTGTCAATGGAGTTGGTAGGTAATGTGTTTGTGGAAGAAAATCAGTGCTTGTGAGCAAGCTACAAACGTCCTAGCATGTTTCACGGCCTGTGAGTTATTTAATGCTTCCCCACCGGAGCCCTGGTTTGGTACACGTCAGCGTGAGATATTCTGTTTGCCTTTGTCTCTTTTGCAGGACTCAGTTCTTCCTGGCAGGGCCCCTCTTGATCACTTTTGGCCTATCAGAGAGGATAACACTGCCCCCCAGACCGCAGAGGGAGTGGAGTCCTGTCCTTTCTACTTCGTTTTAACCCTCCAAAGCCCTCTACCACCTCAAGGCTATGGGTCCTTCAATAACCGTGACTCCCCCAAAGCTTCTCCGGATCACTCACGGATGCAGCTAGCCCCTCTCTTCCCCAAACTGTAAACTTGGCCCTCTCTTCGGGAATAACAGAAAGCGACTCCCTCACGGCCTCAAGTGTACCATATCCTTCTGGGAGTTTCCAGGGTAGCACAGCATAGTGCTTAGCCTGTAAGAGGAGTTTAGAGAGTCGCTGAGTCAATCAGCGCAAGATTCTGTAACTAGAAGAAGGGCTGCAGGAATTACCCCGTGGTGGGGTCCTCGCTAGGGCATCTGCCAGGTGTTTGGAATTAGGAGGCGTTTAAAAAAAATGTGTCGGGGCGGGGGGGAAGGGGCCTACACCTATAGTTCGGTGACTTACTGTCACGGGAATCCTGCACAACAAAGCATCGCCTTGTGTCCCAATGTGTTTCTCAGGTCCTCTTGGATGCTTTATATATACACACAAAGTAGTTTTTGTACAATCCTCCAACGGATTTCCAGGATTTAATACAGGGTAAATTAAGAAAAAACTGTACTTTATGGTGTGCGGAACTGACCAAAAGCTTTGCACCATTTGGAAAGTCGCACAGCCAATGACACGCGTGGTAATGGAATCTGACTTGACAACCAGTGTCCCCGTGTCAGCCTGCCTTTGTAGTAGCTGCTTTCAGAGTGAGTCTAGGTCTGTATACAAACATGTTTATTTTGCTCTTGCTTCACGTGTCAAATATCAAAAAAACAGTGTCCACAATGTCCCGTTGACCATTGTTTTCTTTTAAGTGCCAAGTGATTCATTTTAAGTGGGTGTGAATATCTGACCATATAAAAAAAAAGTCTTCTAGTTTAGCTGTTCCCGATTTCTTACATTTTTTGCTTTACTGAAATTCCATTTCTAGATAGACAACATTATCTCTGATTTTTATTTTAGGATTTGTTATAAAAGTGGAGCATTCTATTAGATAATGCTGAGACCACTGATCTAGTACATTCTGGTACGGTGTCCTTATTTTACAGAAAGGAAATGGGACACTAGAGATGAAATGATGCACCCGAGGTCATACATTTGATTAAAAAGTAGCCTTTTATAGATTAATTGAGATACAGCTCTAGCACAAATAATTAACATTCCAGATTCTAACACCCTGGAAGAGTACGTTCTGTCGCGTAATACGAAATACCAGCAGTTAAAATAATTTGATCTAACCTTTAATAACATTTGCTGTTATCATCAATTATTCCTCCCTTATCCCAGCAAAGGTGTCTTGAAAGAAAAATTTCTTTTAACTGAGATTTCTGTTTTCCTGATGATCCTAATACAGACTAGAACTATGTTCTTTGGCCAGAATTATCCTTCGATTTAGTGCAGGGCTACGCTGAGCTTTCTCCTTCGTCCCCGTAACATCCCCCCACCCTGTTCCCGCAGGAAGATGTTTTTGAGTCCTTGCTGGAATGAAGCCCCTTCTCTTCCAACAGCATCATAGCGGCCACCACTGCCTCTGTGGGTTCCCTCTGCCTCCTTCTCTTCTGTGTCTTCCTAAGCAACTTTATATAAGAATTACTGACCTGTGACCCCGCGGAGCGCCTTTGAAGGTTCCTCGAGTATCGAGATCTTTTTCTCACGAGGGACAAGGACCGGCTTTTCGCTGGCGGAATCTGTGGACGAGTTGTCTTTCTCACAGCCATTCACGTGGCCGTTTTGTATCTGGGGCGGCAGCGGCTGCGGGGGCCCGGCCTCGGGCCTCTCTGCCTTGTCCTTAGTAGCATCTTTATTGCCTTGATGCTGCTTGGACTTGCTTCTTTTTCTTTTGTTGTTCTAGAATGAGAAACGAATGAGAAGTTAATATTATTCCGCTCAGGCCCTTGAGTTAGAAGAAGGTGAACCTGAGAGATCAAAATAAAATGGGTTAACTTATTTGTTCTCTGGCCCGTCTAAGCGATGCGGGAAAACACCTACGTCTTTACTGACCACCCACGTGGATATAAGTCTCTTTTTTTCTCACAGTAAGTTGTGTAAACTTGTAACTCATGGACCCAGTAAACAAAAGAAGTTCCCTTAGAAGGGAAAAACAGCAGGGAATGGCTTAAAAGCTGAACCATTACTTGAGCAAACCGAAGCCTGATGTATGGGAAGGGGAGTATAGTAAAACCTTGTGAGAACTGCTTTGAAATGGCCTGAATTCAGACAGCGCGCCCTTGGAGAAGCGCTCGCGTTTCTTACAGAGATGATGGTGGCGGGTGGGGGGCAAGGAGGACTCTAGGGTGCTGGTCGTCTGAGGGAGGACAGGAGCTTGAGGGGGACAATCAGTACGTAAAAGGCCACAAGGCCTTGCAAAATGAGGAAGTGGAAGGCACGTCCCAAAGTCCAAGTCGGATCTCTGAGCTAAGCCCGGATCAGCCAGGGGATTCCTGGAAGTGCTGCCCCTGGGCAGGGAGCGCAAGGTGGCCACGGGTCCCCTGGTCATCCCCGGGAGCATTTCAACGGCGGCACACAACTGCGATAAAGTCAGGCCAAACGGCTCTGCGTCCACCCTGGGTTTGGACTGTGCAGCTGGAATCCTGGACCTCTCAGGGCTAGTCAAACAGCATGACCAGGCTTCACTTTACACCCAATCCTGGATTTTTGCCCATCAAAATCGTTTTGGACCCTGACGATCATGATATGGCGGGTTGTACTGCACCTCTCCTAAAATGCCCTAATGCTCAATACGTAATAACAGATAGGAAATTAGGAAGATGTTCCCAATTCTGTGGAACGCTTTCCTTGACTTCAGTTCTGTACCCACAGGGGGCTCCGTGTAGTTAACATTCCGGCCTGACCCCTCAGCCCAGACCCTGCCCCCGCCCCGCTGCAGCAGGGAGCTCCCCGCTGGACACCAGCCTGGCTTTGTTCTCCAGCACATTTGAAAAGGGAGAAAATGAAAGGGAACTGTTTTCTCTTAACTCTCCTCCCCACTCCTCTTCTTTCCCTTTGAAACCACAATCACAGCCCCGAGGGAGGGCTCCTCCAGCCCAGAGAAGCCATTCCCAGGATGAAGGGGAGGGCTGGCCGCCCAAATTCCCACCCAGGCTCCGTGTCTGCTGGGCCGGGGAGACCATTTTCTCAATGAACCTCTAAGATGCGGACTCAGTAGTGAGCGGGGTGTGCGGCCGCTGTCTGCTCCCTGATTCACGTCACAGAAACTTGCTACCTCAACCACACATCCGACATGTTTCCACCAACGTGTAAATATTGCCTTTCTATCACTTGCAAACCGTCACCTGGCACAGACTTCAGGGAAGCCATGAATCGAGCTAAGCAGAGATTGTCAGAGGGGCTGACTCGCAAAGGTTTAAAAAAAAAAAAAAAAAAAAAGGAAAGAAAAAAAATCTGGTGATTCTTCCTATTTCCATGAATCTAGGGGGTGAAAGAAAGAGCAAGGGTAATTTCAGCCATCTCAAGATTTTGGGAAAGTAATGCTGCTTTCTGTTTGCTTACAACCTGTTTTGCAGGCCTGCGATCTTCCCTCGGTGGGGAAGCGTGGGCTGGCCTGTTATATGGCGGGATACCCAAAACTCAAGGCCCGACTGCGAAATAATGGGCATGGGGGGAGCAGTTACTTTGGAAGGAGAATCGGACTTTTTGTGAAAGGCATCCAGCAGGTCGCAGGCCCCAGACAAGGACGGCACACCTTATGGGAGCTGGTGTGCTTCTACAGATGCTCACAGATCAGGCAGGCCCGTGCTGGACCCCAAGGGCCACGGGGTTCCCGGGCACACCTCACGTGTGCCCAGAAGCCCCGTTCCTTGTGACTAGCCAAGGGAGCAAAACGACCCGAATTGGGCAGAGTAAAACCTCCTTATCTGGGCTCTCGATGAGAGGATTTTCAAGAAAGGAAAACAGGTCCCTAACTTACTATGACTTCAAGGTATTTTCTTTCTTCTTCTTTTGTTAAAGATCAAATTTAGAACTTGGCAAAAAAGAAAAAAAAATGTATCTCAGGGCAGCCTTAGACAGATTCTTACAGTTGGAAGAACATGAGAAAATATATTTAGAGCTTTTCAAGTATCTTTAAAACACTCCCTAATTTTTCCTTTGTGCTATGGAATATGTTCAGGCAAGTTAACGTCTTGAATCCTTTGAATTCCCCGGCTGGGCTCCCCTTAATACTTGAAAAAAGAAGAAGTCGGGGACCTCTACGGCACACCTGGTGGTGTAAAACACTCGAACAGAAAACGAGGGCATTAGTAATGAGGCTGGCTGGTAATTGAAGAGAGCCTTGAAATTGCAAACCTTCTGCATATACATTATCAACCTATTTGGAAGAGGCATAAAATTGGTAACCTTGTTTAAATGGTAACAACCATGAAGGTTGTGACTAGAGATGTTACTAATTTACGATCGATATTCATCTTACCTTCTTTTTCCCCGTCATATTCCATTCTTTTAGAACTTGGACTGCACTGCCTAGACAAAGACAAAGAATCTTCAACATGGATTCACATAATAAAACACCGCACAAAATTCACCTCCTGTCTTTCCATCCTGGCAGCGATTTTTTTTTTTTTGGCTTTTCAATTTGTTTTGATACATCCTACCTTAATAAAAATGCCAGTTTCATTTTTTATTTCCAGATTTTCATTTAATTCACTGCATGATCTTGGTTTTATCAAAGTATTAAAGCCCCACTCAATGAAGCTTACCTTTTTATCATTACGTTGTCTTACAGAAAATGAAATATATATCGAGAATGTTCTGTCAGCTGTGTTGCCATAGGTGGAATTAAAATTGTTCTGTTTGATATATGAATCCAAATACCTGTAATCTTCCAAACCAAACATGGGATTTTGAATATTATTAACCAAGTGAATGGAAGCTTTTTGTGTGGCCACTCGTGCCCTTTCCCTGCCTTTCACCCACTACAGTCCCAGCTTGTAGCTCCGTAAGGAGGACAGATTATCTGATGTTGGTTTCACTCTTGTCACCTCGCAAAGGGATGGGATGGGCTCTTCAGAAGGAAGGCTTCCACTTGGAAACAAAAAAGTAGTCCATCGAATGACAAGCTGATCCCAGGTTTTCACTTTCATATGCGAAACTTACGTTCACATACGTATGTGGCCATGCACAGGCTCAGAGAGGAAAAGCCTAACCTGATTAAGTCATAAAATATTTTAAAAGACTGATCACCTACGGTCACTGTCTCCACACGGCCTAACGAATTCTCCGCTCATTCCAACTGGGCGGGGCGTCATTTCAACAGTAAGTTATTGGTAATGAGTACATGGGTTGTTTTCATATAAATAGGTACTTCTTTTTTTTTTTTTTTAAAGATCTTATTTATTTATTTGACAGACAGAGATCCCAAGGAGGCAGAGAGGCAGGCGTGGCGGTGGGGGGAAGCAGGCTCCCTGCTGAGCAGAGAGCCCGATGCGGGGCTCGATCCCAGGACCCAGAGATCATGACCTGAGCCAAAGGCAGAGGCTTAACCCACTGAGCCACCCAGGCGCCCCTAAATAGGTGCTTCTAAAAGAGTAGCTCTTAAATGTATTCTTTTAACAGTTTTAAGCCTTCTCGTACAATCTCATTATACTAATAGTTCTCTACGATGAGTGTGTTGGCTAAACAAAGATGAACTTCAGGCTGGTTTTTATAACAAATTTCAAATTAGTAGGGTCCCAATTATTGAGTCCACTGTCACCGTTAGATAAGCAGAAGGCCATATTGCTTTGACTAATGTTTAAACAGGCTAATTATTCCTATCTATTCAAAGTTTCCAATTCAATGCCCCTCTTAGGCTTTCTGAGTTACATGTACTTGAAATAATACCACGGCACTTAAAAGTAAGCTATAATTCAGACTTTTTATTAACTGAGCTGGTCTCTCTCTCATTTGCCCAGAGAATTAATGTTTCACCATATTTTCCTTTTGGAAAAGGAAAGTCACTTTCATTAGGTTTCTTGGTTAGTCAATCCAGGCTAATAATCATTAGGGTAGTTCTTTCTTACAGCTACGCTTCAGTTTCCCAAATAAAATTAAATTTTAAGAAAGTGTCAAGTACTGTTCTTTTTAATCAGAGAAAGGAGGTGAGTTGTTTACTGCTTTAAGTGCAATATTCAATTATTCCCCTAATTTTCCTATTTTGACATAAATTCTATTTGCAATTTGGACAATGAGCTTTTAGACAGTAATTCTGAAGGAGAAATACTCATGTTCACAGCAAATTTTGAAACCGTTATTACTAAATTTTAATTATACTGAAACTGCTCATAGCTTTTGAAGCCATTTGGAAATTGTGCTTTTAATATGCCTCATTAGTGATTCCTAACAAATATTTTTGAATCTCACTGGTTTTTAAACAAGTTTTCCAACTGGTCCCCAACCAAAGTGATACGAGGTTTCTCAGCAATCAATGAGTTACCCTAACAAGATCTCAACACTGTCGAGGTGACAATTTCAAGGACAAGCAAGGTGTGTTACTTAGATACAAATGGATCTGGTGACATTCTTTCAGTTCCTGGGCATCTGTGCGTTTCATCGGGGCCACTTTGTAATAAAAACTTTCATGATGGGGAATGTAGGGGCTTCAATCCAAGTGAGGGTGAGGAATGGGGATAATAACCTTTTTCCTTTCCTAAAGCTTTTTTCCATGCAAGTGATGTTGGCAAGTGAATCTTGAGAGTTTATTTGAGCCAGGATGTGCAGATTTCCAAAAATTTTTTTCTTGAGACGAACTGCGCCAAATGCTACAAATTAAGTGAATATCAGATTTTCTACTATTTGTTCCTTACGACTCAAAATTCTGTATCTGCTTGGTCATGAGGCAGAAAAAAACCCAGAAAATTTACTCACTATGGGTCTGCCTGCAGGTCAACTTTGAATGACAATCATTTTTGAATTCAACTGGGACCCTAAACCTTGATTGTGGATATCAGAATGTAAGAGTGTATCAGGATCTTGCCTGAAACGACTTGTAGAACCTTGGGAAAATTATTCTATTCCTAGGAAAATAAGTAAATCAAGCCATCCTTAACAAATAAAGTATAAGCAGGATATACCTGAGAAATGGGCTGACAGGTCTTCCCTGACCATATTTATCAGATATGTTTAGCTGGCCCATATTTATGACAGAGAAATTAACACCAGAACGGAAGACATATGGTAACTAAGGACAAGTAGGAGATCTTCGTTCACAAATGGAACGTGCTCAAAGAGGAGAGGAAAATTTCTCCGTAATTTGCAGAAAATATAAGGGAGGCGGTTACAAGTTTATAAGATAAACATATTCCTGAGACTTTAGATTCAATAACGTCACTTTTAGACAGCACAAAGGTTCTATAGGTAGATAAGATGAATAGATATTCCAATTAATTAGGCAATCTCAAAATAAAAAACGAAGGATATTACAGAATAAACCAGTCCTCTCAGACTGTGTAAGCATCAAGTGCAAGGACGGCAGTCATTTAGACTGTAGAACTGTGCTGGCTGAAGAGTTGAGGAGGCCTTCTGGATCAGGAACTGCATTACCCTCCACGAACAAGGACACCATCAAGTAAAGGACATGTTTATAACAAACTGGAAAGACTGGTGGACGATGGAATTAGTATCATTATAATAGGTAGCTTTTGGAAACTAGCTACAATCTTCTTCCTTTTTTTTTTTTAATGAGGGAAAAAGAAATCCCAAATCCTGCTCTCACTGAGTATGTAGATGTGTTTTTAAACCTTTGCATATTTTGGGGGTGCCTGGGTGGCTCCGGCTCAGTGGGTTAAGCCTCTGCCTTCGGCTCAGGTCATGATCTCAGGGTCCTGGGATCGAGCCCTACATCAGGCTCTCTGTTCATCGGGGAGCCTGCTTCCCCCTCTCTCTCTGCCTGCCTCTCTGCCTTGTGATCTCTGTCTGTCAAATAAATAAAATCTTAAAAAAAAAAAAGCTTAGCATATTTTTATGAGAATTAAAATATTAGGAACTAATTGATATTCAATGCATTTGGGGGAAAAAAATTGAATGCATTGAGAAGACACAGAAGAGTTAGGGGTCACACAGACTTACCATCCACGAAGGCTTGTACTGCTTTATCTACGTTAAAGTCAAACTGTTGTAGCACCAGGACGATTTCATTATTGCTTTTGTTGGGAACAACTGATCGAACTGCATAGATCTATAAAGAAAAACAAAGGTAAATACTTTAAATATTGTTTACCCATGAATCTCTCATTGGGATAGAACTGTAACTGTTAGAAAGGCCTTGAATAGCCAACTGGTCTCTCTTCGTGCCATTAGGCGGACTCAGGCATTTCAGACCAGTGGAGATTCATCCTAGTAATCACCTCGATACCATTTTTATTTATGTACACATTTTGACAAAGAGCTCCTTGCGGGGACCAGAGCCGTGAGTGTGAAAAGCCAGCTCTGGTCTTGCGATCCGCCCCGCCCCCAGCCCCCACCCCAGCCCACCCCCAAGATGACAGATGCGTACAAGATGTGTGTTCAGTGAAGACACAGATTGTTTTCTGTCTCCGGCCCTCCTCTCCACTGGCTCGGAGGCTATCTTTGGAAAACTGACAGAAGCAGCCTCATGCCTCAGCTTCTCTCATCTGCACAGTGGAAGCACTCATCTCAAGGCTCACACAAGTGTGTTGTAAAACTCCATTAATGTTTACAGAGATATAAAAACGTGGGGCATCGTTACTTTTGAAATGGCAAGCTTAGCACATTTCTGAAAATCAAACATTTAAAACATTGTAAAGGTAAATACCTATATGAGGACTAAGGATTTCCACAGGTTAATTTGATAATAAAATTTTAATGACCATATGTATTTCTTAATCAAATTTAGCACATGTTCTTTACTAACAGAATTAGTTGACTTCTATCCCACAGAACTTGGAATTACTACAGGATGCTCTACTTACTTGAGCAAAACTTAGCTCACCCAGCTTTCTTTCCTTTTTTTTTTTTTTTAAAGATTTTATTTATTTATTTGACACAGAAGGAGAGACAGCCAGAGAGGGAACACAAGCAGGGGGAGTGGGAGAGGGAGAAGCAGGCTTCCCGCTGAGCAGGGAGCCCAACGTGGGGCTCGAGCCCAGGACCCCAGGATCATGACCTGAGCCAAAGGCAGACGCTTAACGACAGGCCACCCCGGCACCCCCTCACCCAGCTTTCTATCGTGGGGATTCCCTTAGCTGCTACTGTAGATTCTAGAGTCTGCGTGGTACAAAGGTCACATGGTATCCATAACAATGATCACAAAAGGGCTGCAGGATCCTGACATGTTTTCATCAATGGTTCAAGTGTGGCTAGTGGAGCTTTGGAGTTACATACAGTTTACTGTAATCAAATCTATGAGCGATGGATTATATGGGTATGATATGTGCGGTGTGACTCTAGTGACCAAAACATTTAGTTAAGCAGCATAGCCTGTTTTCTAATTATGTCAGAAAACAGGCAGCCTATTTCACATAGATCTGTACACAGGAGTATTTAGATTATTACGAGCAAACAGCACAAGCTATGAGTATCTAACTTAGAGAGGTCTGACACTACTGATCAGAAAGTTGGTTTTGAAATTTGACATTCATAAATGCTGAACATGTGGGTTTTACAGAGGACTCTAATACACTGTATTTGTATGTATGTGACTCAAGTTTCCTTTAATTTTTTTTTCCTGTTCTCACCTTTTATGGTTCTTAGCTTTTTAGCTTACACATTAAAAAAGTTAACTTCTTCAGATATAAGTTCTTTCTCGCTTTTTCTCCTTTCCCTCTTTAAAGATATATTCAGTGAATATTTTTTTGAATGCCTATTGTATGACAAGGCACCAAGCTTCCTGGAACTTAGAGACTAAAGAGGGATGTACACATTGATCAAATGTTCACACAAATAAATACATACTTCTACATTGTGATTAATGCCATACGGTCATATAATGGGGCGACGTGACATTACACACGCATGCTAACATCTGAAAGACAAGTGAGAAAAGACGGGTAGGAGGTAAGGGGGAAAGCATTTTAGGTAGAGGGAACAGCATGACTGAGGACAGAGGCCCAGATGAGGAAGGAGTAGCTGGAGGGGAGGGAGGTGGGAGGCTGTGGTTGAGGCTTTCATAACAGAGGATGCGGCCAGTTGTGGGCAGGGACTAAATCATGCAGGGCCGACAAGGCCATGCAAAGGATTTAGGTCTTATGGGCATCCCTCAACCATCCTTTCTTTCTTTCTTTCTTGTTTTTTTTTTTTTTTTTAAATTTTATTTATTTATTTGAGAGAGAGAGAGTGAGCGAGAACACGAGAGAGGAGAGGGTCAGGGGGAGAAGCAGGCTCCCTGCTGAGCCAGGAGCCCGATGAGAGACTCGATCACAGGACCCTGGGATCATGACCTGAGCCCAATGCAGTTGCTTAACCAACTGAGCCACCCAGGCACCCAACCATTCCTTTCTTACTCATTCATTGGGTTAGAAAAATAGCTTTCTCACTCTATTTCTCGCTCTCTAATTGTCTAAGTTAAGGTATTCAGTGCATTGATTTGCTAATTTATATCCGGAGAGATGATTAGCAACACAGCATAAGCTAAAACCTCTATTCCGTCACAAAATCGCCATTTCTTTTTTGTAGTGAGGACATTTAAGATCTACTCTCCACAACTTTCAAGTATATCATAGAACATTATTAGCTATAATCACCACATTGTACTTTAGGTCCCCACAACTTGGTATTCTTATAACTGGAAGTTTGTGCTCTTTGACCTGAATCTCCCCATTTCTCTGTCTCTTTTTAATGAGAACCTGAGAGAAAAACAAGAACAAAAACACCTTCATCCAGCCAACGAAAGTCACTAACAGTGTGTGTCCAACAACAGATACAATTAACCTAGTAGTTCCTAGTCCACTGGAGTTATGTGTGAACATTACATTTACTCTTCTAATGTAGTTCTTTATTTATAGTTTAATTTTTAAAAAGATGTATTTATTTGGCAGAGGGATGGAGAGTCTTAAGCAGACGCTGTGCAGAGTGCGGGGCCTGACATGGGTGGGGCTGGATCTCAGGACCCTGAGATCATCACCTGAGCTGAAACCAAGAGTCTGACGCTTAACCGACTGAGCCACCCAGGAGCCCCCGGAGTTCTTTTAAATAAAATTCTAGCATTTCAAGCGTTTCAAGGATGGTTAGCATTATCTAAAATTTCTTAATAATTATCATTATCATTACTATATCACCCATACCCTTCTATATAATGCAATGATCAGTTATTAATTCCATTAATTGCATTATAATTACATTAGATCAAAGTTTTTTTTTTAAAGATTTTATTTATTTATTGGACAGACAGAGATCACAAGTAGGCAGAGAGACAGGCCGAGAGAGAGAGGAGGAAACAGGCTCCCCGCTGAGCGGAGAGCCCGATGCTGGGCTCGATCCCAGGACCCTGGGATCATGACCTGAGCCGAAGGCAGAGGCTTTAACCAACTGAGCCACCCAGGCGCCCCTAGATCAAAGTTTTCAATCTACCTGCACAATTGTGTGATCAGTAAAGACCCAGAATTATGGAATAAAGTGACTTATCCTTGCCTCCAGTCTCTCTGCAAAGCATATTTTATTATGTTAAGGTAAAACACAATACACAAACCACAGCTTATGGAGACACTTCCTTTTTAGGCATTTATACAAGTCTTGCCTATTCCTCTTTAAAAGGGAAAAAACCAACAATCATAGTCAGATATAGAAAACATCTATCCTTGTCATTTTATATATTCCAGCTCTAAACATATCCTAAGAAAATTGCCAGTAACTGAGTTCTGATATCAGATCTAACTATGAATATTGCCTACAGTCCTCAGAGGAAGATCCCTAAGACAGGAATGTCCCATTTTAAAGAAATGAGAAAAAAGAAAAGAAAAAAGGATTTCTGCCTATCCTTAGATATTCCACAGCGATGCTGAATTCTAGTGAATTTCTGCGCCAAGCTCTGTGTTTGCTTTCATCACAGGGCTTGGGTAATGGGAAGACAGTAGTATTGTCTTTCCACCTTCCTATTTATAAACTCACGACCTCTATTTTTCAATGAAGACGTTTTGGGGAAAAATGGAGAAATCCTGTGTGCTCCTGTGTGCCCATAAAAATACAAGAACCTCGGGCTGTCACTCCCCATGACGCAGGAGGCGTTAGAAGGGGTCTGAGCATTTCCGTCTAAACAAGACCTCATCGTGAAGTAGCTCCAGGAGGAGGCGTGGATGACACGGGCAGGGTCACGGCGAGGCTGCACGGCGAGGCTGCACGAGAGGCTGCCTCTGCGTTCGGAAAGGAAGCCCCCGGAGGAGCGGATCGGTGAATGCGTGACTCACGGTGGTGCGCATCCGGGGAGCTCATACAACTCGCGCCGCACTGCCTGTTTGGCAGAGCCCGTTCCTGGCGCGGCTGCACACACGCGGCCTCTACGTCGCTGCCACAGCCCAAGCCGGTGCGGCTGCCGCCGCAGCCGCACCCAAGGCCCTGCTGGAGCCGCGCCCGCCGCGTCCCTGCGGGGCTGTCCCGCCCGCGACACCGCTGTCCCGGAGGGGCGGGGCAGGCGGCGCGGGCTGCGGGGGCGACCGTCGGGACCGCGAGGGCGGCAGTGGCCCATTCAGCAACTGCTTGCGCTCTCTCGAATCCCTGCTCCCTTGCTGGGCTTCTCCTAATTTAAGTCTGCTTTGGCAAATTCAGTTTGCCATTGAGAAACGTGCCTTTTGCGCCTCCGACGTTGTTCGGCTTTTACCTTCCGCGTTGTCGGCTCTCCTGCCTGGCTCTCCCCGGGGACTTTCTGTCTGGCTGGGCACGCTCGGCCCGGGCTGCCTCGGGGCGCCCCGCCTGCGTCCGCCTGCTCCAGGAGGCCAGGCCCAGGGGCTTGCACAGACGCTGCTTGGTTTCAGCTTCCCACGGAGCCCACCTCCCCTGGACTGGAGTGGTCTGGGCTAAGAGCCGTCGGATGGCCTCGCTCCGGGTGTGCATTTGGTGAGCCTGTCTGGGATGACTGCTTCGAAATTCTTGGCTTATTGATGAGTCACTTAGACTATGTCTGAGTTTCAAAAATGGTTCTCAGACCAGGGTTTTCTTTCTTTCTTTCTTTCTTTTTTTTTTTTTAAGATTTTATTTATTTATTTGACAGACAGAGATCACAAGTAGGCAGAGAGGCAGGCAGAGAGAGAGGGAAGCAGGCTCCCTGCTGAGCAGAGAGCCCGTTGTGGGGCTCCATCCCAGGACCCTGGGACCATGACCTGAGCTGAAAGCAGAGGCTTTAACCCACTGAGCCACCCAGGCGCCCCAAGACCAGGGTTTTCAATGCACTACACAGCTGTGTGATCGGTGAAGACCCAGTATTCTCCAATAAACATAACATAATCGCTCTCTCTGCTTCCACTGCCCCCCCCGCAAATTCGCCACCATCAGACTGCACTTCCTCAACTACGATCACCGCCGTTCCACTCCCTCTGTTAAGAGGAAAGCGTTGGCTCTACGACCTAGCATCCAACCTGCGCTTCCAAGCTGGGTGGGGCTCTGCCCAGTATCAGCTCCCACCCCCACCAATGTCGGCTTTGCCCTTGACACGAGAGGCCTCTGCTTGTCCAAATCGTAGAGTCCAGCTGAAATGCCATGTGTCCTCCTTTCCTAGCCCTGCCCCAAGTCACCCCACCTCCTTTCACGTCCCACAGCCCGTATCAGTAGTGTCTCTTTACACCCGGCACCTTCTGCTCTCTGCCCTAAGAGCGTCGGTGCTGTGGTTACTAGATGGGGAGCAACACGAGGGCAAGAGTTCTCCTCTAAGACCTTTCTGCATAATCAGCCGCCCACCCCGGCCGACTGAAAGACACGTAGTAGGTACTTAGCAACGCTTGTTGAGTGGGAGGATGTCAGCCTGTAGCTAATATCCGGCTGCTGTTTTGGGTCAAAGGAAGATCCTGCGCAGGTTTGGGCCTGCCCACCACTCTGCATTTACCATCCATAATAACAGGGCGGGCAGAGGGGAGTCAGCCCACTGTGGTGTGAGCTCAACGTTATATGGGTAAGGAGAATATGTGCCTCTCCTCTAAATTTCAGTAACAGAGATGGGAAGGATATTTAGGAGACTCGATCATTTTATTTCCTTTTAGGTGCTCAGAGGATTTTGTGAAATTTTCAAAATATGAAATAGCACAGTAACTGGCTATCATTCCAAAGGCCAGCCCGGCGGACAGAGAGTGGTTGAGCTCTCCCTACATCACGGGCCCTGAGGACGCCCAGGGGAACCCGAGACAGTTCCTGCCCTAAGAGGGACTGCGGAGCAGAACCGTGTGTACCCTGGAAGTGTACAGCAAGCCCGTGCTGTCTTTATGAACACGGCGCTGGGGTACTCCAGAGAAAGAAGCAGTAACTTTTGCCCGAGTTGGGGGGGGGGCAATACTTTACAGAGGAGACAGCCAAATGTCAGAGGGAGCTTTGGAATAAAACAGACCTATGGTCTAATCTTGGCCCGGCTACATGCTAGCTCTAGGACCTTGGATGAACTGCTTAAATTGTTAAAATTTGGTTTTGTAGCTGTAAAGTGAGGGTATTACCTGCTAGGGTCTCAGTAAAAATGAAAAGAGATGATGCATGTCAAGTGTTTGATATAGAATTTGGCACATATTACCTGCTCAATAAATTTTAAGAAGTGTTGGCACATTTACATTGGGCCACGAGGAAGAAGGGTCCCTTTGGCATGTCTTTGAAATGGAAAGAACATGTGGCTAGGGTGATCGCCAAAACTTACTTGGTTTCCTCTCTTCTCAAGAAACTTCCCGCACAGCCTCACTGAACAGTGAGTGGACCCAAGGCTCTCCCTGGTTCCTCCCTCTCCTGCAAGCTGATGTACCATAAGGAAGCCCATCTCTAGGGTAACTAACAACATGTGCTTTCTCCACCCCACCCCCTGCTCCTTCTTCCGTTATTTATTCACTAAATGCCTTCTATGATCAGGCACTGTACTAGTGGCTGGAAACAGCAGCAACAAAATAGTTAAGGTCACAACAAAGCTATAGAGGAAAAGACATGGAAATGTGTACACTCAAAATGTATATAATTGCAATTCGTGCTAAGTGAGTGATATGAAGGAAGCAATCAGGATGTAGTGACAATGATCACAGGGGTCAGGAAGTGGCCTGGCAGAAAAGACAAGTGAGCTAATCAGACTGTCAGCCTGGGGAGTCTGGACTCTTCGACAATGGGAGAGAACAGAGTGGAGGTGAAGAGGGCTA
This sequence comes from Martes martes, assembly GCF_963455335.1. Lineage (NCBI taxonomy): Eukaryota > Metazoa > Chordata > Mammalia > Carnivora > Mustelidae > Martes > Martes martes. The sequence goes on from NC_137890.1 coordinate 184,053,344, forward strand.
ATCTGGAGCTGCCTGACTTCCTGCCTTCCCTGCTTCTTCAGCTTTTCTTAAAGTCCCACGAGACTCTACCAGACCTTTCTAATAACCTCTCTTGTATTTGCCTAAGTTCGAGAGGGTTTCACTTTCCATAGTAGCAGCAAGTGCCTAGACGCAACACTAGCAGCTAGGGCTGAAAATAAAAATAACAAAGCCAAATAATTGATTCAGTTGGCAAAGGGGAGAAATGGACGATTTTGCAGATAAATTCAGTTAGGATGTGGAGGAGAGAACGGAGAAGGCCCATGAGCCTTGTTCACGTACCTCTTCCTGCACTCGTGTTAGCATCATTACTCATGTGACTATGTGTCCCATTGGGATATGAGCTCATGAGTGAGAGAGACCATAGTTTTATGTTTATGGGGGCCTAGAACAATGGGTGGCATTCAGTAGATGATTGATAAATGTCCGTTGAATAGATGAATGACCACCGGTATGAACTGAAGGAAGTAGGGAGTCTAGTAAGATGGCTACGGAAATAGCCCAGTTTCATTTTTCTGGTTTTTTTCCAGTGCATTTCTGAAATTCAGCATCAAGTATGACAGTATTTTATTTATTTATTTTAAAAGATTTTATTTATTTATTGGACAGAGAGAGACACAGCGAGAGAGGGAACACAAGCAGGGGGAGTGGGAGAGGGAGAAGGAGGCCTCCTGCAGAGCAGGGAGCCTGATGCGGGGCTCAATCCCAGGACCCCAGGATCATGACCTGAGCCGAAGGCAGACGTTTAATGACTGAGCCGCCCAGATGCCCAGGTATGACAGTATTAAAAAGGATTCGAGCCCCAAATGGGTGGAGTACCTCCTAGGTCCCAGGCACTGTATGTGGCTCGTCTTAGCCTTGAAGAGCTTGCAGTCTTGTAGCTTAATCTCCTCCCCTACAATAAGGACAGCAATCAAACAGCCAGCAACCTCCTTTTCACATCAGCAAGAACCAGAGTTATTTATGGGTTTGCCATTCCTGCAACTTTGAAAGGAATTTTATAATCAGCTTTGGTCACATTTCTCAAATGCTGAGCCGTTCGGAGATGCCTTAAAAACAGCTCATCTGTGTACGTTCTGCTTCACTTGCTGGACCACTACTATCATCTACAAACTAATGAAGGCGCTTCTCTTATGAATCTTCTTGAGGAAGAAAATACTCTTTGTAGACCAGCACCTCTGCATCCTGGGTAATTCTATAATTTAATTGCCTTTTCTAACATCTACTTTCTGCCAGCAAAAAAATATGCATGAGGTGTTGTCATGTTCTACTTGGCTGACTTTTTGGGAATTAACACCAGGGGTACAAATCAAAATTAACTTTTTTTTTTTGGCAGGAAACCAGGATTAGAAGGAATAATGAAGATTTGAAAGTAGAGAAAAATGCCATTTTCATAGGATCATGGGAACTTTAAAGTAGAGAAGATGTTAGAGATGGGCTAGTTGTGGCTTCTCAAACTTTAAAGTACATTGAGATCACCTAGGAATCTGATCAGAATGCAGAATCTGATTCAGACGCTTGGGGCAGAGCCCCAAATTCTGCATTTCTAATAAGCTCCCGGGTGATGCAGATGCTGCTTGTCCAAGGATGTGGTAGGCATAATAATGGCCCCCCAAGACATATGTGTCCCAGTCCCCCGGAACCTGTGAATATGTTAGGTTATATGACAAATTAAGGTTGCACAGAATTAAGGTTGTTAGTCGGATCACATTGAAATGGGGAGACTATCCTGGATTATCTCAGTGGTCCCAATATAATCACAGGATCCTTGTAAGTGGAGTGATGCAATGTGAAACGGACCTGACTGGTCGTTGCTAAGTCTGAAGATGAAAGGGGCCATGACCAAGGACTCCAGGCAGCTTCTAGAAGCTGGAAAAGGCAAGAAAACAAATTCTGCACCTAGAGCCTCCAGAGAGGAACACAGCCCCTGCGGACATCTTAATTTCAGCCCAGTGATAACTGCTTGGACTTCTGATTTCCAGAAATGTAAGATAATCCATTCATGCTATTTAAAGCTACTAAATTTGTGGTGATACGCTACAGCAAAGAGAAACTAATACAGTGGTGCACAACTTGAGGAGCAAAGGTCTACCCCTTTCTTCCTCCTGGTAGGGGGATGTCTTTCCCTTGCTTGCCAACTAACCCCTTAAAGGAAAAATACACCTTCCAGGGGCATCTGCGTGGCTCAGTCCATTCAGCGTCTGCTCAGTCATGATCTCGGGGGCCTGGGATAGAGCTCCAGCACCCCCATTGGGTTCCCTTCTCAGCGGGGAGCCTGCTACTTCTTCTCCCTCTGCCCCTCCCCCCCAAATAAATAAATAAAATGTTTCTAAAAAAATACACCTTCCAAAGGGTAGCATTTCCCACCACACACACATATTTTGAGGGAATTCTAACTATTCGTTCAAGCCAGATTTTGTGAAGTAAAGTGACATGAATCTGACACAATCTTTGCCCCCAGGAACTGACAAAACAGTGGGAAAATAAGGCAAAGTCATAAATAACAACCAGACAAGAGTCATTCTGACAACGAAATCCTCTCTGATTCACACGTTCTCTATGCTTCCATTCACCACAAATCCTCACAGGTTCCCTTTGTTTTTTGCCTGGAATCTGGAAAAAGCCTTCTGATTGAGTTCTCTGGCTTGGTTTTTACCTCTCTCCAAACCATCTTAAAACCACCACTGCACAATTAATCTCCCCAAAATGGTTAAGTATGTTTATCTGACTGAGGGCAGGGGCCGGCAGTGAGAAAGAATTCGAGCAGAGGAAAGACAGGAGATTAATGAATTATGAAACAAAGGCCCGGAGGAGATGGGAGAAAATGGCATCAAAATCCATGTGGAAAAGCAAACTTTGGGAAGTCGTGGAGTTTCTTCTCTGTCATTCTTGGAATTCAGAGAAAGGAGAGGAAGGAAGATACAATGCAAATTTGAGACTGTGAGGAGGAACTGTAAGGAAACTATTTCCTGACCGAGAGTTCTAGAGCTTGCTTCAGGCTTTAAACGGTGGAACAGGCTTAGAGCTGCCTTATGGGAAGGTGAGAGGACTTGTCTTGATAAATGGAAGAATAATAAAGGGCAGGAGTGAGGGTCCACGAATGCTGGGCAGCACAGACCTGTCCTGATTTCCCCTGGCACTTCTCAGTAAGCCAGGAGCCGGAGGAGAGAAAAGAAATGATTCAAGTTACGAACTCCGAGGAACACAGTGGTACATCTTAGGGCTCAGGAGATGGAAACTGAGAATCATAAGTGCAGCGGATCGAAGCATCTGTCGTCTATGAAGGGGGATGACACACAGAGAGTAGGGAGAGGCTGAGGGCTGGGGGATCCTGCCGAGAACACAGAGCCGATGTCAAAGAGAAGGGGAGGAGGAGAGAGGTCAGTGATCAGAAGGATGTGGCCAGAGAGGGGATGGTAGCTACTGCCAGTCGTTGGTCCTAGTCTTCTGCAGCGTAAATATATCCTCTTCCTCAAGGCCAGTCCTTGGATTTTCTCAAGGAACCAAAGTGTTCCGCAGAATGCCATCCTTTATGGAGTAAACGTATGTTCTTCATCGTTTTTTGTTTGTTTGTTTGTTTTTAAATCAGCCGTGTTTCCCAAGCTTTCACCACCCTGGTCAAGCTCCTCTAAGTGTATCTGAAATGTGGTTCTAATTGAAGCACGTTGTTCCGGAGCGGGTGGATCGGAGCAGAGGACTGGGGGCCCTGCACCTGTCCTGGCTGGGCTCCGTTTATCCATTAAAGGAATCTACGAAGGCATTAGCACTTTCAGGAGTCGCATCAATTATTGGCTGAAATAGGGGCTTACTTTGCTACCAACACACCGTGGACTGTTTCTGCGACAGGTGTCCCCTGTCCTATACTTGTGCAGTAATTAGAATGCAAGGGTAGAATTTTGTATTCATCTTTGTTAAATTTTAATCTGTAAATCCCGGCCCATTCCTCAAGCCAGCTGTTATTCCCTGGAACCTTGCTTTTGGCCCCCCTCCCCCCCCCCCCGCCAAAACACAGAACGTATTAGCTCTTCCTTCTAACTCTGTATCATTTTTTAAATTAGTTGATGTCTTCTATGTCTTACCCAAACTGATTTGAAGGTTTGGATGGGCCAGAGCCAAGTACAGAGACCAGAGTATTACAACAAGAACTTCCTTCGGAGCTGATGTTCACCTCTTAACCCATGTTTATTCATTCAGTCACCGTGTACAGACTATGCTGAAGGCTGGACTGCACGCGGTGACAGGCACACCCCTGAACGGCTTCGGAGTTTACAGGGTAGGAAGGCAGATGTTCTGTGAATGTCACAGAAGGGAAAATAAAGACGCTTTGGGTGCCAGCAACAAGGGAACCTATCCTTATCTAGAATCAGGGAAGCCCCATCTGAGAACTGAGATGAAGGGTGATTAAGACCAGGAGAGGGCGGGGAGGAAGAAATGGAGTGTTCTAGAAGAGCACACAACCTCTAGTGATGGACAGGACAGAGTGACTGGAAGCATGTTCAAAGCCATGACGCTCCAGGACTGTGGGAGCACTAAATGTTAAAAGGAAGAGGATTTCAGATGAAGCTGGATCGAAAAGGCACGGGGCCAAGTAGTGCAGGGCTCAGCAAGCCGTGCTGTCATTTTGAGCCTGATTCTGAGAGCAGGCCATTGAATGGTTTTACCCGGAAGAGAGTGATAGTTGCATATTTAAGAAGGTCACCGTTGTGTCTATAGAGATGAGCAGCAGGAGGTCAAGTGGACAGCAGGATTCTAACGCTGTCCGTGTCCAGGGGACAGAAAACAGACCAAGATGGGGCAGTTTAGACGATGACTCCCAAATCAGTTGAGAGGAATGACTGATGGGAGTTTAACTAGACGCAAGGAATGAGGAAGATGCAAGACTATGGATGAGCCAGCTTCCTGGCTTGATCATTTAGGTGACAGTGGTGTCATCGGAGAGACAAGGAGTCCTGGCAGAGAGGCAGCACTCTACCTGGGGGGTTTGTGAGGTCTCCACATATCCAGCTACAATCTCTGAATCCGCAGCTCCAAGGAGGAACCGAGCCAGGAAAACAGATTTGGGCACTGTCGGCATCAGATAGTGGTTCTCAGCCCTGGCCGCCAACTGGAATCATCTGGTGAATTTTAAACATATTCCTACACCTGGGTCCCATCTCCAACAAGTAAATTTGGGCCTGGTCATTGATTTTTTTGTTGTTGTTTTGTTTTGTTTTCTTAGTGATTCTAATGTCCAGACAGAAACTGAGGACCATGAATAAGAAATAGAAGGGAAGTCCAACATAGGTAAGGGATGGTGTGGAAGAAAAAGAAAAGAGAGTGGCTTGGGATAGACCTCTTTTTGGGTATGACGGGTCACCCATCAACGGACTGACTTGCGTGCACTACCTAGCCATCCACACCTCTCCATTACTTATGCAACGTCATAACTTCAAAAGTATCTGTTCCAGTTAGGACACTTCTGTTAGCGTTAGAGAGGCTACTCCGGATAACCACTGCTACCTGAAGAGTCACCCCAGAACCCTGTGGTTTAAAACAACCATCAATCGGTAATTTTCCAACGTTTCTGCTGGTCAGGAATTTGGGAATTCAGCCGCGTAGGTCTGGCCTAGGGTCTCCTGTGCAGGCAGGTGGAGGAGCTGGTAGGGTGGGCAGAGGGGTGCAGGTGGGGTCCGGCCAGGCACCGCTCTCTCTCTCCTTATGGAGACTCAGGCGTTCTTCACGTGGGCTCTCCTTATGGGCTAGTCTGGGCTTCCTCACAACATGGTGGGCTTTGAACAGTCAGAGTGTTTATATGGCAGCCCAGAGGACGAGCATGAGTGTCCCAGCTCGTAAGAGAGAGGCGGAATCACCTAACCTTAGAAGTCCCATAGCATTCCCTCCTTTTCACCGCCCTGGTTAACCAGTGCCAAAAACCTACCGAATTTTAAGGGGAGGGGCACAGACCCCAACTGTCAATGGAAGAAATATTGTTAAAGCTATTGGAGAATACAATCCACCTCAAAGGGTTAAAAACAACCACCACCACCCAGATTTCTTTCCATCAGTTCTAGGTCTACACTTTGTCAAGTCACTGAACATTTGAGGGGGACAAAAGCAAATTAATTGAACCGTTGTTGTAATACTAAATGGAAATTGATAGCTTAAAGTTATATAACTTCTTGAATTCCTAGAACTAACCTGATGACTTTAGAGAAAGAGACACTCAAATGGAATTTTCTCCTATCTAAAGAAATAGTAAAATTAATAGTAAAAATCAGATAACCAAAGTGTCTTAATTCTTTTAATTTCAGTCCATGATAAAATTTTCATATTAGAATTCTGACCTTTAATCTGACACCTGCAGGTTTAAAAAATATATCAAATGGCTGCTATTAGCAGCTGTGGTCCCTCTAATTCATATTGAGATAAGCAATGAGCTTTATACCTATTTTATTTTACCCATTTAGCTAGCATGAATTTAGTATACACCTGCATGTTTACTGTAATTGTGCTTGATTCCTCATATTTTTCCAGAATTACCAGTTACATTTGCACATAATTTAGAGCATGGCGAGCCCCCAGTCCACTGGAAGTGTTTTCAGCCAGCCTGTTACACCCACACGGTATTAGGACTTAGGTAAATATTGTGTCTAGCTACTTTCTCTGATCAATTCCACATTTGGGACTTATTAGTGAGGACAAAAAAAAAAAAAAGGCAATGTTATTTTTACAAGGGATTTTGTTTTTGAGATGTTAATCAGAATAGAAAAGTAAGATGCTTTTGATTGATCTTCTGCTTCTAACTTAGAATATTCAGTAAAAATCTTTCCTCCTTTTCTTTGGAACTTGAGGTCTCCACTTTGGGGGGAAAAGATAATAACTGACATCCACTCTCACTCTGGGTTTTTTTTTTTTTTTCTCCTGCTCATTCACAGAACTTTTCAGACAAAGAGTACCAGGAAGATATAAGTCACGATTACCATTTAATCAATACCAGAATAAAGAAGTTAATTACCTGTTAGCCGATACCAGAATAAAGGAGTTAAGTTAATCTCTAAATTATTTCAACCTTGGATATTTTTTCACTGTGGTGTGAAATAAGGAGACTGTCTAAATGCCATGGAAACCAGGAACAACACTCGCTTTGGGGGAAGTGTGTTTGTTTTCACCTACATACTATGTTTTAATTCCTACAGGCTTGACCAATTCAAAACAGGCATCCTGGTTTAAACATCGGTAAAAATTATCATCTGACTGATCATGACTTGTTTTCCTGATGATTTTATGAGTTAGGCTGCTTTTCCTCTAAAGGTAGCAAGGCAGCAAAAAGAGAATTAAAGCTCGTTTGCACATTCCATCTCAGTCGAACAGCTAAAATTATAATTTCAGCCAATAAAAAAGCCAAACATTAACAAATGCCCATTGATGGAGAAGTGAGTAAAGAAATGCGGTATGAAAAAGGGAAATTAGAGAATCGATTCCATTTACTATAGCACCAAGAACCATAAGATACCGGATTAAACCTAACCAAAGAAGTAAAGGATCTGTACTCGAGAAACTACAGAACACTCATGAAAGAAATTGAAGAAGACACAAAAAGATGGAAGAGCATTCCATGCTCTTGGATCGGAAGAATAAATGTTGTTAAAATGTCTATATTGCCTGGAGCAATCTATACTATCAATGCCATTCCGACCAAAATTCTACGGGCATTTTTCAAAGAGCTGGAGCAAACAATCCTAAAATTTGTATGGAATCAGAAGAGACCCCGAATTGCTAAGGAAATGTTGAAATAGAAAAACAAAACTGGGGGCATCACGTTGCCTGATTTTAAGCTTTACTACGAAGCTGTGATCACCAAGACAGCATGGTACTGGCACAAAAACAGACACATAGACCGGTGGAACAGAGCAGAGAGCCCAGATATGGACCCTCAACTTTATGGTCAACTAATCTTCGACAAAGCAGGAAAAAATACACAGTGGAAAAAAGACAGTCTCTTCAATAAATGGTGCTGGGAAAATTGGACAACTATGTGTAGAAGAATGAAACTCGACCATTCTCTTACACCATACACAAAGATAAACTCAAAATGGATAAAAGACCTCAACGTGAGACAGGAATCCATCAGAATCCTAGAGGAGAACATAGGCACTAAACTCTTCAACATCAGCCATAGCAACTTCTTTCAAGATATGTGTCCAAAGGCAAAGGAAACAAAAGTGAAAATGAACTTTCGGGACTTCATCAAGCTCAAAAGCTTCTGCACAGCAAAGGAAACAGTCAACAAAACAAAGAGGAAACCCACGGAATGGGAGAAGATATTCACAGATGACACTACAGACAAAGGGCTGATATTCAGGATCTATAAAGAACTCCTCAAACTCAAACGCACAAAACCGATAATCATGTCAAAAAATGGGCAGAAGACATGAACAGACACTTCTGAAATGAAGACATACAAATGGCTAACAGACACATGAAAAAATGTTCACCATCATTAGCCATCAGGGAGATTCAAATCAAAACTCCATTGAGATACCACCTTACACCAGTTAGAATGGCCAAAATCAACAAGACATTAAACAAGTGTTGGAGAAGATGTGGAGAAAGGGGAACCCTCTTACACTGTTGGTGGGAATGCAAGTTGGTGCAGCCACTTTGGAAAACAGTGTGGAGATTCCTTAAGAATTAAATTAAAATTAAAATTAAATTAAATTAAATTAAATTAAAAATAGAGCTTCCCTATGACTCTGCAATTGCACTACTGGGTATTTACCCCAAAGATACAGATGTAGTGAAAATAAGGGCCATCTGTATCTCAATGTTCATAGCAGCAATGGCCACAGTAGCCAAACTGTGCAAAGGACCACGACGCCCTTCAATGGATGAATGAATAAGGAAGATGTGGTCCATATATACAATGGAGTATTATGCCTCCATCAGAAAGGATGAATACCCAACTTTTGTATCAACATGGACGAGACTGGAAGAGATTATGCTGAGTGAAATAAGTCAAGCAGAGAGAGTCCGTTATCGTATGGAGCATAAGGAATAACATGGAGGACATAGGAAGATGGAGAGGAGAAGGGAGTTGGGGGAAATTGGAGGGGGAGACAAACCATGAGAGACTGTGGACTCTGAGGAACTAACTGAGGGTTTTGGAGGGGTGGGAGGTGGGAGGTTGGGTGAGCCTGGTGGTGGGTATTATGGAGGGCATGTATTGCATGGAGCACTGGGTGTGGTACATAACCAATGAATTCTGGAACACTGAAAATAAATTAAAAAATAAATAAAAATTAAAACAAAACAAGTCTATCAGAAAAAAAAAAAAAGAAATGCGGTAGGTACATATAATGGAATACTCTTCAGCCTTAAAAAAAAAAAAAGAAGGAAATCCTGTCCCCTGTGACCACATGGATGAACCCTGAGGACATTCTGCTAAGTGCAATAAGGCAGACACGGGACAAATATGGCACGATTTCACTCACATGAGGTCTCTATAAACAGTCAAACTCCTATGGATGCAGGGAGTGAGAACAGTGCTTGCGAGAGTCTGGGGGTAAAGAGAATGGGAAGTTTCAATGGGTAGAAGTTTTCAGTTTTGCAAGATGATGAAGTTCTAGAGGAGTGCTGTGCGACACCGGGCCTGTGGTTAAGCACACATTGTGCCCTTAAAGAGGGTAGATCTCATGTGAAACGCTCTTATTGCAATAAAAGAAAAAATGTTAGCTTTAGGTTATGCAATTGATCCCCATCATCATTTCAGTCCTTTTATTTTTTGTACTGATAGTCACCTTCAAGGATGAGAAGCAGAGTTCTGAAAGGCCTGCAGACAGGGTGACATCAGACATGTCCTACCAGTGAACCATAAATGGACCTTAGAGCTGGTTTAATCAAATTTCTTGATGTTCCAAGAAACTGAGCACAGACAGGTTATGTCCTACACTTGAACCGAGGCAGCTCATTCGTATCAGAGCTAAGACTGCCTCCAGGCTCTCGGACCCGTGACACGGTCCACTTTGTCGGTCTTGTAAGACACCTCTATGGTGGGAAAGACCATGAATTTATCCAACATTAGCGCTGGAAAAGATTTTGGAAAGCCTCTGCGTGAACCCCCTCATTGGGCAGATAAAGGAACTGAAGGCCAGAGAGATATCTACCAAAAGATACACAGTTTTTCAGCAAAATTAACATGCTTTCTTTCCTTAGATGTGATTAGAAAGAGTACATTTTTAATAGAAAATAGGACGCTCAAATTACTATTTGCCGGAGAAGTTAGGACTCCCTACACCAGTGGCAGTATGGCTCAGCTGGCTAAGGGAGGGGAAATCCTGGAGTTGGCCTGTTAATTGACGAATGAACAGCGGTTCCCAAACTTTCTATTAATTCTCTGCAAAGAACATAAAAATCTCACGCTTTTCTCTTGCATGACTGAATTTCAAAAGAGGTATTACAATTTTCTTTTTTATTAGAAAATGTTGTTATACTCTACAATATCGTGATGCTGTGGAAATCTCTCGCTGCGGGAAGCCGAGCCGAACCCAAACCACGGCCCCCACAGGGTGCTCCCAGCCCAGGGCCTGGGGTGGTGGGCAGAAGTGGAAGTTCCTTTCTAAGGGATGCGGGGCTCATCCAGTAGGTAGGTTTGGTCCCAGGACTCCCCGACAGCGGCAACGTCCTTCAAATCGCACTCTGGGTTCTGATTCTCCCCACCTGACTTTTTCCTTTCTTCTCCCTCTTCTTTCAAAGACTCCAGACCTGCCTGAAGTGTGGCCTCTCCCTGCTTGCTCACGTGGCCTCTCCCTTCTCTTTCATAAGCTTTCCCTCCCTGCCTCGACCCCCAAGCCATCTCTTGCTCCTCTAATCCCATGCTGGCATCTGCTTCTTGGAGGCCTCAAACGAACACAAATAAGCTTTTTCTAACTACTCCTGTCTTTCCCTACTGACGTTACAAGGTTTGCCCCAAACCAGGGAGGCACGGTCCACTCCTTCTCCCTTCTTCCTAAGAGCTGAGAACCACCATTCCAGAATCTCGGCTCAGTTATTTAGCTCAATATTGATTAACAAGTATTTTAGGGACATAACGTCTATGGCATCACTATTACAGGGGCCGTTGAGTACACAACTAAATTTAAAGTCCACTTGTGTTTATAAGGAGCAAGTAATGAAGTGGTAGAGGAAGGACTTAAAAGGAAAAGGTGGCTTCAATAATAAGGTAAGCGGCACACTGTTAAGTGTTGAATCTATCTAATCTAATCTAATCCAATCCAATGCATGTGCTCAAGGTCAGAAGGGAAGAAACCACCGCAGCCTTGTCGTTTTTAAAAATCTGTACCAACTGGGATAATATAGAACGAAGGATCATTGTGAGAAACAGCTAGAATATCAGCGAAGTGCCCATAAATTCCAAGGGCTTGCCAACAGAGGTTAACTGTTCCCCTGCTGCCAAAGGTTTTCATTTCTGGCATGTTCCCGTGTACTCTAGCATTAACTGTCTGTGTTACACACATTACATAGACCTCTCAGCCATAGTGCAAAAGGGGCCGCTTCTCCAGCAAAAGGCTGGAAGGAGGGGGGACAGGAGAAGTAGAACAGAAACACTGTGAATTCCAATCATGTAGCTTGGAAAAGGCAATGTGATGCTAATCCTGCAATAGTAAATTTCTTCTTATCCCCTGAAACTGATGCTGACATTTCCATCTATTCATTCGGTTCCTTTAGCCTCCCTGTCAAATCTCTCCCAGTTGCCAAGCAACAAAAACAGCCGTTCTGTACATAAGCATTAGGCAATAACTATTGTCAATGTTTCTCCTTTCTTTGAAAGGGAAATTTAACGACCCTTTCCTATGAGAAAATGATGACAAGAACCTGTCCATGGTGAAACCCGAAAGCTGTTTGTGTGGTCTGTGCTTTTGCTGTTTGTATCCAAGGACTGGGCTCAGCTGATTTACACATCCCTCCAAAATGATGAAATTAAGATTTGCCCCAAAGCTTGCATGATTTGGTCTTTAAAAACAACTATGTATCCTCTACCTGAGACTAATACAACACTGTGTGTTACACTGGAATTAAACAAACAAACACAACAACGTATCATTAAAACTGGCCACGTCCTAGGAAATGAGTTCTCTTTGAAATGAGGTTAACGTTTTACAGATGCTCTGATTCTGCTAAAATTTCTTTAATCAGATGCCTGGGGTTTTCCGACCATATTCCACCGCACATAAAGACTGGAAGTATATTTCAGGACGTTGTAAAACACAGACGAAGATAGTTACAGGAAAAAAATAAAATAAAATGGGACATCTGCCACCTGTTGAGGACAGACTCTACGGTTTAGCAGTTTAGCTTGGTCATCTGTAGAAACGACCCCTCTCGGTCCTCATGGTGGCCCAGAGGCTCTTCCGTCCTTTTCTATCCTTCCTTCTTCATTTTGATGACTATGATTATTGTTTACAACCCAACTTCTGTAAGTTTAACAGCTCTACAAGCCGTTCACAGTAAGTGGTACAGCTCGGCAAGGGTATTCTAGACTAAGCTATTCCCCATTTCCGTATCACTCTGCTTTCCAACCTCACTTATTTTTTGCGAGGCTCAGCAATAGCTATAAAATTTTTGTTTGGAAAAGTCAAGTCCAGTTTTATGTTCTTTTTCTCATTTGGGCTTTTTATTTATTTTATTTTTTTTTCTAATCTTGGTTCTATGTAAATTTGTATTTTGAGTTCCAAACTAGAGCTCCTTTTCCATTTTTTACATTGTAAAATAGACAGATGAGCTCCCCTCAGATCTTTTAGAGTTTACATAATTAAGAGCTCATGAAGCTCAATTTATTATTGTATTTGAAGATTCTGTTAGGTGCTATTAGTACCATGTCCAATCTACAGACTAGGAAACTGAGGCCCAGAAAAGTTAGGTGACTTGTTCCAGACTGCTTAGTTAGTAACTGGGGGGCCGATAATCTCTGCCCCTCTCTCTCTAAATTCCATAACCTTACCTCACTGGAGATCACTTCCCAAGTATACACGGTTCCCTCAGGTTGCTTAGGGTTCACTCTTTGTTGGAATTACTTATTCCATACCTGGACAGTCAGCAAATACTATTCTGTAACCCCACTTTATAAACAAGATCCCCTCTGCTTTCCATCACCAAATTGTATTGCTGAACTATATTCTACTTAAACTGATATTTAATAATGCAAGACAATATCTGACTAAAAATTTTCTTTTGTCTATGCCAGTTCTAATAATTTTTTTAGTGGAGAGTTACATACAAAATTTTATAAATCAGCTTGACAATCTGGAGTTTCATGTGAGAAATAATATAATAGTCACTACGGAGATGCTAACCTTAATTCATTCATGAGTTTCTAGGACTGAAATTATTACTGTTGTTACTTTTTATAGATTTTATTTATTTATTTGAGAGAGAGAGAGAAAAAAAGATATTGCACAAGTGGGGAGAGGGGCAGAGGGAGAGGGAGAGGGAGAAGCAGACTCCCCACTGAGCAGGGAGCCCTAAGACTCCAGGCTCCATCCCAAGACCCTGGGACCATGACTTGAGCTGAAGGCAGCCGCTTAACCGATTGAGCCACGCAGCTACCCTTCTAGTACTGAACTTCTTAAAAAAGATGTCATTTAGAAAATAATTATAAAAAGTGAGTATGTTCAAAATATAAGGGCCCTGATTAGCGTGAAGATTTTGTTCTGGTATCTTTCCTTAACAAAGTGAGATGTGGGGATCACCCCCCCCTTTTTTTGGTACATCAGAATATGACTAGTTTTACTCACCAAAGAACCTCACTTACTATGGTGAAACCTTCCTGAGGCCAGCTGTATTTGATAACCATCTTATAAAGATGCTGCTTTTTTTTTTGCAGAACTACAAAGTAGTCAACCTATGTAACCCTACTTTCTGTTTTAAGAAGCAATTTAAAACTTGCTTTATTTAATAGCAAAGAGTACTAAAATAAGGTGACAATTCCATTAACCTATATTTCAGTTTTCAAGAAGGCTCAAGATTTTGCGAAATATTCTGAATGGGAAATGTGGTCTCTAAAGAACTTAACTACTCAAGTAGACATGTTCATTCATTCATTATCCATTCATTTACCCAGTGGTATTTGGGGGTCAACTATGTGTCAAGTCCAAGAACGTGAAGGTAAGAGAGGCCCAATCCCTGTCCCGAAGGAGCACAGAGCCTCGCATGGGGAGAAGATAACTTTGGTGCACAAAGCACACGCTCAAAGGGGAACAGGGGGGCAAGAGAATTCAGGTGAGGCAGGAGGAAAGATGGGGTGGGGGGGGAATATTCCTCTGAAAGAGCTCCTGAAAGGCAGGTGAATGAGGGCCAGGCTCCCGAGGGGGACACCTCCCAAACAGAGGAAAACTGCCTTCGCAAAGGCCCACAGGCAGGAGCATTCAAGGTCAGGATGGCGCCACTGAAGGGAGCCTGTGGGGAAGCGGCAATAAATAAGACGTAAAGGCAGACGGGGTCAGATCTCGGAGGACCTACGTCACACCGAGGAGACTGAACTTTAGTCCGCCGATACTTCCAGTTTAAATCCCTACAGCTGTAATCCACTAATATAAAGATATTTTAAAATAAAACAGCCATAGATAGTGTCAATTGTAAATTTCGGTTGTCTTAGCTATATTAAACCTTAAGTTATTAGTTTCTCCTTTGGACTAAAAGCTGCCCGAGGACAGAAATTATTTCCTCACCAAAGTACCTGTTCCTTCTCAATTCATCTAACAGAGGATCCACTGATGAACTCATTCCATCACAAGGCTTTTGTTAAGTATTAATTTCCCACCGTGCTCGGCTAGGTGTTTACAAGAATACTGCATAGATCCGTTCTCATGTCTCTAAAAGCTTGTAATTGGTAATTTAAGACATAACAGTTGTGATTATTCTTAATTCTCAGGACTAAAATGCCATTGCTCACGTGACAGATTGAGAAACAAACTAATCATAAAAAGGCCATAAAAGCTAATAAGTAAAGGAAATACATGTACTAAAATAAATCAATGTAAAATTATAAATGACCGGAATTTTCAGTTGTTTATCGTGATTTATTTTATTGAGTTGAGAAATCTATTAACCTTTTTGATGTAGGAAGGTGGAACTTACTGAATGAGTTAGAGGAGCTCTACCTTCATCGTCATGCAGATTGATAATATTTACAACTTAAACATCACCGTCTTTCAAAACAATGCCAGCGCTTTGATGAGTTACTGAAGGGCAATGGAAAAAACACCGTCTACTGTTAATGTTCGTGCACAAATTTGACAGCGATCGTGACAAGTGGATGGAAGTGGCGCCTAAGCCAGTGCCTGGAGCATGCACCCTGCACCGCTGTGGTCTGGGCGCTGACAGATCAGCCCTCACTGGCTAGGTGCCACCAGTGTTTTGAATAAGACACTCTGCTGAGCCTACCATATTAGTCTGTCCAACCAGCCAGGCTTTGCAGAGAATCGATTACTATGACTCTGATTCTTTAAAGTGCTTTTCCTTCCCATAACCCAACGTTAGGAGCTGTCCCATGCATCCATCAACAGTCATTTGGAAAGGGGCCAAACTTTGGTCAGCACCAGCTTCTCACACTGGAAAACACGGTCTCACCTAAGGAGGTGACTAGGAGTCAGAGAGAATGTGAAGCCCTTATATAAAAGGGGCACATCATTTTGCTCTTCTTTGCTCAATGCTCAGTAAGTAAAAACAACTTTGTATGCAAATGATATTTGGAATATATTACATAATACAACGACTAACAAATTTGCATCAATTTCTATGATAACACTTAGGACTCCAAATACGCTGCACGTTGTGGAAAATGGTTTTGGCCACGTTCTCAGAGACCTGGATTCACGGGTTTGTTCTTCTGTGCCCTGGGGGTACTTGGGTGGAAAGCTCTGGCATGCTGACGTGTAGTGGAAAGGGGCCAGGCTTTACAACCAGACACAGCTGAGTGTGAAACCCTGCCCCTCCACGTTTCCTGAGAGTCTGACTTTGACCAAGTCACTGTACCTTAAGCCTCTGTGTCCTCAGAATGTTATTTAATATGAAGATCTACAAAACAGGTAGCATAGCCGTTGACAGAGCCAGGGCGAGCTCTAAAAAAAAATCTCACAAGTCCTGCTCCTGCTTGAAACCTTTCAGCAGTGACTTCTGCCCTTTGAGTAAAGCCCTCCCTGGCTCATATCTCAGATTCTAAACCTTTTGGGGCACAGACCCTCTTTGGCAGTCTGGTGAAGCCTACAAGGTCATTCTTAGAATGTTTTAAATAAAATGCATATGATTAGAAAGGAAACCACCATTCATACTGAAATAAAGTTGGAACAAAAGACTATGCCACGGGATTATCTGGGTTCCTCTATTAACATCAAATAAGGTGATGGAGGGGGGCACCTGGGTGGCTCAGTGGGTTAAGCCTCTGTCTTCGGCTCAGGTCATGATCTCAGGGTCCTGGGATCAAGCCCCGCATCGGGCTCTCTGCTCAGCGGGGAGCCTGCTTCCCACCCCCCCAGCCCCGCTCCTCTGCCTGCCTCTCTCTACTTGTGATATCTGTCAAATAAATAAATAAAATCTTAAAAAAAAATAAGGTGATGGAGGGGCAGTTCCTGTAACTACAGTCATTCTGAAGTATCGAAAAACAAACCGCATTTCAGGAGATCTGTGGCAACTGTAATTTGATTTGAGGCATCTGTGACTTCTAGTTGTGAAAGTCACAGGTTCTCCTGCTGCAACCACGGGCTTTTTTCTCTGCTTGTGTTCAGGATTGAAGGCGATGCTAAATTTCATCTGGATGTGAGTGAAGATGAAAATGTATTTTTTTTTCATGCAAGTTTGTGGAATTCTGGATTCCACCCACGGGTCCAGGAACACAGGCGAAGAGTGAATATTCGACCAACACCAACTCCCGCCGCGCTCGCTGACCTCACCTCCCCTTACCGTCCCTCTCTGCTCACCGCACTCTCGCAACACTGACCACGCGATCTCCAAACACGTTAAATTACCACCCCCCACCCCCCGTCAGAGCTTTTACTTTTCTATCTGGAATGTTCTGCTCTTGGGTCTTTGCACGGTGTTTCTCTCCTGTTGTCTTCATCTCAAGTGTCACCTCTTCTGAGACGGCTGCGCTGAGCAGCCCCATCGAAAGCACCCCCTCCCGGAGCCACCCTTATCAGACCACTATCTGAAATGATTGTGTGTATTAACGCGGTCTCCTTATGGACTCTCCTTTCCCCTGCCCTAAAAAGCAAGCTCCGTGGCTGCAGGAACCCCATCTACCTTTCAGCTCCACAATCCCAGCATCTAGAATGCTGTTGGGCACAAAGGAGGAGGCCAACACATCTTGGCCAAATAAAAGAAAAGAAAGGTGGGACTCCACAAATGTTCCTCTCCCATCCCTCACTCTGTGTTTTAGGTACTGTGATGATACAAAGACATTAAAAACAAACTCTGCCCTCAAGTCGTTTACAGTCTAGTGGAGGTGGGAGGTGGCCCTGTGGAAGGTGGGGAAATTGTCCATGTCCTACAACCATGGACAAATCTCTCATAGGGCCTCCGTCTCCATGGTGCCAGATGAAAGGCTTGGACAAATTGATCTCCATGGTCTCATACGGTCTGTGGTTTATGATCATTAGGAGCTAACAGTACAAGGTTGTATATATAAGAAGTGAAGGGTTTTGACCCTAAGGGGAAGAAACTTCGCAGAAGAGGACAAGACTTAGAAGGGCTTTGAAGTGGGGCGCATGGATGGCTCATTGGTTATGCGTCTGCCTTTGGTTCAGGTCATGATCCCAAGGTCCTGGGATTGAGCCCCACATGGGGCTCCCTGCTCATCAGGAAGCCTGCCTCTCCCTCTTCCACTCCCCCTGCTTGTGTTTCCCCTCTTGCTGTGTCTCTGTCAAATAGATAAATAAAATATTTAAAAAGAGAGAGAAGGGCTTTGAAGTGTAATCAGCCCCCAACAAATAATGAGAAGGGAGGATATTCAGAGTCATGAACGCTCCGTGTTGAAAGAAACGTTACAGGTTATCCAGCATGACCACTAGGTAATGGTGTGGCCATCTCTCTGTGAGGCCATCTCTGGAGGTGTACCTAATACCCTAGCCCTCAGCTATAGCCCAGCATGGTGGTTAAGACTTTGAGCTGTAGAATGGTACTGCCTCGGTTCAAATCCCAGCTCTGGAGCTTACTAGCTATGTGAACTTAGGCTAATTACGTAATTTTTCAGTGTCTCAGTTCTCCCCTCTGTAAAATGAGAATAACAATACTATTAACTTCATAGGGTTATGGTCAACATTAAGTGAGAAAATAAAAATAATATGCTTAACACCCATTCAGCAAATGCTCCTTACGATTCTGTCTGTTGAGCGATTTTCTAGTGTGTCAAACTTACTACGTATACCCCCAAACCATTCTTCCCTTCTTCCATTGTAACTGAATTTTTTACTAGCTAGAGACTATCCAGTTTGGGGTTTCCACAGCCGGTACGTAACTGTATCATACCTTCTCCTTGACATTCACATGCGTGTTGAGTTCAGCCATCTTGCTTCTAGTGGAATAAGTCCTATAAAGAAGAAAAGAAGATGAAACTTCTAAAATTGATTTCTCAGTGTGTGACTTTCATGCTCTCTCCAAACATAGTAAACAATTTCATTCAGCCATAATCATAAATACCATTTTAGAATGTAAAAATACTTCCAAGCTAAGCATTTGTCTTAGATGTTCTAAAAGCATGTTACGATTACTCTAGAAGACAATGTAAAATCTTTTATGCATACTGTATTGACAAGAAAAATGACAAAGACAGACGTGTGTGCACCCAAACTGTGTTTCTTAGTAAATAAAAGAAAGGTGATCAAAACAGTGAGAGGTGGGGCGCCCGGGTGGCTCAATCATTAGGCGCCTGCCTTAGTTTCAGGTCATGATTCCAGGGTCCTAGGATCGAGCTGCCTGCACATCAGGAAGCCTGTTTCTCCCTCTCCCACTCCCCCCTGCTTGAGTTCCCTCTCTCACTGTGTCTTTCTCTGTTAAATAAATAAATAAAATCTTTAAAAAAAAGAGAAGGAAAAGCATACCTATTTTAACTGAGCATTGTCATCCCAATCCTTCCTGTCTCTTAGTTATTTTATTTGCCTCTAGTTAATATAACAAATGTTTAACGAGTCTTTCCTACATACACATAAATACACCAAAGCTCTCGAGGAAGAAACAGAAGAAACGATTCAAGATTTAAACATAAGAAACACGACACATAACAGTTTTTAAACCGGTTTTTTCACTTATCAACATAGGAACATCCTTCCAGATCAAGGCATATCTATTCCTTCACCATAATTTTAATGACTATAAATTCATGATCTCTATGAAATGGAGTCTTAAAATTGCCCGTAATCTTTCTGTCTCCCTAAATTCTTTAGATTTTCTAACTCTGGTGTCCAATCTTCCTTGTGAGGTGACCCACTCAGGGAAGATCTGTGTTCTTAATAAGAAGCGGTGGTGTTTTCTTTCCTCTCATCTGGTCTAAATCTTTCACCATTATTATGGAAGATAGAACTTAAGTCTTTAATAGTTTCAATCTCTTTTTGAAATAGAGCATAAATGACTTAAATGGGCAAACAGATTGGTTCAGGAATTAGCAGCAGGATAGGCCAAGATATCGATACACTCCCTATTTGCATGTTTAACGCTTTTTGTCAATCAAGAACCATTGAAACTCTACCTTATATTCTTTTTGACTCATGCTACAGTGAGTGTATCTAGAGTTGATACATTTCAGGGATAACTTACGATAATTCTCGGATTTCTCCTCGCCATTTTCTTTTAAACCCAGGTCTTAAATAAAACATAAACTCAGATCCATTATCTTTTGTTGATTTAGGATGAAAGCCTGGCAATATGTAATCTTAACTCTATTACCACGCACATAGGAAATCCACATAGATATGTTATTATCTATTACTAGATATTATAAATAGTAAGATTTCATCTTTGTAAGTTTCCAAGTGATAATGACAGACACATGCATTTGGGCACACTAGCAGGAGAGACTCTGCAAACTCGATCCCCAGTAAGACAGCTCATTTCCATATGCTCTGCAAAGAGTGTCCATGCCATTGAACATTGCTCCCATTTAAATAACTGTCCCAAATCGCAATTCTGCATCTCTGAGTTGGCATATGGGAGAAAGCAAATAATACTAGCTGGGGAGAGGGGCCACCTGGGTGGCACCCAAGAGTGACCCACTCTTGAGTTTCGGCTCAGGTTGTGATCTCAGGGTCATGAGATTTAGTCCTGAGTCTGGCTCCCAGCACAGTGGGGAGTCAGCCTGAGATTCTCTCTCCCTTTCCCACTGCCCCTCCCTCTGCATGCTCTCTCTCTCTCTAATAAATAAATAAGTTCTTAAAAAAAAATACTAGCTGGCAAATAATACCTGAATTCCATTCTTGTTTATTGCTGCTCTTGAGAGTTACTAATAACAGAATGGAATTATTTTCTGATGGTTGATTTTCTTATTCCAATGGAAGTTTTGGCATGTAAATACACACTGTATACACAGTGGATTTTTCTGCATGTGACTGTGTGTGTGTGAGAGAGAGAGAGAGAGAGAGAGAGAATGAGGAAATGAGGATGGGGGAGGAGGCAGATATGGGTTATACCTGTGGAACTATGAAGGATCAGGGTGATAGCTGCATTTAGTGCTATTTGTTAGGATAGATCTACGAGCCACAGCTCCTTTCATTAAACTAGATTAGCCAAATCTTCCGGACACATCTAGTCTTGCCATTATAGATGTGTGAAATCTGATAGAAAAACTGTTCTGTTTTTATTTTGCTTTGATGCCTCGGATTTGGGTGTGAAGCCTTTTCTAAGGCTGGAGTGTCATAATCCACGGAGGAATCGGGAACAATTCCATCGAGGACAGAAAATTTCTGAGATCTGAGGAGGCGGCAGCACTGAATGGTGAGCTCTATTTGTAGACGAACAATATACGCATGAATATGTAGCTTTCTTTTACTTAATATATATATTCATATATATTTCCTTGGCAATTCTCTCTGTCTTTGACCTCAAAGTCTAACTCAAGAAGATTCGTCTTTGGTAGTGATGCCAGTGGGTTAATTACAACATTGTGTGGGGTGTGTGGGTATGTGCGTGTGTGTGTAAGGAAAAGCTGGCTCTGGGGGTGAAATGATCTATTACAGGTTTCTCAGATGGTAAGAGAAGATCAAGATAATGGTGGGGGCTGTTCTTTGTCCATTTTCTTCTCTTGGTCTTTCCCCCCACGTGGAGCACCACATCTACAGAATCGACCTTCCAGGTGGATTCCAGCGCTCTCTCCACATCAAGGCTTTCTGCTGGCTGGCGTATAACAGAGAGATGAGGGAATCAACTGTAGTTCCAGTTATGGAAACTAGAGGAAGGGTTTTAATCTAAATAGAATATAAATTTGGTTTGCCCTAAAGAATTAAAGAGTTTAACTGGCCAGGTAGTCAAACTGAGTTCTACCGCTAAGGACAAACGTGAGGGCAAGGTTGATCATCAGTGTTAAATGTCCACACCCTCAGTCTGACGCCAGTTCCTCTGGGTTATTCCAAAGCACACCTCCCAGTGGCATGGTGCCATATGCTTGTTACCCTTCCTGAGCTGACTTCCTCTCCCCTGTGAAAATGAAACTGTGCTGTGCCTCTATTCTTTTGGGAGTCTCTTTTCTGCCATGAACTCCATCGGGACAGTCAGATCAATTTGATCTGAATCTTAATTGTTTAACATTTTTTCTTATTTCTTATTTTTTCTTATTTCTTTATTTTATTTTTCTTATTTCTCATTTTTTCTTATTTCTTTATTTTATTTTCTTATTAACATTTTTTCTTATTTTAACATTTATTTGTCAGAGAGAGAGAGAGAGCACAAGCAGGAGGAGCAGTAGGCAGACAGAGGGAGAAGCAGGCTCCCTGCTGAGCAAGAAGCCCCAAGTGGGACTCGATCCCAGGTCCCTGGGATCATGACCTGAGCCGAAGGCAGACGCTTCACCGACTGAGCCGCCCAGGCATGCCTTAATTATTTAGCTTATATAGTTAAAGAACTTTTCCTCCAGGACACATATTGTCACATCCTCCAAACTAATAAGCCTAGAGTTTGGCAACTTAAGAGTTGCAGACTTCTGAGCTAACCCGAGAGCCCTCTAAGGCTGTGAGTGACAGGTGTTTGGGACCAACAGACCTCCTTATTTCCCTTGCATCACACTTGGTCACCACACATCGTAGTTTATCATTATGGGACAGGATGGATGCCCATATCCTAATATACGATGACCGAAAGAGCTTTAAATCCACTAGAAAAGTACAGGATCTCTGGCTTCTTGGAAAAGCATCTGGCTTCTAATTCCTACTATCACTTAAGAGTGTTCTCAGAACTGACCAGTTACTGACGCCCAATTATTCAAATCCATAAGTATGTGTTCTGTGCCTGTCAATCAATATAAAATTAAAATAACCAGAAATTCTGATATCGATATAGTGTTTCAATAGCTTGGGTTCTGCTTGAAATTTTTTTCCTTAAAGCTGTACTTTAGCTTTTAGTAATAACATTACAAACATACATACATATCATCTAAGTTTTATACATATCCTAGAGAAAAATAAAGATCAAGGATGTTGTTGACTGAAATTTTATTTATGAAATAACACATTAATCTCTTACTTCATTCTAGATATATCTATCTATATATAACATATATAAATATATGTACTCCATAGTAAAAAATGAAATAACAGATTTATCTCTTACTTCATTCTATATATGTGTGTGTGTGTGTGTGTGTGTGTATGCATATATATGTTCATATATATATACTAAAGTCAAAAATTTACTAGGAAAAGATATCAATCCCAAAGAAAAGAATTTCACAATTTATCACCAATATATCATCTATATACTTCTCCGGTGCAAAATTAATAATCCAGAAATATAGCTACCACTCGTCACTTCATGTGCAAAGTTGTATCAAACTGAAGTATTCATTATGCAAAGATCTTACTTAATATACATTAATGTCACTCAGGAAATCTATTGGTTTATAACAAAGATAAATATTTTTTATGAAAAATAAATCTGCATAACACAAATTCTGGCAAATATGTTTCAGCATTCCTAAATAATACAAATCAGTGAAATTCAATATATATGCCAAACTAATCAGCTACCAAACTCTGTGTTTAAAAAAATAAATGTATTTCTAATTCTCACACAATCATATACAACATAAAGAGTGAAAACAAGGTATTGAAATACCAAATTGCTTTCTGACTCTGTTTCCTCGTGTTTTACTGTGTAGACAGTAACGAGGTTTCACTTTTGTTTCTCTGAAACCTATGACTGCTTTTAGATTCACTTTCCTGTTCTCAGGTACTACGTCACTTTTCTTGAAATGGATTCAGGGAACCAGAAGTAATATATAAGAAAAATTTTAAAATAATGATTTTAGCTATTTTTTTTCAAGGTCATTTATGCGAAGTTCTTCCATGATTTATAAAAGTGTAAAGATCATAACACATAATTGGAGCTGTTAATAGAGTATTTCATAAATTATCATAATGAAGCTGAAGGAGACAGGGAAGGGGCGGACATCCCAATGATAATGTGCAGAGAGGGAAGATGAGCAGGTTCGTAGAAGATGGGGATCAACTTGACTTTCTGGCCGATCATCAGAATCACCTGGGGAGCTTTCAGAAATCGAGAGTTCTGGAACCCCTTGCCAACTGGTATGAGGGGGGTGAGCCCTGAGCAAAGCAACTCCCTAGGTCATTTTCATGCAAAGCCAGATTTGAATGTGGCTGGGCTGAACCAGAATGTGCTGGGACTGTGAAATATATCCTAGATTTCGGACTTAAACAACGAGAAAGGAATGTAAATCGTTCCAATATTTTTCGGATCTGTTATGTGTCGAAATGATAATATTTGCCTTATTAGGTTACATAAAACACAACATTAAAATTAATTTTGCCCATTTCTATTTACGTTTTTAAATGTGACTACTAGAAAATTTTAAATGGCCTATGTGGCTTTCTATTGGAAAGTCCTATCCTGGAGTAGCTGTTCTTTTTGATTCCCAGAAGGGCAGTATCAGTGTCACCTAGGAACTTGTTAGAAAGGCCGATTCTCTGCCTCTTCCTAGACAGATGGAAGTCTGGGGCGGGGGCAGCTCAGTAATGAGCAATGTGCCACCCCCCTGCCAGATGCACACAGCCAGATGCTGAGTGGTTCTCAATCTAAGCTTTGAGAACCCCTACTCTCCAGTCTCCATCCTGGGAATATTAAGAAAAGGCCTCTCTTCCTGGATCTCAACCACTACGCACAGCACACTGAGTCTCACAGTAGCCTAGATAGATAAATGGGGGTCCAGTTTCCCACAGATTACACTAACGAATGATCCTTCCACCAGCATATTATTAATAATAATTAACACACTTATGGAGCATTTACAATGCCAGGCCCTCTGTTAAGTGCCTGGCAAACATTTTTTTCCAGTTACCCCTCCTCCTATAAAGTCGAAATTATGATTACCCCCCACTTTATACATGTGAACGCCGAGGCACAGAAATTCAGTAATTCAGCTGGGGTTGCCGAGTAAGTAGCAGGCCCAGGACTCAAGCCGTGGGCAGTCTGACTCTGGAGCCCACAGCTGTGGCGCTCCTGGCGCCTCAGAGTCATGGTAAGCCAGTCACGGGGCTCGCTGTGTTAGGAAGTGCGGCGAGATTCCGCGGGGACCGCAGGAGCCCATCCCAGGCCTCGGCTTCTCGGGCGGGGCGGGCACGTGATGCATACGCCTCGTACCTATGTGGACCTTGTACACGCTGCAGAGCAAAACCATGGAACTCACACAGCAAGGGACAGGAATATACTTGTTAGAGAGGGTGGCTGTTTTCCGGCGGCTTCCTGCCCCAGAGCAGATTGTAGAAAGCTGCCCTGAGCTGGCCCTGAGCCAACGAAGGGTCTCCCCGGCTCGTTCACGCTGCCCAGGGGCTCCACGACATTCCAGAGCCTGAGGCTTAACTGCTTCTTCTTTGTAAATTCAAGTAATTAAAGCGTCTGTGTGTCTGACTCGGGTGCAGCCCAGACAGTGCTGCGGTCCCGTAGGGCCTGCTGAGCCGTTTGCTCACGGCTGTCCTGGAGAGAAGGCACGAGAACCGACCTTGCGGGCAGGTGGTCAGTTACTCGGTGTGGCCGGCGGGAGCAGCAGAAAGACTCGGTCACAGCAGAGTGTCCAGCGGTCTCCCAGAGTGCCAGCCCCTAACCTGTGCAAACTTAAGAGACAGCTGCATTTTCACTCGCTCTACCTCTGGAAGGAGGTGGAATACAACCGATTAGTTTATTTCCTTCTCTACTGCCGTCAGCGGGTCCTCAGCAGAGAGCAGCGCTCTGAGACAGTGAGAAACGGGTCCGGGACGTTTTGAACAGACCTGTCTGTATGGGGTGCCACATCCTGACGGACGTCGCAAAAAAGGTTCTAGATTGTCACTGTATAGCAAGAGGGCCTCAGGTCTCCAGCCACAGAATAAGACGCTGGCGTTGCAGGGGAAGAAAAACACTTTTTATCTACACCCTTCTGAGTTCTTCCCTTTGTAATAAAAGACAGATTAACAAGAGAAAAATAAACAGAAATTTATTAACGCGTGTACCTCCTGTATACACGGGAGATACGAGGGAAAAGCGAGGACGCTCCCGAGGCGTATTAAAGTGCAGAATCGAACACCATCTTCACAGGGAAAGGGGAGGAGGGGTGTAGGCCTCTCAGGGGAGAGCAAATGATTTTTTTAGGAGGGATGAGAGGTTCGACAGCTCGTGACACAGTGTGTCTGAGTGTGATGTCGACTTCTAGGCTCCTCTCCTGTGACAGGAGTCAACAGTCTTACGTGGTTGACAAAACTGCCCGAGGGGAGCTCAGATATGGCCTCTCCCTGCATCCGCTGTTTTCCCAGTGCCTCCAGCTCCCGAAAATCAATAGGTCAAAGGGGCACAGTTTGGCAGCAAGTCTTATATACCTACAGTCATATTCTGGGGCGGCATATTCTCCAGCCTTCGGAGTATGACCTCTGTGGCCCTCTTCGGCTCTCAGGACTACAAGGGTGGAAGGGCCCTGGGAGTGACGGGAACATTCGCCAGCTAAGGCAGCAGGCAAGGTGAAAAGTCACCTTAAAAAATAATAAAATGTGTGGGTGCCATCTGCACTGTTTCCCTGTGAAGATCACCTTTAAACCAGGGACTAGCTGTCCAGTCCCCCATGACCAATCGGGGGTACCTGCGTGTCACCTAAGCAGAGAAACAGTGTTCCTTCGGTAAAACGGGGACTTCGTCTAAACGGAACAGTACATAGGATTTCTGTGGCTGGACTCTCCCACGGCCTAATCCCTCTCTTCCCTTTCCCTCGGTCCTTTGCTGTTCCTTATCTGGTGTTGTAATTACTGAGGTCTCTCCAGTTCCAAGGGCTTTAGCTCGCTCTTCTGTGGTTTGATTCCCACAGTTTAATAAAAGTTCCTGCGCTGTGCCTTGTTCCTCCGAGGAAAGCTGCTTTAATTATTAGGAATGAGGACACATAAACAATGAAACAGAGAACAGTGATTGAAATATGAATTTCATATAAAGATACTTACCGAGACTTTTTTGTTTAATTTGGAGGGGGGAAAAAAAAAAACCCCTCAAGGTTGCATTTTTATTCAAAGACACTTCAATGTACTAAACTCACTGTTAGAACAACTTCGCTGAAAAGCATTTTAAGGGCAAATGTCAGAAAAAATTTCGCATTTAAAAAGCCCAGACTCTGCCTCTTTTGAAAGGCAGGGTTAGCCTTTGGTTTAGAAATGTCGCTGCCTACGAAGTTCTTTGTGGGGAGAAGAAAGAAAATTGAATGTTTTATTTAAACAGGTCATTAGCAGTCAATACTTATTTGAAAAGGCCTGCATCCAGAGGCAGATAAAAGCTTCCAATCACTTAGAATATCACTTGAACGCATCTAGGGCAAGATGTGCTGATGCAAGTTTCAGACCTCTCTCAACAGCCCGGCACTGGCGTGGGAGGCACCGTCCTCCGGATCGGCCGCCCTCGTGTATGCTGCACGCCGAGGCAGCAGACAGCACAAAGCACACTCTATGGCAGGCCCGGCTTTGAATTTTCCATTTAGTGCTGGCAAATGCGTATGAATGAAGATTACCCATTTTTGCATAGAGTGCCAAACCACCTCCCCGCGGCAGCAGAATGCAAATGGAAGCAAAAGAGCAGAGGGGAACTCAAATCAATGAATGCAGCAGATCCTGAGCCCTGCGAGCACCGGGGGTGGGCGTGCGGCAGGCTTTCTTAGCATTCAGCTGTAGCATGATTTTTCTATTTAATGTGAAATTATTTCATTTCCCATGTCTCTGACGGCTTGAGAATATAAATAAATGCTTTTTACTAAAAGTGACCCGATGCTGGCGCTCGGGGAAGGCTCTGCTTCTGATCGCTGGGCTTTCAGGCAAACATGTGTTTCCATAGAGATGTGGGTGACCTGGGCCCGGTGCAAGTACCCACTTGTACCAGCCATTCAATTATGTTTCAAGATGCAGTGATGTCAGCTCGAGGCTTTAAAACATGCCCATCCTCAGAGATGCCTTGGGAAAGGTGAAGTGACTGGCCTTGTGAGGTTCAGAAGAAGCGCGCTCTAACAGGCTCCCTTACCGCAGATTACACCTGCTTGCTCCCATCCCCCTCCTGCCCCTCGAGCAAATCTCTGATCCCAGAGGGGTGTGGACACAAAAGCCCAGCGAGGTTCTCCTTCACACACCAGAGCACCAACTGCCTTACACAGACTCCCCAAATGCTGAAAAAGAACATGCTTTCCTTCTCTTTCCTAGTCCCCAGTCCTTCAACTAGCTATGGGCAAGTCCTACAGAGGGCAAAGTTTGTTCTCATGCTCTATGGGGACTGCGCGCAGTGGTTACTAAAGAGCCCTTACCGAACTCTTACTGTGGACCGGGCACCGCACTAAGCACCTTGCACGTATTAACTCCTTTAATCCTCCTAATAATTCTACGGAGTACGCTGGCCTCATTTTACAGAAAACGAAATGGAAGCACAGAGAGTAAGCTACTTACTCGAGTCACACTGCTCAACTTGGACCTCCTGAATCCTTCTGTCACTCGAGGGAGACAGACATGTACACGAAAACACAGACGGAGGCCAGACGAGGAGGTGGAGAAGGAAATCAGAGTGTGGACTCAGGAAATCAGAGTTGGAACGGAGCTGGCTCCAGCACCAGGGCAGAGCAGCCCCAGGGCCGTTGCAGACACCAGGCACGGCGGAGGGCGCAAGGCGGGCTCGCGGTCAGCAGGGGCTCTATGCTTTTTAAAAACTTTTTACAGCAACTTTATAAAAGAAACCCTGATAGTCACCTCCAAAGAAAACATGCATTGTGGTTCTGCAACATAACTCTGGACTGGCAAAGAGAAATCCGAACTCAGCTTGGCAAAGAGAAGCTACATATTCGAAGCCAGCTCTGCGGAAGCTGGCTCATTTGTCGTGGAATAAACACCTGGTAAAGGAACCATCCGCTTTCCAGAGCCGCCTCTCGTTGCAGAAACCTCTGTTCCAAGAAGCTCACAATATTCCTAATTCATGAAGTCAGAACTCTTTGAGTAAACATTTAATGATTTTCTCAAAGTAGCATAGAAAGGTTTTTCCTGCTTCCTTGAAATGGCACCGACCCAGTAAAGACAGTGTAAGATGACTGCCTCACAGGCCCCGGCCTTGGGTGGGGAGGGAATACTAGGAAACTGAGGCAGCACCTTGATATCCAGCAGGAGAGAACCCACAAGGAGCCAGCTGCTCTAATGCATTGATAACCCCCACCCCCAAACCCCCCCCCCCCAGCGCCCCCAGCACAATTACTGTTCCTCTTAAGGCTTTCTAACAAAATCAACCTCAACTCACTTTTTAACGCTTCCCGGCGTGTTCCAAATCAGGGCTCCCCGTGCAAGGCCCGAGCTTCTGGCTCTCTCACCGGGCAGATAAGCCCTGTTCTCCGACCGGCCACCTTTATTGACATGCTTTTACCATGACCAGTAAGTCATCTCAGCAGTGACGCGGGTGGAATCAGAAACCAGGGTAGGTGGCAGGATCCTGGGTGTGGCCCAGTAACCCGCAGTAGGCTGATGGCCTCAGCCACCTGAGGCTCGGAGGGACTCACCTTCGGGAAACGGCTTGCTAACCGGCCAGTGCTTTTGCCTTCAGGCTCTTATGAGTGAATTCCCAGTTCTCCGCTCCTCCTATCCTAGGGAAGGCGCAGCTCTAAGACCGAACTTGCAACCTTTACACGGACTGCCTCGGAGGCTACGGGACATACAGGCTGGGACTCTAGTCATCATTCCAAAGGTCAGTTTCTGGGTATGGTCATCTGCGGAAGGCTTCTAATCTTCCTGTGACACTAGTGCAGGCCTATCAATCAATCAGCAAACATTGCTGGCGCTACACCCTGTGGCTTGCCCTATCCCCTCCCCCTTCTAAAACCTGTTCCAGGTTCTAGACCTAACTGCAAGCATCTGCTGGCTACTTGTGCACTAAGTGAATCGTGTTCTACCATGTCCATGGGTATATACATTTTACGAAGGGTCATGCTCTCATCCGGAGGAATGAAATTCTCATGGTGAACGTTCAGTCCTTACCGGTGAAAAGCTCATGGGAGGTATATGGGGGTGGGGATAACCACTGGCTGGGGGGGGGCAGGCAGAATGGAGAAGGCTTTCTTACCTGTCACGCCTGTTCTACCTGGAGGCAATTTAGTCCTGTGTATGTTACCTCTGTTTGCTGGTTTGATTTTTAAAAAAACGAGTATATGAATTCAACATGTTTTCAGAAAGATGCTATTTCTCCTTCGGGGCAGGCCTGCCTTGGTCCCCAGCATAGAGCCCATGTGAGTCACCACCCACAGGCAAAGTCATCCAAGGAGCGCCCCCCCGCCCACGACCCCCTAGCTGGCCCTATGGTAGGGGGCTAGAGGCCTGGGCGTGAATTAGGTGCTTCGGTCAACATCCAGAGTGTCCGTCCGTAAATGATTACAGAGAGGAAATTGCCAATTTTCTGCTATTTCAATTCTTCCTTATCTTCTTATGACGGAAAATAAATAATTACCAGGATCCCAATTCTGCCTCTTACTAGTCTTGGTATTTGGGCAGACACAGAATTCTCAATGGCTCTGCTTCCTCACCAGTAAAATGAGGATGCTAATAACAAGGACCTCATTGGGTGGTAATGACGGTGACATGAGTTCATGTTCGTAAAAGTGATGAAAACAGTGCTTGGGCACACAGCAGGTGTTAGAAACTAAATATAAATAGAGAAATCATCTCACTGGATTCTCCACAGCCTGTGTGATTGCTTTTCCGTATTCCTCATCTTACAGGTGAGAAACGAAGCCTGGCATCTAGCTGGTCACGCAGCTAGCCAGTGATGGGGCTGGCCCTCAAAACGCAACCTTCTGACCACAAAGTGTCCTTATAGGGCTATGCCCTCCCCTCCCCTGGACGCTGACCCCTTATGGGAGGACCAGGGCAACTCCAGGGAGGCGTGGGTGGCGGGCTAAGGCCCGGATGCAGCGTTGCCAGAAGGGATATAGATTCACCGGGCTCTATGCCCACAGGGTCATTTGTTCTTCATGTTCTTTCTCACAAAGACCTCCAAGCCACAGAATGGCTTGGAAACCCAGGCCAGATCAGAGTTTCCAGCCGTGTGGCTAACCAGATGTGATCGAAGCTCCGGTGACCAAATTCACAGCTAAGGTACTGGTCTTCAGAGGACGATAAGCAGTTACAATACAAAGAGAGCAAAGTTCAAATGAAGTCTTACAGCTAATTAGAGAACAACTTAGAAAGTACTAAATCTCCTTTCATACATTCTGATTTCAGGTAACTGTATTAAGTATGGATAAAAGAGAAGGAATGAATATGATTTTAATGCCCTTGAGTTTATTCTAATGCAATCACGGATAATAAAAACTCATTTTCACCATTTTATGATATGCTAAAAATTCTACAGTTCATATTTACTATCTTAGTAAACTTTCTATTTCTAATTGTAATAAAAAATACAAATTTGTCACCTGAAATATACCTTGGTGGGAAAATTAATACGGACTTTAAAAGTACTTCAAACATACAAGATATTTATAGATTTAATGAATTACAGAAAGAATTCTTTCCCTTTCAAAGGCCTGTCTCTGGTAAATTCCATTCTCCTTTCTCTTTTCCAAAGTACCTAGCAGAGTGTCTTGGACAATTAAATGTTCAGGGAAGACGTGGAAAAAGAGGAATAAATGTCTTCTCATTTGATTTTTCCTTCTTTGATTGCAATGAGCCTTTAATAATTCATTCCTTGGCGTTCAACATCTAGGACTGGGTTATCATTTTAAGTGCCACTATTAAAACCAGCAGCATCAAATGCTGTTCTAGCTACATCACTTTACACACCCTCCAATCCACTCCTTATCCTCCTCCTCCTCCTCTCACCCTGCAATATTTTGGTCATTCTCAAGGTCAAGGTCTAATCGTGAGCACTGAAGCCCTCCACATCTTCCCATCTTAAACTGCAGGTGTCCCATCTCTTTAAGCAGGTAACTTCCCCAATGTCTTCTACTTGTTTTATTTCTTCCTCATCTAAAGTCTTGTTTTTAGGGTAACCAGGTCACTAGACTAACCCACTAGTTCACTCCTCTCCATCAAAACCTATACTCTGCCCAAAAGAGAAGGGCTGAAACTGTACACTTTCTATGGAATATGAGAAAACAAAAATTAATTGGCTTTCTACCCAATGCTAAACAACATTTAACCACTACCATTTATATACACCCCTATGAACTCTACCCACACATATGGATTTTTATTGCTGTGTACACCCATATGTACGCTGTGGGTTCTTTTGTAGTAAGCCCTTTCTTGGTCTACCTGCTTACTCCTTTAGTTTATAACATGAAAGGCCTGGGAGCACACACCTGACCCTCTCTCCAGCCTACCCTGTGGCTCAGCTCACACTGGGGGAAGTTCAGAAAGCACTGCATGCTTATGATGGTCTATAAGCCTCAGCAATATGTAGTTTAATCTCTTCTAAATCATTTTTCTAAAGATTGTATCAAAACTGGGTTTTGTACAGTAGTTCAAATATTGTACAGTCCTCTCAAATAAATATAGTACCGTATATTATTTCCCTTCGGAAGACTGTTAGTCATCCAATCTACCTTAAAGCAATTTTCAGGTATAAATGTATTAGGTTTTGATCATTTGTTCTATGGAAAAGATCCATCTCTCACAGCCTTGATTCCACCATACCCATCCTTGGAGGATTGATAGGAGCAATCAGGGTTGTTTGATTTTTTACTGATGCTAAAAATGTCAATATCCAGTCATAGAAGTCTCTTGAGGGCGCTGCCTGTGGGCTGGACACTGCGTGTAGAGGGTCATCGGCACATGTGTGTCCCTGTGGGAAATGACACTCAGTGCCCCTTCTTCTGGAGGGATGGAAATCGTGGGGCACTGGGGGCGGGTGTGTCAGAACCAAGAGAAATAAGAACGGCATCTTATATCATCCTGAAATGTCTATAGTCACGTTTATAAAAGAGGCTCTAGAGGGGCAAGAAGGCTCTAGCTTAGGTGGGTTTTCAGACAGGACTTCTGCGGGGAGGGGCTGTTTTAGGCTACTTTAGGGAAGTTCTGGCAGCGATGGGAACGGCATTTCCGGTTAAGAGGAAAGGCGAACCGGAAACCCCTCTGGCGGAAACGTAAGTCACGTGTGAGGCCGGAGAAAAAGCCCACCTCCAGAGTTCACAGAAGTCCACTGATAAATATTTATTGGGGGTCCGCTAAGTGTTCAGCTTATTGTAATGCAGTATAATTTTAAGACTGGCTCTGAACAGAGTTAAGAGTAGCAGGGATAAGCGATCAGATGACCTCCGAAAGCAGTTCTCCCGAAAGGTGTGTGGTGAGGTTTCAGTCATACACTTGTCCTGCTTGTAATGCGGCAAAGAGATCACATCCTGGTTTTCCTTTCTTTTTAGCAAATGGGAGAGTTCCTTGTCATCCCACCCCACCCCAATTCTCTGGCCCACTCCCCTGTCATTTTTGGTTATGGGTTCTGAAACCAAACCCGATTTTCTCTATTATTTTTGATATACTGAATTGAAAACTTGACCTTTTTTTTTTTAACCATTTCAACTTGATGCAACTTGATTATTTGTTCCTTTAGTTTTGCAAAAATATACACTTTAATCTAATATTAAATATATACTCCAAAACAAAAGCTATGCAGCTGAGTTTCATTTCACTCTAGGAAAGCAACTCATAAATTCTATTAAAAATTTCATTTGGTTCTGTTTTTACCTGGTTTTGTATCTTGGGAATACCTAACAGTTAATATTATGTCATTTACCAAATTTGGTCTTAAAAAAGAGATAACCAGACACTGAAAAGACACTCTTGTTTGTTTCGCTAAGTGGTTCTTTTAAAAATATGAGTAAGTGTTAAAGAGGGAAAATGTCTTTGAAAATTAATCTACTTTAAAAAAAAATCTATTTCTGAATGGCTGCCAGCCAGACTTCAGTTGGTCTCATTTTTCATTTCAAGTCTTCTAACAATATATGACTAGACAGAAGAGACCACTCTAGATAACCTCATAGAAAACATTGGGGAAGGACGAGGAAAGACTACAAAGACTACATAATGCTCACAGTTTTAGTTTAATTTTTTAAAAAGTCCTGAAGCTATGCCGTATGATGGGGAAAAAATAAATTGATCTGTGACAAAGCATTCTCCTTCTTCAAATCTCTGGAAAATCCAGCAGCCTCGTGCTTTACAAAGACTTCTCATGTCTGATAACGCTGTCATGCCTTTAGCAAGAGCTATCATACGCTGAGCTCGTTCATTCATTCATTTAGGAAACATTTAGTGAGCACCTCCTTTTGTGAGGCACTGTCTTAGGTGCTGGGGAAGACAATAGCAAACAAAACAAAAACTCCTCAAGCACTGCACTCGGTTTTATCCTTTGTTTCAGATACAGGAACTAAGTGTAGAGAAGTTCGGGTCAAGGTCCCAGAGCTGGTCAATAGCAAGGCAGGGACTCCGCTGTCTGAAACCGATTCCCAGGCGTGGGCTTATCTCCCTAGACTGCTGCCATTGTTTCGGTTCAACGCACGTAAAGGAAACGGTTTAAAAACTATTTCATGGGTTCACTCCAGTTGGGAAATCTTCGTATTCACGAGCATTAGAATTAGAAATGTAAAGCTGGCTTGGCAGAAAAGCCAAATGGGATAGAAAAATTATCAATGGGAAGACCAATATTTTCTCAGTGCTTTAAATTTTGCTCTCCACTTCCCAGGAAGGACAAATCTCGGTGGAAAACACTTGGCCAAACCATTTTTCATCCTCCTGCTCACCCTTCCCTTTACTTGCTATCTCCTTGTGTTCCCTCCCCCTTCTTCCTGTCACCGCTTATGTCTTTGTTATTATTTAAATTTTTTTTTTTTTTAATTTCCAACTGAGGTAGAGTTGACATGGAATATTAACATCTGGTGTCTTTTTTTTTTTTTTAAAGATTTTATTTATTTGACAGAGATCACAAGTAGGCAGAGAGGCAGGCAGAGAGAGAGGAGGAAGCAGGTTCCCTGCTGAGCAGAGAGCCCGATGCGAGGCTCGATCCCAGAACCCTGAGATCATGACCCGAGCTGAAGGCAGAGGCTTCAACCTACTAAGCCACCCAGGCGCCCCAACATCTGGTGTCTTTAAGTGGAAGGTGCTGTTGTAAGAGTCATGTGTCTCCTGGCACAAGATTTATTCAGGCATAGGCTGGGTGACCACTTAGTGGGATGCTGGAGAGGGGACTCACTTATAATTCAGGAAAACGGGGGACCTTTGAGTCCCTGCAACTCCAGGATTCCAAAAGGGGAGGCAAGGTGGTTTTGTAATCATTCCTCAGTCTTTCCTCTACGTTACCCATGAAGTGTCTCATTCTGCCATTGTCATATTGTTTAAAAGCTTGAAATGAACACTGAAATCAAATTAGGTCTAGCTGATGCTAGGCATACTCCCAGAAGTGAAACATTTCCTCTGGGCTTTTTGTGCCCAGGGGTCTGAGATGGTCATGGAAAGAGCCTGCTTGTAGGCAAGATGCGAAATGCTTCCAAATATATGGCTTTGTTGGAAAATAATTTGTGACTTACCATGGAGGCAAAATCGAAAGAAAACTGTCACCAGAAAGGCACAAATACTTTCTGTGTAGCTTAGATTTTTTTGTTTGATTTGGTTCATAGCTTTATCTGACTCCCATGGAATGCATCTCCAGATCTCAACTTACCCACAGTCCTGCAAGCTGGAAGAGCTTCAACACTCAACATCCTTCCCTCACTACCTGTTTCACAGAGAGAGGTCTAGTAATTGTCCACTCCTCTGGACTCTGGAGTCAGAAGAGACTCAGAGGTCCCCTGTCTTCCTGGCTACAAGTGAGCCTCCTTTCTAGCACCCTCGTCCTACGTATGCTTTCTCTATTCTACTACAGAATCATTCATTGAATCACAGGATGTTAGATTGGGTAAGGACTTCACAAATCTCTAAATTATTTTATGGACAAAACATTTTGTATTGTCGGAACTTCAGAACCTTATTTATGTGAGTGCTTTCATTCTTCATGTGACATAGTGTTGCGTTGTCTCACCCTGGTATATAAGATACCTATACCATATATTATGTTATGTTATGTTATATCATATTATGTACCAAGATATTGTAACAACAGTATGTATATATATTCATTCTATGGGCTTATTCCTTTTTTTAATGCAACCTAAGTTTGCATTTTATTGACAATCACATCACACTACACATTGGTCATAATGAGCCTATATTAATGAAATTCCCAAGAATTTCTCATTCAATCTATTCGATCCATTACTAAGTTCCATTTCCCCAATCTTTACTTTTACAGTTGATTTTGGGGGGAACTTAAGTGCATGTGGATATATTTATTTTAAATTAGTTTTGTCTTGTTAATTTGGCCAATTTTTCCAGTTGACTGGAATTTTTTTGGATACCAAATCTACAACTTTCCACTCCAGCTCTACATTTCCCTTTGGTCATTCACAAGCTTGAAAGATATCATTTATATAACTTATGCCATTAAGTACACAGTCTGGGCTTGAATCTCAGCTCTGATGCCTAAGATATGTGTGACCTTGAGGAAGTCACTTAAACTCTATGGTGCAGCTTACTCATCTATAAGGTGGGAATAAAGTATTGACTGCATAGGATAGTGGTAAGGATTAAATAAACTAATATATGCAGAGTAACAGAACAGTGCTTGACACATAAGAATCAACAGGTATCTGTTATTTCTATTATTTTTTTAAATCAAATTAATCATTGTTAAAGAAGAATCTAGAATAAAACAGAAGTAATTGTAAATCACTTTCTATGATCACATGGACATAGTCTTCAGTACTCTTTGGGTCTGGTTATGCAAACCTACTTGTGAATCTGGACAACTACTGTTATTCCATTCATATTTCTCTATTAAATCCACAATGAAATCTGGAGATATCGTAAAAACTGGCTGCATGATATTCCTCTATACCATAACTACCACATTTTCTTCATCTTGCATTCCAATTACTCTCTCAAACAGGAATATCACTTAGTCCCCCTTGATTTCTTGTTGATGTCTAATGATGATCACTTTCATTTCTGAATGTTCTCAAAAACTTCAGAATGAATTCTAAAATTCTGCTGAGATTCTATGTTTTCTCTTTTTGCCAATCCCCGGGCATTTGGGGCTTTATCCATTTGCTGACACTCCTTCAAGATGGGTGGTTGGAGTGGGAGAGTCACAGGTCTGAGTGTTCTCAGGCCCATGGATACAATCTGGGCCAGGAGACCCCAATCCACCAGGAAGGGCTACGGATCTGGTATTATGTTGCCATGGGCCTCAATTTCCTCTTATCGTCATTTTGTTCTACCCTTACAAGGTGGGAAATCATGATCCTTGATTAAAAGCCAAGAATAAGAAGAGATGAACAGACCCTTTGTTTTTCTCGTCAGAGGTCCTGTCCTTTTCTTGTACTTTTTTCTACAATAGCAAAATAAAATTCTACAGTAAAAAGTACAACTAAAAATAATACTACACTCTTGACAGAAATTGTAACTATGTTATTATCAAAAATGGGAACAACACACTTGGCATCATAAGCATTCCAATTTTCTACATCTGGTTTATTCTGTGACCTTCATTTTCTGTAGAATTGTTCCTTGCCAGCTTTTTAAGTCCCTTTTGTTGTTTTTAGAATTTTTTTTACATACTTCAGTTCACTCTGGACTCTAGGCTTCCTGACACCATTCTAGTGGGATTATCTCTCTCTTTGGTATTTGTTCTTGGTTATTTGCCTGTCC
This sequence comes from Martes martes, assembly GCF_963455335.1. Taxonomy (NCBI): domain Eukaryota; kingdom Metazoa; phylum Chordata; class Mammalia; order Carnivora; family Mustelidae; genus Martes; species Martes martes. The sequence goes on from NC_137890.1 coordinate 184,090,801, forward strand.
TTGCATTCTTCTTTAAACGGCCTTTTATATTTTGAGTTAATTCGAGCATGCCCTTTGTGGCCACGGCCATCTCATTACCTGTTTTAGAACTTTCAGACCTCGAGTTCTAATCGTTCAAAAAACTGTGGACTCTCAGAGTTGACAAATGTGTGTGTGTGTGTGTGTGTGTGTGTGCGCGCGCGCGCGCGCGCATTAACTTTGATAATTTGGAAAAATATTCATCATTATATTATCAGAATTTCATCATTTTTTTTGCTTAATTCATTACATATGCAATGAGTGTATGTGTGTGTGTGTGTGTGTGTGTGTGTGTGTGTGTGTGTGATTTACTGGGTATCAGCTATATGCCAAGTTTGGTCTTATTTACCAGGATACAAAGATAAACATGATAGATATAGTGCTGTCCTCTTGAAGCTTGAAGTTTCACAACAAATAGATAAGTGAATGCAAAGGCACTCATGATCCAGAGTGATATGAATTTGAGAAGGAAGTTTAAGAAGCTTTGAGAGCACATAGAAAGAGCCTTAATCTCAGTTTTAAGAGTTGGGTTTCTCATCTCTTTAGTCTAGTCTCACGTATAGAATCCTATCTATTTCTTCTCTGAGGTTCGCAATTTCGCTCCTAATATCTGAGATACACATCTGGCTGTCTCCATCACCTGCTCTTTGGTTATCATAAAAGCTAAAATGACATGGTCACTATCTTCCAAGAGTTTGGCACGCAGTAGCCATGCAAATATTATTGGATAAATGGACAAAGTAACCTTCTACCTCTATTTTACCAACCAATCTCTTCTTGGTTAAAATTAGATCCAAAGTAGTAGTTCCTTTCACTTCCTTTACCTAGAGATGAAAATGAGGTAAATTGGTATCTGAAACTCTGTCTTCCTTTAAACATGAATAAGACTTCTAGCAGATGCCTAAGGAATTTAAGTTTCTCATCACTCCCATTTATTATTTTTGTGTCACTTTTGTATGCTATATCAGAAGTAAATTATACCAATGCTTGATATGACTGGAAGGTCTCAGTTCATTTCTTCTCTTTAAACTATTTACTGAGTGCCTACTACGTGCAAGAAACTGTTCTGGACACTATTTTTTTCCTTCCTCCTTTTAACTTTGCCAGGTGTATGTCCTTTCTTGGGTTTACAGATACCCACCCTTCTGCCTACCCTTGGAACATCTGGATTCCTGCTGCATGGGACAACTTATTGTCCATGTTTCTTCTCTGTCATAAATCCTGCCATTAACCAACCTGTTTTTAACTGCAGATTAATTAAAGCAGGGTTTCTCAATCTTTTGGTAAGGAAAACATTCTTATTTTCCTGTGATGCTACTGAAATACCAAATTAAGTGATTTTTAAAAGTCAGAGCTATGAGACAAAGCACTGTGTTGTTTGTTAACTGCATCTTTAACTACCTGCCATTAAGAATCACTGATCTTGGGGTGCCTGAGTGGCTTAGTCGGTTGGGTGTCTGACTCTTGGTTTCGGTTCAGGTCATGATCTCGGGGTTGTGAGATAGAGTGCCACATGCGGCTCTGGGCTCAGCAGGGAGTCTGTTTGAGATTCTCTCTCTCCCTCTGCCTCTGCTCTCCCGTGCTTGTGTTCTCTTTCTCACTTTCTCTCAAAATAAATACATAAACTCTTTAAAAAATAAAAGAATCATTGATCTTAATGATGGAAGTAATTAACATGCTGGAAGAACACAGCCAAATTTATAGTACTATTTCGTTGATCATCAACAGGACCAGTAACTTTCAGGGTTTGAACTTCATTTACATATTCATATACCCCATATGCAGCATAAAAACTGGAATTCACTTTCAACTCTCAGACATGTAAATATGAGCATTATTTTCTTAATTCCTCTGATCTACTTTTTGCAAAGTAATTTACATAATCCGTAATCAAATATAAAAACTGTCCCCCAAATAAACCACAACTTATTTTCCATATAAAATAAAGATATATTATTTTCTTGAAAAGTACAGATTTTCATCAGAGTTTCTATACCAAGTATTTGAGTCATCAAATCATTTTCATTGGCTGTGTTTTGAGCTCAGAGTAACTTGTCAGTAAAGAAACAACAAATCCATTTGTCTTTGGTGTTTTCCTGGTGTCCTGCTAACAAATTGCTCTGTCCACACGAGGTCACGGCCACCTGACCTGGAAGTGGGCTTTGCTGAGTCAGGAGGTCAGAGATCACCATGGACTGCTAAATAAGCAACAATGCATAAAAATAACAGAGATAGAGGGGAAAAGATCCTAATGCTAATTAGCCTATCAGCTAGCCAAATACAGTTTCGTCCAAAGACAAAGGAATTCTGCATTGGGCAAGAAAACTTTCAATGAAAAGCAGAAAACAAAAATCGTGTGTAGTGAGTTGCCTTAGAGTCCTGATGTTTTATCCCATTAGGCGTATCATTTTAATAACACTGATCAAGACTTTGCAATAAGGTTAAGAAGCAACTTTTGAAAAATGTTAAGTCTGTTTTCAAGTTTGAATTGGTCACAATTACCAAGAAATATAGAGCAAATTTTAGGAAAAGCTAATTATATCTGGGGAGATTCTTAGTAAAATTACTACTTTTGATTATGACATAGAACATATGAATGAAATACATAAACACGTTTAATTTACTAACAAGAAGTACCTGAGATATACTAATACTGTGATCCCTATGATCATTAGCAACCTCCAGAGTGTATAAGTACAAATCAGCCCGTAGTTGGCCTTGGACTCCTTGAGCAGGAAGTTTACCCAGCAGACACCACCTGGGAGTTACTGTGATGGTTCACATTCGACATTAACCCTTTTACTGCTGGCATGTCAGTGGTTCTCTTTTTTCCTTTTATTTTCATATCATATAGTTCACACAATTATATATGGTATTACATCTATTGTCAACTCAAGTCCATGAGTAATCAGCAAAAATGGCAGATTTTGTTTCTTATTTGAGACCAGTTCTCATCTAATAGTTTCTTAAATTACCTTCATTTGAAATTCTTGGCACAGCAAAAAGTTTCATTAACTCCCTCCAGGTAAAAACAGATGGACATAAGAACAAAAAAGTAGACATAAACAGACCTTAATTTTCTTGGGCTTAAGAGTCCTTTTCAGATGTGCCAATCAGTATAAAATGAAGAGAGTACCCCGTAGAAAATAAACCCTTGGGTCAAGAACAAAAATATCAACATAAGAACAGGCATGAATCTGTTGACCATTAACGTATAGAAGTGGGTGGAATGAAATAATCAATCCGTGCTCAAGAAATTAAGTCCATGGCAATGCGCCCAACTGATCATTTGCAAGACATGACTGCTGATTTATGGTTTCTGGGTGGCTAATGAGTTGCATTAGAATCCCAGCATGTTCGTGTTGGAAAAGAACTTCAAAACATCTCAGTGAAATTTCTCTTTTTTAAAAAAGACCTGAAGTGTATAAGGAACTTGTCAAAAGCCACACAACTGAAAAGCAGCAGGGCCAGGCCTTGAATATAGGTCCTCTAGTCCTTATTCATCCAAGAACATTTTATCAAGAACTTCCTATATACACAAACTCGTGCCAAGAACTAGAAAAACAGTGAGTGGAATACCGACCCTGGCCTCAGAGAACCTTTGATTCTGCTGAGGGTTACCAGCCAGGTAAAAAGGACATAAGTCAACACACAGTATTAGAGGGGAAGTACAAGGTTTTATTAGAGCACTTTGACTTGGGGGGGAGGGGTAAATAAGCAAGATTAGGAGAGTCAAGGAAAGCTTCAAGATGGAGGTCAGACCTACATGGATCCCGATTATCCAGAGGAATGGGGTGCAGTGAAGAGGGAACGAAAAGGGAGAACATGATTTCAGCAGAGGGACTTGGATACACCAAAGCCAAGATGCGAAAGACATTTGGGCTTGACAGGGTGATCATTATCCCTAGAACCAAATGAAGAGATGAATCTAGAGAGAAAGACGTCTATGAACCAGGTTATGGAGCCTCAACTTGATCCTGAGGTTAGCAAGCAGTCCCTGAAGGGTCACAAGCGAGGGGTGGAACCAGCCAGAGGCATATTTCAGGGTGAATGCTAAGGCAGTGCAGGGATCAGACCGGTGTGGAGCAAGAGAAGTCAGTGACACTGGAGAGGGGATGTCCTGGTCCTTAGAAAGAAAGAGATGCCCTGATGACAGAGGTTGATCCGTCATCCTTCTTAAAACTTTGTTAGTCTCTTAGTTAGTATATCACTGGAGAGTCTGAGCACCTCCGAGCTCACAGACAAAGTCCAGTACGTGGACCCTGAAGACTAAAAACCAGGCTCTGGAACAGGCCTCAACCAAAAGGTCTCGCGTGGGCGACCAGCTTGCGGCAGCCTCAGACAGCAGTCACATCGCTGTCCCACCCAAACCAGGAGAGATGCCACCCTCCCTGAGCCCCTGGGTCCTCAGCTATACACGGGAGTAATAATACCTATTTATCTACTTCATAATGATACTGTGAGGACACTCCCTCTTCCTCAGCAGGAAATGAGAGTCATACTGTCTACTTCATAGCAATGCTGCGAGTTAAAAGATAACATATGTAAACACACGTAGGTCTAACACTTGGGTAGCAGGAATACAACGCTGTTAAGTTTCTTTTCCTGTGGTAATGCAAAAGCTGTTCTCTGTGAAAATAATTGACTCAACAAACACAGGGAAAAACGTGTGGACTTCACTTCATTTACACTAGGCTCTACCCAACTGACTTAACGAAGCAAGTCAGTGAACGTTACATTGTGAAGATTCTCCTTTTCAGTGGGGGTTGTCTTGGTTGATAAAAGAGCAAGAATGAAAACACACACACTTTCTTAAAGTTAAAAGAAGAAAACAATACACCCAAGTGTATCCTTCCTTGCCAGCCCAGCGAGGCTCTCGTCTGGAATGTCTCCCTCTCTGAAATGGCGGACCCACCTGGCGCTCCCCTTCCCTTACTGGGCTGCTTGGCAGCTGGCCCTTGTCTCCTCTCTGCTACTGCTGGGAATTTGCTCCCCGACCTCTCCGCAGACCCCACCAACGTTTCAGGCATTTCTTCGAACAGGGCAGAAGAGGGATAAGAAAGACACCGGAGGAGAATAGCTTTGGGGAGGACCTAATAGTGGACTGTACATGGAAGTCAGTAGAAGGAATTTCCCACAGTTGAAATATAAAATCAATGTATCGCGAATCTAAGGAGAAATCTACAAAATCCTTTTAAAGTGACGAAGGGGCCAGTCTAAAACGTGACTCTTGTCACTGATACAAAGAAAGAGGTCTGTCAGCAACATAAACACGGCAACAGATGGGCGAGCACTGCCCATCTGAACACTGGCAAGGCCCTATGCTAAGTCCCTCTCATGGATTATTTTATTTAATGTTGACCAGAAACCTGTGACATAGACCATTCTACTCTTCTCACGAAGAGAGAGGAAACTGGGGTATTCGTTTACTATTGCTGCTGTAACAAATTAGCACAAAGTTCGTGGCTTCAAGGAACACAAATGTATTATCTTATAGTTCTGCAGGGCAGAAGTCCAACATGGAGCTCACTGGGTAGAAATCAAGGTGTCACCGGGGCATCACTCTTCTCCGGAGGTTCTAGAAGAGGATGTGTTTCCTTGCCTTTTCCAAACTAGCATCATACCTTCTCTCTGGCCATTCTTCCATTGTCACATCTCCCCCTTGCCCCCACTCTGACTTCAGCCATAATATCTGACCTTTTCACTCTTCAGGAATGAAATTTCACCCTCTTGGGGGCAATGTAGCCCCAGCTGAGAATGCGCAATCTACTCAAATCAGGGATGCTGGCATCGAGGTAGAAGCTCTTGTTTATCTCCCACCCAAAGCTCCTTGGCTTTCCTTTCCTCTGCTGGGTTTGCAGCCATGCAGTTTGGATGGAACTGATTCGAGGCTTAAGCACTGAGCACGGAAAAATTTGTGCAGGGAAGGTACACACTGAGAACTCAAGACACGAGAGTTTTTGTTATTATTATATTATTATTTCTACAACAGACAATAGAAATGTTAAATTTGTACGTCAAATAAATGATCAGCCGAGAAACACACTTTAAATGCAATTTTTAACATCCCCCATATCCTTAAATTAATCCAATACTTAGGGAGAGCTATACATTTATTTTTTGGTTCCTGGTTAAAATAATGGATGTCCCTGATCTAATTCTGCCTTGGTTTTTATTACTTTTCTCAGTAACAAAAGCCAGGAACAAAATCGGATTTTGCTTCTAGCAGTTTAAATAGATAAAAATCAGTGTGACTGTCAAAATCCAGGTTGGTCTTGTCAGGCTGAGATGAAAACCAGGGTTCCACTTGGAAAAGATGAATGTGGACACTAACAGGAAAAAGCGCCTGGCTAATCGAGTAAACAAATAGGACTTGCAAGTCCCAGATGGAATATGTATAGCGCTGTAATCAGCAAAATGCCTTTTTACGGTTATTTTCCTAGTACATTCTTAAAGTAATGCAGAGCTTACAAGGGGGTAGGAGCAGTAGTACGATTTCTTTAAACTTAAAATTTTCATTTACTAGCATTTTAAAAGTTTCATTATTTTTTTCTTTTCATCACAGCCCTCAAATACACGCTCCTGTCCCTCTCACGGAAGTGTAGCGCAATACCTCAGACTAATAGAATGATCTAGATCAAGAGGCAACAGACTAGCGTGGCTTCTGTGGCCCAAAACGAGAGTAGCCGGGCCAAGTTGTGATCTTGGTTTTATATTGAACCTATGTCGTTTGGAAACTTCACTTAGGTAATCTATTTTAATTGGGTGGTACAGTAGCCAAAGAATATTCTGGGAGTTAATTAAGCTTCCACTTCGAGTCTAGCAGCAGGAGAGGCGTACCTCATTACGGAAGGCCGGGACTGAGATCTGCGGGCTTACAGCACCAGTCTTCTCCGGTAGTCTGGGCTCCTCCTGCACAGCAAGATTTCCTCCTCCTTCACATCCTTAGGTTTTTTTCTACAAGACTTCCAAGTCCCCTGGCTGAACGTGTGGTCAAGGCTGGCTTCTCGGGCTGGCTCTACAGAGCCCGAAACAGCTGTTATCCCCATCACCTGTCCCCTCCGTTCTTCGGTAACAGAACCCTAAAGTCCTACCCGGGCACACGCGCGCCCGGCATAACCCAGGCCCCCTCGCAGCCCGGTCGGGCGGCTCAGTGCTGGCCAGCGGGATGTGAATGGAAGGAAGATGCACACCTTCTGGGTTGTCCCCTTAAAACGAGGGGTGTGGGGTCTCCTCTGCCTCTTGCCCCCCTCTCATCGGCTGCAGGGTGACAATATCTTTAAATGGAAGCCTTAAGGACAGGATGGAAGAGCTACAAGATACGAAGACGAGTCCCTCCCTCAGCCTGCGCGCTCGCGTACATTTTTGCAGGGAGAAACGGGCCTTTACATTTGGAAGCCACCGTCGTTTTGCTTTTATTACAGACGCCAAATAGGCATCCTAACTAATATTTGCTCAAAAATCTCCCTCGTTGCCCTTCTTGAAATTTCTAGCATTTACAGTTTTGGATTAAGAAGACTTCTGTATCCTAAAGAACTATCAATAAATGTCCTAATACCTCCAAAGAAATCAAAATGGGCAGGAAAAAGGCTGATTTTTAAATTAGCATTATTATTATTATTTTTTAAGCTGACTAGTTTGGATAAACCCAAGGAAGCACATAGAAACCATCATATATTCCTTTTATCTAGTTTCCACAACTAAAACACGGTGCAGAAAGTTGAGGAAGAAGGCACCACACAGAAGATTCAAAATAAACAAAAAGAGGTATACGATGGCACTGGATTGGCTTATTCAGTCGGAAGGCTGGCGGTCATCTTAATACCGCGATGTCACACAAGGATGGTGACGGACTGCTGCTTCCACGCCAGAAAGGAAACCATTTTAAACTGAAGCAAGAATGCCTGGACACTTTGGAGAAAAGTGTTCTCTGAGCCCATGTTTAATCATTTGAATTTGTTATTGAGAGAGGTTTTGAAATCTTTCTCTGTAGATATTTAAAAACTGAATAGATTTTAATCTCTCAGAATGTCATGTTAGAGTTTTGCCCCCTGAGGTCAGGCAGGAGGATTGAGGATGGAGGAGAACAGACCTCAACAAAGTCCCTCATTCCGGGACCTGATGTGATCCCGACACACCTCTCTTTCTCCCTTCCTCGCTCTTTCTAGAATGACACTAAATTACCTTCTGCTGACAAGCAGTGAGAAGCAACAAGCTTCTGTTTCTCTTTGCTTTGTGTTCCAGAACCACATGCCTTCACCTATGTCTTCCATTCCATAATATGCCAAAAACTGCAAAATTTAATGTTAGGGAACTCTGTATGTGTGTGCGCATGTGTGGGCAAACAGTGGGGACTAGGGAGGTAGAGCTAGGAAAGGAGTTTCACAATATATCCAGATTGACGACCACACCATTCTTTTCAAAGACACACACACACACACACACACACACACACACACACACACACACGTTCTGTTCTAATGCAGGGTTTGGGAAATCAGATAGTGTCTTCTGGGGAAGGGCCCTATAATGGCACAGGTTCCAGGCCTCAGTCCAGATACATCTCAGGCCTTCAAGCACACAAGTCAAAATCCTGTCAACACGTTTTATGTGTTTTGCTTGTACTTTTGGTGAAAAGAGTACTCTTTTTTAGGGAGATACATCTGAAACAACAGAAAATCTTACTTATTAAGAGGTGATAAAAGCTGAAACAAAAGTGGTATAATTATCAGGCGGAACCTGCATATTACAGAAACACTGCGACCTCTCTCTACCTGCTACCTACCTTCCCTCCCCCATGAAGAAATGGCTTAGCTCATAGATGCATTTAGAAGAATAAACTGAGCCCGCCCCACTCAATCCTCCTCCCCCCACCTTAGGACCTTTCCGCCTGCCTGCAAACAGAGTGACTTCTCAGCTGCTCCTGGTCATGCACAAAGCTTTGGGCACAGGCACAGTCCCTGACTGAGTAGAAAATGTGGCTGATACAAAGCCACATTTTCTAGTAAGCATCTATCAGAAATAAAGCTGACATCTCGATCTCCTCTTACCTGACTTCTCTATCTTTCCACACGGCTTGGCCCACTGTAGGGTAGATTAGCAAATATTTCTGAGTGAGAAAACAAATGGACCTGGGTGGGCCAGTTTGCTGACCTCCTAAAATCCCAGTGAAAGTTTTAAATTTGAGGCTCTCTCTATTTTTTTCAAAAGATTTATTTTAGAAAGAGAGAGAGCAGAGCGGAGGGCGGAGGGACAAGGAGAGAGAGAGAGAATCCTCAAACAGACTCCCTGCGGAGCAGAGCCACATGCAGTGCTCGAGCCCAGGACCCTGAGATCATGACCTGAGCTGACGTCAAGAGTTGGATACTTAACTGACTGAGCCACCATGAGGCTCTGTATTTTTTAATCATTTACTCCATTAGTAAAAATGCTAGCACATGGATGCCCAATGAATATAAATGGTTACCATATACCTTGCTACTAACACATTACATACTTTATAAAAATACTCTAAATTAGAAATTTGAAATGACATGAAAAAATGTAAATATAAGTTCCAGTAGATTCTTCCTGCACCACAGTGGACTATTCTGAGCACTCCACTCTGTCGCCTGCTGGTCTAGACTTAAACTACTGCACAAGGCTAGGAGAGAAGGATCTGGTGGTCTGGAGCAGTCCAAACAGACTCGGGCAGTCCGGTAGGGACCCCGTTTCATGCAGCCTTGCCCTCCTCACCAGGCACTGGAAGGAGGCTTTCCATTTAATGGCACATTCCCAGGAAGTACGTGTTGAACTGAATTGGAAGGAGAAAGTGGATGAATGGGTTCATTGAGCTAGAAGGAAAAAGGGAAGGGTATTCCAAGTGTGACTTCTCTTGGAACACTTTATTCCAAAAACAGACATCGCAGAAGTGGGATAGAGGCTGGCTTTCATCAGACACTGACTTCAGAACCAACATAATGCGAAGCGGCAGAAAACGAAGCTGGTTACCGGAGGGGAGAGAGAAGAGAGAAGGTGGCAGGTCACTCTGGGTCATGGAATCTAGGCAGATTTCGTGCATCTGCATCTGATTCCCTGTACAACAAAATATGGAATCGCTAGACACTTTAAAGACGTCAATATCACCGTGTTTTATGTTTTATAAAGATCAGACGAGTTAGGATGCATATCAGATGGGTTAATATTTGCGTTTGGTTAGAACAGCTCTGAGGAGTCTAGAATGAGATGATGAGAGTCTGGCTAGAGCGATAAAGGAGATCATGGAGAAGAAAGTATGAGACAAATAGTCAACTAGAAGGAATATGATCCAGCCTTGGAAACCAATAAGATATGAAGGAAGAAAGAGAAGAAAACATATATGCCTAGAGATGATTCCACCATTTGGAAAGTGAACAAACTTAACTGATTTCTGGAAATCTTCCTCTCTCGTGATTTGCAATGCTTAAGTAATCCCAGTGTGAGTGATGTCTCTTTGTTCCTATTTAAATGCTTAGGCTCACCCTATAAACTCAAAGTAAATTCTGAAACATGGAACATGGACTACATTTTCACGAGTCCAGGGTATTACTTACTAAGTTTGCTGGAAGATACAATCAAGAAATGGCACTTGGCCTTGAAGAAAAAGGAAACATCACATTTGTGTGTATGCAGTTGACAGCTGCTGGCTTCCTACACACAAGTGAACCATCTAGTCAACCACAAAGACTAGTAATAAGTTCATGACCTTTTCAGCCACATTTTTCCTATATGTGAATTCCATGATATTGTTAGCTATGGAGTTTAGCTCTGGGGTAATTCGGACAGCTGGAAAACAAAAAGGGATAGAGGCTAGAATAGACAACAATGCTGGAAGAAAAAGAAACCAAGCCTTTTCGCCAAATAGCTGTAATTCTGTGGACAGGTTAAATGATGTGCTTATGTCTGTGCAGTTCATTTTTTGAAACCAGTGTGACTTATTCTGAAAACGGACTTAAGATGGGAAGAAATGACCAAAAATTACATAAAGCTCACTTTCCAAATAGAGTTCTGCAGAAAATACAGCTGCCATCTGGCCTTCTGGCTAACTTCACTCCTTTCTTTTTCAGCAGATATTATTTAATCCAGACCACACAGTTTGTTGGTCTGGTTGGTTCATGAAAATTTCAGAACATGACTCCATGGCAGGCATGTTTGGCAAGTGACAGGACATTAGCTGCTTGACATCAGAGCAGTTTCCTTGTCTCTGGGTAAGTAAGTCTCCCCCAGGCTCTGTGTGCTCGGGTGCCTTCAGCTATGAAGTCAGACTGATTATCCTTGTCCTCTCTCAAGACATGACGTCTGCAACGCACTGAGACAGGTACGGCTCTCGCATGTATGTGGCTGCTCTAAAATTACCTACAAAGACTTTACTTTTTTAAAAAAAGATTTTATTTATTTGACAGAGAAAGACACAGAGAGAGAGGGAACAGAGCAGGGGGAATGGGAGAGGGAGAAACCAGCTTCCTGCTGAGCAGGGAGCCCGATGTGGGGCTCCGTCCCAGGACCTTGGGATCATGACCTAGGCTAAAGGCAGACACTTAACAACTGAGCCACCCAGGCGCCCCAACTACAAAGACTTTAAAACCCAAGTTCACAGTTAACGGTATATGATGGTCTACTTGCATCTAAATGGATCTAGACCAAGTTATTTCGTGTGAAATGGGAATAAAGTTTCCCCAGCCTCATTATATAAAATACAACCTCTGATTTAAAATTTGGCCAAGATGTATGAAAGTACGGAAAAAAGAATTTGGTCTGGGTTGGCTTTTCAAATCCTGTTTAAACTAAGAAAAGAGACAGTTAATAAAAAAAAAAAAAAATTACATCAGTTACATAGTGGCTTTTCTCCCTTTCCAAGTTTTTCAAAAGGCAGAAGTTGCTGGTCTCTACAGCTACCTATCAGTCTCCAAAGAAAGTGAGAGGGTGAGCTGAGACAGAGAGCCTATGAACTTCTGCCAGGTCCGGATGGGGGGAGAAGTCTTCCCATGACATTGGGGGTTTGGCTTCATTTCTCAGTGGTCTCACTTTGCCAGCAATGCTAAAAACTGCACAGAGCCCAAGCATGTGGAATCCTACAGATACTGCCATTGCAGTGACCATCAGGTAGTAGGGAGGCAGATTGGAGGGGTAAATGGATGTCCACCAAAACCCGGCCATAAAATAAAAATGAATGGAACAATTCATTTGCTGGAGGATGATGCTATAGTTTGAGAAAATACTCAGGCATTACTTTACATAATTTTCACCATAAACAAGATTCTAACAAATTATAATTCCATGTTCCTTAAGGCTATATTAGATATTTATCACACTGTTCAGATTTTCATTTCCTATTAAATCTAATTGATCACAAGTTTGTCATCATTCATTTGCATAATTCCATTTCCTTCACCGTTTCTTATTCAGAGTATGACATCATGGAGTCAGAGAATGGAAACTGTTTCTATACTTTGGGAGGAAAAAAAAGCAATGTTTGTGATAACCCAATTTTTTTCCCTCCTTCTAAGTTAAACACTTATAATTCTTAACACATGTTTTTTCTTGGAACCATTTTTACTTCTGGCTTTATGTAAAATGTGAGAATTTTCTATCTCAGAAAATGGCACCAGTTCATTTCTTATGATGTCCCCATTGTATGTTCATTGCCAGTGAGACAATCTGTTTAGAACTATCATTATTATTACTATAAATAGACCTGTAAAATGTGCTTTTCGGCATGTTTCATCATTTTCAGTTTCAGAACTGTGTTATTTAAGCCCTGATCAGAAGGTTAACACATAAAAACATCTAACGGACCTGGCTTTCTGGTATGGAATTCAAATTTACTTTGTAGATACAAATAATACTCATTTGCCAAGAGTGTCCTGACTTACTATGTACAAGGACTGCAAAACCACAGATGTAAATATACTGTTAGTGTTGGACTCAGGCCTGTTATTAAAATATATAGTTCATGAGTTTTATTAATTTTTAAATTAAGAGTTAAGAGTTATTTCTTAGTCAAGTCGTAAAAATCTTAACGTTCAGGTTTTTAGGTATGTTTTATAGGCGCACACAATACTTTCAATCCCTAAAGCTTTTGAAATAAGGCCCAGTTATCTAACTTCCACCATCTAGGCATAAGGATCTTATAAAATAGCAGAATATCGAGGTGAGAGATTGTTTGAGATTCTGTGAATTGCACTGTTTCTTAAATCATCTGCAAATAGGTCTCTTCACTATTTAAAAAGGCAGAGATGTGTGCACGTGTGTGCATATACAGAAACATACATGCACAAAAATATTGACACGCACAATGGAATATGGAATGGAAGGAGAACTAAATTCAGAATTTAAATATGCAGTTTTTAGTTCTGCTTCTAGCAGCTCAAGTATTTCAAGTTCTCTGAGTCTGTCTCACCATTTGTAAAGCAGCTGAAGAACAAATGTGTGTGTGGAAACCTTTTGTAAACAGTGAGACAAAAAGCACTAAACACACACAAGGGTTGTGTGTTTGTATGTGCGGTCACTATAGCCTGACCCAGTTCATCGAACAAAGGTGGTTTTCCTCAACTCTCTCAAAGACATCTAGATCTTTAAAAAAAAAAAAAACAAAAAAAGAAAAAGAAAAAGGATACTTGTAAGTCAAGATGAATAAAAGTAAATGAAGTTAAAAGGAATCATGCCACATTAAAGAAAATACTGGGGAACCCACCTGGTCCTCCCCAGGAGCTATCTCTGGTGCCAGGCCAAATCGTTGCCTATTATACACAGCTTCTTCTTTCGCTTTTTCTATAGAAACCACACTTTTTCCAGAAGAGTCCAATTTTCCCACAGGCAGTTTCCATAGCAGTGTTCGAGTGGCCTGGCACTGAGGGGGACGGGAGGGAGGCAGGTTGAAGGGCAAAGAGGAGAAATGAAAGGGATCCTGAAAGGGGAGGGAAGAAGGAAGGGCAGCCTTTTATGTCGACTGGGAACTTGTTTGTCAAGTTCTTGTAAGTCAGGGACTGTACGTATATCCAACCATACTTACTACAATTTTTTAAAAAGTCATTCAGAGTTGACATTTCCTAAATGTCATGTTTAGCTACAAAACACAACCCTGGCAAGACGTCAAAGGTACTGCCTTTGTTGCTAAAATCGGCTTTGTTCGGTCACAGCAAATAACTCACAAACTCAGTTGAAAAGCATTTTTTCGTGTATCCCAGAAATCACTTTAAAAGACATCTACAGACAGTAAAAGCTACTTGGATTTTCTACCCACTATGCCTCAACATGGGAAGAAAGGACATGAACAGGAATCCTTGGCAATGTTAGCCTCCCACTTTGGTGTGGACTCCGGAGGCAGGAGACCGAAGCACAGAAGCAAGATGGAGGCGGCCAAACATGGCTGCTGACACTGCGGAAGGCCTGTGGCTCCATTTCCAGGGTCACGAGGCTACAGCTGAAGTCATCTCATGGTACAAAGGTGAAGAACATCAACATTCTTTCCTACGAAGCACAAAGGGAACCTTCCCTAAAATTCATGCTCTTGTCCAATGCATCTTCTCTTCTTTGGGATAAAAGAGAGGGTCTGAGCTAATGATTCACGTTGTTAAAATTATGGACATGGGCAAAGAATTACTCATGGTTAGCTAAGCTTAAGATTTGTTCCAACACGCCTTCCTGAAGCGTCTCCTCTCAAAAACAAACTCACTAGGCAAATGTTTAACTTCATTAAGCCTGTACTGACATCAAGAGGGTAGATTTCCAATGGACTCGGCCATCCAAAATGTGGATCAGGCCTCTTCACCGAAGGCCTGCTCGGATATTTATGGAATGTTCTCTTCTGACTAAAAAGAGGAGCAAAGTTCAGACAAGAAAATGTAGGAGCTGTAGTTGCCTACAATAGTGTGATGTATTTCTGGTTTAGACTAGAGCACAGAACTTGTAAAAGTCACTGCTTCAGTAAGAACTGATAGAAATGTGTCTGAGTAGCAAACACCTCCAGAATTATCGTTGGGGGGATAAACTAAAGTAAGTCAGGTAGGTGTGTGTGTGTGTGTGTGTGCGCGCGCGCACACGCAAGAGGGGACAAAACAAAGGGTCTTCAGATTTAAAATTTGGACATTTGGGGTACTGCAGCAACGGGAGGTAGGGGTGAAGGGATAGAAGTGAGTGAGAAAATCAGGGGCTACAGCCATGTGCTCCAGTTTTCCCCTTTGGGGGGTACTGACTTCCTGTAAAAAAAATGAGGTTTATTTTCATAAGAGCAGTGAGGAATCGCTAGGCAGATGTGTGTGGGTTGGCTCTGGCCCTTGCTTAGCACACAGGAGCGATCTGCCTTTACGCTTCACCAAATATATCCATTGAAACACACACAAGGGGCCTCCACTTGAGTTGCACAAGCAAGATCCCAAATTTCAACGCTGTGATCATGCTGTTTGAGGAAAGTTTAAATGGGGCCAAATTTCTATTTGCAGAACCATTCTCAGATGTGGTTAACAACTTACATGCACTTTTTCCTCTCCTCTTCTCTGCTCCTCTACTGAAATCAAGGTATTTGGAAGATTTTTCTGCATCTTGATCAAGGAGGCACTGATAGTCACCAGATGTAGTTCTTAGGGCAAACCAGAACCTGTGACCCCCAGCCTGCTGCAGCAGAGCAAGAATGCTCCCAAGCCTTTTAAAGACCAGCCCTGCCATGTACGACATGTAGATGTTCCCGTCAAAGTAGCTCGCTTTTTGACAGCTAAAATTGGAATGTGGCCTTGAGCACACACACAAGAAAGCTCACCTCGCGGCTGTGTTTTTGTGTCGATGTGGGTGTTCCCCTTCCCCGGCTTTTTCACTTTTTTCCTCCTAGAAGCTGGTTTTTGTGCTGTTAATCCTCTTGGAATGTAGCTCTTATCACCACCTAGAAGAATTCATTACCCTTTGGCCCTCACTGCTCCCCAAGCCCATTAGACTAAGGAACAAGGGAGCGATTGTCTGGGGAGCTGCCCCCTGAATTCAGGTGCGCTGGCACTGAGTTACGGTGTACCCGGTTTTTCCTATAATCAAAAAGGAAGGGGAGAAATTAATCATGCTGCCCCCTCCAAGGGAGTGGGAGGAAAAGAGGCTTCAGGAACAGAGGCTGGGGCCCCCGCCATTAAATCCAGCTATTCTAAAGCCAAGGGTTTAAAAAAAAAAAAAAAAAAAAAAGGCAGCAGGTTCACAGGAGCATTCCATAGCTGCGTGTGCACAAGGCCAGAGCAACTGATCAATAGCGGGGTTGGTGGGGGGGACCGGTTAAACCAGTTATTTGGGATGATGTTTAAGAGAGAGAAACACTGCTTGTTTGCCTTTCTTTTTTAGTTTCTGCTGGTTGTATAGTGGCTACGAGACCAAAGCGTTTTGTATTTTACAGACAGCTTGCAAAACTCATTTTACGTCTTTAAGTGCATGCCCCTTTCTATCGTCCTTAAATCGCCAGTTTCCCTCACAGGAGAACACAAACTCAGAATACCAATGCAGCCTGCTTCTCTTTTGGTTCTAAACCATGAGGCATCGTCTCAGTCTCATCGGCTAGGCGCTATCAAAACCGGAGAGGAGGGACACAGAAACGCATCAGTCTCTGGTTGTTTCTTCAAGCACATCAATGTAAAACTTGAGATTTGAGCCTGAAACATAAAAACTGAGATGTACCTGAACCAGAAAGATAGCCAAATGGACTGGAGAAGAGATAGAACAACATTGTCAGAAGCCATTAAAAGGTAACAGAAAGTAACCATTTAATTGAACAATACTGAACTAGACCCCCCCCTCTTAAAGAACTATGTCAAGGGGGCAGGGATTTATAACCAAGCTCTTCAGGTGTTTCTAGAATCCAATATTTCCTGAATGAAGTCCAAGGCTATCTCACACTTAAAGACTACATTATCGTTTGCTATGTTTTTACAGGGCTGAGCTGTAGCTGTTTTTGAAGCAAAAACTCAATTTATAATCTCTCACTGGAGGAATGGGGGAGGGGTAAACGCCAAAATTCTTATGTCTCACTTTTCAGTTTAAGGTATGTAAATCAGTCGTCAATTCCGAATCCAATATTAGTGACTCCCTTTGGTAACAATTATGCATGTCAGAATACCAGGAATAATGTAGGATTAACTAAAATACATCAAGTGTTGGAAAAAAGTTACTGACAGGCGAATAAATTTATTTTTTTTAATGGAAAATTTTAGTCCTTGGCAAAATAAAATATGTGCCATTCATTTAATTTTTATTTCTCAGGATTTTGCAAAGTGTCTTGCATTCAAATATTTTTACTGTAGACATGTTGCTGCAGTCACAAAAACCCACCACCATACGTTAAGTTTACTCACTTAACACACATTCGATCCCCGGCATCCCTGATATGTGCGCACTTGTGGGAAAGCTTTCTACGGCTGGTTAGTGCATCTGAAAACACAAACACTGAGAGGGATGTTTGGCGCTTCCTCCCAGCGAGTGCTCAGCTACGGAAGAAACATACAAATCTGACTCCCCCTCAGAATTCTCATTGATTTCCATCCATTGATTTTATAGCGGCGCATTTCATTTTCAAAACACTTTCATAAACATGATTGTGAGCCACGCTGTGAGGTTAATTTTTGGTGGTAACACAAAACCCGAGATTTGTTATTTGGAAGGTTCCTTGGTAGTGACTGCACATATGGTGTGTTCGTTGCTGGGGGTAACGCCTCACACATCAGTATTGAGAGATTTCCTTAACCCTTTCTCTGTAGCGGAAGGCCATTATCCCCAACACTCAAAAAAAAAAAAAAAAACCTAACTGCAGTCATCCTTGGTCGGTCACTATTTACTGGGCCTTTTAGGTCCATATGAGAACCTCATATTAAGAACATGAAAGTTTGGACAATATACCGAGAAGGGGAGGCTACTAACATTCAGCGGGGGTGGGAGGAGATATGCTGATCTCTGCTTCCTTCCAGAACCTACTAGTATGGCGAGAAAGAAAGAAAAAAGGTAGAAGCCCAGGAGGACGACAAATGGGCAAAGAGCCACAAGCGGCTGACACGTGACACACCAGTTTGGGAAGGTGGAAGGCATACTAAAGAGCCAAGGGACCCTGCCGAGGTGACTGACACCTAAGGACCCCCGGACAAAAATGTAAAGGGAAGGCCAGCCAGTCGGTCCCCAGAGAACCCCAAGATGGTTCAGAAGGGTGACAGATCTACCTCCCCTCAGAGCAGCCAGGCAACCCTCATCCCCAGCCCTCGAGACATGGGTTTATTCTCCAGAAAAATGGACTCCGAGAGGCCAGAGGCTTCCAGGGTGATGGAGGACGTCTGCGCACCAGGCTGGAAACAAGGGGCTAAGGAGGAAGTCAGGGCACTCACAGGGAGACCTCCTGCCCTTCTCCAACTCAATAGCTTAGAAGGGTGGTTACTCTTAGACCTCCAGGCAAGAGATGAAGACTCAATTCATGCGAAACAGAGTGACCATGATAGCAAGACCTATAGATGTTGACATCTGGGGAGGGGGTAGGTGGCTTCTAGCAAACGGAATTTGCAGAAGAGAACGAAGTCCTGTCTTTCAGGGCTTCAAGAGACCGGCCATTAACAGGAGAGCAGGAGGAGAGGTTTTGAGGATAACCAATAGAGTCTGGTGGCCACAGTCATTATTTCCTCTGACCTGGGCCTCAGGAACCTTGTGCTTTAGGTCCTGCCTGTGTCACCGACTCTTCACGCGACCTCTGAGTCACTTTTCCTTTCTGGGCTTCAGTTTCCAGTCCTTGGGTCCTATTATTTTTCAGATGCTCACTCTCCCCAGGAGGTCTCGGATGACAGACAGACAGTCAGGGGTCTTTAGCGTGGTGCCATCTGCAGTGTGAGGTCTCACTGATTTCTTGAAATCCTTGCTGCTCCCACAGCAGATGGCTGCCATTCTCGGACGGGAGGCAATGACAGAGAGGCTGTCTCCAACAAACTTGCCTCCTAAGTAAGTACAGGACAGGGCACCTACAATTTGCCAACATCAACTCTCCCTTTTCCACACAACAAAGGAAAAGCATCATCAGGTGGAGCCAACCCAAATTCAACCTCTTCACTCTCACACATTTTGTTTTTTTGGGTCATGAATGAAACTCAAGAGAAAAGAGCGAAAAACTCAACACTCCTCCCTCTTTTCAAGGGTCAACTCTGAAAATGGAACAATAGTTAACATTTACTAAACACTTAGACAGTCTGACGCACTGGCTAGACGCTCTATTTGCCTTTTCTCATTAGAGTCCGATGT
Source organism: Martes martes (assembly GCF_963455335.1). NCBI lineage: Eukaryota > Metazoa > Chordata > Mammalia > Carnivora > Mustelidae > Martes > Martes martes. Next base: position 184,110,070 of record NC_137890.1, read on the forward strand.
ACCCCATTTTACAGATGAGGAGATGGAGGCTCCCAGAGCTTGACTGAGCTACTGGGACACGTGAAGGGGCCAGGGTCAGACCTAGGTCTCCCTCTAACTGAACCCATAGTCTTGTTCCTACTGTCTTCGACTCGGATAGCCAGTCTCCCAGCCACGGCAAGCAAGCCTTCCACAGTCCACTCTCCGGTGACATTTCCTGTGGTTTCAAAGGATTGACATGATCAGCCCTTCCGCTGAAAAGCAACGAGGCGCACTGAAAAATCAATACTGGCTTCTGCAAGGAGCAGCCTTGCCCAAAGCTAATTGAAAGCCATCTGAACATTTTCAGAACTGTGGCCATAATCATCTGTCTTGTTGCATACCATGTCCCAACATGCAACTGCAGTAAATCACTTGAAAATCACTTCTGCATGTTCACTCATACAAAACAGAAGCCCACAATATTTTTTATCATTGCCCTGTAGCTCCTCCATCTAAACTCGGAGCCCTGGCATTATGGTTACATAATAATAGGCAGCTTGCTGACATTACCTTTTTAAAGTACCACTTTTTCAGGGTTTATCACAAGTCATTTTAAATTCCATTTAGCTCTAACTTGTTATACAACTTTATGTTTGGAAACAATGTCCTCTGTTGCACCAACAAGCTATACTGGAAAATACAGTTGCTTGGGGTTGAAATACATTTTTTGGCGAACTCTGATTCTACCCTTTCAGAGGGCCGTATATAGGGTGATAATGAGAAAGGGAAGTGATATGGCTTATTGCAAGGCATTAATCTGGAATATTAAATTCAGATATTTTGATATCTAATCTGGATTAATGGTGTGGCCTTGAGAATTCAATTTCATTGCCATAAATGAATCCAATGACCAAATCACTGCGTACTGTAACTTTGCAAACCAAATGATTAGTTTACCTCATTACAGAGTCTATAATAACTCAATGATGGACCTAAAGAAACTGGCAAGCTTGGTAGGGAGGATATCGTGCTTTGATCATCCAGGATCTATCCACTCCCATCTAGAAGACTCGGTTGGAGCTACCTCCAGAATGGGTCTGGGGGTGAGATACATGGCCCAGGATGAACCCAACAGCACGTCATTCTGAGTGTCTCAGTCATAGCTCTGATGCAACCTCAGTGGGCAATCAAGCCAATCAGAAGCCAGTCTAGACTTTGAGCTATGAGAAAACTAGACTTCCTCTTTGCTAGGTTTGAATGAAGACGATGGGACTAAAGCTGCCTTAGCCATCTTGTGGACACACGGAGCCCGGAGAAGAGCCGATGTAGAGGAATGAAGAAGCAGAGTCAAGAAATGCACAGCCTGGGACGCCTGGGCGGCTCAGCCAGTCGAGTGTCTGCCTTCGGCTCGGCTCAGGTCACAATTCCGGGGTCCTGGGGTGGAGCCCCACGTCGGGCTCCCTGCTCAGCAGTGAATCTGTTTCTCCCTCTTCCTATGCTCTCTGCGTGCTTGTGCTTACTCTCTCTCTCCCTCTCTCAAATAAATAAATAAATAAAATCTTAAAAAAAAAAAAAAAAAAGGAAGGAAGGAAAGAAGGAAAAAAGGCAAAAAGGCAGGCAGGCATAGCCCAGTTAACTGTTGCTGAGGAGGTTTCCAGGAAATCCGGTCTAAAGATTTCTCGGCTGGCCACCCCTAACTGCAGGAGGCAGTCTTTTGGGTGGGTACATTGGTCCCTTGAATAAAAGCAGGGTGGGTAACTCAGGAAGGAGGAAAGAATGGGTATTGAGTGGGCAGTTCCCAGTCTCTTCTGTGGCCTGTTTAGGTTGGGTTTTCTGTGCTTACTACAGAAAACAGATATCTTATGTGAGTTAAGGAGATACTACATATTTCAGAGTCTACAAATTAGACATCAAGCTAAAACACACAAGTAAAATCTCTGATTTGTAAATCTTTCATTAGAGTAACTGGATTTTTCTTTTACAGTAGATCTGTTTGAAATTGTTACTCCATTTTAAAATATGCTATCTACAATAAAAAATGCAGGGTTGGCAAGCATGTGTGGCCGCCAAATTTTTCATATTCAATGTAGATACTGAAAAAAGTGTTGCTAGAAATGTTAAATATCTTAATTTCTTCTTAAATCGTATGGATAAACCATACTACATACTTATGAGTCCACTGTCTCAAGGCAAGAGTTCTTCTGTTTCAAATTATGCCTTAAACTTCTATAGGTTAGGCTAGAAATGATAACAAATGTAGGAATGTTTGAATTGACATTTAGTTCTCAGGGGATGGCTTTTAAAACTGGAGAATAATGGAAGTGGCTGCTTTTAAGAATTTTTTTCATAAGTCACAAAGACATATCATACATTAGAGGATATAGAGAATGCCAGAATGAGATTCTCTCTGAAATCATGTCGTGTGGCATGAGAAAGGAAGATAAACAAGAAAACAATGGTTTATTGCACCAGGAGAGATAAGAAGGAGGGGAGTCACGGGGCTGAATTGTTAGCAGAAGCTCTGTCTTCAGTCTTGAGTTATGTAGGCAACAATACATGGCCTTTGTAGATCATTTTCATACAATCCTGGAGCTGAAGGGGAGCTTGAAAACCCCCAAATTCAGCCCACTCACTCTATAGAGAAAACCTTGGACCTAAAAAGCCTAGGTCACGTCTCCCGTGTTTTAGAACAGGTTCATGCCAGAGCCAGAGTCAAAACACAGGTTTCCCAACCCATGGCACAACATTTTTTCCACTAACTTCCATTACAGAAGATACAGAATGAGGAAGCCCATCAGCAAGATGTATACTATAATCTACATCAATGAGGACCGTGAACTCGTTCTGAAATTACACTTTTAAAGGGAGGAGGAAATTACTGTAGTACCAACCTGTCAAGAGTGAACAATGAGTAAAAATAGATGATATTGCCCATCCCTGAACTAAACTGGGCCCAGGAGGTGTGGACAGACAGAAGCCTCCATGATACCAAAGGAAGAGGCCGAGAGGTCATCAGGGTTTAACTGCTGGTGAGAATCTCATCTGCTAACAGAAGTGAGTTCTTTGTCACTGTCTGCTTCAACTGCCATCCACCTATTACCAAAACTCCCCTGGAGCACCGAGCAGTTCTCGGCAGTGTGACGCTCACCGTAAGCTTCCCCCCAAAATTCAAAACTAGGCAACAAGTGATGGAAAACCAAATCTTTGCAAGGTCTCTCTTCAAAAGAGAGGAAAACAGACACCAGGGACAAACTTGCAGAGTGGGTTAGTTTGTGTACGACAAGTAATAAGATAAATCCTTATTAATATGTTCTCATCACGTGGCAGCTTGTAAATATGAGAAATGCAATGAGTCCTCAGCTCAGCAGTTTCTCTGCGTCAACCTAGAAGGTGTAGACCTGAGGACTGGAAGTAGGAAGGAGCCCCAGAGTTGGTCTACTAGGTTGAGTCCCTTCATTTTGCAGAGATTAGGAGGAAAAGCTCCTAATCTCTGCGAAATCAGGTGTGTCGAAGAGCAATGACTGTCCTCAAATCACGGCGCACACGCTCAGCTGAAGTCAGTTTGCCAATCGATTCAGCTGAAACACATGCTGGTTATCCAGAATCAGTCATTTTCGTATGGTTTGGCTCACATACTTTCCTTTCCTCAATTAAAAATAAACTTTGTTGGTTCCTTCTTGTTGTAAAAGCAGTGTATGTTTAGAGTGGGAAAATTAAAGACCCAGATAAACAAAAAAGAACATTTTAAATGCCCATGATCATACCACCCAGAGAACCACTTTAAAAACCCTTAAACGTATTTCCGGGCCATTTTCTAAGAATACATCCATACATTAACAAAAATGTGACCACACTGTGCACACGTATTCTTTTAGAACATGATTTCTTCACCCAGCAATACAGAATGGATGTCTTCTCATTATCAACATTCATCTACAACATCCTCTGTAGTAGCTGAATAGTATTTCATTCTTTGACTAGAACATGCTGCTTGTAACTAATCTGTTTTGTACATGTGAACAATTTTTTATTTACCCTATTGTAAACAATGATGGGATTAACATCTTCGTGGCTAAAACCTTTGCATATATCCTCAGTTCTCTCCTCAATATAAATTCCTAGAGATAAAAGTTCTCTAACGAAACAGTGGACACATGTTAAAGGATTAAACGGGGCGCCCGGCTGCAGAGCCTGGGGCTCTAGATCTTGGGGCTGTGAGTTTGAGCCCCACGTGCAGCACAGGGTTTACTTAAAATAAAAATTTAAAAAAAATAGAAAAAAATAAAGGATTGAAAAATACATGTATTGCCAAACTACCCTCTACAAAGGGACTCACCTGGTTTGATTTACTTGAGTTACTTGCATATCAAGCATCTGGGTCAGTTCAGTGCTTTAGGAAGAGAAACTACAGGTATGCTTGGATTGGTCGGATGCAACAGATGCGCTTCTGTCTACGATTCTGATGACTGTTAACTACAGGCACTTTAATCGATTAGATGATTTTATACTAGGAGCTCCCTGTTTATACACCTCCAGCCATGATTAACTTACATATTTCCTTTCGACTCTTTCTTTGGGATTTGATGCCTTTTCCCCCTTCCCTGTGTTCAAGCACTCTTTTTATACACTTCACACCATTCTTAAAGAGATTCTAGACAGTTAGTCCCTGGCAGCATTCTTGTAGTCCTCTGATTACATGCATCAGCTAAAAAATCTATCATCCAAGTTAGGCTCCCAATTAGATGCCAGAACCAGTTTTCTGTCTGACATTTTAATGAAATGATAGCAAAGACATCTGACGCTCGGGCCAAATCCACAGTACCTAGAAGGCTAAAGACAGGAGGTGGAAGGTGCTGTCAATCCACACGTTTTCTTTTAAATTTTATTTGTTCCTTTTTATCCCACCTGATTCCAAAAAGGAATCTTTTTAAACATGTTTTCTAAATTGGACATTTTCATATCATCGAGGCTGCCAACTTCTTTCCTAACATAAGGATATTCTTCTATCATAACTGCTTGCTATATTTGGAGACTGAATGACAAGGATATTGTTCTTATCCAGAAAAGGGGGAAAAAATAACTCATTATGATCATGAAGACCCTCCGAAACCAAGTGACCCTGGGTATGCGACAGAAAACACTAGAAAGAACTATTAGAAAACACAGGAAGAACTAGGTATCCAGAATGCAGAAAAGCTTCAAAGAATCACAAAAAAAGTCAGGCCCTTAGGCTGTGCATTCCCCTCAAGGGACTGTAAGAATTCGGAACCCCCAACATCCTAATTTGTGAGAGAACTGTGAGACCTGAAAAAGCAGGAGCCTGCTAGCAGGCAAAGCAAGCCCAGAGTTAGGAGGAGGAGGAAAGTACTATCTTCTCTAGACCAGTGGCAAGAAAATACCCGTGTCCTGTGTGGCTTGTCTTTCCCAATCTCCTCTTCCTTTTTCTTCCCTGGTCCTCCTCTTCCAGCACATCTCCTAGGAGTCCAGCTCTGCTCTCCGGTCCCACATTTTGAAGCCCCCCCCCCCACTTTTTTTTTTTTTTTTTGCCATGGCCTTTCTAAGTCCTCATCTTCACACTTGATCTCCACTTCTTTTCCACTGGCCTAAACCTTGCCCCACATCCTTTTCTGTTTCACGGCCCCACGCCAGCGGTAAGAGACAAGGTCCCAGATGCTGTACAACATATTGAAAGACGCTTAATGACAAGTCACCAGTATGTGGTGAGCAGAGACTTGAAAGAAAATTGATTTTGCGTGATTTAGAAAAGAAAGAAAAAAAAAAGGAAAGGGTGTTGAGGGCTACATTAATGAGGGCGAGTTAAAGGGAACAAGTGTCAGTGAAATTCCTTGGCATATTAAAAGCGTTATGCCGAGTTTGCTGAGGCGCTAAATATTCCCAAATGCCACCATTTTGGAAGAAAAAAAAAAAGCATTTTTGTTGTGAAACTTGAGGTCTGCTGAGATTTCAGGAAAACCTCAAGAGAAACCTGTTGTTTTTCATCTGAACCAGCAGTATACCCAAGGAGCAAGGGCCCAAATCACCCAACTAACAGAAGCTATCAATGGTTGGCCCAAACTGAAGCCTCACAGTGTGTCTCTTCACAATGTGTGAATAAAATACTTATTTTATTTGATCCTCACCACGGTTTAGTAAGGTGGGTGTTACTATTCCCACTTCAGAGATGGGGAAAGTCAGACGCCCAAAGGTTACGGGACACAGTCGAGTCCCTCAGCTGTTATGCTCAGTGGCTGAGCGCACGGACCTGAAGCAAGACCACTTCGGTTCAAGGCCAGGCCCTGCCCACCATTAATTACGAGACCTTGGGCAACGCACCTTTACCATGCCTCGGTGTCCATGTCGTAAAACATCGACCCACGACAATACTCCCTCTGTCCCAGAACTGCTTGGAGAACCAATCGAGGTAATACATTAGAGCGGGTACAGAATTAGAAAGTCCCTCTGGCTTACACAGTAAGCGCTTAAAAAATGTTCAGAAGAGTCAGTTCCCAGAGCTCACTGTTTTAAGGCCAAACGAGGTATCCTTATTTTTAACAATTACATTGCTTCTGCGATTCATAATTTTATCAGTAGAGAATTAGCTATTTCTCACAAAAGGAAAATACATGCTAAAAGGAAACCCTGAATTGGATATAATGAGTCAAAAGGGAAGAAAAGAGCAAAAGTTCAAGTGCGGTTTCTTGAAAGAACCCCATTAATTTCTGTTTCCAGAAAAATACTGTACACGATTTAAGTATTTTCAGTCATTTTTGAGCACAATGAAAGGTCAGGCTAAATGGAAGTAATATTTGTGTAGCCCATGGTGACTGTCGGGGAGTCTGTTTCCCATGGCCCGGTCCTTGATGTGGACAATGAAGCACTTCTCGGGGCCGTGCTGGCCCCCCCCCCGGCCCTCCCGCCTCCCGCTGCACCCACTCCACGTGAGCCTTCTGTGACGGGAGGAGAACAAAGCTGCAGCTGGCAACTCCGCAGTGCTGGGGAAAGAGCAATTTCCCTCAGAGAAGAGGGCAGTGGGAAATCGGCCGAGGAGCAGCGCCGGGACACATTTTCTCGTTTGTACTCTCCTGCGGCCGTGGGGGCCAAAATAAAATAAAATAAAATTTTAAAAAGGCTGAAGTGCAGAGAATGTGGTGCCGGGAGAGTGGGAAAGAACAGAGGGAACAACCGATACTCGAGACTGTCAGATGCAAACCGCAGGCCGCTGGGAGAACGAGGAAGAAAGAACCAGCCCGCAGAGCATCCCGAGGCAGCAGAGAGAGCGTCACGCGAGAGAGCCAAGAGAGTGGCATGGCAGAGAAGTTCTGGAAGAGTACGCATGCCGGCCTGGGAGATGGCCTCGGTGGGCTTCGGAGCCAGCACCTATGGGCTGCCCCTGTGAGGCCCGCGAGGTTTCTTCCCGGGAACGGGCCTCCTCCGACAGCCCCACGTGAAGCGTGCTTCTGGGGGCACAAGTGTAGACCGGAGGGTTCCAACGTCAAGTGCAGCAGGAAGGAACCCAGCTAAGGAAGCAAGGGTCAGGGCGTCTTTGACCTAAGAGTTACATGTGAAAAAAAAAGGAAATCTCCCTCAAAACAGGAACATATTCAGCATTAAATCACAAAGTTATGAACTGTTGTTTAGCCCAGAAGTTCTGCCATGTCACGAATGTAAAAAGAACGTAACATATGATATCTGTATAGTATTTTCAAGTTTATAAAGCATTTTAATAAAAGTGATCTTCTGTCCCACAGGGATATTTTTCATGCCCCAACAAGACACATTCTTCACATTACTATGAGTCCTGTTTAACGACTGACTTGATGCTACAGCAAATTTTTTTTTTTAATCTATAACTACTACTTACAGAGTTTTATCTATAAATATGATACATAAAAGCCAAATGGTGGGGTTTAGGTACTGAATCTGTTCCAAAACATCTACTACTTTTCCAGCATGACTAACTAAACGTAATTTACATTAACTGAACTAGGTGTAAACATTGCGATACTCCGCATAGACCACTAAGCGTATCTCATTAAGAAGTTTCCGTGTTTCCAAACCCTCAGACATTCGAAGGGGGTACTATAGAAGAGTAATTATTTTTAAAAGAATATATTAAAAGATATCCCTCAAGGGTCTTTAAAAACAGCTCTTAATAGCATAAACAGGAAGCATGCTATAAGGTTATGAAGAATGGTGGAGTAAAAATGATTGTGGCCTATTTCCATAAAGAAGCATGGAAAAAAGAAAACAAGCTAAAATTACTTCCAGCTTGCTGAGTTAAAACGAACTGTCATGTCATTAGGCAAGTGTCTTATTTACTCTTTGCCCTATATACAATAATAACATGTGTTGTTGAGAGTTAAGAGTTCACATTAGCATTTTTTAATTTAGGAAAAGGGGGAAATTGTAAACCCTAAGGAACAGTGCTCTGGTTGACATAGTCCAGCATGCCTGGAGGGTGATGTGTACTTTGAACCCAAATCTTTATTAAACACTCTGTCCTTGAGATATGAAGAGAACCCTTCCGACCCACAGTCAGCACAGCGTTCGCTCTGAGGTTCTTTCTTTCTTTCAGCTTTGATGATAGATTTGTGCTGATCTACCCTCTTTTGGTCATCTGCTTTCCTATGTGACCGACAGCATACGTTTGGGAGACAGCTGCCCGGCTCTGGGAGAGAAGTTGCAGCCCGGAGAGGGGAAGTGAAGCAGAGAGCTAACCCTTGGCCTTGGCACCCGGCGCTCATCAACGGATGTGTTAAAGCAAATTGCTATCAAGTAGAAACTCATACTGCCAGTATGGTGAGAACTCTGCAAACCTATTTACATTAAGAAATGCTGTAATCAGCTGAACCTTTTCTTCGGATATGTTAACTTCTGGAGTAAATTAAGCCTTCTGGGAAATTGTATCAATTCCTTCTATACCATTTTTTACATTATTCTGGGTCTTGGTTTCTCCAATCCCTTAGTCCCCATCACAGTGGTACCCTGTTGAGGTCTTTGGCAACCCTCACTGCTAGTTGTTTTTGCTGTGTTTATTCACGTGGTTCCTTGTGTCTTCACTCTCTGGCTCCTCTACTACATTATCAGCTCCCAGTACTGAAAGATCCCAATCTACTGAACTTGGGTACTGATTCCCTGATCAGAATTTATCTGGCCCAGAGTATATCTGGCCCGATACATAATTCGTGAATATATAAATCACAGAAAGAACTGCCAGGGTATATTCCTTCTTCCAATAGATACTAATTAAACATGCCTATGTACCTGGCAATGGGCACAAGCACTGCGAATACTGGTGAAGAGAACTTACATTCAGACAGCCAGTGGTCTGTTGTGGGGCTAGCTGAATATATCATGTATTATCTTGATAAATCTTTGAGCAGGCCACAGAGAAAGAAGACGAAAAGGGAACACCAGCTCGTTAATCAGAGCGCAAGCTCACAGAGGACAAAACCGCATCTCTCCCACTTCTTTGATTTAATCTCCTTAACTCTCTGCCACTCTAGGTAAGCAACACATGTCCTCATAATTGGCCGCCAGAGCCCTCCTCAAGCTCTCTTTTCAGAAAGCTTTGCAAAAGTCTTATGAACAATTTTGCTGTTCCAGAAAATGTTAATGCTCAAGGTACCCCTTTAAAAGAAAAGGAAAATTCCTCTGAGATTTTTTTTTTTTCCTCAGTAACAAGGAATGCAATTAGGCCTATACTTGGCACTTTGTCAGTTCCCAGAGCCAAGAGATCTCAGGGTTAGGAGAACAAAGCTACCAAGATGCTTTTGCTATCGACTATGGCCGGCCCAAAGTTCAAGGGTTAAAGCCTGAGAATGTTTTACCCCTTGACTTGAATTTCCCACATAAGTAACTTCCAAATACCAAAGCTTAGGGGGACCAGAATGCAAAATCCTTCCCATTATTTTATTGAAATATTATGTATGCTGTGATTTATTGCTAATGCTGGACTTTGAAAGCATTAGACAGGATACCTGCAAACCTTCAGACAACAGCTGCCAATACCAGTTTAACATTTCATGGCTCAGCAGTTAAAATATGACGAATAATAAATCATCCTTGTAACCAGTGTGAGGCACTTGGTTGGTAAGGCTGGTGAAAAAGAAGGAACTATAGGTAGTGATTTAAATCAGCACTTCAGACGGGGGAAGGCTAAGGAAATGGTGATTGTTATTGTCTGTCTTCAGTGGCATGATTTCTCTAAGAAAGCAACTTCTTTACAGAAGGAAGACGTCCCTGTGTATTAACAACAAAAACCGTGATGATTTCAGATGTACACGTGCTTGAGAACAAAGACTTTCGGAACTCTTTATAGCTTTATGGCAAATGATCCAAATGGGACAATAGGACCTGTCAGGGACTGAATCTGAAAGTGATGTTTAGTTGTTTTAGAAGACAGTCATTGCTTTTTCAGGCACATAAATACTTTCATCATTTCCATTCTTGAAATATTACAAATAATTGCCTAAGCCCCAGTAGAACAAACACTCCTTATCAAATACCTGTTGGCTGTGAGGACTGGCCGTACACATCTGTTTAGGAAAGTCTGTGATATATTCAAATATGCTTTAAGAGGCTCCCAACAGAAAAAAAAGGTACGGCCCTTTAATAGTGTGACGACTCGTCTGTAGTACGCAGACCCTGCACCTCGCTTTCCATCTTTCTGCTTCGGCAGAAAATGCTAGGGCAAGCCGGGCTGTCAGTGAAACGACTATCAGCATTAGGAATGCTAAAGTGTATTTAATACTTTCTTTCTATTTTTTTGAAGATTTTATCTATTTGACAGAAAGCGACACAGCAAGAGAAGGAACACAAGCAGGGGGGAGAGGGAGAAGCAGGCTCTCTGCTGAGCAGAGAGCCTGATGTGGGGCTTGATCTCATGACCTGACCCGAAGGCAGATGCTTAACTGACTGAGCCACCCAGGCACCCCAATACTTTCTTTCTAACAAGAGGTCAAGCAGTAGCTAAATGTAGACACAGAGTTGAACCCTAGAGATACAGCCTAAGCAAAAGGATTCCTCTTAGCACCTACACAGAAATGTCTACATCAGTGAAAGTGATTTCAAGTTCAGTGGACACCTAAAGAACATGAGAGAAACAGCCCAGGCTCGGTTAGGAATGTTGACACTTACTAAAGAAATCAGTCCTCTAATTCTGTATTTATACTTGATTCTTTTTTTTTCCCTAAGATTTTATTAATTTATTTGACAGGGATACAGCGAGGGAGGGAACATAAGCAGGGGGAGTGGGAGAGGGAGAAGGAGGCTTCCCACCGAGCAGGGAGCCCGATGCGGGGTTCAATCCCAGGACCCTGGGATTATGATCTGAGCCAAAGGCAGACGCCTAAGGACTGAGCCACACAGGCGCCCCTATACTTGATTCTTTTAATGTAAATTCCTTAAAGAAAGTTGAGTCATTACTAATACCAGTTTGTAGGTAGAAACTCCTGGGACCAGACCTCCCAAGAATGCTGTCTATACTAGGTGACCCTGGCCCCTCACCCAAGGCTGCCTGGTAAAAAGCGGTCAATCAATCCAAGTTGGACAAATTAGATTCTCTCTTCCCAGAGCTCAAACTTGGAAGCATGAAACGCAGAGGGTAAAAGTCACCAGTGTCACATTAATAGCAATACCTCAGAGAAGAGGGGCACAGAACCTGTGCTGGGACCGCCAGAGCTTCCAGGCTTGAAACCCTTCGTGTGGTTCCATGGCCCCACCCTTCCTTCAAGTCTGGGAGATACAGACCAGGATACTTCCAGTAAAAAATATTAAAATAATTGGTGTTTTTTGCTTTTGTTTTTGTTGAAGCAAATCAGTCCATTTCTGTAGCTCCCAACCAAAGATCCTTCTAGGTTAAGGCCATCAGCACTTTAATTAAGAAGTTACATTTCCTTAAAGGAGAAGTATCAGGGGCACGATCATAATTTGTCGCATTTGTAGGAAACTCTACATTTTACACATGCTCTCGTATGTGATCCCCGTAAGGGCTGGAGAAGGGTTGCTGTTATCACCCTCGCAGTGGAGGAAAGGCAACGCAGCTCAGAGAGGGTATTACCTGTGCGCTGGGGCTGTCGGCAAAGGGCAGAACCAGGCTTAGGAGCCAAGTCGACTGACAGCTGATAGTGCCCTTCCCACTGCAAGCCATGACGCGTATGCCGTCCAGTACTTGCTATTATTTTTGCTTTGTGAAAGCCTACCTGTTGGTATTCAACTTTTATTTTTAGCATACAAAACCTGTAAGTAAAAGGATATGTTTGTACAGAGAATACAAACAAAACAGAAAAACAGAACTATTCTGAGTGTGTGTGTTTGTGTCTTTTCATCTCTCTTACTCCCAACTCCAACACAGGCTTGAGAAAAGTTTTAATAAAGTAAAATATTTAAGCTATTGCCTCGCTGTTGATATTTGCCAACAGAAAAAACATTAGGGCTGACGAGTGCCTCATTTGATACGGGTAGCAAGTCTACCATCTTCTACATAGTTTAACTATTAGCAGGGAGTACCCTTTGCACTACAAGGCAGTGGTGTTGAAGATGTTTTCAACATCTATCCCCGAATATGTGCAGTTGTTCACTTACAATCATGTACAGATATTATTATATTAACAGGTTATACACTTTAAAGAATAGGAACAAAATAGAAAAGGCCAGATTTTGGTAATCATGACTATCTCAAGGCAAATACACACAGGATAAGGTTAATGATTAATTAACCATAGTAGACATAAATCCGCAGGTCTCCCAAATACTTTAGAATTTTCGTGGTCAGCTTCTTGCAAGATCTGATTTTATGATCATGGTCATTACCTCATAATGTGGCTGACAAAGAGTTTGTGTTGAACTCTGCCATTTAGTTGTGGCTTACAATATGAAAATTCCCTTCCATTTAGGGAAATTCTTTACAGACTCTTTGAAAGATTCTGTTAGTTTGTGAGGGTTTGTTAAAACTAAAACATAAAATCTGTAAATCCAGTTAAATGAGGCACAAGATATTTCACAGAAAACCTAAGTGGAGGAAGCAGTGGGGAAGCCACTGTGAAGGGCCGGGCCTCGCCTCCCTCTCTTCAGGTGATAACGGACACCCCCCCACCCCGACATGTGGACCCAGGGGTTACGCCAGTGCCAGTGTCATCACCAGCAGTCATCACAATGTTTTATGAAAATAAAATGAATGTAAATACAAGTTCTAATCAGTTTCTTTTCCACCCAAATGAATCTTCTCAAGAGCTCCCCAGGGTGCACAGTGCACTTTGGAGGCCATGCCACAAGGCGACAGTTTACTTCCACAGCAACCTACAATCACAGGAATCTCTAGGCCTAAAACTATGGAGGACAAGGACAAACCAAACCAGGCCACAGAGAAAGTTATTTCGCATTTTAAAAACTTTAAAAATCACGAACTCAGCCAGAAAAGCACATAAAACATTAACGCTTGATGCAACGTGCCGCATGTTATCCACGGAACTACCCGACCAGTGGAAAAACAGGACCAGTGCCAGCACCCCCGCAAGCCCTCCAGGTCCCTTCTCTTCCCTAGCACACCCTCCCCTAAGAGGTAACCGCTATCCTAATTCTTTCAGTAATAAGTTCCTTCTCTTTATAGTTGGAGCCACTTATGGACGGCCCCCTTTGCAGCAAAGTGTGGTTTTGTCTGTTTTCACACTTCATATAAATAGAATAAGACTGCTATATATTCTTTTGTATCTTCCTTTGAACATCCTGTCTGTAAGATACATCTGTGTTATTGTGTGCAGCTCTGGTTCATCCTTTTTCATTGATATGTAGCATTCCGTCTTATTACAACACAATTTAGTCGGCCCTCTGCTACTGATAGATATTTGGGATGGCTCTTATTTAAGATGCTACTAAGAACATTTCACACCTGTATCTGGAGGCACCTGTGGGTACATTTCTCTAGAATACATACACACATGCACAGAGTGGAACTGCTAGGTCCTAGCACAGTTTAAAAAAAACCTACTTGTGGCCCCGACTTCAAACTGTGCTACAAAGCTGTAGCAATCAAAACAGTATGGTATTAAAAAAACAACAACAACAACAACAACAACAACAAAAAACCAGTATGGTATTGGTAGAAAAACAGGCAGACAGCCCAATGGAACAGAACTGAGATACCAGAAATACACCTACACATATATGGACAATTCATTTATGACAAAAGAGTCCAGAACATACAATGGAGAAAAGACAGTCTCTTCAAGAAATGGTTTTGGGAAAAGTGGACAACCACATTCAAAAGAGTGAAACTAGGCGACTATCTTAAACCATACACAAAAATTAACTCAAAATAGATGAAAGACTTGAATGTAACACCGGAAGCCATAAAATTCGTAGAAGAAAACATCGGTGGTGAGCTCCTTGACATTGTTATTAACGACATCTTTGCAGATCTGACTCCAAAGGCAATGGAAACAAAGGCAAAAATAAATGGGACTACATCAAAGTAAAAAGCTTCTACACAGCAAAAGAAACATTGTCCAAATGAAAAGGCAACATACTGGATGGGAGAAGATATTTGCAAACCCTATATCCAACGGTTAATATCCAAAATACATACAGAATTCCTATAACTTAACAACAAAAACCAAACAACTCAATTAAAAAATGGGCATAGGATCTGAATAGGGATTTCTCCAAAAAAGACATACACATAGCCAACAGGTGCATGAAAAGATGCTTGATTTCACTAATTATCAGGGAAATGCTTTCAAAAGCACAATGAGATATCACCTAACACCTGTTAGAATGCTGATTATCAAAAAGACAAAAAAATAACAAGTGTTGGAGAGGACGTAGAGAAAAGGAAACCTTTGTGCACTGCTGGTGGGGATGTAAACTGGTGCGGCCACTATGGAAACCAATATGGAGGTTCCTCAAAAAACACTGCAATAAACTTAAGGGTGCATATTAACTTTCCAAATTAGTATTTTTATGTTCTTGGGATAAGTACCCAGAAATGGAGTAGCTGGTCATATAGTAGTTCTATTTAATTTTTTTTCCACAAAAAAAGTCTTTCCTGTGTTCACTGCAGCATTATTTACAATAGCCAAGATACATAAACAACTTCTGTGTCTGTGAATAGATGAATGGATAAAAAAAGATGTGGTCTATTTACATAATGGAATGCTACGCAGCTGTAAAAAAGAATGAAATCTTGCCATCTGCAACATCATGGAGGGACCTTAAGGGTGCTGTTCTAAGCAAAATGAGTCAGATGGAAAAAAAAATGAGTCAGATGGAGAAGGATAAATATCATACGACTTCACTCATATGTGGAATCTAAAACAAAACAAAACAGAAGAATAAACAAAACAAACAAAAACAAGCTCACAGATACAGAGAACAGACAAGTGGTTACCAGAGAGGAAGGGGGTAGGGAATGGGTAAAACGGATGATGGGGGTCAACTGTATCATCACGGATGGTAACTAGGCTTGTGCTGGTCACTCTGTAGTGTATACAGATGTCCAATTATAAAACCATACACCTGAAACTTATATATTTTTTGAAACTTCCATTTTTTTAAAAAAGAAAAGAAAATAGAGATGACTACAGATTACAAAAACCAAAAAACAAAATCCACCTAAGGGAAGGTAATTTTAGTGCATCTCTTGGCAATCAATTTTAATATGAACTAACCCTTCTGGAGCCATGAGGAAAGCTCATTAAATTACTAGATTTATCTTTCCCTGGATTTTCACTCCTGAACATTCATTAAATTTGAACTACAATATTAAATACATTTAACTCTGTTAAAAATAGTTTGAAATTTTCCAGTGAATTTATTGAAGTTAATTCTCTCAATCCCCTTCCCCATATATATATATTTTACCTATTGTAATCACAATTTTCCTTTTAATGAGGGCCAACACTGTATCTACAAAACACTCATTCAAATTTTAAAGAAATCTTGCACCAAAAGGATTCAAGTTAACACTCATATTGATCAAGCACGAAAAGCCAAAAATGTTAACTCTGTAGCCAGTCTGAGGAATACAAATACGAAAAAGAAATTAATTCCAACTTTAGTGTCTCCAATGTTTCATAACCATCACAAATGATCTCCAAATGGCCTGAATAAATAGGACATACTTTGATGATGGTATTGTGGCACCAGCCAAACTGGCCTGCTCATCAGTCTCACATTGTCTTACTGATAACAAACATGGTAACGAACATTTATTATAGTGCCAGGTACTTTCTGCATATTAGTTCATATATGCAATGCTATTCTCTTTTCTTTTCTTTTTTTTTAAAGATTTTATTTATTTATTTGACAGAGATCACAAGTAGGCAGACAGGCAGGCAGAGAGAGAGGGGGAAGCAAGCTCCCGGAGCAGAGAGCCCGATGTGGGGCTCGATCCCAGGACCCTGGGAATCATGACCGGAGCCGAAGGCAGAGGCTTTAACCCACTGAGCCACCCAGTCGCCCCTGCAATGCTATTTTCATTCTCAAAATAATTATTAAGGTAGGTACTATTATTCTTCCCAACTAAAAAGGAAACTGGGGTTCAGGGAGGAAAGTGACTTGACCAAGGTCCATGGCAGTAAATAATCGAGTTAGACATCAAAACTCAGCCTCCTGGGGCTCCTGGGTGGCTCAGTGGGTTAAAGCCTCTGCCTTCCGCTCAGGTCATGATCCCAGGGTCCTGGGATCGAGTCCCGCATCGGGCTCTCTGCTCAGCGGGGATCCTGCTTCCTCCTCTTTCTCTGCCTGCCTCTCTGCCTACTTGCGATCTCTGTAAAATAAATAAATAAAATCTTAAAAAAAACAAACAAACAAAACTCAGCTTCCTGGTGTCTCAGTCCGTACTCTACCACACTGTCTGGGAACATACTGGTTTCGTTGTTATCACCGTTGGCATCGTTATTATTCTGATAATGACAAGAACAGTTCTTTAAAACCAGTGTAAGCATGCAAACCAATAGGAGGGAGAAAAATCTATGTACATTTGTTTTGATCTATGAAAATTTTGTGAAAATGACTGTAACCAAGCAACTCTAACTCTGGGAGAACTAATTAAGAAATGAATTAAGGGATTCAATGCATACCCAAATTAGTCATCAGAGCTCAAAGATCTGGCGTTCTGGTCTGTATCCAGCTTTGGCACTTGCATCCAAAATAAACATGACCAGATAAGAACCACAAGCTCACAATTAAAATGGATTTATATGGCTTATGCGTCCACATGGGAGAGGCCTCTTCCTAATTGAATTCGGACACCTCTTCAGTTATTGTGGGTTTCATCTGCCATCTCCCTACTCTTTTGTAACTGCTGGCAATAGGATTATGCTGAGGGAGAAATCATTTCAATCAGTGATGTGTGCAGAGCGAGCATAAAAAGAGAAAAGAAAAGCCTTTGAACTGTAATTAGAAAATTCCTTAAGTGTGCTCATGTGACATATGTTTGAGACGACGACTAAGTGGCAAGACGAGTCACAGAATGGATGTCCGACGTCACCGTCCTGGGATAAGCGGCCAGTAAAAGTAGTGTTCTGACATGCGATTAGAGTCATCTTTCGCAGGCCACAACATTCCTGCTTTCCACCTCTAATATGATTAGTGACGGACAGCTGGAGGCATCTCATTCTCCTGACAAAAATATGATCAGAATTGTTTTCAGTTGGTATATCTTCCCATCAAGCTCTTTGTTGCCTCCTAGCAGAATAATCGGAGTTTCTGATTATTTGGTACGTTCCAAGAAAACAGTAATTGATTGTGCCCTTGCTTGTCTGATGGAGAGAGGGCTGCCAGAATTTACATAGTAACTCTTCAGTCGCCTAACCCAAGAAAAACTAAGCAGCGGGCACGTGTGTGTGTGTGTGTGTGTGTGTGTGTGTGAGAGAGAGAGAGAGAGAGAGAGAGAGGAAATCCAGCCAGTAGTTTCCATAATAATTCTCTTTGAACAACTACAAAGTGTTTTCAATGGTGATTCAGAATTCAGATATGAGGAAGTAAAATTATTCTTTTCCACTCATGGAAAACTACCAACTCCCACCAATGTTAATGGCTCTTTTCAAAAAGTTAGTCATCTTACTACTAAAGTTTCAGGGTTATTGAAAAAAAAAATCAAGTTCAGATTTAACATTCATGGAAATATTCAGGTGCAGTGAGACCTCATTCATTTGGTCTACCTCAGTTCAGAATTTAATCATTTGGCAGTGTCCAGACCAGGGGTGATCTTTTCACAATGAATATGTGGCTTGCTAAGCAAATTAATTTAAACAAGCAAGACTACTGGGGGGAAAATAAAAATATTTCAGGTAAAGTATGATAATCAAAAATAACAACATGCTTTCTGTACAGCAAACACTTTTGATGTACCCATTCAAATACTAATGACTGATAACAATAATAATTACCATTTAATTAAATGTCAATCTTGTACAGTTCAGGTTACATACATGAGCTAGAAATATCCCAACAACTCTGCAAGATGGGTAGAATTATCCCCATCTCAAAGAGGAGGAAACCCAGGCTCGGAGAAGCAGGTAACATGCAAATACTGCATAATTACAATGCAGCCAAAGAAGGGTGCAAAGCCAGGTTGTCTGGCTCAAAAGCCTACACCCTTCCACGCCCACTCAACACTGAGTGAGCCCTGAAGACAGCACGACAGACTTCTAGAGTCTCTGGACCAAGTTCTTCAACAACAGCGGCAAAAAGAGAATCCCTACAAGAAGGGATAGCCAGGCAGTCTGGCTCCAGAAATCATCCTTCTTGTCTGTAGAAAGAATGATTCCTTTATACATCACAAGGGCATCTATAATATCCCTATTGGTAGGTGGAAGTATTTTGCATGCATGAAACTACTCAGGAGAAATGCACAGAAATACTGACGGAGGTGGAGAAGGGGGATACAGGCGAGGCAGGAGTGCCTTGGGTCCACTGCCCCTTCCCTACACCCCATCACATGTGACTTCAGCCTACACCCCTATAGACGAGAACTGGCGTGGAGACCCTGAGGGGCTGCCAAGGGCTGTGATGAGGCCTCTGGGAGTCAGCGGATCGTGCAGGGACAGCTGGGCCGTGGGCAATAGAAGAGAACATGGAGAAGGGAAGGAACATCTCTACTTACCCAAGAATCCACGGAGATATTCCTGAAAGCAGCCTGGATTCTGGAATGCTCTAGGAAAAAAGTAAATGTGGGAGGTCAGATCTCACATTCAGCAGGCAGATCACCCTGTTCCATCACATCCCAAGCACAGTATCTGGAGTCAGGCAGACACGAGATTAGTCCTTCCTTACCTACTACTTCATGGCTGTTAGGGAGATTAAGCTCTCTGTGCCTCAGTTTACTCAACTGTGAGAGGGGTATAAGAACATTACCCTCCTCACAGAGATGTTGAGAAGACTGGATAATATGGAATTCATGCCATGAACTCAAAACACAGTAGTTTTAATAAGTATAATAGCCAACATTTATTGTTTAGAAAGTGCCCAGCATTGCGCGCTAGGGCTTCAAATAGGCTAACTCTTCAACACCCTGAGGTAGGCACTAGTGCCACTGGCATTCTGCAGATGTGGAAAATGAGGCACTGCAAGCTCACATCACGTTTCATCAAAGCGTACTGGGTAAGCGGTGGAGTGGGGACATGGGACCCTCTGGCCCCCGAAGCAGGATGCTACGCAGTGATATCCTGCCTAATTCATTACAAATAAATGTTAGCTACTGTTATTATTACTGTTATGAAATTCTCCTCTCCAAGAGATCGTCTATAATGTTCCCGAAACCCCAGGGAGCTCACCATTTAGCTAGTCACCACTCAGGCACACAGACAGGTGCTGGGATCCTAAGTCACTAAGCCAACAATCACTTCAAGTGTCCCCCGAGATGCTCTGTGAAGCGCTGTGTGGGGCTGCAGGGGCTTGGGTCTTTGATCCTGGAGTCAGGTCAACCTCCGTGAAGCGAATGGAGAATGCCAACAAGGAGGCAGCAAGGAAAGGCGGGAGAGGCTGTCAGGACACTGGGTACCATACCGGGCTCTGGCCCCAGCTCTCTGGCTGGCCTTCTCCAAGTCAGCTGACCTCTCCGGGTTTCATCTTTAAATGAGCGGACTGACCTGCGATTCTAATTTTCAATTCTATTCCGATTCCCTTTCTTTCCGTCTGACTAACTTCCTCTTCACAGTCCATTTTTGAGAGAATATGTTTTAATTCTTCATTCATCCAACACACATCGACCGAACACAATGCCAGGCACTGGGAACAGCGCTCAGGTTATCAACACAAGACTTGGCCTGCACTCTGTAATTAGCTCTGAGAGCAGGATCCAGTCCCATCAAGGAAATCTTGGCCATGAGAACACCAGGGAAGGTTGCAGCCCTGAGGACAGCTGTGCACGCCCATTCTGGCCTATCTGAACCCCGGGAAGTGGCCCCAGTGAATTCTGCACCAATCCAAAACCGGGGTCCCACAGTGGGGGAGGGGGTGCCGTGCTAAAACGATGGGGACAGATCAGAATGTCTATGGAAAGTAACTAGACAACCAGTGAAATGCTTGGGCTGAGGGTTTTTAGGTTTGTTTTCTAAGAGTAATAGTGTTGTGTGCGATAAACCAAAGAGATGAGAACTCATTTGACACTTGACTTGACTTTCTTGACTTTATTAAGGTATACTAATGACCACTTCGGTAGCAATCTTTGATGTATGTGTGTGTGAGTGCACACGCGACTGCTTCTTTGAGAAACATTAACTTTGACACAAGATGCTACTGACTTTATTTAAAGATCGGTTCATCACCCTTAAACATGTTTCTTTCACAGAAACTCCTCGGAGGGGAGTAATTCCGCGAGTATAATACTTCCATTAAAAAGACATTGATTTTAAAATATGCTTTTCAAGCTTTTGACAAAAACAATTTTTTGATTTTATGAACTAAAAAGGGCAAACAGTGGTGTGGAGACAACGTAATAAATAACATGAGTCGTCAAATAAGCTATTAAACATTTATAGATACAATTTTTAATACAGACTTTTAAACATGCCCCAGAATGTCCATCAATCTTTGATATGGGAGGAAGTAGCATTTTGGCAAAGTCTGTCTCCCACCACAACAGAAGTCAGTACAAGATGTTTATGGTTCTTAAAGAGAGCAATGATGGCATTCTTTGCGGGGTGGTTAGACATTTTTAGCATGTAATTTTAGAAGGCAAAAAATGGGAGAAATACAAAAAATGTATTATTTCGATAGGTATTCAGGTAAAGTACCCTGTGCATGGAAGTCTATAGAGAATTTGGTGCCTAAATTGGCCCTGAAAGAGATGCCAAAAGTGTTTTAAGCAACATTGTTGGAGTACATGCATAAATGTCCAAGATGACAACCGAGGAACAATACTCTGTCGGATATATAAAGTAGAGCTTTCTTAACCTTGGAAAGAAAAAAGTTAAAAATTTAGTAGTGATGACCCCTGGATAAAGAATTACAGGTGTTTTGTTTTTTTTTCCTCTTTCTTTATAATGTCTCTGCTTTCCAAACTTCCTATAATGAGCATGTGTTACTTTAACAATTTTTCTAAAAAAATGTTTTTTCGATCTCATGATGTATTATGGAAAGTCACCTGATATAAAAAGTGAAAAGGCTTCAGAATCAGACAAACTTGGGTTCAAATCCCTTTCTGGTTTGGTGCCCTCAGATAAGCGACTCGGCAGCCCCTGCTGCACAGAAAATGTAAGTAATAACACGTGTCTTGAAGCCCCATTTTGTCTCCTAGAAGTGAGATACTGTAAGTGCTTAGCACAGAGCGGGAGCCCAGGGAATGATAATCACACTTCTCTCCACAATACACAGGGAAGGAAGGCCTCTTTGATGACAGTAAATAAATTTGTTTGTGTTTATAAATTGACTTCAGGCCATCTGTTTAGAGAAACACCGGGAGTTTTGAACAGGTAACTTTCAGAAATCTTTTCATAGTTAAAAGTTCCAAAAAAGAAGAATGAGTTTTTACCCTACTCTCCTTTCCCTCACACTTATTAGGATCCTACAGTCTAAAACTCTTGGGTTCCCTTGTACCCGCTACAATGCTGCCATGTTCAGAGATCCTCTGGTTGGGATGGGTGTTAGGGGAAGGGGAGAGGCAGACCCACTAGAGCACAGAGAAACCACAGCTACCACAATCAAGATCTTTTCCATTTTCTCATTCCTTATGATTAAAGTGAGCAAAATAAATTATGGGATTGCTTAAATGAGGGCTGAGGGACAAGATTTTTTTTTTTTTAAATGCTAGCTACGTTGATGTTTTCATCCTATTCAGCTGAAGGTAGGGTTATGGCAAAATATATGTACTCAACAAAATATGGCTGTTGGGGATATGCTGCCATCGGATATATGTTGCTGTACCTTGACTACAGGAAGAAATATTGATTTAACTGGCTTTAATATCAAGTCCGGTATTTGTTGACACGTGGAAATGAAAAATATCAAAACCGTGAAAAGCTTGATATATAGGTCAAGTCCCATTTCAGCTCCCTCGGAGGGACTGCCCAAAGTCTTCTGCTGTATTGGAATTGTGTTCTGGTGATGCTTGCCCCAGTCACAGATAACATGAATTTTCATTATAATGGGATTTGCTACATAAATGAATATTGGTATAGATTTTTATGTAGTACAATTTATTGTAGAAAGTACAGCCAAAAAAAAAAAAATCACGTGTTTAACTTCTCCCTTTTCCCAATTCTGGAGGCATATCTCGCTTTCTACCAAAGGCATGTAATGTTTTCTCCTTTTCTGATACCTCCTTATTCCTCTCCCAGTGCCTAGAACAGAGCAGATACTCAGGAAATAGCTTAATAAAATGAAGAAATGAGCTGAATAAAATGTGGTACCAAAGCAAATGAGGGAAATTCAAAATAGTTTCCAGTGTAAGAGAAATAAATTTTAGAAATTGATTCAGAATGAGTATAGCAAGCAGGTTTAGCCCTTCCCAACTAGCATGCTCAAGTCATCCCAGGATCTGTGGGCCCTCACGTGGCTCCCTATTGCTAAACGGTCTTGTCTAAAACGTCCAGCGCCCAGCTGACACACTCCCATCCCTGGGGAATGCCACAGGGACATTTCAATCATTAACTGCCTGAAACACCTTCATCGGAGTCCTACAGCCCCTTCAGCCCTAAGGCAGCTAAGGATCAAAGTCTGTCCTTCTAAAGGACTGAGAGAAAGGACCACCGTGACCACCTGGGAGGCAATAAAGGCAGAGAGGTTGGCCCACAGCAGCCGAGGAAAAGGGAGTCAGCACAGCCCCAGGATTGGGAGTTCCTTTGTTACAGCCAACACTCAGAAGTAGTTTCTGTGCCCTTAACCGGGACATAATAAGGGCTGCGGGAAAAACCGAGAGAGACTTCTGACGAACTTGCTGGACACTGCCCAGTGTCAACATTCTTAACCTCTTGTTCTCTTTTCTTTTCCCCTCCAGCAACAATGATTACTTTAATAATCAAAGAGTTTCCTATAACTTTTTATAAAGCTACCTATATTTTTTTATAAAGCTAGTCGGAATATGTTTTCCCACCTTACAGTTCTTCTCTTAGAGTCTTTTTTTTTTTTTTAATTGAAAGCTACAATAATGCATCAAATATCAAAATTTTCTATCTTCTGTCTTGGGACAACGTAATAGATCTAAATGCCTATTTTCACAAAGGTTGTGTTCAAAGGAATCACCTATTGATACCAAGGGTTTCCTTCCTTCATCAGAGGAATAAACCATGGGCATGAGCTTTGAGAGACTCCAAGCAAGGGACCCGGGGTTTCCAGGGCAGAGAATGGGCCTATCCCATTATTACTGGATAAAGCATGAGGAAAGAGGAGGGTCTGGTGAGGCTAGCCCCAAGAGTGGTGTATTTTTGCATACATTTTACAAATATTCCCATTATTCATTTGAAAATATTTCAAAGGAAAATTGGCTTCTCCGCGAGAGGGATGACCCAAGGCCATCAATTCATAACTTGGAAACGCATCACAAAACCACTTTTGAGTTAAACACATGGTTTGCTCAATACATGTAATCCTTCATATGCCCCTTGCCTGGGCACCAGTCGTTATCTCTGTATGAGAGCTGAGGGAGCTGAGGGGCAGGGACAGTCAAGCAGTCGGCCCTGGGTCAGACAGCTACTACGCAATGGAGCCACGTAGTGAATCCAGTCTGTAGACTCATGTCCAATTCTCTGTTTGCAGTTACAATGACAGAGCCCAAAGCTAGTTTGTTGGGCCCTTTGCAGCTAGGACATTACCATGGGGGACATCCTCTCAACAGGTCAAGTTGGTGGTCATGTTCTGTCAAGATCCAGACCTTTTTAGTTGCTTGGCTGTGGGCGACACTGTTTATCCCTTGCAAGAACTAAGATGACTTAAGGAAAACTGGAACAATTCTAATGCAAGAATGTGTAAGCTCAAAGGCTATAAAAATTCAAGAACTCAAAACCAAAGATAGCTTTCTTTCTTTCTTTTTTTTAAGCAAAGATAGCTTTCTTGACTACACAATAGTTGGTTATAAACTCTGCAACAAAGTACCTTTTCAATGTGAAATTTTACTACTAGGATTTTTTTTTTCCCGTTCATTTTTACTAAGAACTGAAGCCTACAAAATGACAAAACGGGATTACCCTATTAAAAGACAACTTCAATTGTTCCTTTGTTCTAAGAAACTGTGTTAGGTACTGACTGGCAATACCTACACCTTGATCTTCATATTAATTATGCATTTTTCCTACAAAATTGACTGCCACACTGCATGCTGTAAGTCAGATTTGAGAGCTGCCAAGATAAATGTTCCGAATGGCTGACTTTTTAAAGACAACTTGTCAGTTCACCGAATAATTCTTTGGGGGTTTATCCCAGTATATTCCATGGCTCCCCTATACCTATACCTTTAGCAAATATTATAGCTCTTTCCGGATATATCATCTTATAGCTAAAGCTAAAGATTTTTCTTTTCAACCCCTTATATAAAAGTAATGAAACTTACAATTCCTTTTGACGCCATCAATTTACTTTGGCTGTTATGATCACTTCATTCCTATACTGATTTCTGTGAAATATTCTGATTCCTAGGCAGAGAAGTCATTTTGGCCTAGTCCATACCACTAAAACAAAGACGACCTTTGTATTATTGACTAAATGAATGTTTTCTTCCCGGAGGTTCGCTTTCATCAAATAATCCTATCGATGTCTTATTTCCTTTAGTTAACACCTTATTTTAATGAGATTTGATTCCAAAACATATAAGAACATACGCACACAAGAGGTACTATATTGAGGAAGCCAAGAGTTCCAGCCAAGTGTCCTATCTTTGACGTGGTACCAAGTGACATTTTGTAAAAAGCACAATGGTAACTATTCATTCAGCTCGCCTTAAAAGGATAGGCACGGACTGCATGCCAGAATGAAGAAGCTTAAGCTTTGAAATCAGACAGCTGGCTTCAAATACCATCTCCACCACCATTATCTCTATGACCTTGGGCAAACTACTTATCTCCTCTCAGAGCCGTTTCATCTGAAAAATGGGGGTAACCGATTTGCCTCAAAGCGGTTGCGGGAGAGGTAAACAAGAATTTTGCTGTTAAAACAAAACAAAACAAAACAAAACTAGCATACAACCTGGTATATGAGTACACACTAAGGAACTGGTGGGTCTTTTTCCATCTAAAAACTGCCATTAGTGATTCATTTGGAATCTGTTGTCTGTGCACAAGAAATAACGTAAGGGATATCAGTGCTGGTGCTCTTTATGATGGCAAAGAACGGGATACGACCTAAGCATAGGGAAATGATTGCATTAAGGTATATTCATACACTGAAATGTATGCAATCATTCCAAATATTTTTCCAGTAATATTTTATGACAAGGGAAATTGTTATCCTAGAATTTAAGTGAGGAAAACAGACCAGAAAACCTGTATAACAACAACAGCTCACACTTACTGAGCATGGACTATGAGCCATGTACCATGCTATGCATTCTACATGCATTACCTTATTAATTCTTACAATAAACTTATTACATGCATACTATTATTATCTCCATTTTATAGAAGGAGAAACTGAAATTTTGATAGTTTGGGCAATTTACGGGCTCTACATAAGAAGCATAGCCAGGACTGGAATCTTAAACTGTCTAATTTCAAAGCCATATTTTTTTTTTTTAAGATTTATTTATTTGAGAGAGAGGAAAAGTGTGAGAGCACGTGGCGGGGGAGGGGGCAGGTGGAGAGGGAGAGAAAGAATCCTCAGGCGGATGTCCCGACACCGGGCTCAATCCCAGGACCCTGAGACCATGACCTCAGCCCAAATCGAGAGTTGGCCGCTTAACCGACTGAGTCACCCCGGCACCCCTAAAAGCCCTTTTAACTACGATGTTACACTGATTCTTCAATACAAACTTCCTAGGTCCACCAGGAGGCTAGTTTAAACACACACAAACACGCACAAATGTAGGCACACATGCATACCCAAAGCCATACCACACAGGCACACCAGATGCTAGCAGTGACAATCTCTGAGTGGTGAGATTTTGGCTGACTTGTAATTATTTCTTATCCATTTCAGTATCTTCTCCAAATTCAAGGAGTATGCGTTGTTTTCACAATCAGAAAAAAAAAAATTTCAAAGAAGAAAATGTGTGAGAGTACTTTGCAAAATGTAGAGTATTATACAAGCGGTAGTATTTTTAGGAAGTGATGGTTTGTTCCTTCACTTACAGATCTGAGTTCCTCAGTGCTACTATTCTTTTAAATGATTTTTTTCTTTCCACTGAGTCCAAGGTAAAAAGTATGTGAGAAACTATTTAGAATATGAATACAACCAAATATAGGACAGGAAGCACCATATGTATACTTGACAGACATGTGATACTGACACAAAAACTCAAAGAGCTTGTGTGTGGTGGGGGGTGGGGTGGGGCAGGGACATCTTTTCAAATAATACAGAATTTTCCACTTAGCGAAAACACATCTATTAGTGACATGATGCCATCAGCGCATTCTCTGTCATGGTCATGTTAAGTGATACTGTCATGGAGCCATTGACGTTGACACCAGCACACTGTTTGGACATGCCTCAGCCTGATTACTGTCTATTCCAGAAGGTGTGAATATAATGATGTGTTGGAGTGACACCTAAGGAGTGATTTCCTGTCACACCACCAATTCGTTTTCGGAGCAATGATTCTATAAAGAGAACTGAATGATGGACAAAAAAGCAATTTCTTTGAACCAAACAAGTTCAAATTATAGACGAGGGATGAATTTATTTTACAAAATTGTTATTTTTAAATTAAACGAAAAGTAAGAGTCTTTAGGTATGCTTCCAGACCATTTTTCAAAAGAAAAACTGATTAATACCATCTAAAAGTGACTCCAAATTAATCGTTTCACTTCATAATAGAGGTTCTATGATTGGCATTACGTGGATCAACAGTGATAGCATTACTGAGGCATTTGACTAAATTACTTCCTGACTCTATCCTCTTAGGCAGTCTGGGGAGAAGAAAGAAAATGCAAGTGAAAGATTATCAAACTGGTTAAGAGAAAAAAAACAAAACAAAAAACCCTAACAAAATTCACATATTGATGCCAAGTCTCTTGTAGAAAGTCACAGGGCTGTCCCGGTCGACATTTGATCAATGAGAGAGAAAGTACAATTCTCAAATGTGTAATTAGTAAGTGAAAGAAGTACCACTAATAAATTGAATTTTAAAAAATTAGAACTCAAAAATGTCTTGTTAGAGAAGAAAAATGATTCAACAGAAAGAGACAATATGTAACAAGGATAAATGTAGAATCGTCCACACAGGGTCACATAATTAACTGCACAAGTACAGAGTGAGGGAGACGTGGCTTTGGAGTAGTTGTTTTAAAAAAAGACTTGGAAATTTTATTTGACTTTGGACGTAAACCAACAACGTGCTGCCCTAGATTTAAAATGGAGGCCAGCAGAATATTTGACTGGATTAATAAAAGAAGGGTGTCCTGAAGGAGTTTGTTTCCTACCGCTTAGAGAACTCGGGAGGAGGGTGTTGAGTTCAAGATCCTTGCTTCTCAAAAGGCATGGGCGGCACGGCGGGTGACTAGAGGAGGGGTGGCAGGATGGGAGCTCTCAGCCGAAAGAGCTGGGACCCCACGTCTGCCTGAAAAGGGAAGGTCCGTTGGCTGTGGTCAAGTATTTGAAGACCTACTACAAGAAGGCAGTACTCTGGGGCACCCCAAAGGATAAACGGAGGCAGATTTCAGCATTTTCATCTGCCTGTGCTTCATAGTGAGTCTGATCCAACCACACACGAGACAGGGTCCACATCTAGAGGCGCTTCAGAAATATTGCGGACGACTGTCCGCACAATTCCTCAGCACAGCAAAATTGTGAAGTCCTCATTCCTGGCAGGGTTCGAGTGGCAGCTGGCTGACTAGGATACTTAGTCAGGAATCCTGCATTTGGGGGGAACGTGAAAACAAAAAACCACAAAAAAACATAGCACCCACTATCCCTCTGCAACACACATCCTATGCCTCTAATTTCACATTCGTAACTTTCATGAAGACAGTCCTAGGGCATTTATGTAAGCAATATCTAACTATGCCTGCCTTGATAAATGAGAAATAACTATAAATTTAAATGCAATCTGGAAGAGTCCAGAAGGTGAAATTCTACCAAAGTTTGGAAATTATAAATTAATGTTGTCATGGCAACCCTAGCTGATATCATCCAGTGCGGCTGAAACCGTTCTTGCTCTGGGACTATCAAAACAATAAATGGGCTTATATATTCAATGTCACAAACCGGCACTCAATAATATTTTTAATGCTTTCATTTTTTAATTGTTGAGGCCGTTGATTTGCATTTTTCTCCTTGAGTGTTCACTATTTTCACATGACTCTACACTGAGGCTCTGGTGTTACGGGGGGTTTGTCAATTGCATCCAGAGTCGAGGAAGTCACTGGGAGCCCCGTGCATGCACTGAATCCAGCCCGCCGTGCACACTTCACAGGGGAAGTAAACAGAAAGGACAGAGACTTCCTAGATCAGGACGTTAGGAGCCGCAATAGCCAGAATAACATCTTCCACTTTCCTCCTAAAAATTATAAGGCTGCCCACATTCCTATAATAAACACTCATCGATCAGAAGTGGCAGTTGTCAGATCAGACCATCTCACTTCTGTTTATGGCTCTTCAATAAATGGGTTTTCTTGGTTCTGTATTAGCAATCACTGTAATGTATGAAAGCCAGCCCACACTGAGAACATTATTGCCTCCAATCAAAACCATTCTTCCCTTAGTACACTATAGCTCTTCCCCCTTCTTGTAAGCAACAAAGACGACAACAAAAGAACTTCCCAAACACCCACAGTTAAGGAAAGAACAGCTCCAACAAAGTAAGTGTGAAATCTGTCCCTGGTGTCTAATTTGTCTACGAGTCTTCCTTTTCACGGTATTTTAGTGACTTCCTTTATCTGTAATTTATCAGCAAAGAATAGAAATAAAAGTTTATTTTGATGGCAGCGCACCTGGCTATTCAGAGATCCAAAGACTTGCTTTGTTTTTTCTTATGTTATCCTGGCAGAGGAGGTGAACATGCCCTTTTTCCATGCCTTCAATGCTGTCCTCATAATCCCAGATGAATGCTTGCACAGATGCAAACCATCAGGTAGGACTGGCGTTGAGCGAAAGGCAACTTCCTTGTGGTCCTTTTTCACCCCTGGATGGGGGAGATCTGGGCCCCTCGACCCAGATTACTTATTTTCCTCCTTATCAATCTCAGGGAAGGGTCCATCCAAGTATTCAACCGAAGGAGCACGTGTCCAGCACGTGTAAGTTACCACTTCCCTAGCCTTTGCATTTTAGGCCCTGCGGCTGGGCTCTTGATACCTCCTTTTGTTTAGTCACAACAAAACATGTAGGTATCATTGATTTCACCTCATATATAAGAAAACTAAGACTCAGGAAGATTAAATAATTTAAATAATATAGACAGTCAATTACATAAATCAAAACCAAGTCTTTCAAGTGCCAAATTTGTCCTCTTTTTTCTGATAAGCACTATTGATCTTAGGAAAGGGAACAGAGTTTGTATGTAGGCTTTCACATACCAGAGAGCAGGAGAGAGAAGCTCTTGCTATCTGGAGGGCCCTTTCGAGCAGTATGGATTCTGAAATCACACTGTGAAGGCTGCTACCCTTCTCGTCTACACAGGAGACCAGACTTCCCACTGGAGACAAAGAAGTGGATGTATCATAGTTTAGGAAAAGTCTTCCCCGTCGCTTCCCAAGTTGCACATAGGGTACAAATGGGATCCAGAGACCAGTAGGGCAGCTCATTAGTCAGCAGTGTTTGGTGTCAGGGGTCTAGAACCAGGTAACAGCCAGTATCCAGGCAAGCTGTCAAACTCGCTGAGTTTCCTGCCCACTGCTGGCCGGTGTCGGTACCGAAGAGGCCTGGAAAGGAGTAGCGGGGACTCAGCCTAGGGCTTGTAGCTCAGCAGTAAGACTACCGTCCTAAGAAAGCTCGGATAAATATGATGGGACCCTTACCTAAGGCAATCTGGGTTTCTTACACTACACACAAGGCAGGGACCTGGGAATGAGGGAGACAAAGTGAAACCTAGGGTACAAAGTGAAAATGCGGTTACCCAAGACTGAGGCTGAGTTACGGCTTTCTAAGTAAACTCCCCGGGCAAGGCAAGCTGCAGCGCCAATCCCACGGGGAGTCCGTAAGGAACGGATGCAAGGGAGCTGCGACCCTCCTGCAAACGGCCTGAACGGGTCCCAGATCCTGCACATGGGAGAGCAATAACCACACCGACTTGGTCACCATTTTCTCAGGCCATTTTCTGTAGATCTATGTCTTTCAAACATGAAACTCTCTCCTCAGGAGAATTTTTAGACACATGCCTAATATGCAGACACAGGTAAAAACAACTGCGCAGGGGGATTCTTCCCTGAACCAAAGGGGGCTCGACAGAACACGCTCTGCGGACAACCAGGAGAGAAGGCGCTGAGTCACTCTGCCTATCAGACTTCGCTGGAATCTGATCCTGCTCCATTTTTCCCATGATAGTCATGGTTTCTTGCCCGCACCTCCAGGTTTCTCCCTCCTGCCCCAGCCCGATAAGCTCTGGTTTTCCTACCACTGGTCAGCTTTTCTACTGTGAAACCATAAAGCTCTGCACATCTCCTAGGACACAACATGGTACCTTCTGGGTCTTTCAGACAGCCCGTGTGCCCTTCTTCCAAGCCTCGGGGGC
This sequence comes from Martes martes, assembly GCF_963455335.1. NCBI lineage: Eukaryota > Metazoa > Chordata > Mammalia > Carnivora > Mustelidae > Martes > Martes martes. The sequence goes on from NC_137890.1 coordinate 184,141,283, forward strand.
CAACTGATCCCCGATGGCTGCCCTCGGTATCTCAAGGGCTCTCGCAGCTGTTGTCAGATGCACAATGACTCTGTGCCCTATGTACTGTTAAGGGTCGAGACCCACTGGTTCACTAGTTTGTCCAGAATCCTAGAGCTAGACAGTGGGGGAGCTGGGCCTTAGACCACTGGGAAAGATCAACGGCAGGATGGGGTGTCTCAGGGCCCTGTGCAGGACTCTAGATGCCACACAAGTCGGGGCCTCTCGGGAATGTGCCTCCACTTACCCTTCCCTTGCTCCCATTGTCAATCTCAAACCCTCCCTCTGGCACACAAGCATCCCTGCCTCCCACTCGCGAGGGCGACTGGGTAGCCAAGGAAGACAGATGTGCTATCATCACGATTTCAGCCCCGTGCACACTGCGTGTGTGACTCCGGGCTGCAGCCTGCGCAATCTGTCTCTTTGATTCTGAATCTTATCTACAGCACTCGTATCTCTGGATTTAAGAATGGAGCAATAGCCGCTTCTTTGTACCCGTAGGGCTGACTTAATCATTCAACGAGCCCATGGGCTTGGCTCACAGAGGATGTATCTCCTGGGAATGAAAAGATGTTCCCTAACAATGCTGTCCAATACAATGAGGATGCAAGCCACATGGGTAATTTGAATTTTTCTACTAGCCATGGTAAAAAAAAAAAAAAAAAAAAAGTAAAAATAAACACATGAAATTATTTCAATAATGTTTTATTCAAACTGCTATATCCGAAAGATGTCTGTTTCAATATGTAATCAATATTTGAATTTGTTAATGAAATATTCTACATTTTTTTTCTCACAGAGTCTTTGAACTGGGGCATAGTTTACTCTCACGTCACATCTCAATTTGGACTGGCCGTACTGCAAGTGCTCGAGAGCCACACGCAGCTAGTGGCTGCCGTACTAGAGAGCACAGTTCTAGAATCTCTTCTCTGTTTCCATCCTTCCTCTCACCGCTCTCCTGTAACAACTCATTTCCTCGAGTAGGGATGCTAGGGCCCCGGGCAGGGACCAGGATCATTACAGAAGACTTTGATACACACACGGAGGGAGAACCCGGATCACAAAGGAGCTTTTGTGCCATGCTAGGGAGCTTAGATTTTATCCTGGAGAAGCAGTGACTCTGCTGAAGGGTTTTAAGCGCAGAGAGCCGTGATCAAATTTGCCTTTTAGAAAGGCAGCAGTGTGGGACACGGACTGGAGGCAGGCCAGGCACAAGGCAGAGGGGCCAATGCAGTGATCTCCAGAGAAGTGAGGAGGCCCTGCACCAAAGCTGTCATGGTGGTATGAGTTCCAGACAGGCGATGGCAGATTCCAAAGCCTCTGAGAAAGACGGTTTCGACGGGGCTTGGTGGTCAATGAAATGGAGGGGTTGAGGAAGAAGGAGGAATCTAGAACAACTCCCAGATTTAAAAATTGGTGAAGTGGGTTTCATTGATTCGGAGAGAAACTACATTAGGAATAGGCCGCAGGGGGAAATCAGGAGAGAGGAATGACTCAGAAAACGGGTGGGCCAAGTTTCCAGGAGCGGAGAGGGATCACTAGGGCACACAGGTCAAAAATCGGAAAAGAATCCTGAATGATGGACCTGCCAGTGTGAAAGTCAGAGGTGGCCGTCATGAGAGGACAGGGTTGTGGGGGGCTGTAGAGAAAGGGGAGAAGGGGAGGTACAGGTGCTGCGTAAGAACCGATCCTCCTACCGAGAGGGAGGAGTGGGATGGAACCAACCAGACCAAAGGGAAGGGCCAGGGAGATTCTGCTGGTCTCGTCCTCTGTTTTTATAAAACATGAGGAGACTTACGCATGTTCATGCACTGAAAAAGAAGTTTGGTTGAGCCCCAGAGGAAAGGAGAGGTTCGAAAGCAAGGTCCCCAGGGAAGCAAGAGGGAATGGTGTCCAGAAAGATTAGGCTCAATAAAGGTAAGGAAAGGTGTGAGGAAGATATAAGGAAGATATAACATTACCGTCGTGAAACTATTTTTCCTTACTTAGGAATAGAAATGAAATATAATTATATAGGAAGGCTTTTTAAAACTAGTACTGCATACCATGTATAAAATCAGATAAATGCTGAGCACAGAAGTCACTTGTCTCCTGGAGCCCCAGATCTGTGGTCTTGGTATATATTTCCCCTACTTTTGTGCTTTACCTGGATCACGTTGGTTGCTCAGGAGAGCGACAGCGGCTCTGTATAGCTTGTGGCCTCTCCGGTTGGTCAGTGTCTGTGCTGAACGGATAAGTAAATATTTCAGTATCACCACGAATTATCTGTCAGAGCAGTGTTGAGAAAAAAGCCCGGGCTTGGGGGGACCAGGCACCAGACAGACTCCTCTGCCACTTACCAGCTTTGCAGATTCAATCAAGTTATGTAATTTTCCGGACTTCTGTGTTTCTCTCTCTCAAAAAGATACCTAATCCCTACTTTGCAAGACCACCATGAGGTTTAAATGAGATGATCAGTAAATGATACCTATTACGATGGTGGTAACTGTGTTCACTTTGTTCTGAATTTTTAGAATTGGGTGCCGCTGCTCAAGAAATTGTGCTTTGCAGCGATCAACATCTTGAGGCTTAAGGAGAACTGAACCACCAATCCTAGTGTTTGGAAAGACCCTAAACATCCTAATGGCCGCAGGCGCCTGGATGGCTTAGTTGGTTAAGTGGCAGACTCTTGATCTGGGCTCAGGTTGTGAGCTCCTGGGTCCCGAGACTGAGCACCCCCTTGAGCCCCATGCTGGGCTCCACACTCGGAGCCGGCTCGAGGAATCTCTTCTTCCCCCTGCCTCCCCACCCCACTCACTCTCAATTGCTCGCATGCTCTCTCTAAAATAAATGAATCTAGGGGTGCCTGGGTGGCTCAGTTGGTTGGGCGTCTGCCTTTGGCTCGGGTCATGATCCCAAGGTCCTGGGATCAAGCCCCACATCGGGCTCCTTGCTCAGCGGGGAGCCTGCTTCTCCCTCTGTCTGCTGTTCCCCCTGCTTGTGCTTTCTCTCTCTCTCTCTCTCTCTCGCTTGCTCTGTTGTCAAGTAAATAAAATCTTCTAAAAAAAATAAAATAAGTAAATCTTTTAAAAAATATATTAAAAATCCTAATGGCCATCCAATGTTCGTGTCCTTTCTCCATCACAGTACATACTCAGTCTCGGCCCTCAGATGCATGACCTCTGCTCGACACCGAACTCGCTGCTCAACCTTTCTAAGCTTTGGTATTGCCCTTCAGTAAAAGGGGGGTAATGAGGGTTTGTACTTGAGAGCACTGTTGTGAGGATAAAAGGAGATAAGGCATGTATTTAAATGAGACACTGTCTGTTACAGTGTGTTGCCTGCATACATTTTGGCGTGGGGGGCGGGGGGGGGGCTTAGCCACCTCATGAAACAGCACAACCCGTAATAGGACCACCTTTCTTACGCTGACCCCAAATCTGTCCTAGGTTTGCAGTTCGTGGGGGTAGCTCTACAGAATCAGAACTAGGGTTCTAGAGAACGGCACGTTTCCTCCTTTACTGAGCTCTCCTGGGTGCACTGGGCAGCGCCTCACAGCCGGCTGGCTCCTTGGGGCCAGACCTCTCCCTACATAGAGTACTATTAAAGTTTCAACCTTCAGCCGTGTTTCCATAATGCAGGAGACCTTTTGCGTGTTCTGAACAAGCTGGATGCTACCCAGGAATGCACTGGTTATATTGCTTACAAGATTTATTTTGGGCTTTATATCATGGGCAGTTCAGCACTTGGCACCAGAAGTAATTATAGCAGGGATCTGTATATCCTTCACGTTTCATTATTGAACACTGCAGCCCACCAAGGCCCAGGGGAGCTCCGGTGGCGGTTCAGCTCAGGAGCAGGGGCAGAGACACAGGGCACTGATGTTACAGTCGCCAAGTGGAGAATGCCTGGCCCTCCCTACCCCCCGCCACCATCCCCCCCCCCCCGTATTCCCAATAATAGCTACTGAAATCTTTCAATAACAAGCCCAGGCAACTGTCACTTTAGAAAGGACCCACCGCCACCCAGCAAAAGGAAATCTTCCCTTCTGAGCTCCCTCAGACCTTTGTTTCCGGGTTACACGTGTCATTTCTCCTGTTAAGACTGTAAACTCCTTCCTGGCAAAAACAGGGTCTTGGATAAAGAGAGTCTCATTGAAAGTTTAAAAGAACTGAATTCTATCCTGAATACAATATGGTGGTGTGGCAACTTCCCCCTACTTACCTTTCATCCCTGGATGGATCCCCAGATGAATTTTTTTTTTTTTTTTAATTTACAAGGAAGTTTTAAAATGAAAAGGCTGGGCAGCCCCTGCAATACAGGGAATTTTATGGCCGATTAGCTGAACTTGGATTCAACTGAGGACTCCAGCCTAATTGTTTTAGGTATAAAATCCTGGCATAAAGCCTGAATGCTTTTATTTTTGCTCGCTACTGAGACCCATCACTCCACCTTAAAATAACGACAGCCTCCTTAATTCCAACTCACAACTGCCAGCCTCCATCATTATCTCGACTCTGGAAAATGCCGAGGCCTCAGAATCTCACAGCTGATGAATGGAGAGGCTGATTAGAACCACGGAAGAAAAATGGGAAAAAACTCCTTGACAGATGTCTCCCTTCAAATGCCTGTCCCTTTTATCTAATGTCAACATTAATTTCTATGTTAACAAATATTTATTGAGGTCATGACTAGGTGTCAAGCTGCAAGCTAGGCTCTGGGGACATAATGGTGAGCAGGACACAGGCAATATCAAACCCCATCATTTACAAAAAACTCACCCTTACAGGTTATTGATTCTACTGGTACGCTTTCAAGAGTTTGCTATGCTAGAGCCCTGTAGATGGTTCAAGGACAGCACACGGGGTCCATCAGTGCCCTCAAGGAACTTGCAGTCTAGTTGGAAAGGCAAGATGAAGCATATAATGGCACAGGAGAGTATCTGATGGTCTAAAGGGATGGTGCGGACAAACGGGCAGAAGAAGAAACCAATGAGTAATGTGGTCAGGCTGACTTTAACTCGGAGATGGTTGTTAGGTTAGAGGAAAAAGGAAAAGGCCTTCTAAAAGGCAGAGCATGAGCAAAAGGGCACACAGTCATCTTAGAAGGGCAGTGAGAGCCAATTACCAGAAGAGAAGTTCATGTTGGAAAGAAGGAGAAAATAAAGTCCGTAAGTCAAATCTGGGCAAGACTGTGGAGTATATTAAAATCTGGTTGAGAGATGGGACTGAAGTTGGGGGTGGGAGGTGATGTACAGAAAGAACTTGAACTAGTAGCAAGAGCACTGGCTTTTGAATCAGATAAACCTGAGGTCAACACAGCCTTCCTGCAAGACAGTCCTTGGATAGGAGTTGTAAGGAGAAGAGTTTAGGAAGGCTGATGTGGAAGCACACTTAGTGGGAGAACTCATTAACCAAGAGACCAAGACGTGGCCGGCTCTAATCATCCTACAACAGTGATGGCCAAGGACCAGAGCTATCGGGGACAATGAGGAATGCAGAGATGTAGGGACTGGCTCAGAGAAACTATTACAAAGGAAAAGGTAACAGGTCTTGACGGAGTTTTACTGAGGGAATGAAAGGAAGAGGAGTCAGGTATGGTCCCTGGGTCTCAAGTCTGGGTGATGAAGAGAATGCTGGGTATCAAGAAAAGGGAAGTCTTTTCATTGTGAAAGGAACAGGGTTAGCAGAGAATCTGAAAGGTTTGTTATCAGCCATGCAGCGTTTAGTCTCACAGCAGGACACCTGCCATGAAAAGTCTATTAAACAGGTGCATAAATGGGAACAGTACTAGAGATAAAAATGTACGTGTTGTAAGAATAGCTAACACCATCACATTTAAGAATATTTTATTAGAAAATAAAAATACTCGCTATTAAACAAAAATAATGGGTCTGATATAAATAGTAGAGAGAAATACATTTTCGCAGACTGTTTCTTAGTTCTGGTACTTAGGGGATCCTATCCATTACCACAACACTGAACAAATAAACTTCTGTAGAAATTCAACATATGGCCTATTTACATAACAAGCATCACAACTCCAAATTAGCCATTTTGATGTGTCAAGGAAATAACACCTTCATAGCAGACTACTTCAAAAAAGGAAAGAAAAAAAGAAAGGTTTGTTTTTCTTTTATAATTACGTATACTGGGTTTTTAACTGTTTGTATCAGGAAAATTGTATTTTAATTGTGTGATTACACTCGAAGGCAGAACAGTGATGGAATGAATTGGTTAGCTGAATTATGCACAATCATTCAGAAATCAATAAAGAGACTCCATCACTTATATCTTTCCATATCATATAACTGCCCTCATGTTCTGTGCCATGCTGATAAAAGCGACTATTCTCTGTGTACGAAAATTGTTAACAGTCCTATGATTCCATTATCAGAGTCAGGAAAGGGTCTACGGAAGATGACAGGGCAATGGGTGGGCAATATCTATCTATTATGTACAAAACCCACTCCACTTTCAACAATGGCCAGGCAGGTGGTGGCAGCTTGGATCTTACTATAAGCAACCTCAACTTCTTCCATTTCATCAAATCTATAACCAAAAGTTCTTGTCCTGGCTCCCACCATGGGATGCTGATTAAGACTGTGTAAAGATAATAGAAGAAAGACCACCAAGGCACCTTTCATACATACACCATAAATGAATAGTCATGGTTAATGCCAGTACAATTGTATGATCACAGACTGAGAAACTGATAGAAGTAAGAACCCAAAATGAGACGTCTCTAAAGCTTCACTTCTTATGGCAAGTATTTCCATCTGCACAGCAAAATTGATCTACGAGATGCTTCCGACTGGCAGCACTTCAGAGACTGCGATGGTGTGGCCTAAGCATTTTCTTTCCCCGATCATTATGAAGTGGTAAAACAGCTTCACAAGCCCACAGATAGCCATCCCCACAATGGCCCCTTAAAAAATCAGTGGGAGCATAGAAACAATCAACTTAAGACTTTCATTAGGGAGCTCCCTAAAACGACATGAATACAAAAGAAGTTTATCATCCTGCCTGTCTAGATTAGTATGTTAAACTAAGTTGATTCCCAGGAAATAATTTAATATTTTCAGAGGCGGGCATTAAAGAGAGAAAGAAAATTGGCAATATACTCCTTTGCCAGATGTTGAGTTTTTACTATCCTCTTAAATATTCCCTGCATTCAAGTGATTTGTATTTTTATGCAAATTCTCCTTGGGGGCTAGGCTAGTGGTGTGTGTGTGTGTGTGTGTGTGTGTGTGTGTGTGTTTAAAGCCACGCAGGGGGGCGCCTGGGTGCCTCAGTCCGCTAAGCTTCTGCCTTAGGCACAGGTCATGATCCCAGGGTCCTAAGATCCAGCCCTGTGGGGCTCCCTGCTCAGAGGGGAGTCTGCTTTTCCCTCTCCCTCTGCCCCTCCCCCCTGCTTATGCTCTCTCTCTCTCAAATAAATAAAACCTTCTTAAAAAATAAAGCCATACAGATACAGAATTTGACATATTTTACATTTTCTTCCTTCATAAAACAGGTTTTAACAAAGCTTGAGTTTAATCCAAAACACTAGAGACTGCAGCCATATTTGCCATGGTCAAATAGAAAATCATTCCCGAAGTTGATTTTCTCCAGTTAAAGATCCAATAAATACTATCATACACATAGTTTTAAGCAGTACAGTTACTTGATAAAACTGTCCCCATGTATACAACACACTGCTTTCCAGTTAAGTGTCAGTTTTATAAAGCCAATGAATTACTTTATCCAGAAGGCAATCTTAGTCTTTATTTTCAGAGTATCTTTCACAATAATTGGATTTGTTACTTGAATATTCTTTTTTTTTTTTTTTTCAGAATGAAGCAATTTTGACTTCCTGTCCCTTCATTTCCCTGCCATCTTGCCCATCTGTTTAACCGCCAGAAAACAAAAATCAATCAGAACGGCAATGAATTGTTCCTCTAAGACAAACTAAAACGATGCCATAAAGGTCACACGACAATACTCTTTCAAATCTTGGAATAAGCCTCTTAATCTGCACAGGTTCTAAAATTTCGGAGACTTTTTTTTCTTACTTTTGACAGGACAGGCAAAAGCTTTTAACATAACATTTAAATTTTGTTTTAAAAGCAAGTGAAAAATACTACATACAACATTTTATGTAAGGAAAGAGGCTGTGTTTGAAGTTCAAGGTTTTTCACCAGTTCTCGAGCTACAGAGTCTGCAAAGGAAAGGAAAACGCTGCACAGAAAGATTCTCTAGTGTCAGGTCTCCAAAACCTTGCCGACGCTCAAACCAGGACTGCTGGGAACTGAAAGCTCACGAAGTTCACAAACACCCCCCATCCTCCGAGCCCCCCCCCGCCCCAGGGGAAGCCTCTACTCGCGAGGATGCGAAGCCGCGATCGCATCTCTGCCCAGGTGAAGTCTCAGCCCTTCACCGCCCACGTCTGCCGCAAGGATTAACCGGACAGCGTGCGGGCGAGCAGGGCCCATCTCCCGAGACACGCCAAGTCGCGGGTGCCGAGGGCGCCAAGATCGCTCTCCGCGCCTCCGCCACAACCGCCGCCGGGGGCTTCAGTCCGCCGCCGGGTCCCGAGCCCCCGCCGCCGCCCGCGGACGCCGGGTCCGCCCGCCCAGACGCGGCGGCGCGACCACTTCGTCCAGCGGGCCGGGCGCCCGGCGTCCGGCCGCATCACCCCGCCTGCCACGGCGGCGACTGAGCGGCTGCCGGGGGCCAGCGCATCCCGCTCCCGCCCGGCGCCGCGACGCGGGCGAGGGCGGGCTCGTCCCGGCCGAGGCGGGCGGCTCCGCGGCTCGGAGCGAGCGCGGTGGGCGGCGGTGGGTCTCCCTCCGCTCCGCGCGTGGAAGGGGGCGCTCGCACCGGGGCGGGCAGGCGAGGCACCGCGGCGGATTCAGATCCGGGGCGGGGGGGTCCACGTCGGAGCGCGGCGGCCACACGCTCGTCCCAGGCGCGCAAATGTGCGCCCGACCCGGCGCCTCCTCCCACCCGCCCGCTCTCTCGCTCGCGCCCGCCTGAGAAAGGAAGGACGCTGACCTCCGCGTCCGGTCCGCGCCGCCGGCCCGCGGCGGCGCCGAGCGGGGGCCACACCCAGCGCCCCGGGAGGCGGCGGGGGCTGGGCGGCCCAGGCTGCGGAACGCGCGGCCCGGGCCGAGCCTCCGTCCCGGCCGCCCAGGCCCCGCCGCGTCCGCCTGAGCCCCGCATCGCGGCCCCGGCCCGCCGCGCGGGGAGCGGGCGGGGGGGGGGGGGTCCCGGGCGGCGGCGACCGGGAGTCCCGGGCTTACCTCTGTGCGGAGCGCCGGCTGCTCTGTCCCGGGCCGGGGGACGGCGACCGGGGGCGCGGTCGCCGGGGGAGGCGCGGCGGCTGTGGCGGTCCCTGCGGCGCGGAGGGCGGGCCGAGCGGGAGCCGCTGCCTGGGCCGCGCGCCGTCCGGAGCTCGCCCCGTGCTGCCGGCGCTCGCGGCGGAGGGCGCAGCCAGCTCGGCCCCCGGACTGGATTCCTTCACTGACACAACTCCGGATCGGCCGGCTCCACGCAGGGACACTCCCGCCCCTCGCAGGCTGCCCCCGCCCGCCGGCCGAGCGGCCAGCCCGCCCCTCCGTGTCACTCACCCAGGCGCACACACCCCGAGCCGGCGCCCCTCGCTCCCGCTCGCACACACAGAGCTGCTCACGCCTCTCTCGGGTTTTGTATCCGCTCACACGCACGTTCTGACACAGATGCCTTCCCTCCACACGCCCTCCCTAGCTCCTTTTCCCACCCCACTTTCTAGAAGAATCCCCGTACAGCTTCCGCACTTTGCTCGCTTGCCCCACACCTACCTCCTCGCCTTTCCCCGAACCGCCACCTCACTCCAGCTGCCCCTGCTATTCAGAGATTTTGTCACAGCCCGCACGTGTTGCAGGAGAGTCGTCCTCCCACACCCGGGAGGGTGAACTTTGCCCCTCCTCCCCCTCACCCCCCGCCCCCGCCCCCAGCACTGTCTACGAATGCAGGATGCTTCTTTTAGAAGGTAGTCATGCTTTCTGGTCGGGAGCCAGGCTCAAAATGTAAACACGGAGAGCCGGTTTCCAAATGACCTGAACGACGAGGCGCTTAAAAAGTCCTGGGGCTCCGAGCTGTGCTCAGATCCCGGCTGACCCGGAGCGCTCCCGCCCCTCCCTTTCGCTGCCCGCTCACAATGGGCTCCCGGAGGATGCGTTACTCTAACGTGTGTAATAACCGAGTTCCAGATCGACACCTGGGCATCAGCCCACGGATTTCTACCTGGGAGTGCAGTAGTCGGGAAAGTAAAGGCAGTTTCTCAATCAGTATTCATGATGGAAGCACTTTAGATAACACAGCTCTTCCAGAGGCAGGAGAATGAAATGCAGGCAGCACTCCAGTTTATTTTTTGGAAAGGGTGACTGCTTAGACTTCCTTTTTTTTTTTTTTTTTTTTAAATACTAGTAACTGTTTCTCAGCGGCTCCTTGGATGTCAAAGCCCCTTACAAATATCAGACCAAGGTCAGTGAATGTCTCTCACGCTCCAAACTCTAAGGGGTTCCTCAGTGTACAGCAGTATGGTGTATCATTCCATGTTGAGGAATTCATAATCTGAAATAAAATCCGACACCTTTCTGGCAAAGTTCAAATCTGCTAACATCATGTGCCTCGGTTGACAAAGCACAGCCAGAATAAATGGAGGGGCTGAAAGTAGAGGAACTCATGTTCTTATGTGACTTGTGGTGTCTGTTCTTGTTATACTGGATTTGTATATTGATCACATAATTTAAACATTTGTAAGTGCTTTATAAGTGTTAACTCATTTAATCTTCAAACAATCCTATCAGGTAGGTCCGAGTTTTGTCCTTTTGTCCTTTTTTTTTTTTTTTTTTTTTTTTTTTTTTTTTTTTTTTTTTGCTGCTAAAGGAATTGAGGCATGGAGAAGTTAAATTACTTGCCCAAGTTATTTAGCTGGCAAACGGTGGAGTGAGGATTTGAAACTGTACAGTCTGGCCCCACCAGTGCTGTAGATAAGACTTACTTCCAGAAGCCTTATTACATAGAAATATGAAGAATAAATACCCCATTGCATATTAAATTTAAGAGTAAAAGATAACTTGTAGCAATTAGACTTAAGTTTGATGTACATTTTAGGTTCTGTGGCAAAATACATCATTTAATTGGGGGGGATTACCTCCATAATTACAATTCTAAAATGAATGATAAACTGTTTTCCTGGGAAGCCTTTGGAAATAACATTGAACTCAGTCTTCATTCCTTTCCTCTACCACTTCATACTCTTCCCAAATTGAACTTGTTTGGTAACATCGGAAAGAAAAACCTTTAAGAACTGAGTATCACCAGTGGGAAGAGTTTTCCGAAGCCCATACATGGTCTTTTGCATTTGGCGGCTGTTTCCCAGCAAGTAGGTAGTAGCTATAAGAACAACTGGCCTGTGTATTGAGAGCAAAATGTTAAAGCATTGAGTTGATGAAAAAAACAAATGGAGAATAGGAGTGTAATAGTGGCCACGGTACCACAGACTAGACTAAAATTAATCTTCTCCTGGGAATGGCCTAGCCCATGGAAAGACAATTATAAAGTCACTAAAGAAAATAATTATTTACTCTGGAAAAAATGAAAACTTCTTCTATTTCTGGGAGAGAGGGTTTTAAATGCTTATTAAATAGTATATAAAAACTTTCTGTGCATCAAATAATTCCCAAAGCAGTATTTTGATGAGTTAAGCATAAATGATTTTAAAAACATACATTTCTATAACTGCATGGAGATATAAAAGTTGAAAGAAATAGAATATGGAAAAAAATATGTATCAGTGTTTGCACCAGATATGGAAAATTTATTTGAAAAATATTATTTGAAATTTTGATCTGGGGGTTATCTCTCTAATACTAGTATGATGCTACGGTTCAAAATGATTCTCTATAATTATAATCCACGAATCTCTTTTTACTCTTTTCTAAATTAAATAGAACAGTGAAGTCTTGAGAAAACAAGCAAGAATCATAAGAATAAATGTTCTTTGAGAGATGAAAAAAGTATGTTAGTTTATATATTCTAATGTTTCTACAAAGGTAATTTGAATATGCGTTCCTCCATATTGTTGGCCAAACCCTCCATCCAATCTATTTAATCATAAGTGTGGGGCAATACTGACCTATTCTTCAATGAGGCTGACTCTTTCCCTGCAGTATCGATTTCAGCAAAATGCCATATTCCACCCCCTAGATTGTGCAGGGCTCCTGATTCTCTGGGCATTCAGAGCAGGGCTTACCCTCATGCAAGCACCTCAGATCCCAGAAGGCTGTTAGAGACCATGAGCAGTTGTCTCTATTACCATTTGGGCATCTGAATAAGTAATGGGGACAGAGAACGATTTTAGTTGCTAGGCTTTAATCTAAGACCACTAGACTACCATGCTCCAAACCAGTATTCAGACCTGCTGGAGAGTCATCATTTAGAGACCTTTGACTTTGACTCGGGGAGTGACTGGGCAGAATCTGGGTAATTTCTCTCAGGGACAAGATGCATGTGTTCTTTGTGTGTGAGTGTGACATGTATTAGGGCTGTCCACAAATAGTCTAGCCCTGCTTCTTTCGAAGCAAACAGTAGGATTGCACTTCTCCATCTTCCTGAAGGACGATGTAGCCCTGCAGCTTGCTTAGAAACGATGAGTATCAGTTCTGCGCAGAAGTTAAGAGCTTCATGCCTCAGCACACTCTCGTTCCCCTCCGGTACTACAACCAGCAAAGTGCCTGGTGATGGCTTCTCCATTGGATTGGAGTGTGCAACGACAATGAGCAATGTCGTCCATGCTCACCTTTAGTGGATATGTAGTACGAGCAAGAAAATCAACCTTGTTCTAAGCTACTGAGATGCAGGGTTTTTAATGTTTCTGCAGTATAACTAGCCTATTCTGATCAAAAATAGGAAGAAACAAATCACTGCAGGGTAGGCTGTGCCAGAGATTGGCTAATACTTCCACAAATCTGTTTCTCTTTCATCCTGGGGGCACAACTAATTCACATTTCCCGGCCTCCTGTGTAGCTCTGCGAGGCCACGTGACTGAATTCTGACCAATGGAATGTAAGGGAAAGTTTGATCCGCCACTGCCCCGCCCCACCCATAGAAAATCTACTAGCTGAGCTCTCGGTTTAATCTGCCACGTGGTGTCTCAGGAGTCTGGGTCTCTAGAACAAGAGCCAGCAAACGTTTTCTATAAAGGGCCGTATAGTAAACATTCAAGGCTTTGTGGGTCATAAAGTCTCTATCGCAACTACTCAACTCCGCTGTTTTATAGGAAAGCAGACTCTATGTACACAAATGGACATGGGTTGTATTCCAATAAAACCCTATTTACAAAAACAGGCAGTGGGTCACTGTGCCCTGGGTGGTCATTTGCTGACTACTTACCTAGAGGAGAGTAAAGATGAAAGGAGCTTGAGTCTCTGAGTCACTCTGTGGTAGCTACTTGCTGACCACCCACAGGGAATTGTCATCGGAGTAAAGACCTGTAGAGCTAAGTGTAACTCATACACTATCTTATTCCATATTCCAGAAAAAATTCCAGATGGATTAATAATAGAAAAAAATATTTTAAAAATGTAACAGACTCACAATATTGGCTACCTTTATAATATTAGAAAAATCATGATAAAAACTCTGGAAACTAACAGAAAAGATTAAACAGATCTGAGTACCCAAAAAAATCCCAACATTTGAAAGTTACCTAATGAGAGAAAATATATGCAACATAAATAAACAACAGGAAGAGGCTGATAAGCAGAACAACAAATAGCTTCTCAAAATCAACAGGAAAAAGAGGCAGCAAAATAAGGAAAATAAGCAAAATAAGAAAACTTGTACGGGATATGGAGAAGTAATTCTCAAAAGAAGGAATATATGCTAATAAGCATATAAAAACATATTCAGTCTCACCGATAATCAGAGTGTAAGTAAAAACAAGACAGCATTTTTTACTCATCAGTTTGGCAAAAAAAATGTTTTAATATCAAGTGTTCATGAGTGCATATAAGAAGTAACAACTTGCATACTCAACTGACTGGAGTCTGAATTGATAAAAATTCTGGAAAGCAATTTGCAGCATTTACAAATATTAAAAATGCATATAGACTTTGTCCATGCACTTCCATTACAAGTAATTTGTCCTACAGAAACACTAAGTGTGCAAAAATACATTTATGCTGTATGTCTATTATACTACCATTTGTAAGAGCCAAAAAAACTGGACCACACCTCAACATTCATGAGTAGAGGAATGGTTAAATAAATGTTATACAGGGTGCCTAGGTGGCTCAGGTGTTAAGCTTCTGCCTTCCGCTCAGGTCATGATCCCAGGGTCCTGGGATCGAGCCCCACACTGGGCTCCCTGCTCAGCGGGGAGCCTGTTTCTCCCTCTCCCACTCCCCCTCTTGTGCTCCCTCTTTCTCTGTCTTTCTGTCAAATAAATAAAAATAAAATCTTTAAGGTAATAACTAAATAACTAAATAAATGCAATACATATACACCAAGGAACAACAACTGTTAAAAATGAGGGAGATACACACCTGCTGACATATTTTTAAGTGATAAGAGCAAGTCAGAACAATATGTACCCTAAATGCACTCTAAAAAGGGGAAAGGAGACAGAAATCTATGTATCTTGACGGATATGCACCCTGTTGACACTGATAACCCTTGGAATGAGGGGCTTCGATTTTTAACTTTACACACTTCTTTTTTTCCCTTATGTATATCATTTTCACAATTATAATTTTTTTTTTAAAGTAAAAGGACAGAAATGAAGAAAGACTGAAAGAAAAGCCCATTGTGGACACGGGCCAAGGCTGAGGGGCTGAGGGATGGTTGGGCAGAGGAACAAAGGCTTGTTGAAGGCTCGCTGAGGGAAACGCACAGGAATGAGTCACTCCCTCCGAGTTCCAGTGGCAGCAGATGCAGCTGTTATGACCCGGAACCAGGGTTCTGCCTGGAAATTTTCCAGGGAAGAGGAAGACTTTGGGTGAGCAAAGAAAGTATAGCCCTGCCGGCCTGAGGGCAAAACATGTTGGAAACAACAACAACAAAAACCCCAAACAAATAATGTCCTTTGGCTAAACTTGGTTAGTCTACCCAGGAGCTAAATATTAGGTTATCTTTTCATTGCTTCAGATTTCTTTAGGTTGAAAACCTCCCCTCAGAAGCTGTTGTGTGAAATGAATATATACTTAATGGAAGGTGGGTTTTTTTGGCTTTTGGTTTTTGGTTTTAAAAGTTACACGTCACTGTGTATTCTAGGAAGATAATTCCGGGTTCGTTCAACCTTTGTTGTGCCAGCAGGAAGGCAAATGGCACAGGTGTGTGTGTGACAGGTGAACAGGCTGTCATTCACTCTGGATACGTGCGATTGTTGGTTCTCTGATGGGTATTAACGTCTTCCACTTGCCAAGAGTACTTTGTCACAAATCTGATTACATGTGAGATAGAACATCTTTTTGTAGGTTCGTTAACCATCCATCATAAGTAGTGCCACACTGACCTGTTACTTACTGGAGAGTTTTCCTATTGGGTATTGCCCGTACTCTAAAATCCCCCATATTACTGTATGTTAAAATTACCTTATAAACAAAGGCTTACGGGTGGTGTCCACACTAGAGAGGACACAGGAATCTTGTAAACTCAAAGTTGCTATTTAGAGAAAACTCAAGATTCCTCTGAGTCACAGCATACAAATGAGCCAAAGGCAGATCGAGGCAGTTTTCTGGTTGGTTGTGTTCTGAGTGCCTTGCCCAGAGTGAAGTCAGAGACGTGGGGCATGCTTGTGACAGCTCAGTGCTCCTTTAGTCAGCCAGGGTCACCATAATCAAGTACCACACAGACTGGGGGTGGGGGTGTGTGTGCAGTGGGAAGCTGAAATAACAGAATTTGTTGTCTCACAGTTCTGGAGGCGAGAAGTCCGAGATCAGGGTGTCAGCTGGGTTGATCACTTCTGAGGACCGTGAGGGAAGGATATGCTCCTTGGCTTGTAGATGGCTGACTTCTCCCTATTGTCTTCCTGTCATGCCCATCTGTCTTTGTATCCAGATTCGTCTCTTTGGGATTAGAGTACACCCTAATGTCACTTTAATGACCCCGTCTCCAAGTAAAGTCACATTCTGAGGTACTGGGGGGGCAGGACTCCAACATAGGGTTTTTTTTTGTTTTTTTTTTTGTTTTTTAAGATTTATTTATTTGACAGACAGAGATCACAAGTAGGCAGAGAGAGATAGAGAGAGGAAGAAGCGGACTCCCTGGTAAGCAGAGAGTCTGATGAGGGGCTCGATCCCAGGACTCTGGGATCATGACCCGAGCCGAAGGCAGAGGCTTTAACCCACTGAGCCACCCAGGCGCCCTCCAACATAGGTTTTTAAGGGAAAGGATACAATTCAACCATAACGGAAGGCATAATAATGAAGCAAATTAAGCATAAGTGTAGAGCTTGGGTCTCTGATTGGTCACCCAGGATTTTTATCAGACCCCATTATCTCCACATTTAAGGGTGCCTTCCCTGCCCCATTTCCCCACGTTCCTGTTGATTTTTGCACTTTGCTCTATCATCGTAATTAAGTAATTACACACTTATCTCCCCGATGAGACTTGCACACTCCCTGTGAGCAGGGACTGTTGTCTTTAGTTCCTGGTGTCTAGCACAGTGCCTGACCCAGACAAGGAGAATGAATGAATGATTGACAATGAGATAATATTCATCTCTTAAAGAACACCAGTCCACACAGTTATTTAAATGTCTTCCCCAGCCCCCCAAGAAAACCTGACTTCCTGATTGCATGACTAAATGTTAGAATCTAGACTCATCCCCATGAAAAAAATGACACGCAAACTTGAAAATTTTTAAAATCTTATTAAGCATGTCATGACACCTTGTAGACAGCAACTTCTAGATAAGAAGTTGGGATTTTTAAAAATGTCTAAAACGGGGGAAAAGGATCCTTATATCCTTATTTGCTTCATAAACAAAGCAAGTTCAGACAAAGGATACTGCACCTTACTTACATTAATAATGAACTTTAGATTTAAAGCTTAATTTTATTTTATTTTTTAAAGATTTTATTTATTTGACAGAGATCACAGGTAGGCAGAGAGGCAGGCAGAGAGAGGGGAGGACGTAGGCTCCCTGCTGAGCAGAGAGCCCGATGCGGGGCTCAATCCCAGGACCCTGAGATCATGACTGGAGCCAAGCCGAAGGCAGAGGCTTTAACCCACTGAGCCACCCAGGCGCCCTTAAAGCCTGATTTTAAAATTACCGTTAGACAAAGTGAAAATACTTCTTTGAAAATTATCCTATGGTTAATAAATAGAGTTCATGAAGCTGTGAGCTTTTAAAATGTGGAGAAAGCAAGTCAGAAGGGAAATTTGATGCCTTCAAGTGGAAGCACAGGGATGTTGATGAGTTTTTCTGCCTCTGCCAAAGACAGAACAAGGCTAGTTTATGCAACAGCATGCAAGGGCTAGGCTGCCTACAAAGGAAGAATTTCCTAATAGAATACTAAATATCAGGATGGCTTGGGTTGGTTTTACACCTTTCTCTCATTTAAATGGGAACTCCGAAACTGCAGTGACCCAACCTCTTTCGCTACTAGCCAGAACTTGGAAAAGCTACCTCATTCTGCTGAAGGTCTGTTTTTTTTTGTTTTTTTTTTAAGATTTTATTTATTTATTTGACACAGAGAGAGAGAGAGAGAGAGACAGAGATCACAAGTAGGCAGAGAGAGAGGGGAAAGCAGGCTCCCCGCTGAGCAGAGAGCCCGATGCGGGGCTCGATCCCAGGACTCTGGGATCATGACCTGAGCCGAAGGCAGAGGCATAACCCACTGAGCCACCCAGGCGCCCCCGAAGGTCTGTTTTCTTATTCACAAAATGGGTTTAGTTTTTTCCTCATACCGTGACAAGAGATTGACTCTAAAGCATGTAGCACAGTTTCTGACACATCATAAGCGCTCCAAAAATAGCATTGATAATAAGAATGAGAGCAAATATTTATTCATGATTTGCTACATACCAGACACCATTCTCAGCACTTTATGGAGTATTTCATTTTGGTGTTACAATAATCACGTAAGGTGGGTGTTTTTATTTCTGTCTCACAGGTGGGAAAACTGAGGCACAGAGAGATTAAGTTGCCCTGAATCGTAGAGCTAGTAAGCGACACGGCTCTATCACACACCCAGGCGGTCTGTCTCCAGACCCTGTGCTTCTAGTCATCTTAGCAGCAACCTCTACATGTTTATAAACATTAGCTCTTTTAAAGTAAACATTTGGTGCGCCCTTAAAAATTTCATAGTCGAGTGGTCCCTAGCCTTCCATCGTCCGTCTATTATTTTTTCCTTTTGAATGGTTTTATTTACTAAAATACTGTAATGATAAGTAAGAACTCATTTTTTTACTGCTATTAATCGGAGATACATGTCACAGAGTTCCTGATCATGGTGAGGGAACAGCCGGATCTGAACTGATAGAATTCTTACCAAAGGCAAAGCAACTCGATAATTTTGGTTGGCTCGTGAAGCTTTTTCATTGCACGGTTTGCACAAGGCTCTCTGAAATACCTGTAATAATCAACTGGCTCTCTTCCTCCAAATAGTAAGCTCACAAAAGTTAATAACCTGTGCGGAGCTGTCTCTGATGCTGATACGTGAGTCCCTCTACCAGAACGCCATCTTAAGTGTGTAGGTTTCCCCCCCTCCACACAAATGATTCCTGCAGGTGGTCTGCAGACAGACAGATGTGCTACATGAGCAGTTCTCAAATAGTGTGGTCAGGAGTTTTGGATAAGTCTATTTAGGGCCCAGAATATATTTCCAAAATATATATTTGATCACCGAATGTCAGACGTGTTTTAAGGCAGGAGTCAAAATGTTGACTCTCTGTAGGGAAGTATTAAAAGGTCATCTGCTACTGGAAGCTAAGGAAGACTGAAGAGGTGAAGGTCTGGAGTTAGAACTATCCACTGTGTGTGTACGTGTGTGTGTGCGTGCACAAGGGACAGTTATGGGGAGAAACGAGCAACAGTGCGCTAGTAAACCACCTTTTAGGGGGAAAACCGGGTCCTAGTTGGTAGCACTTGCCAATTTCCATGTTGTAAATACTCCTAGTCAAAGAGGCCACAACGAAGAGAAATTTTGGAAGGTAACAATCTAGTTACCAAACTGAAAATGAAGCCCTTGGATGCGGGGGTATCCCAGACACGGGGACTGATTAGACAAGGAGAAGAGGAAGAGCAGTAGTTCATGCGGGGTAAGGATCTGCTTGCCTCAGACCAGATGTGTGTTCCTGTCTGACATGATGATTGTCACCGCCCTTTCCACATTTGCTCTTGTGCAATATGTTCATCTTTCTCTCCTTGAGGGAATTTCAAGCATCTTTGACAATAGGAAAATACTGCTCACCAGGAATTCATAGACAAGAACTCCAAGCCTGGTGTCCACAGCCTGGAAAGCCAAATAGGACTGATCAAGTAATTTAAACAATTATATATACAGCAATAGAAACTCTAGAAAACAGACAAAATTTGGAGACCCAGGTGGGTAATCAGCAGGCAGTCAGATTTGTGGAAGTCCATCAGCAGATGTTAGGATCATGGAGATAGGAGAGGACACTGGACCAGGGAACGAGGGGGATAATATGAGTGGCAAAATTTCCTAAGCTGAGCAATTATGTCAGACACTTCGGATTGTATGTACAAAATCCATTCGTTCCCTCTTACTTAGAATCTTTGTTTTATTTGGCTTGCATAGAAAGGTTTAGCCATGTAACTAATTTCTAGCCAATGAAATATAAGCAGCTATTGCTAGGTAGAACTTCCTGGAAAATTCTGTAAAAAGAGGACAAAGAGCTCCCATGTGCCTCCCACCCACCTCCTTCCCCTTTATCTCTTTCTCCTGCTATTTCCTTGAAAGACAACAATGATGGCTGGTGCTCCAACAGACAATTTGGCCCCGAGGAAACCTTGCAAATAAAAACAGTGCTAAGGATGTTGTTCTAGAAAGAAAAACAAAATCTTGGTCTCTGACCACTGAAAACTGTCAGAGCATTCCTGGGCTGTCTACCTCTGGATGTTTTTTACATGAGAGAAAAATAAACTTTTGCCTTGTTTAAGGCACTGTTATTCACTACTTTGGTAACAACTGAAATTCTTGATACAGCCAGTCAACAAGCCAAGTGCTAAGGAATAGGAAGGAAGCAGAGATGGGATTTTGTTTTAATAATTCCAGTACAAGGTGAAGAAGAAGGAAGAAGCGTAGTTACTAGGACCAGGACATAAGGTAAGAGCCAAAGTAGTAGGTGATGGACATTGAGGAGGGTATGTGTTGGTGTTGAGTGCTGTGAATTGTGTAAGACTGATGAATCACAGACTGGTACCCCTGAAACAAATAATACATTATATGTTCATAATAATAATAATAATAATAATAGAGCCAAAGTAACAACACTACTCAAAGCCTACTTCTCTGAAAAAGCTACTTCAATCCAAATTTAAGGTCTCCCACTCAACATTGCCTTTTGTCAATAAGCCAAGAGCAGTATGGCGGATGGTCTAGAGAGCGTCAAGAGCTTAGTGGCTGTGAATCGAGAGGGCCGTCTTGGGGTAGGGGACCAGGAAGGTCGATTGCATTGGTAGTGAAGTTTTCAGAGACATATGGAAGACTTCAAGGCCTATGAAGATTTCATGAGGCTGTAATTCTCATCTGGATGATCAGCCCACATTTGGCCTCCCACGGTCTGGTGATGAAACTCTCTAGGCTACAATCTGACATCACAGTCCTCACCCACTGGGAGCTCAGGACCAGATTTCAAGAAGCCTGAGGATGGTGAGGAGAGGAGCGAGTGGAAATGCAGCTTGAAGGACAGTGATGGAGCTAGAAAGAAATAAGGGATTTGAATGAAGGGCTTGAGTGAAGGAGAAGAAGAACGATGAATGGTACCTGCCATGAATTCTGATCAAAATTAGGAGAGTATGATAGTGTTTATCTGGGGCAATGAAAGAGCAGAGCAGTAAAAACTAGACTCAGACATCATCTTTTCAGTGCTCTAGAGTACGGTAGTGTCTTATCTGAGAAGGGATGATCCAAAAGTCCAAAACTGCTTCTTTTCTGCCTCCTTTACAATGAGCAAAGTACAGTGCAAGAATATTAGTGCGCTGGTGTCTGGTTTCCTCTCTATGATAGCACCCGCAATGCTGTCACCAAGAGACCTCCTATTTGCCAAGTTCAGTGGACACTGTTCATTCCTTATCCATGGCCTCTTTGAGTCCTCAGACACCGCCTCCTCTGTGCCATCACTCTGAGTTCTCATCCCAGCTCCATCACCCCCTTCCCATCTCCCACTAGCACATCTGATGGTTGGTGTCCCCAGTGTTCTGTCCTCAGTCTTTACACTCCTCCATTTATAATCTATTTCTAGACTCTTCTCCCATATAAGGTATTTCATTTGTTCTGTGTATCCCAACTCCAGTATCTATGCCTTCAGCTCATACCTTGTCCTTGGCTCTAGACTTCTAGATCCTAAATCTATACCATATGCCTCACCATCAGCTCCAACCCCACGAGTTCAAAATGAGAATTTGCCAATGGCTTTGAAAGCCTTTGAAGTATAGGGGGCACGTCTCCTTCCTCTTATACCTTCAGTGCATGGAAGCATTCAGCAAGTATTGTCAAATGACAACATGGCTGGATATTTTCAACAAACACATTTAAATGTCACTTATGTACATATTTATTAATGCAGAATGCTTCATGAATTTGTGTGTCATCACTGTACAGGGGCCACGCTGGTCTTCTCTGTATCATTCCAATTTTAGTGTATTTGCTAAATATTGATTTACTTAGCATTTTACTGAAATGTAATTGACATACAAAGAATTAAACACGTATGAATTGTACAATTTGATGTTTTGACATATGTTCACCTATTGAATGTTCACTACAATCAAGACGGGGAACATAGTCATATTGCCAAAAGTTCCCTCTTGTGCCCCTTTGTGATTCATCCCTCCTGTCCTCCCTATCCTCCAATCCCCCACTGCCAGTCGACCACCAATCTAATTTCTATCACTATAGCTTAGTTCCCATTTTCTATAATTTTATATAAAAGAACTCATACATTATGTACTCTCTTTGGGGGCCTGGCTTCTTTTCTAATTACCCTTATTTCTTTATTTATCAATAGTCCATTCATTTTATTGCTAAATAGTATTTTTTCTTTTCTTTTTTTTTTTTTGTTGTGTTATGTTAGTCACCATAAAATACATCATTAGTTTTTGATGTAGTGTTCCAAGATTCATTGTTTAAGTATAACACCCAGTGCTCCATGCAATACGTGCCCTCCTTAATACCCATTACTAGGCTCACCCATCCCCCCACACCCCTCCCCTCTAAAACCCTCAGTTTGTTTCTCAGAGTCCACAGTCTCTCATGGTTCATCTCCCCCTCTGATTACCCCCCTTCACTTTTCCTTTCCTTCTCCTAATGTCCTCCATGTTATTCCTTATGTTCCACAAGTAAGTGAAACCATATGATAATTTACTTTCTCTGCTTGACTTACTTCACTCAGCATAATCTCCTCCAGTCCCATCCATTTTGATGCAAAAGTTGGGTCTTCATCCTTTCTGATGGCTGAGTAATATTCCATTGTATATATGGACCACATCCTCTTTATCCATTCGTCTGTTGAAGGGCATCTTGGCTCTTTCCACAGTTTAGCTATTATGGACATTGCTGCTATGAACATATGGTCCTTCTTTTCACTGCATCTGTATCTTTGGGGTAAATACCCAGTAGTGCAATTTTCAGGTCATAGAGTAGCTCCATTTTTAATTTTTTAAGGAATCTCCACATTGTTTTCCAAGGCGGCTGCACCAACTTGCATTCCCACCAACAGTGTAAGAGGGTTGCTGGATAGTATTTTATTGTATTGGTATACCACAGTTTGTCTATTCATTCACCTATTAATGGACCTTTGTGTTGTTTCCGGTTTTCAGTGATTACAAATAAAGTTGCTATGAACATTTGTGGAAAAGTCTTTGTGTGGACATATGCTTTCTTTTCTCTTGAACAAATAAGAACAGAATGACTAGATTATACGGCAGGTATATATTTAACTTTAAAAGAAACTGCCAAACGTTTCCCCAAGTTTTGTACCATTTTACAATCCCACCATGGTCTGTTCTAATTCTTTCACATCCTCAACAACACTTGGTGTGGTCAATAGTTTTAATTCTAGCCATACTAACAGATGCTAAGTGGTGTCTTACTGTGGTTTTAGTTTGCATTTTCCTATTGACCAACACTGTTGAGCATCTTCTCACGTGCTTACCTACCATTCCTATATCTTCTGTGGTGAAGTGTCTCTTCATTTTCTCTGCCCATTTTTAAAATGTGTCATTTTGAGAGTTATTTGTACAGTTGACTCTTCAGCAACATTGGGGCTAGGGGCAATGACTCCCCCACATAGTAAAAAATCCACTTATAACTTTGGACTCTCTCAAAACTTAACTAATAGCCTGCTATTGACTGGAAGCCTTACTGATAACATAAACAGTTGATTTGATACATATTTTGTGTAAGTACTATATACTGAATTTTTATATTAACATAAGCTAGAGAAAAGAAAATGTTCCTAAGAAAATCCTGAGGAAAGGAAAATACATTTCAGTACTATACTGTATTTATATAAGAAAATCCATGTCTAAAGTGGACCAGATCAGTTCAACTCATGTTGTCCAAAGATAAATTGTATATTCTGAATACAAGTTATTTACCAGATATATATGATTAGCAAATATTTTTTCCCAGTCTGTGGCTTGTCTGCTCTACACTTTTAACTGTCTTTTGAAGAGCAGAAGTTTTTAATTTTGGTGAAGTTCAGTTTATTTTTTTATGGATTGTACTTTTATACCATATCCAAAAAATTTTTGCCTAACCAAAGGTTACAAATATTTTCTCCCATGTTTTATTTTTTATTTTTTTTAACATTTTCTTTTTTATTTGAGAGAAAGAGAGAGCAAAGAGAGAGAGAGAGAGCGCAAGTGGGGATGCAGGAGGGCATAAGGAGAAGCAGACTCCCTGTTGAGTGGGGAGCTGGATGGATGGGAGCTTGATCCCAGGACCCCAAGGTCACGACCTGAGCTAAAGAAAGATGCTTAACAGACTGAGCCACCCAGGTGACCCTCTCCCATGTTTTCTTCTAGAAATTTTTTAATTTTAGATTTTACATTAAAGTTTATGATCCATTTTGAGTTAATTTTTATATATGGTGGAAGGTATGGGTTGAAGTTCATTGTTTTGCAAAAAATAATTTATTGAAACACATATAAATTTAAACAAATTATAAAAGAGTTTTTTCTTATGAATCAGTGGAAGCTTTTAATTTAAAAATCTGTAATCAGGGATACTATGCCAACAGCCTAAACCAACTGCTTGCCTAATTTTTAAAAACATACTCTTTATTTATTCTATTTTCAAGGTGTTCTATTAACTTTTTTATTTGTATAGTAAAGGAATAAATCAACATTGTTCATATCCCATGTTCCACTGGCTTATCAGTTTGTTAAGTTTGAGCTCTATAAGCTTGCTTTTTTCTAGATAGCTCTTGGGCCTTGCAGGTAGGAGAGGAATAATGAGAAAGAAGGTAGGTATGTAATATAGATGAATATATCTAATGGGTACCTCATTAAAGTGCTCAAAACCCTTAGATGCTATATTAGGGAAACTCCAGGGTTATTGCATGAAGCATTTTTTTTTTTTTTTTTAAGAGAGAGAGGAGGGAGGGGCAGAAGCACAGGGAAAGAGAGAATATCAAGCGGACTTCACAATGAGCATGGAGCCTGACATGGGTCTCAATTTCATGACCCTCAGATCATGATCTGAGTTGAAATTAAGAGGCCCATGCTTAACCAACTAAACCACCCTGGAGCCCCATGAAGCATCTTTTCTGTGTGGATTTTGACCCATGCAAGAATGAAATACCTTTAATAATATGTGTATGTCTGTGTATTTTAGTAGGAGGCAGGAAGGAGATGGTTTATTAGAGATTTTATTTCAATTTAGTAGAGAGAGAAATCCTGGGATAAACCCATCTTCCCCCTTTGGAGTGGCCTACCAGAGCTTAGTAAAATTTGTCTGAAATATTGGAATGGTCTCTGGATCCCTAAAGCCAAATGCCAGGACCCCATAAAACAGTGGAAGAGGTACATCTTTGGGAGCCACTTAGGCTAGATAGTGGACATACGTGGTCATATGTGTTGCTTCCAAGCATCCATTCTTCACTATCCCATTCTTCATAACCCCATATCTTTGGGAAGTCAGATGGTTTTCTAAAAGCTGAACCTACCTCTAACTTCAGGTGTATGACATTGATATATTAGCTCTAATAATGCCCCCAGCTCTTGAGATCGGTTCATGGATGGGAATGTGACATGAGTTGATTCAATAAGAGTGAATCTCAAGACTTGTACAGAAATTATCGGAAGTTTCTTTTCTACTCCTCCAAGTGCTCAATAATAAAATGGTAAGGGCTGAAGTTGCTGCCACCATCAAAGGACAGGTTCTGTCTGAAACACTGTAGAGGGCAGAAGGAACAGACAATGAGAAAAGTCCTTGGCGATATAATTGAATGGTTAGGTCAAACTTCACTTGACTTCTTCAAGGCTGCTCAATTGTGTGAGGCAGTAAGTTTCCTTTTTCTTTTACATCCATCACCTAACTGAAGGAAGGATACATTTGGGTATATTAAGTTTGCAAGAAACTGAGATCTGTTAGGGTTTCTTCAGGTTTCTTGGGATATAGCACAAAACCTTAGCAGCCTCTTGAAAAATTGAAAATTGGTTCAAGAAACAGGTGAGATTTAGCAAATCTGATTTTTAAAATCTCCTTAGAAATTAGACTCTAAGGCCTATTCTAGAGCTCTAATATACTGCTGATTTAGCTGCTTTCTGCTCCAAATACCACTGGTTACCTGATTCTTCTGCTTTATCTCACATTCAAATTTTGGTTCAGTCAGTCAGTTATAATTTCAAAAGCTCTGTCCAACATCACTGGCAAATGTACAGAAATCTGGCCGGTCCACTCCACCCTGGTAGACAAGATGGAGGGTTAAAAAGCGTGGTGATGAAAGGTAAGGAAGTCTTCCACGGTAGGCCGTGGTTATGAAAGTTATGCTGAGCTTTCTCAGAAAGGAGTCTGTCAGGCACCATGAATGTGCTGTCCAAGACTGTGCTTTCTGGGATCCCTGGACTTACGAAGGGGAGTGTGAGAGCTGAAGGAGCTGGGAAGTCGAGAGTTGGCCGGAGATCTGACCATGTGTCTATGCGGACGTCGGGAATGGTCCTGTTGGCAAGTCCTGTGTAATCATACAATAAAAATGTTAAAATGTGATTTTGACAAAAATCATATGGGAATATAAATGCTAAGGTGATGGGGTTCGGTCCCCTACCGTGTCTCCCGACTGTTTCAATCTGCTTCCCTGTCCTTGGTTGGATTTGGTCAAGAGGGAGTCCTAATGAAAGATGAGAGAGAGAGGAGAGTAATGTTAGGCTCTTTATTCCCCTGGGTGTTATCCTATGGAATTACCCCAAGTTGGCTGTGTTCCTCCACTAAAGATCACTGATCTGCATTCTGGAGATCACAGCTCCTGTAAAGGTGACTTTTTGTACATGATTCTATCCTCCTGGGTTCCGGAAACCTCTGCCTGCCCTCCGCTGTGACCAGCTCTGGTCTGGTACTATCTCTTTTAGTGTCGCTATACTCTGATCACATCTTTATAAATAGTATCCTTATAAATAAATCTCAGTTTTCCCCTTGTGTGTGGCTTATCTATTCTTTGTCCTTAACAGTGACTTTTTTTTTTTAATTAAATTTTTTATTTATTTTCAGCGTTAACAGTGACTTTTGGGATGCCTGGGCTCAGTCAGTTAAGCATCTGCCTTCAGCTCAGGTCATGATCCCAGCATACTGAGATGCAGTCCTGCATTGCGTTCCTTGCTCAGTGGAAGTCTGCTTCTCCCTCTCTTTCTGCCCCTCCCACTGCTTGTGCTCTCTCTCTCCTCGGACAAATAAATAAATAAAATCTTAAGGAAAAAAAAAAGACCAGTGACTTTTGATGAGCAGAAGTTTTTGGTTTTGGTGAAGTCTAGTTTATCATTTTTCCACGTCAGTTGATTGTTTTTGCATACTGCCTAAAAAAAAAAAAAACGTTGTTTATCTCCAAGCCATGAAACTATCTTCCTAGATTCTCTTCTAAAACCACTGTAATTTTGATTTTGATCATAGATTTGGCTGAACCATGGCAAATTCATAGTTGTGTACAGTGTGAGCTTGGGTTCAATTTTTTCCATATGGATAATGCAGCTCTTCCAATGCCACTTGTTGAAAGACTCCTATCACCACTGAATTGTTTTCATTGATGTGGTTGGATTTATATCTATCATTTTGTTATTCATTTTTTGTTTGTTCTCTGTTTATCCTTTTATGCCTTCTTCTGGACCAATTGAATATATTTTAGAATTCCATTTTTACCTACCTATTGGCTGTTTAACTACACCTCTTTCCATTATAGGTTTCAACTAGTTACTCTAGGAATTACAATATCTATCCTTAATTTTTTATGATATTCTTAGAGTTATTCTTTACCATTTTATGTAAATGTACAAACCTTGCAACCATAGAGGTTGCATTTACCTCTTTTTTCCTTTACGCTATGGCTGCCATATTTACTGCAACTCCATATATTATAAATCCCACAAGACTGTAACAATTTTTCCTCTAAACTGTATGCATTCTTAAAGGTTAAATAAAAAGATGTCTGTAATTATCCAGCTCTTTACCATTTCCGGTGTTCTTTATTCCTTCCTGAAGATCTACATTTCCATCTAGCATCACTTCCTCCAGCCCGAAGAATGTTCTTTGTAATTCTTGTAGCACAGCACTTCAAGTGATGATGAATCTGTTCTTTTTCCTTAAATCCAAAAATGTTTCTATTTCATCTTCATTCTTGAAGGATATTTTCACTGCATATAATTTTTTTTTTCTTTCAACACCTTAGATATGTCATTCCACTGTATTCTGGCTTCCATTGTTTCAGATATGAAGTTAACAATGACCTGGAGGAAATGTATTTTTCTCAGGCTTCTTTCAAAACTTTATTTTTGTTTTTTAGCAGTTTGATTATCGTGTGCTAGGCAAGGGTTTTTTCATATTTATCCTGCTTGGGTTTTGCTGAGCTTCATCAATCTGTGAATTTGTGACTTTTACCAAGTTTGGAAAAAAAAAATTTTTTTTTTTTAAGATTTTTATTTGTTTGAGAAAGAGAGAGAAATCATGAGAAGAGAAAGGGGCGGAGGGAAAGGGAGAAGCAGACTCCCACTGAGCAAGGAGCCTGATGTGGGGCTTAATCCCAGGATGCTGGGATCATGACCTGAGCCGAAGGCAGATGTTTAACTGACTGAGCCAGCCAGGCACCCCCAAATTTGGAAAAATTTTGGCCATGATTTCCTTAAATATTTTTTTCTGCTTCATTCTCTCTCTTTATTATTCTCTTGGGACTTTAATTATAAATTTGTTAGATGTTTTGATATGTTTTGATATTGTCTTTAAGGTCTCTGAGTTTCCGTCCTTTAATTTTCCTTTCCTTCTTCTTTCTAGAAAATTTCTTTTCTACCTCACTCTTTCTTTTCTTCCTTCTTCCTTCCTGTCTATTTAAAAAAAAAATTTTTTTTTATTTATTTGAGAGAGAGGGAGCCCGAGCAGGGGCAGAGGGAAAGAATCTCAAGCATGGCCTGACCCAGGGCTTGACCCCATGACCCACGAGATCATGACCCAAGCCAAAACCAAGAGTTGGACGCTCACCTGATGGAGCCATCCAGGTGCCCCCTTTTTTTCGGAGTAATTCTATTGCTCTGTCTTCCAGCTCATTGACTCTTTCCTCTGTTATCTCTATTCTGCTCCATCCAGCAAATGTTTTACTTCAAGTATTCTACTTTTCAGTTTTAGAATTTCCATTTGGCTTTCTTGTAATTTCTATTTTTCTGCTGAGGTTTTCTATCTTGAATGCATTTTGAGCGTATTTTCTTCTACCTCATTGACCATTGTTTAATATCTGCTTTAATATTCTTGCCTCCTAATTTTAATATCTCAATAATTTTGGGTTTGATCTACATTGACTGTTGTCTCTCTTGAGTCTGGGTCACAATTTCCTTGTTTTATTTGTTGGGTATTTCGGGCTGTATCCCAGACAGTGTGGTTATTATTATGTGGAGACTGGATTGTATCAAATTCCTCTGAAGAGTATTGACTTTTCTGTTTTATCTAATTTCAGTTTGGTTTATCAGGCTATTGACTATCAGTTTGGACTAAACTTCAAACACTGTTTCTCAGGTGGGAGTTCAAATCTCAGTTCAGTCCTTTTATCGTTATCCAGACTTGAGGGGTCCAACAGAGATTTGTCCAGAGCTATTTGGAGCTCCATCTATTTAAATACTTTCTGGGATAATTCTCTCAGCTTCTTGCAGCTGTACCTCACACTATGTCTTCTGGTTCTTCAAGGCAGAATAACTGATTTCCTTTCAGAGTTCTAGATGCTTTGCATGGTGCCAACGACAGCTTAGCTCTGACCTAAAAGCCACAAAAATGGGAAATTCACCTTACTTCATCCCCTCCTTTCCAAAATCTGCCTTCTTGTTTTCACTCTCTAACTTCAGATTATGGTATTATTATATTTTTCCTGGAGTTTGTAGTTATCATCTAATAAGACTTCATTCAGCTATTTCTAGAAACTGAACCACTTAATTCTATGAATGTTTAGAGTGAATTCTCTCACAGGACTGGCAGTTTCTGGATTCATGCTACAATAACTAGGTCACCATGAAATTCACCTCCTTAATAATGCTTTGCATACTCTATCTTGATCTTCTCAGTTGTTTTCTCTCAAAAGCCGTTCAAGTTTTTGTTATCACTTAGTGGAGACATTTCATTCTCCAAGGGGTACTTCCCAGTTTGTATTTTTATGAACATCCTATTTATGGCTTTAAGAGAATGCTACTCAGTACTTTTTGCATCTGAATTCCCTCTCAAGGGATACCATTCCACTTTGCTCCCTGAAATCTTGAATCTTTCTCTTTTCCATTTCTTTTGAGCCCATTCACTTTTCAAGGGCTAGCAATGACTAAAACACCACCTTGTTTTATCCTCCCATATATAAAAGCAGTTAGATTCAGGTACATCTTCCTTTCTATACTGTATAGATTAAGTCTACGTAGATTTCTTTCCTTCATATCTTTCTGGCCTGATTACTAAGATCACATTTCTTTCAAGAAAATTTTTCTCTTCTTCTAACTTCGTCAACCAATATTTTTTTTAAAATTTTTCTTCTCCTCTGTTGCCCCTATTCTGTAAGTAACTCAAAAGCATATTTTACTATTATCTTTAATTTTTCACAAAAGAAATACATGTGCATATATCAAATGATCAAATAATGTTAAAAGTTTTAACAAACACCAGCTGTTCTTTGCCTACCTGTTTCCCCAGGTCTATCCCAGATCTCCTCCCCCCAAGGGCAATTACTTTCAGCTGTTTTTCCTGTTTCTTCTGGCATTATTCTCCGTGTTTCTAAATAACAGGCTTGGACTGTTACAGACTGTTATTTATTGATTCTTTCACCCTGTCTGTATGTAGCTTGGGCATACCCAGAGTAGACCTTGAATCAAGGACTTGAATAAAACAGATTACTTAAGAAGTAATCCTTAGAAGTACAAGTTGGACTGTGGGGAAATGAGACAGGGAAGGGCAGAGAGCCTGACAAAGAGTTTAGTTTCAAATATATTTCTGCCATAGACAACTGCAGTGGCCTGCAATCCTACAGTAAACTCTCGGAGATAATGCGTGACAGGCCTTGGGTTATTCCTGAGAGGCAAGGGACAACCAGCTCCTCTCAGTCATTGGTTGAGGGTGCTCTCAGAACCCACTGTCTGTCTGACACTTTCAGCTGCTCTGTGTACCAGTCAAGTAGATTCTATTGGCCTGAGGAATCCACCAGGCTAAGAGTGGCAAGTGTGTCAGTTAGAAGCCATTGAGTAGCATGCATGGCAATAGGCAACGTCAAGATGACGTGGGTGCGGCTCCCATCATACAGTGGTATTAATCAGGATTCTCTAGAAAATCATAACCAATAGGGCTGGCATTAGGAGCATCACCTGAGAACTTGTTAAAATGCAGATTCTCGGGTCCCACCCAGATCTACTGAATCTGAATCTTTGGGGTTTGGGTCTGAGATTCTGTGTTTTAACAAGTTCCCTAGGTAATTCTTTTGCAGGTTAAAGTTTGAGAAGCACTGGCCTGTAATTTACACAATCTCTTGATTGACTAAGCTAACAGAAGTTGAATACAGGTGAGGGAGAACAAAGGTAAATAATTATGTACATCTGATGCCCCCAATTAAACCTCTTGGAAAATGGGGCCAACAGGGAGTTCAAAATCAGTCAGGGGCCATTCTTACCTTGGCCTGCCTCTGACATTGCTATTGCCTGTAACAAGGGAATGGTGATAATGTTGGAGAACTTCCTGGGCTGTTGTGTAAACCAAATGGGAAACTAATGTGATGGTTCTTTGTTCCTGAATATCAATAACTGTTTCTAATAACATCACTCCTTTAAGTCACTTGAGTCCTATTTATTATATTTCCACTTTGGTGAACTACAGTAGTATGTAACAATTCCCCCCAAATGCTAACTTTCAATCAACTGGCAAAATTGGCACTGCCATTGTTATTATAGATTTTAATATTTAAAAATATTAATCTTTTATCCATGTTTTTCTATTTATGCATGATTAAAGAATGCATTCTTATATTATATCTTCCACAGATTGTTCCTAGAAAGGGCAGGATTTTGTTTTGTTCTTTCTCTACAAGGATGGAATTTTTGCTATCTTTTTTCTTGGTGACTATTCATTGCCAATCAGGATAAAAGAGCTTTTGCCCCTCCAATAATTTCTATTTTATGATTACATGCTTGGACAATTTCAGTATACTTTAGAGGTACAAATGGGTCTATTTAAGTGCTATTATTTTTTTTAATTGCTATTTTTTTTGCAGCAGACTCATTAACAATTCAAAACTTGAATTAGAACCAACCTAAAAATGTCTTACTTTATGTCAATGAAGTCTATTAGATACAAATGAAGCCCATTTTTGCAACACTCAATGAAGAACATATCATACCTAATGAAAATCTGTTCTCAGATTTCCTAGAAAATAAGCTGAACAAAGGGGGACTAAATAAAATGTAATTTTAATATTACATGAACATGACAGAACAGAAGAAATAGAAGGGTCAAAATGCTGAACCTATTTTTAATTACCAAGGTCATCCTGGAAGATTTTGTTTTAATTATACATCAGAGGTAATGTTTTTAGGGAGCTCAAATAAATACTCATTATTCCACTTGAACTTAAAGTAGGCATTGAAAAAATCTTCATAAATTCAGTAAAGTCATCAGACTTCTGCTAAATCCTTAAAGTCCATTTATACTTTTCTCTGTTTTACTATAAGCTTTTTGCCTACAATTAAATGGGAGTATATATGTGAAAGTACTTAGCATATGAGTTAGTATGTATACTCATAATCAGTGTTAGCTTCCTTTCTTTCCTGTCACATAATAAATGAAAAGAGATGTACTAAATTTCCAGTCGGATATTTATCTAGGTTTCTCTGGCCATTTTTAAAACAGCAAGTAAGTGTCCTTAGAGAATGGAATTAAAAGTCCTGGGAAAATTAAAGCTGTATGAAGATTTTTAAGTGCTAATAAGTGCTTAAAATATTAACTAATCCCACTCATTAATAGTAAGCATTTTAAGTTGAGTGTGGTTGTGTGTATGTTGTTGATGCTTAAATTTTTACCTACTATTTTCAGGCATTATAAATTCACACATAGAATTCAATTCAGAGGGAAGCTAGGAGCCTCATATGACAGATGATCAAGTCAAAAGGAATTCATATTTAAAATAAAAGCAAAAGAACTTCAACTATTTTTAGATCATTGGCAGCAATTCTAAACCAAAAGAATATTATTGAAATGACGAATTTTGCATTCCTAGAATTATGAACACTTTGCTTCTTACAATTAAAATTTCTAGACCCATACGAAAGGACATACTCAATTGTATAAACTCAAGTTAAAAGTCAAAGTTATTGATATGCACAACAGCTGTTACATATTAAAGACATTGGATTTGGGGGTGTGTTGGTGTGTGAACATGTTTATGACACAGATGGATCATAGAATGCAGAGCTTTTCTAAGTTTGGACATGCAGGGCCAATTTTATCCCCTTCCAAATTGAAATTAGGGCTCTCAAAGATTCCAGACTCGAATATAGGAAATCCAAGTCCCTGAAATGCCCACAGAATAGGTACCAAATGGAGACTTGGGTTACCCAGTGTTTGCGCAAGGCAGTGCAGAAGATTCTGAGTAAATGACAAAATGAAAGTGACCGAACCATTTAGTATGTGCTGTGGCTCATTATGCAGCCAAATGCCCCAGTGCGGTCTCTTCTCTGATCATCTAGGCTGGAGTCTTCAGTAGGGTCATAAGGGACTTAAGATCAATCTAGTTTGATCTTTTTATTGAACAAATGAGGCTCAGCCAGATTAAGTGACGAGGTCAAATCACAAGAGCTGAAAGTGGAAGAACAGGGTCTTGAACTCTGTTCTCTCACTTCTCAGCCCAGTGCTTCCCTCTTATTTTCTAAGGCCTGCCTTTCTTATTATCAGCATCACAGACTCTGCCCGGCAGCTGACGTCCAAACTTGGCTCTGCCTTTGGGGGGTGCAAATAGGGACGGATTGTAGTCCTGCCCAGATCTGCCTTGAGGGTAGGACTGTCACAGGTGGGACGTTCTAAGGAATCGTTGGAATGGAGGAACACACATCTTCAAGGGTAAATGGAGGTGGGGGACACTATGATGCATCTGAAAAAGCAGACTGGAGCCACATTGTGGGGCTCCCAAATGCTAGGATACTGAGTTGATTTATTGGAATTGATTTCACCCACCATTGGGTGCCCTTCCTGGGGTCTGGCAGTGTAGGTGTTAATATGTATTTGTTAAACGACTGAGTGAGCTGTTGAAAGTTTGTGAGCTGTTTCTAAGACCTGTTATTTTCAGAGATGTGCTTCAAACTGTGTTAGACTTTCTGGGAGATTGAGGCTCAAGGAGGTTGGCAGGTGGGAAAATAGATCCACTTACAAAGATGAGAAAGACACTACAGTGAGTTACCAAAATTTAACTTATATATCCATAGATTTTTCATAGCCTTATTGGTATATAATTTGAGCTTTTTAAAATTTTTTATTTATTTAATTGACAGAGAGACCCAGCAAGGGAGGGAACACAAACAAGGGAAGTGGTGGGAGAGGGAGAAGCAGGCTTCCCATGGAGCAGGGAGCCCGATGTAGGGCTCGATCCCAGGACCCTGGGATCATGACCTGAGCTGAAGGCAGATGCTTAACGACTGAGCCACTCAGGTGCCCCTATAATTTGACTTCTTAATGAAAGGATTGCTCACAGATCATTCTCACATATATAATGTTAAGCAAAAGAAGCCAGATGCAAAGAAAGTGTGTCAGTTCAGGTCCTCTAAGAAGCAGATGTCAAATGGAATTGAAGTTCCAAGACATGTAATATGTAAAATAAAGGGGAGAGAGTGGAAATAGGCAGGGAGAGCTGTCATACTACAGTGCGGGTCTGATACATGGGAAAGAAAAGGAGGAAGGAAGGAGAATGGGGGAGAAGACTCTCGGACAGTGGGGTGGCCAGGTCGGTGGGGCGGCCAGGTCGGTGAGGACCCCCAGACCAAAGAGTGCCTATTAAAGGGTGTAGGATGAAGCAGAAATGGCTTGGGTCTAGTACCCCCACTGTGCACGGTTGTCGGCTGGGTGCAGCCTAGAGAGAGCGTGGTCTTGGTGTAAATTCTGTAATGGATCGTGATGGCGCAGTAGGCAGAGGCTGTTGGCTCACTGGTCTCCTTTAGGAGAGAACTGCAAGTTCTCTCCTAAAGGGAGCTGAATGACACATACCTGTATTCACTTCAACACCATTCGCTCCTATTTACATACAACTAAACAACTAAACAACAGACAAGCCAAGATAGTGGAGAATGTCTATGTGCTGATGATGTTCTGTCTTTTAATCTGGGTGCTGCCAACACACCAGATATGCTCACTTTCTGAAAATTCCTTGAGCTATGCACTTAGTGATTGTATATTTTTCTTATTATGTAATATTAACATCAAAAGATGAAGGGCCCCTGGGTGGCTCAGTCAGTTAAGCATCAGCCTTCGGCTCAGATCATGATCCCAGGATCTTGGGATTGAGCCCCTGAATCAGGCTCCCTGCTCAGTGGAGAGCCTGCTTCTCCCTCTCTCTCTGCCTGCAGCTCTGAGTTGTCTTTCTCTGTCTCTCTGCCAAATAAATAAAATCTTAAAAAAAAAAAAAAGAAATAAAAAGATTATTTGCCAAGCTCAAAAGAAAAATGATATTGAAGAGTTTAATATAGTAGGAAATATGGAAGAGTTTGACAGAAAATCAAATAATTATTTCAAATATAATAAAAATTAAACAATTGGCCTAGCCTCTTATCAGGGCTTGGAATTGGACTGAAATGGAACAGTGTGGACTAGGGCAGTCCATGTGCAACAGGTTGGTAGAATCTGGCAAATCGATAAAGCCTCTCAGTTGGGCGGCAGGTAGGGTGGGAAGAGCAGCCTATGAATGGAGGCCACCGGGTGGGGAGCAAACATTACCATAAAGAATGACCAGGCCTTAGATGTCCATCGACAGAAGAATGGATAAAGAAGATGTGGTATATATATACAATGGAATATTATGCAGCCACCAAAACACCAAAATCTTGCCATTTGCAATGACATAGATGGAACTAGAAGGTATTATGCAAAGTGAAATAAGCCAATCAGAGAAAGACAATTATCATATGATCTCACTGATATGAGGAATTTGAGAAACAAGACAGAGGATCATAGGGGAAGGGAGGGAAAAATGAAACAAGATGAAACCAGAGAGGGAGACAAACCACGAGAGACTTTCAATCTGAGGGCTGCTGGAAGGGAGGGGGGTGGGAGGGATGGGTTTCTGGGTGATGAACATTGGGGAAGGTATGTGCTATGGAGAGTGCTGTGAATTGTGTAAGACTGATGAATCACAGACCTGTACCCCTGAAACAAATAATACATTATATGTTAATTAAAAAAAAAAAAAAAAAAAGAATGACCAGGCAAGGTGTAAAGTCCCAGAGGACAGAATGGCATCAGCACCCAGAGAACCTAGTTATGCATGAGAACAAAGATGTATTTTGCAGTCTACTCTTGGCATTTAAGTGTTTAACACATACCTTGTCAACTATAGGAGAGAAAAATGTCAGTAAGCAGACTTGGGCATCAGTTCAATTGTTTGAATTATGAGATTGGGTATCAGGTCCAAAAGGATAGTTTTCTTGGTCCAAGGCTGATTATCAGGTAAATAGATAAACCTCCTGACCTATTGATTCTACTGACCCTCTGGTCATCACCAGAGATTATATCTCTGGTAACAGGAACAAACACATAACAAACAGAACAATTTTCAATGCATAAGGAAAAAATGACTGCCTTGTAAAGAGATTAAGCTTGAGAAAAGTTGAAAAGGTGGTTCACATGTGTTGTGAAAATATTCATAGATTGTATGTGGCACTGAGCAAAAAATATGATTCAGGAGAAAAGCCAGGATACTACGAAAGCATTTCCATTTTCTTGATTTTAGGAATTTGAGAATGTTTCTGGTCTTCTCTCTTGGAAATTCTAAGAATCTTCAGTGTATATTTTTAGACAGGGATGGTTTCTTCATCATCTTTGGACCTTTGGTGTGTGACACACCAATGGATTTTTCTATAAACTTGTTGAAGGAATAGGTAAAAAAAAATATGAATGAACAAAGAAGTCTCTGTGTCATCAGTCTGGTCTTGGTGAACGAAATGTATGTGCACATGAGGAGTCACCTAGAAAACACTTGGGTACCCTGTTGAAGAGAGTGGGGACCTATTAGAGACTAGTTAGGACCCCCGTCTTCTCCAGAATTGGGGGAGCAACATGGGGAGAGCAACCTTGATTTTTCTTCTAGAAAAAGTGCCACTTCTTCTGAGGTCCTTAGGGCCATCCTTAGGTCAAAGTTGTCTGAGCTCACTGCTGGGAACCAAAGAAGAGAAATTCATACAAGAGCCTTTTTCAGAAGAAGAAAGTTCTGGCGCTCATCTTTAAGTAAATTGCTGATTTTCACTATAATTCTTTTTTTTTTAATTTTTTTTAAAATTTATTTATTTGTTAGATAGAGAGAGCGAGCGAGCACAGGCAGACAGAGTGGTAGGCAGAGGCAGAGGGAGAAGCAGGCTCCCCGCCGAGCAAGGAGCCCGATGTGGGACTCGATCCCAGGATGCTGGGATCATGACCTGAGCCGAAGGCAGCTGCTTAACCAACTGAGCCACCCAGGCGTCCCTGATTTTCACTATAATTCTTAAGTTCAGGGTTTACTGAAGTAAATCCTTATATTTGTTCAGTTCTTTATTTATTTCAAATCTCTTTTGCATGTATTATTCCTTTAGCTCCTCATACCAGTCATGATGTCTGTAGAATGGATTCCGATTATTCCGTAATATGAAATGGAAGAAAAAGTGTTACATTAGTCAGTGTTCTCCAGAAAAACAGAAGAAATAAGATAAACACACACAGGCACATGCACGCACGCACACATGCACACACAGAGACACAGAGAGAGATTTACTTTAGGGAATCGGCTCACATAATTAGGGAGACTGGGAGACTGGCAAGTCCTGGCAGACTGGAGATCCAGCGATGAGCCAATGATGCAGTTCAAGTCTGAAAGCCAGCTGTCTGATGCATAATTCCCTCTTGCTCAGAGGAGCTCAGTAATTTTGTTCTATTTTGGCCTTCAGCTGATTAGATGAGGCCCACCTACACTATGGAGGCAATCTGCTTTATACTAGCGCAGTGATCCAAAAACACCCTCACAGAGACATCCAGAATAACACTGAACCACATAGCTTGGCATTGTGCCTCAGCCACGTTGACACATAAGATTAACCATCGCAAGGATCCTGGAGTCTGGGAATTACTCAAGCTTATGGAGTTAGTCACAAGATTTTTTTCTAAAATTCTGGTCTCTGGCATAATTTAGGCCTCGTGAGAGACTTACTAAGCACTAGAATTAGATGATGGCTTTTCAAAAAAATTTCTAATGTGGGGAGCGAGAATGGAAAGGAGCTAGCTAGTGGTCAGAAATGTTAGTTACTCAGTAAATGCTGAAAGTGAGAATCAGACCCCAACTAGTTAGGAAAAACTTGCATCCTTCTTAAGCATTATGTGTAACTATCTAAAATCACAAGCTCATAAACAAACTCAAAATACGAGAAAAGAAACTAAACCATCTGCCTAAATTTAGAAAGACACCTGTAGGGACACTCCAGCTTAGATGGGGGTGGAGAATTTCATTACAGTGTCTCGGGCAGATGTGAATCAGCACAGCACAGGGCAGGGCTGGGCTGGTGGGGAGTGAGGCTTTCCACTGGGAGGCTATTCTATTCACAGAACTTTGATCCCTGTTGAGGGGCAGCCTAAGGCTTTTCAGACTTCCAAACAAGCCCAGAAAGCAGGAAATCGAGTAGCACGCAGCTCTTTCCCACCCCTCCTCGTCTTGGCAGGAGCGTCTGGGTCCCACACAGCTCAGCCAGTGCAACTCGATGAGTGTGTGATCTGTGGCAAAAATTCACATTCAAAACCCACAAATCCACGAACTGATGATCCTGGAGGTTTTCCTGTCGCAGTGCTGGACAGCACATTCTCATGCATCGCGCCGTCTCTCTTCTGACCCACGATAACGGAGAATACAATTTGTATGAATATTTGAAGACGTCAGATAATCCCCAAACCTAATTTCAAGTTAAAGGCTTTTAAGTTTTCAACTTCTTGCCTCATGAAACAGCTGTTCTTTTGGTCAATTCTTCCTCTCTACCTTCTCTTGTGAATCCTGATGGAGGCAAAACAGCACTCACAAACGCGTGTCCTGTTTCTTACATATTAGAAGTGTTGCTGAAAAGTTGTAAAATTGTACATTTTAAATGCACCTCAAGGGAGGGAACTTTCAGTGTAAGATTAACCTGAGGCAAAGGAAAGAGTCCTTTTTTTGATTTTTGCATATTTGTGTCCTCATTGACTGCCTTACGGTTTTGCTTTTTACAAATGTCATTTGCCTAAAATAGACAGTATTAATGGAAAGGTGGGCAAAAAATACATACAATTAAGTGCCCTACAGGGCCAGGTAACATCCTGGATGTGGCCCATAGGACTCCGTGAGAACAAGGTGTATTGATGTCTCTACTTCCCAGGAAGTAGCTTGGAGCCCAATGCCAAGGCTAGGGAGAGGAGAGGCATTTTATTCTAACGAAAGGCACACTCCAGTATTTAGCATAGTTTTGGAACAGTCCATGCACAACTGCTTAAGACAGAACAATGAATCACGTTTCATTTCCCTGCCTGAACAAGAGAAGCGACTCTGTCCTGCCTTTCCTTCATGCTCAGCAGATGCTGGCTCCCCCAAAAGATAAAGCCTTCTTTGTGTGCCGAGCCCTCAGCTTCCCTGGGTATTGGATGGCAGTTTCTGTATGCAGATCCTGAAAATTCTTTCTGAGGGTGTTTACATAGTCGTTGTCTCTTGAGCACATGTTTATTTTTAGCAGTAAATTATCAGAGCCTGTGAGGCTGAAACCGCAGCTACTTTTTGCACGTTTCTTTGTAGCCGGATTCCAGACCAGGGCACCCTGATCCCCCTCTCACTGGTGAGGTTAGTTTCCAGACCCTACGCTCCCATCGTGTAAGGTAATTGAAATTGATTAATGACCTAGCAATTTAACAATGATCAGGGAGGGCCCACAAAGTGCTTATTTTCAGATTATTCATAGCTGGGTGTCTATTTATTCAGGACTAAGAGGAATGAGCTAAAATATTTCTCTCTGTGAAGGTAGAAACCTTAGATCAGCGATCTCCATTCATTGCTCAGCATCTGCAGAGAGAGCAAAGAAAAAGGGTCAGGTCCCAATACCTGAGGGCACACTGTTCAAATTGCTAATAGGGAAGTGCAGGCTGGCTTGGATACTTAGGATCCCAAGATGCTGCTTTCATCGATGTCCTTGATACTGACGGAGAACTGCAGGAATTGCTCCAAATCCTCCTGGAACAGACCTGGGAAATGCAGCGAGGAGAGCACAGCAAATGAGGAGCAGGGCATCTGTACCAGACCCTCTACTTAGCACCTCATTGCCCCCAGAGATCTAAGGTGTGGCTCCATTAACTGCTAAGTTTAAAGATATCATCGATTTTTTTTTTTTTCTTTGTTAGGTCAGGACTCTTGGTTCCAAGCAACAGATACTCAATCTAACTTCTCATACTTTCAACCCAACTTTTCATACCACTTCTTCAGGACAATCAAACAAATAAACCAGCTCTGAAAAAATGGATGCCTACAAAATGTTTTCCTTACGTGGGTGTGTGCATGTGTTTATTTCATATAGCTGAAAGTCGAAGTAATATACCCAAGA
The DNA here is from genome assembly GCF_963455335.1 of Martes martes. NCBI lineage: Eukaryota > Metazoa > Chordata > Mammalia > Carnivora > Mustelidae > Martes > Martes martes. Next base: position 184,181,978 of record NC_137890.1, read on the forward strand.
GTTCAAATGATGTCTTCAAGTCCTGTGACTCTCTCCAGGTCTTGGCAATGCTTTGTCTTTGGTTGGCTAAGTTCCACCTACACATTCCACATGGTAGGCGAATTTTACATAGTCCATGATTAGAAATCACAGTGGGAAAAATAGCTTCTTCTACCGGGTTCCATTGGTCATTTTCAAAAGTGGATTCTGATTGGCTCTACTTGGAGCGGATGTACACCCTTGGACCAATCACCATGCTTTGAGAGACACAATTGTATCATCTAAGGAGTCACGTGCCCACTCCAATAGCCAGTGTGGCAGGAATGTGTGATTAATACCTCCATCAGGATCTCACCATGTGTGAAAGGAATAGATTCTCCAAGGACGGGTTGATGATAAATAAAAAGAATGCCCACTGCAACATGTGAGTGGTCCATAAGACTCTGGTGGTCTTAAAATTAAATAAGAGGTTACCGGTGCTCCTCCTTTCCACTCATGTTCCTCCTCTGTTGTTCGATGTGTTCCTTGATACTATATAGGCATAGGTCCAAGTAAATCCTGTAGTGTGTACTAATCTACACTTAATAAATCTGATGTTGTTGCTGCCTTTATTAAGGCAAATTCTTCTATTAGGAAAGCATGCCATTCATTGATGTTTGCTAGACAAAAATGGTGAGAGATATGAGCTTCTTACGAGGTAGAACTTGGTTTCATTTATCTCTATTTCTGCTATAATACTGTGCACAGTGTTCAGTACTTGGAGACTTTAAATCATTGTTTCTTAAATTGAATCAAGTAGGCCAACCAACATGTCATCTGAGGCTTGGTAGGTCCAATAGCTAAAGAACCTATATCCTCTGAGAGCTTCTAGTTCCTCCCAACTCTTTCACACTGGAAATTCCATTTTTTCTTTTCCCCCAAAAGTTTCTCTTTTGTTAAAATCTTGAAAGAGCCCAGGTCGATGCATATGAGATCAGGACTGTGTAATGGATGAGGTCTTAGAGTTAAGACTGGTTTAAAAATGTCCACTGTTTTGGAAAACAGCACGGGGGTTCCTCAAAAAATTAAAAATGAAACTATCCTATGATCTAGTAATTCCACTTGTGGGTATTTATCTGGAAAAAATGAAAAAGAATTTGAAAAGATATACATACCTCCATGTTCACTGCAGGATTAGTTACAATAACCAAGACATGAAAACGACCTAAATGTCCACTGATGAATGAATGGATAATGAAAATTGTGTACGTACACACAATAGAATATTATTCATCCCTAAAAAAGAATGAAATCTTGTCATTTATGACAAAAATGGATGGACCCTGAGGGAATTATGTTAACTGAAATAAATCAGACGAAGAAAGACAAATCCTGTATGATCTCACTTATATGTAGAATCTAAAATAAAACAGTAAGTGACAAAAAAACCAAGCTCATAAAGAACAGATTGATGGTTGCCAGAGGTGGGGTGTGGGGCAGAAGAAAAGGGTGAAGGGGGTCAAAATGTACAAATTTCCAGTTATAAGATATATAAGTCAGGGAGATACAATGTACAGTTTGGTTACTATAGTAATAATACTGTGTTACTATTTGAAAGTTGCTGAGAGGGCGGATCTTAAAAGGTCTCATAGCAAGAAAAAAATTTTTGTAACTCTAAGTCATGGATGTTAACTAGATTTATTGTGATGATCATTTTGCAATATAGACAGATACAGAATCATTACTTTGTATACGTGAAACTAATATGTTATATGTTATTAATACCTCAATAAAAAAATCTCCAATGTTTAATACAATTCCCAATAAGTTGGGTTAACTTGGGCAAATTATTTAATCTCTTGGCTTCTCAGTTTCCCCTGGTATTATAATCCTCAGTGAAAGGGTAACAACATCCATCTCATGGATAAATTTGAGGAATAGCTGAAATAATGTTTGAGAAAACTGGTACCCAATGAACAGCCAGATGTTGCAGAAGCAGGCACTGATTGGTGGGCAAGAGAATGAAAGAAGTACCTACGATCATAAGGGGTTGGATGGAAAAGTTGAGGTCCAGAAGACAATTCACTTACGTAAGACTTGCTACAACAATGGACTTGTGCTGTTGTGATTATACCAACTACAATCGTTAGTGGAAAAGATGTGCCCCCTAATCAATTAACTGCCTGCCCTTGCTACATCCCAGAGGTGTGGCCTCTAGAGTTTGATCTTAATATTTTTTCTTTATCACCATCTGGTGGCATCATAACCAAATTGCAGGGACAGCTATCAAAATCGAACAATCACCTGAGAGTAGACGCCAAAAACTAATCCCAGAGGTGAGAACAGCTCTGAGGGGGCACACACTTCCATGGCTTTGTATTAAGCCCAAAGACACTCGAAAGTAGGAATTTCAGGGAAATAGCTTGGTCTTAAACCTTTCTTTTGTAGTTCCTGGAATATAAAAATTCTCTCCAGATTCATCACCCTCCCCTGCCATGACTTGTGTTGAATTAAGTGGTACTATATTTGAGGAAGTTTTGCATTTCTCCCAATGCAAATCTATTTAAAGGTCAGCTAAGCTCAACTAAAAATAAAAGCCCAAAGTGGACCCGCTGCTAATGCTTTATACATTCCATCTATAAAAAGACCGGTTGGCTTATTGCTGTATATTGATTATTTCTGTGTTGGCCCAAATGGGAATTACGGATTGTGTGGTCGTCGGTGTATGATCATTCATTTTTAGCATAGGCTGTATGTTGCAAACTTATAAAGAATTGAACTTGTCATAGTTTGGACAATATTTTGTACTATGATTTTAAAAAGAATAAAATAGAAAAAAATACGGAGAAAAATTGAGTTCCATATTAAACCTCCTTGGGCCTGCACATGGTACTAGGATTGGCCCAGGGCTGTTTTAAATTCAGGTTGTCCTTATGGCTATCTTGTCTTCCTTCGTCCAGGGTCACGAGATCTATTTGGTTTCCTCTTGAAAAATAGGAAAGGCATAATGAGATAATTGCAGAGAAGAAGTTTTTTAAAAATTTAAAATTTTTACAGAGTATTTCTTTGGCAAATATCCTTGCTGGATATCCCTGATGGCCCTACCCCTGTGCTCAACAGACTTCTCACAACCAGTATGGCTAAAACTTGAGTTAAGCTTTTCCTTGCTTAACCTATCAATTCATTATTGATTACCCAGCTGTGCAGATGGCACCATTTCCACCCTGTCCACCTGACTAGAAACCTCCCTCACCTTTGAGTAGTCCTTAACCTTAATCTCTATATTGAAATCATCACTATGCTCTTCCCCAGGATTTATCCAGAAGGTCTCTTGGTTTGGTTCGTCCTCTCCATCATCACTGTCACCATCTGATTCAGACACTGTTTTTCTTTTCTTTCTTTTTCTTTTTTTAAAGATTTTATTTATTTATTTGACAGAGATCACAAGTAAGCAGAGAGGCAGGCAGAGAGAGAGGAGGAAGCAGGCTCCCTGCTGAGCAGAGAGCCAGATGCGGGGCTCGATCCCAGGACCCTGGAATCATGACCTGAGCCGAAGGCAGAGGCTCAACCAACTGAGCCACCCAGGTGCCCCCAGACACTGTTTTTCACTTGGACTTTGGTTAAGAGTCCTCAGTGGCTTCTCTTCTTCCTTCCCTACACTCTTCTCTTTCTTCCCATTCATTATCCACAGAACAGCGGGATAGATATGTTGGCTTTTTTTTTTCTTTTGTGGGTTTTTTGTGTTTGTTTTGTTTTTACAAAACATCGATACAATCATTTACTCCCTTGTTTAAAAAACTAAAAATAGTCATCCAAGATTTTGGTTGACGACTCTGGTCCATGTAAAATCTTACCAATATTTAAGGATTCCATCATGCAAAGAACTGAGAATCAGTACGTTAACATTGCAACAAAGTTTATAGAAAGTTGAAACTCAATGAAGCAGGATCAGCACGAATGATTTATTAGACCCTGACCCAGGAAACTATCCTTTATTACGTTGAGAATGCCATCTCAGAGCCCCATTCAGGCCATGACTTCTTATAGAGATATCTGCACCTCAAAATGGAGACTTAAAACATTAATTGGTTAAAAGCTAAAGCCGACTTGGGTCGCCTGGGTGGCTCAGTAGGTTAATCATCTGACTCTTGACTTTCTCAGGTCATGATCCCACAGTCCTGGGATCGAGACCCATATCCGGCTCTGCACTGGGCATGGAGCCTGCTTAAGATTCTCTCCCTCTCCGTTTGTCCGCCCCTGCCAAAAAAACTAAAGTAGACTATATTATTAAAAGTTAATTGAGCCATTTTTCTATTCAAAATCAGTTACCAAGATTACAATAAAAAGTGACAAAGAGGGGCACCTGGGTGGCTCAGTGGGTTAAGCCTCTGCCTTCGGCTCTGGTCATGATTCCAGGGTCCTGGGATCGAGCCCCGCATCGAGCCCCACATCGGGCTCTCTGCTCAGCGGGGAGCCTGCTTCCTCCCTCTCTGCCTGCCTCTCTGCCTACTTGTGATCTCTGTCTGTCAAATAAATAAATAAAATCTTAAAAAAAAAAAAGTGGCAAAGACAGTGAACTACCACTCTTCTTGGTTAATTCCAACAGACCATCTATACTTTCAACCACAGCAAAGAATACATGTACTGTTTTTAAGTATCCAGGAACCAACAAGAGAATGTTTTTACTGCAGTAATGCTTTTTAATAGTTTTCTAATTATAGTACCTAAGATGCTATGCACTATAAACAATTAATAAGCAATTTATTTTTTGCCTACTTATCTTTAAAAAATATTGTTAGATATACCCAAAAGATTCTATGTAAATACATGTAAATTAGCAGATAACACAATAAACAACAGCAAATCTCAACCACTCAACTCAAGAACAGGAATATTAGCTAGAATTTCCGTGAATCTATTTGCTCTTCCCTTGTATAGCCCCCATTTTCCTGCCGAAGTAACCCAGTCTCAGAGATCTGCGGTACTAGGAGTAGTCAGAGAAACTGGGTGATGAGGTGAGGCTTTGGAGCTGGACCACACACCTCCTTATTGGCGATGGTGTCCCCGGTCACCGTGGTATGATGAGTAACTGTAGCACCTGACCTATGGCAGCAATCTGCTGGTTAATGCTCTTACCAGAGATGAATTGGGATGGTGTACTGGAGTGTAATACACTAGCTGCTCTGACATATCAGACAGTTGGGAAATGTATGGGAATAGCAGCTCCAAAGGGAATGCGATTGGATGGCTATTGCTAAGCACCGTTGATGCCCTAGAAACAGATGATGAAAAGCTGTAAACACTGAACAAGCAATTGAAAAGCTAGGCACGACTTCTTTGGTAACTTACAAAGGGGCTCTCATCTCTTACAGCAGAAGGGCAGAGAAAGTTGAATACAAGGCTGAGGCCCAGGACCTAATCAAGCCACCAAACCCCAGAGAAGGTTAAAGATCCAACCAAGATGGGTGTGCTGTGCCCAGGTCAGGCCAAATTCGGGGGAAAAGTGGGGTCCCACTTTTGGTTTGCCCGCATCTGGGTTAATCATCCCTCACAATTCGAGTGCATGGACTCCTACACCCTCTAAGCTTTCAGAAGTATTCCGTCTACCCCTGTTAAGAATTAGCACATTCCCCTTCCTTGAAATAATTGAGCAGTTTCTCCTCCACATGACAATGTGCTCCCTTAGGATCAGCCCCAACCCTCCTCTGGACCACTCGGCCAAAATTAGGACCAAGTCATGATATTAATCAGCTTGAGGATGAAAGGGTACGGATAAGGGTACAGTTAGAATTTCTCTGCATGGCAATTGTAATAATCCCCATATTGGATCTTTCACGTGTGGGGGTAGGAGGGTAGTGAAATAGAGGCTGCTGAAACTGTTCTTCTGCTCAGCCAAGATAGTAAATCAAAACCAGCATACATTTGCGGGGGAGCGGGTGTTGATAGTGGAATTGGCATCATCCTTAAGGATCTAAGGTGGGCTTGGCAAACTTTCTCTGTAAAGGTCCAGATGATAAATATAAAATAAAATATTTTAGGCTTTGTGGGCTTTACAGACTCTGTTGCAACTCTTCAACTGTGCTCCTGTAGCAAAAAGCAGCTGTGGGCAATACTTAGGCACAGGAGCTTGGCTGTGTCTCCCCCAGATATGATTTGCTTCTGCCGGTGGCCTGGGAGCTCTATATCCGGGATCACATCACCCTCCCTGAGGGTCTCAGTTAGCACAGAGAGTCTGAGGTTCCTTTTACTCTTGCCACAGTGGGCCAGCCAGCCCACTGTTGTCCAACTAGCCTCTGGTAAGCCTGTCCCTTCCAGCTGCCCCAGGTCCTGGTACTTCTGGTCTCCAATAATTTTGGGTGGGGGCAGGGTAGGGGAGTACTTCTGAACACACCCCCTATCTTGTGTGAAATCAGGTCTCAGATTTTGTCTTCAACTGGATTTCACTGTTTTGCAGAAGGAGAATCCCTCAGAGCATCTGGTCAGCCATAATGATGAAAGCAGTGACCTTTATTTTTAAAATACAGTGGATGAGCATTTATTAGATCAAATGTGTGAGATTGTTTGCCTTCCATTTGTATTCACACATATGTAGTGAGCATAACTCTAATGACAGTTTTTTGAAGCTAATTGTGTGCTTTATATAGATTCCCCCCCCCAAGGATTTGATATTTATATATGGAGAATTTCAAATATACACAAAAGGAAGAGGATAGTAGAATGGGCCTCTATGTCCTGATTACCCAACTTCAAAAATTTTTAATTCCTGGCCACTCTAATTTCATCTATCCTCTTCTCCCTCCCCTTGATTATTTTGAAGCAAATCCAAGACAGCATTAATTTTAACCATATGTATTTGAATAAGCATCTCTAAACAGTAAAGACTATTTTTCCAAAATATAATCACAAAAGCAAGATCACACCTAAAAAGTGGCCAATGACTTCTTTATATCATCAAATATATTAAGGACATTAACACTTTATCAAATATTTTTTCCAAATTGTCATTTATCTTTACACTTAGCTTATAGTATTTTCTTACCATTCAAAGTTGTTTTTTTCTAAATTATATATAGCCAAATCCATCCATCTTTCCCTGGATTGCTTCTAGATATTTGAGTTCTGGAAAGTTTTTAGGAAAGTTTTTCCCATTCCCAGATTATAAATTCATTCATGTCATTCTCTTCTAGTTATTATATGGTTTTACTTCTTTACATATAAGTTTCCTATCCATTTGAAATTTATCCTGGTATATGGTGTGAGGAATGGATCCAATTTTATATTATTCCTTGTAATTCTTCAATTATCACTTGTCATTTGCTAAAATGTGCACTTTGCCTCCACTGATTTGAGACTTCAGATTCATCAGACATTATATTCTCATGTGCAACTGAGTCTGTTTCTGCATTTTCTATTCCTTTTTCCATTGGTCTTTCCCTCGCTTTATGTGCCAAGGCCACACAATTTTAATTATAGAGGCTTGATAATATATTTCAATATACTTCCCCACAACTGATCTTTTTTAAAGGTTTTCCCCTGCTGTTATTGCTTGGTTGTGTGTGGGGATTTTTTGTACAAGCTTTTAAAAAGGGGTTTTCCTGCTATTCTTGCTTGTTCTTCTTACAAATAAACTTCACAATTAACTTGATATCCTTATTTTTAATAGTATAGGGTTTTGACTTAAACATCTCTTTTTTCTTTTTTTTAAATCTAAAAAAAATTTCAAAGTTTTGATTTAAATTCCAGTTATTAACAGACAGTGTAATGTCAGTATCAGGTGCACAGTTACAGTGATTCAACACTTTCATCCAACACGAGCTCTTCACAAGTGCATCCTTAATCCCCATCACCTATTTCATCCAACCTCCTACCCACCTCCCTTCTGGTAACCATCAGTTTGTTCCTATAGTTAAGAGTCTATTTTTTGGTTTGCTTCTCTCCCTTCTCCCCTTTTTCATTTGTTTTGTGTCTTAAATTCCACGTATGAGTGAAATCATATGGCATTTGTCTTCCTCCGACTGACTTATTATGCTCAGCATAACACTTTCTAGCTCCCTCCATGTCATTGTAAATGACAAGATTTTATTCTTTTTTGTGATGAGTGGATAAAGAAGATGTGGTTTGTATATACGATGGAATATTACTTAGCCATGAAACAGAAGTATCTTGCTAGTTAAGTTATATTTACTCTCTTACTTGCGTACACATAAGTCGGTATTTCTCAATACACTGCAGTAATATTTACAGAAACCGGGTATTATATGATATGGTATCACTTATTTTGAACAATTTCTTGCATTTGTCTTTGTGCCAAGCTGAAGAAGATACTAACCAAAGCAGAAAGTAACTCACTAATAGCCTCTGTACAAAATGTCTGGTTGTTTGTGTTTAAGTAACTGTCATTTCACTACCGTGATTTTAAATCTCTCTTTGTTGGACATTATGTCCTTCCATTGGGATAGCACAGTGTGGGTTACTTAGTGGCTGCTGGGTAAGTATTAACAAGCTTTTGCATGGCAAATACACATTCTTATTTTGTTGCTTATATTTATAGAGAACTTACTAAAAGCAAAGGACTGTGCTCAGTGCTATGCAAGGTACAAAGGTGAATCACACAGAAGTAAAGGAATTTACAACGTAACAGAAAGATAAGATGTATACCAAAATAATTATATCAGAAGATTGATAATCCAGAGGAGATGTACAGATAAAGGAGAGGGAGAGAGATATTAACTTGAGGAAGGGGCAATAAGTTAGTATACCAGAGTCTTGTTTATTAGGGGAATTAATCAACTAAGAATAGTTACCTACTGAAGAATCAGGGCAGAACTATCCGTCTGTCAAGTCAATTTCCATGAAAAGAAATTAATGCATATTTCCATGTAAAGCAGTTAATTCTTTCCTTCTATATTTACTTACTGTCATGTAGATATGCCCTGGAGAAGTGCATATTTTTGGCTGGTGAGAAGGTAATGAGTTACTTGTAAGTCATTATTACAAAGAAGCTATTACTCCAGAACGATATTCACTCGGGATGTCTCATCTGGATGCAAGGCACACCTTGGGAAGTGTTGGTGCCCCCTAATATAGAAGAGTGGGGGTGTGACTTAGATACAGTTTTAAAATGAAATTTATTTCTCGTTGCAAAACAAAATGAACGCCGAGAGACAAAGCAAAGAAGGGAGGTTGGCTTTCTGGGGCTGACCTGTGAGCTCCGCAATCAGCCAGGGGCTTCCTTTGTTTCCTCTTGGAGCAACTTCATCGTGCCCTTGGGTGTATGTCTCAAAGGTGGTCCAGCTCTTAAGTCGCTGGTGTGGCACAAGGTCTTGGGAGTTTCATGTGGGAAGAAGTAGTTTCCACAGATGTGCTCTAGTGAGACATCCAGCTATAAGCCTCTGGTCATCCCATAAGCCCTTTGCCCAACCTACTCTCAGTCTGCTGCTGACCTTGCATTTGACCCCCTTTTAATTCAACTCCTGGGCGGGCTGGCTCTTCAGGAGCAATGTCTAAGAGGAAAACATCTATCAGGGGAATCCCTCACTGTCGGCATGCCCTTACCCAGAAGGATGAATTCTTGGCCAGTTCTGAAGCAAACAGGCAGAGACACATTGCACACAACATTCTATCAATGAAAATATGGTTTTATTTATAATTTTATAACCCCAGCTGTGATTTAACTTCGTGTGTCAACTTGACTGGACCACAGGGTGCCCGGAACAGGGATTAAGGTACCAGCCTTGTGAGCATATGGCTCATTTTGTTGAAATGTTACAGATACAAATGATAATCTGATTTATTCTCTTACTACATCCTTGGGAGAGTTCTAAAGAGTCAGAAAGGATGACTTAGCCAAAGTGAAAAAAAAAATTCTGTAGTTGTAACTGGAAATAGATGACAAGACTCACGACTCACATATTAATTCCTACTAGCACATACTGCATCCTTAGAAACACTCACTTTCATGTGGAAAACAGAATCTTTTGCTTTCCACATCATTGTGGAGATCTGAAGGAATTTCTAGTTGTTTCAAGAATTTTTGAGGCACATGAGGTAGGTCTCATTATTAAAATCTCACTAGATTTATCCTCTGAGTTTTGTCAGAGATATGTTTTAATTCAGACAATACATATGCCATTAAGAGAGACTGTGGCTAGGGTACCCGGATGAACACTAAAGAAACACCAGGGCTTCATGCAGCCCAGTGTTACCTGGTATATCAGCCAAAAAAACACAGTCAAGCCTCCAAAGGTAATTCAGGAGCCGTTCAAACCTTACTCATGCTTCTGAAGGAACTTTTATCTTCCGGTTATTGTGTGGTTTTACTTCACAGTCCACTTCACAATCTTTAGAAACCTTTCTGGGGGTTTCTCTTTCTCTCTCATTTTCTCAGACACCCAGTGAACAGAAGCTCCTCATTCTTGTAACGCTTAGCCTTTACCTTCTGGTCAACTGTCCTCCCCAGGCCCAGACTGGCGTCCCGTTTTTCTTGGGTCCATTCTTCGGATTCTGCCTCACAGAACCCGGAAACCAGGCTGGCAAAGAAAGAAGGCTATTTGTAAGGTAGGGAAGGAGAGGGAAGTTGAGAGGACAAAAATGTAAGCCTGTTTCAAGATAAAAATCTTGCAATGCTCTTATTTTATTTTCTTTCATTGGCATACTTAGAGGTAGCGCTGCATGTCCGCCAGGGGTAGGAGTCATGTTCGCTGTTGCCTCAAGGCCCTGGGTCATCTTTCTGTCATCCGCAGTTGCCTGCACAGTGGTCCTGGGTTGCCCATTGGGAGAAAGACGACACATCTCTGAGACTTTGCTATATGCCCATTCTTTTCAATGACTCAAGACGCTTGTACCCTGCATTGTGTGTACAGATGGTGTTGGGCCTGGACAATCAGAAGGCTGTGACAGAATGGAGAGAAAAGCCCCATGCTGATGCAGGGTTGGACCTCTATTGGTACATACTACGGACTCATTTTATCTTCCAGAACAACCCTGTGGGACGGGCAGGGACAACCATGAATGTTATTATTCTCATTCGATAGCGCACCAGACTTGGCATTTCTGTAAATATCGGTGAGTGCTTCAGACAGTAGGGAGAGTTGTTCAGACTGATTGGAATTCTACTAACTCACGTAAAGCATCCTGGGTATTTTTTCCTTCCTCAGGCCAAAAAAAAGTCCATTTTTAGATGTGAAGTAAACATGCTTTTATTTTTCCTTCTAAAAATCATGCACTGCATCTTTTGCAAAGAAAAATATTGAATTTATAAGCATACTTATACTGTAATCATTTCCTGTGATTACTTTTCATTTTTATGCTAATATAAGTAGAATTTAGGTAGTGCATTATTTTTCCATAGTGCATCTATTCTGATAAATACAAGAAAAGAAAAAGCACCAGAAAACATCTTCTGAGAAGGGCCATAAATATACCTTTTTATCACCCTTATTAGCCAGCATTCTTTATTCTCTCTCTACTTTTTTCTTCCTCTTACTCTCTTTCTCCCTCTCTCTCTGTTCCTTAGAAACAATCTGTAATATTTATAGATAGCACATAGTTTTTTAAATCTATTTCTAGAAACCAAGAAGGTATAGACCCTAGTTCACTGAAAGTCAGTCACTCTCTGGTTTCTCTGAATCTCCTAAATTTGCAGCCTCTTCAGGGACATGCGGATCCTTACTGGTTCTGTGAGGTGTTGGAGGACGCTTGTGCCCATCACCTCCCAGTCAGCCCATCGCTCTGCTCCGCACAAATTCCCGCTGGGCAACGCACAAGTGCATGAGGGAAGCCCTCAAACGCATGACCCTTGACAGCCTGAGGAGGAATTTACCTGACGTAAAGCTCAGATGTCCTCATGTCGCGTGGTGGACGCTGGCCAGAGAGCTCGGGCAGACGCGCCCCTGTCTGAGGAGATGGAGGCGGGGCACAACCCACGCGGGCGGGGGGGGGGGGGTCACGCTGAGGAGAAGGGATCGAATCCGTAGCGGCTCGGCGTTGTTTTATCCACTTCGAGTTTGACTTTGATAATCTCGTTTCAGGTTTTTATCTGACCAGAGAAATAAATCACGTTGACATTGGTCGAAGTCTCGTGAGGGCGGTCCAGGAACACCCCCGTCCTAGGTACATACGCAAACAGCAGCCACTTCTGGAAGCTGGGCTAGTCTGTCTGTCTGTCTGTCTGTCTTCCTTCCTTCCTTCCTTCCTTGCTTGCTTGAAGGGATTGAATAGAGATAGAATAGAGGAGGCCCGCCCGGCCACCCCCACCTGCGCTCCCGCCCTGGCTACCGGCCTTCCCTGGACGCTCCGCCCGGAAGCTCCGTGGGGTCTGGAGGCCCGCGCTGCACCGCTCGTGCCCTGCTGGGTGGTTTCTGGCTTTGTTCCCCAAAGCTCGCTTCAGCTTTGCTTCTTTAGGGGTCAGGTCTTGCCTTCCCCCCTCCCCCCCTGCAGCACACCGGTCCTTGCCCAGCGCTGACTCGTGACAACACACAACAGCTACTTGTTCATTAACTGACCGCCGCAACCCCTCTGGTTTCCAAGGCCTTCGGCCTCTAGAATGTGGATCGCGTTTAGAAAAGATGAAGCCATGCGTCTGCCATTCTTCTCTCTTGTAAACTGCGTCCTCCGACAGCCACTGGAGTTCCGGGGAAGGGGGGGGAACACCCTCAGAAGACAATGGCTGTGGCCAGAGCTGCTGCTAGCCCTTCCGGTATGTTCTTGACATCTAGGAAAACGACCTTCTTGTTCTAAGGAGACAAAACGCTTGGCCTGAGCAGAGAGCAGACTGGATTTCAAGTCCTCCTCATGGTCTCGGTTGGGCATTCTTGCCAGGCGCTCTGCCCAAGCGTACACGGTGGCCTCTGACGGACCACGGGGTTGAAGCTGGCTAGAAACAGCTCATCTCTCTGGGGGGTTGTGGGGAGGAGAAAGACAGAGGTCAGAGAAGGATCAACTTTGAGCCCCCATCTTTCTTCTCTACAGAGAAATCCCAGAGAGTGAAGCATTTGGGTAAGTAGAAGGGAGAGCTCCAAGAAGAATGCCTTTATCCCTATTCCTGTTTGAGACTCCAACCTTTGCTGCACGCGCCCTGTGCTCACTGTAAAGGGAGGACACCGTGTGACAGGCAGAGACGAAGGGGGGACTAGCCTCGCTCTGCTTTTCTGTGTGGGACTGCAGAGACCTGAATGTCCTTCCTGATCTGTAGGAACATATGGGGACTGAGTGTGGCTGGGGAGCCTGCCAGAGAGGGGTCACCACAGCGGGGACACAGTGAACTGTGACAAGCATACAGAGTGCCACCCAGGTGCCATCGAATGGAAATCGCAGTCAGATCTCAGGGGGTCCTAATGTCCGGGAGATTCTTGGAGAGGTCTACACCGCAGAGGAGTGGGTTATGCTCTGACTGAGACAAGGAAGGTGCTCCCTGTTGCCCAGCCCTAGCTTCAGCACCTGATGACAGCAGGGTGCGCGGGAGCTGGGGAGACAAGGCCAAAGAGACCACACAGTGGGAGGTCAAGTCTGAGTCTGCGACCTACAGCTCTGAGGTTCCCCTTTCTCCTGCCACCTTGGGACCACATACCTTCCTTCTGTTTTCCAGATGCCACCTCAGAAAGGAGGACGTCTGAAAGAATAGCATCTGGCTGATAAAAACTGATTTATTTTCAAGCGTTAAATTATTGGAGGAACTACATTGATTAGGTTGGAATGGCCTGTTGTCCTCCTTCCACGTTGGGGCAGAGGCTTATGAGCAAAATGAGATCATCTCTCAGAGGTGGAGAAGCTACATTTTCACCTTATGTGTGTTTGTGGAATTGTCTCTCAACGTCATCCTCATTCATATCTCCCACATAGCCACCATGTCACATGGATGTGGAACAGGAAAGCCAAAGGTTGGGGACATACCCAAAAGCAGGCAGCTGGTTGATGGTGAAGCGTGCACTGGAACCCCAACCCTCTCATCCAAGTCTCCTCTCCGGAGGCTCCCTCAAAGGCCATAAGCACACGGACACGGATCTGGGAAGATGTTTACCCGAGTGCCTTGGGTCAGGTTTCCCAGAAGCTACCTGGAGAGGAGGATCTATGTGCATGGGAAATATTAAGGAATGGCTCCCAGGAAGAAAGCAATAAAGGGCTGGGGGAAATGGGACAGCATGGGAGGGAAGCCAAGTAAAGGCATGACTTCAAGGGCAACCCCAGTCTCAGCCAGATCATGCTTAATTATCCCTCAGATGTGGCCTACCTCTAAGGAAGGGAACTGGGTTTTCACACTCAAGTACTTCCGGCCACTTCTGGTTTTCTGGACATGAACCCAAAGCAACTCTAGAAGCCTGAGGGCAGTCCTCTGAAGAAGATGGCTGGTGGAAGCGACCAGAAGCACAGAAAAGAAGCCGGGGGTGGGGGGGTGGGGTGGGCGCAAAGAACCAGTAAGGGGGATCTGAGGAGACCTAGGATGACCGTGGGATCCCCTAACTGTGCCTCCTCTCTCTCCCTCCCTATTTAAGGTCACCAACCATCCTGTCTTGGGAAGAATGGTCCTTTATTCAAAGATACGTTCTTCCTGCTGTTTTGGTATTAGAGTGTTGCTCCTTTTACCAAGATCTGATGAACATGGATAGTATGACTTGATATTGTTTTAGTGTCTTACCTGGGAAGATAAAAGGAGGCAACTGGGTCTTGGTTCTCAAACTTATTTGACATGTTACTGGTGCTGGAAACCCAAAAGTCTGGGAGCTCCTGCGTTAGTCCACATCACTTCTCTTTTTCGGTCAGTTTCCAAAATACTTCCTAACCATTCTCTCTGATTTAAAACAGACAGCTAAAACAATACAGAGTCTGGAATCCAGCTCAGTAATAATTGTGTAAACACTGCCTTTCCTCCCAGGAGGGCCTCTGCAGTCATCAGCAATATGCACTTTCCCATGCAACTTGTAGGCAGGGGTGAGGGGAGAGAGCTGACCCAGAAGGAGTATCACAAGAGCCTTCGTGGCCTCACCTCCCCTGCATGAGTCCTAGGTTGAGCAGGACTGAAAGTAACTGTACGTGGGAGAGAATCTCTCCCCCTTCTGTGACCCTTCCAATCCCACCAAGAAATTCCTAGAAACCACACAACCACCCGTGTGTGTGTGTGTGTGTGTGTGTGTGTGTGGCTATGTGTTGCCGCAGAACTGGGGAATGAGGAGAAGGGATAATTGTGATGAGAGTCCAGTTAAATGTGAAAATTAAGGAGTTCTCAGTCGATGCCTGTTCTAGTTCAAGTAATGTGCAAATAAGTTACAGAGCCTTAATATTCTTCCCAGTGACAAATTCTTAGAGCTGACAGGGTTTTTTCCCCCCCCCCCTTCTACTTTAACAAGAATGACTGAGTTTTCCATTTGGATAAAGCTTCATGCGTTTCTCATCTGCCAGCCGAAAATTGCAAACAAGAAAATTCTGTTCATTGGAGCAGTTCCTGGAGCAGAGGAATAGTTTCAGTTGATCAAAAGAGTTTATAGTGCCTGATGGTTTTGACTTTGAACTTGAAGAATCAAAGATTTATCTGTGTAAAGGAATATGGCCGATGATTCTGCTCAGCTACATACTATTGACTCTTGAAAAATACGTGATAATCAGTAAAGATATTTTAATAGTCTCATTTTACTGAGTAATAATCATTATTCGTATTTTGATCCCATAGTGATCTTGCAGGCATTTTTATTTTAAAACTAGGGCTTATAATATAAATTTATGTCTAAGATTGATTTAATCGATCATCACCATATTTAACTAATATTTCCTGTGTCCCAAGTATGTGCCAGGCGCAGGTCTAAGTGCTGGGAAGCAGCAGGGAGCAGGACCGTTAAAGGTACAGCGTAGTCATTGCCAAAGAGTTAAGCTAGCATTTCCTGTGAAATTGCCTTTGAAATCAAGTATTTTATGGGGTCAGTCTAATGTGATACGATGCAGAAATTGAAAGTTACCAACAAATACAGAATTGCTATTATTCTGTCCCTAGAGTGAAAAAGAAAGTTCCCCAAAAGGCAGAAAATATCATGCTTTAATACCAGTGTATAATAGATGAAATCTAATAGATGAAATCTTCTCTCAAAATAAGTAATGCATTTAAATAGAAAATAATTTTTGAAGTTCATAAATTCCTAAGTCTTTAAGAGCCAGGAGAGGAACCTGGATTTCATCCACCAGACAACAACGAGGAAAGTGCATGGAGAAAAGCCTTGATTTCCTTCCCTGAGACAGTGCGTGGCTTGTCAATTACGTAGGTGGTTGTCACAGTTCTTCACCTTTAAAGATGAGGGAAATTGGAAGGGGAGGTGAACCATGAGAGACTACGGACTCTGAAAAGCAACCTGAGGGTTTTGGGGGGGGCGGCGAGGGGTGGGAGGTTGGGGGAACCAGGTGGTGGGTATCAGGGAGGGCACAGATTGCATGGAGCACTGGGTGTGGTGAAAAAACAATGAATACTGTTACGCTGAAAATAAATTAAAAATTTAATTAAAAAAAAACCATAACCTGAATTTCAAAAAAAAAAAAAAAAAAAGATGACCTGGGTGAGATGCCAGGTAACGTGATAATCTGGTATTTTTTATTTTTCTGGATTCTTTAGCAGCCTAAAGAGATTTACCTTCCACCACATCACACCACCAAACCAGGGTTCCGAACCTGTGGAGGTGTGTGGTGTTGAAATCCAGGAAAGCCAATAAGAGCAATTTTCATCTGGAGACATCAGGCAAATGATCAGGGGAGTAGAACCAGGGACGACACTCTGAAATGTGACAGATGTCTCACTATGTCAGACTGATGATACACCTTTTTCTCTCTAAATAGAAATTAATCTGCTATATTGTCACGTGATGCCAGTAAAGGGCCTTTTTACTAAATTTTAGAGAAGACCAAATTCAGCCTATAGGGACCTTTAAAAATAAATTTGGAACTTTAGAACAATAATCATGCTTCTCTCACTCAAAAGAATCTGCTCATGAGTAATTTAAAAAAATTAAGCTTCATAGTTACTTGCGAACTTCCTTCTTGGGTCCTAAAATTCAATTCGATAATAGTCCATATTGGGCATTTTCCATATGCCAAATATCTTCCAAGTAGTTCACACGCATTATCTCATTCAATCCTCATAAAATCCTGTAACGGAGGTCGTCCTGTTTTACAAAACTCATTGAGGATTTGGAGAGGTGAAGCGAATGGCCCAAAGTCACCTAGACAGTAAGGAGAAGAGTCAGAACTCGGATCCAGGTCCATGGGAGCCCAAAGCTCATGCTCTCAGTGTCATTCTACACTGCTACTGCCTGACGTCACATTGATGCTTCCAGAAGATGTAGTCCGATTCTAGGATCAGAAGCCCAGTCCTGCTAACTTGGAGGAAATGTGGGAATCTCTCCTCCTTGAATAGTATCCCTAAGCTTCTTTCCCATTGCACCTCTATTGAGTAAGGATGCCACTGCGCTTACAACGTGCATCTCTCAGCCGAGGAAACACTCACCTAGCCAGCTGGAACATGCACCTAGGAGCTCCTTCACACAAATAAACACTCACCATATATAGCATTAATTACTCTGTACAGTGCAATTCTTCTAGGAAAATGTATGATGTGTGCTCCAAAAAAGCATTCCCCCCCCACACCATCTTGTTAATCAAAAGAGCTGGCAAGTGATCATGAGAACATCTTAAGTCTTGCACAGAATGTAAGAAAAAGAAAAACGCAACGGAATCTAAAGAGGGTGTATCCATTTCAGAGACGTTTTTGCTTCTTAATGACTGTTCTTCCTTCAAGACCAAGATGGTAGTGTTTCTGACGAGGACGGTGCTCTTCCGCCTCCAAACGCTCCTCTTAGCTCTGCTCTCCAAGAAGACTCTATAATTTGAAAATAACATTGGGAGAAAAGAAAGAAGCACACATATCATTTTAGAGTTTTGCATACCTGTGTGTTTAGAATTTTTTTGAAGAGTGGAGATTTAAAAGTAAATTTAGCATTTCTGAGGCAAGATGTTTTTAGAATTTAAATGTTTCCTAAGAGAAAATTGAGTTCAGGATTAAGACAGATGCATAAAAGGGAAAACAAATTGAAACCTTATTTTTGAAAAGATTTTTAGTTTATTTATTTGTCAGAGAGAGAGAGCACGTCCTAGCAGTGGGAGTGGCAGGCAGAGGGAGAAGCAGACTCCCCACTGAGCAAGGAGCCCGATATGGAACTCGATACCAGAACTCTGAGATCATGACCTGACCCAAAGGCAGCCACCTAATTGACTGAGCCACCCAGGCATCCCATCAAACCCTTATTTTTCAAGGTACTCAACATTCAAAATTCTTAAGTATTTATAAACTACTGGCACTATTTCTACAGGTGGTCATCTTCAAATTTAAAAATATATAGAGATTTAGAGGTTAATGTGTGATTCAAAATAATGCAAGGAACCTGTGCTTCAAATACTGCTTGGAGAAAAGCCCTTACCTCTCAGGGACATCTTTGTTGGTCGTCGCGTGAGCAAGAGATCATCTTCTATTGTGTTGGGGTCACTGTAATATTTGAGGGTCTGCTTGTGGTGAGGGTCAGTGTTCCCTCACTAATCCAGAAAGATCCAGCAGTTGGAGGTACAGAGCTCCTGGTACAGTTCCAGTGTCTGTGCGCTGGTCCTGCACATCTACGAATAGAACATGTGCTGGGTAGTTTTGCCTTTTGATAACCCTTTGGCCAAAACTTTTTGGACCCAGATCAGTTTCCTCTGCCTATCTGTCAAAAAGCTGGAGGACAGACAGAAAAGCTCTCTTCTGCTGTGAAAGCCTCTTGGTAGCAATCAGGAAAGTAAAAGACAACGTATTCCATCATCTAAAGTAAGCCATAGCTTTTAAAGTAACTTATTTCATTTCTTTCTCTCTCTTTTTTTTTAAAGTAATACATGTGTTTCTCTGACCTTTCAGAGCTCCCAAAGGAATGCACATATAAGATATATCACTGGATTCTACCAACAATCCCGGGGAGAATGAATTGTCCCATTTTACAGATGAGAAAATAAAGGCTTTGAAAATGAGGTTAGGTTTTGTACCGGGAGTAGCAAAGCCAGCACTTCAATGCCAAAACTCTAAAGCCAAAGTCCTTTTCTTCTCTGAGATGACAAAGGGCTGGGTCTTGTTCGCTGCCTTATTTGCAGCACCAGCCAGAGCGTTGCAAAGGTCTATTGTCTTTGCTGCAGGAAGACACCTTTTCTTTTGGAGCCAGCAAAAAAATCACATACTCTGGCGATTAAAAAGAGTATTTTTTTTTTTAACTTAATGAGATTTAAACATTTTGCAAGGTTTTCCAGGGAATTCAAATCTCCCTTGGAATTATACCATTTATTTTAAGCTGCATCATGGCAATATGCATAGCATTGCTAAGTACTAAATGAAATAAAAAATATCCATCACCATTTTTGCAAGTTTAAATATAGGATAGTATGAAACAGAACAAAATGCCCCTAGATTTTCCGGGAAAAAGAAGTCCTCATCAAGGAAGCGTCAGATCAGAAGTAGGCGGACGACCTCTGTTTCACTTGCTTCTCGTAGTCTTGGTTACCCTTCTAGAGGTGGCTGTTGAGGAAAAACAGAAGAGCTTTAGATTTTACCAGTTGAAAGAACTTTTCCAGAAGTCCCGAAAAGATTAAATACTGGGCCCCACATCACTATTTCAGAAACGGTATTTTTGTAGCTGTGTATTAAATAAAACCATGTCCAAAGCAGAGGCCTCTGTAGGAAATTTTGGACCAGTATTTCCATTATTAAAGATGTCTATGAGCTCAAAAGTTTCCTCGATCCAAACCTGGCCTGTCTAGTTATTTTTGGACACAGTGAAGTCTCAGGCTTACAGAAAAGGTCTGCAGCGCTCGCTGTGTCACAGGGCAGGCATGGCCGGGCTAGGAGCCGGTCATCCAGGGAATGTGCTGCCAGCAGAGCCTGGCTTCATCTGGAGGCACATCTTGCGGGGGGATGAACCAAAATAGTCACTATCCACATTCTCGAAAGCACTGTTTGGAGCCGAATTAATTGCTAGAGTTTGAGCTAACCCAGTCCGCGGCCATAGCGCAAGTCTGAGGGGTCTGAAAAGGGTGGCCGAGAGCCTGGAGCCTCGTGTAAATTTTTTTATAATTGGGACATCTCTCTTCAACTCGTTCATAGAGCCTTTTGTTGCAAAGGGAATCAAATTTGGTGATCAGCCCAACACATGTAAAAACTGAATGTTCTGCTCTGTTTTTAGATTAGCTAAACTGATGAAGTATTCTAAAAACAAACGTGTGTGTGTGTGTGTGTGTGCACCCGCACGTGCATGTGTGCTAAAAGTTCCTTCCAAACATCAGGGAAGGAGAGGAGCATTCTTTGATTTAATGACTTGAATGTCCGACCACTCCCGTTTTGAAGCCTCCGAGTCCCCATGGGCTGGGTATCCTCTAGGAGACTCCTTTTCAAATCTGGAATTAATTAAAAGAAATTACCAAACCAATAAATGTACGTTAATTACCTTTGCATTCAATAATGAAGAGGTGGAAAATACTACTATTCTGGAACCATCACATACGTGCCAGTAAAAGACTCAGATGTCTTGCTGTAGTATCTGCATTATACGGCTCCCAGCTCCCAGTGTGGAACCCTGTTTAATGAAAACCCTGACTGGGAGCTGCCTCCTACATCAGGAAAGGTTCACATCAGACAGCAGTGTTTACTGGAGTACATTACACGTTCATTGCAATGATTAGAGAAAAATGGTTTTCTAGACATGCAATTGCTGCAACGGGGAAAAAAAAAAAGCCAACATTAGCCTTTTTCTCTGTACCGGGCTTTCTATTTTCTTATAAACATGAGCAGGAAAAAAATTCTTATTAGTATATAATTCTTTTTTGGGGAGGAAAAACATCTTCTACTCCACAAGGACCTAGAACGTAAGAGAATCATGATGGGTCTAGCGTGTAGACTGGTTGATTACTCAATCACCAGACACAAATATGGACTGCCTTGTAGGCCCATGGCAACATGTGAGAGAATAAAGGGACCTAAACATACGTTTCTAAATTCCTGTTCTTAAAGATTTACAAACTAGAGGGGTGCCTGGGTGGCTTAGTTGGTTAAGCATCCGACTCTTGGTTTCGGCTCAGGTCATGATCTTAGAGTCCTGGGATCGAACTTCGTGTCAGCCTCCGAGCTCAGCCAGAAGTCTGCTTGAATTCTCTCTCTCTTCCATTGCCCCTCCCCCTGCTTGCCTGTGCACTCTCTCTCTCAAATAAATCAATAAATATTTTTAAAAAAAGATTTATAAATTAGAAAGTGAAAAGGAAAAGACCACAAGGATCTACAAAATCAGGCACGAAGTGAGAAGACACGTTACAGGAGCAAACGAGGGGTTGGAATAATTCTGGGAATAAGGGAAGTTTTTTTTGTTTTCGTGTTTTTAAAGATTTTATTTATTTATTTGAGAGAGAGAGAGAGAGAAAGAGAGACAGAGTGAGAGAGCATGAGAGGGGAGGTCAGAGGGAGAAGCAGACTCCCCATGGAGCTGGGAGCCCGATGTGGGACTCGATCCCAGGACTCCAGGATCACGACCCAAGCCGAAGGCAGTCACTCAACCAACTGAGCCACCCTGGTGCCCTGAATGAGGGCAGTTTTGAGAAGGAGCTAACACCTGAGCTGAGCTCGCTCAGAAGGATGAGTAGGATTTCAGCCAGGGAATGGCAGGGAGGAGAGAAAGGCATTCTCTACAGAGGAAGGAGGAACAAAAGCACTGCTGGGAAGAAGGTGGGGTGTTTGGGGAGAGGGTAGGGAACATACACAAATGGGGTCTATGCTCCAGGAGGTCCAGGGGAGATAGACCTGGCAGGAAATGGGAACAATTATAAAATCCCTTTAGAAGTATTTTACAGAATCAGGGTGTTCCCATTTCCTCCAGGGAAATTACATTCTTCACCTTATCCACCAGCTGAATTGAGGACATAATTGGTTGTTTTAAGTCCAATTATATTTAACTCAGTTGAAGGTAAGGATTATGGATTTTGATATTACTTAGGATGGGGTATGCATAATAAGGCCTTTGATAGAGGTTAAAACAATGGTATAAAGTACAGTGGTCTGCCCCTGGGCTAGGAAACAAGAAAGAGATGACAAAAAATGAGCAATGAGCCAATTAAATTACGCGAAAACATCATGCTCGCAGAGAAACAGAGGAAAAAAAGTCAGTCCTTGGGTTGTACTTCAAAGTCTCATTTTCTTTCCCCTTTAACCAGGACTCTTGCTTCGTTAGGATTTCTTCTAAACCATTTAGTAATTGGATTACACTCAAGAAAAAAAAGGGGGGGAAATGAATCCAATGACTAATTTTAGGCAGGAACTGGAACGACAGATTTGATTTAGAATTGGTTATTTCTGATATCTGTGTCCTCATGGTGGTAGGGTGGTTCCTTTCGTGTATCTCCCTCTCAGAAGAGAATTCTATAAATTTCATTCTGCTTCTGATAAATAAAGTTAGTAAACAAGGATCCAACCTTCCGCAGCCCAAGAGAAAGACGAGAGGGATGATTGCCTGCTCTTCTTAACAGGTCTAAACAAATGTCTTAGAGACTTAGTCTCAATGAAATTTTTTTTACAAAGCAGGGTATTTTAACAAAAGGAAGTGACCCTAGGCCCATTGGTTCAGCCCTTTACACAAAACTCAATCCTCTAAAAAATGACTTCTCCAGTTTTTCTCTCAAAACAGCCCATTTGTTTCCCTCAAAGCGCTTATCACATTGTTACTATCTTGCTTGTTTTTGCGTGTGCTCTGTCTTGCCCAACCACGAAGGAAGGCACTCAAGGCCAGGGAGCATATTTTTCTTGTTCGTAGAAAAAGGGTTTGCAGTTAGCACAGTGCTTGGCAAACCATCATGATGATAATGACTACCGTCACTTGTAACTGACAGTATCTCAGTTAACTTACTCCGTGTGCTTTGTATGGTTTACCTCATCGGATAGTACACCGAAGGTGACAGAGGCATGTTTGTTGAATAAATGAATGGCTTTCTCTTAAAGATAGGGCGTATAATTCGGACAAGTTATCTCAACAGCTTACTAAAGTGTACTTGGTTCTTGTGTGTGGCTTCGCAATTGGGGATCTTGGAGAAATTTTAGAAGGGAAAGAAGTACCAAGAACAAAGAAAGGGGTAATGAGGTTAGGCCCAGAAGTTTTACCTGTCTGTCTTCAAGTGGCTCTCCTTCTTCAAAGTAGTCTTTTATTATTTATTTTCCTCATTATTTAAGTACGCATGCTCAACGCAAACCTTCAGCAACGTTCATTCCGATTCTAGAAGCATTTCACGCATCCCCCATGCATGAGCCTCTTTTCCCTGCTTAGTGAAGGAGGTTGCTTAATGGCATGTTACCACCCATGTAAGAGAGATTCGGGCCCCTTGGAGTGACTCAATAAATTCACCGATGATTAAATTTAAAACTGTTGCCCAGAGAGAGCTAATTTTTCATTGAACACAATTTCAAATCAATATATTAAATGTCTTTCTTAAGAACCACACGGATTAAAAATTAAAGGGCAAATTAAAAGTTAGCAAACTCTGTGCTGGTGGGTATTGACCTTCGAGATCTGCAAATATTGGGGCATCTCATAGAATCGGTTAAGTTTATTGCAATGGGAAATTCATATGCCCCACTAGCCTCTAAAGAACAAGTATTTAAAATTTCTTGAGTAATTTTAAAGTCTATACATGTTTTAAAAGTCTCATTAATAAATACGTAATGCCAGCAAACAGATGTTCAGAGATGGTCACCTAATCTTGTCTCTGCCACTCCTGATTGTCGAAGGAAGTGATGTAATTATGGCTTTTGAACTTTAGAACAGCGGGGAACATTTGAATGGCAACGGCACAGCCTCTGTAAGCAGTTTGCCTCGTGACGTTCTCTCTCCGCGCTCGTCTGCCCAAGAGGTTCCCTACAATGCCCAAAGGGCACACAGGTGTGGTGCCTCCATCAGATAATTTCATATCATGTGGCTTCTCTGAGGTCTGGAAACAGGGGGCAATCTGGAAAAGTGAGGAATCGCCGGGCTAGAAGAAAGACGGTCAAGGCAAAGCTATTATGGAGTCTCGTTGGTTTTTATTTTATTTTCTTTTTCCGTTGTTTTTTTTTTTTAAAGCGAGGGGGATGAGTGGCGCAGAGTGAGGCTGTGGGGTGCCTGATGGAAGGCTGGAGTCTCAGCAGATCCGGGTCATGTTTCTCCTCCCTGCCCTTTTGGCCCCTCTCGGTCCTCTGCAGACAGAAGTTTATGAAGGGAGCATTCCCCTGTGGCCCCGGTTTCACCCATATTCTGAACGTTCTCCATCTCTCTCTCCTAGGGACCATAAAAGCCAATGCCCTGTGACCACATCCTTGTAGAGCTCCGAAAACATGCAAAGCACTCTCATGTACAACCTTTTCTTCTTTCCCTACAACGATCCTGTGAAACGAGGTAGGAGTTATTCTTCCTTGGTAATTACAAGAAAGTGTAACTGGTCAGTAATTGTCAGAGCTGAAAGCCAGACCCCACTCTTTGGATTCCAAGATCACTGTTTGACGAAGAGTGACCTTGTACTTCTGTTGCCCCCTCCACAGTGCCTAACAACAGGCCAGACACATCAGTAGTCTTGTTTGTAAATGGCAAGTAAATTCTTTGAAGGGAGTTATCTTGTCTCCTCTCCCGGTATAACAGTAAGAGATATTGAGGAGAGCTGCTGTTTTATTTAGATTCTCAGAAAGAATCAGAGGGTTCGATCAAGAGGTTTCATGGATAGAACTTAAGAAAAGTTCTTTTTACGGAGGTGTGGGTAGGATAAGGAGAACCAGGAGGGGATGGTGAGGCACCCCGGAATTAGTGGGAAGCCGTGACCACCCCGAAATCTGAGGAGGAAGCGGAGGGAGAGTACTGGAATCTGGTACAGAGTCCCCCCCCAAAAAGAGGAAACCACTGAGAAAAGCTAAGGACGTAGAAAAGCCTGGAGGAGGGCACCTGGGTGGCTCAGTGGGTTAAAGCCTCTGCCTTCAGTTCAGGTCATGATCCCGGGGTCCTGGGATCGAGTCCCGCATCGGGCTCTCTGCTCAGCGGGGAGCCTGCTTCCTCCTCTCTCTCTCTCTCTCTGCCTACTTGTGATCTGTCTGCCAAATAAATAAATAAAATCTTAAAAAAGAAAAGAAAAGAAAAGCCTAGAAGAACCCAGAGGAATGCAGAGGAATGCAACTACTGCCCAGACCGCACGACTGGCCGAGGGTCGGGGTGGGGAGGGGTTAGGCAATGGGAAATAAATACTCCAGCTTATGGATGTACCCCCCAAGCCCACTGACCTGCTCGTAATGGCTCTGTAACCAAAGACAAGGGGCTCGGTGATGTGGCCTGTGGATGTCAGCGGGAAAGAGACAGTAGACGGTAGAGCTGGAGGGGTGAACCAAGAGGGCACTAAAGAAATACTTGGCGACTGAAACTTTGGCTTTATTCTCTCCACTTTCATACCAAGATTTACTGTTGCCTTTTTCCTCCTTCTGTTCTTCATAATCAAGATGCCGATAACTTATTTTTGTGTTTTTCTGCAACTCAGTTCCTCACAGTGTACACACGTGCATACGCACGACGCACGCGCACGATTTAAGAAGCGTAAGGCCGAGTCTCCTCTTTGGCTCCACAGAACCAGCTGAATGGACGAGCTAGAGTCCGTGGAGCCGGACCGTGAAGCAGCTTTATTTTCTCGTGGCCCGAGTCTGAAAACTGCCGTATCTGCTCTCCTTGCTCGGTCACTCAAAGCTACCAAAGGCGGGTCCCATCATTTTTTCCAGTCACTTCTGGGTACTAACAAGGCAGCTTCAGGTGTTAAAAAGTCCAGCGTAATCTAGGTTGCAAACTCCCATCTCCCGTGCCACCTAATGCTTCGCTTCTGCTCAGTACTTGCACCTGAATCATGCTTGAACAGCTGCAGAGAAGAAAGGAGACAAGGGCTCCCCCTCTTTTCTCTTCTTGTTCCTTGCTATCTGGCTCAGAGTAGCAGACGCGTAAGCAGGGGTTGTCTCTACTGGGGCACTTCCGGGGGTTCTCTGGTGACCTTCTGGGATGAGGTCTTCCCAGGACAGAGCGTGCTTGGCTACCTGTTGGGGCGTCTACGTTTCCATGGGAAGCCCCAGGAATGTTTGCCTTGACAAATCCCAGAGTGTTGACCTCTTCCACCTCACCCGCTCTGCTCACCGCCCTCACTTTGGCCTTCTGGACGTGAGAGGCAGGTAGGGGTCTACGGCCTCCAAACGTCATGGGCCCACAGCAAGCCCGAGCCACCCCCTTCTTTGAAAGTGGCTGAGGAAAGTGGATCATTCCAACAAATCTCTTCCAAAGGTAACTTCTCTGCCAACCTTCTCCCCATGCCGACCTTTTCTTATATAGAGACGCCGAAAGCAGAAGGGCCTAGAAGCCATGCCTGTGTGGTTCGGAAACAGTACGAAAATATGTGAGCGCCTAACAGGAATTGTTTTGTCTCAGTTCATAGACTGGAAAAGTCCCATCTAGAGCCTGTTACACTCTTGGTCCTGTGACAACAGTAGAAAGTAAATTTCTTAATCTTGCCCCTGTAGAGCAGCGCTCGGCCAGCCTTTCTTGTAGACATATTTTATGTAGTTATAAATTCAGGATAATGACTTTTTTCTTTGTTTGATCTGCTGTTGGGCTGTGAGCACTTCTTCTGTTTCTCTGTGGCTCCCCCGATAATTTAACAATCAGTAAGTGAGCACCAGTTATGTGCAGACACATGATGCAGCCACCAAGAGTATAGTAGGGAAGAAAACAGAAATTTGGATGGCATTCTCAAAGGACAGTTAGGTATTTAAGAGATAACTGCAGAAAGTATGTGTTGGATGATCATTGAACATATCTAACTAATCTTTCATCAGGTGGATATGCCCTGTTTTACTTACTTCCCCCTTGTTTTCTATTCCGAGCAATGTTCATAATCACGTAAAGGGTATTTTCCATATTCTTTTCTCCCCCATATTCTGAATCATTTCATTAGGCCTGAGTCTAACACAGCTAACCTGTAGGCACAGTGTATTTTTAATTAGCTCAAACTGAAATGTTCATTTTGTGAGAATTCTGATACAAGTGTTCAACATTTATATAAAGCATTAGAACAATGTTGGCCATATGGTAATCACACAATACCCATTAGATAGTATTGCCGTTATGGCTATGCTTTGAGATAATTAAAGATATCCTGACATGTTGTGACATCAGACTTAGGGGTCATACTGTTAAAGTTATACTATAAGGAGTTACAAAGTTAAAGGAATGCCATACTTTGATGAAGAAAGTATATCCATGTTTCCCTTAAATATAGAATAGGATGGGGTGCCTGGGTGGCTCAGTCAGTTAAGTGTATGACTCTTGGTTTTGGCTCAGGTCATGATCTCAGGGTCATGGGATCAAACCCCGCCTTGGGCTCTGTGCTCAGCCTGGAGTCTGCCTGAGATTCTCTCTCTCTCTTTCTCTCCTTCTGCCCCTCACTGTACCTGAGCTCACTCTCTTTCTCAAATAAATACATAAAATGTTAAAAACTTATATATAGAATAGTTTAGATATCACATATCTCATTTAAACAAAGCAAAAACCACAGTAAATAGGAGTAGAATTAGACATTGGTCTTTGGCATTCTTAGATTTCTGAGTCAAATGCTAAGGGAAGACTTTTCCCCCAACTGCTCTAATTTCTCTTTACCATAAAGCTAAGCTGCTGGCATTCTAGACTTAAAGATAGAGATCAGAAAATGAAGTTCATGATCCCATCATCATCTGAATTTCTATGGTTGCTTCTAGCTTATCTATCACTTCTTTATGAGGTTTATGAGGCGATATTTGTAAAGCACAAAATAGAAAAACGTGGCTGTCACTGCAAACAGTATACGTGTTTTTGCACATAACTCATGCATGCTTGAATCCTTCATTATTGACTGTTTACTCTGCATTTGGATCATCTGAAAATGTGAGCTATAAAGTCTATCTGCCTCCTATCGAAGCTTCTCTACTAAAGCAGACTGTTCTCTTAAAACTAGAAATTTGACCATTTCAATCCCATGTTTAAAGCTCG
This sequence comes from Martes martes, assembly GCF_963455335.1. Lineage (NCBI taxonomy): Eukaryota > Metazoa > Chordata > Mammalia > Carnivora > Mustelidae > Martes > Martes martes. The sequence goes on from NC_137890.1 coordinate 184,210,024, forward strand.
TCAATGACATACTTCAGGTGAAATCCAAAAGCAGTCTGACATCGAAAGTGCTGAGTTGTCTGATCAAACCTAGAAACTAGGGATGGGAGGGCATAAGAGGGAAGTAAAATTATTCTAAAGGTCACCTACTGAGTGAGACAGGAGAGACACAGAAGGGCATGAGGCTCTATCAATGGGGAAACAGTGCATCATGTTGGTTAAAATAATATTTTGTTTTCTTCTTCTTTTTTTTTACATTTAAATTCAAGTTAGTTAATGTATAATCCTATTTTTTTAAAGATTTTATTTATTTATTTGACAGACAGATCACAAGTAGGCAGAGAGGCAGGCAGAGAGAGAGAGAGAGAGAGAGAGAGAAGCAGGCTCCCCATTGAGCAGAGAGCCTAATGCAGGGCTCTATCCCAGGACCTTGGGATCATGACCTGAGCTGAAGGCAGAGGCTTAACCCACTGAGCCACCCAGGCACTCCCGTATAATCCTATTTTGTTTTCAAATAATAAAAGAGAAGTTGATGAGTAATGATGAGAAGAGGGTAGAAGAGGTTACAACTTAATGGATTAGAAAAATATTGTGAACTCACTAGGGGAGAAAAGGAATGAAAAGTAATTTGATCAAATCAGAAAAAAAAAAAAACAGGAGAAAAGGGGAGAAATGAAAATATAAAATAAATAGGAAATAAATGGAATGAAATCAGTTACATTGGCGATGGTAATACATGGGAACCAACACAACTCTCCCACAAAGACAGAGACTATTAAATTAGGATCAAAACAAAATTCAGTGATGCACTGATTAAAGGAGAATCATTTAAAACGAAGGATAAAAATAAAGGAATGGGGAAGAGATACTAAAAAAAACAACAACAACAACAAAAAACAAAAAACACCAAACCAGAAAAAATAAAAAAGAAAGCAGAAAATAATATTAATATTGGACATGCTGGAACTTAAGAGTTAAAAGTGTTAAATAGGACATTGAACCAGATTATACAAGGGCAAAAGGCATGATCTATGAAGAACCTATCCATATGTACCAAACAATCTAGAAAATAAAGCAAAGTCAGTTGGGAGGCCAAGGAGAACTTAATAAAAATTATAACAGGGGATTCCAGTATTGGCTGTATGTAGGACAAAGTCTTCAGATTTTGCTCATATTCCTTCTTCTGCCCCAAATGGCTTTATCCTAACTTGTCATCAGTGGAATTGTGTTCACCGTTTAAATTTTATTTTAGAATTATCTTCTCCAGGAAACTTCTCATTCATACCTCGTTCCAGATAGAACTTGATATTCTTCTCCCTTGGACTCCAATAAATTGCTTACACACTTGTATCTAAAACAGATCTGGAAGCTTTCCTCATATTTACTGGTGAAAGGTCTATCTCCCCTAGGAGGCTGTAAATTCTTCGGGAGCATTCATTGGGATGTTATTTCGATTTACTAATAAAAGTGTATCCACCCCACCCTGGACTCCACTGAATTCCTTATTTTGAACTCTGATCCTCCTCTAGTCAAGCTATGGGCCAACCCCACCCAGAAGGTGGTAAAGAGCAACTGGGGGAAAGTAATCCCATCTACCCCAGTGTAGTATCAATAACGCGGAAATGTTCATCATGGGATGTGCTCCCTGAGATGCATGACACTCCCCCCAGGGTAAGAGAGCTTCTGACTGTTCTACTCCAAAAGGGTTATGCAAATGGTTGACAGTAGGTTTTAAGACCTGGATGAGGAGGACACAGAAACTGGGGGCTGGAGACAGGACTTGTCCTACTAATCCCAGACAGAGGTGTGGTCATGCCTGAGAACCCAAATGATGGATTGGCCACCTTGGCAGCTGCCAGCATAGGACTGCCGATCAGATCCTTCCTCCTCTTCCCACTACTACTGCTGTGCTAGACCACGGGAACTCGGAATCCCATGACCTGGAAAAGGCAAGGAGGGAAAGGAAAAAATCCGGGAGTAGACCTTGAAACAACTGACTTTATCTGGAAATGACTAAATTAAGGGACATGCCAACAGCCAGACAGAAGCTGGTTCCAGGTAGCAAAAAATAAATTGCACGTGTGCTCTTCCGAGTTAGTGACTTGAAATATCACACCTGCCAAAAGTTTGTATGTCTCTCATCCCTGAAACTCTGGAACCGTGCCTGACAGGTAGAGAATGCTTAGGAAATGACTGTTTTCTCGAAGGAAGGATCAAATAATACTCGAATAATTACGATCCAAAGTTTAGTGTTTGTTTGGGAATTCGGGTAGATTATTTGCCATTTTAAACTTTGAAGATTTTCTTTTATCTGTTTCCTTCTTGCCACTCCCATTGAAGAGAAAGGTTTGAGATGATTATGGTGCTTGATGTGATTGAGATGTGGTCATTTTGAAATGAATACATGTGAAAGAGAGGCCAGCCATGAAGGACTACTTCCTCAGTGAGAGCCAGGTCTTTTGACGACGTCTGAGATCTTTCTTAAGACTCGGTTATCGTTACTCGGGACAGAGCCAGAGCATCTCGGAATCCATTTTCTTTTTCTTTAGGCAATGCAGAAAGAAGTAAATAGACAAATAGTAAAAAGGTGTCTTACCACATTTTTGAATACTTTGTTACACACGTAAACAAACACAGCAACAGTCACTTATTTTTGAAGATACACTAATAATTTTAACTCCCTGATGACTAATAAGTTTGAACACCGTTTCATATGCTAATTGGCCAGTTGGATGTCTTTGTTCATGAAGTACTGTCAAATCAATAACCAGTTTTTCTACTGAGCTTTCTGCTTTCTTTCTTACTGACTTACAGAAGTTTTTTTCCTTTTAAATGTCTTAGAATCAAATTCTTCATGTTAATAATACTTCACCCACTTTTTTGGGAGGGGTAGATTCTCTTTTCAGGAATGGTATCTCTTTATAAACAGAAGTTATATATTTTAAGATGGTTTAATTTATCCACCTTTCTCTTATGCTTAGTACTAAAGAAATGTTGTGCCTTGCTAAAGAAATGTTGCCTACTCCAAGGGCACAACGATGTTTTCCTATGGTTCTTTGTACTCTCCTTTGAAAATTAGTCTCCAAATACTTAATGGTCCTCACTGATCTTGTAGTTATCTTTTCTCCTTCTCGTACTCTTGTGGAACAAGAAAGATTGCTGTGTTATCCTTCCAGTTTTATATCTCAGAAAAGGTGTGTATCCTAAATCATCACCATCACTAAACATTGTATTTCTGTGTGCAGAGCATGGCACAGCAGTGGCATTTGGATTTACATTTTGGGTGTGTGAAAAAGGAGTCTTTGAGAAGAGTCCTTGAATTCTGAGCAATTCTCCTCCCTCCCAGTTTGTTGAGACTTTTATGGGCTTTAACAGTTTATTGTCCACCCAGAATGCCTATCCGGATCCAAACCCCACAAAACCACACTGAGCTGAAGCCGTGTTTTCCTTAAGATAACAGAGGAAGCGCGAGTACAGAAAGGTACTAACTTCAGGCCAATGAAGCTAGGCTCCATGCCAGTTTTAGCTCTGAATGTGCCTTTCCTTATAGCCCTCAAAAAAAAAAAAAAAAAAAAGGTAATACTTTTTGTTCCTATTAAGAAAGAATAGCAACACCGAATTTGTTATTCCATAAAAATGTAAACTCTGGCAAGGGCTTAACGTGTCATCTCTACCACATCGTCATGGTTTTTAGAAAAAAAAGCTGTAGTTCAGTGCATTCCTAGTTGAGAAGATACTCCGAATGCGGGTCTCTGGCAGAATCCTTAGAGGGGACCAAAATTACGTGTTTCTCTTGTGAAACTCTTCCAGGGTTTCCTTCTGTTTCAACAATTTGACCAGTATTTTTGCCGAAGAATAAAGCCATTACTTAAGCATCACTTTGAAGCTGCTGTAAGATTAATGAACAAGTTTTATGCCCTACGCCAGACCTCATTTTCTCTCTAAAATGGAAAACACTAGGAAACTAGAGTCTAAAGAGAAATATAACTGAAATTAATCTTGAGAAGACCTGCAAGTCAAGGGACGTCTACATGGAGGGTTTTTGCTTTCCCATTTTGGTTTGTTATTACAGGAGCCAGACAGTAGTTTCACAAATGGTATTACAGTTCTAGGGAACTAAGTAGCCATAACTATGAAATATGCTTACTGAAAAAAAAAAAGAATGCCTTCTCCCAACCACAACATTCTACTTGAGAATAAAATTTTGTTCTTTGAGGTCTAGAAGCCAGATTCTTTCTCCGATTCAACGTGGCACTTCTGTCAATCAGTTCTTCACCCAAGACACACTGAGTGCCCCGTTTGGGCCAGGAACTTTCTAGATGTTGAAAACCTTAAGATGAATAAGCTATGGTATCTGTCCTTCGGGATTTTATAGTGGAGAGACAGATAAGTAAAACCACAACTATATTATATGGCGCTAAGCGCTATGGAGAGGCGTCACAGGTACAAGGACCACTAAAATTTGATGTGGCATTCAGACAAGGCCTCTCAAAGGAGGTGGTGGGGGGAGGGTGAGTTTGGTTTTGCTAACTGAAGATGAGAGCAGTGTAAGAAAAGTGAATGCATGAAAAGAGTCATACACAAATAGTACTAGACTTCTGATAATGGTAAAGAAGGATCCTTGTGGGGCATGGTCAGGAGGGAAGCTACAAAAGTAGGTAAGGAAACTGTGTTTAGGCTTAAGGACCTGAACTTCTAAGAATAAAGTAAAGAGAGTGTCAAATGCTGCAGGGACGGCAACTAGAAGAGGACAGAGAAATGTCATTGGATTTGGCGGCACTGAGATCACTGGAGATTAAATCAAGATTGTTTCCATTGGGTAATAGATAAGGATAACGGATTATAGTGGGTGAGAGTCAATGACAAGTGCAGAGACTGCCAGGTACCTTCTTCTGGAAACTCGATTGGAGGATGAGGAATTAAAGGAGGTTTGATTGACTTTTTTTTTCTGACACAATTTTAGACTTCAGATCATTTCTAAATAGTACAAATAATTCCTACAGAGCTCTCGTGTTTCCTAGATGTTAGTATTTTATCACATTTTCCTCATTTGCTTTATTTCTCTCCCTCTTTCTCTCTCTATGCCCTTCTCCAGCCCTCAACACACACTTCATTATATTTTTTTCTGAACTTGTTGGGAATAAGTCACAGATATGATGCCACTTTATACCTCATATTTCAGTGTATTTCCTAAAAGAGAAGGATATTCTGTTACATAACAATAACCCAATAATCAACATCAGGAAATTCATGTTGATATAATGCCATTATCTAATTTATCTTTTTTAGATTTATCTTTTTTAGATTTCATGATTTGTTTCAATAACATCCTCTATTGCAAAAGAAAATCCCAAATCACATGTTGCATTCATTTGTCATCACTCTTAGTCTCCTTTAACTTGGAATAGTTCATCAGTCTTTCTTTGCACTTTGTAGTGGTCTGGCATTTTTGAAGAGAATAGATCAGTTGTTTTGTAGGATATTGCTTGAGTTGGGTTAGTCCAATGTTCCTCCTGATTACATTCTGCTAATGCATTTATGGCAGGCAGGCAGGAATACTTTGGATGTGACGTTGTGTCTTTCTTAGTGCATCATACCAGGTGGCACATGGTGCTGATTTGCCCCATACTGGTCACTTTAATTGTTTAGTCAAGATAATGATATTTGCTAGATTTCTTCACTGTAAACTTTCTGTTTTTCTCTTTATAATCAATAAGAATCTTATGGGATATAGTTTGGGACTATGTAAATGGCCCATTTTTCTTCAAATTTTCACCCCTAGCCATAGCATCTGTTGATGATTCCTGCTGAATCAATTATTATTATATGGGTTGCAAAATGGTAATTTTCTAAATTCATTATTCCTTCTACATTTATTAATTGACTTCACAGTATAAAGAAGAGCTTTTCCTTCTCCATTCATTTAATGATTCATTCATGTCACTGTGGACCCATGGATCCTTATTAATTCAAAGAGTTTAAATCGTTTATTGTGGGTATTTTTTTTATTAAAGTATAATTAGCATAGAGAGTATATTAGCTTCATGTGTATGTATAATAAAAGAACAGTTCTACACATTACGCAGTGCTTATCAAGATGAGTGTATTCCTTGGCTAAAATTAACAAGTCAGGAAATGACAGATGCTGGCGAGGATGTGGAGAAAGGGGAACCCTCCTACACTGGAATGCAAGCTGGTGCAACCACTCTGGAGAACAGCATGGAGGTTCCTCAAAAAGTTGAAAATAGAGCTACCTTACAACCCAGCAATTGCACTACTGGGTATTTACCTTAAAGATATAAACGTAGTGATCCGAAGGGGCATGTGCACCTGAGTGTTTATAGCAACAATGTCCACAATAGCCAAACTAGGGAAAGAACCTAGATGTCCATAAACAGATGAATGGATAAAGAAGAGGTGATATATATATACAATGGAATACTATGCAGCTATCAAAAGAAATGAAATCTTGCCATTTGCGACAATGTGGATGGAACTAGAGGGTATTATGCTTAGCGAAATAAGTCAATTGGAGAAAGACAACTATCATATGATCTCCCTGATATGAGGAAGTGGAGATGCAACGTGGGGGATTTGGGGGGTAGGAAAAGAATAAATGAAACCAGATGGGATCGGGAGGGAGACAAACCATAAGAGACTCTTAATCTCACAAAAGAAACTGAGGGTGGCCGGGGGGAGGGGGGTAGGTAGAGGGTGGTGGGGTTATGGATATTGGGGAGGCTATGTGTTGTGGTGAGTGCTGTGAAATGTGTAAGCTTGATGATTCACAGACCTGTACCCCCTGGGACTAATAATACATTATATGTTTATTAAAAAATTAAAAAATTTTTAAAAAATGAGTATATTCTTAATCTGCTTTATCTATCTCATTCCTCCCCCACCTACCTAACCTCTGGAAACTGCTCATTTGTTCTCTGCATTTATTTGTCTGGGTTTTTTTTTTTCTTTTTCTTTTTATCTCTTTTTTTCTTTATCTATTTTTTTTTGTTGTTGTTTCTTAAATTCCACATGAGTGAAATCATATGGTGTTTGTCTTTCTCTGATTGACTTCTTTCATTTAACATTATACTCTCGAGGTCCAACCATGTTGTTGCAAATCCCAAGATCTCATTCTTACCATGGATAGTTTAAAAAAAAACAAGACCCTTGAACACCTTTATGGACATGGGAAAAAGAGCCAGAGAAGATGGAGGAAGGAGAGTGCATAACTGATGTCGTAAAGCAACTAACTTTTATTCTACAGCTCTGTTAAACTCTGTCTAGTCTGGGCACTGAGATGCAAACAGGAGTAAACCAGGGCCACATCACAAAGGGAGTTCATATACTGCGGGAGCGGCAGCCCCCTGGGGAAAGGGGACAGAGCATTTACTAAGGTGATTTGTAAGGGTTGTAGATATGAGAACAGAACTGTGGGTGACACTGAAGAAAATGATTCATTTTGGTGGGTTGGTGAAGACTTCTTGAAGAAATGACCTTTGAGACAGATCTTAGCATGTTAGTTGGATGAATGGGGGCGGGGAGGGGGGCGGGGAAGAAATAGTAAAGAGGAGTAGGAAAAACATTCCAGACAGAAACGAAAGCCATGGAAATGTGGGAAGAGCTTGTTAAGTTCTCCTGGACATGCAGGAAAATAAAAGGCTCTCAGTGAGTTGCCTCTACAGGCTGCGAGGGAACGTGGTCATTTCAGGCTGAGGCTGCCCTTGCTCGGTTTGGGGATTGAGAGGCAGAACAGATCTTGATTTTTCAGGGAAGTCCCTCCTTGATCAGGCCTCAGAAAAAGAGTTTCCCGCCCACCTCCACAGTTACCACAATCATCAAAACGAACTCTGTGCCCTCTTTAAGGAGTCAGCTGCTAAATGTGAGTCAGCCTATTCAGGGAATCCTGAAGCTCCCCTTAAAACATTTGCTTTTGGCTTCTGAAAATGTACTCACAGACCATTTGCCTGAAGAGAAAATGAATCTGACTGCAATATTAATTATTGAGCCTTATTTATTTCACCCACGCTAACAAAAAGCAAGGGTAAGCCAAAATGCAAGAGGTTCCATTCATTTTAGGATTTTACCTTCGTTCCAAAGATGCAGACACGGGGTTAAGCTTTCAATAGATTAATATTTCATACCTGACAAAAGTCCTTCAAAAAGGGAGGTGTTTTGGGGTTTTTGTTTTTGTTTTTTTTAATTTTTAATTTTTTTTTTTCAATGAGTGGAGAGATAGATTAATGTGTTTTTAAATACCTGGAAGAAAACAGAGTAAAGCATCTGTTACCCCATTATCCAGTACACATTAATACTCCCAAGGAAATTTAAACTGAAAGATTCTAAACCCTAGATTTCATTTTAGCAAATGCCGTCTAGCTGCAAATGTAGGTCACATAGTTTGGCATCCTGTGTGGGTTTCCAGCTGTCTGCTGAACTTAGAAAACAGAAGAATACGTGTTCCATTGCACAGCACGCTTGAGAGTAAATTTCACGTTGGAGCCTGAAGTGATTCACTTACTGAAACTTATTTTTCCTCAACCTTCTCACTTCTGGTTTTTCCTTCTCTTTCGGGTCAGGATTTTTAGGTAGTGCAGAAAATAAAGCATTCTCTCTCTTTCTTTCCATCTGTGGACTTCGTTTCCTACCAAATTAAATTATGAATAAATTCAATCTTGGTATTAATCTAATTTGGGTAACAAACACTGGCCTGTGATCGCTTGGTTTATTCCCAATGCAAATAGAGAAAAGCTAACACACCAATGGATTCACTGAGCTTTTGGGAACAGGAGAATAAGTAAGAGAGCTGTGCCCCTCTGTAATTTATGAGCTAGATTTGTACATGGAGACTAACCAAATAAGGCAGTAAATAATTGATAAATGTCATGTGAGTGCCACAGATAACAAATGTCACAGAAAGTCAAAGGAGGGCACAATTTGGGCCTAGGGAGAAAGAAAAAGAAGTCTATGAAATTTTTTTTTTTTTAAGATTTTATTTATTTATTTGTCAGAGAGAGTGAGCACAGGCAGACAGAGAGGCAGGCAGAGGCAGAGGGAGAAGCAGGTTCCCCACCGAGCAAGGAGCCTGATGTGGGGCTCGATCCCAGGACGCTGGGATCATGACCCGAGCCGAAGGCAGCCGCTTAACCAACTGAGCCACCCAGGTGTCCCAGTCTATGAAATTTTTAACCCATGTGGTTGTTCCACCAAATTGGTAGCGCTGATGTGTTCCCTTACTTGGCCACTAACTAATCCGTCACTTTCCAACAATTTCAGTTAAATAAAATTCCAAGAAGGTGGAAAGTCATCAGAACCTTTCTCCATCTCTTGTCCACCTCTCCTCATACTGCAGACCGACCCTGACCACTTCCCCAGCTCCTGTGGTAGAACATGGCTGCCCACAGCTCTCAAGATTACGTGCTCCCCCCAAATTCTACTTCCATTTCTCAAAGAGAGAATCTGACTGGGTCAGCTAAGAGAAAGGTGTCCATCACGTATCCTGTCAACCAGGGCCCTGGGCAGGCATGGAGTAAAGCATGTTGACAGAGGTCATGGGAGTGGGTGTGGGGAGTGGAAGTTCCCAAAGAAAGGAGAGTCACTGTGAGCTCTAGCAACCCCGGAATTGTGTCTCAACAAATACCAACTTATCAGAGGTAGCTGTCCACCCTCACATAGAAAAGGCGGGTCATGGAGTAAGATTAGTTTATAGATGACCCCTAGGAAGAACGGCGTTGCATAAGGGAATTAAAAGTTCTGGAGGAATCTATGGAGTGGGAGACTCTAATGACTGAAGAATTAGGAAAGGTCTCACAGAGAAGACACTGGAGGTGGGCCTGGACAATGGGTTGATTGTAAATGTAGAGATATGCATAGCAGAAGGGAACAGGGATAAAAAGGGGTGGGTACAATGGCCAGAGGGAACAACAGAGAGACCTGGAGAAAGAACAACAAATTCTGAGACAATGAGGAGGAACCCCTGACATTCCTGTGATTGGTTTGCCTGCAAGCGATAAAACAAAAGAACAGACAACACTGCCATGGCTTAAGCAAGTTAGAAGTTTCTTTTTCTCTCATACAAAGGAGTTGAGAGTTCAGGGTTGGTAGGATGACGGTGAGCATCAAAGACCCAGGCTCCTTCCATCATGTTATGTGGCCACCCTTCATCTGTGGCTTCTAGTTTGCAGCCCAAGATGGCTGCCCAGGTCCAGGCATCACAACCACATTCTGCCTAACTGGATGGAAGAAACAGGAAAATGGCATGCCCTCTACCATTTAAGGATACTTCTCACAAGATGCACACAACGTTTCTTCTCACATCCTGTTGGACAGAACTTTGTCTAGTAGACATGCCTAACTGCAAGGCAGGCTGGAAAATGCAGTGGCCCCATGCCTGAATAAAAACCAGGAGTGATATTTCAAAAAAGAAAAGAATAAGTATTGGGAGACAGGCAGTCTGTCCCACTCCTGCTTTGCCGAAAAGGTAGACTCTCTATGATGGATGAGGCTGGAAATTTGGTTAGAAGTGCTTGAATGTTAGGCCAGGGAGGTTGTTCACTTTGGTTGGCAGTGGACAACCATGAAAGGTTTTGGAGCAAGCAAGTGACACGGTGAGATTTATACTTTAAGAAGCGTGCTACTCGAAAGATTAAGAAGAAAGGCAGTAACTATTAAGTGTCATTTGGGGGTTACTCCTAGTTTTGCATCTATAGATTGTGTTGGAGGTAGAAGAAGCAAAAGGTGCATGTGCAGTGAGTGGGGAGGGTGGGAAGTGAGGGGGGGGGTTGGAGATTATATTGGTCTAGAGTCTAGACCAGAATGATTAGGATCTCCATTGGACCTGTAGCAATGAGAAGATGGGATAATGGGGGAGAGGGAGAGGAAAAGGGAAATTCCAAAGTTTTGAGCCTCAGGGGCTGGGGACTGATTGTGCCCTTAACGGAAACAAGGAAGTCAGGCAGAGACGAGGAAGGAGGAGCCGCGGGATGGAATGCAGAAAGGGAAGAGACCACGGGTTTGGCAGCAAGTCCTGTGGTTAGGGCCTCAGTGGCAGGGATGTCCAGCAGGATGGCTGGAAAATGAAGGGATGTGAGCAAGAGCCTCCAGGACAACTTTGAACAATTCCAGGACGCTACGGTGTCATAATGTCAGTATTTACGTAGTGATGTGTGGCTCGAGTGCTGGGACCCCCGATTCATGGCCTGCGCTTGCCTCTCTCTGAGAAGCTGAGAAGCCAGTAAACCTCCATCACTCTGCAGTATTGAAATCTCAGATTATTCAAGGTACTCTGGGCACATTTAGCATGGGTAAGTGAGACTTGGGTGTACTGATACGCTATATTTCCAGCAAAATGTCAATAAAGCTGCAAATGTAATTTTTGACCCAGGTTTTAAGTGGAGGAGATTGATGTAGAGGGTGAACACTAAAGACTTCTCAGAGAAATTCTTATTTCAGGGTGTTATAATTTGTGTATAAATCAACTATTCATTCAATAAATATTTACTGAGCACTGCTGGGATGTACTAAATACAGGGCTTATAAGGGTGGATAAGGCAGACACAGTCCCTGCCTCAGTCTAGACCAGGGGTTGGCAAATTATAGCCCCTGGGCCAAACCTGGCTGGCCGCCTGTTTCTGTTCTGCCTACCAGCTAAGAATGGCTTTTACATTTGTAAATAATTGAAAACTATAATCAAAAGAAGTGCAGTACTTTACAGTACAGGAAAATCATAAGAAATTCAAATTTTAGTGTTCGTAAATAAAGTTTTATTTTGCATAGCCCCACTTGCCCATTTATTTATTGTTTTCAGTTGCTTTTACACAGAAGGGCAGAGCTGAATAAGTGTGACAGAGATGCATGGCTCCCAAAACCTAACGTTTTTACTCCGCGGCCCTTTGTAGAAAATGTTTGCCAACCCCTGGTCTTGATAGAATTCATCAACCACATGATCACACAAATAAATAGATATTTAAGCAAAGTGGGTGGGTTTGACTATTGTCTGGTCTTACCCAAGTTCCTTTCTCACCCTCTAATATCCAGAGCTGTGGTAGGAAGTCTCTAAAAGATGGCTCCCAATGAACTGGGTCTCCCAGGATTCAGATTCTTTTGGTCATCCTCTCACCTTAAATCTGGCTAACCTATAAGCTGCTAGTGAGCAAGAGCATATGGCAGAAGTTACATGGTGTGGCTTTTAGACTTCTAGAAGAAGTCTTTCTCCTGGTCTCATGGAAGGCTCTCTGTAAGACAAACCAGTCATTGACCTCAGTCCACCATGCTGCAAGAAAGCTTGAGCTCGTACATGGGGAGGCCCCATGGAAAGAAAAATGCCTGGACAACCTCCAGTTCTTCCAAACATCCCAGGCTAGGAAACAGACATGTGGTAAAGAAGCCATCTTGGATGTCCCACCGGTCAAGCTTTTGCATGACCAGCCCCAGCTGACATTCTACTGTAACCCCATGAGGGACTACAATTGAGAACTCTCCAGCTGAGACCAGTCAATCCTCACAGCCATTAGAAATCATAATAAATGTTTGTTTTAAGTCATGGGTTTTGGGATTTTTTTTACACAGCAGCAAAAAACTGAAACAAAGCCTGGACTTCTATTTCTGAAGAGGCATTGAAAAGGGTGGGGTGGGTGAATTCCACATGACCACATTTGGATGGAGCTTAACAGTCTTAGGAATGGAGAGGTGATCTTCTGTTTTTTTTTTTTTTTAATTAAATTCAGTTAATTAACTTATAGTGTAGTATTAGTTTCAGAGGTAAAGTTTAGCAGTTCGTCAGCTGTGTACAACACAGTGTTCATTACATCGAGTGCCCTCCTTAATGCCCATCACCCACTTACCCCATCCCCCCACTCCCCTCCCCTCCAGCAACCCTCCATTTGTGTCCTCTGATTAAGAGTATCTTATGGAGATATATATATATATATATATATATATATATATGAATACTATGCTGCCATCAAAATAAATGAAATTTTGCCACTTGCAACAACGTGGATGGAACTAGAGGGTATTATGCTGAGTGAAATAAGCCAATCAGAGAAAGACAATTACCATATGATCTTCCTGATATGAGGAATTTGAGAGGCAAAGTGGGGGGCTTGGGGGGTAGGGAAGGAAAAAATGAAACAAGATGGGATTGGGAGGGAGACAAACCATCAGAGACTCTTAATCTCACAAAACAAACTGAGGGTTGCCAGGGGGAGAGGGGTATGGAGAGGGCGGTTGGGTTATGGACATTGGGGAGGGTATGTGCTATGGTGAGTGCTGTGAAGTGTGTAAGCCTGATGATTCACAGACCTGTACCCCTGCAGCAAATAATACATTATATGTTAATTAACAAAATTAATTTTAAAAAAGTGAAAAAAAAAAGAGTTTCTTATGGTTTGTCTCTCTCTCTGGTTTCATCTTGTTTCACTTTTTCTTCTCTTCCCTTATGATCCTCTGTTTTATTTCTTAAATTCCACACATCAATGAGGTCATATGATAATAGTCTTTCACTGATTGACCCTTCTTGCTTCTGCTGGTTTATCCAGAGACCTGCGCAGGCCTATCCTGGAAGGGAGATAAAAGTCTGCAGGCAGGACCCATCCTCCTCAGGCCCACTAGTATGACTGCACTGACTACTAAACTACGGGATTATTTTCATGTCGGTTGCAAAATAATATAAGAGTAATGACAGTATGAAGTAAAATTGAATAAATTTTATTTATTCATGTGGACCAGAACATGTGGTTTATCACAGAAACCCCATGCCAGAGTACTGAGGCTGTTTTTCTGGCTTTAGTGCAGCTTATTGGAACTTGCTTTGGATTTTAGATTATTTATTTCAGGTGTTGGAAAGTTGACTCCAGTTCCTAAAGCCCCACTCCTTTTTTTTTAAAATTCAACTTTATTGAGGTATAATTGACATGCAAAATGGTAAGGTATGTGAAGTGTACATCACTGTGATTTGATAAACATATACATTGTGAAGGTTTCCTCCCGCCAGTTCAGGAACATATCCATCACTCCAGTTCTTAAGGTCTTCCTGGGGAGGGTAGCACTACACAGCTGAGCTGAGAGAGGGCCTCTGCGTGAACCACCACTCAAGTCCTCACAGGGTCTCCACTCTCTTAATGATTATCACTGCAAGAGGGAAGTCGTTGAAAGGTTTCCTGCAATACCCAATCTTGAGCCATGACTCATTCCAGGAAATAATTCAGAGAACATGTGAGCTTGGGTTTCTCTCCAAAGTGGAGCCTGAAACAGGGATGCTGCATTGGGTACAGGGAATACATTTGGAAGTCGACCCCAGAAGGCAAGAGGATGGGAGTGGGAATGAGATGGGGAGGGAAGGGATGTCAACAGCTGACATGATACTGTGCTGGTTTCCACTGTGGACACTTGATGCCAGATCCCTCTAGGGACCCTTTGAGAAACCATGTAGAACGTGCCTCAAAATTGTCTTCCCAAAGGATGGGAGTCTGAGGGCACTGTTTCCCGTTGATGTCTGGTTACCATTGTGCGAGGTTGGCCCCCAGGGTGTTTGCTGTTGGGTACTTCCAGGCAGAAAAGCGAAGAGATTAGCAGACACTTGTGTTGGGATGCTGGTGGTGTGCAGGGAAGCCAACTACCTCAGCTGCAACTGAAATCAGAGGGAGGCCCAGGGGAGGTGGCCTGGGGTGCCTGGAGAATCTTCCTCAGACAGTGACAGCTGCATCAAACACACGGGCACACCAACTGTCACAACCCAACAAATGTTTTGGCAGTTGGTAGAATGAGTTAGTGACTGACTTGTACTGTAATTTCTATTCACTGCAAGCAGTTTCATACCCTTGATAATTTTGACAATAAAAGTGAATCTTTTACATTTTTCATCTATATATTGGCTTATGTACTAGTGAATATTAGCAAGAGATTGCAAATATGTGAAGTACACCCAGGACTCTATGTCTCTGCTCCCTCCCAGGGCTCCCCGGTGCTGGCCAAGGATGATGCTTGGCCAGGGTCCCGATGCCAACCCCACTTTTCCTCCTTACTGGTCCCCAGGCTACAGCATCAGCTCTGCTCTCCACGCACATCCCCGTGACTTGCCCTTTTAATTCTTACAAGCTTCTTTTGGAAGTTGAAAAACTGAGCATGAAATGTTTCCTGCTCTTGTCACTCCCTCTATACAAATCCCACTTTCCTTGAATAAATGGATGGTCTGATTAGGGAAAAGGTCATGTATAAGTTGTGGAGGGAAAAAATTAATATTTCCATCGCTATCACACTGCACTAACACTTGTGATAAGTGCTATGAAGGAGAAGTACAGGATATTAAGAAAAAGTATAATGAGGATGGCTGGTTGGGCGAAATCAGGGAATGCTGCTGAAGAAGTGATTTTTAAGCTCAGATCTAAGGGACAAGAAGAGATTAGGCAAAGAGCAGGGAAGAGATTTGAGGGAGAGAGAACAGCATGTGCAAAGGCCCTTGGGCCTCTGAATAAGGATCTAAAAGGAAGCCAGAAGTGTGGCTCAAGATGGCAAATGGGACACATGCCCTTACTTTGCTTTTTCCTGAAATTACACTAAAATGGGAATAGAGGGAGAACCCAGGATGACAGTTGCTCATCAGATGTGGAAGTCTGGGCAAGAGAAATACCTTAATAAACACTGACATGTACTTAATTGAGACTCTGGAAAAAATGTTTATTCACCTAAGGTGGGTGTAGGGTTGACTTAGTGATAAGAAAATCAAACCAATGGAAAAAAAAAATAACAATTCATAACTCCAGGGAAAGTAAGTTATTCAGGAAGGAAGAGGAACCTTTGACACACATGGCTGAGCTGTAAAAATGTTTACATAGCCCAAATAATGTAAATACAGGGTATGTCTAACCATAATTATCAGGTAACTATATTGGGAATGGGAAGGATGGTGTTGGGGGCAGAACCGGAGAACGGGATTAAAGAATAAGTTCTTACCTTGTACAGTAAGAACTCAATAGAGTAGACTTAAAACAAAAATAGGAGGCACCTGGGTGGCCTGGTCAGAAGGGTGTGCAACTCTTGATCTCAGGGTCATGAGTTCGAGCCCCATGGCAGGTGGAGAGATTACTTAGAGCTTTATTTTTAAAAAAATTTAAAGTAAATAATGAAGTAAATAAAGACCAAAAAAAGGGTGCCTGGCTGGCTTAGTCAGGAGAGCATGTGGCCCTTGGGGTCATGAGCTCAAGGCCCACGTTGGGCTTTGAGGTTTCTTTAAAATAAATAAATAAATCAAAACAAACATGAAAGCAGCCTTAAAACCATGCTATTTAGATGTGAGCACAAAATTCCAAAGAGTCAGCTGAAATAGTTATGTGGTTGCCGTTGGGGAGATGGAAGGTCTGGGAAGAGGGGCGTGTGACAGTTCTTCAGATGGGGGCATTACGGACATCACAGGACTTTTTCACTTTCTTCTATAACTGTCTTATAACTTGTATTGAAAATGAAAACCACCCCGTGGCGGGAGTCCCTGGAGGAAGCAGGGAGTTGCAGGAGGGGAGTCTGGAGTCCTAAGCGAGAGATGGGATCTTCCAGGCTATATTATGGATTTTAAAGGCCATAGGAAGCAAGTGCCGGAAACATTTTTTCCAAGGGGAAATGGTGCGACCTGTTTCGTATTTGAGAAAGATCCCTCTTGCTGTTGTATGAAGAACAGACAGAAAGAGGAGACCAGACGGACTACGGGGAGAACAGAATGTCATGGGAGAGAGGAGGATGGCTTGGATGAGAGTTGGGAGACGTGGAAAAATTCAAACGGGTCTTTGGAAGGAGAACTATATAACAAATAATTCCAGACGGGTGTAAGAGGAGGGGTGAGAGATTTTTCTTTATTAATAACCGCTGTGAGCAACTTCAAAAATCACAGCTAATAACCTTAAAATTATTCCACTGAAAAACCATTCAGATTAATGTCGACTGTAGCATCGCAAACAGGCAAGGATATTCATTTTGGGCTGAGTGCTTCTGGAAAATACGCAGGCTGGCACCTTCGTGGCCTTGCATCCAACAATCCCATTTTCTTCAATTAAGCTCGTGTTTTGAAGACATGTCCTCTGTTTACCGTTAATACATATGAGCACAGCCGTCCGTGGTGTAACAGCGGCGACCATCTAGAAAGGCTACATTATACTTGTGCGATTTTTATAAGTTTTTTCATACGCATGTACATTTCAATTCCAAACATCTTTAGAGTGAAATATCACAGTGCAAATATAATGGCATTAAATTGAACTCTACCAGGGAAAAATGTATTGAACCTTATATTACTTAAAAATCAATGTTCTTTCTCTGACTTTTGCTTTCCTCGTATGTTCAAAGTGAAGGGCTTTGGAGTCACCTTACGTTCCAGCTCCCACATCGACACTGCTTTTTGTTTCCAGGCCAGCTGGTAGTTTCTGCTTGCCATGATTTCAAATTTTCCTAATATTTGCTAACAAAATCTGGGTGTCATTTTCTTTCCGTAATGGTCCTTTCCTTTCCCCTAGGGATGGAAAGAGACTCTGCGGTGCTTTGATAAACAATGAACTTAAAAGGAAAGAAAGGTGAGTGAAATGAACCCTTCCATGCTCAGTCCCCTCCACAAAGGCACCTTGACTCGGTGTCCTAGTCACTTGATTTGCTGACTCATGAAGCAGCCAAACATGTCACAAAACCAGAGGTGGTCTGTGTGTCCGGGATTTAAAACCGAAGCCCACAAGTGATCAGAATGAGATGAATGGGGTTTGCTCATTCTTGGTCATCAGTTTTGGCCTCATTTGCTTTGCATTCGTATCTGGAACAGTTTCAAAATGTTGACAGGGAGTGGAAGTAGCAGAAAGGGTGGGCAGAATCTCGAGGTGTTTTGTAGCAGACAATGGTTTCTCTTCCAGGGCCAAAACCACTACTCCGTTGGCTGTTTGTAACCCTTTCCTCACCAAACCAGATAAGAAACATCTTTTGTTCAGCATTCCAGATTTAGCAGATGTTGACATTTTACTGTATTTGCTTTGTATCTTTTCTTTAGGAAACACAATGTCACAGATACGGCTGAAGCCCACTTTGTCTCTCTCCAGGATTCCTTTTTTTTTTTTTTTTAAGATTTTATTTATTTACTTGACAGAGAAAGAGAGAGAGAGAGAGAGATCACAAGTAGGCAGGGAGGCAGGCAGAGAGAGAGAGAGGGAAGCAGGCTCCCCGCCGAGCAGAGAGCCCGATGCAGGGCTCAATCCCAGGACCCTGAGACCACGACCTGAGCTGAAGGCAGAGGCTTAACCCACTGAGCCACCCACGCGCCCCTCTCCAGGATTCCATTTTATCTTTGTTTTTCTCCAGGGGTAATCACTGCCCTGAGGCTTAGGTCAATCTTTCTTATCCTCGCTTTATAGTTTTACTGTATTTGTATATATATCCATAAGAAACATGTACCTGAGTCTGCAGCTTTTAAAAGCCTGCCATAAAGGGTTTTACGCTCCACATTTCATTCTACAACTTTTTTTTTCCAATCAACGTTTTGTTTGTGATGTTTATACATGTTGATATGGGTGGCCCTAGTTTATTTTCATTGTTCTACAGTGCTGGATGGACCAAAACACCACAATCTCCTCACCTATTCTCTTTTTTTCTGATGACAATTTAGGTTCTCCTCGTCTCATTAGAAACAATTTTGCAGTGAATGTGGTAGATTGCGTTCAAGACTCGGTTCTTAGGGAAGAATACCTATAATCATGTCCTTTGCCAGGTGACTTTGCCGTTATTCCCACTAACTTTTCTGTTTGGTTATGTGACTTGCTTCGTGCAGGGGATGTTAGTAGGAAAAATGTGACCAAACACTTGGAAAGAACCTGTGTGGTCAGATTAGCACTCTCGAGTCTGCCATTGCCATGACAACATGCCTAGACCACTGTCTAGGCCTAGAAGGAGGAGTCAAATGGGTTAGAGCTGGGCCTCCTGGCTGAGTCCTGTTCCTATCAGCTGACCTCCACATGGGTGTGAACCACCCCAGCTGCTGGGAACCAAACCACCTACCTCAGCTGATCCCCAGCCCACCTATAGAAGCGTGAGCGTGCCAACACATGTTTCTTCTTGAATGCCATAGAGTTACTGTGGTCTTTGTTATGCAACAACATCTAATTAATATGGCAGATACACATAAATGAAAGTTCTAAGACTTTTACCTAGAAACGGAACTGCTGGGTTACAAGGGACGTGAATCTTCATTAATTTGCAGTAGATACTACTAAATTCCAAGGGATTTGACAAGTTTTTCCTTCTGCTAGTGGTGGATCTCATTTTCTTACACTCTTGCTAACCCTTGTTATTTTGTCTGT
This sequence comes from Martes martes, assembly GCF_963455335.1. Classification (NCBI taxonomy): domain Eukaryota; kingdom Metazoa; phylum Chordata; class Mammalia; order Carnivora; family Mustelidae; genus Martes; species Martes martes. The sequence goes on from NC_137890.1 coordinate 184,229,319, forward strand.
CTTTTCTCATTTCTTCCCACATTGCCTTACTTTCTAGTGAGGTTTACAGTCGACGCTGAGTCTGTCGTTCAGTCAGCCCAGCTTGGGCTCCAGACATGTGAGTCAAGAAGCCATCTTGAAAATGGACTCTCCAGCCCTAGCTGTCCCCACCACCAGCCATCCCAGCTGAAGCCTCAGATACTGCGGAGCAGAGAGGGCTGTCCCCTTTGCCCTTCCTGAATTCCTGACCCAGAGAATCCATGTGCCTAATAAAATGGTTGTTGGGACTCCCGGGTGGCTCAGTCGATTAAGCGTCTGCCTTCGGCTCAGGTCATGATCCCGGGGTCCTGGGATCGAGTCCCGCATCGGGCTCCCTGCTCAGCGGGGAGCCTGCTTCTTCCTCTGCCTGCCGCTCCCCCTGCTTGTGCTCTCTCTCTCTGACAAATAAAATCTTTTAAATAAAATAAAATAAAATAAAATAAAATAAAATGGTTGTTGCTTCCTACCACTGTGTCTGGGGGTGGCTTGTTATGCTATAATACATAAAAGGAACACTGGGTCATCTCAGCCTGGCCTGGGACCCTTTTAGCTCCATTGCAGGACAAGGGTTGGCCCCCGCGGCCTCTGGCTGCTTCTGCACCCAGACCTTGCCTCCTCCTGGTTGCTTTGCCTCCTGTTTCCTCTCTTTTCCAAGAAAAATTTGGTTTTTGGTTTTGAACTGGTTTTTTTTTTTTTTTCTCCATGATTTCATTTTAAGTAATCTCTATACCTAATACGGGTCTCAGATTCACGACCCTGAGATCAAGGGTTGCACGCTCCCCAGACAGAGCGAGCCAGGGGCTCCTGTTTTGAGCTGTCTTTTAAATATTCTTTTCATGTGTTACCTCTCATTGTTCCATGCCTGAAATAGAGGCGGCTGTCTTGCCTGCTTTGCCTTTTTTAGGAAGATCTCATCGCGCATGGAGCCAATCCGGCTCATCATCCATTCCAAATATCGATGAGCACCTCTGCGTGCAAACCCTTTTCTAGACATCCCGGAGGAGATCAAGAAAAGTCAGGCAGGATCCCTGCTCTCAGAGAGCTTCCCGTCTGCTAAGGACAAGCTACTGCGCAACTAACCAGAACGACACACAGACTCATAAACTGTATGAGTAAAACGCTGTAGCTATGGAAATAGGACTGCCGCTCAAAGACGATAAATAAGCCCAAACACACCAAGTCAGTATAGCGTGGGAGCCAGAGCGAGCCATCTGCTCCCACGTGCGTGGCTTCCTTGAAGAGGAACACCACGTTTTCACCTCCCGTGGATCCATCCCCATCACCCCCGCGACCCGCAGGCCGGCCGCTCTGCTCTGGACGCCGCAGCAGCCCGCCGCTCCCTCGCCGGCCGCTGGTCCACGTTCCCACCTGCTCGCGGGTGCGTGGATGTGAAATTTCAGAATCGACTCTCGCACTTGCTCCTGCTTTCTCCTTCATCCAGGAAGTTCTCACAGCCCGTCAGAGGTTTCCTCAGACTGTCTCGTGTGCTTATTTATCTTCTTTGTCTGCTTGTGTCCTGACGCCCCCGCCCCCACCCCTGGTGCAGGCTCCCGTCAGCTCACGTGTGCATAACGGCCCCACATACATTTGGTATCTCTAACTCTAAGCGTTCACGTTCCCCATCCTTCCCGCAAGCTTGGGCTGGGTGCTCCTCCTTTAAGGAGAAGACACTTTTTTTTTTTTTTTTAAGATTTTATTTATTTGACAGACAGAGATCACAAGTAGCAGAGAGGCAGGCAGCGGGGAGCAGGGGGAGGGGGCAGGCTCCCCGCTGAGCAGAGAGCCCGACTGGGGGCTTGATCCCAGGACCCTGGGATCATGACCTGAGCCGAAGGCAGAGGCTTTAACCCACTGAGCCACCCAGGTGCCCCAAGGGGAAGACACTTTTATGTTCCTTCTCTGGCTTCAAAACTGGCAGAAGTCCCTATTTTCTATTATTATTTCTCACTTAAACTTTTTAGCGGGATCCCAAATCAGCCACACGCTCGGGAAGGCATATGCTATTTCCTTTATAATACTGGAACCCTGTCCCCATCGTCCTGAGTGCTTACTCTCAAAGTCAGAACCTTTGCCTTGCTGCCTATCGTCCGGAAGACCCTTGCCCACTGTCGCTTTTTGTTAGGCATTTTTTTGTCACCAGTTTCCGTCATAAAATATTCCCTGTCCTTTAAAATTTTCAAATGAAAAACCATTCAAAGAAACGAGGGTGCCGTCACGTGGGGAAGAGCCGAAGCATGGCCAGCGAGGGGGAGCACGACAGAGCCGTCAGGTGGTGTCCTCGAGCCCCTCTGTCCTGCCCCCACCCCACCCCACCCCCAAAGAAGTCTGGCCAGGTGTTAGCGTTCTCATTTCGTAGAGCTGTTGAGATCCAATAGAAGTTGATTTATTTATTTAAAGTCACAAAGCTCTCTAGCATCTGAATGAGGCCCAAACCCCACAGCTTACGCAACAGGGCCCTGAATGGGAATGATACATGGAAGGGAGGGGCTATGACCGCTAGGATCATTTTAAAGGATAAAATTCCGCGATTACTAGCTTGTTTGCAAGGGCTGCTTTCGCCTGGCCCAGTGGAGTGGGGAAGGGAGGGACAGCAGATGAAGCTATTGTTCATTTCATCAGTTTTATAAATGATATCCTAAGGGATTTACATTTTCATTTAATCAGCAACACTCACAGCAACCCAATGGAATAGGTTTTTTATCACCACCCCAAATTCGCAAAAAAAAAAAAAAAAAAAAGAAAAAGAAAAAGAAAAATTAAGGTTAAGGGAGGCTAATAAATTTGTCAATAGCTGATAAGTAGAGAAAAATGGGGTTCAAGCCAAGTAGAGGGAAGGTAGTGAGGTCAGGTGTTTACTTCACCAGCTCCTTTCTGGTGGGGGTGTCCGAGGCTGACTGGTTCTCTGGACCAGATGGTTCCTACCAGGAACCCTCCTTGAGGTTGATTTCTTTTTATCCTATTATACTGCACATGGCAGGACCTAAAAATTCTTCTTATCTGATTACTTAATAAAGGGATCAAATGAATAGACAAAGAAAGAAATGCCTTGAGAATCCAGCCAGTGTGCCAGGAGGTCAGAATTGTATTGTCTTTTTTTTTTTTTTAAAGATTTTATTTATTTATTTGACAGAGAGAGATACAGCGAGAGAGGCAACACAAACAGCGTAAGTGGGAGAGAAGAAGCAGACTCCCCACCGAGCAGGGAGCCCGATGTGGGGCTCAGTCCCAGGACCCTGGGATCATGACCTGAGCTGAAGGCAGACGCTTAACGACTGAGCCACCCAGGCTCCCCGGAATTGTATTGCTTTTGACTAAAATTTGCTGCATGACTTACATACAGACCAAGAGTAGATGTCAAGGAATATTCAACACAACATACACGATTCAACACCAACCGAGTATAATCATGGGAGACATTTAGAATCCTGACCATGAAGATAGTCTTGACCAAACATGGACCTTTAACTTGAACTATAATGTAACCGGAGCCCGCAATAGGTAACACCCTTACCCATAGATAGAGACACAGAGATATAGACACAGATACCTGCGTTAAAGAGCTGATGACTCCTCTTTCCTGGTGAGTTCCTAAATTACTTTCAAGAAACTCTGGTTTGAGTCTAGGTAGTGGAACAAATCAAGAGACAGCATCAAATGTCTGGGCTCCGGGGTCTCCACGTGTTCGGGCTCACTTGTCTTGGGGTGCTGGCGGGCATCTGCCTTCCGTCGCGGCCGCCCCGGAGGTGGAGTGCCAGAGGTGTGCGCCTGGCCACGTGCTTTGCTCGACCGTGATTATTTTTCCACTTGGAAAATATGGTATCCAAAATAGCTAGCGGGAAGGACATGCAGTTCTGATTGAAAATCCACTCATATAAGCCTGCGTGTTGGAAAAACGACCCATGTATGACTTGAAGTAGTGTTGTGTTTAAAACCAAAACATTTCTCTAGCTAGATATCATCAGATGATGGTTAACCTGGGAAACTAAGCGGGGGCGGGAGTGGGGACACGGGGGCAGGGGGAATTTTATTATGGTCACGTGAGGGTGGGTGTGACGGAGGAGAGCAGGATCTCTCTGCCCACACTATGGGGTTGGAGCCGGGAAGAGAGTGCCCAGTGTAAGAACTTTGCAGGTGAAATACTCTGGCTGGTTTCCAAGCTTGAATTCCATGTATCATTCCAGATTCAAGCCCCTGTCGCATAAGCTGTATCAGCCGCCCTGGACGAATTTTAGCACAAAAGATAACTATGTAGTTCACTTTAGGAGAACTAGCATTTTAGTTTGGCTTCGGACTGAAGGATTTTAGGTTTTGCTCTCTTAGGGTGGGCTCCAGGAAAACTGTGTGTGTGTGTGTGTTAAAGTAAACCCTAGATATTGAACATGCCAACAGTGAGTATTTGAATACTCATCATTGTCTGTCTGATATTAAATACCAGACTGGTTTTCTACATGATCACTTTGGTTTGTGACTTTTTTTTTTTTTTAAGATTTTATCCATTTATTTGACACAGAGAGAGAGATCACAAGTAGGCAGAGAGGCAGGCAGGGGGTGGGGGAAGCAAGCTCCCCGCTGAGCAAAGAGCCCGATGTGGGGCTCGATCCCGGGACCCTGAGATCATGACCCGAGCCGAAGGCAGAGGCTTAACCCCCTGAGCTACCCAGGTGCCCCTGGTTTGTGACTTTTGAAATAATCATGGAGTTTGGAAAGTAGGCAATCAAAGTCTATGAAATTAAAATACAGCAGGCTATCTAGTCAGCAGACAGAAGAATAAAGATGCCTTGAAGTCTAATTGAGGGAGGGAAAAATTGGGCTCAGAGACTTCTTAATTATGGCATGAAGCCAGAAATTAAATGTGGGAGCCAGGGGTCTAGTCCTATGTCGGACGTGTTCCGCTTACCCTTCCAGATTCTCTCTCGACCTCCTTCTGCCTTGCTCTGTGCCTTGGGAGTCTGACCCACACTGGATGTTAACGAGTTCCGCGGCCCTTTGGCTTCGGGTTGGGTTAGGGCAACAGAAGTACAGGAAGGACCCTGTAGGAACAAATATTTATTGGGCTCTTCCCTCCCTGTGAGGTCCCTGAAAAGTGATGGGAGATCAAAGCTCCCGTCAGCCCATAACCCATAGCCCATCGAAGCTCCTGCCAGCCCACCGCTCCGTAGCCCCCCCCGGGTCTCACTAAGCCTACCCGGCCCCGTCAGGCCTGGGGCGGTGAGTTCCCCGCAGGCAGCCTGGGTGCTGGGCGCGGCAATACTCCTGCGCTTTTGCTACTCTTGTTCATAGCCTCTTGAGTAAACTCTTCCCAAAGGATCTTTTTTTTTTTTTTTTCCCGTGTGTCCTCTGCTTCTGGTGTAGTTTTAACCCTTGAACCATCAAAAAAAAAAAAACAGAGAGGAAGGAGGGAGGAAGGGCAGGAAGGAAGAAAGAGAAAGAAACCTGGGGGTGTTTGTGAAGTTGCTAAAGCAGAGCAGGAGACTTCCACAGGCGTTAGAGCTTCTGGCAGTTTCGGGGGCCGAGCCAAAGGCCGGGGGGCCGGCGCCGGGGAAGCGTCAGGGAATCTCAGAAGAGCCTTTGTACCTGACTGCAGCAAACACCCGTGAGGTAAGCGCTGGTCGCCTGATAATTGTCCTCCCCCGAGACTAGCTGTTTCTCGAGGTGGATGCTATTGGATTTCTCTCAGGCTTTGTGCTTGTTCGATATCTGTCACACAGCTTGGAGGTCTATTGGGCGATAGGAGCCTGGATTTGGGTTTGCTTTTTGGTTTTTTTGTTTTTTGTTTTTCCCTTTTAATTATTGAGACAATAGTTTTTCTTTTCTGGCTAAATTGGGTGTCCAGAATTTGAACCCAACAGGGTAGAAACTTACCAAATAATTCTGGAGGCAATACATCCTTCTGGAAGGACTTACCTAAGGGAAACGATCATTTTGTTTCTGTTCTGTTGGAACAGAAGACCGTGAGGTAAATGACGTATGTCTATTAAAACATGGACAAAGCTGAGGGGAAACGAAACCATTTAACAGGCTATTTATTTGGAGGCCAAATCTTATTGACAACATTTCAACACGTGTTTTTGACCATTGTTTTGTAGTTAATTTATAGAATGGTGTAGTCTAGGTGATCTGGCCTTGAAAGAATTCAACAAATGATTCAGGGCCCAAGAGGAGCAAGGCCTCGTCTAGGGCAAAGGAGACCCATTTGTTGATTCAGATAGACAAGACTGGGGGCGCCTGGGGGGCTCGGTGGGTTGAAACCTCTGCCTTCAGCCCAGGTCATGATCCCAGGGTCCTGGGATCGAGCCCCGCATCAGGCTCTCTGTTCAGCGGGGAGCCTGCTTCCTCCTCTCTCTCTGCCTGCCGCTCTGCCTACGCGTGATCTCCGTCTGTCAAATACATAAAATAAAAATCTTTAAAAGAAACCCACCACCGCTACAGGTAATGTCAAGCGAAGAGCAGAACCTTGGATTGTAGCTGAGCCTCAAGTTCAACAGGTCATCTAGGATTTAGCAGACACGGATTTTTGTCATCATCCTTTCCTCTGAGCGGCTTCCCGTTTTCCTTTTTGCCTCCTGAGCTTTATGTCTTCGTCATTAAGCGCTCGCCGCTTTCCGATGGTTACCGTGTCAACAGCAGCATCCCGGGACATCCTCGGTGAGCCCCTCCACACCGCGCTCAGGGCATGACGGTGGGCGCGCCGCCTCTTGCCTGGAGGAAATGCTTCGCTCATGAGCACCTCCCGACTACAACCCCAACCGCAGAGGACCCGGGAAGGACAACTTTCCGGTTTTCGGTGAGCAAGCTGAGCTCCAGGCCATATCTGGTAGAAATCCTCGGGCATACTTTCTTCGGCATCTTCCTTTGACTAGAGAGACGTGCTGCTTTGCCTTCAAAAGGACTTTTATGAGCCAGATGTTCAACTCATATTGTATTTTGTGACTTTGGAAGGAGATCTGAACACCTGGACAAATGCGAGGAGGAGGAAACGTTTAAAAAACAGTAACAAAATGCCCGACTTGTACAATCCATTGTGAGCCTGTGAGGCACCCGGGTTTGATGAGTCCTCCATTGTTAGATCAAACAAAGGGGAAAAAACTTGCTTTGTCTTTGTCACTAATGAGATATTTCTATACAGCTGGAGTCTTTTTAAAGACCTCAAAGAAACCACACTTTATAAAAAATGCTATGTTGCGTGTGCTTAAAAAAGAAGAACAAGCAAGAATCCATTGTTTGAAAGACACTGAAAATACATTCATTCTCAAACTTCTTCCAATTCAGGAGTGAATCCCAGTCCAGATTAAGTCCTAGAGCTGGTCTGAACCGCTCAGTGGGACTGTTCTGTGACTGTAAATGCTACGGTCACCATCAGCGGGGAGGTAAAATTTTAAGTAGGGGCAGTGTTTTGTCCACTCTGCACTCCTGTTTCCTTCCCCTTCATGACCTTGTTATCTGTAACTCTATCTATTAAAGATCGAGTTCAGAAAACACTTTCACAACAAGATGGAAAAGACCAGGTAGTTGGAGCTCAGCAGAGTACGTGCACTTGAACTGAACGTAAAGGAGTAAATGTCTATCGGGGATGTAGGACTTCGGGACGGGAGGAGGGAAGCATGGGGATAGCGATCCTTTCTCTCCTGCTGTTGGGCAGCATCCAGGGACCAATAGAGGCGTCACCCACCAGCACTGCCCAAGGGGTGGTCGGGATGGGGTGTGGCCACGATTGTCACAGACGCTGGTTTTCAGAGCAGTGTGCTTCCCAGTCCTTCTGGGACGGAGCACCAACTCTTATGTCCAATCTAGGTATTTTAGAAAAAAGAAAAATGGAGTTGATAACCTCCCAACTCCTCTTCTGATTTCTGGGCTTTGTGTGCGTGTGTTCATATCTCAGTGTAGCAAGTCTGGCTCATCTGTTTCCCCCCCTTGAGTAGAAAAGAATGCCTGTGCATGGATGTCAGAGAAAGACCCGCTGAGGGACAAAGGATGGAGACAGTTACGAACATATTACCGACAAACACGTTACCAGCAGTTACAAACATGACCTCCAGACTGCTTGGGTCCAAGTCTTAACTCTTCATTTATTAGCTGTGTGACCTGGGGCAAGTTAATTAAATTTTCTGTGCTTTAGTTTCTCCACCTGTACAATGGGGAACATACTCATACTGACGTCTCATGGTTGTGAGTCATTTACACGAAGTATATAGAATGTTGTTGGGGACATAGGAAGCATTGTGTAAGTAGTAATAATAATAACAGTTTAAAAATTATTATAATATTCCTTATTAATGGAGGCCTCAGATTGTAAAGTCCGACATTTTAATTGCTTTTTCTCTAGGATCTCCATTCCCTTTTCCCTCTGCTGTATCCTCTGGCAATGCCCCAACACTAGAGAAACCCAGCTGCCCTCCTCTGGGATCCTGAGCTCTTCCAAAGGGAGCATCACAGTTCAGGAAATCTGTGTCCCCACACATTTATGAGCACGGCTCCTAAAACCACCCAGAATTCTGTTCCCCATCCTCATTCTTCACGAGAGCTATGTCTCACCTTGCTCAGTCTCCTCCAGTCCCCATCTCCTTCCCTCACTCTCAGTTGATAAGAGATGTGATCCCCCTGACTTTGTCGCCACATCCACAAACTCCTTGGCATCTCTTACACTGAAGGAAATACCCTTTCTTCTTCTATTGGTTCCTTTTCCTACCCACATCTAGAGAAGCTCAACTTTATCTCACACACACACACACACACACACACTTCTTTCCTTAGTGCCGTGCCACCTTTCCGTCAAGGCTCAAGCAACTTCACCCTTCTTGTTCGTAACCAAACTTTTCAAAGAACTGTCTTCATTCGCTGCTTATATTTCTTCACCAAGGATGAGGATAAACCTTATCCTTGGGGTTCCCCGCCACTGAAACTACTCTGGCCTGAATTCCCAATGTCCTACATGTCTTGAAATCTCAAGGATATTTTGGTTGTCTTGCTTTCTTTAAAAAAAAAAAAAAATCTCTACTCTTGCCTCCTGGCTACAATCCTCTGACTCTTCTTTTGCCTCTCGGGCTGCTGCTTCTTTCATGTCTTCACAATCTTTTCCTTCTACTCATTCCTCACATACCACTAGTCCCAAGGGATCGTCTCTTGACTGTCTGATCTCCTTCCTCTAACCTCCCTGTGGACCGTGTTCTCTCTCCCCAGCTCTAGGTGCGCACCACATGCCAACGGCACGAAAAGCAAACCTTCCCTTTAAGTCTGTGGCCCAGACACCCACTTGCCTATGCCTCTCTCTCCCCGGATGTTTCTCTGACTCCATAAATGTAACGCGCCACAGCAGGACAAATCAACTTCTCCCCTAAACCTGCTTCTTTTTTGTTTGTTTGTTTGGACCCGAGTTTGCTATCTCAGAGAATGGCCCCATCATCCACACTGTGCCCAAATCAGAAACGTGGGGAAGTTACCTTAAATCCTTTCTCTCCTTCATTCTCTACTCCTCGATTCCCTTTTATCAAACCTTCCAGCTCCTAAATGGCTCTGAATCCATTCACTTCTCTCCTTTCACTTCTTTCTGCTTTACCTGGAATTTCTTTCTCACCAGAATAATAGTATTGCCCCCTACTTGACCTTCTTTTCGATGTTTTGTACCCTAACCTTGAGTGATCTTTGAGTATTCAGACCTGATCACGGAACTCTTGTGTAAAATCCTTCATTAATCTTCCATTGCCTTTTAGATGAATACAAATTCCTCTGCGGGGCCTCCGGGTGAGGGTGCTCCAGACACTGCCCCCCCCCCCCCAGCCTCTCTGGCCTCCTCTCATCACCTTCCCCTTGAACCCTGCCATCCAGCCTACGGACTTCCTTGGGCTCTGCAGAGAACCCTACCTCCGTACTAACTTTTAGCATGGTGCCTGAGACGGGGTGCTCAGTAAATATTGACTGAATGAGAAGTAAACAAGCTTAAGAATTCCGGTGCTTCATTTTCCCCATTGTTTCTGATATTTCCATTTCAAAATGTAACATCTCTACCCACTTCCCACAACTTTCTACATTTAAAAAAAATTTTTTTTTTTTTTTTTTTTTTTTTTGTTTATCCTCCTTGTAGCTCAGAGATTGCAAATGACCAGTTTCTGGATCAAATAGGGCAGATGAAATGTATTTGGTCTACGCACTATTTTAAAATTTGAATTAGTTTGCAATAGTTAAAATTCAAGATGTTTACATAATACTTCAACTTCTCTTAAAAACGAAATCCAAGAGCGGGGCACCTTGGTGGCTCGGTGGGTTAAGCCTCTGCCTTCGGCTCAGGTCATGATCTCAGGGTCCTGGGATCGAGCCCAACATCGGGCTCTCTGCTCAGCAGGGAGCCTGCTTCCCTTCCTCTCTCTCTGCCTGCCTCTCTGCCTACTTGTGATCTCTGTCTGTCAAATAAATAAATAAAATCTTAAAAAAAAAAAAAAGAAAAGAAAAGAAAAATCCAACAGCTCACACTAGGCGCCACCAGTGTTCTGCGTGGCCATAACTGGTGGGAGCTGGGTAGCAATCACTCTCTTCAAAAGGCAGGTGGCTTCCAGTTTCCCTTGGTCAAGCCAGGCCGTCTTCATTGCCAGATTCCTTTGTAGCACCTGTAAGACCTGTAGGCATCTAGTTGGCACCACCTGGTACGGATTTGCTCCCCGCCGGTAGATTCCTGAGGCAAGAAATCCAATCTCAGTCAAGTCTGTGGAGTTCCCAAACACGCGCAGGAATGTGTACCATCTCCGTGTTGGAGCGGTTCCCAGAGAAAGGGCCAGCATCACCTCGGTGCTCTGCCCGGTGCGGCTCCTCTGCTGTCTCTGTGCCCCACACGCTGTGGGTGAGCAGGGGGGGCTCGGAGGTGTGTCTCTCAGGGGTCCTCTCCTTGGACTAAAGACTCGGTGACGCAGACCCTAATCGCAGCACTTCCTTAGACTTCCCGTTTCCCTAAGGACCCCATACGCATCTCCCCCCCACATCGGTGCCATCACTCCCCGCTGTGACACAGAAGCCAAGTGCATCTCTGCCTCGAAAACCTCCAAGCCACCGCCCCCTTTCAGTTGTGGGGAAGCTGCCGCCTGGGGTTGGGCCAGGCCCCCACTCTGACCTAGGACACCAGTCCCGACTTCTCCATCGCTGGGACCATCTGCTGTCACCCCTTACATTCCTACTAGGACATTACTCCTGCCACCGTGGAAGGTCTAGGAGGGAAAGCCAAGCCTTTCGGAGATGTAACACTGGTGCTGTGCTAGCATACGTTTCACTCTCCCCACAAAGTAAGACAGCCCTCAGCCTTTTCCTCAGGGTTTCATCCTGTTAAACAGTTCTTTGCGTTATCTTGCCAGCTGGACTGCCAGTCTCTCAAAGATGAGACTGCTTTTATCTACCATTTTTATCCCCAATACTTAGCATAGGTTCTGCCATCTAATATTTGCTCAATAAACGCTATTTCAGTAGACGAATGAATCATAGGTCAGTACACGGAGTGCCTTAAAAGTGGTCAATATTTAAGGGAACACAAATCCTACCATAGTTATCTGCAAAGGCCACTTTTCAAAAACAGCCCAGCTCTGTAGAAATCTGAAGATCTACACAGACAAGCCGTTCCATTTATCCCATTCGAAGTAAATCCCCCCTTCCACGTTTATTGGCGATAACTAGAGATTCCATTTCTGAGTAATTATTTCTCTTTTAGTGAGTCAAGGTCGGGAGATTTTCAAAACTATAATCCTGAATTAGCCACACTGATTCCCGTCATTTAAGATTATCCTTGAAATAGTGAATGCGAGTGTTTCTTACCCGGGGGGTTAACATTCATTTGGTAGTCTAGACATTCTTTGTTTGCGCTGGATGAAAGTTCGCATTTCTCTGTTAACACATGAACAGGTAAATTAAAACAAGTTTTGCGCTGTGATTTCCCATTAATCATGATTATCAATTCATGAATGCCTGATCAGCCTGTTTGGTGAAATCTGATCTTTCACCTCCATGTTTAGAAGTTGAATTAAGGATAATTGCATGCATTATGCCACTTGTGACAGTATTTGAGCTGATTAGCTCGTGGAGGACTGATTAGGTGAAGGCTATAGTAGTATAAAAGTGTGCATTATAATAGACTATGGAGATGAGCTTGTAGTGATATTGTATATGACACGAAACGAAAAGAACAGATTTTTATTCAGATTAGAGACTCTCTTAATTGTACTGCATAAGCATCAGAGTACATGACAGTCACTGAATGACTATGTAAATGTGGCCCCCCATTTTTATCAACTGCCCATCATGACTCTCCTGTTCTCTGCTGAAGAAAAAGAGAAAGCATAAGTAGAAAGTTCTGGCAGGTGGGATAAAAATGCACGACAAAGAACACGGCTCGGAGCTCTCTCGCACGTGAATCCCCACAACAAGGCGGGCATTCCTGCATTCCGGCATCCTTCTGAAACACTATTTATTTTGAGAAAGGTCTTCGAGAGACCCCCAGACTGTCCCACATGTAGAGCCTCTTATCTCATTTTCAGGCAACACCTCCCATTCCCACATGCTTTCCTTCTTATTAGCTGTGGGTGTGTGATGGTATCTCGCTCCGTTTTGGCACTCCAGCTGGCTTCGCGTTTTTCCTTTTGACTTGTTCGTCGTTGATCGTTTAATCGATGTTGTTTCTGGCAGCCTCCGTGTGTGTATCCCGCTTTGTTTCTGCATGTTGCAATCACCTGTTGGAATCTGGGCTTCTAATTTTCCTAGATAGCACGGAGCAGCGGCAGTAGCTACTCAGAGAAGTAATAACCTTGAATGTTCCCTTCCGCACCTCCCCTCGACAAGCCTTCCATTTAGCCCTGGATTTTAAAATGTCTCCTCTTCAGCATCTCCAGCAGAAGACATAAAGCGAAATGTGATGTTCCGGTGTGATGGGGCCTGGGGGCTGGGTACTTTGGAAGTATCTCAAGCAATCCAACTCAAAACATTTAGAGAGAAACCATGAGAGACTGTGGGCTCTGAGAGACAAACTGAGGGTTTTGGAGGGGAGAGGGGTGGGGTGTTGGGTGAGCCTGGTGGTGGATATCGTGGAGGGCATGTATCGCATGGAGCACTGGGTGTGGTGCATAAACAATGAATTTTGGAACACTGAAAAGAAATAAAATAAAGTTTTAAAAAAACTTCAAAATGTCAAAAAAGAAAAAGAAATTTAGAGAGGATGTTATAGGAAAATGGTATCTTCTTGGAAGACAATTGTGAGGAGAACTTTCAACAAAAAATCACCAAATCTTACAGAAAGGTGGCCTCATAGAACTAGTAATGGGGACTTCTCTTTTTTAACCACAGGTATTTATTTTTTTAGGTGGTTTTTTTTTTTTTTTTAAAGAATATACATCTTCCGACTTCTATCTTTTCTTATACTGCAAAGGAAAACTTTCCAAATGCTTGCAGCTTTACAGCTTAACAGAGACATTTGGAGGACAGGTAAAAGCAAAACAAAATGAAAAACAGTTATCATATGACTTTCAAAGGTGATTATTTGATTTTTCTGCAAGGATATCCATACCCTCATCCCAGGAACCTGCGGCCATGTCACCTTACATGGCAGAGGGAACGTCGCAGATGTGATGAAGGGTATGGACATGAAGAAGGAGAGATAGCTTGGATTATCCAGGTGGGCCCTGTCTGGTCGCTAGTCCTTAAAAGCAGAGAATTTCCCCTGGATGGGTTAGATGGGTGAGATGGAAGAGGGATGTTGGAGCATGAGAGGGCCTCAACCTACCACTCACTGACTTTGAAGATGCAAGCAAGAGGCCATGAACCAAGAAATGTAGGTGACCTCTAGAAGCTGGGAATGGCCCCTCCGCGGACAGCCGGCAACGACATGGGGATCTCAGTCCCTGTGTCTGACTTCCGGTTGCTGAGTTCTGCTCATAACACTAAATAAACAAGGAAATAGATTCTCCCCTAGAATCTCCAGAAAGGAATGAAGCTTGCTGACACCTTGGTTTTAACCCAATAAAATCCATGTTGGACTCCTGACCTACAGAGCTCTGAGATAGCACATGACGTTGTTTAAACCACTAAATGTGTAGTACTTGTTACAGCAGCAACAAGAAACGAATGCATCACCTGGTGGGCAACAGCGTTCATATGGGGGTATGAGGAAGGTCTCAGTCTTTTTATTTTTTTCTATGCCAGACTGTTTCCCAGAGATAGAACATTCTGGGGTTACCCACTAGCTACGGGCTACCTTCTGAAGGTCAGTTTTCAGAACTTCGAGAGGGAAAAGTGAGTAAGAAGAAAAGAAAGGGAGATGGTGAGAAGACATCAGAGCCTCAGGGGGAGGCTCTTGCCTCAAAGGGCTGTTATTGTATTAAGAAAAGAGGCACTAAGTTCTCTACGGGGCTGGATAAGTTGAGTGTAGGCTGGTGCCTAGGAGCAGTGTGGGAATGTGGAGGGAGGAGAGGTTGTCTAGGGGGGTGGCAGGGCCCAGGACCGATAAGCTGAGAAGGACAGGGGCACAAGGGAAGGAGGCAGGTGGGAGGGGTGAGAGAGAGATTGAGAGAGGGAATGAAGGGAAGAGAGGAGGGGAGAGAAGAGGAGAGGAGGGGAGGGAAGGGGAGGAGAGGGGAGGGGAGGGCAAAGGCGGGGAGGGGAGAGGAGAATTTTCTGGGGTGGAAAAGCAAGATGTTCCCAGGAGACACAGAATTTTAAAAAGCTGTCAGAGATTTTGTATTCATATCCCATACTGTATTTTTCAAAAATACAGGTAAAGATTGGAATTCTTATTTATACTACACTTTTTCAAAAACTTCATTCTGGACAGAGCCAAAGGTCCATGACGAACCTGCTATAAAGACACAGGAAATAACTGAAGTGAGGATGAATTAAATGTTTGGACAAAGGAAGAGACATAGAATCTAGATCAAACTGGCATTTTTCTGGTAACTTTTTGATAGATTTCACTAGATAGGTAAATAAGGTAACTGCGACTACCTTATTATTATAAGTTCCTTTCCTATATGAGTAGCTAAATCTCCATGGATAGAATGTTTTTATTTCAACAACTAAACCTCCAGCTTGAACTGATGTTTGCTCAACATTAAATAGGATCATAGTGAGACCAGGGTTCAAATTCCAGTTCCCACTCTCCGTAGCTATTTATATTATTGGTGAAGTGACTCGATCTTTCTGAGTCACAGATACCTCACTTCTCAAGTGGGGATAATAATACTTGTCTTTCAATGTTATTGTGAGAATTAGATGCAACATTCATTCGAAGAGCGCATCACGGAGTCTGTGGTACATGGCAGTAAGCATTTAACAAACAGCAGTACTGTTACGATTAGGGAACCTGGAGGATATTGTTGTAATAGTTTAACCCAGGATATGAAAGAGGACAAGTGGATGACAGTTGATAAAACTTAATAGCAATTTTCTTTGGAACTGTTGGCATAAATAAATGCATGAGCCCATGATTATACATTTTCTGACAACTTCAGTTAATTGTGGTTTCGTTTCTGAAATGGTTCTCAACTCCAGGACTTGCAAAAGTGAAAAATACTGAGCATAAAATTCAGAGTAAATGAAAGCGATATAGAATCCAGGCCTTTGTTCCTCAGCGTGTTACAATCATAACAAATAACATGCCCTTGCTTGTAATCCAACTTTCCTTTTTTGATTTTTTTCCCTTATTTATGAGAATTCAGATCAGAGCCTGGGCTGCAAGACAGCCCTTGGTCACGATTGAGAAGTGTTAAAAACTGACGTTTGTCAGTGTTTCCCCCTAGCGTGATATACAACCACCTGTCCAGAGCCTGTCTTGAGGCTGTGGTCTGCTGGTTGGGGTACCCACCACCACGGCCGCACTGCACCCCTCTGCCTGTCTTCTTTCAAGAGTTTAGGAAACTCCCAGGTGAAGTCTAACAAGACTCCAATTCCTTTGAATACCGCTTGGACAGACACCCTGCTTGTGTTCTGGCTGCTCTCCCTTGCTCAACGCTGTATTAGTTAGCGATAGCCACGATAACGCTGAGTAACAAACAGCTTCAAACCTCAGAGGCTTACAGCAAGAATGATTATTCTCATACTCACAGTACTCTGCAGGAAGATTGGGGCTCAGGGGCTCCAAGCTAAGAGGCCCTCTTTGAGGTCACAAGTCTATCGGGCTCAGGTCCAGGCTGGGGGTTGACTCCAGGTGGGCCCCATACGTATCTCATCCTCCTTGGGCGAGGGACTACCCAGGGAAAGTTCTCATGGTGAGCAGTTTGGTGTACACGCCAAACATTACAAGCATGTTCAACGTCTCTGCTCACAAACAATCACGAACTTGACTTGAAAGCAAGTCAAAGGGCCAAACCTAAACCCAGCATCAGGAGATGATGGAGGACGCGCCAGCTCCACTGGGAGAGGACCGCAAAGCTACACGGCAAAAGGTGTAGGTAGAGTTAGGTTAAACTACATGAAACTGCTGATGTCTGACCATTTTTTTTTTTACTTAACCAAAATGTCAATTTCATATAGTTTAACCTTATGCTGTTATTACCCAGGGAATAAAGAATTGGAACAAAGAATGCAATCTACCACAAATGGTTCATCAATAGACTTTTCAGGTGAACATGCTGCCCTTCAAGACTGAAGGTTTTACTCTTACTCATTAGGCAGAGCTTTTCATAGATGGCTTTGAGCAGTTTGAGGAAACTACATCTATTTCTAGTTTGCTGAGTTTTGGCCATGAAAGGATGTTTTTGGTCCCTTTAAGGCTATTTTACGTAGTTTAATAAATGAGCAATCAGTGTTAGGCTTCAGTTCTTCATGAGAGATGGTAACCCCATTTAATCCCAATATTAGGGGTCTCTCTCTTGCCTAAAAACTTTCATTCTTACTGTAGCGAACACACTCCATCATAAAATATACCTAGGAATGCTGATTTTTTTAACTTTCAGAAAATATTCCAGTGAAGATGAATGTACACGGATTAAACATTTCATTGACCGTAGACCAGCCTGCTTGTGGAAAGCTATGTTAATCATCTTTTCCATCAAAAGCCCCTAAACCTGAAACAAGTTTGCTACCCTGTAATTTTCCCATTTTCATTAACTTTCTTTAAACGTACTATCAACTGAGGAAATTTTAAATGAGTTCATTAGTGCAAACACTCATCATCTTTTCTTCTCAACAATTGAAATAAGAAGAAATAAAAAAGAACATTTCTAAAAATAAAAAAAAAGTTTAAAAAAATCCCGAAATCCACATAAGATGCCTTTCGCCTGAGTCTGAATTGCAACTGTGACATGAAACAAAATTCCTTATAAATCTAATATCCCTCCCCTCATCCTCTTTCATCTTCTAATTCAGCATCTGTTGCCTGGTTTATCTGTGGGGTTTTTTTTTTGTGGTTTCTTCCTGGTCTAAGTATTTGGTGGCTAGAATTTGTCTCCCAACTTCTAATCTCCAGTGAATTACAAAGGGAAGATGCACCCTTTATAGCCGAGAAAATAAACAGAACAGCAAATACCTTGTTGCAGTGAATTGTAACTTTGTGGGTCATAGACCCTTTAAAGAAACTGAAGATTGCAAAAATCCTCTCCCCAGAAAAATGCACACATGTGCAGGTAAATAAAATTTTGTATGCAATTTCAGGAGGGCTTCAAATGTGTACAGAGAATATAAAAATCCAATAAGCCTTTGAGCCTGTATGTGCAGTTAAATAAGCAAGTGTACTAGCAAAATTCCAAAGGAGGAAATATAAGTATTTCCTCCCATTTGGCTGTAATTTTTATGTCCAGCTTAGTCTCTTGTGTTCCAGACACTCATCGCTCTGGACATCCCTGATATCTTCAGAGACTGCGGGTTTCTGCAGACAAATCCTAGAAAGGATTCTGCCTCCTAGTGCAGCAGACAAGTGGTTAATGGTCGGGGGGACTGGAGAGAAAGAAAGCAATACAGACAGGGAAACAATATTTCATTTTGCCTAGGATCTCTTTTTTATTGAATTCCTTGCCCCTTTGTTCCCTTCTCTCCCAGCTAAGAGCTTCCCGTATTGTCTTGAGGATGGGAAAACACAAGTTGGGGGAAGGAGGAGGCTAATTTTTCAGCGAGGCTCTTCATTGCCAATGACATGACAGATGGATTTGGAGGTTCACACAATCACTTTTTCCTTAATCATGCTGGCTACCACATGGTGCAGAGACACAGTTGGAAATGAAGGCTTATCCAGAAAGGATGTTTTTTAAGAACACTATCTATGCACGAGCTACAGAAAGCACAGACAGTTTGCAAAGCTATGAAGCAGGCTTGCATTTTAGGCATAGAACCCTGCCCTAAAATGCTGCAGTGCGTGCGCGCGCACACACACACACACACACACACACACACACTCACACTCACACACACACACACACACTCATACCCTCCTAGTCAAGCAATTGTCTTCTAAAAGATCCTCTCTAAAAGAAAACACATCTTTATCTGAAAGACGCCACAAAGAAAAGAAGACTCATGCCATCCATCAATCTCCGGTAACTGGCATTCAGCTCCCAGATAGACTCCCTTCTTTTAATTTTTAAATCACCTTATCAATCAAAGCACTGTATTGTTCTCAGTCTCATCTGAGCTTTGCTGAGTTGATCCTATCTCTTCTTCTGCTGCTTGCTTCTTGGAGAGTCTGCTATTGTCTGTGTCTTACAGAAATCACTCCGAGGCTTCTAAGACACATGCTTAACAGAGGTGTTCATTTTTCTTTAGTTAATACATACACGCGTTTCCTTGGGAAACTGTGTTGGCTCGGTGAAGTCCGGGCTATCAAGCTCCCACTCTGGGTCATCGTGACACAGAGTGAGGCACTGGCAGAGAACCGCTGCAGAAGAAGAGAGTTCAAGTTGAAGTTGCTACAGGCAGAACCCAGAGGCGGTTCTCTTAGCCCTGGTGCCTGGAGTGTGCCAGGGAACATCCTGGGAAATAAAACTTGATGGTGGCTCTGTCTTCATAAATCCTGGAGGAAATGAATCAGAAGAATACTTAACTTTTTTTTTTTAAAGATTTTATTAATTTATTTGAGAGAGAGAAGGAGAAAGAGAGCACAAAAAGGGGAGGGTCAGAGGGAGAAAGCAGACTCCCTGCTGAGCAGGGAGCCCGATGCGGGACTCGATCCCAGGACTCCAGGATCGTGACCTGAGCCTAAGGCAGTCGCTTAACCAACTGAGCCACCCAGGCGCCCCAAGAATACTTAACTGTTAGTAAAATGTCGCAGTCCAGTTCCGGTCCCAGGTGATCCACTATCCCTACTGTTCTTTGTCTAGATTTTCCAGATGTGAGCAGCCCAGGTGTCGGTCTATCTTGAAGAAAAACAAAGTGGGAGAGGATAATTATTCTCCTTTGTGACATTACACAGTCAACCCTGCACGAATGGCAGAATGGAGCATTTTTTCTTTTTCCTGTTAGAGTAACTGTCTTTCTTCCTGACACTTTTGAGGGCAGACGAAGAGGAAAAGTTATTGGTGCTTTCTTTTCTCATCTAAAACGGTTTTATTTGAGGTAATATTTTGATCACCTTTTATGAGCTGCATTGTCTTTTCTAATGGAGAAACCAGAGACCTACACAATAGCAAAACCCTTGATGGATTTAGGAAAGCAAGAGAAGGCAAGGGACGGGCGACTGTCCCACGCACGGAGCGGGGCTGAGATGGATGTCCTACTGTGAAATTCCGGGCGCTCCTACAACACCTGAGACGATCCTCCAATGGCCTGAGTCAGTTAACCTGCCTTTTTGGTTGTCTCAAGCTCACTCTCAAAAAGCAGCCATATAGGAAGAATAGTATTTATTGTATAGAAATTGCACTTATTCAAAATCAAGCTCAGGTGTTCCTAATACTGTGTGTGTTAATACATCTCTTTTTCTTTTCTAAGATGTAGAAAAACATGAAAAACATTTGGTATCTGTTATATTTAAAAACCTATTTATAGTTTTTTAAAAAGATTTTATTTATTTATTTGACAGAGATCACAAGTAGGCAAAGAGGCAGGCAGAGAGAGAGGAGGAAGCAAGCTCCCCGCTGAGCAGAGAGCCCGATGCGGGACTCGATCCCAGGACCCTGGAATCATGACCCGAGCCGAAGGCAGAGGCTTCAACCCACTGAGCCACCCAGGTGCCCCCTATTTATAGTTTTTATATTAATTTAAGATGCATTGAGAGTCTACTTTGTAGAACAGGTACTAAGAAGGGTGCAATGGTTAAAAAGGTATAATCTCTGGGGCACTGGGGTGGCTCAGTCGGTTAAGCGTCTGTCTAGCTTAGGTCATGGTCCCAGGGTCCTGGGTTCAAGCCCTGCATCCAGCTCCTTGTTCAGCGGGGACCCTGCTTCTCCCTCTCTGACACTCCTCCTACTTGTGTTCGCACTCTCTCTCTGACAAATAAATATATAAAAACTTTTTAAAAAAAAGATATAACTTCTGCTTAGTGAGCTTAAAATCTTGCATATAATTTTTCTCTCTTATAAACTGTTTTTTTAACATCTTAATTTCATTTTATTTTTTTCAGTATTCCAAGATTCATTGTTTATGCACCACACCCAGCGCTATAATATTTGTGATCAAGTTAATTCTGCAAGTCCCATATTTGCATAGTCAAATTAGGAAATGAAAATTTCAAATGTCAGTTTGAAGATATGTATCAATGTACTTCCTTCTTGAACAAAAAACCTTGTACGCATCATATTCAATTGTGCTTTAATACAAGAACCACAATAACTTGCTAGGAAAATGTGCTTCTGTCATGTTATCTAGTTGTTTTTCCTCTGTTTGCTGTCCAAACTTCCAACTGGGGAAAGACTGAATTGTAAACAAATGCTTACAGAAGACTTTCAGAGAGGCAATGACTGTTCCTTCAGATCTTCTCTTTTTGTCTGGTATTCGTTTTTTTCTCTCTCTCTCTCTTTTTTTTTTTTTTTTTGACAGAGAGAGACACATTGTGAGAGGGAACACAAGCAGGGGGAGTGGGAGAGGGAGAAGCAGGCTTCCCGCTGAACAGGGAGCCCGATGCAGGGCTCGATCCGAGGACCCTGCGATCATGACCTGAGCGGAAGGCAGACGCCTAACGACTGAGCCCCCCAGGTGCCCCTTTGTCTGGTAGTCTCGCCACTTGGTCTGTACAGTGTATATCCTGCAGCCTGCGGTGTGCTTTCAGCTCTCAGCATACTTGAGTATGCGTACTTGAATATTTAATGCAAAATGCTGAGTGTTCAGGTTTGAATGAATGACTTCTTGCTTTGTGTAGCTCCTTGCCAATGGCACATGCACTGCAGGAAAAGACTTCCCTCCCTGAAGTCCCCATCGTTCCTTTGTGCCTACATCCTGAGAAGCCCTATGACATTTTTAGTCACAGGGCTTAGAGAAAGTCCTTAGAAATTTTCTTCTCTTCCCTCTACACTTTTCAAGAGTGAACACTGGTGTTTCTCTAATCCCACGTTAGCTGTTGTACCGTGTTCACCAGGGCAAGCCCACACCAGCATATAAACTCATGAAATCGGATTTCCCCCCTGTCCTCTGGCAGCTGGAGGATGGTAACACATCTTGGGATGACCTGCTGACTCCTTTTTTTTTTTTTTAAAGATTTTATTTACTTATTTGTCAGAAAGGGAGAGAAAGAGAGAGAGCACAAGCAGGGGGAGCGGCAGGCAGAGAGAGAGGCAGGTTTCCCGCAGAGCAGGGAGCCCGATGCGGGACTCGATCCCAGGACCTGAGGATCATGACCTGAGCCGAAGGCAGAGGCTCAACCCACTGAGCCACCCAGGCGCCCCAACCTGCTGACTACTTTTAAAAACTTTTATCAAGCACCTAGCTCGATGCCCGGCATTGACCTGCAGGTTTCTATGCACTTTGTCCAATTTAACCCCTCTTTCAGCTGAGGGATGGAAGTACTGGATTATCCCCATTTTACAGAGGGGAATCAGGGCCCTGAGTTCCAGGGAAATGGACTACTTGGCCGTGTTAACACTTAAAACCAGGTCTCCAGTGCCATTTAAAAAAATATATAGCTCAACTCCCTCTCCCATTTATTACCTCAGAACAAAATTGAGCCTGAAGTGTACAAAAAATCATCAACTACACGCTAAATTTGAATCTATAATAGGAAGTAAGCGGGGGTTGCACTTTTCCCCCAAGTTTTCTAAACAATGTAAAAAACTCATTTATTTCAGCCTGAACGTTGTAATATAACATTTCAGCATTTTCCATTAAAACCGAGAAATTACCACATATCCAAGTAAACTAAAGAACGCTGTAATTGTTCATGTTTCAGAAACGTCATTGGATATGTTAGCAAAGAGCCTTGTTATTCTACGTGCCATAAATATTACTGCTTGAGTGGGTAAAATGCACGGGTTTTAAATTCCTAATCAGTGTTTTCAAGCACTCATATAGGCACTTCATGATTGCACTTTCTCTGGGTATTTTGGTTGTTCCTTCCAACTAGGAAAGAAACCAGCATTTCTGTGTCTCTCTAGGGACCCGGTGCCAGCTTTCTGAGCTCTGGTGTTCCTGATTTCTGCGTACCTGTTACGCAGTGTGCATACATGTCCTTGGCTTTGTGTTTCCAGGAAGGGACTCGTCCTAAGTAACACTCTTGGTCTCTCCCAGGGGCCAGAGATCCTTCTCACTTTCCCACGTGGGACGAGTAGTGATGTGATTGATGGGGTTTGCGAGGAATTAGCCTCTGTTGGTCATGCTCCTTGAATGTGTGGATAGAAACTATTAGAACATTGCAAACATCGAAGGGTCCTTTCTCCATGAAAAGACCTTTTGTCATGAAGGGAGGCAGTAATTCTGAATGAATGATTTGCTCTGCAAACCCCAATTCTCCCTTTGAGAGAGAGTATTTGAAAGCCGAGGTTGGCCCCCAAATTAAAGTCATGTTCTCTGGTTGGTTTTAACTGTAATGAAACCGACATTTGAATCTTAACGTTCTTGTTTTACGTCTCAGCTCTCAGTTAACTGGAAGAAGATGTTATTTATGATCTCCCGAGCCCCAAAGTAACCAGTATTTCAATTCTCACACATGTCAATGCCAACTATCAACGACCAGAACACCCGGAAAGCCGAAAACAGACTTTGAAATTTTCATCGGCTCTTTGCTATTATTAAATGACACAAGAAAGCTACCCTAAGTGAAGGAGGTCACGATAACCCTACAGTCACTCATCCATTCCTCTAATTTATGTTATCATTTACAGACTGAGCATTGTGCGAGGAGATGAGGATATAAGACAGGTAGGACATGCCGCCTGCCTCGAGCAATTTGCAGAACGCAGAGAAGACAGCAGGCAGACCAGAGATGATACAGCAGTGTGATCGGTGAGGTAACACGAGTACATACAGGGTCCGCAGAAGCCCAAACTCAGGACCTAGGATGAGGGGGTGGGTGGGGTCAGGTCAGGCTGGATCAGGGGGAGATATGCACCAAGACTTGAAGATGAGAAACGACTGGACAAAAACGGAAGGTGGGAGGATGGTGTTGTAGGCAAGGGGCTGAAGATGTGCTTGGGAAAATGTTGAGGATGCAGTAAGGCTTGGAGTAAAGGTGGAGACCTTGACGAGGTTGAAGGGCCCACGCAGGGGACACACTCCTTTGTATCAAGTCTGGTGTAGAGAAGGGAGTTTTTTTTCCCACTAAATTCATTGTCCTTGCCCCAGCCTGAACTGTGTCCTGAGGAATAGATGTTCTTGTGGGCTGAGGCCAAGGTCATGGGGCAGATCTCCAGCCAAAGCATATGCATTGACAGTGGGGTGGGTGATCCCCCAGAGGGAAATCGGGGGTGCAGTCCTGGGGCATTTGGAGGTCAGAGAGGGGAGAGGACACACGCTCACCATAACAGAGATTAATTTCCACTGGGGCCAACACTGGAGGGGGGTGGTCAGGGTCACTTGTGCAAGAACCTTCTAGGTGTGAATCCTAGCTCTATCACGGACGAGCTGAAAAGCCTTGGACAAATGACAGAATCTCTCCTCCCCAGGGTTGCTCTGGGATAACATACAGGAGTTCAGGAGCAGGACGGCTGGTGGGAGAGGGGAAAGTGTTAGCATTACATATTTTCGGTGCCATCTTAGCTTTCCCCTTCCCCACCCTGTGACCCGCGACTCATTCGCAAGCAAGATTTTAGTATGTTTTAGTCATGTTATCGTCTGCCACATAACAACTGCCACAAAAGTTAGCAACTTAAAATGACAATTTATGATTTCTCACAAGTTTGTGAGCTGACCAGGGCTCAGCTAGATGGTTCTCGTTCTGGTCTCACGTAGAGTGTCCCGTGCTACGGTTGTCGGGGGCAGGAGCCGGAACACTCAGGGTAGCTTAAGTAACATGTCGGGTTCCTGGGTGCCAAGGCCAGGAGGATGGGCTCAGCTGGGGCGCTCCGCAGGTGATCTTGGGACAGCTCTCCGCGTGGCTTCCTCATGTCATCGGTTTCTCAGGGCAGCCAGGTTTCCCGGTGAGTCAGATGCCAGGCTCTCTTAAGGCTTAGACTCAGAACACGACTGAGGCCGCACGCTCTGGGGAAAGCACCCAGACTCAAGGAGAGAGGACCTCGAGTCTTCACAGAAGGGTGTAAAGGCTGGAGGAGGAGGAGTGTGAGTCCTTTTTTTTTTTTTTTTTAAAGATTTTATTTATTTACTTGACAGAGATCACAAGTAGGCAGAGAGGCAGGCAGAGAGAGAGGGAAGCAGGCCCCCCCACTGAGCAGAGAGCCCGACGCGGGGCTCGATCCCAGGACCCCGGGATCACGACCCAAGCCAAAGGCAGAGGCCTCAACCCAGGCCACCCAGGCGCCCCCAGTGAGAGTCCTTTTTAAAGGTCAGCCCTTCATGCTGACTTTAATTTGTGTACAGCTCAGGTCGACGATCTCTTACTCAAAACCCTCGAGTCACCTATTTTTCATAATTCAGGTTCTTAAAATAGTTTATAGAGGAAGAGCATGCATATACTGTACCTAGTATGCCCAACAAACTTTGGGGCCGCATCCCATAAGCAAGAACCTTAGCATTGTGTAATAAGAGGCATGACTCGGGCGGAAGGACTACAGGCTGCAGTGAAGCCCTTAGAAGGTCGGATCAAGTTTTGGTGTTTTCAGAGATTTGGGGATGTTAAACTGTGAGTAAAATATTATGCATCTATATTCTGAGTCAAAATAACCTCTTAAAGATATAATAAGTTTCTCCTATCTTGGGGGCATACATCTAATCTCAATACAGGTCCTCTGGGAAGCAGACATCAAACATAATGAGAAGTAGGAGCAACTGGGGGAAGTTGGTTCAGGGGAGAGGGGCACAGCAGCGGAGCAGGGGGGACAGTCTTCAGACCGTGATGAAGGTCTGGCGTCCAAGAAAGAGAGGGGTAAGCACAGAGGACCGGCTGCCGGGAAGCTCGAGACATTTTGGCTGGCCCCAGGGGGAGCTCCATTCGGAACAAAGATGGTCTCTTTGAGACGCCTGGTGTTAGACAGGACTGGCCAGGCCCCGTCCCCCTGCCCGCTCGGGCTCCTTCGTGGACTGGGAGCTTCCCTGCAACAAGGCAGCCCGACTCAGCTCCCAGATGCCCCGGGCAGGTGCTCTCCCCCAGGGACATCCAGCCCTGGCCTCCGCGGCTGACACCACCCTTCTTCCCCGGCGCCCACATGGTTCATTCCCTCAATTATTAGTTTCCAGGAAACACAGTGCTTTTTAGGACCATGTCCCCCATGTAACTGGGGGTTCAAGTCCCATCTTGGGACTGTCTAATGTCTCCCCCAGCCATGTTGAATCGCACCCCCCCATCCTCCAACCCACCAAACGAGCCATTTTACAAGTTCTCTTTCCTGTGCTTTCCTGAGATGTCAGCGTGAACAGTCATTTACAGCCCAAATAGGAAGCGATGTCTCCGAGAGAGAAGGCCGAGAAGGCCTAAAAGGGCTGTGGGGACACGGCAGGTGACACTGGGCTTAGCAAACATGCGGGGCGACTTTCAGAGCCGTGAATATTCCCTGGGGCTTTTAGGACTCGGTCACATCTCCCTCGCCCTCCGCAGTCCCCGACGGGAAGCCCGGGGTGGGGGTACCCCAAGTCCTCGGTAGTGACAGACGGGGATGGACTCTGATGCCAACTCACCGTCCATCACCCCACCCTGCCCCGCCCCTCCTCACGTGGGGAAATGTGCTCTCGGTGGCATTTGCTCCCCCCTTATGGCAGGGCTGCTTTTTAGTAGTATCTGAAAGGTCCGAAGGTGACAAAAAATCAAAATCACATCTCTCTTTAACGAGCTATTCGAAAGACCCCTTTAAAAAGGTGTGGCTCGGGGCGCCTGGGTGGCTCAGTGGGTTAAAGCCTCTGCCTTCGGCTCGGGTCATGATTCTAGGGTCCTGGGATCGAGCCCCGCATCGGGCTCTCTGCTCAGCGGGGAGCCTGCTTCTCCCTCTCTCTCTGCCTGCCTCTCTGCCTGCTTGCGATCTCTCTCTCTCTCTGTGTCAAATAAATAAATAAAATTAAAAAAAAAAAAAGTGTGGCTCTTCCTGCCAGATCAGAAGTCCCGGAGAGTCTTCCCAAGACTTCCAGGCCGCTGAGCGTTCTGCGCGCTCCCAGCATCTTCCACTGAGCTCCACGTTCTCTCGGAAGGAGACAGTCGCGGCTGATGTTCCTGCAATCGCCCGGGGCAATGGCATGGGGGGGCCAGGTAGGAGTTACAAAGGGCACAAAGAAGGGATCAGAGATAACTCACCAAATCCCTGCCGGTTTGCTCTAAAATGTGGGTAGATGACTGTCCTCTGCAGACGGTCAGCCATGCAGGGTGGACAAGCTTGCTTAGCTAGACCAGCGTGCTTTGGAAGAGTTTAATACGATAATCCAATAAAACCTACAGCAAAGTTAATCTGACACGTATAGTGGTGTACATAATAGTTATTGTACTACATGGCAATTAGGCATAAATGAAAGCAGTTCCCATAAATGCCTATAATTAGATTTGGAAGTCCTCCATGGGTGGAGGAAATGGGTAGAGAATCTGGAAAACGCTATTGCACGTTTAATATATTACAGAGCTTTCCTTAAAGAAAAATTACCCTCAGCTAGCTGCTCTGATGCCCGTTTTGTGACAGAGTTCTGAATCCATCAGAGAATGATCTTTGTTTTATTTGATTTTTTCCTCTCAGTTGCTTCTCCAGGATCATAAAGATAAGGAGGAAGAGGGAGCCGTGCGCCGCACGTCTCCTTGGAAGCTGAGCAGGCAATTCCGCTATCACCCTAAGAGGACTTTCTCCATGGGCAAGGAAAAAAATCTTTTGACTATGGAAGAAAGTGGCTAAGATGAATACTGTTTTTGAACAGTTGGGTCAAATTTCTAGTTTTTGTTTTTGGTTAATCTTCTAATAGACTCTGGTCAGTGTCGGCGTGGACTGAGGTCTTGGTACTGTGAGCTCCTCGGTCCTCTTAGATGTCCTCAGGGAGGAATATCAAGTTCTCTTTCTAAATTCTCTCGCAGGCGCGCCTGGGTGGCTCAGTGGGTTAAGCGTCTGCCTTTGAGTCAGGTCACGATCCCTGGGTCCTGGGATGGAGCCCCGAGTCAGGCTCCCTGCTCAATGGGGAGTCTGTGTCTTGCTCTCCCTCTACCGCTCCCTCCACTTGTGCTCTCTCTCTCTCTCTCAAATAAATAAATAAAAATCTTTAAAAAAACTAAATTCTCTTACAACTGGGGCTCAATAGCCACTGAATCGGCATTTATTGAGCGAATGCCCTATGCCAGCGCAGGCTTGGGGCTGGAGATGACGGGGGATCAAGCAAGGCCCCTGTTCTCAAGGGGCTGGCATCCGAGGGGAGGAAATGACCGGGTTAAGTAGCCGGCAATGACGCAGCGGTAGGAAGGTCATAGCGGAGGCGTGCAAGCAGTGGAGACACAGGGCAGAGACGTGAAGGTCTGCGCAAAGAAGATGAGACTGAGATGAGTCTTTGTGACTGTGCTGGAGTTTTCCATATAGAAAAGGAGGGGCCTTCCAGACGCATGGGGTGCGGAGGCGTGGAGGCTGCCCAGAGGAGGGTGAGGAGCTGCGGTGGGAAGATGAAGCTGGGTGGCAGTTACGCTGGGAAGGGGCCCGGACACCGTGGAAGGTTTGGACTTCCCTTTGCAGGCAACAGGCAGCAGTGGGAGTGAGTCCCTTGCTAATGGCCTGGGGCCGAGTTCCCTGAACTGGGTCCCAGGGTTCAGATCCTGGAACAGCCTTTTCTGTGGGACCCTTGCGAGAGCCCAGCTGCTCCCGCCCCTTCGTCCTCTTCTTTCCACCTGTTCCTCAGCCGCGCGCCTGTAGCCAGCCGGAGGGGGCAGAGGAGACGGTGCAAACGACCCTCCCCGCCAGCTCCGCGTCCTCCACACCACCCGTTCCCAGGCCAGAATCTCCAGCAGCTGCCGCTGCTTCCCAAGAGAGCCCAGACAGTTGGCGTTTTGGCATGTGTTGCTGGTAGAGATTGGCCATTCCTTCCGACTCAGACTTAGCCGGCTCTCTGGCTTCCTAGGAAATAACTCGAGTAGACTTGGGAACTGATCCTGAGGACATTTGAGCTCAGAATCAGAGCGAAGTCCCAGCTTAGCCAGGGAACCCTACTTCCCACCTGCACCCCAGATGCGTGGGATCCTTTATAGAAGAGTCAAAGCCTTCCACGGTCGGAGATAAAAGGCTGAACCCCAGAGGAGCCCGGGGGGAACCAACATCCAGTATAAATGAGTTTCAGCCTCACCAAATACTTTCCTTTCCTTTAATGTGGAGGAAGAATTAGAATTTTAAAAGCACAGGGCAGTGACACTGAAGGGAAGGGACAAGGGCCAGTGCGTGCCAGGCACTGGGCGAGGCAAGTTACGCACACTGCGCGACTGAATTCTCACCGCAGGGCCACTGAGATGGGGATGATGGCTCCCAGTTTTAAAAAGAAGAAATTAGGGGCACCTGGTTGGCTCACTGGGTTAAGCCTCTGCCTTCGGCTCAGGTCATGATCTCAGGGTCCTGGGATCGAGTCCCACATCGGGCTCTCTGCTCAGCGGAGAGCCTGCTTCCTCCTCTCTCTCTCTCTGCCTGCCTCTCTGCCTACTTGTGATCTCTCTCTGTCAAATAAATAGATAAAATCTTGAAAAAAAAAGAAGAAGAAATTACTGCTCAGAGAATTTAGATAACGTGTTCTAACGAGGCCTGGGATTTCAGAGTTTCTACCTGGTTGACTCTGGGGG
This sequence comes from Martes martes, assembly GCF_963455335.1. Classification (NCBI taxonomy): domain Eukaryota; kingdom Metazoa; phylum Chordata; class Mammalia; order Carnivora; family Mustelidae; genus Martes; species Martes martes. Next base: position 184,258,531 of record NC_137890.1, read on the forward strand.
AGAAAAGGAGAGGCTGGAATCCTTGGGAACCATCTCTGCTGTGGGTAGGCAACGAAAGCCAAGTTTTCCCGGGAGCTCGGGAACGTTGGTGCTCTGACCTAATGGACCTCACCTTCCAGTCGGGCATGAACCCCTAGGAACTAAAGACTGCTGGCATTTAGTTGAGCACACCACCATCAAGGAGCAAGCAGCGAATCTCAGAACTAGAGGAGTCGTCTTCAAATTATCGTGTGCAGTCCTCATTTCACTCCTAGGGGAACCAAGGCCAAGAGCATGGATGTGACTTGCCAGGGCCAGCTCGTTTGTGAAAGCTGGGACGAGCGCCTCGGTCCTTACCAGCTGAGGGAAATGTTCGCTTGCTTCCTCAATAGGCAATCTACCTAATTGTACTCTGCGGCTTTTGTGCGGTGTTTCTGCTTCCGCCAGGAAAGCTATTGGCAGGCCCAGGCCTGGCTGGGGTGCCTTGTGGGGGAGATGGGTGGATCTCGGGTGCCTGCCAAGGGCAGAAGAGAGGGAAAACCCGGAGCGAATGTGTAAGCAACCGCTCTGTTTTTCTCTCAAGCTTTATCCCAGCCATGAAATTTATAACAAATAAATGCCCCCCAGTAACAGTGGTAACTTTCCTTTGAAACATATTTGACATTAACAACACCATTTTGACGTCCAATCAAGGTCAATAAAAAGGATTTTTGTCCGTATGTGTAATGTCTCTGAGGCCCGATGGCTCAGCTGGGGTATCACGAGGCAGTTGTGGGAGACGCATGGAGACCAAAACATTATATATGTCATTAAACTTGATATTCATAGAAGTTATTTATAATTGTGGAGCAGGTGAAGTTGTTTTCTTTGCTGCCAATCGTCTCGTGTTGTTTCTTCCTACCCCCGGGGAAATTTCTCAGAACAAGACATAAAACTCACTCATTTCAAAGTGTAAATAGCAAAGGATGCTTAAAGTAATATTTCTCCTAGGAGTGTTTTCATTTTAACATTTTAAGTCAGATAAATTAAGCTTTACTGGAGGAAGAGCAGGCTTTATTTCAAGGTGGAAGAGGACCTTCGAAGGGTGAGTAGAACATTCTTAGTGCTTCTGAGATCACACTATATAAGTGATTCTTCAGTCTTTCAGTTAAAGGAGTCTTTTCTGCTTGCAAAAAATCATGGATACTAATACTAATATTAATCATAGTTAATGTAAATCCAATGTCTAGAATTCACCTAATGCTATGAGTACATAATGATAATGGGTTAGAATTTATTGAATGTTTCCTGAGCACCAGACGTTGAAAGAAATACTTTATGCTTAAAACGAATTTCATCCCACCGACTCCCTGTGCGGTGGGTCTTATTATCATCTCGATTTTATAGATAAAGAATTAAATTTATAGAGATCCAGGAGGTTTTCAGGGAAGATTTTACTGTTCCCATTTCACAGCTGGGAAAACAGAGCCTTAGAGAGAAACTTGAACTCTTAACTAGTCTTTGTTACTCAGAAAGGAGTACTGGCTTCTTTTAATTTTATGTTGTTTTGCGATTCTGCTTTCTATGTCATATTTACCGAGTGGCTAAGGCATTACATCTGAAATGAATATAAATAAGTCCAATTTGGCCCCTGTTCCAAAACCAAATTGATAAGGGCAGTATTTTGTGAGGTTCATTTGTGGACATATGTGACTACATTGTTTCTTAAATGAACACGAAAACCATGATGATTATGATCTTTTGAAAAATTCATGGTTGAACCAGATCCAACTTAATTATGAGATTTGCCTTATGAGGTTGTGTGTACGAGTCATCCAGCAAAAGAAAGAACAGAAGGTCACAGAATTCACATCCATGCAAGCATATGGATGGGTGTCTAAACACACACACACACACAGACACACACAGACACACACACACACACACACACACAAACACAGACATTTCCACACATCTGGCTTGATCCAGAAAGAATCAGGAAATTCAAAGTCAAAATGAAAACCATTTTTATTTGTGGACTGTCTGGAGAAATATCATGGAATGTTATGGAAACAAAACTCCAAGCGTGGCCCTGGGACAGTTCAATTAAGAGCTAAATGAAGAGCAGTACCCAAACCCTGTGTAGGTGATTGAGACCCAAGGTCTGAATCTCCCTCCACCCATGATATCTTCTCTCTATAGGACAAGTGATTGGGTCAGGAAATCACAGAGAATCAATCTGCATGTTGGTTATAAGAAAGACAATAACTTTTTTTCTATATCATATCTGTAAAGAAGTGAAAAAAGTTATTTTATTGTGGTTTTGGGCTGGACCCCCTTTTGCCTTGATGAACCACAGAGGAGGCTTTCTTTATGGACACAAGGTGTGGCAAAAAGGAACCTGGAAAAAAGCATTAGCAAGACTTTGATTCAGGCATATCATGTGGCATGTAGTAGGCCCTCAGTAACATCTGTGGAACCATTCACTCAACAAGCAAATAAGTCATTCAGGAAATAGATATTGAGTTCCTAGCATGTGCCAGGGACTGTTCTAAGCTCATGGGATACAGCAGAAAACAAAATAGAAAAATCTTTAATGTAATGGAGATTATATTCTAGTAAACAGCATGTGAACAAATACTTAGAATGTATCATGTGTTTAAAATGGTGACAAGCACTTTGGTAGGCTAAATAATGGTTCCCAAAGATGTCCACATCCTGATCCCAGGAACCTGCACATACGGTACCTTATATGGCTAAAGAGACCTTGTAGATGTAACCAAACTAAGGATATTGAGGTGGGAGATATCCAGGTGGGCACAATGTAACCACAAAAGTAGAGGTCAGAGGGATGTGGGGCAACAAGCCAAGGAATGCAGGCAGCCAACAGAATCTGGGGTGGGTAGGGGGTGAATTCTGCTCTAGCCTCCACAGGGAATTTGATTTTAGTTCTGTGATTTCAGACTTCTGACCCACAACTGTACACAAACAAACAAGCAAACAAAAAACCCCACCAAACTCGTTTTAAGCCACTAAATTTGAGGCGATGTGTTACAGCGGCAATCGGAAGCTAATACAAATGCCATGCAGAAAACAAAGGTACAGGGATAGAGAATTTTGAGGTGGAGGAGGCAGGGGCAGAGAGTGACTATAATTTAAAACAAAACAAGCAGAGAAGGTGTACCAGACTGTATTTTCCACAGATGGCTACCGCAAGCTCTCCCATCCCGTATACTTTTCTTACAATGCAACCTTGATCGTTTGCCACTTGAACCTCGTGGGCTCGCATCTGTGGTGAAAGGGATACTCTGTTACTTCTGAAGCTAGGGCATGAGAGTTGCTAGGAATCCATGTGGTGCTCTTGGGATACCCACTTTTGGAACTCAGTCACCATGCTGTAAGGAAGTCCCAGCAGCCCCATGGAGAAGCCACATGGAGACGTTCTGGCTGAGGTATCCGCTGACAGGCACCATCGACTGGCAGACGTGTGAGTGAGTGAGCCTTCAACTCCTGCTGTCCCATCACCCTCCGACTTGAAGGCTCCAGTCACTGTGGACAGAGACAAACCATCTTCACTGTGACCTTTACGAATGTCTGACCTATAGAATCCTTGAGCATAATAAAATGGTGGTTGTTTTACCTGCCGGGTTTTGAGCTTATTTGGTGGCTCTAAAAGCAACTGAAATAGAAGTCCACCCTGAGAAGGTGCTATCCCTAAAGGAGGTGAGGGAGCACGGCAGTATCTGGTGGAAGTTTATTCAAGGTAAGGAAAGAGAGAACTGCAGAGACCCTTAGGCGAGAGTGCCAGGCATGTGCTGGGGATGGGCAGGGGCTGCTTTGGCTAAAGTGGGGTGAGTAAGAGGGAAAATGTCAGGAAGGGAGTTGAGAAGGGTATCAGAGGAATGCAGATTGTGTAGGTACGTGTCGGCCACTGAAAGAATTTGAGCCTTTCCTCTGAAAGGAGCAGTTTTGCAGGGATGAGGATATGATCTGACTTAACAGTTACAAAAGATCCTTCCAGCCGCCATATTCAGATTTGACTGTGGTGGGCCAAGGGTAGAAGATGGAGAGCAGACAGGAGGATATTTTTCTAAACAAGAAGAGAGACTCGGACCAGGATGGTAACAATAGAAATGGTGAGTGGCTGCATTTGTATAGAGCGTGATGGTTTAGTCAATAGGAATTTAGTATATATTTTGAAGGTAGAGATGCTGGGATAGATTAGATAGGAGGAGTGAGGGAAAGGATGAATGCAAGATTTACCTAAACAACCGGAAGAACAGATTTGCCATTTATGAGAGAGAAAAACCGTTCAAAGAGCGTCTCTGAGAGGGAAAGCCATGAGTTCAGTTTGGGACGTTACAAGATGGAGATGCCCACTAGACATCGAAGAACAGACTGTTGATGTATAGGTTGGGCCTTCAGGGGAGTAGGCTGGAGACATAAATCAAAGAGTGCACAACCCTGGGGCTGGCTGAGATCACCAAGGGCATGACTGCAGAAAGAGAAAGGGTCCCAGGACTGAACTCTGGGGCGCTCTGATTTTAGGGATCAGGAAGGTGGGGAGAACCAGCAGCACACACTGAAACAGGGCAGCTCCAAAGATAGAAGGAAAGCCAGAAAAAAGCATGGTTTTCTGGAAGACTAAGAAAAAATATACATGGTTCCCTGGAAGGCAATTAAAGAAAGTGTTTCACGGAGGAGAGAGTGATCAACAATGTCAAGTGATGAGGTCAAGGAAGGTGAGAACTGAGAAGTGACCATTTGCTTTTGCAAAGTTGGAGTCCTAGGTAACCCTCGAGAGGCTTGTTTCAGTAGTGGTGGTAGTGGGGAATGAATGAATGAATGAATGTTGGTCAACAGGTTTCAGGTGAGTACTTTTTCTTTTTAAAGAATCTGGAATATTTTCCTGTCAGAACACAAGAAAAAAAGACCCGGAGAGTACTAGCAGGGGGCCGAAACACTGGCTGAGTACGTTCAGATATCGTCAAACTGAGCTCTAGACACAATGATATTTTAAGGGTTCAGAGCCAACAGAAAGCTGGGCTATGGCGAAAATTACAAAGTCTGAGGCAAGAGTAAGTCACACCCTTTATTTATTTATTTATTTTAACCAATTAAACAAGTCTCAACCTTCCTTCCCAAGTAAAGCTAACGTAGCCTCCTGGTTAAGACTGCAGCCTTTGGAGTCAGCCTATATTTAAATGTCGATTTTCCTGGTTACTAGCAGAGCAGGTAGCTCATGTAAATCTTAAATTCCTCACCTGCGAAATGGGGTTAATAATAGTATCTACCACATAGGGTGGTGTGAGGATTGGATTAGAGTAAGTATGAACAGTGCCTGACTCATGATAAGCTCTCAGCGACCGTTAGCCAGTTATTACTATTATATACTACCTGGGAGAAGAGAAAGCTTCTGCTCCGGCTCAAGGTAAATCAGTGCTACATGAATAGCATTTAATAAGCTGATCTCTGTGAGACTGAGTTTAGCTGGTTTAGCCGTAATAGGTATTTTTGGTAGCTGTGGGATTTTATAGTCTCTGGTAACACCAAACATCCTTTGTTATATTAGAATCGAATCAGTGACGAGGGGACTGCCATTTTTAACCTTTGTATTTTAGACTCAGGATCAAAACACACAATAAAGAACTTCATAAACGGCAAGATATCAGGCAGCTACGTCAGCATTTGGTTTGTTACCATGACATTGTGACCTTGATGTTGACCCTTTGGGATTTACGGTTCCAGGCTTTGACCACTCCTTCCTAAACCCACCACTAATATAGACACCCACCTAGAATGAGCTATTTGGCTGGTGGAAATGATCGGGGAATTTCCATACTCCAAATGGAATGACTGAAAAATGCTTGGGAAGGCTAGAAAGGGACACCCAGAACTGCAAAGATATTCCTTAAAAAAAAAAAAAAATTAAAAAATCTGAAAAGTTTGACTTGTTTTCAAATTTAGGATCCCTGACATATCCATGCGATGTGCTCCTAGCCCTTTGGAAAGCATACATTGCCCTAATGGAATCATGAAAAGGGAGTAACAAACACAACAAATAGAGAATCCTAATTCAACTTCCACACATGGAAACAATCGTCTAAATTACAGCAAAACCTGGCAGTCCCACACTGGCCTTGTTATTCATTTGAGAACAAAATCAGAACACAGAAACGTCATCCTATGTAAGTTTTGCTTCCTTTATACCTCCAAATTACTGTTTGCCTGCTGTTGTATTTGAATGAAGTGCTGCCCCCCCCCCCAAAAATCAAGTTTCAATACCAAAGTGAAGCAAAAGACCATAATATCAGGGATTCAAATAAATTTTTTGGATTCTTGCCTCAGTTTCTTCACTTTTCATAAGAAGGCCTTCTGTAGCTGTCAGTGGGGGGGGGTACAAATAAATATGGAAAATGAAACTTAGAAATACCCACCAGCATAGCAGGGGAGCGGCACAAACCCCAATATCCGGGTCCATTTTCCACAGATGAGAGCAAAGCCGGGGGAGCACTGTCCTTGAAGCCTTTGCTGCTCACGGTGGAGGTAATGGACCAAAATCTTCTGCAGCACCTGGGGACTTGTTAGAAATGCAGAGTTTCAGGTCCTACCTGGACCTTCTGACTTGGACTGTGCCTTTTAGCCTACTCCCCCGGGCATGTGCATGCATATTAAAGTTTGAGGCTGAGAGAAGCTTCCACACCGCGTGTTCAGCTTGGTGTGAGCCTGCATCTGCAAAGCCAGTCTTAGGCAGGCAGGTGACTGACAGCTCCGAGGACAAGGGTACAATAAGTCCCATATCATTATGCACAAATGTTCCTCCTTGCCCATTAAGAAGGTTCAAAAGATACTGAGCTACAGATATTCCGCATAATGACCTCCCAAATTTCTTGGCACCAGTCATCTTCTAAGAGACTCCAACGCCGGCACCTATTAAATCCGACCTCCTCTTGGCAGGTCTCCGTCAGTTCTCTGCTGCTGCCTTTTAGGCCACTGCCCCTAAATGAAGCTATTGGCAAAAATACATCAGGAGTAACATAGGCAAACTATAGATTGGTACTTAAGGAAATAAAAAGATTAATTCACCTTTGAGAAGCAGGTCTAATTATTACCTGTGGGGTAGTTTCTGCGTTCACTGAAATTCTGTTTATCTTGTGTTCTGACAGTGGAGGGAAGAAAGAGACACAGGAATCTGCTGTGGGTCTGTATTCACGAACACAAAGCTGTCGCCTTAACTGTATGGTCGTGCGTACCGTGGCTTTGTTTTTCTTGTCCTCCAGGTGTTTTCTGAGGCTGCATTACGTAGAATTTCAATGAGCTGGAGTTGGAGAACTCTACCTTAAACCCAAAGCTTCTCAAAGCAAGTTCAAGCCAAATGGCTGTCCTCTGCTTATGGGAGGTGGCTACTAAGGAAGCCATGGAAATGACACTTTTTAAGTCAGGCCCTCATAAATCAGGTGTTTCCACACTTCTTGAGGTGACAATAGAAAGCCAATTGAAAAACATAATAGCAAAAGACACTGCTCCCACACCGTCGTCAGACTTTGGAGTGAGTAAAATGTTTGACAGGAAAGACTGTGTGAGAACATTATTCATTGCACCAAGAGCCATTCAAAGGCAGCTTCAGAGCCAAGATTAATGAAAGAGAATTCTCAGGAAGTAACATAATACAGAATCGCCTCCTCTCCCCTACCTACCTCTCCTTTGGGGAGATCCATATTTAGCTTGGGACAAGATTTATGACTCTGGAGCCGTGATGAAAGGCAAGTCATGGTTTACGGTGCTCTTCTAGTGTAAGAGTCTCACCCCTGGACATTCAGTCTGACATTTCCTAACCCCATTTGGATTTCCCCTTGGGGTTTAGAAGGCCAGGAAGACACCACTGATGAGTGAGAAGCCAGATGTCCAATGTCACAGCGAAACAGGAAACCAAGAGCCCCACTATAATGATTCCCAGTTTGATCTGAGTTGGATGCTCTGCTGCTGTCTCTCTCGATCTATCAAATTCTCAAATGCCAGATCCACTTTCTTGACACTCTTATTAATATTTTTTTGCCCATCGCAATTGATCACAGACACTTTGAAAAGTCAGCTTGGAGTTACTGCTTAAGAAAAAAGCATGGAAGGAAGACTGATTTCGTTTGTCAGTCCACGCTTATAAGCAGCTTAGCTTTTTCTCCGAAGTATTAAAAAAAAAAAAAAAAGGTAAAAAAAGCTTTCTAAATTCTGTGGCTGAGCTAGCATGTCCCCAGGCATTGTAGGGACCCACCTCCTTGAAAAAGTGGGATGATGATCCAAGAATGGGAAACTCCACATTTTCATGACTGAATGACAGCCACCTGTCTGCGAGCTAAATAGTGAAACATTTTCTAATCCACAATAAAGACCATCAACTCTTCAGAATTTAACCATACATTACTATGATCTAATAGAGAGAAGGCTACCATTGGGAATAAGTATGTGAACTACTCATTCTTTGAAGTTTGTGGTTCCCCATCTTTTTGAGCATTAGAACACTTTTTTATTTTTTTAACGAACTTTATTTTTCTTAGAGCACTTTTAAGTTCACAGCAATTTTGAGCAGAAGGAACCAAAATTTCTTATATGGCCCCCACCCACATGCATCCCCTCTGCCATGATCGCCATCCCTCACCAGAGCAGTGCATTTGTTATAACTTTTGAACCTGCACTGATAAAACATTAGCGTCCAAAGTCCTCCACTGACATTTGGGTTCACTCTGGGGAGTTGCACATTTTATGGGTTTGAATATATTCATGAAATGTAGTCACAAACTTATGATACGTAGATATAGTATCATACTAAGAGGACTCCTTTTATAAAAGAATATTTTGCTTAAAAAGTCTTCTATTTGGAAATAATTTTAAATTTCCAGGAAAAAGAAGAAAACAAAGAACTGTATTTGTTACCCAGATTTCATTTCTTATGAATATTTTTCCTCGTTTACTTCATTTGTTCCTTCTCTTGTTTTTTTCAATATAATATATTTATGAACCTAAGCCATGGCCCTGGCCCATTGTCCTGAATCTCTGGGACCATTTTCTCTCTCGCAGGTCTTTAAGGTTGAGGGCAGATCCAGCGCTCAGTCCGCACAGAGCCCTTGCTGGCGCCCCCTTCCAACCACGTCAGCCACGTGGATTTAGGGCGGACATTGTCCTTCTGAAACCACTCACCCCCCAGTAGGTAAGTTTTGCACAAGCAGTCCCTGGGGGCTCTTGGGTCAGTATCTCTGCCTGTCTCCCCTTTGGTTGTCTCTTGTTCTTTTTATTAATTTACACAAATTCACACACACATTTTGGGGTTGTGCACACTGCTTTTAATGGTTACTTCATGACTGTGTTGTCTACGGGGGCCAGAACAAGGGGGGAGCGGGGGGACCCAGGTGAAATGTTCTCCTTATTGCTGGAGCAGTGGGATCATCTACTGATATTAACTTAGGGTTTTTTACTTCTCAAACATTCAGCGGGAATGAGTATCATCAGTGCTTTCTTCTCTTTATTTTCCCCTTTCTCTTTACCGGCAGGGGTCAAGGCCCTTGTACTTCTTGCCTCAGGGGTATTTGAAGAGCTAAAAGCAGAAAGTGCTCGAAGCAACCTCCCTTTCTGGCTTTCCTGAAAGTCTTGAGAATACCAAGTGAGAATGTCCCCTGATAGGGGAGAGAATGGAGAGGAGTGGGTAAAAAAGTGTCAGGGAGAAGACGAATATTCTGGAAAGGCAGGAAGGGTCCACAGTCTCTCTTATCGTTCCTAGGGGGCGGCGGCAAGTTCTATAAGGGGAACGTCCTCTGTGCCGAAGGAGACAGGACCCCAGGCACTGGAGCCCCAGAATCTGTGGAATATTACCCCCCAGACACAGCCTGTGAGGAACAGTGTAATTGGATTGTTTTTTTGTTTGTTAATGTTTTTAAATGGCCATAAAGTTACAATAACTTATTTTTTTGGTGTACAGATCAATGAATCTTAAGACACGTATAGCTTCATGTAATCAGGATACAGAACAGTTCTATCACACCCCCCCCCCAAATCTCCAGTGTGCCATCCCCCTGTAGGGGTAACCCCTGAAAACCACTGACGAATTTCCCATCACGACAGCTTTATCTTTGGGAGACCGCCAACCAGATGGAATCCCACAGTCAGTATCCTTCTGAGCCTGGTTTCTCGCACTCCAGAATATCTTCAAGATTCACCCACGTTTTTGTGGGTCTCAGCGGTTCATTTCCTTTACTGCAGAGTACCCAGTGGTATGGATTTACCACAATCTCATCTTTTTACCTGTTGGAGGACATCTGGGTCGTTTTCAGCTTTTGGCTGTCACCAAAAAAACTGCTATGAGTGTTCACATACAGACTTTTGTATGAACATATTTCCTCTCTCTGGGGTAAATACCTATGAGGGAGATTTCTGGGTCACCTGGTAATTTGGAAATAATTTTAAATTTCCAGGAAAAAGAAGAAAACAATGTAAGACATCGCCATGCTGTCTTCCAGAGGAGCTGTACCGTTTAACACTTCTACCAACCATCTGCGAGAGTTGCGGTGGTTCCTTTTTCACCACCACTAGATATTGTGAGCATTTAAAAAAAAGTATTTTATTTATCTGTTTGACAGAGAGACAGGGAGAGAGGGAACACAGGCAGGGGGAGCAGGAGAGGGAGAAGCAGCCTTCCCGCTGAGCAGGGAGCCTGACGTGGGGCTCAAACCCAGGACCCTGGGATCATGACCTGAGCCGAAGGCAGGAGCCCAACGACTGAGCCACCCAGGGGCCCCTGTTAGCATTTTTTATTAGGTTCATTGTAATAGGTGTGTAATGGTATCTCATTGTGATTTTAATTTGCATTTTATATACGCCCCTGGATTTAAGGGCTCCTGTAGTTTCTGGCAGTGGACTTATCAGTAGTGACTAGAATGGAACAGAGATGGGGACGCCTCTCCCAATATTTTGTTGCAATGACTCTGGGGCTGAAGATTGAAGGAAAGTCCTAATAACGACCAAGAACGAAATTCTCTACAACTCAGCACTGCGATTTCTGAGTCAGATTGAATATGATTTAAATAAAATAAATTTACAATTCTTGTAAACCCAATTGCGGTGGACATTCATGCCCACTTCCTGCAGCTACAGATTTCAAATCCATATACTCATAATGTGGCACCCCTTATCTTGTGGTCTATCATATGCCCGATTGCATTAGTGTGATTTGATTACGAAAACTTCGCAAAGTGCTTCCAAAGGATCTCACGTAATTGCTAACATAGGGATGCACCACAATTCTGATTGGACACTCAGTATTTCCTTTGATTTAGAACAATGGAAAACACTGCAAATGAAGTAAATAAAGACAGTGAAATTATAGGTCCAGGTGTTAATTAGTGTTGAATGAATGAAAGACAAGTCCAAAGGCGCTAGAACTAAAAGATGCTAGAATCCAAGTATTTTAATACATAAGGCAAATATCTTTCTTCTCCTGGCTCCCAACTGTAAGTGTTCCTGAGGCATTAATTTCAAGGATTTGCTCTCTCCACTTTCTCCCTTGGGGCTCTCTAATCCCTGGGGCAGGAATATATGTGTCATATTCCCTGCTTCCTGATTCAGAAGCCTCTTACTGTACAATAAAGAAGTTGTCTAGTCTTTGTCCCAGGTTCTTTGTTACTCGTGAGCCCCTGGGATCATACCTGATTTTATGCTAATGAGGAGACGAGCGGTCAGGCCCAGACAGCTTCAGGATCGGGGCTGGTCACCCGAAATACAACCGTGTGTTTAGGGGGTTGGAACTTGGAGCCCGTGCAGCCTCAGGGGAGCCATATGGGGGGACTGGGAAGAGGGGAGCTAGAGACTGAGTTAAATAATACAACCGAGGAGTCAAGCAATCATGGCGATGATGTCATGAAATCCAATAGAAACTCTGGACCGGAAGCTCAGTGCAGCTCCCTGGTTGGTGAACAGGTCAGTGCACCGGCGGAGTACGTGCCTGGGCTCCACGGAGAGAGGGCCCGGACCCCTCTGCCTTCGGGCCCTCCCAGCCCTTGCCCTACGGGGCTCTCCGTTCGGCTGGTCCAATTTGTCTCCTCCGTAATGAAACTAGAATAGCAAGCGTAGCGCTTTCTTCAGTCCTGCGAGTCAGTGGATTGCTGAACCTGTGGAGGGCCAGGCTCCCCTGAGTTTGCAGCCCCTGGTCAGAAGCTCAAGGGCCAGGGTGACGGGGTGGCTCCATCGGTTAAGGGTCAGACTCTTGATTTTGGTTCAGGTCATGATCATGGGGTTGTGAGATGGATCCCCGACTCGGGCTCTGGGCCAGCGGGGTGTCTGCTTGGGTTTTCTGTCTCCCACTCCCTCACCTGCTCTCTCTCTCTCTCTCTCCCAAATAAATAAATAAATCTTAAAAGAAGGAGGTGGAGGAGGAGGAGGAGAAGAGGGAGAAGAAGAAGGAGCAGGAGGACGAGGAGGAGGAGGAGGCGGAGCGGGAGGATGGGGAGGAGGAGGAGAAGTTGTTCAAGTGCCCTGGGGACTGCACTGTGGCCGGCATCAAAGTGGGGCCGTGTCGTGGGACCAGCACCGAGCCCTTCACTCGGGTGTCTCCTAACTCTAATCAGTGCAGCACGAACTGAAGTAGAGCCGGATGGAAACAGGACGCTCCCCGTCAGACCTGGGCGCCGGTCCCGGCCATTGTCCCGAACCCCAAGTCTCCCGTTCCCCCTCCTCTGCCGCAGCAGACACTGGCGGGGCCGCACGGGTCAGACAGTGTCTTCTCTGCTGTTCTGGTAGAAGGCGGCAGATGTGACACGCCCCCTCCCCCCCAATTTTTCCCTTTCCACGGTCCCTGATTTCGGCCAAGGTCTCCATCAGGCTCAGGAGCAGCTCTACTGTGACCTCAGCACGTGTCACTGCCACTTCCCCTTCTCCTTTCGGCCTTTAGAGAAAAAGACTGCTGAACGCCAGGGTCTCCAAGCGGCCGTTCAGGTAGGGCGGGAATAGACGCTGGGAGCCCCGCTCCTTGGGTCCATCTGTATTCCCAGAGAAGAGCCGGTAGCTTTCTAAAGGGAGTTTGCTCACCTCCTATTCTCGCCTCTGCTTCTGCATGGGCGCTTCCTGCGCCCTTTGGCCGCTGTTCCGGGCGGTGCGACACAGACATTGCCTTCTTGGGGAACAGGGGGCGGGATGATCCATGAAAACTCCCTAATAAGTTACAAGCACCCTGAGCAGCGCCGTCAGGCTTAAAGGTCACCTATGTCTGAGGTATGAAAAACAGAGAGCTCTCGGGAAGCCTCATGCATAAGCAAAGCTGCTCATTGCATTCCAGAGTCATTTAAATGGCCGGGAACTTATCTCTGTGATAAAGGCTGCACCTTTTTATGTATGTTAAACCTAAGGAAAGTGCTTAAAATCCTCCCTGGCATTTGCCTGGCGGAGCTCTTCTGGGGTAATGGGCCATGACGTGCTTCAAGCTCCTAGAAAGGAGAAGTGTGATGCAAGTGTAAATGCATTATTATTGCTATTAGGAATGGTGATCTGGGGGGAAGATTAAATGCGAAAGATAAAATCACTGAAATCTATAAGGGAAATGTAAAACTGGGCCCATGAAGTTCCATACTTCAATTAAATTAAATGACCACATAATGCTACATTCTAATCCTGTGTGCATAAATTAACATAAAAACAAAATGATACAAAACTGCTAACATCAGCAGGAAATCCAGGGGCCATTAGTCATTAGCCTCTCCAAGCCCCCTCTCCTTATTCTTCAGGGCCTAGGAATTTGACAACCGCATAGTGCTCCGCGCTCATTTGCGGGTAAACGTGCTTCCTCCACGCTGATTCTCTCCTGCGCTCTCTTTCTGCCACTGACCCGGATTCCCCCACTTCCTGTGCCCCCTGAACTGGGGCGCTGGTCTTCCCGGCCTGTTCCCGGAGCAGCTGCGAATCCTCCCCGGGCCCAACAGCTTCTCCAGCATTCAGAGAGCTCCAGGAATTAGCCGGGACTTGATTGATCAAGAGGCAAGTCCTGATTCCGTCCCCGTCCTGCCACCTGGCTCCCGGTGCGGAGACACAGAGTTAACCCTGGGACTCCTGGGGCCAGCTGGGGCACAGACGCTGTTTCTGCTCTGTGGACAGACTCCTAGAAGGGACCCCGAACGCGGGGTGCTCTGACCGTCCCCGGAGTCCTGGAAGGCACGTGGCAAGATGCACTCCAGACTTACCCTTGTATGGCGCCCTGTCCCCTCTGCACAAGGGGGCCAAGCCTTCTACGTAGAGGCTCCTAAAGGAAACCTCCGCTCTCCCCTAAGACACTTATCAATGTTGGGAAAAAGCCCCACCGATATACCGTGGGCTGGAAGCATGGACTATCATCGCAGATGAAGGCAGCACGTTGATTTTTCCAACCAGCACGCAACTGCTAATAGCAGGGGCTCCCCCCGCCCCGCCCCCTGAGCTACTGTGGGGTCCACTCAGGAGTTCAGCTGTGGCTTCTCGGGGCTGCTGAGCCACTTGGGCGGACCTGAGCACACCTGTCTTCCCGAGGGCTGAGCTGCCTCCGGAAGGTAATTCCATCCAGGTGTGGTACCCAGAGACGGCCAGGGGAGGGTGATTTTGAACATGGTGGGGTGCTGTCTCTCTCTCCCTCCTACCCCGTGCACGTGTCCAGAGCCTCTGTCAGGAACACTGGCTCCCGCGCAGTACGATTTTGGAGCCCCTGTAATGGATTTAATACCAAATGCAGAGAGACACTCCCACAGCCCTTGGCATTCAACCTCCTCGCAACCTGGTGCCTTCAGGGCTGTGCGGCGGAGGCGGAACCCTCTGGGACCAGGCTTTTTTCTATGCCTGGATGAGATGACCCTGGAGACGCACAGAAACGCAGGAGAAGCGGGTTCGGGAGACTAGAGCGCTATGTGAACAGGCGTGTGAGTCAGCAAATCCGGATTACTTTGTATCCATAGGCTGGTGGAGCCCGAGGAAGCTAGAGTTTCCAGACGCATCAGGAACACGCACAATGTAACCTAGGAATTCTCCCGATACATAATTACTGAGCACCTGCCATGCCCCACGCTGTGCTAGCTTCTGACCTCACAGGTCTCCAGATCAAGTAGTAACTAACCTTGATAATGACAATGATGATAGGGAGGAAGAGGGTGATGCTGTGAACTCTCATTCGCTGTGTATCGCTAGCGCACCGTGCTAGGTATTTAATATATAGTGTTACTAACCTTGGCAACGTTCTAAAAATAGTGCTGACTCGATCCATTTGAGTGATGAGGAAAGTTGAGGCAGACACGTCCTATGGCTAGTAGATGTCAGAGCTAGAATTCAAACCTAGATTTGTAGGGCCCTACAGTCTGAAGTCTTTCTGTCACACGACAGGCTGCGTCATCGGAGACATCGGGCGTGCAATGGAAGAGGAGGGAAGAGAGAGATGAGTGAATGTGGCTCTTGGTAGCCGAGAACCGACCGGCTTGTTGCACAGTGGCCCTTTCCAAGTTCGATCATTCAGTAGATGGTAACAGGGAATAAAAGATTTTGCACACGAGTGTGTACCAGATAGCAGTCCCTTATCACTTTTGGGGGGGGGGGTGGGGTGGAGAGAAAAAGCAGAATTCTACACATGTCGGACTATTGAGATTTTCTCTGTAGTCAGAAAGAGTGATTCTTCCGGAGTGCTGGAGGCTTGAGAAACACCCAAGACTCTGTCTTGCTCTCCTGGGAGCAGTTGTGAAGTTTCCAACATATTTTTGAGTTTTTAAAATTACCAAGATTAGTATGAAAACCTGATTGGAAAGAATGCAGGAGGAAAGAGAAACTGAAGGTTAAAGTGTTTGGAAGTTAACTAAAAAGTTGAGTCTGGAAGGAAAATGTTAACATCTTTGACAAGATAATATAAGCCAATAGGAAAATGACTCAATTTATACACCACCTTTTAGGAATACATTTATTTTATCATGTGAGGCATGACTAATCATGCATACGGGCACTGATTCGATCCTGTCAAAAGAAAAATCAAATGTTCTTTTAGGAATAGGCACTACTGAATTATTTCCCCAAAGATAAGATAAACTCAGTGGATGACCTGAAAGTAAGATGTATAAAAGAGTCCACTTAACATGTGAGATTGTGAAGAAAATATGCCATCATGCTAAATGAGCCACTCAGTAACCAGTAATCCTAAAGAAAGACAAGACGTCTTCTGACACCTGTTTATTGCTACAATGATATATCGGGTATGAACTGCGCCTCCAAATTATTGGCTCTCCAAGAAACAAAAATCTATCCCTCTCACGCTTATTACTGGAATGCTCTAGACAAATACATACAATTTCATGTAATTTTGTCTAGGCAAATCAGCCGAATTTCGGGCTGTCATTTTTCCCAGGCGAAGCTGATATCATTACCATATGACTGCAGCCAGCGAACAGCTCTACGGTTATCTCATACCCTCACAGAATCTTTTCCCCCAAATGTCAATGTCGTTCAAATACGTTCCATACGAGCAACATTCAAAGGAACAGTTCTGTAATATTGCCACCCACCCACTCCCTCCTCCAGAAAAATTCGGGCTTACAAGAGAAATATGCTTTTTTTTTTTTTCTGGCAAGAACTTAAAGATATCTGATTTAAGTGCTTAATTCTAGGATGTCGAGCAGAGCAGTGCACTTGAGCTATGAAAGACAGCCATGTGTTTTTATTGTAGACCCCACTCTACCATGCTATTAGCTCATGCTTGATTATGCATCGTACCTAAAATCCCATTTCTCTGTGCAACCGCAGTCCGCAACAAAAGCTCATGGAGGGATCCATTCCTTTCTCCTCAATACACATCCTCAGCGCCTATTAATTTTAATGTAACATACGATAGTAACAATATTCATAAATTCAAAAGATAACCACTACCCCTTCCAGGGCTCTTCCACTTCAAAACCTTAATTTCATACCGAGTATGGTTATTTGGGCAAAAGAAAAAGAATATTTCTTTCTACAACTTTCTTCCTATGTAGACGAGCAAAAAACGCATTATATTGTAATTATAATTGTAATAATTTTTAAGCCCAGCTTCTCTTATAGATATGTTTGCACTTTCATATCTTTAGAAAGTGACCCAATCAGCTTAAACACTTCTTGCTGTAGTCGGTTTGGGCTGCTATAATACAATACCATAGACCAAGTGGTTTATCAATGATAGAAATTTCTTGCTCACAGCTCTGGAGGCTGGAAGTTAGAGATCAGAGGGCCAGCATTGCTGGGCTCTGGTGAGAGCTCCCTCCTGGGTTGTAGATGCCAACAACTTCTTGTTTTAATGTCACGGGGCAGAAAAAGGGTGGTATGAGCTCTTGGGCCTCTTATCAAAGCATGAATCACATTCCCGAGGGCCCCACCTCATGACCCAAGTAACTGCCAAGGGTGTCACTTCCAAATACCATCACACTGGGAATTAAGTTCCAACATATGAATTTAAGGGGGGGGGGATGGGACACACACACACACACACACACACACACACACACACACATTCAGAACCTAACATTTCTCTAGAGAGCGTAAGGCCCCCAGGCCTCCACAGCTCATAGGATTGCTAGGCTCTGGACAATCAATCCATTAGACTGTCAGGCCAACGAAGGCAGGGCCCGTGTCTGTCTCATCCACCGTTAGTCGTTCAGTAGACCCTCTAGGAAGGCCCTGTACCTGTGCCTGTCTGCTCGTAGATCCGCTCTCGGGGCTGTGTGTGTGTGTGTGTGTGTGTGTAGACAGGCTGTGAAGTGGGTCCAGAGAGACCAGGAGGTTCTAGCCCTCCTCTTCTGTCTGCCCAGGGCAACATCTCCCACAGCTACTAAATCTCCTCGAGGGCTCGGGCTCCACCGGAGAGGCCCCGCTCCGTTCCAGCTTCCCCAACACCCTCCGCGCGCTCACGGCAATGACCCTACGCCCACCCGTGGCTCCTGAGGTCGAGGAGCGGTGGTGACCTTCCTTCCATCGCTCTTCCCTTGGGGGCCTCACCATTCCCCTTCTGGCTGAACTCGGGGATTCAGATTATACTCCAAGAGAACCACGCGAGTCTTCGAATGTGTTCAGCTAGAAATCTGGGGAACATGTGTGGGAATGAATATTAAGGGTGTAAGATAATGGAGGCAGGAACATAAAATCGGATCAGGCCAAATTTACCGATACGGCTCACTAAGCAGAGCGTCTTCATCGAATGCTGCAGCGTGTTAGGAAGCACTTTGTTTGATTGGCTGGCTGAAACAGGGCCCAGAAAGGTGGCCTACGCTGAACAAATTGGAAATGCCAGGCCTGTTTTTGCTTCATGTGGGGGGAGGGACTCAAAGGCTCGGGGAGACGGTGATGTTAGAGTGGGTTTGTCTTTAAGACCTGCTTACTGGCTCTGGAAGGTTCCAGAAGACACACCTTTCAGCACGACAGTGAGAAATGAGTTGGCGAGGGGATCCCTACCCTTGAAGAGCTCGGCGATCGCCCTTCTCTGTAGGTCACACCTTACCGTGGGAGCGGCAGTCACTGAATTGGGGAACCCAAGGCAATGGGAATAGTTGGAACCCGGGGCGCGGGGGGCAGGGGCCGATAGACGTTGTTCAGCCGCCCAAGGCAAGGTGGGGGTGGTACCATAATAGACAGTGGAGTCAAAGCCGCCATCGGAAGAGACTGACTCACATAGACGTGGTGTTGGTATGTTGATTGTGATGTTCCTAGACGTGACATAGATAGGAAGTTTACTAAATTCTTACTTACTCTGTATAAGCAGGAAAGTTCTAGGGCAGGTGAACAAACGTCTAACTTGAATCGTTAAAATGGAGTCATAGCTCCTCAGTCACTTCCCAGATTTGAGCCGGTTTACAGACCCAGAACCCTTTGAAGAAGGAGAAACCAGATCCCGTCGAGAAGAACACTGGCAAACTACCAAATATTTGTACTTTTCCTCTTTTTCCTAGTGTTCCTTAATGGGACCTACGGCCTTGGACGAGAGTAACTGTGAATTGGGGGAAAGGAAATAACTAGAGGTTTTGGGCGATTACTGGGCACTGGCTCTGAACCAGCCCCAATTCTGGGAGAGCTGAAATGTCTCTGTGGTCCACGGGTCAGAGCAGGGGCTTGTGGAGATCAGGAGACCCGGGGAGTTTATCTCAGGTCCGTCTCACCGGGGGGCCAGCGGGCCACTAAACACACGCTGAGGCTATTTCTCCAGCTCTAGAATGCGTGCTTGGAACCCATTCTTTAGATTTTGGAGGAAACATATTCCTCATCTGGCTCTGTTGCCCCAGCCCATTTCCCGAAGGACCGTCTGATCTTGAGTGGCGCCCAAAGAAAAGAAGGTCTGGGGTGGGTCCCGGCTGCTGTGCGGTCTGCTCTGCCATGGGGTCCACATGGACCCGCGGATCCAGTGGTGCTCGAAGTGTCTGTGACATGCCGTTTGGCGCCTTTAGAAGCTTCCTCCAGGTGAGTCATAGCCCAGGCTCTCCTTCCCTGCAGGTAACTACTCTCCTGGGAAACTGGTCTGGACGGGCTACCAGGCCTTAATAGACGCGGAATACTTGACCATGAGCCAAAAAGATACCATGTGATTCACAACGAACTGTGTGTTTATTGACATTGACTCCCCAGATCGTGAAGTTGGACACGCACAGTAACACTCCAGTATCAGATGGGGGTGGTGTACACGGGGTTGGTCCCAGGCAGAAACTGAAGGCACAGGTAATTTACACGAAGAAGGAGCTCAAAGGCCCACGGTCCCCACTTCTGCCACACTGCCTCGTCTCTCCCGGCCTGCAGCTGATCACCGCGTGGGGCGCTCCCTCTGGTCGGGTGACAGAGGAAGAGAGAACTCAGGCCTGGTTTACAGATGGCTCTATGCGAGAGGCAGGCACCACCCGCAAGTGGACAGCTGCAGCCCTACAGCCCCTTTCTGAGGCATCCCTGAAGGACCCAGGTGAAGGAACATCCTTCCAGTGGACAGAGCTATGAGCAGGGCACCAGCTTGTTCACTTTGTTTCTGAGGAAGAATGGCCAGATGTGCAAACACAGGTCCATGGACTGTGGTCGATAGTTCGGCTGGATGGTCAGGGAGTCGGAAGGGACGTGATTGGAAAGTTTGTGATAAGGAAATTTGGGTAAAGGTGTGCGGTTGGACCTTTGCACAGTAGATGGGCAACAACCGTGAAGATATTTGTGTCCCATGTAAGTCTTCACGGAAGGGTGACCTCAGCTGAGGAAGCTTTTACTCGTCAAGTGGACGGAATGACTCGTTCCGAGGGTACCCGTCTCTTTGCCCAGCCTGGTGTCACCCAATGGGCTCATGAACACA
The DNA here is from genome assembly GCF_963455335.1 of Martes martes. Classification (NCBI taxonomy): domain Eukaryota; kingdom Metazoa; phylum Chordata; class Mammalia; order Carnivora; family Mustelidae; genus Martes; species Martes martes. The sequence continues at coordinate 184,278,806 of NC_137890.1, forward strand.
GTGGCCGTGTGGAAGCGTTAGACATTATACGTGGACTCAGTAACGCGAACTTCTACTCACCAAGGCCAACCTGGCAACAGCAGAGACCAATGCTGAATCCCCAGTAGGGTACCATTCCCTGAGGGGACCTGTGCAGTCACCCCACCAGGTAAGAACATCGGCCAGCTACCTGTCGGTGGGGTGACTGCTGCTTTCGTTTCAGAAGGGTCAGTGTTTTGCTGTTCCTGGAACAGACATTTCCTTTGGATACAGATCTGCCTTCCCTGCACGCAATGCTTCTGCCGAAAGTACCATCTGTGCACTTACAAAATGCCTTATCCATCGCTATTCCACACGGAATTGCTTCGGATCAAGGAGCTGACTTCGTGGGAAAAGAAGTGTGGCAATGGGCTCGCGCTCATGGAAATCACTGGTGTTTCTGTGCTCCCCACCATCCTAAAGCAGTCAGCTTAAGGGAGCAGCGGAAGAGTCTTTTGAAGCCAGTGACCGTGCCAGGGAGGTGACAACACTTTGCCCCACTGGGGCAGCCTTTCAGAAGGCTGTATGTGCTCTGAGTCAGTTGCCTACTGTATGTCCAAAACATGGTGCTGTTTCTCTTGTAGCCGAGATTCACAGGCCCGGAATTCAAGGGGTGGAAAAGGGAGCGTCACGACTCACTACCACACCTAATGATCCACTAGTAAGATTTTTGCTTCTAGTGTCTGTGACCTTATGCTCTGCTGACCGAAGGGTCTCAGTTCCAAAAGGAGGAATGCTTCCCTCAGGAGATACAACGATGATTCCATTGGGGTGGGAGCGAAGATTGCCACCGAGCCCTCTGGGATCCTCACGCCTTTCAATCAGAAGGCAAAGAAGGGAGTTACGGTGTTGGCGGGGGTGACGGATTCTGACTGCGGGGGGGGAAATCGGACTACTGTTCTACGCGGAGATCCATTAGCACATCCGTACCCTGTGATTAAGATCAATGGAAAATTGCAACAGCTCAGTCCAGGCAGGGCTACTCATGGCCCAGGGCCTTTAGCAATGAAGATTAGAGTCAACGCATCAGTCAAGAACCATGATCAGCTGAGGTGCTTGTTGAATGTAAAGCGAATACAGAATGGATAGTGATGTAGGAAAGACATTAGGGTTTGAAACTGACGGCCAAGAAAGAATCTTGAGATGTCTTTGGTGCAAAAGGTGATTTTATTAAAGCGCGGGGACCTGGCCCGTGTGTGGAGAGAGCTGCACTGGGGTCATGAGAAGTGGCCCATTTTATACTTTCAAGTTGGGAGGGGGTTAGGGATAGTGTAAGCCTCCCAGGCATTGGGGAAACAAAAGGTTTCCAGAATTGTGAGGGGACTAGCTATTGTTAGGAAAGGTCACTTATCACGGTTTAGTAAAAACTCAGACCCTTCAGTGATACGTGGGTGGGTCATATACTTGGGGAATGATTGCTAACATGGATCTTGGTGGGGGGTAGAGATAAGGGAAGTTTCCAAAGGAATTTTGATTGTTCAATTAGACTTACAGGGTCCTAGGGGTTGGGCTAAGATTGCCTTTTGCCCTTAGCAAAGTATCAACATCAAGGCCGTTGAGTCCCTCCAGGAATGTCACTCTGCCTGTTTGAAGGACCTGTCAATGGGCTGTAAGTGGTAAGGAAATTTAATAATTTTTCTTCTGTCTTTGTTTCTCACATCAGGTAGTGGAAGAAGGTAGTTATAAATACCAGCTAAAACCACATGACCAGTTACAGAAATGAAGACTGTAATTGTCTTCAGTATTTTCTCCTTATTTTGTTACAGATATGTTCGTGTGTGTGTGTGTGTGTGTGTGTACCTTTGTTTTCTTTCCTCCCTTATCCCCTTATCATGTAACATAAGATATATAGACTTTATATCATAGTGTTTAAGTATTATTAATGCTACATGATGGTATTGAAGTTAGGGGATATCAAGGGGAGAATAAACATCATTCAAAGTTTTTACCTTCTCTTTGAGGAAAAACTAATGCATCTTTAGTTGTACACAGGATGGTCCTTACATGGTGGTTGGAATTATGATGTTGTTATTGTATGTAGTTAAACAGAGATTAACTGTGCTGTAAGGAGATATTTATGGTTGCCAGCCTGTCGGGGGATGGAATTGTGATGGTTAATTGTACACATCAATGGACTGGGCCCTCGAGGGCCCAGAAAGCCGGCTAAACATTATTTCCGGGTGTGTCTGCAAGAGTGTTTCCAGCAGACATTAGCATTTGAGTTGGTAGCCCAGTAAAGCAGATCCTCTCCCTGTGGGGGTGGGCCTTATCCAATCCACTGAGGACCTGAATAGCGTAAAAAAGTGGAGGCAGGGAGAATTCTCTCTCTGCCTGACTATGGATCTGAAACATTGGTCTTTGGTCTCCTCCTTTTGGACTGGGACTGGAGCCATCCATTCTCCTAAAGATCTCACTCAGCCTTTTGGTCTTGGATTGGAATGATCTTCCTAGACCTCCACCTTGCTGATGGCATATTGTGGGAATTTTCATCCTCTATAATATACATATATATATGTGTGTGTGTGTGTGTGTGTGTGTGTGTGTGTGTGTATATATATATATATATATATATTACATCCCAGTGATTTTTTGATGCAAGCTAAATTTGAGAACTGCTGCCCCAATAGCCCCAGGGCCCTTGCCCCAGCGCTGGAGAACTCTGAGCCCCAGACCTGTCTGTGCATTTGCAGGAGGCCTAAATGTTCCCTAAATGAGACCATTCAGCTTCTTATCTACATCAATCAATAAGACAAGTAAAACACTACACCATATTGATGAAACTCATTAAGTAAGAATTCTCCTTTACTAACTCCAATTAATTCTTTCCAATTATCAGCTGAACTTCCATTGAATAGCTTTTCATTTTGACCTGAAATTATCCTTTTCAGACAGGCTGATCTAGCAATGTTGACAATATTCAGAGTTTAAGAACCTTCACCTAGATGAATGTATATTCCCCCATCCTAAATCCATGCTGAAGAGCAGAAACAATGAGGTTGCTTTCCTTGCGTTGAACAGATACTTATCGAGTCCCTGCTCTAGCCCAGGCCTTAGGGCTGCAGCGGTCAACCGATGGCTGTGATCCCAGCCCTCCTGGCGTTTATCAAGCTCCGTGGCTTGTTAAGCTTCATCACGTTGCAGCGAACAGAAATAGGTTCTTTTAGATAAAAATCAGGTTTTTAGAAATACTGTGGGTTTATTGTAAAGATGCAGAAAAAGTTTAGGAAATACAGGAAAATAAATAGCCACGGAGACCCAGCTTCCTGAGAGATTGAACAACGATAGCTCCTCATTCAGAATCTGCTACCCTAGATGCAGAAGTTGTGTCAGGATAACGAAAATTGCAGTGTTCCAAGTTAAAAAAAAAAAAAAATGGGAGTGATCGTCTCCAGGTACCCATTATTGACGGCTGAGTTGAGCTCAGATGCTGGAGCCTCTAGCCGGATCAGCTTTAGATAAGAAGTCAGTGTCCAGTGATAGTCATTGTGGCCATTTAGGGAGAACGACCTTGGAGTTGAAGGCGGACAGGCTCAGAACATTTTCAGCTGTAAGCACTATCCCAGACCAACATCTCCTGTTTCAAAACCAGAAGGATTCATCTTGAAATTTTTCATCTGGATTTATCGAGTTCTTACCTGATACGGGAGAACACAGCTCTGCACAGCTGGGGATTAAGGCATCAGAGTGCAGATGGCCCAGCTCAAAGGGTGGATAGGATGCGATGTGGGGAGAGAAAATACAGGCATGCTGGGGATTGGCTGGGACGATCGGTTCCATCAGACAGAACTTCTCACATGCTACAGCCGACAAATTATTCTTTCTGTATTTGCAGTGCTGGTCTAGCCTGGCACTGCGTTGCAGATCAGCCTAAAGGGCCTATCAACCCAGAAAAACCTATTACAGGTCTCATGTCCACTCACATGAAAGGACATGGACATAAAGTCACTGTACAGGAAGCGAGGTAATTCTGAATGTCCTCATTGCAGCCGGATCGCAGTGTTTGCTGAAGGGAAGACAGGGGATCTTTTAGAGACCTGATAAGCTGGGGGGATTTGGGCGAAGAATTTTCTGAGTCACGGCAGGGGTATGCAGAAGGCCCACACTGGCCCGTTTGGAGGCATTATTGGACAGCTGCTTTTTATTCCATAGCTCAGCACAATGCTCTCTTTGCCATGAATTTCATGGGCTTTAGGCAAAATCCTACAGCAATTCATGGCCTGTGTGCTGAAGGTTACCATGGCATGCTCGCCTGCACGCTCCGGCCCCATGGTTCCAGCCCTGGGGTCCTCTACTTTTGATACACGCAAGCTTGATAATTAGGTAAACGAGGAGCAGCTGCGGTATCAGTCCTTAATTAAAACAAAGCTGTACAAAGCTGGCGAACGGGCACTGCCACACTCATTTTGGTTTATTGCATACAACTGTTTTCTCTTGAAATCTTTCATTTACCGTAATCATTTCCTACTTCCCGAGGTGAAATTTTCAGGGAGAGTTCACGATGGCATTCTCTCTCTTACACCTACCATTCAAGATCACAGTCCGAGGATATTTCCAGAAACAAGCATTTACATAAAGGGAGATAGTTCACTTATTTTCAAAGTATCTGAAGGGCTTTCTTCGAGTACTGCCCATTAATATCTCTGAGCCTATTCTATAGGCTAAGTAGAGAATTACTACAATTGCTACAGTTTTTGCCCCAGTGGTCAGAGCTTCCCGGTAAACAGAAGGTGTGCCATTGTTCTGTACCAAGAAAAAAAGAGAAAACATTCTAAGTGCTTCAAGATCCAATTTCAACCAATTCCACTTCTCATTCTCCAAAGCGAAAGAAAACATTTCTATTGATTTCTGACAAACAACGGGATCAAAAGAGCTTGCTGGTTTTGTTCAAGGTCCCTCTCTCTATCTTTCTTTTGTTACTAGGCTCCCCTTTGCTTTACTCCTTTGATTGGCTTGTTATAGAATGAACTCACCCAGACATCTTTTGTGCTGAGTGAATTTTTCCCCTGTAGAATTTTAAGGCTATAAGGAACTGTCATCAGATGACCAGATGATGTGTGGGTGAAGGCTGAATTGGCTATGACATCGTCCAGATGTTCTCATGAGCTTTTGGCACTGGGCGCTGACTTTGTGGCCAGAGCCCTGGTTGAGGCTGGGTGCTTCCATTATCGATGGCCAGATACTGTCTTCAGTGACAGCACAGCCGGCAGCCTCTTGAGCAAGTGCAGGAAACGCTTCCTGGGAACCAAATGGTGGTATTTTGCCATTTCATGGTGGATACACCATTTGGGGAGCTCATATTTGTTCCAGTTTTACAAAGACTGAGTTGTCTCCTTGATGTTCATTCATTTGTTCTTTCAGAAAATGAGGATATAATTTGTATATAATTTGTATGTTAAAAAATTCCCCTTTGAAAGTATATGATTCAGGGGCACCTGGGTGGTTCAGTCGGTTGAGTGTCTGACTCTTGGTTTCAGCTCAGGGCATGATCTCAAGGGTCATGGGATGTAGCCCCCCTCCCTCCCTCCCATGCCCCACCACCGGGCTCCGTGCTCAGTGCGGAGTCTGCTTAGGATTCTCTCTCTCCTCTCCCTCTCCTTCCCCCACTCTCTGTCAAATAAACAAATAAACAAATAAATAAATAAACCTCATATGAAAAAAGAAAGCATAGGATTCAGTGGTTTTTAGTTTATTCACAAAGTTTATACAACCACCACCACTATCTATTCCAGGATATTTTCATCACCCCAAAAAGAAACCTACCCCCACTGGTAGTCACTCTCCGTTTCCCCACCTCCAAACTCCTGGCAATCATTTATTTACTTTTGTCTCTATGGATTTGCCTATTCTGGACATTTCTTGTAAAAGGAATCATATACTATTCCTTTTGTGTATGGATTCTTTCACTTACCACAGTGTTTTCAAGGCTCATTCATGTCACAGCGTGTCAGTACTTCACTTGTTTTTATGGGGGAATAATATTTGATTGTACGTATAGAGCACCTCTTCTTTATCCATTCATCAGCTGATGGGCATTTGGGTTGTTTCCACTTTTTGGTTATTGTGAGCATGAACATTCACGTATAAGTTGTGGGTGGACTTACGTGTTCAATGCTCTTGGGTGAGCATCTGGAGTGTAATTGTTTGGTCATATGAAAACTACATATTTAAACATTTTGAGGAACTATCCAACTATTTTCCAGAATGGCTGCACTATTCTACATTCCTACCATCAACGCATGACAGTTCCAGTTTCTCCACATCCTTGTCAACCCTTGTTACTGTCTTTTTGGTTGTAGCCATTCTAGCAAGTGAGAAGAGGTACTTCATCATGGTTTTGATTTATAGTTCCTTAATGACTAATTGTCTTAAGCATCTTTTCATGTGTTTATTGGCCATTTGTATATCTTCTCTGAGGAAATATCTATTCACATCCTGTGTCCATTTTTATTTGGGTTATTTGACTTTTTAGTGTCAAGTTGTAGGAATTCTTTAAATATCCTAGATGTATAGATATGCTCTAGATACATTACTAGACATCTGATTTGTGACTATTTTGTCCTGTTCTTTGGCTTTTAGTTTCACTTTCATGACTGTCCTATAAAACACAAAAGTTCAAAATTTTGAAGTCCATTCTATCTGTAGTTCCTTCTGTTGCTTATGTCATTCATTTATTTTTACTAACATTTTTGAGTCCCTATACTGATCCAAAATACAAAGATGAGTTAAGATACCATTTCTGCCCTCAATCAGAATCGGACTCTGCCATGGGGAAGGCGGAGATATAAACAGGTACATTGAGGAGTCCTATTTTCAGATAGACTCATCATCTGCTTCCTTCAGATCTTGGCTCAAATGTCATTTCCTCAAAGACACCTTTACTGACCTGCTGATCTAAAGAGTACTTCCTATTACCATGTCCTGACACTCTTACTTATGGCCTCTTGTCATTTCCTGACCTTATTTTTTCTCTCACCAGAGTCACCATAGAGACGGGAACTTTGCATGTCTTTCCTGCTAAACTCCAAGAAGCTAACAGCATCCACATAGTGGGTGGGCGACAAAGACTGGTAAAAAGAATAGATGTTATTATCATAGATATAAAGGGGAATCAATTCCACTGAGGAAAAGAATAAAGAAATCCCACTAAAAATTTGAGAACTCTATCAGAGAGAGAGAAAAACCATGAGAGACTCTTAACTAGAGGAAACAAACTGAAGGTTGCTGGAGGGGAGTTGGGTGGGTGATGGGGTAATTGGGTGATGGTCGTTAAGGAAGGCATGTGATGTGATGAGCTTTAGGTGTTATATGCAACTGATAAATTATTGAACACAACATCTGAAACTAATGATGTACTATATGTTGGCTAATCGAATTTTTTAAAAATGAGGAATTTTTAGCAGAGTCTTGAAAGATAAATTGGTAATAGAGATGTGTTGGGAAAAAAACAACTAAGAAAAAGAAATCTAGCAGAAGAGATGCACAGACTAATTTCCACAGACATTTTATTAAGACATAGGGATTGACTGATAAGCTCATTTAGGTGCCAGCATCCTTCTCAAGGGTGCTTTTGGGAAGTGGACTGAGGGAGAGGAAAGACCACTGGATAGGGTCATCAGGAGTCTTGGAATCTGATCCTAAATTTATCACTAATTTATTATTGGTCTTGGACAAGACTGGGTAATCTCCAGTTCTTTGGTACATCTATAAAATGAGGTGACTGATCTTTAAGGTATACTCAAACACTGAAAATCTAGAATTCCATTTCAGAAAGGAGATTAACTTTTAATATATTTACAGTGAAGGATCATTTATTTCCTTTTTATTCATTTCTTAGATGAAATATAACTTAATGTGCAGTCATGATCACAAATCTGAAGCTTACGAATCAATGAATTTTTACATACGTATGCACCCTCTAATAACCACACAAATCGAAATCTAGAACTCCAACCTCGGTAGTTCCCTCCTGCTTCTTCCTGATCAACAGCTCCCCAGAAGTAAACCACTATTCTGACTTTTGTAAATATTTGTTGCTTTTGTCTGGTATTGGATTTCATTTAAATGGACCCACATAGTATGTATAGTGTCTAGATTTTTTTTTTTTTTTTTGCCTAGCATGATATATGTGAGATTCATTCATGTTGTTGACTCTATCAGTAGTCCTTGTTCTACTGCTCAATAGTATTCCATTGTATGAGTATATTACAATTCATTTATCCACTCTCACACTGAAGAACATTTGGGTTATTTGGAGTTTTTAGTTATTATGGGTAAAGCTGACATTAGCATTCTCGAGCATATCTTTTGGTGAACGTATTCACACAATTTTTCCCCTTGGGCTTGCACTCAGGGGTAGAATGGTTGATTTCATAGGGTAAACCTATGTTTAGCTTTGGAATTTGGACTGCCAAATATTTTCCAAAGTGGTACTGCCAATTTACATTCCTATAAGTCATGTGCGAGAGTTCCAACTGCTCCACATGTTTTTTAAAAGTTATTGTTATTTAGTTAAAAAAAAAGTTAAAAAAAAAGTTAAAAAAAAGTTAAAAAAAAAGTTAAAGTTATTTAGACATTCTGGAGTATGGGTGGTGGTCTTCCATTGTGGTTTTGGTTTGTAATTCCCTCATACAAACTGTAATGATCTTTTCTCCTGATTTAGACATTCTTTTGTGATGGGTGACAAGAAATGCCTATTCAAGTCTTGTTCCCATTTTAGATTGGGTTGTTTAGTTTTTTAAATTATGGATCTATAAAAGATCTTTATATATCCTGGATGTATCTTTGTCATTTCAATATATGTATCAATTTATATTAATTATATACAGTTGTATATATGTATTATGTAGGTGCATATATATAATTATATATGTATATCGGTATAACATACGTAATGTTGTATATACCTATATGTTACAAATATAATAAATAGTAGTCCTTAATTCTACTGAAGGTCAAGTTATTGGTTTTTTTTTTAGTCATTTCTGGTTTTTGTGTCCTGTTTGAGAAATCTTTACCTATTTCAAGCTCATGAAGATACTGCCTTTTTTTTTTTTTAAAGATTTAATTTATTTATTTGACAGAGATTGCAAGTAGGTAGAGAGGCAGGCAGAGAGAGAGAGGTGGGGGAAGCAGGCTCCCTGCTGAGCAGAGAGCCCGATGCAGGGCTCGATCTCAAGACCTTGGGATCATGACCTGAGCTGAAGGCAGAGGCTTAACCCACTGAGCCACCCAGGTGCCCCTGCTTTTTTTTTTTTAAAGGTTGATTATTTTAGTTTTCACATTTAGTTTTATGATCTATTTTGAATTAATTTTAGCAATATAGTGTAAGAAAGAGGTCCAAATTCACTTTCTTAAGAAAATATGAATATCCAGTTTCTCCAACACCATTTGTTCAAATGATCCTTCTTCACTGAATTTCAGTATTGCCTTAATCATTAATTAAGTGACTGTACATGTGTGGGTTGATTTCTGAACTCTCTGTTCTATTCCAGTGGTCCATTTGTCTATCCTTGCACCAATATAATGTCTTAATTACTGTAGCTTTAGGATAAGTCTTGAAATCTTGAAATTCCAACTTTTTCTTATTCAAATTGTCTTGTCTTCTCTAGGCCTTTTGCATTTTTATATTCATTTTACAATCAATTTGTCAATTTGCACACACATATACATGCACACACACAAAATAAGATCTCTCCTAAAACCATAAAAAATCCTAGAAGAGAACACAGGTAGTAACTTCTTTGACATTGGCCATAGTAACCTCTTTCTAGATATGTCTCTGGAGGAAAGGGAAGCAAAATTTAAAAAATGAACTACTGGGACTACATCAAAATAAAAAGCCTCTATACAGCAAAGGAAACAATAAAAAACTAAAAGGCAACCTATGGGATGGGATAAGATATCTGCAAATGACAAATCCAATAAAGGGGTAGTATCCAACACATGGAGAACTTCTAAAACTCAACACCCCCAAAATGAGCAATCCAGTTAAGAAATGGGCAGAAGACATGAATAGATATTTTTCCAAAAGAAGACATACAGATAGAAAATGGACACATGAACAGATGCTTAACATCCCTTATCATCAGGGAAATGTAAATCAAAAGTACAATAAGGTATCACCTCACACCTGTCAGAATGAATAAAATCAACAATACAGGAAACAACAGGTGTTGGCAAGGATGTGGAGAAAGAACCCTCTTGCACTGCTCCTGGGAATCCAAGCTGGTGCAGCTATTGTGAAAAATTGTATGGAGGTTCCTCAGAAAGTTAAAAATAGAACTACCCTACAATCCAACAATTGCACTACAGGCATTTACCCAAAGAGTACAAAAATACTAATTCAATGGGATACATGCACCCCTATGTCTATAGTACTATTGTTTACAATGGCTAAATTATGGAAACAGCCCAAGTGTCCATCAATTGATGAGTAGATAAAGAAGCTGCAGGGTGTGTGTGTGTGTGTGTGTGTGTGTGTGTGTGTGTATATAACGGAGTATTACTCAGCCATAAAAAGGAATGAAATCTTGCCATTTGTAATAACATGGATGGAGCTACAGAATGTCATGCTAAGTGAGATAAGTCAGTCACAGAAAGACAAATACTATATGATTTCTTTCATACGTGAAATTTAAGAAACAAAACAAATGAGCAAAGGGGACAGGAGAGAGAGAGGCAAACCAAGAAGCAGACTCTTAACTCTAGAGAGCAAACTGATGGTTACCAGCAGGAAGGTGGGTGGGAGGTTGGGTTAAATAGGTGATGGGGATTAAGGAGTGCGCTTGCGATGAGCACTGGGTGATATATGGAAGTGTTGAATCACTGTATTGTACACAGGAAACTAATATTATACTGTATGTTAACTAACTGGGATTTAAATAAAAACTTAAAAAGAAGCTAGGATCTCTAATGTGATTGCACTGAATCACAGCTGCATTGATCAGTTTGGGAGAGAAGTGACATCTTAATCTGGAGTCGTCCAAACCATGAACTTGGAATTTTCTCCTCTTATTTGTCTTAATTTCACCATTAATTTCTCTTCTCACTGTTTTCTAGTTTTAAGCACCAATTGGAAAATGAAATAAAAAATACATTAGCATCAGAAAATCCAAAATCTATGATTTATAAGGTAAGCCACCTTAGCAGACGCTGCTTTCCCAGGACATCTCTCTACCGGGAGGATTTGTGGATCTCATCTGTCGATGCATCATGTGTAAGTATGTTAATTTTTAATTATTTTATTGATAAACATTAAATTTGACTCATATTTACTTGACTTTCTTCAGGAAGATTGACACCACCTGTAAATCTAGTTGAAAACTGCCTATTTAGAAAAATCCAAAGAGTTTAGGAAATCATGGGATTGGTGTTTATGATTTTTTTTTTTTTTTTCCTGCTGGGCCTTTTAAGCTCTCCCTCTTGGATTCTGAGCTTCTTTCCTCTCTCACATAGTAACTTCCATATTGGACAAACTTCTGGGTTATTGTTACTTACTGTTATTTATTTGTTACTTATTATAATGTTTCAAATAAATGTTACTTTGCAAAGCACTCTAACAGTTACTCTCTCACTCGACTGAAAACAATCCTGTGGCTACAGCTGAGCTAACAGTATGTCTTTCTTGCAGAAGATGAAACTGAGGGTAGAGGATAAGTACTTGACTATGCTCATGCAGCCAATGAGTGAAATATTCAGAATTCATAGCCAGTTTTCCTGGTGGCGGTGGTATTACCACGGTTTCTGGCAACAGTATTTTTGTTGTTGTTGTTCCTAAAATAGAACACAGAGTAGAAGGATAATTGCCTCAATACCAGGCTTCATTTTTAAATCCACAGCCTAATTTGGTACTGACTACACAAGTACAGAAAATTAGATCTTGAAAGGAAACTATGCTGTTATGAAGGAGTCCGATTTCTTCCTATTGGTATAAATTAATGAGCTAAAACTACTTTAAGATGCAGCAAAAGTAGAGTATCTTTGAAATGTCTTTTTCTACTTACTTAGAAGTGAAACCAAAAAATGCAGTGCGGACCAAATCCCAGTGAAATCCGGACACTCACACCCAGCAGCGCACAGGGCGCCGTTGCTCTGGTCTTCATGAAAACTGTTCTGGCCGTAAGAGCCCGGAGAGGCAGAAAGGCACTTACTCATATTTTTTAATTCAATTCTCTCAGCCCGGAGAATTTATCCTGAAGACATGATTCCTTTAACATTGATTTTTTTAAAAGTCAAAACAGAGTTCTTTATTAAAATATTATAACTAACTGCAATTGCCAGGCATCAATACTGTGGATTCAGATTCAAAAAACAATAAATGTGTAAGTTCAAGCGCCTTCCTTCTATGGGCTTCAAAAAGCGATCAATTCTTATATACTGGATGCGGGCTTTACTTCCTCAACTCAAAATTGAGTGCAGTGAGCTCCACTTTTAATCTGAAGCTCTCAAGAAATGTCCCTAATTCGGGGCTTCAGCAAGGGGTGTCGCCTCACGCGACTGGGAGCACGACGGTTGGACAGACCGCTCCTCCCCTTCATGGGTCGAAATCTTTAATTTTCTGCTTCCTCCGTGCTCTTGCCCTCTTTACGCAATCTCTGGGTAGCGGTAGCTCTGGGTGTTGCACATTGTTTCTTCTCTCCCCTCATGCAGAAAGGGAGGGAATACCTTGATGTTTTCGCCAGGGCCTGTCGAGAACCCCACTAACTAAGCAGCCCAGAGAGCTGACTGTGAACTCCAGCCCCACAGGGACAAAAGGGAGAAAGAATTATTTCAAGGCCCTTCCTGATTACAGACTTGGCTTGACTTGTAAAAATGTCTTACATTAAAGAGTAAGTTAAAAAAAAATAAAGATGATTCAAGTTTTAGATATTTTCCTGTATGGTGTTAGGAGAGCCCCATTAGCGTTTTCTCCCTGGACCTATCCCCTGAGTGTACTTAGGTGTATTTAAGCAAATACTTAGATTGTCCTAACTCCTCACGAGGGACAAATGAACACAGATGGTTTGGGAAGGGATCATCCGGGGCTTTCGGTTCCTTTATCACGGATATGACTTTTTCCTGCTGCCTCAGTCTCAAAGCCCTAATGTAGCTTTCACTTCCACAGCCTGCCTGTATGTCTCTGCTGTCCGCCTCCCTTTTTCGATCCCATTCTCGGAATTTGGTCTTACTGGGAGGATTAAGAAAAGAAAAACATAACTCTGTGCTGAGCTCATTTTACCATATGTTACATTATAGCTAGAAGCCATAGAGCTTTTCAAAGACTCAACCTGAATTCTGTTGTACTACAGAATAAGTCAGAAAGAGCCAGAGGTGAGAGACCCAAACACCACTGGTTGTAAGCCTTCATCAATCATATTTTTCTCTCTGGAGTAACCAGTTTATTTCATTCCAATCCGAGATGACTCTCGGGGGTGCGACTGTTCCATATACTTTTAGAGAAACCCATTGTTTCCCAAGGGCTTAATAACCACACTGTGGCAAAAGGCCTTTCAGAGTATTATATGAGCCTTCTTAAAGCATTTCCCTTCATCTCTGAGGTAATGAAAGGGAGAGGAAAAGGATTTTTCTCAAGGAACAAAGCCTCAAAGTAGTAGGTAGCTCCTTTCGTCTTTGTGTCTTACTCCTTTCTGTAAGGATAGGATGTTCTTGATATATTCTGAGCCCGGAATGTTGCCACTATATGTTGTTTGTAGTCTGTGGATAACCCGTGAGGGGGAAAAAAAGACAGCTTTAAGTAATTGTTCTGCATCAATTAAGCCTTGAATGGGAAGCAAAAAGAGGGGAAAGAATCCAGCACTGTGGAACGTGCCTTATTTGTTATAGACTCGTGAAGCATATGATTATGCTGTCTGCTTAGGGTATGAAGAAAAGTCTAGAAGGCTGAAATGGGATACCTTTAAATGGAAACTTACATGGCACTCTTCATCATCATCATGACTTAAATGTCCACAGAGTGTGGAGCCCAGGACAAAACTATAAAACACATCATCTCTCACCTCAAACACACAGAGAGGCAGGTCAGCGGAGCGCTGCCTGTGTGCATAGCTCCTGTGAAATACACGCTCAAAGTGGTAGTTTCAGGAGATGGTATATTTATGGAGAGGGTTCCGGATGGATTTGTGGAGATGGAAAATAAGGGAACCGGATGGGGGTGCGATGGGGCAGGGGAAATGCTGAGTCCAGGGTTACTTTAAAAAATCCCTATAGTTGGGGGCACCTGGGTGGCTCAGTGGGTTAAAGCCTCTGCCTTCAGCTCAGGTCATGATCTCAGGGTCCTGGGATCGAGGCCCGCGTCGGGCTCTCTGCTCAGCGGGGAGCCTGCTTCCTCCTCTCTCTCTGCCTGCCTCTCTGCCTACTTGTGATCTCTGTCTGTCAAATAAATAAATAAAATCTTTTTAAAAAAATCCCTTTGGTTGACCCCCTAGCTGACTAACCCCTTTGGCTGACCCCCTAGCTGACTGACTACGTGAATCCACCTATAGTAGATTTGGGGAAGGGGAAGAACACGGAAAAGGAGGGGAAGAGAACGCCAGGGCTGGAAACAGTATTACAGAGCGTCCCCCAGGTGTTGCAAGTGGACAACTCATTGACAGAATTGGGTTTGTATCTGATTGGTTTGCCAGGCGTGGTGTATTTCACAAATTTACAATTTAAATGCCATGAGGCTAGAAGGAACTCCAAAGTGCAGATAGTTTCCAAGCAGCTCGATTGTCTCCCCCCGGTCTACCTCACTTACATTTACTGCCTGATCTCTGAAGACATTTGAGTTAGAGACCCCAAGAGAACTCCATACCGCAATGAGAAAATCAAGATCTACAAAAGGTGAGGGTCAGCCCTACTGAGTCCATATAGTTAGTTGTAGCAAAGCTCATGGTAGAACCTATGTCCCCTCACCCCCAGCGCAAAGAAGAATAACAGTTGTCACTCACTTTGTGCCAGGGTGGGGTGCTAGAAGATTTCTACTTGTTATTTTATTTAATCCTCACAACTTCGGGAGCTAGATCTTGATGATTGTCTCCATTTCATGGACAAGGAAACTAAAATTTAGAGACAGAAGGAAATGCATCATCACAGTGGAGATATCTAATGGCAAAGCTTTTCATTTCTGTCTCTTCTGCAGCATGCTTTCTCAACTAGGTGTTGAGAAGAAGACGCCCGTGGCTTTGTTGGAAACCATCTGGAGGATGGTTTTGAAGAGACCAGACTAAGCAAAGTAGCTTGTATGGAAAATTTGGTGGAATATTTGCTCAAGTTGAAAAATTCAGTAATGTTGCCTTCTTAGTTCAAATTGACTGAAAGAGCTATAAAATACCCCAATTCTGCCTGATTTTTTAAATAATTTTTTAAAAGATTTTATTTATTTATTTGACAGACAGAGATCACAAGTAAGCAGAGAGGCAGGCAGAGAGAGAGGAGGAAGCAGGCTCCCCGCTGAGCAGAGAGCCCGATGCAGGGCTCGATCCCAAGACCCTGGGATCATGACCTGAGCCAAAGCTTAACCCATTGAGCCACTCAGGCCCCCAAATAGACAGGTTGTTTTTTTGTTTTATTTATTTATTTATTTGAGAGAGAGCAGAAGAGCACAAGAAGCGGGGAGGCATAGAGGGAGATGCAGAAGCAGAGAGCCCGATGTGGGACTTGATCCCAGGACTCTGGGATCATGACCTGAGCCAAAAGCAGAGGCTTAACCCACTGAGCCACCCAGGCACCCAACAATTCTGTCTGATTTTTAAAGTAAATTACAAACTTAAATGGTTCCATTTATTATAACTTAGAAAAATGATCACTTTAAGCAATTATTATAGCCACTAGCCTGATTTTGATTGCAATTAAGAATTCTAGCTTGATTTTTACCTCTTGAAAAGACTTAAGACATTTGCTGGGCCATTGGATTGGCCATATTCTTAATTCTTTTTCTGTGGTGACAGCACAAGCTGGCTTAAGACTTCAAAGAGAGGATTGTGATGGAATGATTTCTGGAGTATGTTTAAGAAGGACTTGGTTGAATTTGTAATCAAATGAATATATGAATGGTTCTCACTTTATGCAGTAAATGGGTCCTAAGAGATAGTAATTACATTTTTTTTTTTTTTAGGATGGCACTGAATTCAATTTCAAAATGCAATGTGAGAGCTATGAGAAAGATTGTATGTGATCAATGACTCCTTCTGTAAAGCAAAGAATCATTTGGAAATACAAATGATCGTTCACCAACACATCTATTTCACCAGTTAAAAATCAAGCACAGGGGCGCCTGGGTGGCTCAGTGGGTTAAGCCTCTGCCTTCGGCTCAGGTCATGATCCCAGGGTCCTGGGATCAAGCCCTGCATCGGGCTCTCTGCTCGGCGGGGAGCCTGCTTCCCTCTCTCTCTCTCTGCTTGCTTCTCTGCCTACTTGTGATCTCTGTCTGTCAAATTAATAAATAAAATCTTAAAAAAAAATCAAGCATAACTATAAGGAAATTTTAATATTGAAAATTTTCCTAAATGATGTTATAATACTGAAACACTTGTTCCAAAATTTGATATTATTGTAGGATATTTATAAACAACTATAGCAGTGAAAGAAATGCACATTTGGGATTGGTTTCCCTGCGATGATAGATAATAGTGAGGAAGTATTGATTTCTACTTGTCCATTCCTTTTTCATTCTTTACCACATGCTTCAGAGGGGTCGACTCTGAGCCGTTTACTCTTTCACACCAAAAATTAGATCTCTGAAACCCAGGAGAATCTCTCACTTTCTTTCTCTTTCTCTAAGATAAAACAGTGAAGGGGCTAAACCTTTGGCCAGCCTCAGAATCTTCTGTTTCTTCAGTGCTTTGCAAAATGAAGAAAGCGTGTGAGGTTCACATCAGAGAAAGCAAGCTCTACTGAGATATTTAGACTCCACCCAAAAGTTTGGGGGGAATCAGAGTTTTTGTCATTTCATGTGTTAATATGTGGGTTAAGGTAACTTCCCCCATAGTGTCTCTGGGCTCTAGCGGTTCTCACAAATGGACAGAGCCACTTAAACTTGGGGTGTGGGACTTGGACCCTACATTCTGGTGACACGTGGAGTGAGTAGAACAGCACACCGAGGTAGATTCAGAATGGGGGGCCCACATTCTAGTCGAAGCCATATGACCCTGGACTCTTCCTTTTGAGACTATCTTTCCGCGAGTATAACAATACCTGCTCTACCCACATCTGGAGACTCTTTGAAGCATCAAATGAGAAAAACCTGACAGGGCTTTGAACAATACAGCAGAAAAAGTGGGGGAATTTGAGTAAGTGGCCTGGAGCCCCATGGCTGGTCTGCCTCAGATACCAGAGAACCACATTGAAAGAAGGCAAAGAATTTTCTCCCAGAGACAGTCGGAAGGAAGGGGGGCGCACAGGAACTGGGCAACAGGTTTCCCAGGAGACGTGGAGGAAATCCACAAGGGGCATGTGACAGGGAAGGGCCTGTTTCTGTCTCTGTCTCTATCACTCTCCCTCCTCTGTCCTTGGCTGTAGTCTCCGAGGAGAAAGACCCCACTTTAGACTCAGGCTGAGGGATGGGACAATGCACTGTGCTCAGGGAGGAGGCAACCATCCCTTCTGAAAATCTTTTGGCCCAGGCCCTGTTGCCATAGCCCCACAGCTATTTAGGGCTACTAAGTGCACACGTTAACCTCCTCTCCTGTTTTCCTTTCCCTCCTGCTCTGCCTCTTTTCTTGTCATCTTTGATTCTACTGTTTCTTTTTTTATTTAAGAGTCTCACTGTGTAATGTAATATACATTGAGAAAAGCCCATAACCTATGTGCCCAGTAGAACACACAGTTTTAAAGAAAACACTCCATGTGAACCATCTAAGTGGAAAGAATGCTGCCAAGACCCCAGAAACTTGCAGTCAGCCCTTCCCCAATCACAGACCCCTTTCCCTCCCAGAGGTAAACTTACCCTGACCTTTGTGAGAATTTTCTTTTTAAAACTCAATTGACACAAAATATGAAATAGATTTATATTAGGTATTCCTATAGAGGAAAGCCTGGTTTCCCCTGTTTTGCAACTTTATGTAAACAGAATAATACTATATACATTTTTGTGTCTTTCTCCCCCTCGGCCTTGAGTCTGTGATCTCCCATCACATTATCGCACATCTGTTTAGATGGTTTGTTTGGTGGCTGTATAGTATTCCATAGCACAACTCTACCACAATTAGCATATCTATTCTACTGTTAAAGGACATTTGAATTGCTTTCATTTCTGGGTATGAAATGTTGTGATGAGTGGATTAGAATGACTGGGTCATAGATGATCTCAAAACTGTCTTACTAAGGGATTGTACCAGCATATATTCTCACCACATATAATGTGTAGGAGATTCAATTACTCCACTTTCTTTACAACACCTGGTATCGTCAAACATTAAAATTGTTGTCCACATGTTGAGTGTGTGATAGGATGTCATTGTGGTTCTGTCATTTTCTGATTTTTAATTTATTTTATTAAGTAGTAATAATACCAAACGCTTTCAGTCTTGTTTCTCTCTAGTCCTCGGTCCCTAGGCTCCAGCCCCTACTTATGGTTCCCAAGCTGCCATGCTCTTTCTTACCACTGGGCCTTTGCACAAACTACTCTTCCTCTCTGTCTCCATCTTGTCTGAGCACTCTCCTCTCAATCAAGTCTTCCATTGGATATCATGCCCCTGGCCGTTCACACTCCTCCTCAGTGCCTCCAGAGCCCCTATGGACTGACGTACAGCAGAGAGCCAGCTTAATTCTCCCATACCAGGCTGTAAACACCCTGAGGGCAGGGGCCATGCCACATTCTTTATTTATCTCCAACTCAGCACAGGACCTCACTCGCAGTGGACACTGAATAAGTATTTGTTGAATGTCACACATTGAATGACCCATAAAATATTCAAGGGTTTAAATTTTTAGTGAAACTGAAGTAAGTTTCTACTGAGATGAAAATGTACTGTCAATTAATAAATTGAGGAGCTTAAACCCTAGCAAATGAAGTGTACCTCTTGGTCACTTTTATGGTCCCGCCGAAATATTAGTGACTTCAACTCTGTTCATGCTGAATGATGAGTTGGAAGGGAACTTAGAGATCATGTGGTATAAATGTCTCGCTTTAAAAAGAAGGAACTAGAGACCAGAGAAGTTGACATGAGCACAGTCCCACAGTTAGATAGAGCTGAGATTGCCGTCCCCATCTTCGAAGCACATGCCTTTCATCTCAGATGTGGCTTCTCATCAGTTGAGGGGGGACAAAAAGTGTTTTTCATGTGGGAAAATACAATGTACGTACAAAGGAATTCTGTGAGATATGGCAAACTTTTTATACCTAGGTGTGGCTACTACTGGCCCACAGTATGAGACGAGGATCCATAAATTACAAGGTTCTGACTCCCCGAGAGTAGCTGGTGGCAAACAGGGAGCAGTGGTCTGGAACCGTCTGAGGAGTGGGACGGGCTGCGAGAACTAGAGGTGGCTCCTGGGTCCCTCGGCCATCAGAGTGTCCCATCCAGCTCTGGAGTCCATCACTGCCACTGAGGCTGCCAGAGCCAGGGCTGGGGGCATGGGGTGCCGTGCGGGGGGCATGGTGACATCCCCTGGCTCAGGCTCAGGTGACCCCTGAGCTGGCTCTTCCTGGTGTAACTGGAGGTTGTAGGTAACTTCATTGCTCACGCTACACACATGCACACACACACACACACACACACACACACACACACAGACACACACACACGTCGCCTCAGCGGGAAGCAGGGATCACGGGTGGACAACGCAAGAACGCTGCCTGTCCATTTCTCTGACGAGTTCATCCTGGTCACACAATTAGGGGGACGTCAAGCAGAAAGAAGTTTCTCTAAATGATTTAACTCATAAACTCGAGCACCGCTGAGCTCCTCAAATGTGTTCTTTTATGACCTTATTGAAATTCATATTGTTTCCAAAGAGATATCGTCCAGCCGTTTTAACCCCAGGGAAAATGAGTGAACAGGAGTCAGAGGGGGAAGCAGACCTAGAGAAAGCCAGGGGCTCCTTCGTCGGAGTACACTGTCACGCTCTGAGTGCACTGAAACTCTGTAGTAATCAAGACGGGGCTCTGGTTACCTGCTGACACCTCGGCATTAGATGGGCTATTCTGCTAATTACTCCCAATTGCGGACCTGCCTACTTGACTTTTTGAGTTCCTTGATTTAGCATGTTTTCAGAAGGAATTTTTTTTCCCTTCCAGTCTCTGCCTCTGGCCCGAATCAAGCAAAGAAAGAAGCCATCGCCCAGAAAGGATGCAATGAGGTATACTCTTTTGCCCCGAGGGTACCAAACACTTGGCATGGACAAGTTTTTTTTTTTTTTTTTTTTTTTTCTTTTCTGTTTCCTTTTTTAATAAACACCATTATACTATTTCAGTCTTTGATTCAAGACACTTCGTTTTAGGAGCTGATCAGTAAAAACTGGTAAGAACTACACAAATGTAGCAATAGTATAATGTTAAGTGGTAATTCTTATTGTGATATACAGTTGAGAGGGAATACCAAAATTGCATCACATGAGAAAAATAACAAAATGGTTGCATCTCCTTGGTCATGTTTTGTTCAGGGCTTTGGAGTTTTCATATAAAATGCGAGTGGAGTTGCTTGAGGATTCTCTCCCTCTGCCCCCCCTCCTCAAATAAATAAATAAAATCTTTTTTTTTTTAAGATTTTTATTTATTTACTTGAGAGAGGAGAGAGAGAGTGAGAGAGCATGAGAGGGGAAAGGGTCAGAGGGAGAAGCAGACTCCCTGCCGAGCAGGGAGCCCGATGCGGGACTTGATCCCAGGACTCCAGGATCATGACCTGAGCGAAAGGCAGTCGCTTAACCAACTGAGCCACCCAGGTGCCCCAAATAAATAAAATCTTAAAGAAAAGAAGAGCTCAGAAGCCTTTTGGGCCACCTGGGTGGTTCAGTGGGTTAAGCACCTGACTCCTGATTTCGACTCAGGTCATGATCTCGGCGTCATGAGACTGAGCTTGACTCGGACTCAGTGCTCAGTGAATGGAGTCGACTTGAGATTTTCTCCCTTTCCTTCTGGCCCCCCATGGGCTCACTTTCTCTCTCTCTTAAATAAATAAATCTTTAAAAATAAAATAAAATAAAATAAAATCCAAATAACTAAGAGTTCCTTTCTCCCTTCCTTGGACACCTCCTCGTGTGACTTGATAGGAACAACACACCGTAGAGTCACAGGCATGACACTCCAATGACTTTCTTTCCCAGAAAATAAATACACAGCATAAAGATCAAGATCCTTTTTCATTTCAAGGCACCCTTTGATATTACTGTTACACTGAAATCCTTCTTCCCCTGTCGACCTGACCCTCAACATTCTCAGCATTGCTTTTCAGCATGCGTATCCCTCTGCAAGCCAGTTGGAATTTGGCCTGGAAAAAAGACATATGGGCCTGCATGAGGTTATAAAATCTGGCTTGGAAATCCACAGCTTCTTATAAAAACACTATTTTTTATAAATGTACCATTTTAAGGAAGATGGTTACTAAGCAACCTGATTTAAATTATTATGAGAAATGGGAGGAAATTCTTCCATTAGGTCTGTTTTTACTTAGGTCAAAAAGTTTGGGTTGTTTTTTTTTTTTCTCTCCTGTGTTCATTTTGAATCTATTTTTCCTTCTTTCTTTTTAATGCACATTTACTGTGTGCCAGTTAAACAATGGGTATTAGGCTATGTGAGCCCTGTAGGCAAAACAGTAGAGATGAATTCTCCTACAGACCATGCCCTTAAGGAGCTGGGGGTGGGTAGGGTCCTCGAGCTCTTTGAGGGTGGTAACCCCCTCAAATTACTGAACCGTGAAGAGGGCATTTAAATAGGACTGTAGAAGCCCAAGGCTGCAAATACATTTGAGTCTGGTGAGGACTGAAGCCAGCACTTGAAGGACAGGAGAAACTTCTCTTTCCTGTTCTCAGGCTTCACAGTTCTCTCTGCCTAATTGCCTCATCATTCACTCTTTGTGGATTAGATTTTTCTGATTCTGCGTGGATATGATGGACAAAGTGACCCAACTGCTCCAGATGTCTTTTATTATGATGATGGCAAGATACACACAGAATACACATGGAATCGTGTCTGTTGTTTTGATGTGAATACATTTGAATAAAGATTGGAATAACTTTATAAACACACATAACATAAAATTATCATTTAAATCATGTTAAAGTGCACACTTCAGAGGCGTTAATTACATTCACAATGTTATGCAACCATCACCACTGTTGAGTTATAAACTTTGTTATTCCCTCAAATAGAAGCCCCATACCTATTAAGTAGTGACTCCCAATTCCCCTCTCCTCCAAGGTCCCTGCTCCTTTCTGTCTTTCTGGTTTTATCTCTTTTGTATATTTTGTGTAAATGAAATCAGGCCATGTGTGGCCTCTTGTGTCCAACTTCTTTTATGTAGTATAATGTCAACATTCATCCATGTCGCAGCGTGTGTCAATTCTTGATTCGTTTTTATGGCTGAGTATATTTCCACTGCGTGGATGTACCACATTTTGTTTATTCATCCACTGATGGACACTTGAGTTTTTCCACTGTTTGGCTATTATTAATTGTGCTGTTATGAACATTCATCTACAAGTCTTTGTTCAAACACCCATTGTCAATTCTTTTGAATATGTACCTAGAAGTGGAATCCCTGGTTCATATTATAATTCTATGTTTAGCTTTTTGAGAAACTACTCACAATTTTTCCACAGCTGCTGCACCATTTTACATTTCACCAGCAATGTGTGGTTCCAATTTCTCCACATCCTTGCCAACACTTGTTATTTTCCGTTTTTTAAAAATTACAGCCAACTTAGTGGGTGTGAAGTAGTATCTCATTATGGTGTTGATTTGCATTTTCCTAATGACTAATTATGTTAAGCATCTTTTCACGTACTAGTTGGCCATTGGTATATCTTTGAGAAAATATCTATTCAAATCCTTTGCCTGGTTTTAACTGGGTTGTTTGTCTTTCTGTTGATGAGTTGTAAGAGTTCTTCTCATACTATGCATGCCAGACCCTTATATAATTTGCAACTATCTTCTTCCATTCTATGAGTTGTCTTTTCATGCTATTGAAAGTGTTCTTTGATTCTAAAAAAATATATACACACACACACACACACACACACACACATATGTATGAATTTCCTTTAAAGATCCATTTATTTATTTGAAAGAGAAAGAGAGTGGAGGAGGCACAGAGGGAGATGGAGAGAGAGAATCCTCAAGCAGACTCCCTGACAAGAGGGGAACCCAATGTGGGGCTCTATCCCAGGGCCCTGAGATCATGACCTGAGCCAAAATCAAGAGTTTGCCATTCAACTGACTGAACCTCCCTGGAGCCCCACAAATATATATTTTAATTCAAGAACCAGCAGAAACTCATTTTCTTCTCTAGGCCAGAGTTTCTGGGAGAGAAAATTAATTTTGCTCAACCAGAGGCTGGTATCCACCTACGGCACAAACAGCTTTGGCTAGGAGGTTGGGATCAGGTAGTACGATCAGGCTTCTGGGTCTATTTCTTTTGGTGGTGGAAACATAGATCCACAAATGCTTAAAGGAGAAGGCATGATGGCAAATAACCATAATTCAATGTTTTAGCAAACAATAAGGGTTTTTCACGCTAGAGGCAAAAAAAAAAAAAAAAAAAAAAAAAAAAGTACTGCAGGACTTCAAGGGAGGGACACATAATTTCCCACTGAGGGGGTCAAGAGAAGGAGGTCAAGTGTAGGGGCACTTAACCAGCCTGGTTGGATAGAAGAGATTTATCCACACTGAGATGGAAGGAAGGCATCGGTGCAGGCAGGAGGCATAGTGGCGTTCAAAGTCCAAGTGAAGAGACACAGATTTGCTGGAGACTCAGATTTAAGATATGATTATTGAACCCATGAGAGTTAGTGATATGGCAAAGAGAAAACAGAAATGAGAAATAAAACAAGGCCGGGTGAGGCGAGTCTCGGTGAGGTGCGGAACGGTGATGATGACAGTGAAAGATGAGCTCATGGAGAAGGCCGGCTTGATCAAGTTCAGCTTTGACCATAGGGTCTTTTCTCTTACATTTAGTTCAGTTTGTCTTTCCTGCTCTAGGAACTCCTCCCAAACCTCCCAAACTTCATGTGCTTTCTTCCCTGGGAACCCATAGAACTCCTTTCCCTAAGATTCACCTGGTAAATGGTCTTGTTACCAATGCAACTCTTGCTTTCTATTGTGACTCACTCGTCCATATTGATTCCTTCATTCTTGTCTTCTCAGCTAATGGACTATGGACTTTTAGAGGGTCTGATGACATTTTTACTCCTTGACATAGTATGTTGCATGGAATTAGTGCTCAATAATATTTGTCAATTTGGTGTGAATACAAAATTCTAGTAAAGATAGAAATAACTTTATAAGCTACTCATGGGCATGCTTCTCTAAGCTTTTTTGTTCTGTGCCATTAATTTCTTCTATGTCTTGCATGAAATAGATCTTGTGTTAGCATAGATGGGGACATGTTATCTATGGCATAATTTTTTCAATAAGCCCGTTCATTCATTACCATTAATGATTTCTCTCCTAAGATTATGAAGATGCTGGAAAGATATGACAATGAGTGTCAATGCTTTCTCAAAAAGAAAACAACATTTCCTATCTAAAAGATCATTAGCTATACAACGATAAAAGTAAAACTTAAAACTTGAGATAATGTATCATTACTGCTCTGAGAGGTCTAAGATAACAAATTGGAAAATTTGTCTAAAATAATTGCAGGAGAAAGATTGTTATTACCTGCTTTTGTGAGGAAACAAAGGAAATTACTATTCTTCTTGAGGTAGATATAATTTGTGTGCATCTGGAAATTAATGATATTACAAGCTATAATTGCAAAATGTCTTAATTTTACCATGTAATTATCTTCTTTCAGCAATATAGTATATTAGCATGGTAAAAATTTAATCTATAGAGTTTGAAATAGACAAAAGATTTATTAAGATTTTTTTCCCTTATGAAAAGATGAACAATCAAAGAGAGCAAAATACGTGCAAAAGCTGCTTTTGTTACAAAGCAAAAAGCTTAAGAAAACAGAAATTGACCCTAACATGCCCCCAAAATATGACTGTTTTGCTTCAGCATTTATCTCTTTGGCTATTTGCCCTTTAAATGATCATTTGAGTTCGGCTTCTAGACTGCCCTGAAGAAATGATGAGAGAGACAAAGGTGGGGAATAGGGACAAAAAACATTATGCCCTGGTTCACATCTCATCTGCCATGGTGACCGCCGATTTTAAATCCTTTCAGGAATTGTGAGATACTCCAGGTATACATTTCCTCTACTCTGGGGTGAATGCTAGATAGTCATTGATAAGGCATCACCTGAGTCATAAGTGTTGGGGACGCTTGGACGTTTCCAAGACAACATGATTGCAAATGGACATCTGAAGGTTGAGAGATAGTTATTGGGAAGAGCACTGGGAAAGGAGTCAAAAGCTCTGTGTGCTACTTTGGATGACATTATTAAATAATCGAGGGGAATGGATAAATTCAGTAAATGTCACTGTCTCAGGTTCCTCGCCTTTGAATGAGAGGGCTGTGTTCCATTATGGCGGCAAATACGTTTTATCCCAGCTGCCAAGCTTTTGATTTGTAGTAGTTTCCTGAAGTACTGTGTTGAGAAGGATTCTGAGGCTGTTTACAGGCTCAGTGGAAAAGCCTTGTGCATAATTAACAACGGTCGCCGTGAACATAGTGGACGGCCAGTGGCCGCAGACGTGCCCTCTACTACTCGGTTCTGAAATGCTGGGACTTGGGGGTGTGTCTGAAAAGGCTTATCTCTGACTCCCAAGTCTGCAGTTGACAGGATGTCTCTGTGTCTCTGCTTTGTGATCTCTGGGTCCTCTCGATGGCTTCTTTGCTACGGATGAGATGTTGAGATGTTGGCTGCTGCCATTTGCTGGAAGCCTGTGTCTCCAGCACCTCATGGGAACATATGCTCCAGGGTGTTTTAAATGTAATCCTTCTGCCTGCCTTGTTTTAGTCATTTAATTCAACAAATTTCCTAAGTGCCAGGCAGTCTGCTAAGAGGCTGCGGTTGCCCTACAGCTGCTTGGGGATCCATTCTCCACAAACCGACAGCCCCAAAGAGCTGTAATATTGGTTCTAGTGCTGGGAGGCGAAGGGCTCCTTATGTTTGATAACAAGGACTAGAGAGAGGCTCTCAAGGTCATTCCCAGAAGGGGGCAGGGATTAAAAGACACACAATAGGCAACCTTGCAGGGCTCGAGGTAGAAACTGAAGGAGAGTAGGGCTTCGTGGAGTCTAGAATTTGAAGGCTAATGAAGTATTCAGATCCCCTTCCCTATTGTTCCCAGACCTTTTCCTGGTCCCAGATCCACGGTGGATGAACAGGCCTGCCCAGCAGAGCACTCTGACTTCTATCCTGAGATGGGGTTGCTCAGCACCGATTTCAGCAGGAGAGAGCTACTCAGACGACCCCCGTCCCCGACCACATGTTTCTACTCTTCAGGATGGGCAAGACATCATTTCCTCCATTCTGAGGCTCTCCTGGAAATGTCCCCGTGTCCTTGTTCAAAGTGTAATGGCTGCTTGTATCACTGAAACCAGGACTTGACAATACTCTAGTACTCACCTCTCTCCTCATGGGCATGGCAGTCACTAGGGTTTCAGGTCTTACTCTTGACCTGGTTCTTGCTGTCTGTTTGATGTGCCTGAATCATGCTCACTGGTCAATGGGAAGGAGTGTGGGAGTTGGGAGGCCGCAGCCATGGGGGAAGTGGGAAGGATGACAGTGGAGCCAGGAAGGACAGGACAAGTTTTGGGGACAATTTTAAGAACTGCCTCAGTTGCAGTGACTGACAATGTATACGGAGGAGGGGGTGGGGGGTTGCAGGGAGGGTGTCGTGCCATGGCTAGGGGCCAAGAGTGGCTAAGTGACTGAGTTGACATCGTTGGGAACTGAGAAAGAGAGCAAGACAGGAGAGCACAAATGAGGGTAGCTGAGAGTGTAGCTGGACATGACAAAGCTTGATTTGCTGAGTTTTTCACCAGATACACCAAGCTTCCATTTTAGTCGGGTTGTATTTTTTTTTTTTTTTTTTTTTAGATTTTATTTATTTCAGAGAGAAAGCATGAGCGGGAGGGATACATAGAGAGAGAGAGAGAGAGAGAATCTCAAGCAGACTCCATACTGAGTGTGGAGCCTGATGCAGGGCTCAATCCCAAGACCCTGAAATCTTGACCTGAGCTGAAACCGAGAGTTGGATGCCTGACCAACTGAGCCACCTGGGGCTCCTGTATTGAGAAGAAAATAAAAGAAAAAAAAGAGAAGACAAGACAAGATCTTTCATTGTGAAAGTCAATTGTTAGGACATCTAAACATGCTCACGCATCAAAACACAACCAGAAAAGGTTCCCAGGCTAGCTCCCAAAAAGCCCATGTGGGATCATAAAGATGGAGGAGAGCTTACACCAAAGCAAAAAGTGTAGGCTTTGGAGTCAGACCCACATGTGCTAACTAGGTAACCTGATGGAGTATGTGATCCCACCAGGCCTCAGTCTCCTTGTGTAGTAGCTAGAACAATATCAACCTCGCAGGCTCATCGTAAGGATTAAATGAGATGCTCCTAGGCAATATGTAAAAGCTGGGTTGCTTCTGCTTCTCATTACCACATCGTGTAATGTCAAAGAAACCTTGGTCTGGCATTGAAAAGTGATTGCAGCTTTGCTGGGTCACCCCAGGGATTCGGGGGTTTGATGCATTAGTGTTTCTACAACCCCAGAAGCCCGAGTTGAGACCTGATTACACATCTGCTCACTATTTTCTCCCCATCCTATAAAAAAATAGCATAGGGGCTGGAAAAATGAGGAATTCTCTACCAGAGGAATTATTACTTAGTCCAAAGTCTTCTTTCTACATATACACAAACTGGGGCACAGAGAGATGAACGGATTAGGCCCACGTCCCCAAGCTGGACTGTGGCAGAACGGGAACTAAAGCCAGGTAGTTCATGGTTGAAATGGCTTCCTAGTGTGTCAATTTGCTTGTCAAAGAAAAAGTCAGGGGACACTGGGATCAGCTTCCCCACCGCTGCAGATAGGTAGGTAATGATGAAAATACTGCTGGAGCTCAAACTGGGAATGCCGGAGGCCAGCCGAGCGGGTCCCTGGACGAAGGAACAGGGCTTTGGGTTCAGCTTTTGGAGGGTGTGGGGCTGCGGCTTTCCTGGGCAGAGGGGTGCGGAGGGGCTAGCGACACTGGCAGGTGGGAGAGGCAGAGAACAGAGGTGGTGGGAGCTATTCAAGGAGGGGCAGTGCGTCCAGGGTGCCCTGTGTGGGGGAACTTGGATCGGGCGAGGGAAGAGAGTCCCACAGAAGTGGTAGCAAGTCTTTGATGGCGAGATGAAAGAGGAGCATGGAGTGGCTGATACTGTCATCTCTGTGGACAGGTTGTTCCTAAGCAGGATTTTTTATATGTAGGGAAGTGTAGTAGGGTTTACTGTGAAAAAGAACACCCCACCTCAGCTCATCCACATCATGGGGCACAGAAAGGAGAAGGGTTCGTATATTTAGTGAACATTTATGATGCGACAGATGTGCTAAGCCCTGGACACACACACACAGTAGTCCCCCCTTATCTATGGGGATACAATCCTAGTCCCTAGACCCCCTAGTGGATGCTTAAAACCACAGATAATACCAAACCCTGTATCTAGCATGTTTTCCTACCTATATACCTAGGATAAACTTTCATTCATAAATTAGGCATAGAAAGAGATCAACAACAATGAAACTAGCATACTTTTTTTTCTTCCTTCTTTGCAATTTCACGGATAGAAGATTCATTCTTACTGTAGATCTTAGCAACCTCAGCATGCAAGTTCTTTCTCTTCCCTTGTTAAGTTGAGGACTGCCATCTTTTCACTTAATAGAGGCTCTTTAGGGCTTCTCCTTGGCATGTCTGAATTGCCAACATGACTACTCTTGGGCTTTGGGGTCATTACGAAATAAACGACGGGTTCCTTGAACACAAACACAATGATACCAGGATGTTTGGTCTGATGACCAAGATGGTCACTAAGTGACTAACGAGCAGGTTGTGTGTACGGTGTGGATGTGCTAGACAGAGGGATGACTCACATCCCCAGAGGGATGGTGTGAGATCTCATCACACTAGTTAGAATGGCATGGAATTTAAAACATATGTATTGTTTATTTCTGGAACTTTCCATGTAATATTTTCAGACCACAGTTGACCCCGCATCCCTGAATCTGCAGAGTGGAACTGTGGGTAAGGGGTAGTACTGTACTCACTCTGTCCTCACAAGGTGATGGAACAGATGGCGTCACTGAGACTCAGAGGACCCAGTGGCCACATCCGCAGAGACAGTGAGTAGCAGAACAAAGAAACGAGCCCAGACATAACTTTGACTGGAACTACGAATCCTTCTCCTGCACCATGCGGGCTCCCAGATGACGAAGCCCCTTCTGACTGGACCTCATTTTGAAGAATCTGAAGTTCTTTCATTGACTTTTCTGCCTTGGAAAGTTGAATATACTTGCCTTGCTGCTTCGTTATATTCTATGTTCTAGAATCACAAGTCCTAGAGGGCAGTGAGGCTCCATGGGGGGAGGGGTATAACACAAGCATTTCTGCAGCTGCCTAACACTTGAGAGTCTCCCCCCGGAGAAAAGCCACACGTTTTGGGGGAGATAGGGTGGTAGGGTGTGGTTTGAAAAATATTTAAAATTTCACTCTTCCATGTTCTCTTCAGTACCAGGTGCCCTCACAAGTGAAAGCCAGCTGTCCTGACTCCTCCCTCTCTCCCTCATAAAATCTCCCGGTCTTCATTCATTCAGTTAACAAATATCTGTTATGCCCTTATGAGAGATGATGATAAGTAGCTCAAGCTCTTAAAATGTGCATTTCTTTTGAGCTATTATTTCTTCCTTAAGAAATTTTATTAGGAAACAGTCAGGGACTCGGTTATAAGGACGTTTGATTGCAATGCAAAAGATTAAGCTATCTAACTGGAAAAACAAACAGTAAAATAGAATCCTATACAATGTGTAGCATTATTAACTGAAAGGGGCATATTGCCCATAACAGTATATGAATATTACATAAAACAACATGCATATATTTTTTGAAAGTTAATAGACTAATTTTTAGAGCAGTTTTTGGTTCACAACAAAACTGAGCGGCAAGTACAGGTCATCCACATATACCCCCTGCCCCCACATACACACAGACTCCCCGACTCTCAACATCTTGAACTACAATCTATGAACCCACACTGAAACATCATAATCACCCAAGTCCCTAGTGCACATTATGGTTCAGCCCGGTACTGTACATTCTATGGGTCTTGGCAAATATATAATGACGTGTATCTACCCATTGTAAAACAATATATTTTTAAAATAGGAAAACATACTTTAAAGTATTAATATTTGTGTTTGGATAACAGAATTTCAGAAGAATATTATGTCTCTCTGTATTTTTTATTCTAGGGATACATTACTTTATAGTAAAGCAATAATTTTCCAGAGTCTCTGTTTAAGTAGTGGAACTGAGAGCTAATGAGGAAGTCTTGCCCTGATGATTACTGATAGGTAGCAAAAGAAAGTGAGTCCAGCCAAAAAAAAGGTATATAGAAGAATGAGACTTGATATTTTGAGGGGAAAAGACAAATTAAAAAATGTTAGCCATCTATAGCATAAAAAGTGGTTGATATCTAGTACCTAAAAACCAAGGGAAAGTGCCATTAGCCCTGTAGAAAAGTATAGATAATACTTTTATCTATCTTTAAAAAAACACAAAAAAGAAATGTAAATGGATTTAAAACCTAGGAAAAGACGCTCAACCTCACTGATACAAAAGAAACAAATTTAAAGTATGCTGCAATACCTTTTCTTATCTATCATATTGGCAATAATCCAAAAAAACTTGACAAGATATTCTGTGATGATTCTGTGGGTGTTCAGGAAAATATTTACTCTTCGAACCAGTGGTCCCCCTTCTAAGAAGCTATCCCAAAAACACACTAGCAAATAACATATGCATAAGGTTATTTGTTGAAACACTCCATTAGACAAAAACTAAAATAGCTCAAATGTCTAACAACAAGGAATTATTTGAAAAAAAGATGGTACATGCAAACCACGAGTAGTATGAAGTTATGAAAAGTCTTAAGGGAGTTCTCTGCATAGAGTGATAAAGTGGTCTCCAGAATATAGTGTAAGAAAAAAATAAGTAACATTTAGAGCAGTGTGTTTAGCATGCAATCTTTTATGTAAAAAAATAGACATGTAATCATATATACTTATATAATTAGGAACTAATATGCACACATGCACACATATACATAATTGCTCACATTAAAAATAAAACACGGAATAATAAACCAAACACTGATGAAAATGATTACTTACGTGGTGAGGAAGGAAATAAGGTTATGGAACAGGAGGGGAAGCTAGACTTCTCTGAATAAATCCTGTTTTCTAGTTTTGATATTGGAATGATGCAAATGTTTACATAATTATAAAGCAAAATTAAATCAAAATGATAAAATGAATTCTGAAATATAAAAAGACAAAAGAATCTAACTATATCTCTGGTTGGTGGCATAATTACATAGAGAAGAATTCTTTGAAGAGATTTAAAACATAGCATTTTGGTGGCATATGGCATACATGTATGCCATACATAGAAAGATATGTCCTATGGTCAAAAATACTAAAAAGTAATAATCTTATTCTTAAGACATTATTTACTATTTTATTATGGTTATCTTGAAACATATACACACATACACATAGACACACATAGGTTGGCTGTTTCTTTTTAAAAAGCTACCCATAAATATGTCTCATACAATTTGACAGGTGAATTTTATCGAATGTTCAAGGAACAGATAATTCAACTTTTATAAGATTTGTCAAAGAAAAGAAAATTGAGAAATGTTCTCTCCTCCTGTGGTAGACAGAATGAAGCCCTCCACCAAAGATATCCATGTCTTAACCCCTGGAACCTTTGAATATTTGCCTGATGTGGCAAAGGAACTGTGCAGATGTGATTAAATCAAGGATTAAGAGAGGTTATATTGGAATATATAGGTCCAGTGCAAATCCAATGCAGTCATGAGTGTCCTTCTAGATGAAAGAAGAAGGTAGAAAAATCAGAGTGAAAGAAGAAGTGACAACAGAAGAGAGGTCAGAGTGATGCGATGGCTGGAAGGAGACCATGAGTCAAGGGATGCTGGTAACCTCTAGAAGATGGAAAAGGCAGTAAAACTGATTCTTTCCTAGAGCCTGTGGAGTAAGCACGGACAGACTGACACCTTAATCTTGGCCCAGTGAAACTCATTGTAGAATTGCGATCTCCAGAACTGTAGGATAATAAATGTATGTGGTTTCAAGTCAGCGAGTCTATAGTAAATTTTTACAGCAGCAAAAGGAAACTAACACACCCCCTGCATCTTTTAAAACAATAGCATAACCTTGATTACCAAAATCCAAGATGGTATGGTAAGTATATAGGCTGATCTCATTCTTGAATAAACACTCTAAACAAAACATTGGCAAAACAAATTGAGCAAGTATTAAAAAAATAAAACATCATTATCAAGTTGAGTTTATCCTAGGCATATGAGGACATTTTATCATTAGAAAAGTTATTAAAGTAATTCACCATCATAACAAATCAAAGAAAAGCCACAAGGTGAAAAAATTGCATCCAATAAAATGTAAACCACATTTATGATTAAAAACTAGAAACTGTTGGGCTGTGATGAAGTACTTAGGACCAGATTAGTTCTTTTGTTGCAAACAACTATAACACTAAGTGAAATACATTAATTACTGTTTTTAGATGTTGGATAAAAGTAACACATGACCACAGCCCTTGAGAGAAGAGAATGAGGTGAGATGATCACCCCATGATCCTATGATCACCTACCTGGCTTGATGATCACTTGGAGGCACTTTGCAGACTGTGGTAGAGGGAGAGCAAGCTCAAACAGCAGATAGAAACTGGAACTCAGAGCTCTTCAGGGGAACAGAATTTATGGGGAAGTATACAAAAAGGAGGGAGCTAAACAGAAAAAAGAGCCTAAATAGGTGATTCTCTGGGTTTTGACCAAATACTGAGCCGGGCACATCCAGAGTGAGACCACAGGCTGGGCAACAAAAGATGACCAGGGAAGAAAGAAAGACTTGTGGACCAATTAATGGGCCAAACAATGAGTGGCGCTCACAAAGATTGGGAGGCAACTGAAATCCACCCAGCCAGAACGAGGAGACCTCACTGAACCCACAGGGTGCGTGGTAGAGATCCTAGCAGAGGCTCAGCTGGCCCCAGCTACACGAGACCCATCCCAACACAGCTTAAAGACAAGCTTTAAAAATAGGAAGCAGGGGATGCCTAGGTGGCTCAGTCAGTTAAGCATCGGCCTTCAGCTCGGGTCATGATCCCAGGGCCTTGGGATCAAGTCCTGCATCTGGCTCGCTGCTCAATAGGGACCCTGCTTCTCCCTCTGCCTCTGCCCCTGCTCGTGCTCTCTCTCTCTCTCTCTCTCGCTCACAATCTCTCTCTCAAATAAATAAATAAAATATTTAAAAACAATAAAAATATGAAGCAGATTCATAAGTAACAAATGCCTGCCCTTTCCCCACCCAACATCCTAAAAAAAGACAACTTCTTGCTCTAATGTTCACAATGTCTACTATCTAATGTACTGAAGGTGAGCAAAAGTAAGAAAATGGCACCCTTAACCAGAAAGAAAACCAATCAATAGAAGCAGATCCAGAAATTATAGGGATGGTGAAAGTCATAGGAAAAGACTTTAAAAATAGTTCTAAGGATTTAAAGGACAGCATACACATATTAAAGGAACAAATAGGGAACTTCAATAGAGAGACAGAAAAAGGAGTTGGTAGGAATTACAAAACTGAAAAATACAATATCCAAAATAATTATTGATTGAATATTGTTATCAATAGATTAGACACTGCTGGAATAGTGAATTTGAAGACAGGCAGCAGAATCTATCCAAACTGAAACCTAGAAAGTAAAAAAAAAAAAAAAAAAAAAAAGGAAGAGAAGAAGAAGGCTTACCATCTGGGGAAACATATGGGACAACATTAGGAGAAAAAAAAGAAAAAGATATAAATTGGGGTATGAAAAAAATGTGAAGAAAAATTAGAAAAATATTTTTAACTGAATGATAATAAAAGCACGATATACAAAAGTCTGTGGATTGCAGCAATGCTTGAAGGGAAATTTATAGTTCATGCTTTTATTTGAAAAAGATAAGTTATTAAAAATAATGATCTAAGTTACCAAACTTAGAAAGCTAAGCTAAATATCAAAAACAAGTTAAACTCAAAATAATCAGAAGGAATGAATTAGTAAATATAAAGGGAGAAATGAATACAATAAAAAGCTGATAAATAATAGACAAATATCAGTGAAGTAAAAAGTTGGTTCCTTAAAAGGTTAATAAAATTGATAAACCCTTAATTAGACTGAGGGGGAAAAAAAAAAAACCCAAACAACAAGTTACCAACACCAAAAGTAAAAGAACATTGCAGATTGTATAACATTAAAATAGCATTAAGAGGATATTAAGAAAAATTTTATCCAATATGTTTGACAATTTTACAAAATGTAAAAATTCCTTAAAAGTAAAAAAATCACCAAAATGCATTCAAGAAGAAATAAAAAATTTGAACAACCCCATACATACCTATTAGATTTAATTAGTAATCAAAAACATATTCACAACTTAAATTAATAAATTGAAAACAAATGCAAACTAGATCCAGATTACTTCACTGTCGGATTTTTTTAATGTTCTTTTTAAATGTTTTATAACATAGAGAGGAGGAAACATTTTCCAACTCACTTTATGAGGCCAGCATAACCCTGATAACAAAACCAATAAAAGACAGTAAGGGAAGAAAGAATATCTCTCATGAATATTAGTGCAAAAATCCTTATCAAAATATTTGCAAGTTTAATCCCACAATATATAAAGAGGATGATACTTCATGATGAAATTGGGTTTATGACAGGAATGCATGGTTGGTTTAACATTCTAAAATTAATTAATGTAAATCATCAAATAAATATAATATGATCATGTTAATAAATGCAGAGAAAACATTTGAAAACAACTCAGCAACCATTCCTGATGAAAACCCTTAGAAAAGTAGGATTGGAAGAGAACTTCCTCACTAAATGGAAGTCACTTACAAAGAACCTACAGCTCACAACACCCTTAGTGGTGAAAACTTGAATACATTTCTCCTAAAATGGGGAACAAGGAAAGGATCGTCAATATCATCACCTCTATCCAACATTATTCTTTAGTTCCTGGTCAATGAAATAAAACAAAACAGATTAAAAAAAAAGAAGAAGAATATGGATTTGAAAGTAAATAGTAAAGTTTTTAATTAAACTTAATTTTGAGTGTAGAAAATGCTAAAAAGTCTACAAAAAATTATCAGAGTTAGTAAATGAGTTTAGGAAATTTGGCATATTCATTACCTATTGTTGCATAATAGTATCTCAAAATTAGCATTTATAACAACAAACATCTCTTATCTCATGGTTTTGCTGGTCAAAAGTAAGCACAGGTTAAGTGAGGGAGGATCCACTTGCAATCTCATTCATAGGGTTGTTGGCAGGATTCAGTTCCTCATGAACCGTGAGAGCTTCCATTTTTCTGCTGGTAGTATTTAGAGACTCCCTTGGTTCCTTACCATAGAATCCTCTCCATTCAACATATCCAGCAGATCAGCTGACTTCCATCAGAGCAAGTGAGCAAAATAAAGCAAGCCAGAATCAGCAAGAAAAAAGTCAGTCTTTTTGTAACCTAAATCCCATCCCTTTTGCCATATTGTATTTTTTAGAGAAATGATACTAGGTCCAGCCCACATACAGGGTAAGGGGATTATACGAGGATATGAATACTGGAAGAAAGGATCGTCAGTGGGGGTTATAAGAAGTTGTCAACTATATGCAAGTCACTATATAAAACACAATTGTATTTCTATGTACTAGCAACAAACAACTGGACAATGAAATTTTAAAAACACCATTTACTATGTCATTTAAAATACAAAATAGGGACAACTTTTACGAAACATATTTGAGACTTCCGCAATGAAAATCATAAACAACTACTGAGATAAATGAAAGAGAACCTAAATAAATGGAGAAGTATACCATGTTCATGCATGGGAAATGTCAACATTGTCATGATATTACTTTTTACCAAATTGATCTACAGATTCAATGCAATGCCAACCAACATTTCTGCAAGATTTTTGTAGAAACTGCAAACAGACTCTAAAACTTATATGGAAATGCAAAAGACCTAGAATAGCTAAAACAATCTTGACAAAGAAGAACAGAAATGGAAGACTTAAGCTATTTAATTTCAAGACTTAGTATAAGTTGAAGCGTGGCATTTCTGTAAAGATGGACAAATAGATAAACGGAGTCAAATGGAGAGACCAGAAATAGACCTACGCTTATATGACTTCTTGACTTTTGACCAAGGTGCCAAAACACCTTGACACCTTTCAAATAAAGGCTAAAACTTTAAAGCTTCTAGAAGAATACATAGAATATATATACAACTTAGAAATAAGGAAAGATTTAGAAATCACTGACAATTACAAAAAAAGATTGATAAAATGGAGTCATGTAAGCAATCTATATTTCAAAAGACATGGTTAAAAAATAAGTAAGCTACGTGCTGCGATAAAATATTTGCAATACATAAATCTTACAAAGAACTTGTGTCTAGGATCTACAGAGAACTACATTTCCCATGAAGTCAGTAATAAAAAGAACCTAAATATGAAACAGGCATTTCACAAGGTAGATACATAGTGGCCATGAAACAAATGAAAAGTGCTCAACCAGGACAATCCAGACTAAAACTACAAGGAGAGATCACAAAACACCCACTAGCATGGCTGACAGAAAAAAAAGACTGACCCCGCCCAATGCCGATAAAAATGTGGAACATCTAGAATACTTACACCTTTCTGGCAGGAGTGGAAAATATTACACACCAATTTGGAAATTTGTCTGCAAGTTTCTCACTAAATTAAACATAAACCTACATCTGACCTAGAGCTCATGCTTCTAGGTATTTACCTGTCTTTTGGAGTAGTCTCTTCCACACCTGTATCCATTACATTCATTAAAAGAATACATTGAGAAAAAAATTTCTATTGAATATTACAGACATTGCTTATTAGGCAGAAGACACAAAGGACTCCTATGAATTAATAGTAAAAAAAAAAAAAAACAAACAAAAAACAGAGAGAAAAGTGATTAAAAAAAAACAAACACGAAGAGGCAGGGGCGCCCGGCTGACTCAGTGGTTGGAGCACGTATGTGAATCTTGATCTCAGGGTCGTGAGTTCCAGCCCACATCAGGTGTAGGGGTTATTGAAATAAACAAACAAACCAACAAACAAACATGAACAGACAGTGCTCAGAAGAGACTATTTAGAAAGCTCTTCTAACTTAAGTGGAAATCAAGGAAATGCAAATTAAAACAAGATAGCGAGAATTTTAAAAGTCTAAAATACCTAATACCTAAATAACTAGTTTCAAACAATATCTGGTCTTGGCGATTATGTGGAAAATGGAAACTCATCTACTGAAAGAATTAGAATTGGTACAACCCCTTTGAAAAATAATTTGGCAGGATGCGGTGTACCTCAAGATAGCACACCCTTTAATTCAGCAATTCTACTCTTACCCCGAGGGGGCAAGGGGAAAAGCATGGGTGCACAGAAACCATGCCTAGAAATGTTCGTAACAGCAAGATTTGTAATGGAAAAACATTCTGGAAACACTTACACGCTCATTGGTATTAAAATGGATAATTCTGCATGTTCGCACCATAACGTAATAACCAGCAATGAAAATGAGTGAGCTAGAACTATCTGCAGCAATGGGGATATATCTCATAAATAACACTGAGAAGAAAAATTCCAAAAGCATACAAACTGTGTAATGATGACGTTGTGATGGGGCTGAAGTGGTAGTATGTTTTGTGTATGGATGGACAGATAAGTAGGTAGATGATAATTGATAAATAAACAGATGACACAAGACAACATAGTTACTAATAGCGAAGACTCTAGATCCCATCTCTTGGATTTGTACCCTAGTTCTGTAATTTGGTAACTGTGTGACTTTAGACAAGTTACTGTGTCACAGTTTTGTTATTTGTTAAGGAAGGATAATAGTAGTATCCCACTCATTGGGTTGTTACAAAGATTAACAATGAGTTCCTATTTGTAAAGCACTTAGGATAGTGTCTGTTGGAGTATCTGTATCTGTTAATAAATACAAATGGTAAATATCCAATGCCAGAGAATGGTCACTGGTGTGAGGAGAGAGAGAGCTGCAACTATATTTTGAATACCTTGTTTCTTAAACCGGATGGTGGATACACAGATATTATTATATTATTTCTCGATGGGCCAAAAATATTTCAAAATTTAAAAGGGGGCACCCAAATGATTTCAAACAGATTGTTAAGGTTGTAGAGAGAAAGACAAGTTATAATTAGAGGCTGATGTTATAATATATTTCAGATATCTGAGAGGAGAATCTTCCTTGAATGGGTAAGTCTAACTATTGCAACCTTCGATTTTGATGACATTGTCTAGAAGCAGCCCTAAACCTAGGGGACAAAGGCTTTGGCCTTGGAATGGGAAAACCTAAATTTCCCTCACATTTCTGCTGTTGATTCATTTTGCGTCTGCGGGCTAGTCTGTCTCCAGTGACATCCTCCTGCTTCGTTTTATTTATCTTTAGAATGGATGTCTCGTCTTCCACCTCTTTCAAATGGCGAGAACGGAACCATCTTTCCTTATCTTCGGCACAGGAGGGGGAGTTAGAATTCCCGTCCCCACCCTCCCCCTCTCCCTTTCACTAACGAGCAAAGGAGTTTATTTTAATGAAGTCTGTGAAAAATGTTTCATGCTTGAAAGCAACCCTTTCCCTTTACTTATGACAGCTTCGCTTCTGAGCGTAAGCTAAAAAGTAGGAAAATCCTATGTGGTTTTCAGAATGTACATACGCGCATATGTGCTGTGCTTTCAAAAATTTCTTTGTTAGCGAGTCTATTGTGCACACAAGCAGGAGCAGTCTAGACCCTCAGAAGGCGAGATGCACAAGCAAAGTTGTCTTCTAATTTCCCAATTGTTTGCTCTCGATTGCTCACACTCCAGAAAATAGTGACAACAGCATGACGGAGACAAGTGACGCCCTTGGTGTGTATGTACTGTTGCGTTTTTGAGAAAGCAGGTGTGATTGTTGACTCCCTGTTGTGCCCCATTTCAGACTCCCAGCCTATGGTTCATCTAAAAACAGAGCAAGAAACAAAGTAACTGCTTACCCTTTTCCATGCCACTAGAAATTAATCCTGGTAACCAAGAGGTCTGACCTTTTAGGCCTCGTTCATTGGAAAATAAAAAGTGTCCTCTGCCCAGCTGGTATGCTAATGGCATCTACTCAAGCTCTTCTCCTCATTATAAGGGAAGAAAATATTTGACTTGCAAGATCCTGGCTCATCCCTTCTTCTGGTTCCTCACAGTCAGCATGGCGGGCCCCCGTGTGCCTCTGGTTGACTGACAGACTTGAGCTCCCATCTCAAAAGAGGTTCAATAAAGCTCAGAGCTTATTTTGTCAAGCATGGGTGCATTTTCTTTTTAAGCCCTCATACACTCGAAGGGGAATTTAATCCTTGCATTTCTGATTGTTTACACTAAAGAGTTGTGTTGTGAGAGCGATTTGATGTCCAGGAGACTGAACATTTTAATAAAACTTTGTGCAAAACATTTTCTCTCAAAACAGAAAGCTAGATTTTTGCTGTGTATAAATAAACATGAATCACCAATGGGCCTAGAACTCCTACCTAACCTGGAGATTCTGGACGAAGTCTACACTTAACCAATCAATCTGTTTTTCATCTAATTGTTTCCGATGAGTGTAACGGCTGTCTACATGAATGCCATTTCTCCTTGTGCAGATGATGAACGCGGCTCTATAGCAAGGAAGACACAGCATCACATGGACAGTTTGCGGGATTCATTCATTCTTCAAACATTTATTGGGCACTCACAAGTGACCACTGGACAGCGGTACCAGCATGAGGAAGACTCAGTTTTGTATTCAAGGAGTCCATGGTCTGGGTCAGAAGACAGATTTGTAAACCAATTATAGTTGACCCTGGAGTTAGGGGGACCGACCTCGACCACCCTGCTCCCCGCCCCCCACAGCCTGCCCTGAGCTTTTGTGCTCTCACACCTTTAACTCACAGATCCAAGTGCCAAATCATCCTTTTTCTGATCTCCTTTCAGCAGAGCTGAGGCGGGCAATATTTTCAGAAGGAACTTCATTTGGAAAAGCCCCTCCACAGAAAACACAAAAGGAGAAAGGGACAACAGCAAAGAAAATATAGAAACCAGTGAAAAAAATTATGCTTACAAAATATAGATTTTGTGTCCTATGACGGCCAACGTTCCTGCCAGACCCACAACCATTTCTTAGGCTCTTTGCTCTCTCATTCTCTTCCCTACCCCTTGAGATGATTCCAGGCTCACGGATGAGGGGGAAACAGTGTATGGTCCGTACTGCAGATGGGAGATCCTTGTGGTATGTACAGGCTTTAGGCTCTCCAGGGAGTCAACATCTTTGAAGAAACAGTCTCCCCCGGAGACACTCTCTGGGTCCCCATGGGGATCGTGGCACAATAACAGAGCCTCGGCAGACTGAGTCGGGTTATGCTGTGAGTGTTTCCCCCATAGCTGAGAACACGAGAGCCCATGTTGCAGCAAGGACCCCGCCCTCCATCCTCCCTATTCCCACCCAGATTCAGATTCAGACCTTTGCTACCTCTTGTTCAAACTTTTGGATGGGTCTAGTCTACAAGCGTCATGGCAACTTCTTTTTAAAATAGTTTAGCTCCAACCTGATCATCTTTCTCCATCCGTCTACCAGATTGAGAATTTTTCAACCTGGTGGTCAGTGCCAGCCCGCCTCCCCAGCTGTAGATCCTTCACACACGAGCTAGGCTTTAGTAAGACCACAGTAACTATACGTACCATTTCCTAAACGTGCCCCTGTCCATGTTCATATGGATACTTGCCTGGGGAAATCCCCTGTTTCTTCAATTGAATGGGTTGAAAATCCTAGCTATCCTTATAAATCCATCCCAGAATCATTGACTTGGTGAACTCTTCATTTTTCCTTTGATACTTATTTTACTAATTTGTAGTGGAGTTTTTAAAATACATCTCTCATCCCCCACTTACCTCACTCCCTTCCCCAGACTAAATTATAAGTAATTGAAGACAGGAATAAAATACCTTATAGATCAGTGTGGAGACCAAAAAATGTAAATTGCAAGCATGGGGATTAGCACATGGTAAGCACTCCACAAATGTCCTCAGGGTTTGGAGCGCTGATTGTAGAGTCAGACAGAACTGGACATGAATCCTGACTCCACCCCTGACTAGCCCGGTGACCTTGAGCACTTAATGTCACAGAGCCTCAGCTGTCTCATCTGCAAAAAGGGGTTACTTACCACCATTCCTTCTTCATGGTGTCTTGAGAATAAATTAGATGGTTGATTAAATTCAATCATAGATATCAAAATATTTAGTCCAGCACTAGGCACTTAGTGATTTCATAATAAACCTATGCTATCATTATGGAGCCTAGAACGGTGCCTTGCATATGAAAGCCCTTAAGGGAGATTTGGGTTGGAGGTTTGTGCCTTAGATGAAAATATTTCCCTGTAATATGCGAATTCAGATTCTGGCCAGGGTTCCCAACTCTCCCTTATACCCCCGGCTCTCTCTGTGGGGGAGGACATCTCTTCTTCCCACCCTGCTCTCTAGGACTTTGCTCTGAATGGATCCCTGCCCCGCTCCCCCCCACCAGTGTGCTCTCTGAATGGCAGATGGCCTGCTGTAGGACACGCTGCTAGACTGCCCCCCTCCAATGC
Organism: Martes martes; assembly: GCF_963455335.1. Classification (NCBI taxonomy): domain Eukaryota; kingdom Metazoa; phylum Chordata; class Mammalia; order Carnivora; family Mustelidae; genus Martes; species Martes martes. The sequence goes on from NC_137890.1 coordinate 184,320,893, forward strand.
GCTCACTATGGCTTTCTGGGGAGGATAAGGTGGAAGGACATTCAATTTTTCTGACTTACCTGAGTTTCTACCATTTGGAGCTACATGGGGGGACTTTGCAGGGGAGGATATTTGTACATGCAAATCAACCTATTTGAAGTTGATTCGATTTAAGTGGAAGATTGGATACTATTGCAGATACTAATAAAGGAAAGAAAAGGAAGCCTGGTTCTGTTGTCAGTCTGAGAGGATCCATGCCACTCATTGCAACCAGGACTCGAGAAGCTGCCCTAACCAGTTGCTTTGCAGGCGGGCCCTGATTTCCAGCCCTAGAGCACCAGACATACATTTCCTGTGGATATTAACCAGCCATCCGATTGACAGTCTCAGTTTCCATGTCTGTTCTGTGGCGAGAGCACGCAGTACGCTGCAGGAAGCCGATTGATTATTTGCAAGTGGGATACACAATACCATCTCTAGTCCTCCCACCACAGCTGAAATCCAATTCCATCAGCTGGCTTGGATTTGGACGGGAAATGAAAGTCACATTTTGGAAAAAGTGGGATTGATTCAACATGTTTCGACTGATGTTTATGCAAAAAACAAAACCAAAAAAACCCCCAAAACAACAACAAAAAAACCTAGTTGTGGAGACATCCCCAGAGGATCTATTCCTGATGATCAATCCCAAGGAATCCCAACTGTGTCCATGAATTTAGTAATTTTTTTGTAAATTTTTAGTAAAGTTTGATGACTCTCATAGACCCTCAGTTTTCTTATCTATTGAAAGAGATAATTATGTACCACATGGTGTTGTTTTAAAGATTAATTTGGATAATAGATGCAGAGGCGAATTACCATGAAGCTAATGAAGATTAAGCCCCTCATTTGCGTGGATGCTTTTCAAGACCTCGTACCTAACTTTATATTTGGAATTTTGCATCCTTTTTCTCAAAGAGGGTGCAAATCCTGTAAGCTTTAAAATCCACAAACCTGGGTCCGCTCCTGTGTGGTCGTACAGGGTAAGTGCTCAGATGGCAAGAGGCAGGGGGTGTGGTCAGCAGCACAGCTGGGGAGTCTTGCTGGAGACTTCGACCTTTTATTGTTTGCTAAGCATCAGAGTGCCTCAACTAATAGGGCTTGAAAGGGATCTAGCAAAATATCCTCTAAAACCATGAGTTGATCATGGCGTAAACTGTCACCTCATTTAGTGGGAACTGTGTCGTGACTGCAAAATGTTCCAGAGGGACTTGACCTCTCACGGGCAAATTGCAAGCACAGCGACCGGTGGGAGAGAGACACGGGGGCAGGTGCCTCTCAGATCCCTTGCGGCTAGCTGCCTACAGGGCCAGCCGCAGCTCCGCTTCTGCAGAGCCTGTGTGAGAGCTGGGACAGTCCCAGCCTGGCGTGTATAAGGGACATCATACCTTTCGACAGGCAGCCTCTGCTCCAGTGGCTTTTCTCAGGCAGATGCGCGGAGAATCATTTTCAACCCCCGCCCTCTCCCTTCTTCCTCCTCTTTCCTTCCCCCTCCCCTTCTCCTTCTTATCCTCCTGCTTTTCTTCCTCTCCTTTCTCTCTTCCATTTCATGAATCATGATACAAATTTCAATCCAAGATAAAAATGTACTTTATTTCACCCTCTCGGCTGTGATTAAGTTCTGTCCACAGCAAGGACATTGCCGTTTCCATGGGAACCCATACACTCTAAAGCCGAGGAGGATGGCGGTGTACAGAAGTAGAAAGAAGGCAGAGAGGTTTGCTAGTGTTGCTTTCCACCCATTATGGAGGAAACAGGACTGCGGGACCCAGGGGTTGCGGAAGAATTTACCAGGTCGCTAAATCCTATGCCCCCCTCCAGAAGAGCCCACAAAACAATCCTGGAAAGAAGCAAATGTCCTTTATTGAAAAAGGCCCAGGACTGATTCCGCAATCGCCTTTGAAAAGGCATTCAGCTGTTATTTTTTAAAGACAATTATTCAGCAAACGATTTGAGCAATGTCTGGATGCCAGAGCCCATCCTGTCAGAACCCAGAAGAGACAGCTGCTGGTGTGAACGAGCTTTTCAGCTTTGCCGAGGCAGAGACCCAGCCTCGTTCACCTTTTCATTCCAAAGCCACAGCGTTCCACCTTTGCTGGGTTTAATCCCACCAAGCACTCTATCAAAGCACCCAGGACCTACCAAAATAAGAGGAACAAAAATCTCTTCTCTCCCTTTTTACAGTGTTCTCATTATTCCAGCCTTCCTATAATTATCATCGACAGCATTTCTACTGGTTTTAAGCATACAAAATTGCTCAAGAGGTAGTGTTAGAGTGAATGTTAATGCCAAAGCTCTGGCAGAGAAGCCGACAGTAGCAATTCTCTGGTAGCTGACAGTGGCCGCGGGAGCCCAGGAAGAGCTGTTCGAGAGGGATGGCCACAGAGCCAAGGGTCAGGAGGTGGTTAGGGTAATCGGTCACATGATTCAGGTCCAGGAAAAGGGAAAGACGTTCTGCTCTTAAACGGGGCAGGCGGCATCCTGCACACAGGTGTCGGGCCGTGAGCAGAGGATGCTAAGAAGTTATTTGTCAGGAAGGGTCCTGGCCTGGCCAGGAGCATTTTCCCCAACACTGAAGCCACAGCTCACGATAGACTTTGGAGCCCTGGGTCTCCCCGGTCAAGGCTTTACCCAACAGCACCAAGGAGCTGACCATGCTTGGAGAGTCACGTGGGTCGCCTCGACTTGGGTGTTGTCTTGGGCAAGGAAGGCACTCTGAGCCTCAATTTTCTTATTAAAAGTGGGTGATACTATCTACATCAAATCTGAGATTAGCTGAGAAGTGGACAAGCCTTTCAGTGTGGTGCTGGACATGGCCAATGAAAATTGGTTAATAAATAATGGATATTATTGGTAATCTGTCATTCTGCCCTCCGAATGAAGCCTCCACACCCCCCCCACGACCCCCAGGAAGCCGGCTCAGCCTCCTCCTGTAGCACCTGTGGCTTCAACTGGGAACGGGACCTCTCACACGTACACACCCCTCCCTCTTTCCATTTCAGCTTCCTCGGGGGGCAAATCGGAGCCCCGGGCCGACGGGGTGTCAGCAAAGCCTGGAGCAGGTTTGACTCGGGCAGGAGGGAAGGACGGCGGTGGCCTGCTTTACTCCCTCCCCGTGCCGCCCCGTAACGCAGAGACAGCTGCCTTGCATCTCTCGGTCAAGGGCGGAAGCCGGTCGGCAGCTGGTATGGAAACAAACTGGGACAGGCACTGTCCTGGCCACCTCCTCCCCTTTCTTGCTGCTTGAGCGCTTCTGGAGCAGAGACGTCAGCCCCGAAAGTGCCGAGACCCCCGGCCAATGCCAGCCGCCCTCCAGGTCTGCGCTACTTGTCAGGAGGGAAAGAACCCACTGCCGGTTGGGTTTTCTTGCAGTGGAAACATTTCTGACACAGGCTTGGCACCCACCGGTCATGTGCATGGGTGTGGAGTTGCCCGCCACGGACCCGCCCTGCCCTCCCCTGCGCCTGCAGCCTCAGCCTCTCTGCCCCCCCAAACTGTACTCCGCGACACCCTCCGAACTCCCCCCTGCCCTCCCCTTCTCCCCAAATCGCAATCTGTTCCTCCTCCAGACAGATTCAGGGTTTTATTTATTTATTAGAGAGAGAGAAAGAGAGCATGAGCTGGAGGGAGGGGAGAGGGAGAGAGGGAGAAGCTGACTCCCCTGCTGAGCCGGGAGCCCACAAGGCTCAAACCCAGGACCCGAGGATCATGACCTGGGCGAAGGCAGACCCTTAACCGACGGAACCACCCAGGCGCCCCTTCCAGACAGATTTTAAGACAGAAGACCATCTGCGCCTCTGCAACGAAGCACCAGCGGGCCTCCTCCACGGTCCATGGTCTAAAGCCCAGATTCCTCAGCGCGGCGCATTAAGCGTCCTCAGCCTCTCCAGCGTCATCCTTCCCGAGCCCCTTCCTCCGTCCCAGACACACAGAACCTACTTACAGCTTCCCTCGGGCCTAGTCCAGCTGCTCGCCTACGTCTGCCGGCTCCACGGCCCATTCCCTTCCTTCTGTCCCACCCTCTGGCTGGGAGAGCTCCCCCCGCTGACGCGCACACACTCATCTTTCAAAGCTGAGTCCAAACAGCTTTGTCTAAAGAGCCTTCTGCGAAGCCTCCTCAGGTCCTGCTCTGCCGGGACCACAGCCCTCCCCGGACGTCCGTCGGCCGATCCTTCCGGTTTGCGGCACCATCTGCCCATCGCTCTGCCTCCCGCCGCACTGGGGGCTCCTGGGGGGCGCGACGCGAGTCTGGATCACCTTTGTGAAGGCCTGCGCTGGTGGCATTTCCTGGTCCCCAGCAAGACCTGACTAAGGGCCTTTGTTGAAGGAGTTGTCAACTGATGAAAAGCGCCCAAGCCCAAATCAAGTCCATACAATGAGATGTGGCCGTCAGCTGGGGCCACTCCGGTGAGGATGCTGGCGGCCCCACTCTTGTCAAACAGATCACAGGTGTCTGGGGAACCCGCTGCCCGACAGGGCCAGGGCTGAGTTCCCATCTTCAGGGGCCCCGCTGGGAATCCTGAGGTTCAGGGCATGGAAGCAACTGTGGGAGACAGACCCAAGAATGTGCCCCCCACTCCTGCCCTGAGACCAGGTGGGCCCCAGGGAAATGTATTTTGGGGGACCTTTGACTAGATAAGTAATTTGATTATAAAAATATATCACAAAACTCATGGGTCCATGTAAGGTACAGTAATTTAGTGATGAGGGTTTTGACTAATGGATAAAGAAGAGGCACTTACGTCTTTCTCTACAGGCCAGTCAGTGCACGGAGAATCTTCATAACGTCCAGACGCCATCTTTTCCTGCTCAAGGCCACGAACCACCTCCTCATGTTCTTAACTGTCAAATCTGCAGGTCCTGGTGAATTTTTGTGTCTTTCACCACAGATAAAGACAGTAATGCCATTATTACCCGTGATGATACTGCTCTTTAGGGCAGTTTGTATTGAAACAGTGTAGACTTTGGGCTCTGCAGTTCCCTAACACCAACTATTTAATATCGGTCCCAGAATCGCTTCTGACGCTGCATCACGCGGCTTGCCCCCGTGAAGACTCACTTCGCTAGCTCTCTCCCGGGTTGTTTCTGTGCCTCATTGATGGTGACCAAACATGCAAGTCTTGCCCAGAGTATGAGGGAAAAACGTGAACAGTGATTTATTTTCTGGTCGTATCAAGTTTTCCTTTTGGAATTTCATTGCGTATGCATAGTATGCTCTTTCTCTTAGGCTACAATCACTGAATTTCTAGACTGTATCTCTCTTGATGTTGATGTAGCCCAGCACACCATCACCAGAGAGTGAGAAAGGCAACAAGGCTGTAGCTGAGGCAGAAGAGAAATCCTGTTCCTTCAAGGAATGCTGGTCCTTCACGAAGACCGGCCCTGGAGATCAAGACATCATCATATCCGTTGGAGGCAGGAGAGTGTATCACTCAGAAGGGCCCGTTGGGCTGTGGAACAGCAGCCTCAAAAGCTCTTGGAGCACAGAACAGGCACCCTTGAGGGCCTGTCCAATGGGTGGCACAGAGTTCACAGAAAGGGTAGGGGCACTGTCCTGGGTGTCCACAGCAGAGGGGGCGCATAGAATCGAGGACACCAGAGCCATGTCTCCCCTATGTGGGGGCTACAGACCAGTGGCACTGTGGTCAGTGCACAGGAAGGCGAGAGCCAACTCGGCCCCACAGATGTAGCTCAGGCCCAAGAATGGGCAGTGGACCATCCAGAGTTCAGAGCCCTGCTGTGTTCTGTGCCCAGCATCTATGAGAATCACCCCAGATCAGCAGTCAGGAGCATACCGGTAGCCCAGGCTTATGTGTATGAAAGAAGTACCTTGCAGTCCAGTGGCTGTGACCTGCTGGCCTGGTGGCCCTCCGAGAGCCTCTTGGGGTACAGGCTGGGACAACTGCCAAAACAAGAAACACAAAACCTTTCAAGGCTTCTGGTGGAAGCCCCACACTTGACCGGGGATGGCCGGTTGGGGAGCACCCGAATGAGGAACAGGGGAGATGGCTTCAGGGTGCTCAGCTCGGATGGTACTGCCCCTTCCAGCTGGTGTCTTGAATTGGAGCGGGGCATCCTCTGAGGAAGGTTTGCCGAAGTGTGTGGTCCTCTGAGGCTTGGAGTGGAGCAGGCCACTTGCCCAGGTCAGAGGTCACACTGGCCGGTGGCGGGGAGACCCTGACAGTCCTAATGAGATAAGCCCCTGCTCCTTTCATGGAAGTGCAGTTAGAGCTTCTGCGCAGAAATTTCTAGTCAGATCTAGAAACGATGGAGGAGGGCAAGAGGAGATCTTCTGTAACTTCCGTCAGGGAGAATAACAGCCTTGAAAGAACGTAGCTCCTCTACTCAGAGATGATAGTACTAAAGCATAAGGGGCTGAATGGAAACTCCCACAGGAGGCCCAATAACCCTCATCACAAAGGCCCTATAATTATCCAAGGGAGACCATGATTTCCTTCAAGGAGTTTTGAATTCTGGTTTCTCCACCAAGTCCTATTGAAAATCAGTGAGCCATAAATCACGAACTCAACGCACTCAAGGAGATGCGAAAATCCCACGCAGAGAAATGGGCGAGGCAACAGGCAGGCGATGTAGACTCCACACCGGATCGGCCCTCCTGAGAGGGCAGCTTGCCATTCGCCCGTGGGGTGAGCAGTGAAGAAACCTGCCTTGCCTTTGTGGGAACTGTCCCGGTCTGCTGGGTTAAGGTGGTTCAAAGGGCTCCCACCTGCTCCAGCAGAGTGATCCCAAACATTTCCTTGCATACCTGCAGACACGGCATTTACCTTCCAGGAATCAAGTGGAGTCATTTAGATGAAGTGATAAATGAGAGTCAAGACCCAGGAGGACACGGGAGCCTGTTGACGGGGTTTACCGTCTGAATACACGAATCCCTTGCTAAGCACCGGCTTCCATTCCTAAAACACCTCGACTGGAGGATTTGCAGAATCACCTACAAAAGAGAGGAACTCGTGGAAAAGCAACCAAAATTGGTGCTAAGTATCATTGTCAACCTGGAAAAAAAAAAAAAAAAGACAAGCAAAACTCTTGATTTATTGATAGTTAAAATTTTCTCCAGGAAGGTAACTTTGTCTTGAATCATCGATTTTTCAGGAAACATTGGTCTAAAAACCTACCTATTGAGAGAGAGTTTACCAAAAGAGTTTTATGCTTGAAAGGCTATATGCTTTTTTAAAAAGATTTTATTTATTTATTTATTTGAGAGAGAGAGAGAGAGACAGAAGGGAGAGAGCACACACACTCCTGTGGGTGCAAGCAAGAGGAGGGGCAGAGGGGAAGGGAGAGGGAGAGAGGGAATCCCAAGCAGACTCTGCGCGGAGCCCAGCTCGGGGTTCCATCTCACCACACTGAGATCAAGGGTCAGACACTTAACCGACTGAGCCACCCAGGCACCCCAAGTCTATATTCTTTTTAAACTTTCAAACTTGCCTCTATTGACATAAAATATAATGTGTTTTAAACCTGCTTTGGCTTATTTTTTTTTTTTTTTGAAAGACTCAAATTGTACATGTAATGTCACCAAGTGGGTTTTTCTGGTACTTATTGTGAGGGGGGCAGATAGAGGTATTACTCTTTCATCCACGTAAGGTGGGAAAGGTGTGAGACAAATGTACTTTCCCTTCATGAACTAACTTAATCATCCAACAGAACTGTTTACAAACTATGAGTTGAACCAAAGGAGCATGAAATAAAAATTTGGAGGTTAAAAAATTTTTATGTAGAAATAGAGAATAGAATTACCTTTGAACTATGGTTCATAATGGTTGTATGTATCCTGACTAGTTACTGCTAACACATATAATGCCTGTGTGAGACTTAGGAAAATGTTCCCTTCCTCTGGTTTGGAGGTGGTTTCAGACTGGTGCAAAGCCCCACTGGCTGCTTTGCCTGGGCACCCCCTTCAGTGCACAACCAACACAAATGTACATGGCAATCCTGATCCTGACAACTCCTTAGGATTTCTCCTGCGCAGCTAGCCCCACCCCAGGTTCAGCTCTCTTTCTCTTGGAGTATTGCTGCTTGCAACCCTCACTGTGAATCTAGGAACCGTTATTTTCCCTTGTATCCCTGGAACCTGACACAGATTAGGCACTCAACAGATAGTTGTTGGTTGAAAGAGTAAGAAAATTAAAAAATGATCGATGCAATAAAAAAAAAGTTGCAAGTGAAGGGCTATGGGAAAACACAGGTAACTGTCAAAAACATTTTGTGTCATATCTAAATATTAGAAAACCTTGTCATTCTTGGCATCGGTTACTCCACATGACAATATACTGCTGAATGCTGAAATGGTTAACTCAGAAAAGAGTATAAAGTGACCCTGGAAACAGGGACAGATAGTTAAGTGTTAATTTCTAAGGGTGGGGAGCACGGAAGTCCAGAAATCAAGGAGCTCAGGACAAGAAGTCTGCTTTGCTGATTATCTTTTTTCATCTCATGAGTGGTTAGTATCACGCTTTGAAAGAGTGTGATTTAGGGCTTGGTAGCAATCAGTTGCAGAACACCATTATGCTAACATTTCTAGGGGAAAAAAGTTTTAGGAACTTGCTCTTTAGAATTTTTCAAAAGTCAGTTGGAGCCTACACATGGAATTCAAAGCCAGTCTAGTTGGTGCGCATCTTTCCCTTCCTTTTCTAATTTTATCACCCCGAATTGGGTATCCTGAGATGTGGACAGCAGAAAGAACTTGGGACAGACACTGACAAATAGGGGGGAGACAGGCACTGGTAGATAGATAAATCCGATGGCCTCGAGCCTTGCGTTTCTTGTTTCTATGACGCCATGGAGAATCAGGTGGCCCGGTCCTTTGTGTAGAAAAGGAGGTTTCGTTTTGGTGGAAAAGCAGCAAATGGCATCGATTGCAGCAACTGGAGTCCAGGATGGGTCCTTCCTAGCAGACCTGGGGCTCGGGGGCCAGCCTGGGATGGCAGCTGCCCCGCGGCGGGGGAGGGGGCCTGCGGCCAGCAGCCTCCCCCAATCCTCTCCTGCACACAGCACAGGGACGGAATTTTAAAGGAGTAACGTGCTGTTAAACCCTTCCAGCCGTTTAAGCCAGAACATGCAGTACCTTTCACAGAGGGACCCTCACTTAACTTTCTGAAACTAAAGGTGCACATGCATTCAACTCACGGGTCGGCGGCCACTCCGGCTGTTGAAATACCGACTTTACAAAAGGAACCTTGGCATAACCAGGTTGTTTGTTTGTTTAAAGCTGTTCATTTCCCCTCATGAGGCAGAAGGTGCACGTCTCTTCGCTTTAAACTGGTTCCATGTTCAGCCAGGCTCCGGGAAGAATGAAATATCATTAACAAGATTTACCCAAGAGCTACCCAAACAGAAAAACGACGGGCGCCGCGATCTGTTTCGCAGGAACGAGGCTGAATCAAACATCTGTTGGGCTTTCCTCCCCTCCCTCTCCCCTCCCTGATGCTTAATGACATCTGAAGTGCTTCAGCTTTACACATTCCTTCACTAATTAAATTCCTGCAAAGCTGTCTCATGAATCAGGTGCTTTGTGGAGCAGAAGCACAGCCCCGGCCTGTGCGGCGTCGCCGGGGCCTGCCTAAGCCCAGGTAGGAGCCGCCACACCCGCCGCCCGCTCTGCTCCATTTTCAACAAGGTTCTAAGAGTTCTGCTTCTCCCAAAGATCGTCCTTTGTTTTCTTCTTACTGTTCTGCCAAAACTAAATTGACGGGAATAGAGAATCGAGGAGTTAAGTTGTACGGATAAAGATGGGAGCATGGGGGGAGGAGTCAAGATGGCGGAGAAGTAGCAGGCTGAGACGACATCGGGTAGCAGGAGATCAGCTAGATAGCTTATCTAACCATTGTGAACACCTACAAATCCAACGGGAAATCAAAGAGAAGAAGAGCAACAATCCCAGAAACAGAAAATCGATCACTTTCTGAAAGGTAGGACCTGCGGAGAAGTGAATCCAAAGCGACGGGAAGATAGACCCCGGGGGGAGGGGCCGGCACCCGGCAAGCGGCGGAGCGACGGAGCACAAAATCGGGACTTTTAAAAGTCGGCTCCACTGGGAGACATCGCTCCAGAGGCTAAACTGGGGGGAAACCCAGGCGGGGTCAGCATAACCCCAGGACCCGCAGGGTCACAGAAGGACTGGGGGTGTCTGAGTGCCACAGAGCTCGCAGGTATTGGAGCGGGGAAGCCGGCTATAGCGACAAAGCCGAGGAGTGAGCTCTAAGCCCAGGGTTACCTTGTGCCGGTCGCAGGCTGGGTGGGCTCGGAGCGCGGCCGGAGGCCACAGAGACAAAAGCGACCCGGCGCTTTTCTCCAGCTCCAACAATTGACTGCTTTCCTCGAGGCGCGACCGCAAGCCAGGGAGGCGGGACTGTTGGGCGCTTTGCTCTGAGAGCGCACTGAGGAGCGGAACCCCAAGCTCTCGGCTCCTCCGGGCGGGAGACTGGGCGGCCGCCATCTTCATTCCCGTCCTCCGGACTCTACGGAAAGCGCTCAGGGAACAAAAGGTCCCGAAAGCAAACCCGAGCGGATTACTTAGCCCCGCCCCTGGCAAGGGCGGTGCAATTCCGCCTGCGGCAAAGACACTTGAGAATCACTACAACAGGCCCCTCCCCCAGAAGATCAACAAGAAACCGATCCAAAACCAACTTCAGTCACCAAGAACAGCGGAATTCCACAGCAGGAGAAAGCAAATCCTACCTGGACAAAATGACAAGGCGGAAAAACTCACCTCAGAAAAAAGAACAAGAGGCCGTACCGAAGGCTGGAGACCTAATCAATACAGACATAGGTAGCATGACAGATCTAGAGTTCAGAATGACAATTCTCAAGGTTCTAGCCGGGCTCGAAAAAGGCATAGAAGATATTAGAGAAACCCTCTCCGGAGAGATAAAAGCCCTTTCTGGAGAAATAAAAGAACTAAAATCTAACCAAGTTGAAATCAAAAAAGCTATTCATGAGGTGCAATAAAAAATGGAAGCTCTCACTGCCAGGATAAATGAGGCAGAAGAAAGAATTAGTGACATAGAAGACCAAATGACAGAGAATAAAGAAGCTGAGCAAAAGAGAGACAAACAACTACTGGAACACGAGGAGAGGATTCGAGAGATAAGTGACACCATAAGACGACACAACATTAGAATAATTGGGATTCCAGAAGAAGAAGAAAGAGAGAGGGGAGCAGAAGGTATATTGGAGACAATTATTGGAGAGAATTTCCCTAATATGGCAAAGGGAACAAACATCAAAATCCAGGAGATGCTAAGAACGCCCCTCAAAATCAATAAAAATAGGTCCACACCTCGTCACCTGATAGTAAAATTTACAAGTCTTAGCGACAAAGAGAAAATCCTGAAAGCAGCCCGGGAAAAGAAGTCTGTAACATACAAGGGTAAAAACATTAGATTGGCAGCGGACCTATCCACAGAGACCTGGCAGGCCAGAAAGAACTGGCATGACATATTCAGAGCACTAAACGAGAAAAACATGCAGCCAAGAATACTATATCCGGCTAGGCTATCATTGAAAATAGAAGGAGAGATAAAGAGCTTCCAGGACAAACAAAAGCTGAAAGAATTTGCAAACACCAAACCAGCTCTACAGGAAATATTGAAAGGGGTCCTTTAAGCAAAGAGAGACCCTAAAAGTAGTAGATCAGAAAGAAGCAGAAACAATATACAGTAACAATCACCTTACAGGCAATACAATGGCACTAAATTCATATCTCTCAATAGTTACCCTGAATGTTAATGGGCTAAATGCCCCAATCAAAAGACACAGGGTATCAGAATGGATAAAAAAACAAAACCCATCAATATGCTGCCTACAAGAAACTCATTTTAGATCCGAAGACACCTCCAGATTTAAAGTGAGGGGGTGGAAAACAATCTACCATGCTAATGGACATCAGAAGAAAGCTGGGGTGGCAATCCTTATATCAGATCAATTAGATTTTAAGCCAAAGACTATAATAAGAGATGAGGAAGGACACTATATCATACTCAAAGGGTCTGTCCAACAAGAAGATCTAACAATCTTAAATATCTATGCCCCTAACATGGGAGCAGCCAACTATATAAACCAATTAATAACAAAATCAAAGAAATACATCGACAGTAATACAATAATAGCAGGGGACTTTAACACTCCCCTCACTGAAATGGACAGATCATCTAAGCAAAAGATCAACAAGGAAATAAAGGCCTTAAATGACACACTGGACCAGATGGACATCACAGATATATTCAGAACATTCCATCCCAAAGCAACAGAATATACATTCTTCTCTAGTGCACATGGAACATTCTCCAGAATAGACCACATCCTGGGTCATAAATCAGGTCTCAATCGGTACCAAAAGATCGAGATCATTCCCTGCATATTTTCAGACCACAATGCTCTGAAGCTAGAACTCAATCACAAGAGGAAATTTGGAAAGAATGCAAATACATGGAGACTAAACAGCATCCTTCTACAAAATGAATGGGTCAACCAGGAAATTAAAGAAGAATTGAAAAAATTCATGGAAACAAATGATAATGAAAACACAACAGTTCAAAATCTGTGGGATACAACAAAGGCAGTCCTGAGAGGAAAATATATAGCAGTGCAAGCCTTTCTCAAGAAACAAGAAAGGTCTCAAATACACAACCTAACCCTACACCTAAAGGAGCTGGAGAGAGAACAACAAAGAAAGCCTAAACCCAGCAGGAGAAGAGAAATCATAAAGATCAGAGCAGAAATCAATGAAATAGAAACTAAAAAAACAATAGAACAAATCAACAAAACTAGGAGCTGGTTCTTTGAAAGAATTAATAAGATTGATAAGCCCCTGGCCAGACTTATCAAAAAGAAAAGAGAAAGGACGCAAATAAATAAAATCATGAATGAAAGAGGAGAGATCACAACCAACACCAAAGAAATACAAACAATTATAAGAACATACTACGAGCAACTCTATGGCAACAAATTTGACAACCTGGAAGAAATGGATACATTTCTAGAGATGTATAAACTACCACAACTGAACCAGGAAGAAATAGATAACCTGAACAGACCCATAACCAGTAAGGAGATTGAAACAGTCATCAAAAATCTCCAAACAAACAAAAGTCCAGGACCAGACGGCTTCCCAGGGGAATTCTACCAAACATTTAAAGAAGAATTAATTCCTATTCTCCTGAAACTGTTCCAAAAAATAGAAATGGAAGGAAAACTTCCAAACTCATTCTATGAGGCCAGCATCACCTTGATCCCAAAACCAGACAAGGATCCCACCAAAAAAGAGAATTACAGACCAATATCCTTGATGAACACAGATGCGAAAATTCTCACCAAAATACTGGCCAATAGGATCCAACAGTACATTAAAAGGATTATTCACCACGACCAAGTGGGATTTATTCCAGGGCTGCAAGGTTGGTTCAACATCCGCAAATCCATCAATGTGATACAATACATTAATAAAAGAAAGAGTAAGAACCATATGATACTCTCAATAGATGCTGAAAAAGCGTTTGACAAAGTGCAGCATCCCTTCCTGATTAAAACTCTTCAAAGTGTAGGGATAGAAGGCACATACCTCAATATTATCAAAGCCATCTATGAAAAACCCACCGCAAATATCATTCTCAATGGAGAAAAACTGAAAGCTTTTCCGCTAAGGTCAGGAACACGGCAGGGATGTCCGTTATCACCACTGCTGTTCAATATAGTACTAGAAGTCCTAGCCTCAGCAATCAGACATGCCTTTAAAAGAAATTAAAGGCATCCAAATCGGCAAAGAAGAAGTCAAACTATCACTCTTTGCAGATGATATGATACTATATGTGGAAAACCCAAAAGGTTCCACTCCAAAACTGCTAGAACTTATACAGGAATTCAGTAAAGTGTCAGGATATAAAGTCAATGCACAGAAATCAGTCGCATTTCTTTACACTAACAACAAGACAGAAGAAAGAGAAATTGAGGAGTCAGTCCCATTTACAATCGTACCCAAAACCATAAGATACCTAGGAATAAATCTAACCAAAGAGGCAAAGAATCTATACTCAGAAAACTATAAAGTACTCATGAAAGAAATTGAGGAAGACACAAAGAAATGGAAAAATATTCCATGCTCATGGATTGGAAGAACAAATATTGTGAAAATGTCTATTCTACCTAAAGCAATCTACACATTTAATGCAATCCCTATCAAAATCCCATCCATTTTTTTTAAAGAAATAGAACAAATAATCCTAAAATTTATATGGAACCAGAAAAGACCTCGAATAGCCAAAGGAATATTGAAAAAGAAAGCCAAAGTCGGTGGCATCACAATTCCAGACTTCAAGCTCTATTACAAAGCTGTCATCATCAAGACAGTATGGTACTGGCACAAAAACAGACATATAGATCAATGGAACAGAATAGAGAGCCCAGAAATAGACCCTCAACTCTATGGTCAACTAATCTTCGACAAAGCAGGAAAGAATATCCAATGGAAAAAAGACAGCCTCTTCAACAAATGGTGCTGGGAAAATTGGACAGCCACATGCAGAAAAATGAAATTGGACTATTTCCTTACACCACACACGAAAATAGACTCAAAGTGGATGAAGGACCTCAATGTGCGAAAGGAATCTATCAAAATCCTTGAGGACAATGCAGGCAGCAACCTCTTTGACCTCAACTGCAGCAACTTCTTCCTAGGAACATCGCCAAAGGCAACAGAAGCAAGGGCAAAAATGAACTATTGGGATTTCATCAAGATTAAAAGCTTTTGCACAGCAAAGGAAACAGTAAACAAAACCAAAAGACAACTGACAGAATGGGAGAAGATATTTGCAAACGACATATCAGATAAAGGGCTCGTATCCAAAATCTATAAAGAGCTTATCAAACTCAATACCCAAAGAACAAATAATCCAGTCAAGAAATGGGCAGAGGACATGAACAGACATTTCTGCAAGGAAGACATCCAGATGGCCAACAGACACATGAAAAAATGCTCCACATCACTCGGCATCAGGGAAATACAAATCAAAACCACAATGAGATACCACCTCACACCAGTCAGAATGGCTAAAATTAACCAGTCAAGAAATGACAGATGCTGGCGAGGATGCGGAGAGAGGGGAACCCTCCTACACTGTTGGTGGGAATGCAAGCTGGTGCAACCACTCTGGAAAACAGTGTGGAGGTTCCTCAAAAAACTGAAAATAGAGCTACCCTACGACCCAGCAATTGCACTCCTGGGTATATATCCTAAAGATACAAACGTGGTGCTCCGAAGGGGCACGTGCACCCGAATGTTTATAGCAGCAATGTCCACAATAGCCAAACTGTGGAAAGCGCCTAGATGTCCATCAACAGATGAATGGATAAAGAAGATGTGGTATATATACACAATGGAATACTATGCAGCCATCAAAAGACATGAAATCTTGCCATTTGCGACGACATGGATGGAACTAGAGGGTATCATGCTTAGCGAAATAAGTCAATCGGAGAAATATAACTATCATATGATCTCTTTGATATGAGGAAGGGGAGATGCAAGGTGGGGGGGTTTGGGGGGAGGTAGGAAAAGAAAAAATGAAAAGATGGGATTGGGAGGGAGACAAACCATAAAAGACTCAATCTCAAGAAACAGACTGAGGGTTGCGGGGGGGAAGGGGGACGGGAGAGGGTGGTGGGGAAATGGACATTGGGGAGGGTATGGGCTATGATGAGTGCTGTGAAATGTGTAAACCAGATGATTCACAGACCTGTACCCCTGGGGATAAAAATACATTATATGTTTATTAAAATAAAAAATTAAAAAAAAAAAAAAAAAAGATGGGAGCATGTGCGAGCGCTAATTTTCGAGGGGACGGAGGTATGTCAGCAAGCCAGGCGGAAAGAAAGGGGAAGGGAGCCGCTGCAGAAGCCGAGTTCTGCTGCCTCAGGTCCTCCCTCCCTCCCTCCCTTCCTCCTCCCCTCCTTCCTTCCACTCCACAAGTAAATATGCATTCAAGGCCTCCTATATGGTCCTCCCATGGATGGGCCCTGAAGTGAAGGACAGACCCGGTCCCTACGCTCGTGGAGTTTCCATTCCCCGCCTCAGACCTGAGGACCCTTAGATCCAAACCAGAATGAGCGGTGGGATCCCGCCCCTGATCCAGAGATACTATGGCCACCGAGGAGGCCAGGGGACTGGAGAAGGAAGTTTCCAGTTGAGAATCACTTGGGTCAGGGATCCTGAGGATTCTTAAGTGCACACTCCGTCTTGTAGAAACAACGCTAAGAGCTACCTCGTGTCATATGCCTGTTACACACAAGGCTCCGCGCTGAGCGCAGCACAAAGCAGAGCTGTGGACCGTGTCTGCAGGGCTAGACTGCAGAGAAGGGGGGTCTGTCCCAGCATTCAGGGGACTCTGCCCTGGGGACTGGAGAAAGGGGATCAAAGAAAGTTCTGCATGAGGTGGAAAGAAGCAGGAGTGGAACCCTGGAATCATTAAAAAACAATTATTTTTATTAGCATATAATATATTATTAGCCCCAAGGGTACAGGTTAGACTCGTCAGGCTTACACACTTCACGGCACTCACCGTAGCCCATACCCTCCCCAGTGTCCATAACCCCACCGCCCTCTCCGGACCACCGTTCTCCCGGCAACCCTCAGTTTGTTTTGTGAGATTAAGAGTTTCTTATGGTTAAAAACAATTTTTTTTAAACCATGAAATCATTTTAATTAGGGAAAATTAGGTGAACAAAGACACAAAGGCATAACGAGCAGCGACTGTTTCAAGTTTCCCCTACTTTCCTCAGAGCCTCTCTTCTAGGCTCACCGTCTCCTCCTCCACAGAGGAAAGAGACTTCATCATCCTACCCAGCGCGGAAGGTCCTGAGCACACACCTTTACTGGCACCCGCCTGTCCCCTTCTGTCCCTCCTCCTACAGCACAGGTGCTCTCTTGACCTCACTAAGACCAAGGCTCCCACCTGTGTCCTGATGCCAGGAAGTAAACGGCAGGCCTCCGGTGTGGCTGCCTGTTTATGACAAAAGGACTCTATCTGTAGTAGTAGAAGTCTCTAGTCTGAAGAGAGCAACTGCTGTACCTCCTAACTTCTTCTCCTATAACTTCAACCAAACAGAACTACCTATAATCCCTTTGTGTTTTGTGTGCCTTCCTGCTGCGGTGGCTTTGCCAAAGGTTTTCTCTCTGCCTGGAAAACCCTCTGCCTCTTCTCTACTTGGCTGACTCCTGGGAATTCTTCAAAACTTAGCTCAATGGGCACGGTGTAGGTCAGGAGTAAGAAAACTCAAAATAATCACAGCTGAGGTATATGGGTTTATATTTTTTATATAAAACGAGTCCAGAAGTAGGTAGGCCAGAGCTCTATGGTGGGCACCTTGATAGTTAGAGACTCAGATCCTTTATGTTGTTCTGCTCTGCCATCCTTAAGTTCACCTAATGGTACAGAATGGCTGCTGGAGCTCCTGCTATTACATTTGCATTCCAGATGGGAATTTAAAAAAAAAAAAAAGGAGGGAAAGCAAAAGGGAAAAGTTCCAACTGTCTGTCCTCCCTTTTAAGGAGTCTTCTGACAAATGGATCAAAATGTCTATTTACACCTCACCTAGTCACATAATCATTAGGGAGACTGAGAAATGTAATGTTCACAGCTTGACATATTGCTACACTGAATAAAAACCAGCATTAGATTAATGAGGACAGGAGAGGATATTGGGTAGGCAACTAGCAGTCTGCCTAAATATCACCTTCTCCTGTAAGCCTTCCTGAGTCACTTTCTTCTTCTTCTTCTTCTTTTTTTTTAAGATTTTATTTATTTATTTGACAGACAGAGATCACAAGTAGGCAGAGAGGCAGGCAGAGAGAGAGGAGGCAGCAGGCTCCCCGCTGACCAGAGAGCCTGATGCGGGGCTCGATCCCGGGACCCTGGGATCATGACCTGAGCCGAAGGCAGAGGCTTTAACCCACTGAGCCACCCAGGCACCCCGGGTCACTTTTTTCTTGTCCCTCCTGCTTTAAGGTGATCTTCCTCTCTGTTTCTGTTGCACCCGGGGGTGGGTTGGGAGGAGCACCCCACATTGTGTATTACATCACACTGTCATCACCTGGTCTGCTTGTTTTTCCCCTCCAGTGACTGTGAACTCTGACGGTAGGCCCCGTCTTCCCGCACATGAATTTGCTCGCACGGGGCCTGAGAAACTAGTCCCTGAATAACTGATTACCTTGTGGCATATTTCTGAGCATCTCCTGGGCCTGGGTTTTCCACCCTTGTCTCCCTTTTTTGGAACATTGGTATTTTCACAGAGAAAACACTAAAAATATCTGGCAGGTTATTCCAAAGTGCTACAAGCTACCACCGTGATGGGTACCAGTTTCAAAGGAAGGAACACATGGTTTTGAAACGAAACTTAAAATAGTATTGAAATGCTGATTTCCATTTCCCCTCAAATAGGTCATTTATTCACTACCTGTAACTAGGGAACCACCCAGAGTGTGGTGGGTGGCAAGGACATTCTAACCAGGCTGCTATAATTGAAAAGGCCCAGAACATGAATTGGAACCAATCTCCCCTTTAAATTACACTTTTTTTAAAATGCAAATTGTTTGGGGGGTGGGGGCAACGAGCTGGCTGCTAAGAACAAGATGGAAACGTGGTCACACAACTCACTTGAAGGCACATTTTAATTATACGTACAAGTCTGGCTCTTTTTGTGGGAAGAGGAAATAAAGAGGGAGCGTTTTAAATGAAATATCGAAGGCCAACCCACAAGGAAATCATACTAATGTGCCATAAAACCTTTAAGCATTGTAGTACAAGACGCCATCCACCACCATGGCGTCGTCCGTGACGTGTTGGTCTTCCTGGTCTTCATGTGCTTTCTTTCACGTCTGTCCTTCTTACCATTTTCACTGTCATCAAGCTCCCGCAGGCCCTTCCAACAATAAGGCGGGATGCACCAATGATCTCCTACCTCCGCACCCCTCCCCCTGCACCTTCTCCCCTGTCCTTCCCAGCCACCCATCCCTCTCACCATCTTCCATGGGTTCTTAGCTTGTCTTCTTTCCCTTCTGTGAGTGACAATCCCCTTGATCCAACGACACTGTAAGGTGCGTCTCATACTTCCTCCTGTCCCTCCCGGGTCCAGTCCGGAGCTCTGCTCACCGCATGGGCTAAAGCCTTCTTGACGGATGACTCAGGGCTGATAGATCCAGTGGGAGCAGTAGACACAGACGTACGGCCCCCAAAACTTCCAAGGAGCTGTGACAGTGGTTTAATTTTCATTTCTCTTAAAATCAGGGGGAAAAAATGAGCATAGTCATCATAATGAATATATACTAAGGAATCCGGTCTGGATTATAGTCATCTCTATACCAACAAAGTGGTAAGATATAATTGTTACTATTTTTTTTCTAACGCAGAAAGGGGCCCAGGAGAACCAAAGTGCCTAGAAGTCATGATGAGGCCCTGGACTAATTTGTCAGAGCCCAAGTCAATAAAAGTACAAGTGTGTCCCTAAAATGACTTTTTGGTGCTTATTTTCAGTGAGTCTTTTCCTTGAACTCTATTTCTCAGATTTTTATGCCGGTCCAGTGCTGATCACGAGTCCGGAAAGTGCGACGGCTTCTTCCAGGACTTGCTAAATCGATGTATATGGGATGTGACATGTTCCTGGGTTATTTTGTTCACACAGTCGCCTCTTTGATGGCTCAGTAAAAGGTGGAAAAGAGAAACTTCTCATGATCTCCGTGAAATATACACCACATTCAGTCTGTGTGTTTAAAGACATAAAGCTCCCTTTCCAGTTTCTAAAACTCTAATTTCTGTGTGTCAGGGCCAAATGGAATGTGTTTTAGCTGGCTCCTGGGTAAATACAGAAACGTCATCTTTCCTCTCTTCGAGCCGAGCCTGCTTCGCACTCTGCCTCTGTGTGTGTGATGTTTATTTAAGCACGCAAGGATTAGGGCTTGAAGCTGGTTGGGAAGCTGGCTGGTGGGTGTTTTTCTTAAAGCGTCTAAGTCTAATGATTTGAGAACTTACAATATTTTTAATCTTCATAGCTAATTTTCCTTTCCAGGTAATTTATAGGCAACTTGAGTTTGAAATGAAGGAAATAATAACTACTTTCTTTGCTCTTTGGTGGGGGAGGCAGAAGATGTTCTCTAAAGAACTGACATTATCTTGCAATTAGGAGTTTCATTTCTTTTTACCTAAACACAATTACCTCTAATCCAAATAAAATCCAGAAGATGAGTTGACCTTTCTCTTTGCACCATAAATTATAATCAAGGCCATCAATTGCTGCTTCATTCCATTAATTAATTTGTTTTTCTGTCAAAATGTCACCTTCCCCTTTCTAACTTTATAGCAAATTTACATACCTCTAAACTACTTGTATAGTTACCTAAGTGGTCAGTTTTGTGTCTTCATAAACCTCCATAATTTATTTTTCTAATCTTTGCGTTTTCCCTCTCATGGTCCTAGAATTACAGTGTGAGAATGATCTTGGCATGTCGCCTGGCCTCGGCCCGTCCTTTTGGGTGGTGAATGCCTGACAGATACGCATCTGAAATGAAGAGATGACCCTTCCCGTTCTGAAGGTCAGGGATTCATTCCAATTCCACGGCTCCCCTCTAGGGCGCCGTCTTATTTTAACTGCCGGGATCTTCAGGAAGATTCTCCCTGAGTCTCAGCCCAGAATCTCTTGTCTCCCTCCTCGCTGGTTTCTTTTGATTCTATCCTCCGTAAACATGAAAAATACCTTCTTGGCATCTCCTTAAAGAAATTCTTCCTAAACTGGAAGTCCAAATCAGACGCTTTGCCTTCCTTTTCTCCAGCCCGGTCTTCTGCTCTAGCAGACCCATTTTCTACCTTAAAAAAAAAAAAAAATGCTTAAATGGTACAGTCATGGAACGGACTATTATTCAGCCATAAAAAGGAATGAAGTGTTGGTCCATGGCATCAGGCGGATGAACCTGGAGAACATTACGTTGAGTGAAAGAAGCCACCGAAGGCGCCATATTATACGAGTCTATTTCTATGAAATATCCAAAACAGGCAAATCCGCAGGGATAGGGGCTGGAGGAGAGGGGGAATGAGGAGTGACTACTTGGTGGGGCACGGGTTTTCTTTTGGGGGGGTGACACCGTTATAGAATTAGATAGTGGTGTTGGCTGCCTGCCAGTGTGAATGTACTGACTGCATCATACACTTCACAATGGTCAGAATGGTGACTGGTGTGTTGGCACATTGTATCCCCCTCCGCACAGACACACTGCTTAAATAGTTCTCTGAAGCCCTCCCGTTTTTACTTGCAACCCCTGTAAGGGTGGTGACAAAGATGATGGATCCCCAAAGGCCTGACTGGGGAGTGCAATAAAGAGATTATACCTCAGACCAGAGATAGAGTTCAATGGGCAGAAGACACATGGAAGAGTGAGGCCCTGGATTTCCTTCATTCATCAACGAAGATCTGTTCCGCAACCCACTAGGTGATATGTTCTGTGTGTCATCCTCCAGGGGCTGGGGGTACAGCCACGTGGACATGTCAGACATGGCCTGACCCTCAGGGAGCTTCCAGTCCAGCTAAGCCATTCCATGACTTTATGCGAGTAGAATCAATCTATTCTCCGATCTTCGTTTGACAAACAAAAGGGGTTGGGCGGATATGTCCATCTCATCATATTTACCCTCCACAATGCACAGAGTTATTGCAAGGATTAAATGACATAATGCAGGTGAACATAATTGGTCTTTTATAAAACACTATACAAAAGAGCAGGCATTAATATTGTATTATTCTAGTTCAATGCTGACTTTTTTCATAACAGCACTGCATTTTCAGTCAGCTATAAAACCGGGATGGTTGTCTCTTTATAACATTTGTTGGCGCTGGGGGAGCAGGGTTTCTCTTACAGATGTAATACATGTCCGTTGTAGGAAATTTAGCAAATCAGGGAAGGGACCTTTTAATCAACAGTCACCCTGTCCACTAGATATACCCACTACTAGCATTTTAGTGTATGTCCTTCGGTCGCGATAGCTTGCCAGGTAAAGAGCAGGGATGCTGCTGGACATGGGTTCTATCACTTTAAACATTGGGGGAGACACTTCACCCCCCTAAGCTTCAATTCCTTATCTCTAAAATAGAGGAAGTAACAGTAGCTACCTTTTGATTGTGAGGCTGTATGAGGTACTTAACGTATATCACCTGGCGAAGTACTTAATACATTATCTGTGCACACATACATAGCTCATAGTTATGTCACACACACACATAAATATAAAATTTTCTGTTTGCTTCTTATTAGTGAAGCAGTAAACACATCCATCTTAATCAGTGCCTTAGCTCATTAAGGAACTACTTAAATGAACCTCCCAAGTGTATTATACTGCAACTTCTTTGAAATAAAAACATTCAACCCCTTCAAAGCGTAGGAGATCTTATAATCTGTGTACAGAAGTTCCCAAATTTTGTGCTGTTCATCATTCTTCTTTGCCTGTAGTGGGGAGAAACAATTCATATTTTAACAGCTGGCCCTATGAGCTCCTTTAGACAGAAGCGTTTGCATTTAGCAAAACTCTTTGATATGCAGAGAAGATGACTTCTTCAGGGTAGAGTATGAAAGCATAGTGAAACAAACAAGTCCAAAGGAAACTCGTGAAAAATTAATCAGAATTGAAGGAAGGGACAGAAGGAGGAGTCTGGAGGGGAAAAGACAGCGGGACTGGTGCAAAGGGAGAGAAAGGGGAACCAGCATCAAGCAGGATTCTGAGTTCTGGTAAAAGGTTGTGAAGGAGAAATTTCCAGGGATGGGTTAACCAAATCATTATGAGCCTGAAGTTCTAATATTCTAAGTTTGTGTGTGTGTTGCTGAAATATGTATGCCATCCATTATCCCCAAACTTTAATAAAAGTCCTCTATGCTCGTAAATACACAGCTTAGATCTCCATTTAATTAAGGTCTTCTTTGCTTTTTCTTAGAAATGTTTTACAGATATTACACATTTTTTGTGAGAGTTATCCCAAAGCCATATTTTTTGTTATTATAACTGATAGTTTTTAAAATTTCAATATCCAATTGTTCATTGCTAGTAAAGTACAGCCGATCCTCTACATTGACCTTATGTCCTGCAATTTATTAGTTCTAGTACCTTTTTTGTAGATTTCTTCAGATTTTCTCTGAAGATGATCATAGTCTTCTGAGAATTCAGATGATTTTTCCTCTTCCTCACCAATATAGATACCTTTAATTTTCTGCTTACCTGCTTGTCTTAGCTAGAACTTCTAGTATAGTGTTGAACAGAAGTGATGAGATGAAACATCCTTTCCTTGGTCCTAATCTTGGGGGCAAACATTTACTCCTTTGCCATTAAATATGATGTTAGTCATATATATATATATTATATATATATATATATATGTGTGTGTGTGTGTGTGTTTGTATTATTATTATTATTATTTTTTTTTGGTAGATTCCCTTGATTTCTAGTATGCTCCAGAGAGTTTTTATCAGGATGGATTTGGGATTTCACCAAATGATTTTTCTTCACTGATTGAAATAAGTATACGATTTTTTTCTTTAATCTGTTAATATGGTGAAATGCATTGAATGATTATCAAAGTTTAAATCAACCTTGTATTCTTCAGATAAATCACACTCAGCCATAATGTATTATTTTGATTACATATTGTTGAACTCAGATTGCTAAATTTTTGTTAAAAATCTTTGTGTCTGTGTTCATATGACATTTGGTCTCCAGTTTTTCTTGTAATATCTTTGCCTGACTTTGGTATCAGAATAACTCTGGCCTCATGAGTTGAAAACTATTCCTTTTTTTTTCAATTTTCTGCAAGATTTTACATGGAACTGATAATATTCCTTCCCTAAATGTTTGGTAGAATTTTCCAGAAAGCCATCTGGACTTGGTTTTCTTTATGAGTATTAAAATTTCTTTATTAAAAATTTCATTTCTCTAATAGACATAGAACAATTTTATAATTTGTGCCTTCTTTTTTTCTATATTAGTTTGGTTAGACTATCAATATTACTGCTTTTATCAAAGAATAAATTTTTGGTTCCTTCATTTTCTTTATTGTTTTTCTGTTTGTTATTTCATTGATTTCTGTTCCAATCTTAATTATTTCTTTTTTTTCTAATATTTTTGCTTTAAAAAATACTCTCTTAAACCATTACTTTTTCATTTCTGCTCTTGTTTTTCTGATTTTTTTTAAAAGATTTTATTTATTTATTTGACAGACAGAGATCACAAGTAGGCAGAGAGGCAGGCAGAGAGAGGAGGAAGCAGGCTCCCCACTGAGCAGAGAGCCCTACACGGGGCTCAATCCCAGGACCCTGAGATCACGACCTGAGCCGAAGGCAGAGGCTTTAACCCACTGAGCCTCCCAGGTGCCCCTGTTTTTCCAATTTCTTAATGTGGAAGCTGAGGTCATTGATTTGAAACCTTCCTTCTCTTCTTAATATACACATTTAGAGCTATAAATTTCCCTCCAAGTACTGCTTTAACTACACCTCACAAATTTTGACACGTTACGTTTTCATTTTCATTCAGTTCAAAATATATTCTTATTTCCCTTTTGATTTCTTTTTTGACCTGTGAGTTTGTTTGTTTGTTTTTAATACTATATTATTTAGTATCCAATATTTGGTGATTTTCTGGGGGCACTTTCTGTTATTGACTTAACTGTATACAAGATACTTTGTATGAATTAAATCCTTTTAAATCTACTGAGACTTATTTTATACTTCAGAATGTCTTAGTAAATGTTCCTGGAGAAGCATGTGTATTTGGATCTTGGTGGTGGAGTTTCCCCATAGATATCAGTTAGATCAGGTCTGTTGAGAGTATTGTTCAAATCTTCAATAACCTTATTTCTTTTCTATTTGTTCTATCAGTTATTGATAAAGGGGTGTTGGAATCTCTCAGTATAATTTTGATGTATCTAGTTCTCTTTGTAGTTATATCAATTTTTGCTTTGTGTATTTGAAGCTCTCTTAATAGGTACATAAACATTTAGGAACATTATGTTGATGATGAGGATTATGTTGATGAATTGACTCCATCATCATTATGTTATGATCCTCTCTTTCCCTGGTAATATTTTGCTCTGAAATCTATTTTATCTGTTATTAATAGAGCCACTCCAGCTGTCTTTTGATTATTGATAACCTGATATGTTTTTTCTATTCTCTTACTTTTAACTTGTGTCTTTATAGAAGTATGTATCTTGTAGGTGGTATACAGTTGAGCCTTGTTTTTGTATTCAATTTAAATATCTCTGCCTCTTAATTGGGGTGTATATTAGTTACCAAATGATACGTAACAAATTATTCTAAAGCTTGGCTTGTTGAAACAGCAAACATTTATCATCTCACAGTTTCTGTGGGTCAGGAATGCAGGTGTAGCTTAGCTGGATGCCTTTGTCTCAGAGCTTCTAATGTGGAAAGAAATTCATGATTCCTGTATTTACCAATCAATCATTTTGGTTTTTATTTTATATATTCCATTCAGGTCTAGTTTTGACTGTCTGATCAAGTTCATTAATTGGAAATTCTACCATCAATTACATTGCTGTAATTTTTCTCATAAACCTCACTTTTGACTCATTTCTGACTCCACCCAACTAGATTTCCTGCAAATTGAAGATGTGAGCTGCCCTGCAGCAAAACCTCCTATCCCCTTGCCAAATATGTAGACTTCTGCACCATAGAACTCACCTTTCCACCAAGCGGCAGATACGCTGGATAGCTGCAGTGTGAACATGTGACCTCGACTCAATCAATTACATGCCCCCACTGGATCTCTGACCCTGGTCTATGAAGAATCCCATTCCTTAGACAGGGTAGCAACCATGTCCATTACTCAGAAACAGCCGTGGCCATGACTGCAGCAGTAGCATCCAGGGGTCCCGGTGTGCTGCAGCACTGGGTGAAAAGTTGGCAGTAGCCGTGGTGTCCTCTCCCTAGACTGAGCCTGTGGCATGATCATGGCCATGATTGTAGCTGGCTCTCCTTCCACTGTTCCCTGCTAATATACTGAGCTGTCATCTTCCCTCTCTCTCTTTTATTTTTTGGAGCATTTCTTATCTTTGTCTTTAATATCACATCTGGTTGCAAATTCTTTCACAATAAAGATTTTTTTGCTTCCAAGCACCAGAAACCTACTCTGGCTTATTAGGCAGGAAAAACATATGTGTCATAAAGGTATTAGTAGTTCACAGAATTGATGCCGAAGACTGAAAAATCAGACTGGGAAGGGGACGGCAAGCAAGGGAATTCCGGAGGATGAGGTAGCAGGAATTGATCTATAGTCCCAAATTACAGCCAAATTCATCTAGGTCCCAGCCTGGCAATGGGTCACTGCCGACTATTCTGTTTTTCCATCAGTTAACTCAAAACTGGCCTAAATTGGGGTGCCTGGGTGGCTCAGTGGGTTAAAGCCTCCGCCTTCGGCTCGGGTCATGATCCCAGGGTCCTGGGATCGAGCCCCGCATCGGGCTCTCTGCTCAGCGGGGAGCCTGCTTCCTCCTCCCTCTCTCTTCCTGCCTCTCTGCCTACTTGTGATCTCTGTCTGTCAAATAAATAAAGAAAATCTTAAAAAAAAAAAAACTGGCCTAAATTATCTCAATGAGTTGTCCTTTGACTAAAGGGAGGGCAGCATACCTTGATGGATAGTGCTACTAAAGGCCCATAAGGGGAAGAAGAGTAATTCACTGAAAAGACATCAGGGTGCTGTTGTCAAAATAGGGAGAACTAGATTTTAGGTAGCAAAAATATAAATAAATAAATAAATAAATAAATTGCAATAAATGCTGACATGTACAGACACAATGCTTTCAAAATGTTATATATAATCCTATTTTATATATATATATATATATTTTCTTTTTTTCCAATGATCAAACTCTCAGAAACAAGTTGATTTTCATTCTGATGAGAAAACAATGTCATTAAATCAACTTCTTAACAAGATGAATGGGATTGTAAAGGGTGAACCATGACTCTATCTATGAGCTGGGAGGGACAAGAGTCAATGTCACAGAGGCTGGGAGTCACTGCAAGATGCTGGGCATCCCTGAGTGTCGCCAGAGTGTGGGACAGAGAGAAACACAGAAATGCAGCAGATGGATAAATACCAGGCGTTTCTTTTGCTATTTGCAATCTCAGGTAGGTTAGCGGAAATTAAATTTTGCAGTAACTTACCCGAGGCAATAAGGGATCATTAGTTTTTCAAGGATTCAGTAAATTTTTGTAAAGCACTTTGGTGCCGTTCAGAAGCAAAAAAATAACGTGGGACTGTTTTGATCATAGTCCTGGAGCATGAAGCCTGATTTAATACCCAAAGGTCACTGTACTTGTTTATGGTAGGGAACATTTCCGTTCGTGTTCAGAAGGAGTTACGGAGTCCGATAGGCCGGAGTTGAGGCAGTTGTCTGATGTGGTCGGCTGTGTAGGTTGTCTGTCCTCCATCATATCGTTTGTACTGTACTAAAGAGTTCTGGAACGAAGCCGCATGACAGCTGTTTCCCCTGAGACTTCTCTGGAAATAAGATATACACCTCATGTGGCTCTCCCAGCAAAAATCATTTAAAATAAAAAAATATCCCATCTGTTGCCATCCATCCGAGTTGTCTAATCTCTTCGCCTTTCTCTGTGTTGGTCTCACACTGCGGACTTGTGTGTCAGGGGGGCCGAGGTGTGTCCGGACCCCCTCTGACCCAGTAGACTTCTCGATTATCTCGTTTGTTAATGTTATGCCAGGAGCAAAGTTGTCAGGAAAGCTGTTGTTTAAAGGGCAGTTACCGGTCCAGGATTCAGAGAGAAAGCTTCTGGGAGGACATGTGTGGTAGATCCTAAGGGACAAGTGGGATTTGCTGGGAAAAGTGAGGGCAGTGGGGATAGCCACTGGGAAAAACACTTTTGCAAGGGGTTCAGCTGACTCTTCAAATGGGAGGTGAGTGGGAGCACGGCCTAGGCAATCTGCAACGGCTCCGTGTGTGTGCATGTGTGTGTATGAGTGGGAATGTGTGTATGGGAGTGCATGCGTGCGTGTGAGAATATATCTGAGGGCGTGTCTGGGGCCTGGAGGCTAGCAAAGGAGGAGGCAAGAGATAAGAACCTCATCTCATTTCTATACAGTGAGTTCTGTGGTTTTAATTCTTTGTCCATAGAGTAATGGTCTTTCCCACCCTACCGAGCATTAGAACTGGTTTCAAATATCAAAAGCTTTTTCAGGCATCCCCTGCTGGCCACTCTCGTGAGCCCTTGTTCTAAAATCAGATTTTAAGATCAGGTTGCTTTATTATAAAATCAGACTGCCCACTCACTCATTTCGAACCCAAGACCTTGAGCCTCCCAGCTCCTCAGAGCAGGGGTCGTGTGTCCCTTCTCTCTGCCACAGTGTGTTCCGGCCACCGGAGGTGTCACCTTCCTTCATTTTGCCCCATTTTCACAGGATAAACTATGGAACTGCAATTCCTATGTGGACTGATTTATTGAATATTCTTATGTGTATGGTGCCTTCTCTTAAAGTAAAAAGAAATATAAAGAACTGTTATATCCATAAATAAATAATAGCCTTTGACTCATACAAAGCCCTTGACTGAATTTTTGGCAGGTCCGTGATCCTTAGCAACAAGAAGATGTTGCGTGCTTATACAGATGCTATCACCGGCTGCCCGGCTTATAGGGAGAGTTATGTCCCCTACCTTCCTTACACCTTGTCTGGGTGTAGAACAGTCTGCAACATTTGTCCGAAGCAAGAGGGCAAGACTTTAAAGGGCGGCTGAACGCGGTAGCCACAGCCTGCCTCTGTTTTACGTCCCTCTCTTTGTTTTTCCCTTTTGTTCTTCGCATACGTCTAATTTATGCTATCTTGCTATTTTTTATGTATCCTTGTAAAACCCCTTAAATCCATTCTGAGACAAGGTAGAGTATAAATTTTAAAAAATAAGTAGTATGAAAAAACATAAAATAAATCATGTACTATATATTTAAGAATAACATACTATTTTTTTTCCAGCATTGTGAGGGATTTTAACTCATTTTATAGTTCAGGGGCTCAGGGCTGAGAAAGGAGGTGCATTGCCGGGTCTCAGAACATCTGTCCTGTAGGTATTTTGCTACCTCACAAATTCTGTAAGATGATTTTCCTTTAGAATTTGGGAAAAGGTCTACAAACACCTCAGACCTGGTACCATAGAAAGAAGAGATTTCCCTGCACTCTATTTTAATTCCTCAGGGGTCTGCCAATGCGTCAGTCAATTCAACCCCAAAAAGAAAGGGGGCCAACGTGACACGGGTGGCCTCCGAGGAGAGCAGGACCTCACACCCCCACTGCCATGGGAGCCCCCAGGCAGGCGCCATCCTGCCCTTCCTGTCAGGCAGGTTCTGAGAGAGACAGAGACACAGAGAGAGAGGAGTTTGGCTCTAGGTCTGGGGGATGAAACTACTCCTGACGGGGCCGCAGGGTGGCCGCATGGTGGCGGACAGAGCAGCCGTTAGGAGAGGGATGTCCCTTTGAATGATGAGGGGCGGCAATGAGTAGGGGAGGAGGCTGTGACACCTATAAAATAACAGTATTGGGGGACAGGCAGGTTTGAGAGATCACGGGACACTTAGGGAGAGAGTTCTACTTCTTCTTGTAGGTTTGCACCAGTGTTTCGTGCTCTTTCTTTCTTTCTTTCTTAGATTTTTATTTACTCATTTGAGACAGAGAGATACAGAGAGAACATGAGCAGGGGGAGTGGCAGAGGGAGAGGGAGAAGCAGACCCGCACTGAGTAGGGAGCCTGACACGGGGGCTCGATCCCACAACCCTGGAGATCATGACCTGAGCCGAAAGCAGAGGCTTAACCCACTGAGCCACCCAGGCGCCCTACACCAGTGTTTCAAAACTAAGTCCCCTTCTTTTGTTTTTAGATGGAAACAATGTCCTCCTGAACACTTGTGACTATGTTCATTGATGACAGTTTGGAAAACGTTGCTTTAAGTTGTACTTTCTTTAAGAATTGATGTGTGTCCTTGGGAGAAGAGTGTGTGTGTATGTGTGTGTGTGTGTGTGTGTGTGTGTATGTTCCACCACAACTGATTCCCTCCGTCACAGAAATTTCCCCAGAGCAGGAATTGACGCACGAGTGATTCACGCCCTCCCCGGAGGACGCCAGGGAGTCCACACCAGCACGGGGAGACCACAGCTGCCACATCCACATCTGGAAGTGGGGCGAGGCAGGTGCTGCGAGAGGGCACCTGGGGCAGGAGGGATGAGCGAGCAGCTGACTCCACGGCAGACGGCATGCGAGACTGTCTCTTTCCTACACATCCCAGAGAAAACTGACCGGAAAGGAGAGAACACTGACTCTGGTACAAAAAAAGAGAGGCCTGGAGAGGGTGATGGGGTGACTGGGGGAGACAGGTCTGCACCTCGGCCAACAGACAGAGCGGGACGTTTGCCCCTTCATCCTGCTGACAGCAAGAGGGGTCAGGATGCCCGCCAAGATGGTCACATGGACCCACTCCACCGAGTTTCTGCGCTGCCCCTTTGGCAAAATGTACCCAAGACGGTCAAGGGAAATGAAGATTTTTGAAGTCTAATTTAATAGGCAATATAAAATAAGATTAGACCTATCAACATGCCATTCAATATTATCATCTGAGAACAAAGATGTGTTGGGGGAAAAAAGTGCTTCTACGTAGGATTTGGAACAGGTCACGGGAATATGCACCGGAGTCACCCAGGCGTCTTAGCCTGCAGGCATCGATCAAGGAGGACGGGCTGGGGCCCGAGATCCTGCATTTCTTCTATTTTTAAAGATTTATTTACTTATTTGAGAGAGAAGGTGTGTGCACGCCAGCCGGGGGAAGGGCAGGAGGAGGAGGAGAAGGAGAGAAGCAGAATGTTCACGGAGCGAGGAGCCCAAGGCAGGGCTCGATCCCACAACCCTGAGATCATGACCTGAGCCGAAATCTGGAGTCAGACGCTGATCTGCCTGGGCCACTCTGGCTCCCCGGACATCCTGCGTTTGTAATGAGCTCCCAGGTAAGGCAGAAGCCGCTGGTACGTGAGCCATACACTTTGAAGAGCAAAGTTTAGTGTAGTTTCCAGTCTCTGGTTTTAAAAAACTGTACCTTAACAGATTATCTAGCAGATTCAAGATTCCCTACCTTCTTCAGAAATCTTTATTTTTCTCTGTTGGTAAACAATGTTGTTGCAGTTTTGTGATTATTAATAACAGTATAATATCCGACATACATGAAGTGCTGAACGCACCAGGAACTGTTCTAAGGGAATTATCTGGATTAACTCATTTAATCCCCATGACCACCTCCTGAATAGCTACGATTATTGTCCCCATTTCACAGGTAAGAAAACCGAGGGGAACTGAGATGGAAAGTTTATTCTTATTCATTGTTTTGGTCTTTACGAAGTGAGCCTTATTTCAGTCTGCATTTACAGTTCAAACATGATACATAAGTTTATTGATAATCATTTTGAAAGTAAAATCCAAGACTTTCTGTCCTTCTGAAGCAGCCCATTAAACTCTAATTATCTTCATTTTGGAGGTTAACTACCAACAACTTTGCCTGATTCATCGAGATAATTGATGGAAATTATCTAGCCTCCTTGCAGCCCACGCTTGTATTGAATAAGCCATGAAGTTTCCAAGTGATCATTTGTTGGCACTCTTTCTTGCTAAGGAAAAAAAAAATACAGAATCAAGAAGTAATTGTCTGCCCTAAGCTTCTCTATCTAGTGTCTTCTATGTTGAGTGAAACCAGCTCTGCCATTCCGCCCACAACAGTACAACCACGGATGGGTACATGGGCTTTACCCAGAGAGGACAGCTGTCTCTGAAACAGCTTGACCTCGAAGTTGTTCCCAAGGGATGTTCCATAAGAGATAGGGGCAAAGCACCTTTCCTTTAGAGGAGGGGAGATGCCAGTTATGAGGTAGATCACATGGTTAGGCTATATCCCAAATGGAGGTTCTCCTTTTGTGGGGCATCTTTTTCCCTTTTGGATGGGCTGGAGCAAGGAGTATCTGCCTGGCTAAAAAGATAGGTATTTCCTTGTGTCTTTATCATGAATCCTCATTACGGAGAGTAATTGGTGTCTGTCTTTTTCTCCCAGTCCTAAAGAGTCAAACTAATATAATGTACTAATAACTTCTTGGGTTATATCCGGTGCCTTGCCTGCCACTATCCTTTGGATTTAAATAAGCTGCAAAAACGTATATATTCAATTAATATAGTTCTGTTTGGGGGTGCCTGGGTGGCTCAGTCGTTAAGTGTCTGCCTTCGGCTCAGGTCATGATCTCAGGGTCCTGGGATAGAGTCCCACATCGGGCTCTCTGCTCAGTGGGGAGCCTGCTTCTCCCTCTGCCTCTGCCTGCTGCTCCCCTGCTTGTGCTGTCAAAAAAAAAAAAAAAAAGAAGACGAAGAAGAATATTTGTCTATTTATTGCTAAATTTGGTGGAAATGTAAGGCGTTCTATAAGGTCACTTAGCCTTTCAGGGATGTAGCCAGCAAAGTGTAAAGAACACAAAAAGAGCATTCTCACCATTTGTTTATTTTTTATTTAATTTTACTTGAGAGAGAGAGAGAGAGCACAAGCGGGGGGGGGGGGGCAGCAGAGGGAGCAGCAGAGGGAGAGGGAGAAGCAGGCTTCCGGCTCTGATGCAGGCCTGGATCCCAGGATCCTGAGATCATGACCTGAGTTGAAGGCAGATGTTTAACTGACTGAGCCATCCAGGCACCCTCTCCTCCTGTATTTAATAAACATTGTTTGTATCTAAAAGTTTATTGTAAGTGTATTTTATACATAAATGAATGTTTTTAACTACTCAGAAATACATCCTAGCCCTGTTAGTGAAGTCAGAAAAGTCCTCTAATGATTACAGAACTCTAATAAACGTTGCAACACATTTGCATAATAGAGGATAAAAGGAAAAAGGGTTCATAGTCCTCAAGTCTCTACCGACTTACCGTCTATAAGCTTCTCAAAGTTGCAATAGGGTCTGTTAAGATACATTTTTTTTTTCTATAGGACAAATTATTACTGCATTTTTGTTTGTTTGTTTTTGATTCCCTGAGGGGAAATGCATTCATCCCTGTGTTAGCATTGAAGATGTAGGATTACCAGGCAGCATCAAATTTGCAGTAAAAGGAGTTAATTTTGCTAAATAATTTCAATATAGTAATAAGCATCTAAGTTTTATTTGCTTTCATTTTTCAGTCACGATCATCTTGTTCTGTAAGCTATGGCCTCCTTTTCTTTGTGTTCACCCTGTACAGGGTAAAGGTAACTACAATTAGAAATAATTTGCCATCGCCTGGGTAGTTGGCAAGGTCACCTAGATTCAAGCTTCATGAGTTACCTAGAAGACCAAATTCCGAGTTTCTTGACTTTGGATAGAGCACCAACATTAACATTGGCTATTTCATGCCCATCAGAAGCTCTGATACGTGGTTGTATATATATTTGATGGATTCTCAAAGAGGCAGAAGGAAGCGAGAAATGTCTAAGAGAAATTTAGTAGGCAAAAATGCCTTGGACATGGTATTCAGAAAGGGAAATTATTTTTTAAGTTCTTTGGATATAGACAAAGAGGGATAAACACCATTGGCTGAAGAATTATTCAGATAAAGTCAGTAAAGTTCTTTTTAGAATTACATTTTTTTTAATTTAGAGGTTTTTAAAATTACGTTATGTTAGTCACCATACAGTAGATCATTAGTTTCTGACGTAGTATTCCATGATTCATTGTTTGCACACAACACCCAGTGCTCCATGTAATATATGTCCTCCATTACATTTTTTTAGAAAAAGAAGACAAAACTAGGAATAAAAAGGTGAAAGTAAAAAAGCTGAGAAAAGAGGAAAAAAATGGAAACAAGTACGAGATGAAGAGGAAACTAAAACCGAGGGAAGGTTATAATAAAAGTGGAAAGGATCCACCTTGCCATCCTTCCTTCCAAACTGCCTTTGTAGACACAAGTTCCAGTTTACTCTCTTTGTCTGGAGCCTCCTTCTTGTTCGGAAGACCTGTATGAACTGGCTCAGAAGAGGTGCTGCTCGGTTTTCCCGGATTCTGGATTCACCGAGGAAAGGGTGCCCCAGAATATCACGAGTCTAGCTGGGAGCAGCAGACGAGATAATGATCTGGGGATCCTCCGGGAAAACCAAGGACCCTCGGTGTCTCCTGCTCTGAATTAATGAAGCAGCAGTGCAACAGGGCAAAAATCCTTTGGTCCATTTAGAAGAACCATGAAGACGGATTCCGATGTGGATTATTTGCCTATAGTATGTAGTTCAGCCTCCCCAGATCTGGTTATGGTGTCCCCTCAAACATGGAGACCTGTCTGCTTATGAAAATGAAATAGCATTCGAGCACCTGGCTTTGGTGTGAAGGACATTTACGTAAGCTGATGCCGTTCACGCTTGGTCATGAAGAAAGGAAGTGACCATCTTCAGCTACAGTCAAGGTCTCGAGCTCCGCCCAACGGTCATTGATTCTTTCATTCATTCAGCAAGTGTTTACTCAAGGCCTGCCACGTGCCAGCCACAGTTCTAGGAAGGAAGGATTTGGCCATCGAGACATAGTTCCTGACTCTGAAGTATTAGACACGCAGAAAATCAGTGAGAAGACTGTCTTTTTAGTCTGATACAGAACTAATAGGCCTACTCTCAGGTTTACTCACGTTTTACTTTTCACACAGTTTAAAAACTCTCAAGTAGGTTCGAACAGTGGGTGAAGAGAAACGATCCCGGATAGGGCTCAACCAACCAACCAACCAACAACAACAACAAAAAAACCCAAAACCGACAACAAAAACCTGACCTTACCCACGGACTGTAGCTCAGAGCAGAATTCCTCCCAGGCAAGACTGTGCGGCTTTCAACCCCCACAGCTCCCGAGCTAATCAAAATTTCAAAGGACACAGAAGACCACTTAATAGGATTATACCTAAACCTGTTCTAGATTAAATTCCCTGGCTGCGTGACACCCTGGTAACAAGCCCAGATTTGTATTTACAAAAAAGGAGTTGAGAAAAATTCCTCCTCCATAGGAACAAGAGAATATTCTACCTCACCCCTGGCCTCAAAAAAAAAAAAAAAGGCAGGAGGGTTAGGGGAGTGGGGGACCCGTGACCCGTGCGAGGAAACAGAAAACTGTAGGCACAGTTCAAACATGCCAGGAAAGTGCCCTCTGATGCAAAAACGCACTGCCCATTGTTTCAAAAGGCCCAGGGCCAAGATGTGACATTTCTCCCCCGGAACAGCGGAACAATAAATATCCACCTCGAGGTGACACAAATGGTTAAGTGTTGACAGAATTTGAAATAGAAAGTACTAAAACCCTGCCTCCGAGTTGCAACCACTAATCTTACTGTACCTTCCTCGCTTGAAGACGGTTGCTACTGACACTCGCTACCCACCAGCAGGAAAATTATGTGAAGAGAAACAAAAAAATACAAACTTGTATTTTTAACCTTAAAATGGCTGGAGGAGATGCAGCCCGGATGAAATGAGAAGCCTTTTTTTTTTTTTTTTTTTAAATCGTGATGGATAATCCCTTTCCACAGCCCTGTGTTCACCCCTAAGCTAATTAAGGTTCAGACAAAGCTGTCATTCTATTATCAGTTCCAGAAACGAAGACGTTCATAAATAGAAAACTAGATGAGTAAGAGTGGAAGCAAACAGTTTTTCCTGACACCTATGAGAAGGCTTAAAAATTATTTCTGTGTTGACTTGCACCAGCTGGGAAGGCTTTCTGTAGCTAATAAAGCAGTTTTCCAAATGGTTTTCTAATAAGGTCAAGTCAGGGTTTAAAACCGACGGTCTGCTAGAAGGTTGGCGCGACGAAGTCTTAAGAGTTAAATTCACTTTTAGCGAAGGTTGCTGATTCATTCCAGATGGCTTATATTTATACGGGTTCAATAGCTGATTCTCATTTGCAGCATTTTTTAACTTGACTTGATATTTATTATTAGGAGGATCTTCCAAGCTGACTTCTTTACTTCTAAATTGATTCTATGATTCGTCCTGTAAGTGTCGATGCTATAAGGCAGTAGGACTGCCGTTGAAGCTTAAGACAGCGGCTGATGTCAAGGCGCTCTATAGGGAGGGAGGGGGGTGAGCTCTGCCCTGCCGCCTTCCCAGGGACAAGACTTGACTGGATCCATCCCATCTGCGGGCGCCTTCTCCCAGTTGTGCTGGCTGGTGGATACCCTGCTCTACAAACACATCTTCCATCTACCACAAATATTTACGCTTGACATGTCGTGTTTACAAGAGACGTTCATATTTGTTATTTATAAACATGAGTAGGCACTCGTACTTGTTTAATTTGATTTTGTCATAATCTTAACAGGGTAGGCACTAAAACATATTATTGTGTACTTGAGAAAATTTTCCTCAAATCCAAGGCTCTGCAAAAATGTACGTGTCTTAAGAAATCTCTGTTGGTTCTTCCTGCAGACAGTGATTAGCAGCATGGGCTCCGATTCATGCGAACGTTCTAGTTCTGCTGGTAATTAATCTCTCTAAATCTCAATTACATTAGCTGTTAAATGAGGATAATCATAGTCTGCCTTTAGACTTGTTGTCGCGATTAAATGAGATAGTGCACGTAAAGTGCCTTGGATGAGTGCCTTGGAAAAATAGGCCTAAATGTATGTTCAGCACTATTCTTACCATAGGTCATCAAATCTAATGTCAGCGCCTGCAGATGTACCACTGTGGTATAAACCACTAC
This sequence comes from Martes martes, assembly GCF_963455335.1. Lineage (NCBI taxonomy): Eukaryota > Metazoa > Chordata > Mammalia > Carnivora > Mustelidae > Martes > Martes martes. The sequence goes on from NC_137890.1 coordinate 184,357,686, forward strand.
GAAAGGAAAAAAAAAAAAAACAGAAACAACACTGCTGGTGCAACTCTACAACTATGAGGTGACGCCTTTGCTTTTTCACTGCTCAGAATTTTTATTTTACATTTATTGAGACAGTCTTTTGAGATAGAGACATTGGTTTTATCATCTAGCACTCATGCATAAATAAAAATATGAGTGAAAATAATTGGTTCAGGTATTTCTAAACTTCACATTCTGAGTCTGACTTCCTGAATCGCTTTTTGGCTCATAAGTGCTGATGGCTGCGTTTTCCCCACACAGTATCCTCCGGGCATCAAGTGTTAGAGATGCTGGAGGCCCCGTGAAGCCACTGACACCCTTCCTACAAGGTTTCATGCTGGTGCTTCCTGGATCTTCTGAAATGATGAGCGAAGGTGTTCATTCAGCGCCAGAATAGTCCTTTCTCAAAGAACAACTGAATCATTTTTGACTGAAACATACAGGAATTGTCTTCATGTGGGCACAGCCTCAAGAATAAAAATCTGGTTGACAAACGCACCGCAGTGACGCTCCAACTTGCAAAATTAGAATTGATCAACTATAGAATTTTCCCTGTTACTTTTTTCCCTTTCTCGTGTGAGCAAAATAAGATGTGTTAATATCTCCGGTCAAAATGAAATCGAAAGCGAGGCACTTTCCTTTTGAAGATAAATATTGATTTTGTCAGTGTCCACGAAGACCCAGCCTTTCCTTGCTATGTGTTCATTTGCCAAAATTATATTTATTCATTTATGCTTATGGAGAGTCTAATCTATGGGTGCACATTAGGTAAGGGATCAGGAATTCAAAGAGATTAAGGCTTAGTCACTAAGATGGTGACAGTGACTGGTGAGCAAAACCTGAATGCAGGGGCTGACGGTCCTGAGAGGTCGTGCACACGGTATCCTGGTGGCACAAAGGACACCTCCTTGCTGAATTCTACTGGGAGCTCAAATGGAAAAATGAAAAAGAATCTGCAGACCAGCAAGGGAGGAAGGGGCAAGGGGCTTCCCTCAAGGGGAAACACCGTGATTTCTTTCTTTTTTGGAGATTTATTTATTTATTTATTTGAGATGGCGACAAAGGACAGAGGGAGAGGGAGAGAGAATCTTAAGCAGATGCGGGGCTTCATCTCATGACCCTGAGCTCACGATCTGAGCTGAAACCAAGAGTTGGACGCGTAACTGACTGAGCCACCCAGGCACCCAGAAACGCTGTGATTTTTTATTTGTCTTCGATTTTGTTTTATATGTCCTGTCAATGTTCCTTGCTCTGATACCCTAAAATCAGCCATTCCTCTGGGAATGCCTTTGTATAACTTCGATCTATTCTCCTCTTGGGATATGTTCACTTGTTGACTTGTAGGAACCTTCAACGTACAATGGACATTAACTCGTTATTCATTATGTATTTTGCAAACATATTCTCCATTTGGTCAATTGTTTTTTAATTTTGCTGGTAGCAACATTTTATATTCCAATGGTTTAAATATTTCCCCAGTCAAATCTGCCAATTTTTTCCTTTATGGTTATAAGGTTTTAGATTTGCTTGGAAAGGCCTTCCCTACCCTAAGACATATTCTAAAATTTCTTATATTTTCTTCTATCTTAAGGGATTCTTTTACATTAAAGCCTAAAGCTAAAATTTATTTTTGAATATTACATGTGCTTAATGTAACTTTTCCCCCCCAAATGCATGTTGAATTTACACCTACCCTTAGATTTTCTGTTAGTTCTTACCAAATTATTATTAACTTAGAAAATTATAAGCAGGCAACTTTCAATAACAAATGCCAACAAAGGAATGCTGTGTCACACACGAGATAACGCTACTCTTTAAGTTTCAAGTGTCAGAACTTTCTGTCAAAATAACTTTGGTAAGATAGGACACTTTATTTATTTATTTATTTATTTATTTATTTAGGTTCTCATAAAGCAAGAAAGGGCAGGGATGGATCGGTCCCCAGAAATGGGCGGATCCTGGGATTTGTAAGTCATAAAAACCAAGGCTACAACTTGTTTCTGCTCTTTGTGCAAATTCTTTTCTCCAAGTGCAAACAGATTTTTTCCATATGATAGGAGAAGTGGGTACAGAGCATTCCAGACACATTTTCCCAGTTCAAAAACCAGAGAGGGAATGTGCTCCCCATCAGATCTAATAAAAAGAAAATCTCAGAGTAGAAGTCTAATTACACTACACTTTAGTCACTGGTCATTTCTTCCTCAGACAATGACCCATTCCCAGACCCAGAGGATGGAGTTCTGTGCTATGACTGAGGGGACCTGGTTTGTGCTCCCAGCCCCGCTGCCAAAGCTGTTGGATCTGATAGCAGAAGAAACACCGCCAAGAGAATCACTAACAAACAATCAATCAGTCCCTCCAATGTATCATTTACTGCAATCAATAATCATAAAATTAATACAAGCGTTTACCATTTTCTTGTTGACTACATTAGGGTTTCAGCCATACAAGTGGCCTTTCCTGTTTTTTTACTATCTTAGGCTTATATTAAAATTGACTTCCATAACCTCAATACACAATGATTTATTTGAAACCTGGGTTTTCATCATTTGGTCTAAGATAAGTTGTTCAGTCTCACCTAGCTCAAGACTTTTCATCTGTAAAATGAGGTCTTTGGTTTTATGATGTAGGGAAAGGGAAAGAAGATGATCCCAAAACACAAAGAAGTCTGGGATTCAGTTTTTGCCACAAATGCTTCCAAAATCTGCAAGCGCATATTATTCGGTGCCCTTATGAGGTGAATGAGCACTTTCATCAGGCGAGCTCTGCTCATGGCATCACGTACCTGTACCCAGCATTCCCTTCGAGATCTCGCATGAGTTACTTAAGGGAACGATAAGGCCCAGAACCCGAATTCCCTCTGTATGAGTCAGGAGCTCTTTCAGAACCAAGTAATGGAAACCCAGATCAGATTGGGTCAATGGGGTAAAAAGGTTTTTACCAGTTTCTATACCTAGAATGGGGAACACACACCAATGAAGGAAAAGCTGCAGGAATCGGGGTCTTAAAAACTGGAACTGGGGACTCAAAGTCACCAGTGTTCTGTGTCCATCTTGTTCACTGCTTAGTTCTACTTCTCTTTGCCTTTTTAGATTCATTATTTTGAAACAGTGGGGGGCACAGGGGACATGGTTGCCAGAAACCACAGGTTAGGAATCATAGCCAAAGGATATATTTCTACCTCAAGAAATGCCTCTGTCCCTAATTGGTTTATGTGCACATGACTTGGGCCAACCTCTGTTGGAATGGGAATTGGCACATATTTACTTCTGTGGCCAGGGAGATGGCATCTATTCACCAAAAATTGGGGTGGATGGGGAGGATGGTTGCCAGACTTAGCAACAAAAGTTCATCCTCTATTTAATCTGGCAACCCTAGGTGGAGAGATTTCTAAACAGGCAAAAGTAATAACCACCACAGTTTACTCCCTGTTCCTCAAGCACCTGCCTTGTGTCCTCCGCCATGTTGCTCGTACCAGTGGGCAGACGCACAAGCAGACAGACAACGGCTGTCACCGCAGGAACTTGGCTCAGCGCAAAGGATGTGCTCTGTGTTTTAACCCTCCTTGAGAAATGCTCTCCTCCTTTTTTTAAAACCATGCCTTTTCCATAAGCATCTTGGTGGCTGTCAGCTCTGTATTCTATCCCCACCATAGAATCACAGAGCGGGGAGAGGTCTAGAGGTCCTCCTGGTGGGCCCTTGGATGTGATTTGTAATTTTGGAGTATAGACAGCATCTGCCCAAGAATGTCATGCATGACCATTTCCTGATGAGGAGGCTGTGCCAACTCTAAGGGTTTCTGGATCTTAAGGAGACAGCAGAGGAAGGAGATGAGGCTGGGAAGCAATCCAAAGGAGCTCTGACCAGCGAGGAGCTGACAAAGACCTTCCATAGAAGACCAGACATGCTCAGTCTGCGTTTCAGACAAACACATGGTTTAGGGACCATAAGGGGCAGGGCCAGAGGGAAGTAACCTGATGGGAAGCAGGTGCATTGGTCCTGTTGAAGGATGATGGGGACTTCAGTCCGAGCAGCAGAGGAAGGTGGGTAAAGGAGACACCTTTACGCAGTCCAGATTGATAAAACAGCAGGAGTTTGTGGTTGATATTGTCCATATTTAACCTCACTCCTGCTGTTAGCTTTAACCAGGGACATATTGTCAGTTTCTCACACTGTCAAGAACCCATAAGCAGCACACATTGATTTTTTAAAAAGCTGTATTCAAGTATTTGCTAAAATACCGCACGATTAGTGAGTTCATCCATATTCTCACCGTTTTAATGATGCTTTTAAGTGAAAGTAGTTTTCATACATCTGTCCTCTTAAAGTTTATGTTTACTGTGGGAGTTATATGCACAAGGATGAGTCTACCGTGGTGTAGGCTGAAGTGATTTTTTAAGAAAATGTGCAATGATCTAAATTCACTCTTTCACTTTACATGATTCCCATTTTGACCTTACCTTCAAAGAGTTGCAGTGGGGAAAATGTCAGATCAAGTGTTAGCTGACCTGTTCCAGACATGCATCTTACTTGCACAGGTCAGCTGAATGACCATGGACATGGGGCAGAATCTCGGATTCTCCACCTACAAAATGAGGGAGCTTGGGCCAAGTGATCTCTCAGGACATTTCCAAATCTAGTACATCAGGTTCGGTGGCTGGAAAAAGCATGACCGAGACCGGGAAAAGATGATGACCTTTTGCTGAACCTCTACCTCTTACTAAGTAAGCAGCAATCTCAGGTGTGGGTTTCAAACACAGGCCTTGGAATCCCGCAGACTTGGGTCTGAATCCTGGTCCTGACATTTCGCATTGTTCCCCCTAAGCTTCAGTGTTTGCATTTCTGAGATAGAAATGGAAACACCTGCTTCATAGCGTCACCATAAAGGATGCACGAGATGGGGAGCACTCGACACAGGGCCTGGCACCAGGCCAATCCCCAAAATGTGGAGGTTGGCATTACTGTCCATTACATGGCGTGCCATAAACCAGGCAACAGAGCACTAGAGAAGTTCTTCCAATCATTCAGTTGTTTGTACATTTATTCAATTGTTCATTCAAGGAACGCTACATGCTGTATCCGCCCAATAAATATTTGCTTGGGCATGCGCACCGGCAGCGCCTCTGGCTACTGAGGCCCATCAACGGTTTTTGTATTCGAACTCTCTGGCTCCCCCAGCATGCTGTGATTGCAAGATGGAGGCCCATTTGGAGTCGTTATCATCACGTTATCTTTAAAAGTAACAGACTCCTGGCTTCCATTAGTCTTGGCCCCTAAGTTTTTCATGAAAAGATAAGTCGGAGCCTCTTTTTCCAGAGCTGACGTGTTTAGTCATTTGCGTGTGAAACTGCCGGAGGCGGGCTGGGGTACTGTCCTCTGGAACATCTGCACCGTGTTTGTCGTTTTGGCATCTGAGAACTTTGCAAATATGTGCAGACCCGTGACAACCTCAGGATTCTGTTTCCAAATGTGCCATCGATGAATAATGGCCCAAATGAGCAAAATCATCTAGGCGACAATTTGGGTAGAGAGTAAGGATGGGAATTACAATGTGTCTCCAAGGGCTCTGAGGGTAGAAATCCGTTCCTATCATTGCACAACAATGAAGTCTTTGGAAGCACGGTAATGTGTAGGATGCCTTTAGAATCAGACAACTTGCTTTTGTTTTGGAAGCACATATTCAAGTCTGGCCTCAGATAATCACTGGCAGAAGCAGCTTTCTTGATTAAGTCAGTCCCATGAAAGAACATGTGTCTTTATTACAGAGAGCGGCTTCTCCTAATTCCCACCTTAGAAGCAAAGGCCAAGTTCCCCTCAGCTGAGCTCATGGCTCTGTCAAGCCCGAGCTCATTGCCTCAATCCCAGCCACTGGTAATTTGAGATAAATTCAACTTGGACCGTCTCTGCTAGCGCCCCGGCGGCGCTCTCTCCTTTCAAACGACTCAGTCTTTTGTCTTCAAATGGTATCTTGGAGATGTGCAAAGGCACTAAGGAGATTATTTTCGAACATCTCCTAGAACTCAAGAAACTCCTTCACAGAAGGTTGAAACCATGCCTGGTCATTTAGTCTGACTCGACTTAAAAAGGCATCAAATACAAATAGATTCTGGGAAATAAATCAACTTCAGGCTTTTTACTGCTGAAGGCTTAAAATAATTCCCAGAAAGGCTAATTATGCCTTTCTTTGCTCAGTAGTTGGGCTTAATAATAAACACCAAACATATGGCGGAGACTGGGCTGCATAAACCCTCATAGCCTTCTGTTCAGCAGCAGGGGTATTGGTCCTAAAGAAATTATGTACGAAAAACTTACACGTATTAACAGTCATAGTCGTAATATCTATTTACCTATTACCACGGAAAACTATAACTGCCAACTGGCTTCTAAAAATTTCTTTCAACTTTCTAGGAATCAAAGGAACATCATACAAAATAACACTCACAGTCTATTTTTCACCTATCAGATGAGAAGAGTTTTTAAATGTCAGTAATACTAAAGAGAATTTGATGAAATAGGCACTTTCATACCTTATGGTGAGCATGCAAATTGGAACAATCTTTCCAGACAGCAATTTGGCAAGAGATACAAAGGCTGTTAAAAAAAAAAATTTCATATATTTTGATCCCATCATCTTATTCCCAGAAATCTATCTTAAGGAAATAGTATAAACCGTGGATAAAGATTTAAATCTAAGAGGGTTCCCTGCAAGACCATTTCTAAGAGCCAAATGTACAGAGAGGGAAGAATGATCAAGCAAATTGTGTGTGTCTACCACATTCCATGGGGCATGATATAATCATTCAAAATCAGGTCAACAAGTATTCTCAAAAGCAGAGAGGGATTGCAAATAGGCTAGAGAGCAAGAGATAGCCCATGGCCTTGACTACTTAAAATAATAGAGCCAACACATTGTGGACATCAAAAGATACTATTCTGAAATCGTCAGCAGTTTGTGGATTCCAGGATAGACGCTAAAATGTGTGTTAGTCAGGGTTTGGGCGGCCGAGGGATGTGCCTTGGGCACTGTCCTTGGGGAAGCTCTGAACCAGCAGAAAAACCCAAATCCATTTGCAAGAAATATTCTGTTTCATATTAGCCAAGTCTGCCTTCCCTGTGGGCACTACGAGCCTCTAGAAGAGCTCCCGCACGTGTTTAAATTGTAAGGGTTTACGGAGGCCCCATTCGGTGCCCCAGTGCTGGGTGAAGGAGAGACAGTTTTAGGTGACAGAAACTCACTTCCTGACTTCATGGAGCTTACGGTCTGATCAGTCGTCATCTGTAAGCGGTCTGCTAATACTTTCTTCTTGGGGGCGACAGCCCTTCGGGATGTGGGAAAGGGATGTCTAGCGGGATATGGATGGCTCAGGGATGCTGGACGCAGCAACATGGGGTGCTCCGTTGTAAGTTGCACCCCCCCCGCCGGCCGGAATTCCCTCGCGTGATCCTCAAGACACAAACACGACTACCTTGCAGTAGCTGGGCTGCGGGGAGTGATGGGAGGGGCTGGTCCCCACAGCAGCAAAGCGACCTAAGTGAACACAAAAGATGGTGAGAGAGAAGCAGAGAGCGGCTGCCAGGTCAGAGCGAGCGGCGAGGAGAGCCAGCAGGGTGAGCGGGTGGCACACGCCGCCTTCCCCACGCAGAAATGGACAAGAAGGGGATGCCCTCCTTCATTCGCCCTGAGTGGAGCTCAAATCATTATTCTTTCAGGATGAGAGGAAAAGGCAGCAAACATAAAGCATCTCTAGAAACAGGTAGGGGAGATGGATAGAAAATCCTGGGAGGAGACACACCGGATATGGCCTAGGGCTAAGTGTGTTTATGGGCATCTTCATTTTGCTCTCCCATCCGCATGTATCACGATGACATGCGCGAGATGTCACTTTCAAAACCTCTGCTCTGACGACGCTCCCATCGTCCATGTGTATTCCTTCTGCTCTTATCTTCCTTCGTCAACTTCCCCATCATTTTTCATTTTTCTTCCCCATCGTCTTTTCTTTTCCTCCTCTGCTTTGCCTGCCCACTGATCACAAGTCTGGTCAGCCAGCCGCATGTAAACGCGGCATTTTTATTTCTTTGTTTGTTTGCCATGACCTATATTTGGTGTGAAAACAGCAAAGCTCATCATGCACTGGTTGAAGCATTCACACATATTGATTCTTTTAATCCACACAACACACCTCCTGGGTAGTAATACCACGACTCCCGTCCGGCAGACAAGGACACCGAAGTGCAGAGATCTAAACCAACCTGCCCGGTCACCCTCGTGGGACAGCAGGACGGAGATCTGGACCCGGGCACTCAGGCTCCGGAGCGCACACACCACCACCACCCTCCCTGCTTCCCCCACTCCCCCCCAACCCCCACCCCGCAGCACTGGGGAAGACATGAAGGGTGCCAGTTACACTTCTTGTCCCCCCTGTTTAGCATCTCGGCTTTTACATAAAACTGAGCATTCAATTCTGGGGTCCAGAGCCCAACTATCTCATAACTGCTATGACATAGATCTCAACTCAGTGCTTTAGAAAGCTCACTGTTCCCAGTGTGCCGCACCCTACCCTCACCAGCAGGAAAGCAGCCCTCCACCTCCACTACTTATCCCTGTGGTCTTGGCTAAGTGACTCAAGAGCTCTGACTTTAGTTTCTCAATCCGTGAAATGGCGTACTCATACCCACCTCATTAGGCAATATTTATAGATCTGTAACACAATGCCTAGCACAGAATTAGTTCTCAATAATAGTAGCTATTTTTTCCTGTCAGTCATTAGCAAACTTTATATGTTAGAGGACTCACTTGTCCTTATGGAGCTTACGTTCTAGGAATCAGCAATCAGCCTCTAGGTTAAATCTGGCCCACTGCCTATTGGTGTAAATAAAGTTTTATTGGAACACAGGCATGCTCACTCATTTATATGTTGTCTATGGCTGCATTCATATTACAACAACAGAGCTGATGAGTTGCAACAGAAACTATATAGACTGAAAAGCTTAAAATATTTATGCTTTGGCCTTTTATTGGAAAAGTTTGCCCACCCCCGCTATCAACACACTTACTAGGGCAACGAAACAAACAAGCACGATCAGTAGATTTTGTTAGATTTCAGATAGGTATCTCTGCTTGTTTTGTTTATTGTACAGAAAGCTAATGTAACGTTTATTTTCTAGGCAAATAATATAGAAAATGTATAAAAAGAAGTTAAAAAGTTGCAATCTTGAAAATAATCACAAATACACAAAGTCATTTGACAAGATGTGAAATGGTTTACAAATTCCCACATCATTTGTCCTTCCGTGTGTCATTTCAACTTTCCCGCTGAAGGCTTCTTTCCTAGGCACTGATATTCTTATCAGGAAGGCAATGATATATGCTTCAGCCCCCCTGTTCATACGTTCATCTGCCTCGCCCAGAGATGAATCAAAATGAAACATTACAGGAGTGACAATGGTGGAGGTTATGGCTTCCAGAAGAAAACAGCAGCCCAGTGATCTATAGAATGTCTCCAAAGGATATTAAACTAATCAGCCGAGGATTATTGTGTATTTTCCTGAACATCTGTGGGCTCTTTCTTTAGGGTGTCTGGGTGGAGTTTCTAGGATGAGCGGGGGAAGCGCTGTTATTGTCATACAGATGGCATGTGGGGAGAGACTCCGGGTAGGTAGGCAGCTGGGACTCAGTGTTCAGAAGAAGTGTTCAGTGGCTTCTCTGGGACTAGGAATACATACATGCAGACCTGGGGAAGGGAGGCTGTGCTCTCGGGTTTGTCTAAAGAAAGCTTCGGTTGGTAGGAATGGAGAATTTGTTTTTCCTGTTGTGCTCTTTCAGAATCAGACTGCAGCCAAAAAACCCAGAGAAGAAAGATCGAGAGAGAGAGAGAGAGAGAGAGAGAGAGAGAAAGACCTCTCTTTAGGAGGATAATTGAGGAGAGGGACTGGCCAAAAATGTATGGCTATTGTACATCGTTACCAAGAAAGTGAGGGACTCCTTTCCAATTCAAGTTCACACTAAGTGACAAAGATGACAGATCCTAACTAACCAGGGACTTGGGGGAGCCTGGTCTGGAGGCAGAGATACAGAGTGGAGACATGGACACAATGTAGTTTAATGTAAAAGGCTGTTTTGTCTCCAGCCTTCACCAAATTAATTGTGACAAAAATTACTTTCCAAGGAAGGTACTTACCTAGAAAGGTATAATAGCAGGGTTTGGTTAGCAATACTGCACAGATATGACTGAATGCCATCGCCAGAGTCAGAGAAAACCAGGGACTTGGGACCGAGACAGACCTGTCTGCAGAGCAGATCAGCCACTAGCCCTAGGAGAAGTTAGAAGAAATTACTTCACCTCTCATAGCCTCGCTCTGCCCTGCTCACAGTCAGCCACACTCATACATAGAGAAAATGGCGACTCCCCCACTCATGACCTCAGCCTCTCTGCCTCACGCCCCAGTTTCAGGCCCATCTACGCTAATACCTTTTCTTGCCCTCTTTCTTCCAAAAACGTGGAGTGCCACTCTTCTTGTTCCCTTCAAGGCCACCTGTATCCTTGCCTTTCATTCCTCCCACCTCCTCTGGAATCCCAGTCTCTAGTCTCTGTACTCCTTGTCTGGTCCTCCTTATCCTACCACCCATTAACATGAGCAAATGTTCCCCATCTCCCCCCTGAAATTCCCTGACCTTCCATTTACCTCCTCATTCTGGAGACACTTGGGGGCCATTGGCTCTCAGTTTTCCCTTCTCTGGATATTATTGCCTTCTCTGGATATTCTTTTTAATATTTAATATTTATTTAACATTTATTTAAATGTTTTTAAAAAATATTTTCCCTAGGTTGCTCATTTTATTCTCTTTTTTTTTTTCTTTCTTTTTTTAAAAGATTTTATTTATTTATTTGACAGAGAAAGAGTGAGCTCAAGCAGGGGGAGCAACAGAGGGAGAAGGAGAAGCAGGCTCCCCACGAAGCAGAGAGCCTGATGTGGGGCTCAATCCTAGGACCCTGGGATCATGACCTGAGCTGAAGGCAGATGCCCAACTGACTGGACAACCCAGGTATGCCCTCATATTTATATTACAGAGTCATAAAAATTAGGCAAAGTTATGTTCAAAGCCCAAATCCACCATTTGATGGCCATGTGGACATGAACACCTTCCTTACCCTTCTATACCTATTGGTTTCTTTGTCTGTACCTTTGAGATAATATACCTATTTTGATTTTAGGACTAATGGAAAAACATAGACAAGTGAATAGATTTAACTGATCCAATATATTGCATTGGGAATAAAGGGGGATAAAAAGAAAACTGTATTATATTTGTATAGGCAGATACTCTTTCGGAGATTATGTTTATAAAATTCATAAAAACTTTCTCCCTTTGTTAACATGATTTTACCTTTTCCCTGTGAATCTATTCTCTCCTTCTCTTGTACCTCCTTCTCCTTGGATAACGGCACATTATAAATAAAATGGGTCTTCACCAGAGTAGGCTGGACACATTGAAATTATCTGGGCTCCCATAGTCATTCTCAGTCCCCCTCCCAGAAGTTCTGATTCAGTATTCAGAGGGGGGCCTGAACAATTTGAGTTTTGAAAAGATGCTCCAGGCGATTCAAATTCTTACCCCTTCCATCCCCACCCACCTCCCAAATGGAAATCACTGCTTTGACCTTGGGCGGCCACCCCAAGCTTGAGCTGGAGTCATTCACAAGACACGTGGAGTCACAGCTCTACGCCTTTTCCGTTATTTTAGTTTTGTGCCTTTCTGGAACTAGATGCATCTATGACAACCTGTTTCTGTCAGGCAGCTTTTGTTCTTTCTTTATAAGGACTAGAGACAACCATTTTGGGCTGGGCCAAGTGTGTCACCGGAAGTCTTTGGAAGATCGTTTTTAGATTTCTAGGCCGGTTAAGTATTTTCATGTCTAACTTCCTACTCTGATACAATTATACGTATGCAATCCACACTCACAGTTTCTGACCCTCAAATCCCAACAAAATCTCCACCAAGTATTTCTGGGAGTTCTTAGAGATTACTCACTGGTGACTTCTGATATTTTTGTTCTTTCTTTTGGCTCCCTCCGCGGGGTGTTGCCGTGTTCCTCAGACTTTCCCGAACCTGCTGGACTCACCAAGGCTTCCCCTTGGGTCTGTTTCTGTTCCCTCTTCCGGATGTCACTGCCTCGGTTGGACACCCCCACTGCTCTGGCCATCCCACCCATCCCACAGGCCTGCTGCCTCCCCAGTCTTCCAGCGTTGATTCGAGGGGAATGGGTCCCCCCCCAGGTCGCCCTTGGGAAGTAGGGGGGAAAATGTCTCTTTCTGTATTCAGTGTGAGATTCTCTTAGGAAACATCAGAGCAATGTGACTTGATTAATCAGCATACAAAATACTGGAAATGAATTTTCAGTGGTGAACTTAGTAGAATTCAAGATGTGTGCTGGGCTGGACCTTGATCAGGATATTTGAAATGCTTTCTTAGCCACTTTTGGAGTTTGGATTAAAGATTAAGGAATTTCAAATGCTAACCAAAGAACATACTAACCCTTAGATGTAGGCTGAAATCAATTCACACAAGTTCATATATATATATATATATATATATATATATATATATCTCACATTGTTCCTACTGAACTGTTTCAAAATAAAATACCATGCAGGCCGTACAGCAAGCCCAGACATATTTCTCGTGGAGATCCGGATCAGGAGACAATCCAAAAGATGAACACTCTGCTGTACTCAGAATTGCCCTCCCATTAATATGTAAGAATTAGCAACATTCTAATTCACAGTATTGAGCCTGATTCCTTTTTCTAGAATGAGTTTGTCTTCTCTCAGGAAGTTCCCTGGACTCATTTAAATAGACTTTGGGTGGCCCACCCAACATTTTCCCAAATATGCCCAAACGTGGCATTCCGTGTCCTCGTTGGTCCTGAGATTTGCTACAACCTAAGCATATAGATGTTCTCCCCATCCCCCGATCAGATTTTTCCCTTCCATAACAGAGCTGGCCCCTTCCTTCTCTTTCAAGATTTGTTGATCACATTCAGGTTCAATGACACCCCTGTTTCACTTTGCTGTTAGAAGTGGAGAGGAACCAGTCACTCACTCCTCATTTATCATTTGTAAGCAATTTATAAATAGACTTAAGAAGTCAAGCGAGAAACAGCAGAGTACTGGCAAAGTTGATTTGAGTAATGTGCACAGACACTTGACCTCTTACTCCAATTTGAACTCCCCCACCGATGCAGCTAAAAAACTGGAGAAATGCAGACCTTCCTAGCAGGTGAAGGTCGAAAGCAGCTATAGAAAATCAGGCTATGTGGGGCCCCTGGGTGGCTCAGTGGTTTGAGCCGCTGCCTTCGGCTTGGGTCATGGTCTCGGGGTCCTGGGATCAAGTCCCGCATCGGGCTCTCTGCTAGGCAGGAGCCTACTTCCCTCTCTCACTCTCTCTGCCTGCCTCTCTGCCTACTTGTGATCTCTCTCTCTGTCAAATAAATAAATAAAATCTTAAAAAAAAAAAAAAGAAAATCAAGCTATGTGAGGCAACTCCTGAAGTCAGACAAATACAAACAGGAAAAAATAAGCCAATGTTTAGCATGGACCATTGACCCATTAGCCCCCCGTCCCCAGGAGAGCCCCAAAGGACATGAGACGCTCACCAATGTCCTGCTCCAGACTGTTGAGATATAGACAAGGGGACAGGAGGAGAAGGGCTCCCTCACCATTATACTCTTGGTCACATATTTCAACGTCTAGGGCTCATTTGTACCTTCCCTTCCCCCTTTACTCACTTTTTAAGAGGCTATCAGGGGTCTTCTGTACTAAAGGAATGGAAATTTGAGAAGGAGGAGCAAAATGAAGTTAAACTCCTTCTTTTTGGTTCTCCCCAGTTTTCTTTCCTCCTAGGCGACTGAGATTGGGGTGAGTGAGGGGCTCCTGCTTGGGAAGTACTTCTCCTTTTTGAGGGCCCTGTGGGGATTAGGTGGGGCCCAGGAGAAAGGGAGCCCTGAGGCTGCTGTCAGACCTATCCATCTCCACCTTCCGTTAACGGGATAAACAGAGTCCCCTGTGTCCGCCTGCTCAGCCAGCACGGAAGTTAGAGAAGTTGGAACCATAAAATGCCCATTAGGAAGTCAGCATTTGCCAGGAGTAGCCCTGAGGCATTGGTGCCCTCAGAGCCAAGTGGAGCATCTCCACAAGCCATTCCCATCTGTATCTTTGCTGTTTGTGGACACCAGCATTTCACCACAGATAAGCCTCTCCCAAAACACCTGCTTGTGTTTCCACATACGTCTAGCGCCAGCATTAACCCCACTTCATTATCATGGGATGATGATTTGTTCTTAAGCCAAGACTGTGCGCCTTTTCCATCCCTGCTCACTCAAGTAACGACAGTGGACATGTGCTTGATTGCTTCTGATACAAATACAAGGAACTATTTTGGAAACCTGACAGTTGCTTGTCAAATTCTTTTCTAATGGCCTAATGTTGCAGCCTTAGAAGAACTTATTAAAGAAGGATTACCTCGTTTGAATCTTTAATAGTCTTCTATCTCTTTTTATGGATATCAACACGCCACTCCCTCATAGAACTACTATCCTATGATTATGTTCATTAAGTCCAACAGCTGTCCTCCACCATCGAGAAAACTGAGGCCCAGAACATGTAAGCCCTACTTTTCTGAACATCTCAATTGAACTACCTGATTTATTTTGTATTTCTCCAGAGGATTGTGCTCCGTGTTACAAAGTTTTGTCTATTGCTTACATTGGACTCTATCTTTCCTCCAGTAATTTCATAAGAGTCTGCACAAATTTTCCTCTGGAGCTGTGAAATTCTGAGAATTAGCCACTCCTTTGGAGAGGTGGGAAGTAGAAAGTAAGAGGAAAAGCCAAATCACCTCTGGCCACAAGTTGAGTTCTGTTTAAGAAAATCCATGTTCTACCTTGATAAACTTTCTGCTCGAAGTCTCAATTAAGAGCAAGTAGTTCTGCAGTGTGTTCTCAGGTAACAAGTTTATGTTCTGAAATCAGATTAGAAATTAGCTGGGTTCTTTGGTCTTTTTCTTTTGTTTATTTGAATTTCTATCTTTTCTATAGAGAACATGAATTACGCCTGTAACTTAATAAAACTGTTGTAAAGAAGTTAGTAAATTGTGAATACTTTGAATTAGCATAAGGATGTTAACCCCATGGGAGGACTGTCTGAACGGAATTGCTGTCCAACACTGACCGAATACAGCCTTAGGACTGTTTTTAATGGTTCTCTAGTTCATTAAAGCTGAGTCTGCTAGGCTAATATAGCAGTATGAACTCATTTTTGAAAACTCACTCTGCTCCAAACACATAGCAATGACGGATGAAGTACACAAATACAGAAAGTATCAAGAAATTCAACTGACCCAAAAAGGAGAGATTAATATCTTACTGGGCCAGTCATGGAAGAGAGGTGTTTGTTCATTTGTTTGTTTTTCCCGTCTGTATCTTTAAAATTTTAATGTTTTTTAGTTTGAGATAATTGTAGATTCACATGCAGTTGGAAGAAATAACAACAGAGATCCTATGTACCTTTTACACAGTTTCCCCTAATAACATATTATGTAGCCACAGTGTAATATCACACTCAGACAACTGACATTAGTATCATCCACCAATCTTATACATATTTCATGAGTTTCACATGTACTTAGTCATTTATTTATTTGTTTGTTTTTTAAGTAGGCTCCGTGCCCAGCGTGGAGCCCAACACAAAGCTTGAACTCATGACCCTGAGATCAAGACCTGAGCAGAGATGAAGCGTGCAATGCTTAACCAACTGAGCCACCCAGGCTCCCCTATCATGTATTTAATTCTGTGCAGTTTTATATCCCATGTACAGAGTCATGTGATCACCTCTACCGTCTGGAGACAGAAGAGAGCCTTCACCATAAGATTCCCTTCTACTGCCCTTTTATGACCACAGCCCCCCGCCATCCTCTGGCAACTACTAATCTGTTCTCCATCTCTAAGATTTTGTCATTTCAAGGCTGTCGTATAAATGGAAGAATCATACAGAATGTGACCTTCTCAGATTGGCTTTTTAAACTTAGCATAATTCACGTGAGCTCCAGCCAAGTTGTTATACATAGCAAGGCCTTTCTATTGCTGACTAGTGTTCTACGGTGGGGATGTGCCACAGTTCGTTTATCCGTTCACCCACTGGAGGACATCTGGGTTGGCTTTCGCGTTTGGCTATTACAAACAAAGCTGCTGTGAATACTTGTGCATATGTTTTTGTGTGAATGTTAAGTTTTCCTTTCTCTGGGATAAACGCTTGGAATTTTTCTCTGTCTTCAAAGATAAAAGCATAATAGGAAGAAATCGTACACTTCTCACAACCGGTCCGCGAGTCTGGCTTCCGTGATCGCGCTCCTGCTGGAGATGAAGACACGTGAATGGTCAAAACGCTTCGGGAGAGTGAGTCCAAATGGAGGCTTTAAAATTGGAATTCTCTCTCATGTAAGGCCTTGTTTATTCTTTAAGGCAGTTCTTCTAGAAGGGACGTTTACTCCACACCTCGAAACATACTCTGCTACCTCTGGCGTTGTTCATTTTAGTTCAGGTGCTAATGTCTAAAATCGCCAAATTCTGCACCCATATAGATGTCTGTGATTTTGAAAATTGATCCTTAGGCCTACCGTCCTCATGAAGAGAGCAGCCCCGTGACCACAGACAATCAGGAATGCATTAGGGCCAACAGGGGAAGAGCAGGAAGTGTGCAACGCCCCCAGCTGAAGCGAGCTGGCAGCCAGAAATTCTTCTTCCCCATAAGCTGGAAAACAGCTGTCTCTGGAAGCTGATGTTCCGAAGGAGGAATTACTCACACTCTTCTCTTTAACTCAGGAGATCAAGGCCTGGCCAAATGGAGGGCCAAGTCATCTGTCTGTTCATTCACAAAGGGCAAGTCTAGCCCGCCTAACCTCTGACTGGCTATACTTAAAAAAGTAAACCAGGAAACCAGGAACCGCCAAACCCTAAGCTTCATTATATTTTCCTTGGACGGCTTCATTTTTTTTTTTTTTTAAGATTTTATTTATTTATCTGGCAGACGGAGATCCCAAGTAGGCAGAGAAGCAGGCAGTGAGAGAGGAGGAAGCAGGCTCCCTGCTGAGCAGAGAGCCCGATGCGATGCCGGGCTGGATCCCGGGACTCTGGGATCATGACCTGAGCCGAAGGCAGAGGCTTTAACCCACTGAGCCACCCAGGCGCCCCGGATGGTTTCATTTTATTCAAATAGGCCCCTCAATGATTATATTTTTGCCAATGTTTATCCATGTAAGAGGAGAAGAAAAGACTTAATGACTCAGCAAAACCTAAAAAAGAAAAAAAAATTTTATTCTAAATCCATCAATCCCCGAAATGTGCATTTCAGAAGATAGGGAGCCAGCCTAATTTAACAATATGCTAAACAGGTAGGATATTTTATCTTAGAATTAAAGTCATCAGCGGTGAAACATGCAGCTTCTATACTCTGCCTGGAAAAGACAAGAAACGTTCTGGCTCTGTTGTGAGAGCCATGATTTCAACCCAGGGTAGGCAGGGA
This sequence comes from Martes martes, assembly GCF_963455335.1. Lineage (NCBI taxonomy): Eukaryota > Metazoa > Chordata > Mammalia > Carnivora > Mustelidae > Martes > Martes martes. The sequence continues at coordinate 184,375,281 of NC_137890.1, forward strand.
TTCAAATGACCTCAGTATGCCACTTTCCACGACGAATTCAGATGAAATGAATTCTCCACCTTTCCTGGTTACTGGGCTGGCCTTACACAGAAGTAGAATTGATCATTGCCAAGGAAATGGGGATTCCACATAAGCAACAAAAACAATAATGACAGTAACAACAAACATTTATTAAGTGCTAGCGTGAGGCTAACTACTTCACAGGGATTATTTCCTTAAATTTTCATGATAATCCTATGAGGTAGGTGTAATTGTCCCTATTTTACGGATAATGAAACTGAAGCTTGGAGATCATAAGTAATTTGCCTAATAGCTCATCGCTACTAACTGGTAGATCCAAGATTCAAATGTGGGCATGTCTAACTGCAGAGTCCAAGTACTGAACCATATGCTCAGCTCTTTACTCTTCAATTTCACACTAGAAACCCACTTGCTTGGCACAAGATACGGTCCCTTATTAAATGGCGATCTCCTCTGAAGGGCGTTACATGTTCAGGTGTTATGGTATTACTAATCACCAACTGCAGTGTCAACGAGTTTTCCAAATCCTTTATAACTCGATAAAAAGCTGGGAGGAAGTGTATCAAGCCAAAAAAAGGGGGGGGAGGGAATGAGTATGCGAAGCTTAAGGATGGCAGTGAGCTTGGGGAGGTCTTCGGGGGTCTGCAAGAAGGCCATGACGAGAGTCCCTATGACTGCCGCCAAGTCTGCCTGAAGAGACGCAGACCAAGCCCACTTTTATCCTCCGGTCTGTAAGCGGCATTCACACCCACATAGGACTGGCCCTACCCACTGACCATTCTCTTACGCTGACTTGACTTTATTGATACTCCTAGGTGACAGTAGGACACATCCTTCATAGACCCCCCCCCAATATGCTTTCACCCACTTCTTTGGGTCTTACGCTCCATATAGATCCAGTCTTCTTGCCTCTGTTTATACTCAGTAAACTTTGATGAATAAGAAACCCATTTACAAATTCAAAGGATGGAGAGGAGTGGAAACTAACACGAGCTGAGGATCCGTTATACACCAGACACGGTGCCAGGGTTTGACATGTATGACCTCATTAATAAGGAACCACAACCCACCCATGAAGGGGTATTATCTCCACTTTACATTAGAGGAAACCCACATCTGGAGCCTCCCCATGGTTTCACAGTCTCACCAAGCCAGGATTCAAGCACAGTCTTACAGACTCCAATCTCCAATTAATTTTTGAGCCACTACAAGATCAAGTAAATGGGCTATGAAGCAAATATCTTAGAAACAAACCCCTGATTAAAATTAAAATAGTATCCAAAGGAGCAGAAAGAATACTGAAACCTCATATGCATCTAGATAGTCAGGACATAAAAGAAGGGTAGAGTGGCCTTGGTTGGGGGGAAGTAGTGAAAGTCATGGGAAGGAAAAGCCAGTCAACCAAATGCCTTGAGAGCCACTCAACAGGTGTGACTGTAAATGGCACACGTCAGTCATGGTCAACAGAAAGGTGGTGTAGACTTCGAATCCTCCAATCCATACCTGCGAGGAGGGTATGCACAGGTAACATTCTAAATAAAGTTACATTTCTAATTACAGGGCTGGTTTAAGACCTCAAAGCCCAGTGTGGTCTCCTTAGGGGTAGGATGGGCCAGTGTGAGCTCAGGTTGCCACTTCGTCTTCTAAGAGCAGCTAAGCAGGACATAGTCCTGTGCTTTCTAATTGCCCCATTATAAACGAGGTTTTCTATGAAGAGGGACAGCTTTAGCTTTTGCCGTTCCCATTGGAGTTTTTGCTCCAACCCTTAGCATTAGTTCCCTAAGGAAAGAAAGGATGCCCAGGGGATGCCCTGGCCAAATTGTGTCCTTCTCTCACACCCAAGTGCATTTCTTTTGACTTAAAGAGAAAGCCTTGAGCTCTTCTACAGGCAGTTGTTCTAATCATCTCCATTCACCCCACCGGTGAGGGAGGGATTCCCACCTGAAAGTTAGGTGGGTGACCAAACACATGTGGCTGACACTGCACCCGTGAGGCCAACGGCAGTTTATGAGTCACATATACTCACAGCCCATGAAAGGAAGACACTGCACATCACACGGGGCCATAGGAGGGTTCACTCAGGAAGAGAATGAGCAATCGGGGGGCTGTGGGAGACAGGTGCTATAGTATGAAGAGGGCGAGATGCCCCTGATTTCCATGGGTATGTAAGTGACTTATTTGAATAATTCCCTGAGCTGACAGGGAACTGAAGCCTGCTGTTCAAAGATAACCAGGCACTGCGCCCAGTCCCCGTGGTGAGAAGAATTGCTGAAAGACCTTATCCAGGGGAGCAGCGCACGGAGGCGGGCTTGTGATGAGATCCTCTCGGTTTTCCTCAGAGGTCAAGAAGGAACACATAATATTAGGCCTTAGTTTTAGTTTTTGTACTACAGTAGGCCATGTCATTAATGGAATGAACAAAAATAGGGAAGGCATAATACAAATTTTGATTTGTCTATGTCCTTCCTCTGTCAACTTACATGCTCTGGAAGTAAAGAAACATACCAGCCTTTCCCGTTTTCTTCCTCTTCATGAAGCCTTGGAAAATAGTCCTTTTTGATGGAATGCCACAATAACCAGAAACTTAGAGTTATTGATCAACGAAACCAATTTTTTATTTGAGCAGATATTGCCGTCCAGTTTTTAAAATTAATTTATCAAATATTTTAGAAACTCTGAATACACGCCATCGGTATATGAGCGATGTCAGAGTTCTTGGGATGCAGACAACAGAAACGGAGCCTGGTTCACTTCAGCAAAAAAAGAATTTGTTGGACTGCATTTGAGTTGTTTAGAAAAAACAAACAAGCAAACAAACCAAAAAACCAAAGAACTTAGAATCAAAAAAGATAATAATCAGAGACGCTCTGGGGATCACGGTAACAGAAATGAATGGATACTCTATTAAGGACAGCGTAGTAGGAATGAATCAGCACTAACACTTCAGTCATTGACTTAACATTCAAATTCCAGGAAGAATCTTAATGGCACTACTTAAATCTTGGGCAAGGAATGGGGGACACATTGGTTAAAAGCCCCACCAAGTCTGCAATAGATGAGGGATGATTTCTCAAAGAAAAATCAAATGATTGTTTACCCAAAGAAAAGGGAAGGGATTCTGGGCAGACAAAAACAAACAAAGCACACAGGTATTCATTTCTAGAGTGTTTTTTTAAATATTATATGAATCATAAAATCAGTTATTATTAAACCAATCAGGTAAGTCATATTTTAGTTTACTTGTTGGTTACAATTTCAACTGTGCGTTTTTCTAATTATGTACATATTTTTTCATTTAATTAAAATGAAGCATTTTCAATGTCTCAATACCTATTTATAGGGTAGTTTTGTTATGGATTTAACAATTTTATTTATTTATTTATTTATTATTTAATTTTTTTAAAGTAGGCTTCGCACCTGGGGCTTGAACTTATAACCCGAGATCAAGAAGTGCATTTTCTACCAATCCAGCCAGCCAGGTGCCCCATAATGGATTTAATCCTTAAAGAAGCCAGTCTGCTTTTAAGCCTTACCTCTTACCCCACCCACAAGAATAGGTCTTTTTATCTTTTTTTCTCTCAAAAATAATAATAATAATAATAAGTAGGAGTGTGAATAGATTGGTGGAACCTCAATTTGCTTGTGATTTAAATGCTGTTTAATGAAAGCATATTATGTGCACACTATAGTGCTGGCTTCATAGGTAGTAAAAAGATAGATAGACCCAACAAAAAGTATAACTTCCTACACCTAAGGAGTTTGTAATGAATATATGCACACACAATTAAGTGAAAGTTCAAATAACAAATATGTAACCCAGATGTCAATGGAAGCTACACATTCCTTTCCCTCTCAGTTTCCTAAAGAATCCAGAGGCTCCCATATTCAAGGTCACTTTTGAATCTTAGTATCCACTCCCCCTGGAATCTTATTTTCACTTTTATTTCTGTCCCACAATTACTGCCTTTTCTCTGCTCTATACCAAACCACCAAAATTCCTACTTAAGAAAAAAAAAATGGCATATCTGAGTATAGTAGACCCCCTTAACTCCAGGGGTACATTCCAAGACCTGAAGTGGATGCCTAAAACCACAGATAGTACTGAACACTATAGATACTACATTTTTTCATATATATACCTATGATAAAGTTTAATTTATAAACAGGCATAGTAAGAAATTCACAATAACTAATAATAAAATAGAAAAATCATAATATATAGTAATAAAAATTACATGAATATGGTCTCTCTTCTTTCTCTCTCCAAATGCCTTATTATGCTGTACTCACTCTTTTTGTGATGACATAAGATAATAAAATGCCTACATGATGAGATGAAGTGAGGATAGTGACACAGTCATTGTGACATAGCATGAGGTTCCTATTGACCATCTGATGGTGTGTTAGAAGGAGGATCACCATTTAGACAGTGGGTAACTGAAATTATGGAAAACAAAACCACAGATGGGTGGTGGGCACTACTATATAACAAACTACACAAACTGTGGAAAAATAAGGGGACTCGCATCACAGAAGAGAAAACTGGCTTAAAAAAAGAGTATTTATTTCTGTATTTTTAAAAAGTCCTTCAGTTATTCCCAACAATTCAAGCCCCAGCATTTTACAATACATTTTAGCCTACTCCTTGTCTAACTCCTTGCTAATAATTTGTCATATGTTATTATGCGATGCAATTAAGTTCTCCTTAACTCAGCCCCAGGCCCCCCTTGGCACATCCCTAGACTTTCTAGCTACTGGACAATAGGTATCTACTTCCTTACTGGTCTCTACAAGAGAACTGAGCCAGTATAAATATTTTCCCCCCAGAGATATCAATCTTACCACCCATTCTTGAGGATTAGGATGGGGGCTGAAATGGTTATGGTTAGCTTAGATTTTAATATTTTAGTATTTTTATCTTTGTTACAACTACTGTGTGCAGGCCCATGAGGGAGGAAAGACTGTGGGCCCACGTGGTAAGAAAAGGGTTTTTGGGAAGAACTATGATTTGAACTCATGACTATGACTTAAAAAGTGTACAGATGAAGCTTAAACTGAAAATTTCAGATTAAATTTCTCTACTTAAATACATATATTTGTCTCTCTTTCTTTTCCAGAGCCCATCAAGATGTCATAAGTAATGTCAAAGGAAGAACAAATACATTGAAGTACTGAAAAACTGAGAGGGGTACCTTGAAGCAAGTGAAGAATTTCTGGAAGATTTACAGCAAATGGAAAATCCCCATAAAGCTGAAGAACCTGAAACTCCATGTACTGGAAAGAGAGGAGCCCTCTCCCTCAGAAAAAAAGAAAAGGAGAGAAGAGAGAGAGTAAATAGGAAAACAAATTTTAAAAGGAAAGAAGGAAAGAAGTTTCCCAAAAGAATCTTGGAATCCTAATATCAAGGATAGTAGGAATTAAAAAGAAGAACTGGCTACGGGGAGGTAGGTTGGGTAAATAATTAAAGCCTGCAGACCAGCTGCACCAGTCCCCTGCTCTCAGAGTTGCTGGCTCTGTTGTTTATCCCAGGATACACTCTTCCACTGCTCAAATAAATGAAAAATCAGAAACAGAGTATTCCCAGGACAGTTGTTGGGACCAGAAAAGCATGGAGCTCCCTAGATAGTGTATGATCACTACGTGATCCCCAGTGAAATAAAACAAGCAAATTGTACATCTTTCCCTCAACTTCACTTATCAAATACCAAAAGAATGTTTGCTCTCTTCAGAACACGTCAATGCCAGAGAAACGAGGATTTTCACTGGGGCTGAGGAAATGCACTTCAGTTACCTATCCAGTTCCATACAGAACATTAACAAATATGAATACGCAGCCAACAATCATCAATCATTTGAAGAAAATGAAGGCTGTGAAAGAGAGGGAGCTGATTCCAGGAATGAAAGAACTACTTCCCGAAGAAACAAAGTTAATAGAAGAAACAAAAGGGAGTCAAGAGCATGTCAGATCCAAAAGAAGAGCAGATGGTTTTAAAAAGGTTTTATCAGACTCCTTGGAAATTAAAAATATGATCACCAAAATAAACAACAGATGGCTCAAATAACAGAATTTACATAGCAGAAGATAAATTTAGTAAATTAAAATATCTGGCCAAGGAAATCTCTCAGGATGCAATAAAAATAATGAGATGAAAATAGGTGCAAAGTTAAGAGACAAGAAAGATAGGTACAGGAGATCCAACATTTGTCTAATTGGAGTTCCAGAAGGGGAGAAAACCAACAAGAAATTATGAGTAAATACTTATGTAAGCACATAAAAATGTTCAACATCACTAATCATTAGAGAAATGCAAGTCAAAACCACAGTGACATATCACTTCAACCTACTAGGATAGCTATTATCAAAAAAAGAAAAAAAAAAGAAAATGACAAATGTTGGCAGAGATACAGAGAAACTGGAACCTTTGCACATTGTTAGTGGGAAGGTAAATGGTGGAGTTGTGGATAACAGTATGGTGTTTCCTCAAAAAAATTCAACATAGAATTATCATATGATCCAGGAATTCCACTTTTAGGTATATATCCAAAAGAACTGAAAGCAAGGACTCCAACAGATATTTGAACATTGCTATTCACAACAGTGTTATTTACAATAGACAACAAGCGGAAACAAACCAAATGTTGATCAGCGGATAAAGGGATAAACAAGATGTGGTATATCCATATGAATATTTCTCAGCCATAAAAAGGAATGAGATCCTCATACATACTTCAATATGGAAAAGCCATGAGAACATTATGCTTAAATGAAATAAGCCAGGCACAAAAGGACAACTACTGTATGATTCCACTTATATGAGGTACTTAGAGTAGTAAAATTTGTAGAGACAGAAAGTAGAGCAGCAATTATCAGGGCCTACAGGAAGGTGGAAATGGAGAGTTATTGCTGAATGGTTACAGATTTTGGTTTTGAAAGTGAAAAAGGTTCTGGAGATGGATGGTGGTGATGGTTACACCATAATTTGAATGTAGTTAATGCTACTGATTGTACACTCAAAAATAGTCAAAATGGTAAATTTTATCTTATGTGTATTTTGATAAAATGAAAAATTTTGGAGCAAAGCAAAACATATTACATATAGCTTTTTCATTTAAACAAACATTTTTAAGAAGAAAAATTATGTAAAATTTCACTGAACTTGAAAGCCTTCAGATTGAAAGAATTCACTGAGTACCAAGCAGGAATAATTTTTAAAAAATCAAACCTAGACACTTCATACTGAATTTTCTGAAGTCTAAAATTAAAAAGAGAATCCTAAAACCACAACAAAAAAAAGTAGATTACCTACCAAAGCACAGGAATCCTACTGACATCTTAGCTGCAGCACATAATACTAAAAAAAAAAACAAAACAAAAAACACACACCAAAAAACCAATGGAGTAATGCTTTCAAACCTATGAAGGGAGTTATTTTGAGTCTAGAATCATTTCTTGAGCAAAATTGGCATTCGCATGTAGATAGAGGACAAGTTTGGACCTGCAATTTCTCCATTTAGCACTTATGAATCCTTCCTAGAGCAATTATTGGAAGATGAAATAGGGCAAACTGAAAAATTCATGTGAAAAAAGAAGTGCAATTCCAGGAAAAAAATAACTAAAAGACTTTTTAATTAAAATTAAATAATTGTTGATAATATGTCTATAAAACACACTGCAATTTTTAAGAAAAGATAAGCATAAGGTAAAATAATTGAGAATACTTAGAATTTACAATTCAGAGTAATTTCAGTGAAACTGGGGGAAGGGAATGGGGTAGAGAAGTTAAGTGAAAAGATTTGCCTAGTTTGAGGGGAGTGGGATTTTAGATATAGATTAAATATCAATTCTAAGAGAAAATGTAAATTTAAATGTGGTTATTAAAAACCCAAGAATACTGGACAATAAAGTGAAAAGATTTTCCTAGTTTTGAAGGGAGTGAGATTTTAGATATGGATTAAATATCAATTTCAAGAGAAAATGTAAAGTTAAATATGGTTATTAAAAACCTAAGAATACTGGACAACAAAAGAAAGATTTAGAACTTCCAAAAAGAAAACTTTATTAACAAAAGGGAAAAACAAGGACACACACACAAAAACAAACAAGACCAAAGTCAAGAAAGACTTGCAAGTAGAAAACACAACACAAGAAGGCAGGAATAGAACTAATGATAGATTTAGCAAACACCCAGCTCCTGCAATGTCCCAGGGACTGTCCTAAATGCTTTGCAAGTATTGACTACTTTAACTAAGCATACAATTATCTCAATAAATGTAGATGGGTTAAATCCCTCAATTAAAAAGAGATTCTTATGTCTTAAATTATGTTAAAGCAAGGGAAAACAGAAAACAGGAGAGATAAAAAGACCTTAAAATAAAATTAGTTAAATTTTTGAGAACAAAAATCTGGGAAAATTACACCAAACCAAACCAAACCAACAAAGCAGGGATGGCAATATGATTATCGAATGATAAAATTTAAGTTGAAAAGCATTAAATAAAAGAAAAGGGTCATTTGATAATGTTGAAAGTTATAAACTATTAAAAGTTTTAAGAGTACCGACTTATGAGCATCAGAATAATATCCAAACATATTAATTCAAAACTATTAGGAACACCAGGATTTGACTGATTGAAAGGATAGAAAGGAGAAGGAGAAGTTTTGCTAAATAGAAATTACCCCGTCAGTACTGGGAAAGGGCCACCTGGACTAAAACTTGAGGCTCAGTGGAGGAGGTTGAAGGAGAAATACGACGAAAAAGATAGAGTGGGTTGAATGCCAGGTAAAGGAGTCTAGATTTTACCTACCAGGAAAGGAGATGAGGGGTAGAAGAGAGAAGTGATGAAAGGTTAGGAAGGTTAATCAGGCAGCAATTACACGACTGGCTGGAGGGGTGCCTGGGTGGCTCAGCCGGTTGAGTGCCCAACTCTTGATTTCGGATCAGGTCATGATCTCAGGGTCATGAGATTGAGCCCTGCATCAGGCTCTGCACTCAGTAGGGAGTCTACTTGAGATTCTTTACCTCTGCCACTCCCCTTACTCTGTGCTTTCTTTCTCTCTCTCTCTAAAATAAACAAATCTTAAAAAAAAAAAAAAAGACAGGCTAGAGAAGAAATGGAGTAGTGGCAAAACAGGCCAGAGTGCATGCTCACTATTGGTAAATGAGAGGTATATTTTCATATTATCCTTAAGTTCTTGGACTATCACAAAGAAGTGTTTGGAAATAGAATTCAATAACGTATATGAAAGCACTCTGAAAACTGATGCACTATAAATATGTAATATTAATATTAATCATTCTCATTCATCCTATAGTATTACCTTTAAATACTTAAGAGTCTCTAAATTATAAGCCATGTAAATTGGTATCTGTTATCCTTATCCTGTAGGTAATTGGAAACTTTGAAGAACTTGATCAAAGTGAATTCTTTTCACCAAGAAATCCAAGGAAAGCCAGAGTATGAGTAATTACAATGCCTGTCCAAGCATATCTGGTTTCCACCTCTTTTTCTTCTTGTATGATTATCCCACTCTACACTGTGCAGAAAGTTAAGATACAGGAACTTGGAAAGGTCCTACTAACTAGAAGGACATTTTCTCCTGTGGGAGAAGCTTTCTCCGTTAGGATATTAAATCAGTTTTGTAAGTTTAAGAAAATTTTGATACTCACTTTTTTTTGGAAATGTAATTTTTAAATCTATAGTGCTTAAGATCTGCACAGAAGTAGGCCATGAAGAACAGATTTGATGGGTTTTAAGAACTGTTGTCAGCAATGTGCTCCCCTCAATCAGTTGCATTAGTCAGGGCAGGAGGGCGGGTGGTGGTGGGGGGAGCCAAGATGGAGATAATGCCAACAGTAGATTATTCAAAAACACATTTCTCCTAGTTTGGGAGCATAGTCAATTACTTCTTTTTCTTGCAGCAAGGTCTTTGTAATTGCATATTCCCTAGGTTAATGTTCAAATTCATTTTCTATCCTTGACCACACACTAATTTATAATGGTAGGAATGGCCCAGGTATGCTCGTTGGCCCTGGTGCATTAGCCCAAGATTAGCCGTTTGCCACAAATAATTACAAATGGGTAATTCACACCCAGATAACTGAGAATCCTTAAATATAAAGACTTTTGTTAAGAGCCAATTGTTAAATGTCTATGATACCTGTAATTCTGTGTATGTGTATGTGTGTGTGTGTGAGAGAGAGAGAGGGTAAGAGAGAAATTAAAATTTTATGATAATTTTATGGTAATATTTTAGCACTGAAAGGTAATTACCAAAATCTTGCTTTTAGGAATTAAAGTCATTCTCTTTAGCCTCTCTCTAACTTTGAATATGTGAGGATTCTTATTTTTAAAGGAAAAAGTTCAATGATAATCTTTAAGTACATGATTTTAATGTCACATACCAGAAAGAGGCCATCTATATTAAATATGAGGCATCATTTCTCAACTGCTTTCATTAAGAATGATCATTTTCAAAATGTTTATCAAAGCTTCCCACTGCCAACAAAAATAAACATAGTTAATTATTTTCTGGCTTCACAAAGCCCTGTTGTGAGGTATTGAGAGTAGGTTTTAAGATAGAATTATTATTGAAGATATGAGCCATTTATATATTTTTCCATAATATCTATGAAATATAATTTAGAAGGAATTAGAAGCAAAGTGTATATACAATAACATTTTCTTGACAGATAGGAATAGGTGAGTGGTCCATTGTTTGGTGAACCTGTCCCAAATTACAAGGCTAAAGATAAGACAGTTCCTGATACCTGGTAATAGCAATTGAGAAATTAAAGGAATACCAGCTTGTCAAAACCTTATAGTAGAGAGGACTACCATTCTACCCACCTACCATTTTCTTGCTGCCCACTTGTTCCTCTTGGAGAGGATGTCTGGCTGTGACCAGAAGGGACTCTAGAACAATGTGTCCTTGCCTATCAGACAGTGTGAGCTGATTGCACCAAGGTTGAACTCTCTCCAAATCGGAGGCCATCCCATTCTCTCTCTTGGTTTTGGATATGCCAACTAGGATGCCATTTGTAATCAGAGATGGAAGCTGCTATTTTTAGGGGCATACGTAAGAGTATATTTTTCAAAAGACAAAAGTGTGAAGCAGGTGCAGCAGAGGCAGCACATGGGGCCCGAGAAACAGGGAGGGAAAGAAAGTGAGCAAAAGAAGAGAATTTTACTGATCATTTTTTGGTTCTGTAAAATTTGGCTCTACTTGCTAAAGTTGGGCACCTTGAAATGCATCCATATCCTTACAATAAACTTCTCTTTAATTAGCCCAACTTAAATGGGTTTCTTCTTGCAACCACGCATAAGAAACTGTTCAACCACTATGTTAATTTTCAAGACTTCTAAAGATGGCAATAACTTACATTTTTCTGCCAGAATTTCAGAGAGAAGCAAGCAAAGCAGATATCAGAAATGCGGTTGCCTCACTTTTGGTTTGGATCTCAAATCTGATTAGGGAAGCAGTGGGTGAACATTATTTTTACATGGCCCAAGTCAACTTACTCTACTCAAAAGTGGGACTGCAAGCCTAAGTAGATAGAAGTGGTCAAGAATTTTTAAATTCTTTTCCTTTAAGTGATGGAAATACCAAGTGTGGGGATTATACGGAGCAAATGGATCCGCCATGCGTGGCCGATGCAGTTGTTAAATGATGCAATCGCTTTGGGAAACCATTTGACAGTTTTCTATAAAGTTCACAATATATTTGCCTTTTGGGCCAGCAATTCTATTCCTAGATATTTACCCCAAGGAGATGGAAACATGTCTAGAAAGATACTGAAATAAGAATATTCATTTCCGTATCATTTATTGTAGCATAAAATTAGAGACAATCAAACTGTCCATTAACAAAAAGATGGGTAAGCCAGTCACGGCACATTCACACAATGGAATGCTACTTAGCAATATGAAAAGGGAGAAGCTAGTGACAGACACCATGGCGTGAGTGTTTGGATCTCTAGAAGACTACTGAGTGAAAGGAGCTAGACCCCTAAACTGTATTCGATAACAGGCAAATGTAATATATGGAGATGTAAATCAGAGCAGTGGTTGTCCAAAGGGAGTGGTTGCAGACTTTGAAGAGAATTTTCCAGGATAAGAATTTTCTAGGGGGATGACAATGTTCTATAACTTGATTGGGATATTGGTTTACAAGTACATACATTTGTCAAAATTCATCAAACTTTACACTTGCAATTGGTGTCTTTACTGCAAGAGGAAAGTAAAGACATTATTTGATCAAAAAATATATAAGAGAGCAAAAACTGTTACTAAGGCAGGGTGGGTTAAACAGGAGAGTGGAGGTGGGGTACATTCAGAGGAAACACGCTCCTGCTTGTTGTTCAACTCCAAGGTTCCTAGCATATCTGCTTCCCCTGCAGCCAGTAATAGACCTTGAAATTCCAGCACACGTGAAATATATGAGATCCTACATGAGATTGTTAACGTCTCAGCTGTAAAATGGTGATGGTGGTAGTGATAACACTCACTTAGCAGGACCACTATAAGGACTGATTGTGTTAACACATGCAAGGTGCTTAAAAAGTGCTTGGTAGGAAAGAAGTCCTGGAAAAATGTTAGAATCTTCTTCTTTTTCAGAAAACCGAAAAGGAACTCTAAAGTGGGTCCTCATGCCTCTACTCACTATTGTGCAATTTTAAATACCGAGGAAGAAAGAGATACATGGACTTTTGAAATTTTGAAACTGCCCGTATATTTCCCTGAAAATGATGGTTTCCATTCAGAGAAGAGGCAGTCTGAACTTCTCGCAGGAAATCAAGAGGCTGTGAATGGTAGTACCAGTTTCACTGTTGCCTGCCACAGTTGGGTGGGAGAGGCGCTGCTGGGGTTAAAAGCATTTCTCCCCGTGCCAATGACTGCAAAGTGAACATCCCATTAACTGAGGCGGTTACTGTGTCTGCTTGTTTTCTCCAAATTACATAACTATAACTAGCCGGACTACTAGTGGAATACGGAAGAGTGCATTTGCTCTCATTGGTTCATCCTTCATTTGATCAAAGGCTATGAACATCTTCATTTCACTTCAGATTTTACCAACAGCATCCATGAATTAGACCTCAAAATGACTACATTACTGCAAACTAGATTAACTTAGCCAGCTTATATGACTGGCAATAGTTTGTCATTGTTCTGAGATAGATATACTGTCCTAAAAATCTGATTGAGCCCTCTTTAAAAAAATTTGATGAATTCCCTAGAAGTGTACAGGAATCCAGAGACATTACTTACTGAAATGGATGCAACCGTATAATGTATCTTATTGAATCAGGACTATTTCCCAGTTGATTATTGGATGCATAAATCCAATCAGAGTTATCACCTATCGAACTGCAAACATTAAATTTACAAAGAAAAATGGATCACCTGGCAAATCATAAATATTGCCATGGCATAGTACATCATGGTACTCTGTTGTTTTGAGTCAGGACTTGGGAGAAACATTAACTCTTTCAAGGGACCAGGAGTAAGGCACGTTCTCCTAGGGACGGCCCCCTCTAATCAAATTGAGGAAGCTAAGCTACCCTTTGCATCTGAAAAGGCACCTTTCCAAGCAACAGTGATGAGCTCCTTCCATCTCCCTGTCCTCTCCCCCTTGGAGTCAGTGACCTCCAGAGCTGTAGACAAAGCAGCTTTTCTGCTGCATTTAAAACAAACAAACAGCACGGGAAGGTGACCCCATGTGATCAAGAGAATATTAGGCTGTTCTCACTGATCATAAGAATGTAAAGCCGAACTCTCATTAATATGCCGTTCCTGTTTTCCTCCCGAGAGAAAGTTGAATTTGGGGTTACCAGGAGAAAACAGGGTCATCCCAGGGTGAAGCAAAGTGGGTTTTTTCATTCAATTTTAGAATGGTTTCCTCTATTATTCCCCTCCTTGCTATGCCCTATTGTGTTTTTCTTTGTCTTGTATGTACACTTAGACATCAAGTGACTATACATCTTACATATTTCTAAAGACTTCTGCTTTCAAATGTGTTGGGTTATTTTCCCCATAAATATATTCATACCAGTCAGATCGTGTTTCCTGCTTTTTAATTTGGAGACCAAGGTCGCTAGTGCGTCCATGATGCAAAGACTTCCCTGCTTCGGCCGGGCTGTCTGTCTTCATTCCTCCATCATTACGTGAGGCGGACATCGTGCAGCATTGGTATTCTCTTCCGTAGTCCGTGTGTTACTTAACATTCTTTTGGTTGCAAGTGAGAGAAACAGTCTCTGGCGAAGTTAAGCTAAAAAGGTAATTTATTGAAAGGATGCTGAAGCAGCTCCCAAAATCCGAGGATGAAGAAAATGGCCAAGCCCGCTGGCTGAAATCTTGACGGCAGGAGTCCATGCACTTTCTCTTTGCGGCACCACCACTGGCGTGGATCCTTTCCAAGGGGTACCGCCTCTGTGCATCTCCATTCAAAAATCCCAAATTAGAGATTTCCTCTGGAATCTGATTTGCTTAGTTTAGGTCAGGCGTCCACTGCTGTATCGTTCAGCTTCAGCCGGAAGGAAAATCTAATAACGAGGCTACTGAGGACTGTCCCTGCCCCGCCCCGCCCCTCTTCCTGTAGCACATTTCCCTAAAAAAAAAGGGAAAATGCCCCTGAACTGAGAGGTAACATTTGACGCTCAGGAACCCCTCTGTCTATCGTTTTGAATAGAGCCATGCCTGGCAACCATTTCTTTAGTACTTTGCCATAACACTTTCACCCGTGGCTGAAAGTATTGCCTCTCCATCCCAAACGAATGGCTCGTTCTTCAGCCCAAATGCTTTCACGGCTTTAAAAATGTCGTTTGACTCACCTTGACATGGTGCAGAGAGTGCAAAGCTAGCAATGGATTACAGTCTACCCACCAAGCACGATAGACCAAGTTTCGAAAAAGGAAACTCCTAAAGCCAAGTAAGATACATCTACCTCCCAAAAGACATAATTTAGGATTGAAGGAAGAAGGGCTCTTTTAAAATGCCAGCGGGTTAGTTTATAGCCTCTATCAGTGCTGCAGAGATGGAAAAGGAAGGTGTCAAAAAAGTAAAATAGCTGATTTACTATCTACGGGAGATTAACAGCTTTGCTGGGCCAAGGCAAGTCTGGAAGTTGAGCGGAGTGAAATGTTCCTGTTGGACCCAAGCGGATAAAAAGGTTCTGGGTTAGCGGACGGACCGACTTCTTTCTATTGTGATGAAAACATTGCCATCCATCATGATCAAATCTAGTCAGTCCGGATTTGGGAGTCCAGATCGTTTAAGGTTCGTTTTCACAAGTTGGGATAAACATGACTCCGGAACTAAATAACCAAATTTCCACTTCTTATCTAAATTAGGGATATCACAGACCACGTATGTATTCTCGTCCACCTTTTTGGAGTAGGAGATACCAAAAGCCCCAGAAAGAAGCTGTAACTTGATGAAGGTTAACTTCAATAGAGGCGATATGGCCAAAATATGGGTCAGACCCAGGAAACAAGATGTGGGGCAGGATTGGTGACAAGCCAGCTTCAGAGCCAGAATCAGCTTGTTCAGGCATTGGATTGGCTCATCCTCTCTCGGAACACTGTGAGAGGCAAGTGTCTAGCTGGGAAGCATTGCTCCCCTTGGCCTGGGCGAAAGCAGCTCCAGCCTCACAACCAAGCCTGGGTCTGGAGGAGGGGGATAAGAAACTGAGCTCAGGACAGTTGCATCCACACATCTGGAACCCGAGGTCATTTACTGAGCTAATCTAAGGAGATCACAAACACGGGGCTAAATTCTGGAATGTGCTGACATAAAAATTAATAAGAAAATACCCTTCTACTCCTATTTTTTAAAAAATCATGTGCTTTATGTAGTAGTGTGCTAAGAAAATCTATTAGAGCCTCATCTAGTTTCTAAGCATTTCCAGTGTTAAGGATAGCTTTCTATTTACCCACGAGCCTGGGTCCAACTTCATAAATGGTGCAGCCCCTATCGTATTTAAACTCTGCCACCTCAGCCTCTGAAAGATACTCAGGTATTAGGGTGGTGCTTCTAAACCCTGACAGGTGTAGTATCTCCTTTCAGAGCAAGTATTTTATAACATCTTCTTTCCTATCTTGAAATGATAATCACAGACAATGTATTTTAACTTCACTCGTAACTAAAAAAAAATCAATATAATGCCATAGCTGTAATTTTAAGAAATAAAAGTTTATAATGAAATAATATATATTTCAATATGTAAACGTTCAGACATGCCTGTGTTAAAAGAATGAAAAAGTCAGATGTCTGTACCTATATGTAAAATTACTATGATTGCAACAGCTAAAAATGTCAACTGTAACAGGCGCTATGTTTGCAGCTCAAGTGCCCCAAAGCAGTGTTGCTATCAGTGGATACAATTTTCTGGAGTGGCTAACAACTTTTACTAAATTCCCAACAAAGCAAAGCATAATTTTCCATCCATTTGCATGGTAGTTGCACTCATGGGAAATTCAGTATATATTTAAACTATACCTAATACAGTCTGTTTTAATATAAAGTAGAGTTGGGCTTTAGGCTTAGATAATTATAAACGGGCTTTTCACCTACATCGATGTCTTTGGGGACTTTAAAAGGCGTGTAGATCATGCATCAATTATTCACTCTGCAAGACTGTCTTATATAATGCAGAGTATACACAATCCCTGGCACCCATCATCTCCTGGATGGCCGTTGTACCCCCAAGCATTGTGGTGATTGAGAATTCTCCTCCATATTTCCAAATGGTCTTAGGGGAAGGCATCCTTGAGAGCCACTGTATGAGAACATCTTAGTATGAAATACCATTTAAAATATAAGGATCAATTAATTGGCCCTTACGCAGTCTCTTCTTAGTCTTAATGGTAAAAGTCTCCAGCCTATATTTAATGGTAAAAGTCTCAAGCCTCTAAGACTCAAATCTGGGGGCAGGGAGAGAGGGGACAATTTGAGGGTCCCTCAAATAATTTAAGCCAAGAGCAAATAAGAATGACTAGACATTCGATTTAGAGAGAAGACTAGACATTTGATTTTTAGAGAGCTAGTAGCTATACTGTTGAAAACCAAAATCATGTACCAACCTCTACAGGCCAGACCTGCCGGGTTTTAATCAATAGTCCAGAACAGAAAGTGTTAACCCATTTTCGGTTGCATCATCTACCTGAGAAACCACTCACATGGCATCCGATACTTCTCTGTTCTGTGCTTCTGACCTTCTAGAATATTTTGTGTCTGCAGGTTAAACATTTAATATTGACCTTCTGTGACTTTTGCATAATCTAAGTGGTTAAGCCCTTTGAGGGCAGGGATCTTTTTTTTTTTTTTTAAAGATTTTATTTATTTATTTGAGAGAGGACATGGGAGCACAAGCAAGGCAAGAATCAAAGGGAGGGAGAAGCAGACTCCCTGCTGAGCAGGGAGCGCCCGATGTGGGACTCATCCCAGAACTCTGGGATCAGGACCTGAGCCGAAGGCAGCTGCTTAAGCCACTGAGCCAGCCAGCGCCCGTGAGGGCAGGGATGTTTTCTAACCTATCTTGTGCTTCCTCACAGGATCGGTACAAGACGATGGATAGGCGAGCACTCCCAGGGAGTACTCCAGAGATAGGGAGGCTGGAGGCATGCCCCCCACTGGATTTCAGTATTGCTATGAGCAGTGCCTGCTCTTTACCCCTCATCAGAGTGTTTGGTGTGTCCTTCCCGTCTCGCCACTGATGCAGGGTGGGTGTGAGTAGGGGGAGGGGGTGGAGATCCGTGTAGTTCTAGCTCACGGGTCTCCAGAGGAAGAGGCGCTCTCCTTGCAGGAGTCTGTCGGAAGCACCGGTCTGTCCGCAGCAGGACTTGACTTCGATGATAATCCTAGACTTCAAGTCTGGGACCAAAATGACAGGAGACTTTCAAGTGACCTGTGAAGACCACAGCAGATTTGCAAAAAAGGGTCCCATTCTCTTTGAATGCCATTAACGCTGGGTCCTGGGGGCTGCCTTTGTCAGTGGGACACAGCACGCATGAAGCAGCTGGAAATGGGCTTGCACAGGAGGGTTCAGAATCGCTGCTCGGAAACCGTGGAAGCAAGCTTGAACTTGAATAGGCCACAGCCGTCCCAGCCGGTGGGGAGCTGATTGCTGATTGCTGAGGGTGCCCAGGGAAGCTGGCAGGACTGCCTCAGTGGGTCCAGCCCAAATGGCCAACGTCGAGAATCAGGAGCTACTCAGTGATTGCTGGTCTAGTTCGGGGACGGTTTGTTACATGACACAGGTGAACTGATGCAGTGACTCTAGCTCTCAGCGACAGGAACCTCACCGCGGAACAGCCGCTGCGCATTCCCCCGGATAGCATGTGGAAAGCTTCATTATCCGGCTCACTGGAGACATCAAAGTTCCCGGCTCCTCCAAAAGAACGCTGGCCGCTCCGATTACTGACTTGTTTTATATACCCAACTTTCACACATAAAGGTTTCAATCCTGCTAAGTTATCAGATCCTGAAACCGCCTGAGAAAAAGAAACTTCACGGTCCAGTACACCTACCTGACATTTTTAGGCAGTTTCTCTGACTTTAATTTTACCTTTGGCTCATGAAACCTTATATAATGCATCAGTTTTGCTCCCTAAAAGCTTCGGGGTTTGATCAAATTACACGTTGTTACTTGACCCTTATGCATTTCTCCCCATTATGCCAGCTTACTGCAAGGTACTTGTGATTAAATATCATTAACCAAAGGGAATAAAGAAGTCCTGTAAATACGCATGCCAACCTTTGAGCAAATACAGTCCATGAGCTATTTCAGAAAAGCAATTCTGGAGTTTTCTTCCGGCCCTGCTATTTCTGAGTTCAGCGGGGGCTCCGCGAGGGGACAGGGGCACTCAGGCAGGAGTAACCAGGCCTGGTTTCCCAGCTAGGCCGTTCCCTCTGTTTTCTCGGAGATCCTAGAGTTACGGAACCTCCCCTCAATGATGAAACCTGCTTTGCCACTCACAGGCTGGGTGTGAGGAATAAACGAGGTAACGCTTTTGAAGGGATTTTGAAAACTCAAGATGAAAACTTCAAAGCGATGCGTGTCAACATTATCAAGTGTTGACTGGGCCACTGAAGCTTTGTTTATAAAACGCTGTCTCTGCTGATAAAATTTCACCTACACTCAGTAATAAGTTAGTGAAACCGTGACTGCCGTGCTTCCCAGAGAGAAGGAGCCCACACCAAGCCCTCTAAGCCTCGGTGTCCCAGCAGCTGGGAAGACGGGGCCTGTGCCACCACCTTCTGCTCTGAATTTCCCTGTCGCTGTGCTGGGGGAGGTCTTTCGAGCAGGGGTCACATGGGTTTCATTTATTCATGACATTAGATCATTAGACCATTTCTGGGCCTAAAGGGGGTACCTCTACCAAAAAAGTTTCTCCACTCTTAAACACACCCCTGACATTTGCAGGGTCTGGGGCAAGAGGATGAATGGAAATTCAGCTGCCTTATGTATAAATATTTTTGAAGTATCACATAACTGAATATGGTGGTTAAGTAAAATACAGTACATTCTCCTATCTTGACAAATATACCTTCACGTTGACCTTGAAGGCTGGTTCCAAATTTAAAATTCCTCAGACCTCAGAGTTCCTTCCTAGGACATGCTGGCTTCGGGCTCCCCCTTTCTCTTCCATCCTCTGCACTTTGAGGCGGACATCTCTGTTCTCATGCCTAAGCTCTACCCACACTCCCCACAAAGTTAGTGTTTTTGGCCACTGGCGAGGCTGAGGAGTATGTCAGGCGTGTATGGTCCCGACTCAGGAAGGCCGACCCAGACAGAGGTTTGCACGGGCCCTGCAAGTAGGGTAAGGGCCTTTTGGGCAGAGACTTCTAGAATCCTAGATGCCTGGAGTACGGTCCAGAAGGGGAATCTTAGGCCCCCTTCATGGCTACTTTCCCTTGGTCCTGTAGACGCCTTCGACTCATTTCCTGGAATCCCTTCCACTGGTTTACCACTTCCCTTTCTCCAACTTCAAAAGCAAGCCGTGACTCGAGAAGAGATTGGTGGTGATATTAAAGCTCTTATAAAACAAACATGGCACGAGTACCATCCAATCCACCAACGGTTCTACTGGCAAAATTAGACACAGGCTATGAGCAGTCGCTATGGCCTTAGTTCTCCCTGGAGCTGGCATTGCCCTCTCTCTCTCTCTCTCTCTGTTTGTTCATAGCTTGTCCCTCTCCCCGCTACACTGGCCAAGTCCACACAACTGACGCTCGGCCCCTGTCGGCTCGCTGGAGCTGGAAGACTTCCCTGACCCCCAGCGTCCTTGACTGCAGCCCTGACACCCTTCCAAGTCCTTCCCGGCTCCTCTTCCAGGACTGACGCCTCCGTCAGTAAAACGCCCAGATGCATAGTGTCACCACCTGTTGCACTGGGCCCAAACCTGCTGCCTGAATCCCCACGCTCCTCCCCAGCCACCGCCGTGGGCCCCACTGAGCTTGTCTGGAGTTCTTCTTCCCCTTCGCTTCCTGGGTACTGGACAGCCATCAGACTAGCCAAATGGATAGACTAGATGCAAAAACAGAGAAGCAGAAGCAAGACTGTGATTCAAGCAGCGTCCTCTCCATCTGGCTTCTGCCCTCCCGTTTCCAGTCTTGATAGCCATCGGTTTCCACCTTTGTGACTAGGAGCGCCTTCCCATCCCATCCCCCCAGTCCTGTAATTTCTGGATTCGGCACCTCCTGCTCCACCTTCTTTCCATCCCTGGTCGTCTTCCCTGGTGTGCTCTTTCTGTTGCCTGCTTCTAGCAGAACCTGTGTCCTGACTTCATTTTGACCTGAGCTCCAATACATTCTCTTGCTCCCCCAGTTAGAGCACCTGACTAGTCATCTCCCACCTGGGAGAGGTGGGATTCCCAACGCCCTCCCTGGGGCAACAGGCCCCTGTGCCCCAGGCTGTGTCACTTGGAGTACCTGGGCCGCAAGTAGAAGTAAGAAGGGAGGTCCTTTTAGAGTACATCTAAATGTTTTCAAGTTATACACTAAGCCAACTAATGCTAAATAAAACACATTCTATTCTATTATCTTACCTGGACATATATACCTTCATAGTCTACTTGAAGTCCAGATTGAAAATTCAGTGCCATGCCAAGAGGCTGTTAGGAGAGAGAGAATGAAGACGTTTGGTTTTAGAGGTGTGCAGTTTGAAGAGCTGGCCAGAACCCCATTTGGAGATGTCCTGCAGACCTCTAGAAACATGGATGTAAAGTTTGATCGAAAAACTACAAACTGCAGAAACTTGAACAACACTGAGCTAAAGAAACAAGATTAAGGGGAATTTTCCATACCAGTTGACAGATGGTAGAATGTTGTTAAAGACAGTGGAGCTTTGCAGTACCCCTGGCATCAATGCTCCTCATGGTGCAAAGGTGGTTGCCTCTCCCTCTCCTGGTAAGGTGTTTTAGTAGGATACATGGCTTTCCAGGGGCCATCAGGTGCTTATAGAAAGCACACTTAGATAGATTAGATTTGACTACAAGGGCCAAAAAATATCAATGGCTTCTATAGTGGCAGTCGAGGCTGCAAAATTGGTGCCACAATCCTGAGGAGCCCAGGCTCCTTCTATCATTCTGCATAACAGTTTCCACTTCATGATTCAAAGTAGTTGCTCAGGCTCCAGTCATCACAACCCCATCCTAGCAAGCTGGAAAGAAGAAGAAGAAAGTATATACCTTTCCCTTTAAGAACATTTCCCAGAAGTTGGGGTGCCTGGGTGGCTCAGTGGGTTAAAGCCCCTGCCTTCAGCTCAGGTCATGATCTCATGGTCCTGGGATCGAGCTCTGCATCGGGCTCTCTGCTCATCAGGGAGCCTGCTTCCTCCTCTCTCTCTGCCTGCCTCTCTGCCTACTTGTGTTCTCTGTCTGTCAAATAAATAAATAAAATCTTAAAAAAAAAAAAAGAACATTTCCCAGAAGTCATATGGGACAGTTCTACTGTCATCTCATTGCCCAGAGCTTAGATACATGGCCATATCTTACTGCAAGAGGCTGGGAAATATAGCATATATTCCAATCAACTAGGATTCCTCCTCACTCTCCTAAATGTGAGGGATTTGATTGCTAAAGAAAAGAACAGAAACGTAAGGACAATTAGACAATTAGGGACTCTGCCACAGGTTGGAAGAGAAGACGTAACAGAGAGAGTTGCCTTAGCAACAGCCTCTCGTTGCTTTTGATACACTGAGAAGTCCTCGGTGGTCTGGACACCTTTCCACCCTGGTTCTGCTGCTGTTTAGGAGGGAGTGACGGAAACCTCCCCCACTCCCCGGTCCCATTTCTTTTCTAGTGAAGCCCGCAGCAGTAGGCTACTATCTAGATACTGGATAAGAGTCACGTCTTAATTTGTCCTTGCTCTGCTCATCAAAGGCTATTTCTCTCTTTGAATGAGCTGTAGCCGTTATTATGCCCAGAAAGGCTGTGAAGTTTCTACGGATCAGCAGTTTTGGTAGTTGACTCTGCCTGATCAGATGTAGAGCAAATCATAAACTATTCAACATGTAAACACTGAGGATGTGCTCTGCATGGCTAACTCATACGAGGTTTGCTTCGGCTAAACGGGTCCTGGGAGGGCTTTAATCCAGTTCTTGGGTGGAGGGGCGGTTCTAAACCCTACCGACCCAATATGGCAAATTTGGGAAGGAGAGGAAGTTGAAATGAGGAAAAGGGGGAAAAATAGGGAGCAGAGTCTTCCTTGTGAGATTCTGTCCTTTTTCTTCCTGATTAGCCCCTCAAAGTCAAAGACATTCTGGGAGCTTGTTGAGGAAAGTGTTCCGAACGTCATCACGCAACAGCTTAGGGAAGAAAAGATGTTAGTTCAAATCCCTTGGGACACCAGCAGCGTGGCCACTCGGGCTGAATCCCAGCACCAACTTGCCCCAGCTGGTAAGTCCTTCAGCGGAACGATGATCTCGTGGATCTGTCCTTTCCACCAGTTACCACTCACTACAGGCCCACGATGACGGAGGGCCTTACGGCAAATGCACGGGGTTTGGAGCCAAGTAGAACCAGGTTAAAATTCCAGATCTGTTATTTACTAGTTACGGAGTCAGAAACACTGAGTAAAGTCAGTAACATTCTGAGACTTAATTTGCCTGCCTGTGAAATGAAGGGGAGGGGGAAATACCTCACAGGGTTGCTGTTAGGCTCAAGTCAAGACGGTACGTTTAAAACACTAGAGCAGTTCCGGCCCAGTCAGGTATCCAAGCTGTAATTTCCTTCCATTGTCCCTTCTCCCTGACTGGAAACACTGAGTCATGTGTAGGACTCACCCAGGAAGACCTGCTGTATCTGATAACCCTTGCCCACCCCCACCGTTCCCAAAAACGAATTCCCTCTCTGCTGCTATTTGTGACTCTGGCTAAGCCCCAACCTTACTTATCCAATTCTTTCTCACCAGCCCCAGAATGTCCTTTCTTAGCAGCTGCCTGGCCCGCATCAAATTCTCCCTGCCCCAGGGAGACATACGGAGGAAGTCTTTAATTTCTCTTACCACAAAAAACTGCTTGTTGGCTAAGTGATACCTCAGTCCAGATGACCTGGGCTTGGCCGGTCCAGGGTGATGGTAAATCCACAGCTGTGAAAACATGTGGTCTTAGTAACTGAATGTCCCCTGATCCTGAAGGCCCTCTAAAACACCCCCACGGTGATGAAAATCTTCTCTTGGATTAGAGCAGGATGCAGAGCTACCTGGAGAACTTGGAACCTCAGAAACTTCCTTCTGGGTTGTTGCATGTGTTTGTAGTTCAGCCTTCCTTATTCCTCTATCAGCCGCTTCTGGCCAGTGACATTAGCTGTGGCCAGAGGAGCCTGGCCACACCCAGTCCAGTTAACAATGGAGGCCTGGAGTGGCAGACACAGATGAGCTCGCTCCTGATCCTGACTTGCTTCCTCAACAAGACACACTTGGGGAATCTGTCTTCTCTTCTTCTTCCTCCGGCTATAGGGCAAGGACCCCTACAGCTAGCCCTCTGCTTGGGCTCAGATCCCAGTCCTTGAAGTGGTTTCCTTCCATTACCTCCTCTCTCCTCTTCACCATGAACGCTTCCCTCGGACTGGATCATTCCGAACACCATACAAACGTACTTTGTCATCTCCCAGTTAACAAACAACCAAAGCAAAATGGACATCCTCTCCTTACTCTACATCACCCTCCAACCACTATCCTATTTCTCAGAAACTTTTAGAAGAATTGTCAGTAATGTCTGTCTCTTCTTTCTCATCCCCATTCTCTCCATGACACAATCCATTGTGACTTCCATTCCTTTCTCTCTGTTGCCACAGTTGTTATCAAGTCTTCCAAAGATCTCAGTGTTGACAGATCTTGGGGTATATTTTCTATCTTTGTCTTGTTTGGCTTCACATCAGCTTTCAGTGACATTGACCACTATCCTTCTTTTAACCTTTCCTCCTTGGCATCTGTAATGTCAGCTGTCTCCTGGTTTTCATCTCTATTCACTAATCACCCTCTCTCTGACTCCTTTGCTAATCTACCCTCTTCTATCCATCCCTAAATATTGAAGTTCTCCTTGCTCAGCCCAGAGCCTCATTTTTTTCTTTATACTCTATTGAGGGCCAGATATGTCTCTTCCATTCTCATGGGTTTAGATCTCTTTAATACCATTTATGTGATTACTCCTCAGTTCACAAATATTCCTCCAACTTCACCCCAAAATGTAGACTCAGCTCACTACTAGAATTCTCCATTGAGTTTCTCATGGACATTTGCAAATGGCTAAAATGGAACTTTTGATTCCCTTAAGCCCCTCTTTCTTCTTTAGCCTTCCTCAAGCAAGAAAAAGGCATAACACTTCTACCCAGTTAGTTGCTCAGGCCAGTGATCCTTGTTGAATTTAAGTTCCACACCAGAAGGGATCTTTGTCTGTTTTCATTGTTGATGTATCCCAAACAACTAGAACAGTGACTGGCACAGAGTAAGCACTCAATATTTATTTGTTGAATAAATGATTCCCTTAATTTTTCTCACGCTCTACATCCAATTCATCAGCAAATCTGATTAATTACACGTCCACTCTGAACCATACTCCCACCTGCTCATGACTCTTCATCTCATGGCCACTATTCGGATGATCTCTCACCTGGATGTCTGAAGCAGCCTTTCTTTTTGTCTTGGCACCTCCCCTTTTGCTCCTTGCCAACCTGTTCTCTTTACAGCATCAGAAGATATCACTCCTTTGCTTAAAATCCTTCAGAGGCTTCCCACTGGGCTTCAAGGAAATATGAACTCCATTCTTTGGCCTACAAAGCCTTGAAAGGCTATTTCTAAGTTTTTGACCTCATTTCATAACCATTTCAAATTTTCTCATTAACTTTCAGTCATTGGTCTTCCATGAAGTCCTAGAAATTTCCAATTTCCTTCCACCTCAGGCCTTTTCAATTAGTGTTCCTTTTGCCTAGGAGTGTTTTTCTCTTTTCTCTTTGAATGGAGGATTCTTTCTCAGCCTTTAGGTCTCAGCTTAAATATCACTTTCTCAAGAGACCTTATTGACTACCCTACATAAAATAGCCCACCTTGGTATTTTCTATTACAGTACTGCAATTAACATTGAGTCGAATCTATCATTATTCTGACCATTTGTTCAAATGTTTATTGTCTCTCCCATCTCTTTCTCTGTTCTTCCCACACACTTGTTAATTCCATAAAACTAGAGGCTGTGTCTGTCCTGTTCACCACCATATGCTCCTGGGTCTGGTATGGGTACCAGCATTTGCTCTATATTTTTTGAATAATGAAGGAATGACTCAGATGCGCTTCACCTGTCAAGTTACATGTGCATTCTTAAGATATCTGGTCCTACTTCACAATTATTTGGATGTGAAGTAACTCAGATATCAGCCTGAGGTACCCATCGCTTCAGATTTACATACAGTTGAGAGGAACTCTCTTTCCTGCAAAAGTTCAATGTCCTCCTCAGGATGTTTACGAATTCCTGGTGTCTTGTGTTCTCAGGAGCATTTCTGGTTTTAATTTGCTGCTCCTGTAAATTCTCAGTCTCATTCACATCTCTTCTCATAAAGCTGTTCTTAGATTTCTACTCTAACATGACGCAGATGAGAAACGGCTTTCTCTTTCTCATTGGCCTCAAACACCACCTGACCAGAGTTTGAGGATAAAGCAGAGGTGCTGGAACCTTAGTTGGCAAGGGAAGCAACATTGTTTACACTACAGCACTAGGGAAACAACAGCTTTAAATGTCAACATCGAACTTTCCTGTCCTTACAAGTTCTGGAGCCGCCGCCGCCGCCCTGCCAGTGGTGATTTTTCACTGGTGACATTTCATGGCCCCTTTTCTCCTTTCCCATGCTTCTCCCCCTCATTTGTTTTGGAGAGCAGCTTAATGCTCTCTTCCTGCTCTTTTAAACCAAAGGGTGGTGGGAGGGAGAAAACGGGAGGGGGAAAGGTGACACTTGCCTTTCAAATATACACATAAAGAAATAGGCCAGTGCCCTTAGAAATGGAGTAGCTTCAGGTTGTTTTGATTAAAAAAAAAAAATGTATTTTTTACTCTATTTTACCTGCTTATTCTGTGCCCCAATTAAGAGAAGTATATTTCCTGCTCTAAGTGCCTACATTAGTAGTGATATAGAGCGAGATAGCGATGTTAGAGTGACAGCGAGATAGAGATAGAGACAGAAACAGAAACAGAGATAGAGATAGAGATGGTTGGGGAATTATTCTGGTCGTTTCCCAAAACACTCCTGTGGAAAGGCCAGAGGCCCACGAATTTGATTCTCAGTGAGGCATAAGTTTGGAGTCTGAGCAAAGATTCCTCTTGACTGAGTCTGCAGCCACCCAACCCTCACCCCTTCACGTTGTACCTGTTATACGTTGGCTCAGGTAGCCCAAGTAACCAAATCTGGTAGAGTGTGAGCTGTAGAAAGGATTTAAAGACATTCACACAAATCCAAGCTAACATTAGAGCCAAGGAAGAATAAGAATCCCCATTTGGGTGTAAAAGTATGGAACGCCAATGGGAATGGTCAGACTTGATTTCCAAAGAACACCCCTGAGCACATAGGAAACCTCACACATTTCAGAAAGAATAAGGAAAATAATAAAAAGAACTATGTTCCTCTGGTGAAAGAGATTGAAATCATTTGCTCTAGATGAAAACATTTGGAAAGGTCGTGTTTAGATTACCCAAGGAACATAACAGCTGACTCCCCAGAGCGCAGAGCAAAGTGCACTCTGCAGTTCAAGTGGGTTCTCTTTTGCTCTAAGTACAAGTTGATATATTCTAGACCATTCAAGCCAAGAAAACCCGGTCTCTAAATACAGAAGAGTTTATACTTTATAGAGAGGTCTGAGCCATTGCTCGCTTGCTTAAATTAATGGGGAATGGGGTTATAAATGTAATGGTCAACATCAATATATCTGTTGGTTACTGAGTGAGATACATGCCAGGTATTCTAGAAAGAATAGAAGTAGGACCGTCCCACCATCCATGGTAAGGAGGAGAAAGGAGGGGTTATTGCTGTTCCTGTGGCTCTTCTCTTACCCCCAGATGGCAAATAGGGCCAATCCTTGCCCCAGCTCACTGCCTCTCCCAACGTGCTTCATTTGTAAGCCAAGGAGGAAGCTGGGTCCTGTCTGCTGGAGGCCCAGTGCAGTCCCTCTGATGAGGAGAGCTGTACTCATGCTCTCTGCAAGGCTTTTACTACCAACACTTCTATCACTTCTATTCTTCTTTCACACTTCTTTTCACACTATCACACTTCTATTGCTTCTTTGCCTCTTGTCTTCTTGAGTGTTACCTTGCTAGATTAGGTGAGCAGAAGTCACTTGGTCAGAGTTCGACTCAATGAATTCCTACTCAGTCTCTTCTCCTCTGCCATCAAGCATAACTCACTTGGGAGATCCAGAAGGATTTAGGGGGCTTCTGGACTGATGTTTGTAGTCAATAGTGACCCAAAGTCCTTTTACTTCCTTCACTGAGGAGTTCTGTAGTACTGCAGGCACTAATATGATTCCTCCCTTCCCTCCCCTCGCTCCAACTTCAGTACATAGGCAAGACATCTATCTAGATAGTCTCAAACACACCTCTTTCTCCCATCCCCACTGCCACCAACCCAGCCCAAACCTAGACTGGGGACAGCAATTCCAGACACTTCCTTATCTTCTCTCTTTTTCCCATTTTCCACACATCAGCCAGAATCATCTTTTAAAATGCGAATCGGATGATAACCTCTGTCCTACTAAAACCTCCAACGCACTGGCAGCTTCAGAATGTCTGTGCAGGTTGGGAGAAGGACTGTTTCGTATCACTTACCTAATACTGTGGAAACAGCTGTTAAAGAATGAGCAGAGGAAGGACTGACATGGTTATGGGGGGTGGAGGAAACCTCAAACCACTTTGAATAAAATCTATTGTATCCGATGGCTTGGAAACTCCTGCATGGGGGTAACCCTCCTCTTTCTCTCTGCCCTGAAATAGGTCCACTGTCCCTTTGCTCCCTGTGGGATGGACAGGCTGGTCCCTCCCACAAGCTGAGCTCATTCTGGCCTGGGGTCCTTAGCACATGCTCTGCCCTCCATCTCTGCTTCTGCATGACTGGATCCTCCGTGGCCACAATGTCACCCCCTCAGAGAGTGCTTCTCTGACCACCCCCCCCCCCCAAGAAGCACTTCCCATGCCCCCTTCTCCTTCCCTCCCATTACTCTGTATCACCGCACTGGCTTTCTTCATAATGCTTTCCTGAATTTTGCCGGGCTTCCTGACTGGACTGTAAATTCCAAGAATGCAAAAGAGCGTTTTGATTTCGTCTCCCAGCACTTAGCACAGTGCTCAACATAATAGGCCCTCAAAAAACACCCATGAATGAATGAGTGAATGTCCACAGGCTGGCTGTATTATTTCTTTTCTGGTCAAAAGAATCACGTGTAACTAAATGAAGAGGGTAGTAGCCAGGATGAACAGCAAATCTGGGCTCTGCACACACAGTTGCAACCATTCCCATGCCTAACCCTAAAGCTGGGGTTGGAAGTAGAGATCTATTATTAAGGGATAGTCTGATGGCATCTGCACCCAGAGAACAGGTATCAGGGATGTGGCAAGGGACATGTGGAGATATACCATTACCACATTTAAAGGCATCTAGAACCATATGGTCTAGGGGTGGGCTTCTCAGCCCCCATACTATTGAAATTCCGGGCTGAAAAATCCTCTGTCGTGAGAAGCTATCATGTACATTGCAGGACATTCGGCAGCATCTCTGGCCTCTGTGCACAAGAAGCCAGTATCACCCTCCCCAGCAGTTGTAAACAGACAAAAATCTCTCCAGAAACCACCGAAGGACCCCAGGGAACAAAACGACCCCAGTTGAGAGGCACTGGTCTCAGGGAACACTTACCATGTTCGGGTGGATTGCAGTGATCTGAAAAACCTTGGATCGTGTCAAAGAAAGAAAGAGGAAAACAAGATTGGTAATAGGTTGCTTTTTATTCCTGGCATGAGGACTAGCACAAAAGATTCAAAGGCCAGAATGTGTAATCAATCTAGCTTTAGCTTCAGAAATAGACAAAAGATCTACAGGACGAAGCCTGACGCTCGCTAGAGATTTCCAAAAGAAGAGAGAGGTGAATTAAACAGGACTAGATAAAACAATTCACACCACAGCAACAGGATTTAATTACGGGCGGCTGCAGTCTGTGAATGGGGATCAAAACAGTGCCACAGGCGCATCGGGCCACGATGACTGAAATGACGACGCCCGTCGTCAATGACTGGCGTATGAACCAGGGCTTGCTGGATGGAACGTGGGGCAGGAGCTGCCTCTGGTAGTGGCCTCAATCAATAGGCCAGTCCAGGTAAGCAGTCCAGAAGCTGGTAGACCGATGCTATCGCTGGCCCACGGCACTGCAACCAGAGCGCTTTATAAATCATCTTGACATCAATCCAAGCAGTAGGAAAGCAAAACTGAGGTTTCGGGTCTCGGGTCTGGAAGGAGGCGGCTTGGGCACAGAAGAAGTGAGTAGAGAGGTGATACAGATAGAGGTGAGACACAAGTGAGATGCGCTCTGCCCGTAGGAAACAAACACCCAAAGTGGATTGCAGAAATGCAAATTGAGACACAGAGAAGGCGTCAAAATAGTTAAGTAAATCAGCCTCGAAGGCACTTGGAATGGAAAAATGATTACATGTAGCACAGAGCACTCCCAAGGAAAACAGGAAACACAGTGCACTGGGTGAGGGGGGGCGCGGGGGGAAGCACAAAACCTTCCTCAAACAGAAAATCCTCCACGCAAGTGGGAACTTGAAAGGAGGCACGAAGCCGCCAACTCTTCCACGAACACTCAGTAACCACATAACAGCTGCCTGATGCCGAGCAGAGTCTGTGAATATGTCTTTGAAATTATCGGTGGCAACAGCTGAATAAGACAGAAGCTGTGAAGGCTTCTTCTCTGTTAAGAGCGGCTTTTAGAGAGTATCTGGGAGACCATGGGCTTCCTGATTTCAACAGCAGGGGAAAAGTGTTTTGAAGCTCTAAGCCACAGCTTGAATGTAGGAATTGCTAAGAAAGTTACGTTTAATTACAAAGAAATCAGCACCCATTTTCAGTGGGGAAACTGTCTTGCAAACCTGCGAGGTGAATCCGCAAAGAACATGTTCATGGCTGAAGCGGACTCTCCAAATCATTTAAACACCTTTCCAGAAAGCATGTGGCACCATTCTTCATAAAAACCCTAATCTGCACAAATATATTCTGGCATTTACAAGGCAAGCTCTTTTAACCACAATGAGAAAAAGAAGCGCTCCCCCGCCCAAACCAATTTTGAGATCGGCTATCGGGTTACCGTCAATATTCCGGCCCGGCGGGAGGAACACTGAGGCTCATTTGAAATACTGTGTGCAGCTCTGATAAGGACATAAATATGGAGAAGGTGGAGCAGAGAGCAACCAAGTGATAAAGAGACTCAAAGGAGACATACTTTACATTAGCACGTATCTTGCAAAATCAGCAACTGCACAGCACTTGGTCAGCAAAGAAGGGGATTTATGAGAGAATTTCATTGAGATGTTAAGGCAAAATCTAAAGGGATTACAAATGATAATGCAACAGGGCTGCTTGATTTTTGAATGTAAGACCAGGGTCTGCAAATTCAGGTGAAAAATGCAAAAAAAAAAAAAAAAAAAAAAAAGAGAGAGAGAGAAAAGAATAAAATTCCCGTTTGTCTGTTTGTTTGTTTGTTCGTTTGTTGGTGGAGGGTTTGGGCTTTTTGAAGTGGGGAGGGGCCTTGAGGGGTGTTGAATGGGGATGGGGGGGACAATGGAGCTACTGTCCGAATGGTGGGAAGGATAAACAAAGAAGAAAATGAATCTTACAGCATCTTGACATGGTCAGTAGAGACTCATCCCACTCTAGACTGGAAATAGATATTTTTCTCCTTGGGTCCATCTCATAGTTTTATTGTATGGACATGTTGTTGTTGGTTTTTTTTGTTTTGTTTTTTGTTTTTGGCCAACCTCATTGCAAATTTTGTGTAATCCTGTTCCAGGATGCAGAAAGCAAGTCGTCTCACTGTGACAGAGAATCTAGATCCCACGCATCAGGCTTGTTGAATGTTCTCTCCGGCTTTTTTTCTTACTTCAAGTCCAACACAGCCTTCAGGATTCACCCAAATTCTATCTCCTCTAAGCAGTCTTTGCTGGCTTCTTCAGCTGAAGGTGATTTCTTCCTATCCTGAGCGCTTCTGACATTCTCTTCTCTTCGTGACACCATTTATTCTGCACTTACCTTATACCTAGCATAAGTCACATCAAGAACAAAGGAAAAAAAAAATGAAAGACTATGGCATTTTGAGTGGGGAAATAAAGCAGGAACAATTGAAATGAGAGAGCTGGGATCTAACTCTAATTAAGATTTGAAAAAATGGAAGAAATCAATTTTCTTAGAAAAGAGAAAAGGGACCTTAAATGCTAATATATGGTTGTGTTTGTGCTACATTATTTCATCATATTTTCATTAGACAATCCTACTCTACAATATATGACTGTGTGCAGATATGTATGTAAATTTTTATTTGTTTATTTTTAATTCTGGAAGGACAGACACCTGCTAATAACGGATTTCCTCCAGGGAATGGAGTAACTGATAGACACGCAGAAAAGACTTCATTACATGACCACATCCAGATGGAGTGTGAGAACGGAGAGGAGATGATTGAGGACTTCTGATTTGCCCCATTGGTGGATTATTTTTTATTTTTATAAATGCATGCTCACGTGCGTATCTGCCAGAGTCTCAGAAGACATAAACCACCCCAATTCCTTTATAGTGAGAATTTAACATAAGGAATTTTTAACTAGGTGTTAAAGAATTAAAAGCGTAAAAGAGGTACTAACTGCACCAAGCACCCACCACCTCGGGCTGGGGAATAAAGGGAGGTCGGCATCATCACATTTCAAAAATTTGCAAGAGAGCTTGGCCCGTGCTGGCGCCTCAGGATCTTGGGGGACGAGTTCAGATCTCTGACAAGCGGTGTCAGGGAAGGCTGGAAAAACGACAAAGCTGAAATCCATGCCTCCTGGAAGAGTCAGGGGAAAGGGCCCTTGCTGGGCCACCCCCACAGGAACAGGAAGGACCGGAAGCTGCTAGTTCTTCCTCTTCCTTCCACCTCTCTCCCCTTTGGCGCCCCCTAATGGAGATAAATGGCAGAGACTCTCCCTCAGTCTCTGGGAACTGTGCACAGCGTGTTGATGCACTTTACTCACAGCTTCCCAACTAAGTTGTATTGCAACTCCTAGGATCTTCGTGGGTGAAATAAACAATTCAGGTCTATCCTAATCCTAGGAGTCGGAAATGGCCTCAAAGAGGTTAGCAATGGACGCTGTGCTGATGTCTAACTAGTTTCGTTGGAGAGGAGTGTTGGTTTGGTAGGGAGCGCCCGCACTTAGGAGCTAACAGATTTTATACTTTCCCTGGCTCTGCCACTAAATGGGCCATCTTATATAAGTGATGTAATCTCTTTTAAAATAACAATAGTAAGAATTAATCCCTGTCTAGGTGTCAGGTGTCAGGTGTCAGGCACTAAGTGTTCTTTTTTTTTTTTATGTGTAGTAACTAATTTAATCCTTCCAACAGTTCTGTGAGGACAGGGGACTTGAGTTAATTCACCCAAGGCCGCAAAAGAGGGAGGGGAAGAAAGACCAGAGTATGAACTCAGCTGTCTGATACAGAGATTTTCTCTTCTCTACAAGGTTTGCTACCTCTCACTTGTTCATGTGAGGCTTACCACATGCCAGAGATCTTTCTAGGCCCTACAGTACAGAAAACCTTCTGAGGTAAGGACTGTCATCCTCATTCTACAAATGAGGCAAATGAAGCCTGAAGAGGCTATGACTCTCTGGCCTCTGTTTCTCTGTCAAATTGAGGAAGTCGGACCAGCTGGTGCTGAAGACTGTTTCTGCAAGAGCCTAGGATCCTAATACAAAAGAACTCAAGGGTTCTGACTAAAACATAACTAACTACAAAGAAAGTCTCTCTCACATATTTATAGACCCCTGATCTCACAAGACTAATAATAAATAGCACCATCTTGTACGTAAGTACAAAACCTGCCAGCTCAATATAGGTTATCATTCCCCACCATCCATTCCCCTGCTAGGAATTAGATGGAAAGGGATCAACAGCTTTTTAGAAAAAAAAAAAGTCATTTAGGATAATCTGTTTCTTGCTTTTGGGATGTAGCTCTGTGGTCATTCCACATCTGACTCTAACCCTTAAATTGTGGAGGGGATAACACACTTTTTTTTTTATTACTTTGCTTTTTCCCATTTTTATATCCTGTTTGACTTTTAAATGTTCAGTCTACCACAGGCCTTTGAGACGGGTTGGCATTTTCTAAACAGAAAGGTCCAGAGACCAGGGATGCTTGAGAACTTGCCTGAGGACACCCACCTGGTAAGAACTGAGTTGGGATTTGAACTTGTGATGAGCTTTACCTATAGTGACAGTACCGGGGCTGCCAAGACTAAAACAGATCTTGTCTTAGAAATATTATTTTTTAAATAAAAACGCTCCTGTCACTGTGTAACCTTGTAACTCTTGACAAGCTAGGGATAGGGACATTAACAAACTGCCAGCCCCTCAGCCGAATGGCCTGACACCACTGAATCTCTGAAAATGTCACCAAAGCAAGTCACAGCCCAGCCACCCACCATGCTGTTAGGGCCCATAGGTGTCTAGTGTCCCCAGGAACTTCACACCATACTACAGGGTCTGATATGTAGAATATGACAAAACCCCTAAGAGCCTCAGGAATGGAGTGATTTTTATAAGGACAGACACCCATTTTCTTAGAAATGTTCCTATGGGAAGAAAAAACTGTGCACCTGGGACAAAGGCAGCCTTTTCTGTTCACCCTCTGATGATTTTAGCCAAAACATTTCTAGTACCACACTGAGATTATGATAAAGTTCCCACTAGCCTTTTGGACACTATCTGCTGGGAAATAGAGCGTTCACTATAATAACAAGAGGCCTGCCTCAGAGAGAGATCTTGATTCTTCATCTGAACATCTGTAGAGCCCCAGAAAGAGTTTGGATAAGAAAGCGAGGGGAGAGACTCGAAGATGGCGGGGAAGTAGGAGGAGGCGCCTTTTCAACCTGCACCCTAAAGTGAGCTGATTACCTACCAAAGAACTCCGATCACCCATGAAATCAGCCTGAGATCAGAATTATACACGTCTGGATCTCTACGGGGGCCAGAAGACGCCAGTGGGCAGGTAAAGTGGAGTGGGAACGTCGGACTGATATCGGAAGATAAACAAAAGGGGGAGGGAGCCACCAGAGGCGACCGACTGGAAAATAATACCCCAATACGAGAGTGCCCGGCATCTGGGGACCAGCATTAACTTGGAGTCTGGTTGAAAGCACTCAAAAGAGCAAAGACTCGCGCGGGGAAATTGTGGGAATCGGGGCGGATAGGGATAGGGGCTCAAGTCCCCAGACCCAGGACAGCATCCCCTGGCGCTGAGCCGGAGAGTGCGGCGGAGAAACCTGGTCTTTGTCCCGGAGCCGCCAGTGCGCCCGAGAACGGGTGGAGTCCGGCTCCCGTGAGGGGCTGGGGCCACGCCAGACGGCAGAACGCGCACCTTCCTGGAGATGCGCGCGTGCCTCAACCTCCCCTGAGAGAGGTCCACGAACGCCCAGCCTGGTGTTCTGGGACCCACGCGGTGGTAGACCCACGCGGCGATAGAGCCGATAGAGCTGGAGGCGCCGCGCCCCAAACCATCCCCTGGGAGAGGTGCGCGCAAGACCTGAGCTCTCAGCCC
The DNA here is from genome assembly GCF_963455335.1 of Martes martes. Classification (NCBI taxonomy): domain Eukaryota; kingdom Metazoa; phylum Chordata; class Mammalia; order Carnivora; family Mustelidae; genus Martes; species Martes martes. The sequence continues at coordinate 184,410,606 of NC_137890.1, forward strand.
CAGCCAGCGGGAAAATCTCAGTGTGCGATCCCTGCTTGGAACGTCTCTGGCGGTCTGGAGCTGCCCAGACAGCCACAGCTGCCTTGGTTTTGCGTACAAGCAGGAGATCCTGCGTCCACAGGGACCGTAACTCAGAACCTGCTCTGCCAGCGGCCCAGCGGCTGCAGCACCTGCAGGGGAGCAGACTGAGGCTTCTCTCTGAGAGGGAGGTTGGGGTGCAGTTTTCTTTCCTCTAAACCTCCAAAAACCATCAAAAGCTGTCAAGGCGAGAGAAAAGAAGTGAACAAACATAAAAACCTCCAGAGAACAAAAACCTGAAAAAAAAAACGTTTTTCTCAGAGCCCACCCCCTTGAGGGGGTTGGGAGGACTTAACTCAGGGAACATCATTGACTGAAAACCCACGTGGCAGCCCCCCCCCCCAGAAAACAAATCAGGAAAAAAAAAAAAAAAAAAAGACTACAAGAGAACAACCACCACTACTTCATAGATACAACTTTTATTTTTAATTCTTTCCCACTATTCTGGTTCATATTTTTTTCTTTTTTTATATAGATAATTTTTTAACCTATTTACCATCACAGTGAGATGTCCAGTACATCAAATTCCATGATAAACTTCTAACCTGAATTTTTTGATACATACACATGTGTTTTTCTTTTGCTTTTCTATTTTCTTAATTTTTAAAAAAATTTTTTAATTTAGTTTAGTCCAGTTTATTCCTTTTTTATTTTTATTTTCTAATATTCATATAGAGTTAAACTTCAAGGTAACCCCCTTTCTCCAAGCAATGCTACCCCTATAGGTGAACCAATTTTTAATCCCCCTTTTTCTTAGGAAAGTTGAGTCCTTTAACAAAGATATCAAGATACATCCAGGAAGAATCAAAATAACCTTCCTCGCCCACACCGAGAATCTATAACCATGCTCCCATCTTTTTCTTCTGCCAGTGTCTCTGTGTATTTATGTTTGTCTGGATAGTATATAAATCTTATACTTGGGGTTCTTCTTGACGAGGCTCCTCCTTTTTTTTGCTTATATATATATATTTTTTCTCTCGTCATATACTTTTATCAGTCTTTTTGTTTGTCTGTTTTTGTTTGTATACGTCATAAACCTTACCCTGGGGCCCATTTGGGCTGAACCTTCACTTTTATCTTCCCTTTCTTTCCTGTCTCTCTCTCTCCCTCTTTTTTCTTTTTCTTTTCTTTTTTCTCTCATTTGGGTGGGGAATCCTGAGTGCTCAGAAGCGTTCCAGGGTGCACCTTGACTGCACCACGGTCAATACATCCAGCTACATCTGTCCAGTCATCTCTCACCAAAATGACTAGGAGGAGGAATCCCCAACAGAAGAAAAATACAGAGGATGGGCCTTCTGCAACAGAGCTAACGGCTATCAACATAGACAATATGTCAGAAAGAGAATTCAGGCTAACAATTATCCAGGCAATAGCTAGGTTGGAGAAAGCCATGGATGACCAAACAGAATTGATTAGGGCAGAATTGAAAGCGACCAGAGAGGAGGTTCATAATGTTAGGGCAGAGCTGAAGGCCACCAGGGATGAGGTTCACAACGCTCTCAATGAGTTCCAATCTAATCTAAATTCTCTAAAAGCTAGGGTAACTGAGACAGAAGATAGAATTAGTGATCTGGAGGACAAACAAATAGAGAGAAAGGATCAGGAGGAAGCCTGGAACAAACAGCTTAGAAGCCACGAAAACAGAATCAGGGAAATAAATGATGCCATGAAACGTTCCAACGTCAGAATTATTGGAATCCCTGAAGGGGAGGAGAAAGAAAGAAGTCTAGAAGATATAGTGGAACAAATTTTTCATGAAAATTTCCCCAATCTTGCGAATGGAACAAGTGTTCATGTACTAGAAGTAGAAAGGTCCCCCCCCAAGATTATAAATTCAAAAAAAACATCCAGGCACCTCATAGTAAAATTGAGGAATCATAATTGTAGATACAATCTCTTGAAAGCTGCTAGGACAAAGAACCTCCTTACATACAGAGGAAAGCCCATCAGAATAACGTCAGACCTGTCCACAGAGACCTGGCAAGCCAGAAAGGGCTGGCAAGATATATTCAGGGCACTAAATGAGAAGAACATGCAGCCAAGAATACTTTATCCAGCAAGACTGACATTCAAAATGGATGGAGAGATAAAGAGTTTCCAAGACCGGCAAGGCTTGAAAGACTATGCAACCACCAAGCCGACACTGCAGGAAATATTAAGGGGGGTTCTATAAAAGAGGAAAAATCCTAAGAATAGCATTGAACAGAAATATAGAGACAATCGACAGAAAGAAAGACTTCAAAGATAACACAATGTCAATAAAAACGTATCTCTCAATAATCACTCTCAATGTGAATGGCCTAAATGCACCCATAAAACGACACAGGGTTGCAGATTGGATAAAACGACAGGACCCATCCATATGTTGTCTACAAGAGACCCATTTTGAACCTAAAGATACACCCAGACTGAAAGTGAAGGGATGGAGAAGCATCTTTCACGCCAATGGGCCTCAAAAGAAGGCCGGGGTAGCGATTCTCATATCAGATAAATTAGATTTTAAACTAAAGACGGTAGTCAGGGATACAGAAGGACACTACATCATTCTTAAAGGGACTATCCACCAAGATGATCTAACAATTGTAAATATCTATACCCCCAATATGGGAGCAGCCAATTACATAAGAAAACTATTAATCAAGATAAAGAGTCATATTGATATGAATACATTAATAGTAGGAGATCTTAACACGCCTCTCTCAGAAATAGACAGATCATCGAAGCAGAAAATCAATAAAGAAATAAGAGCATTGAATGACACATTGGACCAGATGGACCTCATAGATATATACAGAACATTCCACCCTAAAACAACAGAATACTCATTCTTCTCAAGTGCACATGGAACCTTCTCCAGAATAGACCACATACTGGGTCACAAATCAGGGCTCAACCGATACCAAAAGACTGAGATTATTCCCTGCATATTCTCAGATCACAATGCTTTGAAACTGGAGCTCAATCACAAGGAAAAGTTCAGAAGGAACTCAAATACCTGGAAGCTAAAGACCACCTTGCTTAAGAATGCTTGGATCAACCAGGAGATCAAAGAAGAACTTAAACAATTTATGGAAACCAATGAGAACGAAGACACTTCAGTCCAAAACCTATGGGATACAGCAAAGGCGGTCCTAAGGGGGAAATTCATAGCCATCCAAGCCTCCCTCAAAAAAATTGAAAAATCCAGAATACACCAGCTGTCTCTACACCTTAAAGAACTGGAGAATCAACAACAAATCAAACCAACTCCACACGTAAGAAGGGAAATAATCAAGATTAGAGCAGAGATCAACGAGGTAGAAACCAGAGATACAGTAGAACGTATCAACGAAACTAGAAGCTGGTTTTTTGAAAGAATCAATAAGATCGATAAACCATTGGCCACACTAATCCAAAAGAAAAGAGAGAAAGCCCAAATTAATAAAATTATGAATGAAAAGGGAGAGATCACAACTAACACCAAGGAAGTAGAAACAATCATCAGAAGCTATTATCAACAGTTATATGCCAATAAGCTAAGCAACCTAGATGAAATGGATGCATTCCTGGAAAACTATAAACTCCCAAAATTGAACCAGGAAGAAATTGACAACCTGAATAGACCGATATCTAGTAACGAGATTGAAGCAGTGATCAAAAACCTCCCAAAAAACAAGAGCCCAGGACCTGACGGATTCCCTGGGGAATTCTATCAAACTTTCAAAGAAGAAATAATACCTATTCTCCTGAAGCTGTTTCAAAAAATTGAAGCAGAAGGAAAACTTCCAGACTCTTTTTATGAAGCCAGCATCACCCTGATCCCCAAACCAGGCAAAGACCCTACCAAAAAGGAGAATTTCAGACCGATATCACTGATGAATATGGATGCTAAGATTCTCAACAAGATCCTAGCAAACAGGATCCAACAGCACATTAAAAAGATTATCCACCATGACCAGGTAGGATTCATCCCTGGGTTACAAGGATGGTTCAACATTCGCAAATCAATCAATGTGATAGAACAAATCAATAAGAGAAGAGAGAAGAACCACATGATCCTCTCCATTGATGCAGAAAAAGCTTTTGACAAAATCCAGCATCCGTTCCTGATTAAAACGCTTCAAAGTATAGGGATAGAGGGAACATTCCTGAACTTCATCAAATCTATCTATGAAAAACCCACAGCAAATATCATCCTCAATGGGAAAAAGCTTGCAGCCTTCCCATTGAGATCAGGAACACGACAAGGATGCCCACTCTCACCACTCTTGTTCAACATAGTATTAGAAGTCCTAGCAACAGCAATCAGACAACAAAGAGAAATAAAAGGTATCCAAATTGGCAAGGAAGAAGTCAAACTCTCTCTCTTCGCAGATGACATGATTCTTTATATGGAAAACCCGAAAGACTCCACCTCCAAACTACTAGAACTCATACAGCAATTCAGTAATGTAGCAGGATACAAAGTCAATGTCCAGAAATCAGTGGCTTTCTTATACACTAACAATGAAAATACAGAAAGGCAAATTAGAGAATCGATTCCATTTACTATAGCACCAAAAACCATAAGATACCTCGGAATAAACCTAACCAAAGAGGTTAAAGATCTGTACTCGAGGAACTACAGAACACTCCTAAAAGAAATTGAAGAAGACACAAAAAGATGGAAGACCATTCCATGCTCTTGGATGGGAAGAATAAACATCGTTAAAATGTCTATACTGCCCAGAGCAATCTATACTTTTAATGCCATTCCAATCAAAATTCCACCAGTATTTTTCAAAGAGCTGGAGCAAATAATACTAAAATTTGTATGGAATCAGAAGAGACCCCGAATTGCTAAGGAAATGTTGAAAAACAAAAATAAAACTGGTGGCATCACGTTACCTGATTTCAAGCTTTACTACAAAGCTGTGATCACCAAGACAGCATGGTACTGGCATAAAAACAGACACATGGACCAGTGGAACAGAGTAGAGAGCCCAGATATGGACTCTCAACTCTATGGTCAAATAATCTTTGACAAAACAGGAAAAAATATCCAGTGGAAAAAAGACAGTCTCTTCAATAAATGGTGCTGGGAAAACTGGACAGCTATATGTAGAAGAATGAAACTTGACCATTCTCTTACACCGTACACAAAGATAAACTCGAAATGGATAAAAGACCTCAACGTGAGACAGGAATCCATCAGAATCCTCGAGGAGAACATAGGGAGTAACCTCTTTGATATCAGCCATAGCAACTTCTTTCAAGATATGTCTCCAAAGGCGAAGGAAATAAAGGCAAAGATGAACTTCTGGGACTTCATCAAGATAAAAAGCTTCTGCACAGCAAAAGAAACAGTCATCAAAACAAAGAGGCAACCCACGGAATGGGAGAAGATATTTGCAAATGACAGTACAGATAAAAGGTTGATATCCAGGATCTATAAAGAACTCCTCAAACTCAACACACACAAAACAGATAATCATATCAAAAAATGGGCAGAAGATATGAACAGACACTTCTCCAATGAAGACATACAAATGGCTACCAGACACATGAAAAAATGTTCATCATCACTAGCCATCAGAGAGATTCAAATCAAAACCACATTGAGATACCACCTTACACCAGTTAGAATGGCCAAAATTAGCAAGACAGGAAACAACGTGTGTTGGAGAGGATGTGGAGAAAGGGGAACCCTCTTACACTGTTGGTGGGAATGCAAACTGGTGCAGCCACTTTGGAGAACAGTGTGGAGATTCCTCAGGAAATTAAAAATAGATCTTCCCTATGACCCTGCAATTGCACTGCTGGGTATTTACCCCAAAGATACAGATGTAGTGAAAAGAAGGGCCATCTGTACCCCAATGTTTATAGCAGCAATGGCCACGGTCGCCAAACTGTGGAAAGAACCAAGATGCCCTTCAACGGATGAATGGATAAGGAAGATGTGGTCCATATACACTATGGAGTATTATGCCTCCATCAGAAAGGACGAATACCCAACTTTTGTAGCAACATGGACAGGACTGGAAGAGATTATGTTGAGTGAAATAAGTCAAGCAGAGAAAGTCAAGTATCATATGGTTTCACTTATTGGTGGAGCATGACAAATAATATAGAGGACAAGGGTAGATGGAGAGGAGAAGGGAGTTGAGGGAAATTGGAAGGGGAGGTGAACCATGAGAGACTATGGACTCTGAAAAACAACCTGAGGGTTTTGAAGGGGCGGGGTGGGAGGGTGGGGGAACCAGGTGGTGGGTATTAGGGAGGGCACAGATTGCATGGAGCACTGGGTGTGGTGAAAAAACAATGAATACTGTTACGCTGAAAATAAATAAAAAATTAAAAAAAAAAAAAAAAAAAAAAAAGAAAGCGAGGGGAAAGAAAGCCTTCCCAAGGAATGGTTCTGGAGTGCATAGTTCCGTGTCAGTACTCCAGCAACAGCTGAGCTACGGGGTGGAGAGTTGATCCTGTTTCTTTTCTTCCCTCTACAGATAGACTTGGGCGGGGGGAGGGGGGGCCTTTCGGGAATTCTCTACCCTCTTTACAATGTGCCCAATGTCTCCCTCAAACGTGAAAATGAAGTTACTTTAACCAACCATCAAAGTCAACAACTAATTGAATCTAATATTTCTACTGAAGGCATGGTGGGTTTCTTAGATCAGGGCTCAAGCCCCAGGTCTACCAGCTCTACAGATCTATGCAGGTATGTAGCCTCTTGGGCCTGGGTGTCTTCATTTGACAAAGAGGAGCAATAAAATTCCTCTCATTGGTATATTAGTTTCCAATGGCTGTTGTAACAAAGTACCACAGAGTGTGTCTTCGAATAACAGAAACATGTACTTTCATAGTTTTGGAGGCTCAAGTCCAAAATCAAGGTATTAGCAGGATAAGTTTCTTCTGAAGGCTCTAGGGAAGAATCATTCCTTGCCTCTCCAGCTTCTGGTGGCCCCAGGCATACCTTGGTTTATGGCAGCATAACTCCAATCTCTGCCTCATCTTTACATGACCTTCTTTTCTCTGTGTCCCTTGTCTTACAAAGGCATCAGTCATTAGATTTAGGTCAACCCTAATTCATGATCTCATCTTTATTTTTGACTAATTACATCCACAAAGGCCTAATTTCCAAATACTGTTAAATTCTGAGGTTGTGAGTAGACATGAATGGGTTGGGGGTACAGTTACCATCAACCTGTGATGGCTGTTTGGGGCATTAAATGAGAAGTGCTTCATACAACGCTTGCATGTTACAGATGTTTAATAAATAAAGGAATTGTTATTGGTTTTGTTACTATTGCTGCTGCAGGAACCATTATTTTCCTAGGGAATTTAAAAAAAAAAAAGTTTTGATCTGGGAATGAAAGGGCAAGCCTGAGGAGTAGTAGGGGAAGGGAGAGCATAAAGACGCAGGAGAGAGAAAGTAGGAGATTCAGAAGGGGAGAGAATAAAGTGCTAAAGGGACAATTACTGTGTGAGCTTGCTTGGTTTCTGTGCCTCCGAGGGCCACTATCCAGGATAAGCGATCAGCGTTGGTTGGGAAAATTCGACACCTCAGCCTGGCCCGGTCTGGCTTTACTTCACTGAGGGAAAAGAAACAGTAGAATCTGGGGAAAGGAACTCTCCACACCCCCACTTCCGGTATATGTGTTTCAGAATATTTCTTACAGGAGTGGAAGAGGAATAGAATCTGGAAGCAACACTCCCATGAGCTGAGGCCTTCTCACTTAAAAGTGACTCTATCTCTCAGAGTTGAGCATGAAGAGAAACTCATGATTTCAGGTGATTCCTGAGTCCTGGAAATCAACCAAGTATAGCAAAGAATGTGAAGTCAGAGATAGCTAGAAAAGCTAGGCCCCTTCCTCCCCAAGGCCAGAATGCCTAGCATCCTGAATGGTCTAAAATTTAGTCAACAAAATTCTGAATACACTAAAATTTCATTCTGATATAAATTGTACGCTGCCAAGCATTGTAACTGGTAGTTTTGGTTTGTTTGATACATCTTTATGTCATCAGAGGAGACGGAAGGGCAAGAAGTGAGTCACAACTAAAAATTATTAAGTATAAAGATCCTTTGAAGACTAAGTTCTTTCTTCCAGAAACTAGCCTAGTGGCCTCGCAGCCAAGTGTTCCTAAACTTCTCTCTTTACCATGGTTTTCTTTCTTTCTCTCTCTCTCTTTCTTTCTTTCTTTATTTCTTTCTCTTGAGAGAGAGATAGCATGAGCAGAGGGAGGAGCAGAGGGATAGGAAGAGAGTCTCTCAAGAAGACTCCATGCTCAGCATAGAGCCCAACATGGGGCTTGATCTCACGACTCTGAGAGCATGAACTAAACTGAAATCAAGAGTCAAATGCATAACTGAGTCAGCCACCCAGGCACCCCTGCACCATGAATACTTCTGACAGTTTAGTAAAGCTCATGGACCTCTTCTCAGAATATGTTTAAAAAAAAAAAAAGCAAAGTAAAATAAGATAAAATAAAATAGGAAACTAATGATATCAATGTTAAAATACCAACAACAAAAGCAACAAATGAATGATAAGGTCCGTATGTGCTTTTTTATTACTGTATTAAATAACAAGCTCCAGCAGCAGGTCCTCTTGCTACCATAATTTTGAAGACATGAGGGTTACAAGCAATAGTTCAAGATCTCTGCAGCCCCTATGGTGGGATCTATAAATAACCTATGATTTGTTGCCTACATTCATAATTGAAGAAAATCCTAAATTTCAATAAGAGGATATTGAAAAGAAACACACAGTTTTTTCCTCACCAAAGTTCACAGATTTCTATCCCAGAGATGGGTGGCCCCCAAATTTAGAACTTCTGTTCTAAGCAAACTTTCCTCTTCTCCAGCTGGGTTTAGGCTTTCTTTACTGTTCTTTCCCCAGCTCCTTTAGGTGCAGGGTTAGATTGTGTATTTGAGACCTTTCTTGTTTCTTGAGGAAGACTTGTATTGCTATATACTTTCCTTTTAGGACCACCTTTGCTGCGTCCCGAAGATTTTGACCAGTTGTGTTTTCATTTACATTTGTTTCCATGAATTTTTAAAATTCTTCTTTAATTTCCTGGTTGACCCATTCACACTTTAATACGATGCTTTTTAGCCTCCATGCATTTGAGTTCTTTCCAACTTTCCTCTTGTGATTGAGTTCTAGTTTCAAAGCATTGTGGTCCAAAAATATGCAGGGAATGATCCCAATATTTTGGTACCAGTTGAGACCTGATTTGTGACCCAGGATGTGATCTATTCTGGAGAATGTTCCACGTGTCCTAGGGAAGAATGTGTATTCTGTTGTTTGAGAGGCAGTGCTCTGAATATATCTTTCCATCTGGTCCAGTGTGTCATTTAAAGCCTTTATTTCCTTGTTGATCTTCTGCTTAGATGATCTGTCCATTTCAATGAGGGGAATGTTAAAAGTCCCCTCTACTATTATTGTATTAATGTGTTTCTTTGATTTTGTTGTTAATTGGCTTATAAAATTGGCTGCTCCCATGTTAGGGGCATAGGTACTTAAAATTGGTAGATCTTCTTGTTGGACAGACCCTTTAAATATGATATAGTGTCCTTCCTCCTCTCTTATTATAGTCTTTGGCTTAAAATCTAATTAATCTGATATAAGGATTGCCATCCCAGCTTTCTTTTGATGTCCATTAGGATGGTCAATGGTTTTCCATCCCCTCACTTTAATCTGAAGATGTCTTTGGGTCTAAAATGAGTCTCTTACAGACAGCATATTGATGTGTCTTGTTTTTTCAATCCAGTCTGATACCCTGTGATGCCCATTTGATTGGGACATTTAGCCCACTTAATTCAGGGTAACTATTGAAAGATATGAATTTAGTGCCATGTGTTGCCTGTAAGGTGACTGTTATTGTATATTGTCCCTGTTTCTTTCTGGTCTATGTTACTCTAAGGCTCTCTCTTTGCTCAGAGGATCCCTTTCAATATTTCCTATAGGGCTTGTGTGGTATTCTCAAGTTATTTTAATTTTTGTTTGTCCTGGAAGGTTTTCTCTCCCCTTCTATTTTCATTGACAGCGTAGCTGGATATAGTATTCTTGACTGCGTATTTTTCTCATTTAGCACCCTGAATATATCATTCCAGTCCTTTCTGGTCTGCCAGGTCTCCGTGGATCGGTCTGCTGCCCATCTAATATTTCTATCCTTGTATGTTATAGACCTCTTGTCCTGAGCTGCTTTCAGGATTTTCTCTTTGTTTCTGAGACCTGTAAGTTTTACTGTTAGATGTTGAGGTGTTGACATATTTTTATTGATTTTGAGGAGGGTTCTCTGTGACTCCTGGATTTTGATGCCTGTTTCCTTCCCCAGATTAGGGAAGTTCTCTCTTACAATTTGCTGCAATATACTTCTGCTCTTCTCTCTCTTTCTTCTTCTTCTGGGATCCCAACCATTCTAATATTGTTTCATCTTATGGTATCACTTATCTCTCAAATTCTCCCCTCTGATCCAGTAGTTGTTTTTCTCTCCTTTTCTCAGCTTCTTTATTCTCCATCATTTCGTCTTCTATATCACTAATTCTCTCTTCTGCCTCATTTATCCTAGCAGTTAGAGACTCCATTTTTGATTGTACCTCATTAATAGCATTTTTTATTTCAACTTGGTTAGATTTTAGTTCTTTTATTTCTCCAGAAAGGGATTCTCTAGTATAATCTATGCTTTTTTCAAGCTCAGCTAGTATCTTTATAATCATTATTCTGAACTCTAGTTCCGACATCTTTCTAATGTCCCTATTGATTAGGTTCCTGGCAGTCAGTACTGCCCCTTGTTCTTCTTTTTGAGGTGAGTTTTTCTGTTTTGTCATTTTGTGTAGGGAAGAACAGATGAATGAGAGAACAAAATGCTAAAAGTGTAACAATGACCCCAGAAAAATGTACACTAAACAAATAAGAGGAGACTCAAAATGGGGGGGGGGGGGTGGTAGAAAGGAATTAAAAAAAAAAAAAAAAGAATATGATCAGGCTGGTGAATAGAACAGAACCACACACTGGAATTGGGGTGTATTTTGGTCTGTTAGAAGAAACTGTGTCCCAAAATTTTAAAGAAGGAAAAAAAATGCACACACACACACACACACACATAAGGATAAATACAATGAAGGGATGGAATATGACTGTACAAATGAAAATTCAGAAAGATTTTTAAAAAGGTATTGATGTAAAAAGGTATTGATGTTTGTTGAAAAAGGAAAGAAGAAAAAAATTTAAAAAGAGAAAAAGAAATAAAGAAAGAAATGAAATAAAGAAAGAAAATTTTAAAAATGAACTTTGAAAGACTAAAGAATCATGGGTAAAATGCCATGAATACTATGTGCTGTATTGCCCTAGCACTGGAGTTTTGCAGTTCTCATTCATCGGTGAGCCTGGTCTTGGCTGTATGTTCTTGCTGATCTTCTGGGGGGAGGGGCGTGTTGCAATGATTCTCAAATGTCTTTGCTTGAGGCGAAATTGCACCAGCCTTGCCAGGGGCCAGGCTAAGTAATCCGGTCGGGTTCACTCTCAGGGGCTTTTTTCCCTGAACGCTTTCTGTAGAGTTCTGGAGGACAGGAATGAAAATGGCGGCCTCCCAATCTCCAGCCCAGAGGACCCGAGAGCTCAGGGCCCCACTCCTCAGTGCACCCTCAGAGAAAAGTGCTCAATCACTCCCGTCTCCCTGGTCTTCAGCCACGCTCCGAGATCATCCAGCCTGTGACCAAGCATTTCTGTCTCTGGCACACGGCCCCATTTGGAGTCTCCAAACCCAGCATATTCCTGCCATGTGCTCCCGTGTCACTCCCCCCAGGGAAGGAAGAAGGGGGTCTCTTCAGACCTGCCACTTGTAGGGTCTCTGCTCAAAGAGCAGTGGCTCAGCTGTGCCTTGGATCATGGTTTAAGGTAACCCTGAACTGAGAGCCCACTCTTCGGCTCCGTCTGTGCCACGGCTTCCCTGCTTCAATACCTGGGAGATCTGCCACACTCAGGCACCCCCGGCCTTTCTGTGACCCCGAGTCCTGAGACCACACTGTCCCCGTGAGGGCTTCACCCCTCGCTTAGCCTCTGGAGTGACGTCCCTCAGTGGAGCAGACTTCTAAAAGTTCCGATTTTGTGCTCCGTTGCTCTACTGCTTGCCAGGAGCCGGCTGACAGAGGCTCCCTCCCCCCGCGGTCTATCTTCCCGTTTATCGTCTCAGATTCACTTCCCTGCATGTCCTACCTTCCAGAAAGTGGTTGCTTTTCTGTTCATAGAATTGCTGCTACTCTTCTCTTCCATGTCCTGTTGAGTTTGTAGGTGTTCAGAATGGTTGGGTAACTATCTAGCCGAACTCCTGGGACCTGATGAAATTTAGGCTTCCTACTGCTCCGCCATCTTGCTCCTCCTCCTCTAAGCAAACTTTTCAAAGGTCCTCAGTTTCCGGTGGGGCTCTGCCCACCAGCCTGAGCACCAACTCGGTTATGTTGGCAAAGGAGGGCCCCTGCTGGCCAAAGAGCTCAAGCCAGTCATCTGCAAACTCCAGTAATTCGTGGCGTTAGAAAACAATAGGTCAGGCAATTAACTCACTCACATCAAGAAATGAAACTGGGAAGCTACTCGTCAGCCAATCAGTACAGTTTTAAAATCTCCATGTGGCTTCCTGGGGAAGCTCTGATGGTTTGTGGCTAGTGGTCTTTAGCAGACGAGGATGCCAGCCTGGCAGGCTGTCTTGAAGAGGGCTGCTTTCACCTGCTCCTGGTCAGCAACAACAAAAATCCTGCAGATTGTTTAAAGGTTAGATATCCCCAGGGATTTGTCTAATCAAGATTTTTAGGACCTGCCTTTAGTACTTGGAGCATGGAGCCAAGGGGAAGGGAAGGAGAGCAGAAATGAATTTGGGACTTATTGTGTGTCACAAACCAGGGTGTTTATAGATAGGCTATTGTAATCGCCTAAAGCAACTCTGCATGGGGTTTTTTAATTAATTTGTTTGTTTGTTCTTATATGCAGATGTAAATGAGGCTTGGAGAGGAAAGTTGTCACTTGCCCATGGTCGCTGGATGAACAGTGGTGTGGGTTGGAAGGATGGGAGCCCATCTGATGTCCAGTCCCTTCCACCCAATGTAGGGTGGTGAGATGCCCACAACAGTGCCCACTCCTCTTGGCACCGAGTTCTGGAGGTTGTTGTCTGGTTTGAATCCCAGGCATCACCACATACTAACGGTGTGAATTTAGAAAAGTTAACCAATCACTGTGTGCCTCAGTTCCCCAAACTGTAAAACAAGGATAATAATTGTGCCTATGATAAGGGATGTTGCATTGATTACATGTATAACCCATAGAACATTGCCCAATATCTGAAGGCAATCAACAAATGATAGGTACTATCCCTCTCAGACAACATTGCCAATACCACCTCCTGAACCCTAACACAACAACACAGCTGCCAATAGCTTAAACCAGTGTTTCTCAATTGCAGGCAATTTCGGTCCCAAGGGGACACTTGGCAATGTCAAGACGTGTTTGGTTGTCACAACTAGGGGGCCAGAGAAATCACTAAATACTCTATAGGGAACAAGACAGCTGCTCCCACAATAAAGAAGTATGTAGCTCCAAGTGTCCATAGTACCAAGGCTGAAAAACTCTGCCCTAAACTGAACACCAGTGACATAAAGGATATTTTCCCAGATATGATGAGGCACTACCTTGAAATGGGAAGCTCCCATCCTAGCAGAGGGAGGCCAGACAATAAACAAATAAAGAAAAAAAAAACTATTGGTGACAGTAAATGCTGTGAGAATAAAACAGCAGAACCTGATCAGGTCAGGCTGCTTTAGGTCGGACAAGCAGGAAGTCTTCATGGAGGAGGAGGCATTTAAACTGGAACCTGGATGACAAGAAGTGACCAGTCAGTGAAGATCTGAACAGAGAGCATCTAACTGGCAAAGGGATCGTTCTTCCAAAGATGCCAAGGTAGGGACAACCTGGATGTGCCTGAGGAACAGAAAGAATGGGAGGCCAGTGACTAGTGGGAAGGGGCAGATAAGGAGGCAAGTAAAATTCCTATAAGGCCGCACAGAATGGCTTCTTTCAGACAATGGTACTTCTTGGTGTTACTCCTCAGAAAAAATATTACCTAAAAATACTTGATGGTAACTAAAATATGTGATTTGTTGTATGGTAAAAAAAAATTTTTTTTACTATTTTTTTTATTTTAATAAACATATAATGTATTTTTGTATGGTAAAAATTTTAAGTTGGTTTTAAAGTTTCTGTTTACTTCCTCGTTAGGGAGCAATAATAGGGAGTCTCTTTCCTGGCAATAAATTAATTAACAAGGTCAGTTATTGGAATTGGCTATTCCTTTTTGGGATAAATCATATTTTGCTCTATTGGTACTTTTTTTTTTGAAGATTTTATTTATTTATTTGACAGACAGATCACAAGTAGGCAGAGAGGCAGGCAGAGAGAGAGAGAGGAGGAAGCAGGCTCCCTGCTGAGCAGAGAGCCCGACACAGGGCTTGATCCCAGGATGCTGGGATCACGACCTGAGCCGAAGGCAGAGGCTTTAACCCACTGAGCCACCCAGGAGCCCCTATTTGGGGCATTCTTAAGCAGCTGTGGGCTCCGAGTTTTCTCTGGGTGCTGTATTACATCCAGGTTTTAAAAATTAGCTGGTAATATTTAGGACTATTACAAGACCCCAGCTGAAAAGTATGTGGTGGTCTCGGTCAGTGAAGCCGGCAAAGCAAACCTGTCGGCCATCTAACCAGAGTCCACACCGACACATGACTCAAGTAACCCAATTAGGGCAAATTATTAGTTGCCTCCTCCTCTTACTTTAGTTTTAGGACCCCTAGTTTTATTTGGGCAATAAAATGTACCCAGCAAGAAGAGTGTATTTCCCAGTCCTAGCAAAACCGTGTATGACCATATGTCTAAATTCCAGCCAATGAAATTAAATGGAAGTGTTTTGTGTGATCTCTGAGAAAGCATCTTAAACGACAGCTGATATATACCCTTTGCTTATTCTTTCCTTCCCCCCATTCTGCCACTAGAATATAGATACAATGGCTGGAGCTCTACCAGCCATTTTGTACTGTGAGGGCAAAGGTCAACTCTAAGGAAGGCAATGCTAACTGGAAGGAGCCTAGAAGGAGCCTGACTGGTAGGACTCTGTGCAGTCACATACCACCCCGAAGTACCCTATCTCTGAATTTCTTTTATGTGTGAGAGAAATCAACTACTTCTGTATTATTTAGGTCATGGTCTTAAAAGTTTTTGTTTCATGCAGTCAGAACTAATCCTAAATAATACACCAATATTTGCATGATCTATCTAAATTGAGATTGAAGGGCCAAGATTACATACTCTCATAAAGTCTTATTTTATCTAAGTTTCTTAGAATTATTATTTTGGCACAATGAACAACTTATAGTAACATTGACACTATGTAAGGTCTTAGTTTGAATCCACATGGTGCTCCCATTAATCCAAGGGGTGTTTTTTTTTTTTAAGATTTTATTTATTTGACAGACAGAGATCACAAGTAGGCAGAGAGGCAGGCAGAGAGAGAGGGGGGAGGAAGCAGGCTCCCCTCTGAGCAGAGAGCCCGATGTGGGGCTCGATCCCAGGACCCTGAGATCATGACCTGAGCCGAAGGCAGAGGCTTTAACCACTGAGCCACCCAGGTGCCCCAATCCAAGGGGTGTTTTAAAGCACTTGGCAGGTCTCATCACAGAAGAGAATGGAATTCAGGTGTTCTATGGTCTCTGTCATTGAGCGCTGGTCTAAGGCATCTGCAATCATTGGTAAACATTAATAGAGCCCCTCATCTTCAGGCTCCCATAGCAGAGTAGTCAATAATCCTCAGGTAAAAATAAGTCACCAGAAGATCTGGAAGCCCCCCACCCCTTTCTTTTATCGAGCTTCCCAATCTATTTGACGCAATAGTATCCTGGCTCCACAATAGCCAATCTTAGCATTAAAATAAGACAGGTAGCTCCTTGCCACATGTGGTACCAATTGTTACTGCTCACCAAATGCTTCTCAATCTCTGCCTTTCAGCCACATGATTAATTGCATTTGATGGAGCTCTGTAATTGAGCAGGGTCATGTTCTGGCCAATGAACTGTATCACTTCCAAGTTTAGTATTTAATTGCTCATGTGAGCCCCTACAGAGTTGTAGTTTTCATTTTGCATCATAGCAAGTAGTGGTGGCCTATCAGCTGTGTCCAGGAGGGCAGGTGACACGGTATCACTGCTGAGCAGAGCCCCCTGGTATCTCTTATTGAGTTAAAAAAAATATATATATATATATATATATATATATATATATTTTTTTTTTTAACTTCAATCCACCGCTATTTAGAGATTGTTTGTTACTGCAGCATAATCGGCATCATCCTGACTGATAAACTACCCCATCCAGAAAAAAACGTGAAGACGGGCGTGATCACAGCAGAACTGAATGATGCAATCTATGGTTCCAACAGAGAAGAGATGTGGGTAAGTTCCCCCTGATTTGACTCATGCACTTAACCCTTTAAACATCAATAAATTCTGTTCATGAAACCTTTTGTTAAGCGGTTTCCTACAACATATCTACCTACAAAAATCTGTCAGTAAGCAAAGCAATTCTCCCATTGCTCCGTGACTTCAGACCCTGTCACATGTTACTGCCCATCCTGGCCTTCAGATTCCATACACAATTAGCGCCACCGTGTGGTACTTACAATAAATGACATTCAGTATGGGACTCTAAGGGCAAGGTCACTTACCAAGTGCTATCATTTACCCATTGAGAAGGGGGTTGTATGTGATAAAAGAAACCACATCCAGGTTGCTGGGACACACACAAAAAAAAAAAAAAAAAAAAGAGGGAAAATATTCCTGATCTGTGAGCTAGGAAACTCAATACAAGCGAGGCTTGTTCATTTATTTATTCATTCAAGTAATATTTACTAAGTTCTGCCATATACCAGATATTGTTCTGGGTCCTGAAAATACAGTAGTGAACAAGATAAAGCCTTTGCCTTAGTTGGAAAGATAGACAATGGAATAAATTAACAAAGTAATATATACTACAATGGCAGATATGGTAAGTCCTATAAACCAAAATAAATCTGGGTTAGGGCATAGAGAGTGATGGGGGAGGAATTGTTTTAAATAAGGTCGACAGAAATAAAGGCAAACAGTCTACATTTAACTCACCCAAAGTTACTTTAGAAAAATGACCCAAATCTCAAATATATATAAATATGAGCATTCTCTTGCATATATTAAATGCTAAGAAGCTTCAAGATGCCCAAAGCTTGGTTTGTAAACATCCTGTCTTAGTGCAATCAGGTTGCTGTAACAAAGATACCATAGCCGGGGTGGCTGAAACAACATTTTTTTCTCACAGTTCCGGAGAGTGAGAGGTTCAAGATCAAGGTGACAGCAGATTCAGTGTCTGCTGAGAACCCTCTTCCTGAATTGTAGATGTGTCCTCACATGGCCAAAGGAACTTCTGGGATCTCTTTTTTGAGGACATTAATCCCACTTGTGAGGATTCCACTCTCATGACTGAATCCTTCCCGAAGTCCTCATCTCCTAATGACATGATACTGGGGGTTAGGATGACAACATATGAATTTGGGAAGGACACATTCCGTCTATAGCAATCACTCTGAAAAGAAATCACGAGTCTTTGGACAAAACACTGATTTTTCAGGTCTGAGGCAGGAAATGAACATGAAGATCCTGGGACATATTGTTATGCCAAAAAATGCAGAAGCATACAAGGATTAACTACTACGGTCATAAGAGTCTTCACCTGTCACAGTGAACACATTATAGGGGCTCCCACTGGCCAAACTGGGGGCTATTTCAGCATCAAGAGAATAGTAACCGTAATTGATATTACATTGGATGACTAAAGTTTATGAGTGGTGATTTCTTTTTTTAAAGGGAAGGTGCACTGTTTTATAGAATGCCAATAGAAGGTGTGTTACAGAATTAGAGAATCGTTATTTCGCAGACTATGGTAGAATTCATGCAAGGATCATCTGGTATGTTAATTCCTTTTGCCAACGTAACAAATTACTACAATCTTAGTGGCTTACAACGACACAGATTTATTATTTTACGGTTCTGGAGGTCAGAAGTCTGGCTGCTCTCCTCCGGCAGGCTCTAGGGAAAAATCGGTTTCTTGTCTTTTCTACTTTCTGGATGCTGTCTACATTTCTTGGCTCTCATGGCCTCACATCACTCCCATCTCTGCTTCCATTACCGCATCTCCTTCTGACCCTGACCTATCTGCTTCCCTTCTATAAGGACCCTTGCAATAACAGCGAGCTCACCCAGATAATCAAGGATATTCTCCCCAACACAAGATCCTTAATCATATCTGCAAATTCCCGTTTTGCCATGTGAGATAACATATTCTAGGTTCCAGGCATTAGGATATAAACATCTCTGGAGACTATTATAAGCCTACCGCTATGTATGGTGTATGTATGTGGATGTGTAATGTGTGTGTGTGTTCTCTCTCTCTCTCTATATATATATATATTTGTTCTATAATATGAAGTACACAAATCACTTGTAAGATATTCTTGCCAAAAATGTTTAACTTGAATCTAATCAAGCCTCTAGCCCTAACTTTCAGCCAGCTTAGAGAAATGACACCGTAATAAAATAATCAAACACATTCAACATATGGGACATACTATATATTTTCTAGGCTATATGTTATACCATCCTAGACTCCTCAAAATTACAAGGTCATAAAAATAAAAGGATATTCTTAAAATTTTTAAAAGAACTTAAGAAACATGATAACTAAATGCAATGTGTGAACCTTGATTGGATCTTGGTTAAAAGATAATTGGTGAGAATAAAAAAAGATAATTGGTGGAATTTTAAACTTGGGCTAAATATTAGATGATATTATGGAATTGTTGCTAATATTCATATTTACTTAGGATAATGTCCTCATTTTTGGAAATGCGTGTTGAAATATTTAGGAGTGAAATATACAATGTCTGGAACTTTCAAATATTTTAGATAAAAACTGTGTGTGTGTAGAAGGGGAGGTGGGTGGAGGGCGCCTGGGTGGCTCAGTCCTTAAGAGTCTGCCTTCCGCTCAGGTCACGATCCAAGGGTCCTGGGATCGAGCCCCACAGGCTCCCTGCTTGGCGAGAAGCCTGCTTCTCCCTCTCCCACTCCTCCCTGCTTGTGTTCCCTCTCGCTGTGTCTCTGTCAAAAAAATAAATAAAATCTTTTAAAAAAAGGGGGGGGAGGTGGAGAGATGAAACAATATGGCAAAACGTTCATGATTTTGATTCTACGGGGAGAGTATGTAGTCTATATTGTAGCCGGGACAATTAATTTTATGAGTCAATTGGAGTAGGTCATGATACTCAGATATTTGACCAAACATTATTCTGTCTCTATGAAGGTATTTTTAGATGAGATTAACATCTAAATCAGCAGAGTTGAGTAAAGCAGATTATCCTCCATACTATGGGGTGGGCCTCATTTAGTCAGTTGAAGGCCTTAAAAGAAAAAGACGACACCTCTCCCCTGCAAGAATGAATGGTGTCAGACCACCTTCTGACTTAAACTGCAGCATTGACTCTTCTCTGGGTCTCCTGCCTGCCCCCCCATCCTACAGATTTTTAACTTGCCTGCCTCCACATCTCATGAACCAGTTCCCTAGTATCTCTCCCTCTCTAGCACATATATACGAAGATATATTTTTATTATGTATAATATAGATCACATATATATTAGCACATACATAATAGGATATATTTTATATATTACATCCTATTCATATATGTGTGTGTGTGTGTGTGTGTGTACGTGTGTATTTTTATTCCTGGGCTATCTAATTTATAGTTAGCTTGCTTAATTGCTAGCCTCTCAAAAAGCAAAAAAATGATTAAAAGTAGCAGGATGGGGAATAGCAGGAGGAGATTTAAATAATCCAGTTGTACATAAGAAAATGGCTTTGAAAGGGGAACATATATATATGAAATGCATGACTTAGGGACATGTAGTCTCTCCTTTATGCATAACTGAAGGCAGATTCAAAATGGTAAAGGAAGTGATGATATATTAGCAACAGACTTTAGGAATAAACTTCAGGAAACTTTTAAACAGAGGAGACACCCTACACCAAACACCTGAAAGGGGCTTTGTTCTCTGTCAACGGGCTCACACCCGAAACAGGGAACTTAATCAGAGAAAGTACAAAGAAATGGAAAATTGCCAATTTAGAGAGTTCCAACAGGTAGCTAAACATTTTCAAAGAGCTTTAAAAAGTAAACTAGCTAGAAGTCAAACCAAATTTATGTCCCTTTAGGTAAAATAACTTGCCTCCAACTTGGTGTCTCGGCTATTGTGAATAATGCTACAATGAATATGTCTTAACTTTTCTAGACTTTCACAGAAATGTAATTGTACAGTTAAGTACTCTTTTGTATCTGGCTTCCTTCACTCATTTGTCTATCCGTTCATCTACTGAACCATTTGGAGGTCTTTTTCGTTTGGAGTCATTAAGAACAAAGTTATGATCAGTCACATACGACACCTTGTATAGATGTTGGTTTTCACTTCTCTTGGATAAATATCTAGAAACAGAATTGCTGGACCCTAAAAGCATGTGCTTAACTTTAGTAGAAACTGCCAAAATATCTTCCAAGTTGTTGGTATCATTTAGCATTATTACTAACAATATTTGAGAATTCCAGTTGCTTCAGATCTTCACCAATACTTGGTTCTGGCAGTTTTTGTTATCGAAGCCGTTTTGGTGGGTTTGTAGTGGGTTTTGTCTCCATATAGTTTCATTTTTCCATTGACTAAGGATATAGAGCATCCTTCGATGTGTTTATTGGCAACTTGAGTATCTTTCATGGAGAATCTATTCAAATCTTTTGCCCAATATTTAGTGGGTTGTTTAACTTTTCATTATTGAGCTTTATAAGCATTATTTGTATTTTCCAAATATAGGTCATTTGTCAAATATTCCAAGTATTTCCAAGTATTTTCTCCCAATCTGTGACCCGGCTTTCGTTTTCTCACTGCTTTCAAAGAGTATAAGTTTTATTTTTAATATATTCTAATTTACTTCTTTTCTTTCACAATTGATGCTCTGTGTGTCCTAAGAAATCTTTTGTCTATTCCAGGATAGCAAAGTTTTTCTACGATTTCTAGAATTTTGCTTTTAAGTCTATGACCCATTGTGGAATCCAAATTTTGCACTAAAATTATGTATGGTGTGAGGCAAAAGTTGAGGTGACTTTCCATTTGAATATATAGTTATTACATTTGTTAAAAAGACCACCTTTCCGTCACTCAATTACTTTGGCACCTTTGTCAAAAACCAATTGTCCAACAGGCATAGATCTATTTCTGGACTCTATTCTGTCCATTGGTCCTTAACAATTTTTTTTTTAAAAGACTGAACAGGGAGCCCGATGAGGGACTCGATCCCAGGGCTCTGGGATCATGACCTGAGCTGAAGGCAGACATTTAACCAACTGAGCCACCCAGGGGTCCCAGCCCTTAACATTTCCTCTAAAACGGGTCTTCTGGCAACAAATTCACTCATCTTTTCCCTGTCTGAAAAAAACCTTTTTTCACCTTTTCTGAAGGATATTTTTGCTGAATACATAATTCTAGGTTAATACGCTTTTTCTTAAACATTTTAAAGATTTATAACAAGGTCTCTAACTTGCTCTTAGAGGGAAGAAATATAGTCCTTCTCTGTATGGAATGTGGTTTTTTTTTTCTTCCTCTAGCTGCTTTACAATTTTCTCTGGTTTTCAACAATTTGATTATGGTATACCTTGATGAGGTTTTCTTTATGTTACTCTGCTTATTGAATTTCCTGCATCTGTGAGTTTATAGTGTTCATCAGTTAGGAAAAATTTCAGACATTATTTCTTATATTGTCTTTGTCTCCCTTACCCAAACTTCTAGGAATTCAAATACAAGTATGTTAGAGGACTTGATATTATCCCATTGGTGGCTAAGGCACTACTGTATTGTTTTTCTTTTGGTGCTATAGTAAGCTTCAATTTCACTGATCTTTTTGGTTCTGCTGTGACCAACCTGGTACAACTCCATCCAGTCCTTCTCATCTAGCTAGTGACCAGAAGTAATCAAACAGCAGCAATGGTTTTTAAAAATAAATCTCAGACGTACTTGAACTATTGGTTTAAATGTGTTAATGACAAATATTTAGGACTATTAATTTAGAAATGTGTAGTTTTTCAATACTCTCTTTATGCCTATAAAATTAGTCTGTGTACAATAGAAATATTGAATATGACACCAACAATGGGCTGTTGTACTTTTTTTACTTTGATCTCTTTTATAGAATGTGGTATTTGTGGAAAATGCTCTATTATATCATGCTGATATACTACAAGAAATATTTCAAAATAATACAAAAGTAAGCCACAGTCTTGACTAAGTGAAGATCAACTCATCCAAAAATTTCTTTCCTTAATTTTTCATAGTAATTGCCAGAAGTCCAATAAGCTGGTTTTTCCAAGAAAGATCATTCTAGTAACTTTGAGTGTTCAATCCGTGCAATGGTCCAGTCAGGCTTTACTCCTTGTGTAAACTCCCTCTGAAATCTAGGGGAAAAAAATTACAAATAATATGAATCTTAACATTAGTCCAAATATTTCTTGGGTAACTATATAATTTGCAAGTGTACATTAGAGACAGTTTTTAGCAACAGCTAATGGTTAATCATAAACAAACATCAAAACAAAACAAGTTTAATTTACCAATTCAATCACAAAAAAAAAATCCTCACAAAATTACAATACTCTCCACTAAAATGAGTTTTGTTTTTCTTTTTTTTTTTTTTTGAGGTAGGCTCCACACCCAGTATGGAGCCCAACGTAGGGTTTGAACTCACGACTCTGAGATCAAGAACTGAGATGAGCTCAAGAATCGACCACAATTGACTGAGCCACCCAGGTGCCCCTAAAATGAGTATCTTAATCAACTAACAGACAGTCCAACAACTGCCAACCTTAGGAGAAGGATGTAATTATGCTTATATAATTATATAATGATAATAATAATAACTATTATTATTATTATAATCCTATTATTCTGCTGTTAAATAATAGCTATCACAAATGTCTAATATGAAGAAAAATAAATTGGACCATCGTGACGGAAAGGGTACTTTAGTGGAATTTGGCTTATATACATTAGATCAGTCTTGGAAATAACAGTCTTTATGAATTGTCTGTGGTCTTAATAAGGAAAATCAGAAGAAGCAGAAGTATTGGTTATATCGTTCTTTAATTATACATGATGTCTTTAAAAGGAGATGATTCAGATTTTGTACAGTAACAAATAAAACAAAATTCAAAAAAAGAAAAGAAAAAAGAAAAAAAGCAGTCCTTTCAAGAAAAGTGAAAAAGTAAGACTACCTTTTACCTTAGTGAAACAGAATATATTTTCTTTCTTAGGTCATTTTTGGGATTTGTTATTTTAAATCAAGTTTATATAGTTTTGGCAACATAATAGTATCTTCTTTTAAATGAATATTAAATTATGTCTCCATTGACTTGCTTGACCTGGCTCACTGTTCCAAATTTTATTAGCACAAACATACATGATAGTGTCTCTTTTAAATAAGTTGCTAACCTACTAGACAGTACCTCTTTATACATAGGAACGCTTCAATTTTATATGTGAACCCCTACCAGAGTACCTGGTAAACAGGAAATGATTAATAAATGTCTAGAGAGTGGATGGTCCATGTGCCAACTGTGGCGGATTGTATTTTCCAAGGATGGTTATAACCATATGCCCCATCACACATGTTCTTCTGCAATGTGACCCTGCTTTGCCCCATAAAGAGGTGGAGTCTCTCCTGCCCTTTCAACTGTGCGGGTCCTAGGACTGCTCTGACAGGCAGACTAGGGTGAAAATGATGTTCCCATCCTGGGCACAGTCCTTTACCTGGTCTAGCCAACGACCACATAAAATATGTGAATAGCCTGAGATCGCCACAAACCCAAGCCACGAAGAGAGGCCTTGGAGAATGAGACGTTATATGGAAAAATCAAGGAGCACCAAGGGGATCCGCGTGTGAGTGACAAAGCCACTATGGAAATGAATCCTCCAGCCCCCGCCATAAAGAAAACCCCAGAGCTGAGCCTTCCCAAAATTCCTGAGCAGTAAAACAGCAGACAAAATATACAGCTGCTTGAAGTGACTGAGTTTGGGAGTGGTTTATAACACAGCAATAGATAGCTCAAACACCCTTTAATTAAATTCAGCAATATTACCTCTTTCTAACTTCTCAACACTTCTGTTTCATGTCCAGTATGTCTTTATGACTTTCTCTCTTCTTAAATAACTTGTCAAATTTCAATCCTTTTCTTCCTAAAGCTCCCTTTAGCTTTCATACCTTCATACTTCCTTCATACTACCTTCCATTTTCTAGAGAAAGGAAACAATGAAATGAGATTAGACTTACTCATAGCTTGCACTAAGAAGCTGTTTAGTTTCCACGTTCTGATCCCCCAACTTAACCTGGAACACACTGGCTCCACTTAAAGTTTCACTGGGGATGTTGGCACTGGTTAGATACCAAAAGCACATCAGGATGTTAACAAACTTCCTTCCTTAGAGAAAAAACACACATATACACACATACAAATACAAATCACAAAAATCTATCATCCACATATCCAAAATGAAATTAGAATTTGGCAATAGCTACACAGTTGTTACAGATCATATTTTATACTTAGTCTAGTCTAGTATGATACTAACATTGGTGACTTTCTATTTTTAAAACATTCTCTTAACATTGATGACATATTTGCCTTCTTCTCTGCATCTCAGAAATAACAGTTAGGATTTCTTGAGCATGTACTATGTACCCTAATTCACTTTACTATGTGCCTAATGATTACAACAATGTAGGATGTTAAAATCAGGTTGTGACCATGATGCTGAGATGCAATTTGAAATATTAGGGGAGAAGAAAATATTCATCACTAAACGTATCTATAGAAATGTTTCAAATTAACATGTGTATGAAAAATGTTTAACCATTAAAGAGTCCTATATCAGAACTGCCTTGCAAAGTATGTAAGCAAAGGCTAGATTTCCTGGGTGCCTGGCTCATAA
Source organism: Martes martes (assembly GCF_963455335.1). Taxonomy (NCBI): domain Eukaryota; kingdom Metazoa; phylum Chordata; class Mammalia; order Carnivora; family Mustelidae; genus Martes; species Martes martes. The sequence goes on from NC_137890.1 coordinate 184,435,785, forward strand.
TACATTTGCAAATATTTTAGAAGAAATAAATGAAATCAATACATTTTTTAGGAATGCTACAGGGAAAATGTATGCATCAGCCAAGGAGAAGAACAAAATAACTACTAAAGTTCCTTTTAACCTTTTCATTGTCTCCAAACAAATCCAATGTGGGAGTTCCACAGCCAGTCTTACTTTCAAAAAAGTCATTAACTGATATTATCTACTTTTTCTTTTACTCCTTCTATTTAACATATATTTAAAATATATTTAACATATATTTAAAAGGTAATGCTGAATTGTTTCCTTCAAGTTAGGAAATCTGAAACCCCAAGTATTTTCTCTTTGAGACATGATAGCAGCCTTTAACAATTTTCATCAACTTAGGTGCTGATGCCGTCTCTCGTGAATGAAATAGTAGTAGAGGCAGGTCCTAGATAGAAGGCTTTAAGTTATTACCACATCTTAACTCTCCCAGAGTTAGGTCTTGAAAGAATGAATGTATTATTTTTCCTGAAGTCTGCTTGTACCAACAAAATCCCCACTATTTCATGATCACCCACTAGATTAGCTTACTTGGGCCATTATTTATCATTTAAACTGACTACGCTCTAGCATTACCTTTCTCGTCGTAGTAAATGGAGATGTCTCCTGTTGATGTGTATACAATTTCATCTATGTCAGCAGCAAGGGCATTTTTATGGTTGTCAGGTAGCGAAGTGACCTTTTCCTTCAATACATGGAGCACCTAAGTATGGAAAAAGCAAATCATAGTTCACCCGCTGCATTTTCAAAAGCCTTTCAAAAAGCAGATGAGTTCCTTACGGAATGAATTTTTCTACGCCTATTTTTAAATTTACTACCATATTTACTCATATTCAAAGGCAAGGCTGAAAGGCATCAAATTGTTCAATAGGTAATTCCTAACAGAACACTCAGTATAAAGACAACTGAAAAACATCGCATTTGCTTACTTACTCCTTAAGTAGCAAATCATTCTATGCGTTTATATGACCCAAAGTACCCAAAAGTAAAGATACAGGGATTCTACTTCGGCTGATGGCACACATACTACTTTTAAGCATAAATAAGGGTAACATGTATTAGTCTATTGCAGAAGAATAATACATTTATTTTTAAAGGAAAATTAAAAGTATACTTCACCTCTTTGGCCACAAGTTCTTCCAACAGATCAAATTTACACCGTGACAGTAACTTGGACACATGAGCAAAAGCCTTAAAAAAAAAAAGTGGGGAGAGGTTGGTAATTGTTATTTCAAAACACCATGCAAAATACCATACAATCTACAATGCTCACACTTAAATAGCTTAGTATCATAAAGACTGTTTTAAGATAAAGGTGGCAAACAATGTCAAATATTATATCATTGTCAGGCATGAGTCCTTCAAAGTTGGTTGGCTTTTCTCTTCTCCTATGGCCTTCCCACATAGACAGTAGTGAGCTCACGGCCAATTACGTCTCCACTCTCAGGACCAGGGGAAAGACAGTGTGTGTGTACACATTAGCTCTCAACACCAATCCTCCTATAGCTTTCCTTTTAAAATAATAATGAAGTAATCACTGTTATTACTGTAAAGACTATTATGTGACACCCCCCCCCACTTAACCATGAACACAAAGAATTTGAGAAGTCGGGCAATCTAGATTGTACTGGGAGTCTGGAGATCTGGGCTGCAATCTGACCCTCATTAAGATTGGTAAGGCAGGGCACCTGGGTGGCTCAGTGGGTTAAGCCTCTGCTTTCGGCTCAGATCATGATCTCAGAGTCCTGGGATCGAGGTCCGACTAGGGTTCTCTGCTCGGTATTGAGCCTGCTTCCCCCTCTCTCTCTGCCTAGTTGTGACCTCTCTCTCTATGTCAAATAAATAAATAAAATCTTTGAAAAAAAAAAAAAGATTGGTAAGGCAGGTCTGGGAAAGTGGGAGAAAAGATAACGAATGAGTTTACAGTGTAAGTGGATGCCAACTTTGAAGTATGAGATGCCACTGTAAAGTAGAGGGGAACCAACCACACTCCTCCATAGTCTCAGCAGTGAGACTGAAACGGTTATAAGACTCCACCTGTCTTCAAGGAGCTTTCAGGATGCTTGAGAAGGGAGGCAAGTAAACTGACAAGTTCAAGAATTATGACAGGGGTAGGAACAGGATGACCTGAGCAGAAAAGCCACTTGAGCCAATCTGGGAGGACCAGGGAGGGCCTCTGAAAGGAAGGAACATCCAAGATGAGATCTGAAGAAGCAGCAGGACAAGGAGGTGTTTGGGATGGGATGTTATGGGATTAACAGTTTCCCCCCAAATTCATATGCAGCAGTCCTAACTCCCATCTCAGAAGGTGACTATATTTGGAGACAGGGTCTTTAAAAAGGTGATTAAGATGAGGGTGGGCCTTAATCCAATCTGACTTTATAAGAAGAAATTCTGACACCCACACAGAGGGGGAAAAAAATCACATGAGGACACAGAAGACAGCCATTTGCAAGGCAGGCAGAGGCTTCAGAAGAAACCAAACCTGCCAATACCTGGGTCTTGGACTTCTACCCTCCAAAACGGTGAGAAAATAAAGTTCTGTGGTTTAAGTAAGCCAGACTGTGGTATTTTGTTATAACCCAGCCCTGGCAAACCAGACAATGAGAGAGTCGAATTTTGAGAAAATGCATATATCCAAACAGGTTCAAGGACCCCTTGCAAACATTTTAGGGGCCCTGAGGGTTCAGAGACACTATACATATATTAATAAGCCTTCATGTGAGGAAGATGGTCGTATTTAGGTAAGAAGAAACGAAGACCACAGGGACCATGGTGAAACCCAACCATTATATTCTCATTTGTGGCCAAGGTGTGATATTGTGGGGCCAAAGATCCACCTGAGCAAATTATCTGATAAGATAATAATGAACCATTAGGAGGCTGCTCTGACAAGGCTTTGATAATATAGGATTGTCTAACCCAAAGAGGCTTCTAGGAAACAGCCTTCTAAAACATGTAAGGACCATACAGGAAAATAAACTGTATGATTAATGTGGTTTGATGGCAGTAACAGGGAAGAAGATCATATGCATACATCAGTAGTGTTATATTGTGACAGAAGAAAATATAAGTTTGTTCTTTGTTCTGATTCCTGGCGTAGAGCTCCTAGAACAAGCCCCTTTCAACCCTAGCTGAGTTTAGGCTAATGAGGTGACTGTCACGGAAGCTCCACACCCTTCCCACATCCTTCGCCCTATACATCTCTTCTATTTGGCTGTTCCTGAATTGTATCCTTTTGAAAAAACTGGAAATACCAAGTAAGGTGCACTGGCCAGTGAAATGGAGCCCTGACTTGTGATTAGCGTCTGAAATGGAGGCAGTCATCTGGGACTGAGCCCTAACCTGTGGGCATTAATTCCAGGGAGTCAGCCTCAGAACTGCTGTAGAATGCCCTGAGGAGGCAGGCCTTGATGACACAGGAGTGTCTAGCCTAGAGAGGCTTCTAGGAAATAGCCCTCTTTTTCATAGAAAAGGCTAAAAACTTACAAACAAGATATATAAGAAAACATACAGTATATGACTAACATAGTTTAATTGCAGTAATAGGGAAGATATGTTATATGTACATTTTTTTTAAGCTTTTATTTATTTGACAGACAGAGATCACAAGTAGGCAGAGAGGCAGGCAGAGAGAGAAAGGAGGAAGCAGGCTCACTGCTGAGCAGAGAGCCCGCTGTGGGTCTCGATCCCAGGACCCTGAGATCATGACCTGAGCCGAAGGCAGAGGCTTAACCCACTGAGCCACCCAGGCGCCCCCTGTTATACGTACATATTAATGAAAAGCAGGGTCTATGGTGCTAAAAAAGCTTAGCACTGGACCACCTATTCCCTTGGCTCATGTAATGAATCAAAACTTGACTAGATTGTACTTAACCATCTCAATTTCTAGTGACTAAAGGACCAAGACTGCTTGTAGACTGGGTCACAGCACAGTGCTTACAATGCATCCTTGAGCCACTGTTTTATCATTGGCAAAGGAGAGTTAGACTAGAATCATGAACCTTAAGATGCCTTTTCGTTTTCATGTTCACTGATTAAAAAGAAAAACCTGAATGAAAATGATCTAATGATCACTTGATATTCATAACCCAAGATAAGATTTTATTGCTGGGAGGTGAGCTTAAGGAGAATGGGCAAGTGGAGCCCAGGAGAGGAGATGAACTAGCTAATGTTTTTGCACCAGATTATTTGCAAGCCCTAGAATTATGTATGTATGTATGTAACCCATGTAAAAGAAAAAAGATACAGTTGCACTAAGAGATCTGGGAGGGAGGAGGTTTTTTTGGCCATGTCCTTTTAAATCTTAGGTGTTGAAGAACTGATTTGCTTTTAAATCTTAGGTGTTGAAGAACTGATTTGCTTGGTATAAAAGGAATGTTAAGTAACCAGTGGTTTAAGGGAATTGATTTGCCATGGATGACCCAATATTGCTTTTGAAAATAACGGTGGCTGAATGCACAAAAACTGACTTAGATGAGGCAAAAATTGTTTACAGACTGGCTGATTAGGGGGTGGAGATACTACTTCATAGCAAGGAGGAGGGCTAAAATAGCTAACAGGGGAAACAGGATGAGAGAGTGGCTAAAAAGTGTTCCACGCATCCTCCCCAGGGTCTGGGGAGAGGATTTCATTCCTTACTGATATCAATGAGCTGGTACAGTTATACAATGTTATGAGGTGGACAAACTCACATATCATCAGTGAGCACTGCAGAGGAGAGTAAAATCATGCCAGTTGACCTCTGCATGAACAGAAGATTTTGAGAACTGATATGAGCAGAGGTTTACTTCTTATAATGCTGTAAGTCAAGCTTGGTGTTTGCTTTTTAATTTTTTTATAAACACACAAAGCAGTCAAGAGTTGATTCAGGGAAGCAGGAACCAGGAGTTAATATCAACACGGATTATGTAAAGTTGGAAATGATTTATGATTGATGGGTCACACAAATAAATATAAATGGCTAAATAATCTGAAATAAATTAGGAACAAATGTATCAGTATTGCGAAATGATCCCACTAATAGCGTAAGTGTAAAGTCTTACACTTACTTAAAACGAACTGGGAAACAAACCATGACTTCTATTTATCACCGGTTCTGAAATGCTTGGGAATAACAAACCCTCAAAGGGATTCAAAAGAAATTTATAGATGCACTTTCAGCCTAGAAAAATGCATGTGCACACAAAATCCATGAACAATCTTAGGACCCAAAGTGACCACTGTGTGACAAGGGTAAGACAGGGTATTACCAGTCACTCGGAAAGAAACAACAGACAGGGGTTAAACTTCTTGGAGCGCAGGGCGCTGTGCTTTTATCAGCGACCAGGTTGTCTCAGCAAATTCTTGGAAAGGGTAAAACTGCTTCGCTCTAGGTTACTCTTTAAAGAGGATGATAGGGAGGGGTTGCAGGGTCGGGAGAGGGGCAAGGAAGCTCCACCAAACAGCTAGCCGGAAGTTTTGTTTTTCTACCAAAATTACATTATTGCACTAGGAAAATACTATTTCGTTTACTCTTCGAAACAATCTTATCTACTCATTCATTCATTCAACAATTTGTGTAGTGTCTACTGTGTGCCAGGCACTGTCTTAATTCTGCAGAAAATCACATTCAGAAAAGACAAAGCCATGAAGCTTTAAAGTGGCAGAAATGGGCTTCGAGTCGAATCCATTCCTATCGGATTCAAAACCTGCAGAGCGGAAAAAGAAACTGGGGGACTTGACCCTGGTGTCTCATCCGAACCCCTCCCAGTCGGCGACCATGCAAACAGGCTGAAGCTTAATTCAAGTCCAGAAGCAGCCAGGGGGCTCGGTGCATGGGTCACTACCCACGTTGGATGACCTGGGACCCAGGGAGGAATACTCTTCGCTCAAGACTTCGTGCGTGTTAACAGCCGAATGCCTGAGAGGCTAACGGGTCAACCCCAAGTCAAGAAACAAACCTGCTTCGCTCCCTCAGAGAATTCTGCGATGCTGAACTCTTGGTCGAAATAGGCCCAGATTAGGAAGGCGTAAATTCGAGTCCGAACCCAGTTGATGGGGTTGGAGAAGCCCAGAATGATCATCTTGGTTTTCTGGCGCGGCTGGGGCTGCTCCTCCGCGCTGTAGCGGCGCCGAGGGTAGGCAGGGAAGACGGAGAGGGCGGCGGGGGGTCCCGGAGGGCTGAGCAGGGGCCGCGGAGGGCCGCGAGCGAGCAGCGCCGAGGCCCAAGTGACGCGAGGAAATGGGGCCGCTCCGGAGCCGAGGCGGCGGCGGCAGAAGCAGCAGAGTCCAGCCAACCGCGGCCCCACCTCGGCTACACCGGGAGTCAGGGGTCGAGCGGCCCCGCCGGACAGAGGCGAAGAGAGCAGAAAGCGGGGCAAAAGACGCACGGCCAGCGCCATTTTTATGACTTTTCACCCCAGTCCCTGTCTGTGCTGTGTCGAATGAAAGCCGGCGGGAAACCAGCAGCGCAGCATCCGGGGAGAGAGACCGGTGAGTAAGGCTGACCTGCTGCTGCCACCTCTGGTGAGTCGGCCCCGTTCCGCCCCCCAGCACGCCGCTCACGTAGAGGCCTTTTAGCCCCCAGTCCCCCTCTCCGACCAGCCACGCTCGCGCGTCCGCCGCTCCCGCGGGCCTTTTCTCCCCGGCTCGGGTTTCCGGGCGGACGGTTTGCTGAGGGACGCGTCAGGCCAGGGTTTCCCGGACTTGCAAGAGGACTGGCGTGAGCCACCATGGCCTGGCAGAGTGTCCCGGTGCCTCGGCTTGAGGGCGTTTCGCAGGAACAGTTCGTGCAGCACCTCTACCCACAGGTGAGCCCCTCTCTACCACCTGGGCGGCTCCAGATTGGTTTCTTGAGACCCAGGGTATGGGGAGGAGGCAGCGGGCGGCTGAGGAAGGTTGGTTGGCTCTGTGGCTGGGGGAGAGGGCGCGTGGGGGATGTCGAATGGCTCATCTGTTGAGTTTTCCAGAGAGAACAGCTCCGCGTTTCTGGGGAGCAGGATGACAGCGGAGACCTGGGTGCGAGAAGCGGCTTGGTCACTGCGAAGAGTGGCCTCGCTGGGACTCTATGACGCTCTTTCCGTTACCATGGCAACGAAGGGAGTTTCCCCACCCCCCCCACCCCATCTTTTTCGGGTTTCCTGAAGTTTAGAGGAGGTTTCACCGCCCCGCTGGTGGCGCAAAAGGTGCCTGTTAGTCTCTTCGAGTTACTGGATTCAGAAGAGCAAGTTTTCACTGCACTGAGCCAAAGGGCGAGCAGTGGGAATCCCTCAGGAAACTTCCACCGGTCTCGGGTTCTAACTAACCTGGGTTCTAGTTCAGGCACTGGAAGCTCTTATGTGTGCAATTCGAACCTTTGTTCTTTAAGAGAAAACTCAAGAGGAAAATATTAAAGAGAGGTCTTTCTACTTGCACTGCTTTGTAAGGGAATCCATACTTGAGAGAAATTGAGACTAAATAGCCCAGCAGGTATTTAAAGAAAAAATAATCCACAAGGATATAGTTGGTATGCTTATGGTTGAACTCTCCTCTCTCCCCGCAATTTTACTTGATATTTACAAGTAAGAGTACAGTTCTCAGTATTAAAGAAGCAGGAATGAAGTTTTTTCTTTTAGGAGTTGGCAACCTACAGACAGGATCTAAGCCTTCATTTATTTGTGGGTCTAATGCTGGATGGTCTGTTGTTGCATCACTGAGTTTCATGAACTGGAAAATTGCGAACAACACTCTTGTCACTATGTAGTAAAATTAGAAATCAATGAAATGGGAAAACAAGATCTGTCTACTTGGAAACACTAAAGAAAATCTGCGAGGGGACATAGTCTTCAT